>NC_139048.1:12200056-13697556 GCF_965140915.1 Aythya marila
AAAGAAAACAAGCAAGGATTGGAGGGATTAGGGGATGGAGGTGGACAAGGGTGGAGGACCATGCTTTGCAGCATATCATCTCTGCAAACTGTCCTTATAGCTCAATACTCTGCCAGGTCCAGGGGAGGAAAGATCAATTGCCAGAGATCCATGAAGAGGTTTATTTATCCCAAGATGATAAACATGGGCCAATCAATCACCAATTAATTCCAAACATCCACATGTGGATCCATGTGTGAATTTGAAATGTTCAAAGAGCACTGAAGTCCTAGGAACCCTGGGCAAAGGCCTTCCTCAATGCCACACATCTGGACATTTTTGGACTTCTCCTACCCAACAGCATCATTCAGCACTATGAAATAGTCATCACACTCAATGTGAGTGCACAAAACTTATATGGGCAACAACTGGGATGAGGCTTGCAAAGGACATGCTACTCACACAGTTTGCTTCCAAGACTAAACAAGGAGGAACTTCTCAAAAGAGAAGCAAAGAATTTAGGGGTGGAAAGAAGACTCTGGTGTACCAGATAGATTAAAAAAAAAAAAAAGGAAAAAAAAAAAAAAAGAAAGCAGTGCCAGACACATTTGAGCTGATGACTGAAGTCATAAAGCACATTTCATGGACCATCCCACCAGCGCTTCCAAGAGATTACAAGAGGCTGCTGCATTTCCAACTCCCTGCAGAGTTTCCCAGCATTGTGTGTGTGTGCGTGCGTGTATGTGTAGATAATCAAAGTTTCTATTTTCTCCTGCCTACTTAAGACAGTCTTTCAGCGTGCATCCTCCTACACTGCTATTTTTACCTGCTCCTAATCAGTGTGTTCTCAAACATCGAGGCTCAAAGAAGAGCAGTTCAACTCCTTCGGAGCACAGCCCACGACACTGAGTAATACCTGCACGGCAGCCCTTCTCCCAACATCCAGGGCATCGTGCCTTGTACAGCACTGGGGAGAGGATACGGACACACAAAAGAAAAAAGCTGGGTTAGCTTTTTCACTGCTTTGTTTTCTCCTGTCTTTTTCCTCTGCTCCCACCATAAAACTTTTCCCTAATAATGTTTTGCAGAACAGAGAGAACTGTCCTCAAGCCTCAGAGTGCTCCCATACAGTGGGGAAGCCCAGCTGCTGCAGTGGGGACCTTCCACATGTATCATCTTCCAGCCTGAACTAAGAAAGGCTAAGAAAGGCCACTGGCTAACAAATATCCTTAGAAGAAGAAGAGCAGGGAGGGGGTCTAGGACAGAGAACCAAATGCCAAACCCAACTCAACAAGGGACAACAGGCTGGAAGTGAGTTTTGCTCACACAATACAGAAGATTTGTACCAAAAGTCAAGGAAGCGTGGACTCTTGGCTACTGCATGGAGCAATACTGCACAGCCTGCAGGAAAAAAAAAATACCCAAATTATTCAATTTTTGAAAAGACATTTGAAAAAGGATCTGATTTCTGATCTCTGCCTCCAAGAGAGCAGAACAAGAAAGCACAGGCTGAGAGGGGTGTTATCCCTCCCAGTCTCAGCCAGAGTCCTGGCTAGCACTGCAAACAGATTTGTGGCAGTCTGAGCCAGGTGTCGCCCTGCCTTCTCTACTCGTTGCCAGCTGTATCAGTCTGAGCCCAGATGCTTTACCACAGGCCTTGAGAAAAATTCCCATTGCAGTCTGGCCATGTTAGGTCATGGATGCTGAGAAATCAGCATGGCAAACAGCCTGCTTTTAAACTCCTGTTTAGAGGCTGGCAAGATACTGCAAAGCTTACCATTCTCAGGGTTTCACCATCCTGCACTCTTGCTCTGAAAACACATTGAATTCCTTCCCCGGTTTTCAAGAATAGAGAGAACTTCCCTTGAAATAGACCTTAATTCACCTGATTTTGCAAGCCTTTTCTTCTCTTTCATCAGCATAAAGAAATAATTGCAAAAGAACCAAGATTCAAAGCTCCTAGACACATCTGTAACGGAGAACTGGCTCCAGTGCCCCAAACCCAACCACAAAGCCTTTGAAGACAGCCCCAGTAAGAGATGTGGCCAGCAAGGACCAGGTCACACCAGATCAGCCACAAGTACCACATTTGAGAAAGGTGGCATCTTTGTCTGCACATGAATGCTCTGAGCAAATCTCAGCCTCCTGTCAACACACACTATTTAAACCTCTGACATTTTAAAAGTTGACCCTATGGATTGATTGCAAGCAGTTCAATATAAACATTCAGCACATGATACTTGATATTTAAACTTCCTAGCTTAGATTATAAGAGTTGACAGATTTATTTATGACTGCAGCTGATTGGAAAGTATTTTGTGCTTCCAATTCAAGTTTCAACATTTCCCCTATTTTTGTACACATTTGTCATACACTTTTTTAAAATTGCTCAAAATATTTAAAACTTTTCCCAACACTGCGCAATCAAAACCCAAAGCAATTTCCTAAGAAAAAGCCATAAAGCATTCTGTTATAAAGTCCTTTGACTTAAATTGAAGCTTCCCAAGAAATTTTCTATTTTTCTTAGAAAAAAATCAATCACACTGATCACAAAATTACTATTGATGTATTTTTCATTCTCATCTCCATAAGACTTCTGGTATTGGTTTTAGTTCTAGTTTTGAAGTGGGAATAGGTATGGCTTAAGTAAAGATTCAATTTAATATTTTTTCATAAAACCAGTAAACAGTCCTACTAAAATATTAGTCCTACTAAAAGGTTATTTTTAATATTTTTCAATGATGCCACCTAAAAATAAAAATAAAAAAATCAAAGCTACCGTCACTTTAGATTACATATTAATAAAGCATTTTAATAGCTTTTCATTGTGCCTTCCTTTTTTCTTCCTCTGTCTAGCTGCAAAAAGAACAAAGCAATTTTGGGGAAGACACTTCAACATCAATTTTTAATATATAGTTTCCTAACAAAATATTAACACTTCTTACTGCAATTTACCTTCCTATGAACACCAACACCAGCAAGGGAACATGTCCAAGATCAGCCCAGATGAATTCATTCTGCTTCACTTGGGTTCGTCTTTGGCCAAATTCTCAGTCATTTCTTAGTCAGCTCAGAGATCAACCCCTGACTTCCCCCAAGGAGGCTCTCCCAGTGCTCTGTTGCCCAAACCAAAACAAAGAGGCAGTAGTCTGCATGCTTCAAACTCTTTACCATTGCATTAAATGAGAATTTACATAAGTGATGGCAGGATAACACCACTGAAAGACTATGCTTCACTTGCAGGACGGTATCTCAAGAGATCAGAAGTCACACGGGTAACATTACAATCTCTAGGCATCTTTTTATACTTTCTCTTTGTATTCAGGGCTTGCTGCAGCTGTAACATGGATGCAAGGAACTGCATGGAGACAGAGCCCTCCCCCAGGCACCTGACCCAAATCAGACCCAGCTGGCTACACCTAAGTTAGGAGCAACCAGCAATCCATGCCTGCGAGCAGATCATTTTCCCCTGTGTCCTCATCTTTGCAGTTTGGAGTAGGGAAAACAAGCAAGAAACACTTTATTCTGTCACATTCCCAGAAACGTGCACATAAATATGTAAAACAAACTAGACGTCATCTGGAAATTCAGAAGAGCTGGGCAATATCTTTGCTGAGACAATCCCCCTGTAAGTGCATTTCACAGCCTAAGACTATACTGAAAGTGAAAGCTAAAGAAAGATGAGTCAACTCCTGTTTATTTTTTCAGTAAGCAAGGCTTCAGACCAAGCCTTGGGTGGCTGCAATTACATCATACCCTCTTACTGTGATGAGCAAAATCTGTTTTGTAGCAAGTGGAAACAGGCTGATAATGTCTGATGGCAAAACATAAGTAGTAAGCACCAGAAGCAAGTGTTGCAGATAAACAAGGAGGTGTTTCTACCAGGATGGATCTGCTACCAGCAGAGAGAGGGGTCAGGTTGGCACGTTCACTCAACACATAATCTGCTTGGATCCCTCTACTTGTAGTCCAGAAAGTTTACATATAGCTTCTATCCTTGAAATCCAATTAATCTATTTACTACCACCAGTTCTCTCCAACAAACCTTTATATTGCAGTGCAAGCTGTTTTACTACAAAGCCTTGCCTCTGAGCTGAAGGGGGTTTATTTCTCACAGTAGGTTCTTACACTATCCAAAACCGATGACAAATCCAAATATCCCCTCTATGCAGTCACTGTGGCATATGTTTATTACCACCAGAGAAACACTTCTGAAGTTAAACAGGGCTGTGAGGTTCAAGATTTCACCCATGTTGTGAAAGCAGATCTCTCTTCAAGCTCCTCCATCGATGTCAATGCCTCACTGTCCATATAATCAATTGGAGCCTGGCCAACAGTGGCCAAGTGCAGGCTGACCAAGCAGTTTTGACACTGCCTATCAGCAAGTCCCGATTTGGGTGCCAATTTCTGTAGCCCTCCTAGACTTGGACATCACCTGCCATCCCTACTCCCACCTTTCCTGCTTGGCTCCCAAGTGGCTCTCCTCCCTTAGCTACCATTATTAAGACCCCAGTAGTTCCCTCTCCCTGCCCTTTCCTCAGTACATCTCCCCTTGTCTGGGGACCATCAGCCACCTTCTGCTCAGAACTGTTAGTCACAGGCAGAAGAATTATTGGCATTTTCTCTTCCTGTTGTATTTTCTTTGTGGGTGAAATACCTGAGGGAGATTGAAGTCAGCTCTGGCTCCGTGGTGCTCTCCTCACCTCTGCCTGGTTCTGGGGTAGGCTGCTCAAAGCCAGCTGAATCAACAGCTCACCCTGGGAACCACCTGCCTCCTCTTACCCCCTGCAGCACTCTACCAATTTCCCTCCTACCCCTCAGTGCCCTGGGGCCCCATCCCACCAGCAGCCAGGGAGCCCAGCTGAGACCACTGATTCCTCCCCAGCCACTTCTGTGAGGCTGATCAGCGAATCAAGCTGTGCAAAGCCCTGGGGAAGCTTAGAGTCATCCCTGAGGATGTATGTCAGCCATGAGGATACATGGAGAAAAATCTTCCACAATACTTCCTCTCTAACACAACTTTCTCACAAGAGCCACATTTTACTCTGTCTGATGTATTCTCTGTATCTGTAGCTCTTGTTCCACAAACAAGCTCATACACATTCTTGCCTAGGAGAGGCACTGTTGAATTCACAAACCTTGCCTAGAGCTGGTGTCCCTGAATTAGAAAAATGCCCCTAGAAAGCAACACGGGTTATAGATGTTCTTAGGTATCACAGGTTGAAAACATTGCTCACCCTCCTGTCATGTGCTACCTGCATTATGTGAGGCAACAATCAGCAGCCCCGGTATGTGACACCACGTTCCTGATCAGCTCACAAACAAAGTGAGCTCAGTTTGGAGCCGTTCAGACTTCTGCCTGACTGTGCCTTTTACTGATGCCTTCCAAAAGTTCTATAAAGACAAGCTGCAATCTCATGGATCACAGCAAGCGCAGAACAAACCTCTCTGGTACAAAAGGTAAGAGACAGTTAAATGGTCCAAGGGTGAACTGTCCATATTTTGTGTCTGAGGGATGGAGAAAGGCTGGGCAGCTGCATCTCTCCTTTTCCATTACATTACTGCTGCTTCTTCCCCTCTGGATGGGCAGGGGTAACTCATCAGCGGGATTTTAAAAACAAGACTGGACTAATACTTTCTTCTCCAGTAGATTATCTAAAAAAAATAACATGTAGACTAATGCCCTCTCAACAAGGTTAAGGTGGTATATCTATTCACTTGAATATTACTACCACTTAATCCACTTTTATGACAGTTTAATGCTAGATGCTATTTTAAGACCGTTCTTCAGTTAGCATATATAGGAGAGGCATTATTAGCAATTTTATTTCCATTCTTATTTAATGAAGTTTAAACATTTTTCCGGGAATCTAGGATTCATATGTAGCCCTGGGCTTGTTCTGCCCTTGCTCATATTGGTTTTACTTGACCCTCCTCAGAATCACTCTCGACTTTGCTAGATCTGAGAGCTGCACGCAGTCTGACTTCATCCCACGGCAGGATCTGCAAGGTGCAATAAAACCACTCATCTCCAGGTGAAGTTGAGGGTTTCCCCTCCCACCAACTTTCTGCAGCCCACACCCTTTGGCTCCTGAACAAAGATTCAGATGTTTGGCTCCTGCGGTTAGAAAGCTAGTCATCCTAATCCAGGTGATTTTGGACATGACCAAAGTGGTTTTTTGCAATTTGCCAGGTCACCTTAAGCTTTTCCAGTCTAAGATTTGCAGCTAGGAGTTCCTCCTCTAGCTTCGTACCCCGTAAACCAGAACAATAATAGCACTTCTGCTTCCTACTTCAATCTCCTTCTCAAAGAGTTTCTAACTTATAATCAAACAGCATTTATATGCATATTACGTACATCTCCAGGTGCGGATTCATGAATTAAATCTTTCATAATACCTCAGGAGACATGCAAATATGAAAATACTTGCTTTGGACTTCGGATAGAGAGTTTCAGCAGGAAAATTAAATAAAATAGGAAAAACACTGGGAGGAGGAAGAAAACATGCTGGCTGGCAGTAACAAACAAGCACGCCTTACAATCTTTTCCCAGTTGCTTGGCGCACCAGAGAGCTAGGGGTAGGGTAGTTGGGCAAGTCGCTTGATGGGATGCTTCCAGAATGGTATTTTTAGGTTGGTAGGGGGAACCTCTGGCACACTCCCACATCTTCACTATCCTGTGCCAGTATTACATGCCCTGAATAAAATCCTGGAGTGCTTCAGACAACTTCTACTCCATCTAAAGGGATTAGCAGAAAAAACAATTGCTGAAACAAAGAGAGACCTTTACCTTCACGACACTTTTATTTGCTATGTCCATAAATAAAACAGGTCAGGGTCTATTTGCTGGCACATCAAGGTTTGCCTCCACCTGGCTAAACTTCCCTCCTCCCCAAGACAAAATGATCTCACCCACGGCGCCAAAGAGAACCATCTTTGGGCCATCCTGTCCCCTAAACCAGGCCTGACTTTGGAAGGATGTTCAATAGCAGGGGACAGAGCCATGCTGGGGGGGACCAACAGAAAAACCAGCACACTCATGCACAAAGCCAACAGGCAAGGCAACCTCGGCACTGCTTGGAAAGCAAAAAGATAAGGGTGAGAGCTGGGGTCCCACAGGCAGAATTTGCCATCATTCATGAGCCCACAGCCAGAAAGCGACCCAAACACAGTCACCAGCTTCAAGCCAAACCTTTGACAGGTTTGCATCTGTCCTAGCAAAAAATCTGGTCCACAGAGAGTGAAGTTCCCTGCCCAGATTTCTTTGGCAAGAACCACCAGGTGATGCCTGAAGAGGACAAATAAGCCAGTCGCAGGAAAGAAGGCAGCAGCACGACAAGGTTGTTCTGCTCAAGCAGCAACAACTGCAGTCAGCCCTGTGCCTGGCTTTCCCAGAAACCTTTCCCTTTAAACGCAATCCTCCCACTACAGGGAATCTGCCTCTGACAAAGAGAAATAACCTCTGTTCTGTTTCCTGGTTGTGCTTTGATAAAGAGAAGAGAGTTGAGCTAAGCAGTGGCAAGACCTGATCATCCTTCCCGCTTTCATTCTGCCCCTCAAATTAACAAAAATTACTTTTGAAAAACTGTCAAAAAAGGAAAACAAAGCCCACATGTAACTCTTCAGATAAAAACAATTTTGAAGTCTGACACATGTAGTTCTGCAGGCACAGTGGCTATTAATAATTCAACAAAATATTATAGTCATTACTATATTTTGCAATATCACAACAGCAAGCTTTAGCAGAATTCCTCTCCAAATCTCATTGCAACTGCCATTAATAAATAAAATGCAATTCACTGTTTTAAATGTGTTGTTTAAAGGCTAAATATTTCATCAGAACTAATTCATTTTAAATAATCAGACTAGGACTCTCCTCGCAGCACCAGGAGAGATCTCCAGCTCCACACACTCTCCACATTTAGAAATGAAGTTACGCTTCAAAAAGGAAGTGAGAAATTTAATTCAGCCGGAATATTTTAGATTACAACCCCCTGTAGACTGATGGGATCACAGCTACAAAGTCTCACAGCTTTCCTACGCTGTTTATGTGACCTGGGAAGATAAAAATTGGGGAAAAATTACAGTAGAATGGATTACATTTATTGCCTGCCTTAAACACTGGCCCACACCTGATTCTCAGCAGGTAGGAAAAGAGCATCTTCATCCAAACCTCAGCTGCCAATCCTGCAAACAGCAGTGCCCAACCAGGGTCTTTTCAGCAGTCTCAGAGGGCTTTGTAAAGGACAGTTTCCTCTCAAGGAACACAGGGAACAGCCCGCCAGCTGTTAATGTACAGGCTAAAGGAGCAGCTGAGGTTTCTCTGCCACGTACAAACATGCAAGTGAGCTCTACCCCACTGCCTCCAAAGGCACACAAGTGTCCATTTCAGTTGCACCTTAGATGTGGAAGACAACAACCATCATTTAAGCAAAATAAAAGCATTTGCCAAATATTTTCTTGGATCGAAAAAATGGGAACAAGTGATCTAGATCTGCAGTGACACCCCCCTCCGCTCTTGAACCCAAACAGCCTCCCAGCCATAAACGGGAAAAATATCACCAAATTTTTACTAAGACAAAAAAAAAAAAAACAAAAAACACTTCTGGCAGTTTGTAGTGTAATTGTTACCTCCTGGACACCTCCAGAACAGCAAGCACTGTGCTGCTGACTGGCAGGCTGCTGTCAGCGGGGCCATCCCTGGGACTAAGGCAAAGCAACGCCACCTTACCTGTGGGGCCTGTGTCACGCTCTGTAATGCCTCTGTGTCATCCACTGAGCCCACTGCTCCCCACACAACACGAGGATGGAAACACCACACCTTCGTTTCACCAATGCCATACCAAGACACAGTGTAATGCAGAAAACCAGAGTGGGAAGTATTTTCAAGCACAACTTTTTACAGTAAAACGGCAGTAAATAAAAAGGCCTGCATATCTTACAGCTCCTCTAAATTATGCTGAATTTATTTTTGTAAGTATATGACTATAAATGTTTCATTTTAACCTTTTAAAATTTAAAAAAGTAATAATGCTTTTCTACACAAACATTCTTTAAAAATTAGGTTTTTTAATCAGGATGCCAGCCCGGTATGAGTCAGGACCTGGGGAGGGCTGTCAGGGCGGTGATGGGAGCTGGGGACTAAGCCCACATTATTTGTCTCGTCAGCCACCCCATACACATTCAAAAGCACCAAGCTGGGCAGCAAGCTATTTGCAAAACTGTGCACTATGTAAGCCAGGCACAGCTGTGCCACTGAGCCATGTCAGATACGTGACACTGGGAATAGACCGACTTTTGGTCCTGTCCAGCACATCCGATCTTATGTTCCTGGGCACAAGGCCAAAGCCCATTAAACTCAACAGAAATGCAAAGGATTCGCTGGCTTTGAATCTGATCTTGTATGACAAGCAGCAGGAATGGCTGGAGGTATTTAACCTGTCAAGGAGAAGCATTAATGGAAAGTGGCTAATAAATGCACCACCTTCACTGCACCGCCTGCTTGTGCTTCAAGCCATTCAGCCTCAGAGATAAGGAGCCTCAACTCCTGAGCCAAAGCTCAGATGACCTCTGGGAAGGCCAGCCAGGGGGACTCGAGCTTGTGGGAAGCCCAAACCCAGCCGCAGTGAAGGACCAGCACAGCACAGTTCAATCTGGCCACGGCCATTGGTGTGCCATGTGAATATTGCTTGGTGGAACTTCGCAGTTGAAGCCCTAATCAGATGCACATTGGAGCCACTTCCAAATGGCTGCTTTCCTGGACTACTTGACCCTTTCAAGAGGCAGCTCCACCGTGCAGGTCGATGGCTTGTAACACTCTGTAATTCATCAGAGCATTAATGCTTTTCTGGTTGCTCCCTGTGATGAAGCACAGGCTGAAGGACAGCCATGCAGACGGAAGAGGCTTCCAATTTCCATCCTGTCTAAGCCTGCCAGCAGCATAGAAGGGGGAAGCACATAGGACTAATTCTGCTCTTACTGACACTCCACCAGTGTATCACCACTGACTTTGAAGATATTATTGTTGCTGTACTCCAGCATCAAGGTGATGAAAGAGAAGCCCTTGAAATAAAACATGCTGCTTTGGCAGAAACCGTGGCTTCATCAAACCCGGATCCTTGTCAAGGCAAGTGTTTTTGATGATACCAAGGATTTAAACCAAGCCCAGAAGTTTCATTCAAGAGAGCAGCAAAGGGAGCCCAAAGGGTTGCATATCAGGTTATTCTGATCTGATGTGCCAGGAGCCAGAACAGCATTTCCAGCCTGGCAAAGGGATCACTCACAGCACTTGGGCTGTCTGGCCAAGTCGGTGCACTACTCCAGCCAGCCAGAAATAAAATTTCCCATAGCAGCAATTTGTCCAGCAAGTACACAGGAGCCTGCAGTCCCGGCTCCAGGCTATAGCACAGAGCAATTCTTAAAAGTTTGTCTGACTAGCTTATTACAAACTTCTCCTCTCCTTCATCCTCCATCCAGGAAGGTGGTGAGGACCTCTCAAAACAACAGCCCCTCATGAGCAGCAAAGCAGTGAGCTGAGAGCACACAGTTGCCTGAAAGGCACTGAGAAATACCACACACAGTAGGAATCAGCACCCGTCCCTGCACAGGACCAGGATGAGCACAACAACATTTTGAATCTATTTTCACATTCAAAAAAAAAAAGTTTTCATCAGAAATAGCCCCAAAATACAGAGCCTTGGCAAGTGCAGCTCAGCAGTTCTCACCCTACAACACCCAAATGACTGGTGGCCAGGGAACATCGATGTTCCTGTGACACAGACACAAGCCAAGGCACTCCAGCTGACTTGCACTTGAACATCCATCCAGGCTTCCCACCGATGCAAGACAGGGTGAGTGATACTCGTCCACACTGTGGCAATATCTCAGTCTTCCTCCCTCAAGCTGCAGACTGAGTAATGGTCCCCACAATCAAAAAAAAAAAAAAAAAAAAAAAAAAACACATTTCTTCTGTCCCAAGCTCAGGAGAACAGAAAACAAAACTCAGAAAGAATGAAAAATTAACGGCATGAAGCAAAAGAGATACACAGAGAGCCACACTGGCAAAACTAAGGCTACACATTGAAATGCTCCATTAGGATCCTGCTGGCACTAGTGTAAAGCAAGCTGTCTGTGCAACACCAGCATAAAATCACCGTGAGCTGAACAGCATCCCTTGGAAGGGTAACACATTTACTGACATCCTTCCCCTCCCTTCAGCTAATGGCAGGACAGCCCATTTAACCAGTGGTCTAAAGCTTCAGCTTGCATGACAGCAATTTATACGCCCTGGCAGGTGAGAATGAACCATTCAACTCCTTTGACCTAAATAAGTAGGAGAAAAGCCTCCTGACAGCATTGCTCTGCCCAGCTCGTCTGAGACACCTCCGAGCATTGCTCAGCCGTGGCACGTCTAACCTGAATTGACCACATCCCAGCCTCTAACACACTGTCTCCACCTAATCTCTTTCCTCCCTTCTCTCCCCGTGGGGTTTACGCCTGGCCACAAAGCAGCACAGCATCAAAATACTGCCTAGACTGCCAGTAGCTGTGCCTGCCTTGCTCAGGGGTCATTTTTCTCCCCTCTTTTGGTACTAATTCCTTCTGTTTGCTTTGTTCTCCAACCCTGCCCTAGGCAGCGGCTGCCATAGCAGAAGGATGCACCAGGAAAATTCATCAGTATAAGTCAAGCACAAGCCTGCCTCTGGAGGGAGAGCATTTAAATAAAGAATGAACCTGAAATAGCTACCAGCTTCCCTGTAGCCAGAACTATCTGTCAGCACAAATTCACCACAGGGGACCATCATATGCAGGAACAAAACCTCTTCTGGCCCCATGTTCAGGAGGAAGCAAGTAAAACTGACCGGTGTGCCAGCTCACAGACTGGCACGGACCAGCAGCAAGAAGACAGAAACAACAGAAAAGGCCACAACTGCTCCATCACAACAAATCCTCTGTAGGAACATCCACACTGCCTCCTTTTTTAGGGAGTTCACATTCTGTAGATGCAGACAAAATAAAAAGGCAAGATTATGCCATCACCTTTACATGCAGCATCCTTTAAAGGCAAGATTTGTCCAAGGTGCTGCACATACACCTGAGAAAAGGCATTCTTGCTCCCAAACCCTTCTCATTTTTCTACTTATCCCTCAATCACACAACTCCACATGCATTTTTGAAAAATACTTTTGCCTCAGGACAGGAACGGTTGTAAGCACAGACCCAGTTAACTGCCAGCTCTCCCAGCTTGCCACCACTGCCCCTGCTCTCCTGACCAGTTAGATCTGTAGACAAGAGAACAGCAGAATTGAACCCAGTGAGGGTAAATGCTTTATGCCAGCTTCAAATTCAATATATGAATGACCATGTTCAGCCTAAGGAACTCGGTCTAGAACTGAGGGTTGCCAAGATCCTACCATGGCAGACAAAAAACACTCCTAATCCACACTAAAGGCTGACTGATACTGCCCAAAGGCACAGCAAGGGAAGGAGAAGGAAGAAACATGCAGTGCCATGTGAAGGGATCAGTGCACATCAGCTGCAGAAGGAGGGTGCATGGAGGAAGTGGAGGAAAAGCTGGCACAATAAGACCACAGCCCCAAATTATCTCTGGTTACACAGTAATTAGCTTATCTAGTTGTTAGTTATACGCCTAGTTCTATAGTTATCAGTCACAGATCTCCTTCCACACATGTAGACACCTTTCAGTGATTGAAGTGGGATCTGAAAACAATTAGAGAGAGGCCAGGGAACAGCACTCTGCCCCTGCCATCCTCCTCTTGCAAGTGTCCACATGCAGCGTTTTGATAACACAGGAGCAGCCAGTCTTGTACTGGTGAGCCTGTTAGCTACTAAGGGCAATAAATGCAACAGACAACCCTGACAGTGTTAGGCAAGGTGTTTCCCCGTGAGCCACGACTTGGAGACAGCAACACCGCATGCTTTCACATGCACATCAGCTCACTTCTGCCTCCTCACACATGCCGCAGGTCAGCTCGTGCCTCCTGCCCTCACCTCCTCTATGATGAGCAAGAAGCCCCCACAGCTCTTCCAGCCCCCAGTCTGAAGATGGCCTCCACCAGTCAGTGACTTTCTTGCCTGCCAACCTTTGTCTCTGGGGAAGAAGGTGAAAATCTCCCATTTTACAGAAAACATGGGGCTTTCAAATGACACAGTATTTCAATTTACCATGTACCATTCAATGTCATTCTTCAGTGTCACCTCTTTCCCCTTTTTGTGAGTTTTCACTCCAGCACCTTCTCCCCAACCTATTTATTGTCAATCTGCAGTAGCATTACAGGAAGCCCAAACTTAAAACAAGAGCAAAACACGCACACAGCGAAAAGTCACTAGAATATTCGCTTGGTGCAGCTCAGAAAGGCAGGCTTTGTCACTTGCAGTATGCAAGGCAGGAACAAGTAATGAAGATAATCTTTAATTAATTAAAAGCAAGGAAGGGTAGAATTGAGCCTGGAACAAAGAGATGCAGTACAAGCAAACTGAAAATGCTACACTGCCAGCGATGTTGCCTTTTGATTAAAGGAACAGTTTCCAGGCAGGCTGGCAAAAAACAACAGTGAACAATATTAATTAAGTAAATTAAGGCCTCCTCGGTGCTGATACTGTAGCTGTGTTTAGGTTGCCTTCAGAAAGAAATAAAGCTTCAGCTTTGGATGCAACAGATCACGTTGCCTGTCTGCTTGTGTATTAGCAGGGGAGAAATAACTCTGAATTCAGTTCAAATTGGTCAACAGATTCCAATGGGGGGTGTCACAGACCATGAATTGCTGCAAGTTCAGTAAATCTAATCAGCTGGGTGGAGAAGCAGGTCCCAAGCTAACACCTGACCTGAACCACAAACCACCCAGTGTTGGTTCTCAGAGCTGGCAGGGCTCCAACTGGTCACCGCACAGCCCACGGCTGGCCCTCAGCACACCTGTAGTGCTCAGCCAACCCACCGGGGTGGCTGTTGTCTCCTCCAGCTGAGCAGCAGAGGGTGTTGACAGAGATGAAAAAACACTGATAGATGACTTCTGGAAGATAAATCAGTTAAGGGATAATAGATTGCAAGTTTCTGTTGCTTAACAAGATGACTGGGCATTTTATTCATTTTCTGATCCTTTGGAGAGTAGACAACCTCAAAAACATTTAGCAGAAATCATAAGACACTGAAGTGCAACAGCCAGATCTTTTCCAGCTATATGCTGTACCCCGCACTTCTTGACTGCCCTTCTGTTTAAGTTTCAGCTCCCAGAAAAGTTTGGCTGATGACAGCAGAGCCACCTCTGTTATCTCTCTACACCACCCAGTACGGACACCATGATTTCATGGGGCTTTCTCCTGGTGTTGTTCCAACAGGTACCAAAGCGCACTGAAATAAAGCTTCTCTCTTTTCTGAAATAACTGTTCTCTCACGTATAGCGTGGTTATCATACCTATTTTCAATCTCCCAGGCAAGCTGTTTTTCAGGCCAGATGGCAAATCTGGTTTTCAGAGACCTCCTGCCTGACACGCAGGCCTGTCTGCCTGTCCCCTCTCCCACCACGTGCTGTGAGCAAGGCTTCCCATGCACAAGGTCACCACGCTCCTTCACTCGCAGGCTCACCAGTCCCATGCCTTGCATCAGCCTTTAGATACCCAAACAAAAGCAAAAACCCTGTTCCACTACGCGGGGCTTGCACTGGTTCAGAGTTGTTCTGTGCAGGATCAGGGCCCAGCCCCAGATACCTCTCTGCACCCCCATCCACACGTCCACTGTCCCAGTCCCCCATCTTGCAAGAGAAGACCGATAGGAGGAGACTTGGCCCACACCCAATCTAAGGGGGCAAGAAGATTTGGTTATCCTTATTCACTCAGGAATCCTTCATCTGTACCTAATCTGAAGCAGAAACTTTCCCCCATGGGTTGGAAGGTGTAATGCAAAGAGTAGGAAAGCCCCTTTAATGATTCTGAAAGCTAACAAGACTCTTGAACTCATCATCCTACTACATTATCCCATGGCAAGATTGTACGGGCGAACGAGCACACCCATCCACATGACCCTTCCATAACCATCATCCCAAATCTTTCCAACCTCCTCCTAACAAGCCATGTAACTCAGAGCCAGCTCCCAACCCCTTCAGCAGACAAATGCCTCCTGTCGCTGTATTTCCCGTGGAAGCCCCAACTCATCGCTCTCACAGCTTCACCACATCACCTCTTCCCAGCTCAAGAGGGGCTGCAATTAACTTGGGAAGCTGTGCTGGTAAAGGGATTAGAACTACAGATAGAGGTGCTCTTAAATCACTTTCAGCCAGAACTTTGCAGTGCTTTAACTTGATCAATCTGTTAACGATTTTAACTGAGCACATTCCCCTTTATTATTAATGAGAGTTGTGTTCTTCCCACTCTTAGCTCCTCTTTTCCCCTATTTTTCTTTCTTTCGTGTAATCTCTTCTAAACAGAAAATATACCCAGTATGTGAGCAGCATCACAGCTGAAATAAAAGCAAGATCTTTGTCCTTAAGGCACCAGATCAATAAGGGACAGGAGTCAGAGCAGTTGCCTCCCACCTCTGCTTCAAATCAGGAACATGACCTGGGGCAGATCCCTCCTCTCTCTCACGCCTTTGTTTCTCCAAACAAAATTTGGGGCTAATACCATTGACTTTTTTTTTAAAAAGTAACATTTGAAATAGCCAGCAAGGCAGCAACTTAAGAGCTTTATACGTGCAGTTCTGTCTGTCATCATGTAAGACCAAAATTGGTGAGGTATGGCCACAAAGGATGGGAACTCTGGAGCAGAGCACTACAAACACACACCTCATGCAGAACCGCTTTCCCTCCATCCTCTGGCAGAGACAGCTCAGGACTGCAGACAGGAGGTCCTGTTCACCTGCATGGAGGCTATTGATCACAGCCGTGAGGGATTTTTCCAATCAGGCCCAAACAGCAGGGAATGGCTAACGACCAATTAGAGCTCTCATTCTTTTCTCTCTGCCCCTCTGAGATCCTAAAGCACTGTTGGCAAGAGCTAAATAATCATGTTTTTATAAATTCTTTTCCACCTTATGGCTTTGCAAATATCCATCCCTGCATATGAGTTAACTCCTCTTTGTAGATGTACCAAGACATGGGGCGATGTATGCACCCATTAAGCATAGGGGCAAATTCCGAAATCATGAAGATGGCCTGGCACCCTAAGCAAGCACATCTGACCTCAGCCTGGGCTTCTCTCAACCATCATAGTCAGCAGGAGCTCTGTGCCAAGCCCTTTGCTCCCTCACTGGAGCCCTCTACTGAATTCCCACAAGGAGCTCGATGCCTTTCTGGCATGTATCAGAAGCATCACTGTACCCTAAAATGTACCAGCAGTACCAACGTGTTTCAGAGCGGTGTATTGTCTGAAGCAGTGCTAAAGCAGTTGCTTTTAGGATCCTAAGGCCTTTCACCCATCTCTGAAGTAAGCCATTTGCTATGGCTCAATCCTAGCTCTCCCAAGTCCCAAATATCTGCTTTAGTCCCAAGGATGCGAGCAAGCACAACCACTCCTCCCAAGGTGTGTAATACTTTGTCTCACTGTGCAGCAGGTGGGATGAATCCCAGCCCGTTCTGTCCCTCCACGCTCATGCACAAGAAAAGGAGAGAAGCACAAAAACACTGAGACTTGTGCAACACCCTCATGCTGGTCAAAACACTGTGGAGATCCAAGAGGCAGGGACTCATCGGGACAACCTTATCCTCTGCAGACCAGGCATAGGGGAGAAGTGCAATGAAACGACTGCCCTGCCCTCAGAACCCAGCTGTGCTGGCACAGGAGAGGGAGCAGATTGGCAGCAAAGTGGGTCTGTCACCAGCTGTCCTCAGGTCTCATCACAGATCAGAAAGGGGACAGTGCAGCTGAGAAGGTGGCGAGGACTCACTGCTGCTGCCTGGCCCTGCGGAGGTTAATGTCATCCCTTCTCCCAAGCCCGCAGTGGGGGTGCTGGAGGGTTTGCAGGCACATAAGTCGGGCTGGAGGGGACCCAAGCAGATGAGAGACCCAGTCCTTGGGTCTCCCATCTTTAGGAAAAAGCCCAGCAGCAATTAGAGACAACACAGAAGGGAGATGGCATCAGCTGCAAGGCAGGGTGAAATGCTTTACCACGGCCGAGTGCACGCCACGACTATTTTCCTCTCTCGCAGAGGGAACCCCGGACAGCAGGAGTTTCGCAGAGTCAATGACTCTGAGCGGGTTTTCATATCAATATTTCAGCAGTGTCTGTCTTTCCAGCGTGGATTTCCCAGGCCCCAGCTCCCCTCCGCACCCGCTGCAGTATTTTCCTTCCCTTAGCAAATGCCCACGCTCCCTCTAGCGCCCGGCTCAGCTTTTCACACGCCGGCAACCCAGCACCCTTTCCTTCAGCCTGCACCCCAGGGTGTCCAAATCACGCTGGAGCTAATTAGAAGCGATGCTATTTTGGGCACAGAGGCCCCGTGGTGCTCTGCAGATCTGCCTGGCTGGAGTTTGTGTTGCATATGTGAATAGGAAGGGGAGAACGCAGCGTGACAGCCTCGGCGTCACAGACCCTCCCTGAACACGAGGCAGCTTTGCCACTTGTTTCAGTGGGGGAGCAATCAGGTCTCCTTCAAGACTGAGAGGGAGGAAAGAAAGTGTTTTGATTAGTCAACACCGACCTTCTCTGATTTTCATTGTGTGCTGCGGCTCCGCTGACCGTGAGGGCTGCAAATTGACCCTCAAATTTCTTCGGCGGTTTATTCATGTAATGTGTTTAAGACATACAGCCACCCTCTTCAAACACTCAGCAAACTATTCACTTCTCTCACTCTCACAATACCCCATAAATTCAGGAAAGGAAATACTGCCAGGCCCTTCTTTGTGCATGGGGGAAACGTTAACAGCGATGCTGCAGTTCTCCCTGGATGCTGAGGGGAAGCCAGGATTTGGGAACTTGTTTGCCTTGAGCTCCTGCAGAGAGTTTAAGCAAACCAACAAGTTCATGTACACAGGTGTCACTTCAGCATATTTCCCCATTAAGGAGAAAGAAGCTCACCTTCCCAGAGCCCTGAGGCTGCAATACAGGAAATGCAGAAAACCCACAGGTCTTTTTGTACTGCCCCACAGACAGCTCCAAAGTTTCCTGGCCTCTGCACTCACTTTTCATTCTTACCTGGCACTTTTCACTGCTCTGGGATACCACAGGTTGGATCCTCAGCTAGATCCTACATCAATCCTACATCAACTTACACTAAGGATCCAACTAAGTATTTTTTGCTGCTTTGGAGACTTTCTGCAGTACTGTATTCAATACTTCACGAGGAATACGTCGTTTAATTTATTCTCCTGATTACAGCAGGCTGGGCTCCACACCTTCAAACACAGGCTCTCACTGGAAGATGAACTTGACCAGATCCCAGCCAAGCCCAAGTCTTAAATCCATAATTGACAGGTTTTCTTGCCATTGCCCTGGAACCAATTAAAACCATGAACTCAGGCTTGGCCTTCAATCTTGGAACAAATTTGGATTTGTAAGAGAGCACCAGCTCAGGTAAGCATGTACTAGGAGCTTAAGGAGTGTGATGCTGTAGTGTGACTTAAGGAAATTCTTGAGTGTTTGTGAGACTGGCTCCCAGTGTCCCTTAATACAATCAACGCTACAGATCCTCTCTCTCTAAGCTGTGCTTTACCCATTAAACACCACTGCTTCCATATTTTTTTCAAAAATCTCTACTAACAAATTCAGCTATAAATTTGGAAACTCAGGAAGTTGTCTTCCCTCAGTCTTGCATTTAAGAAAATATTTACCTCATCTCACCTCCCCTTGGGGTGAAGTTTCTCCTGGCTAACATCAATTCTCTTCTCAAACCCATTTTCAAAATATTTTTTTCATCTAATCAGATGAATTTTTCCCATTTAAAATAATAATTATGAAATCACATAGCTGTTCCTGTTTGCATTTAAATTACTGTGAAAGCTTAGCCACAGATCCTGGGCCTCATCCCTGAGCAGGAGGAAGTCCAAGTAGTGAGGCTCACCGGGAAACTGCTGACAGGCACCTGGAACATAAGCGGTTCTGTTTCTGAGCCCTGGGCTACAAGAACTTCAACAGCTTGCTGCCCTGGGCTGGGTAACAAGCCGGGGAATCTGCCAGCTTCACAAGACCACGAGCAACAGGGGCCGTCCACTGGGCATCAACCTGACTTGACAAAGATACCAGTCTGGAGAGAAATAGCCTGAAGAATACTTTGCAGATGCCTTCTTCCTCCTCTACTGACTCAACACAACCATGAAAGCAATTTCCATGTGAAGGTTTCATTTTTATTTCCATATCTTCCACTAGAATATTAATTAAAAGTGGATTGGCAAAGTCCTGCAAAATGACTGTAGTGGCTAACTTCATTACTGGAGGTAGTGGAGAAGCGTAAATGCAGCAAGACACTCTGACACAGCCCACACACCTTCAACAGCAGCAACAACTCAACATGGCCAAAAGCCATCTGAGAAAAAAATAATAATAAAAAAAATCAGCCTAGAATAGCAATTAAAATATCTACCAAATGCAGTGCAATTAATGAATTAATGTGATTGCTCTGCCACCATCTTGCACTCTAGGAGTAAACATTTTAGACCAGAATCCAACCGGACTGCTGGAGCAGATACCCACGGCTGACAACTGAACGCAGCACTGCCTGCCTAAAGATTCATTTCGCTGCCCTCATCCCTTCCAGGCACAGCAGCCCATTTGGGATTGCAAGCATTGCCCACCTCGTTCTGCCCATCACACGCTGCATTGTTAGGCATCTTAATGAAAAACTACCTGGCACGCAGCAAGCCCCTCAGCCTTCCCAGCCTGTAATTCACCGTGGGAGTGAGTAATGTCTCGGTATCAAACCACCAGTACATTAGCAGATCACACCAGAGCACTGCCAGCAGCATGCAGAAGAATCATTCCCGGAAGAGCCAGGCTTCACTGCTAGCACTTGGACAACTTGCCTGTCACTGCCAGCCCTCAGAGCTAGCACGGGGTAAAGCAAAGGGATCTCTGCGAGCAGGAGGGAAAGACTCACAGGAGCCATTCACAGCAGGTCTGTCACCATCACATCACATCTATGTGAGTCTTGAAAGCTACCCTGATGACTTGCTGCGCCTTTCTTTCAGAAGGAGCTCTTACTTAATGTCCACTCAGACGTATCATGTTGCTGTTCCAAACATGATGTCCTCTCCTACCAAGGAAATGAGCTGCATCTTTCTAACCCTACTTCAGAAAGCTGCTGGCTACTGTAGCACTATTGGCCTCCTCTTCACCAAACCCTTCTGCCAAAAGCTTCTCACATTCCCAGCCTTGGATTGAGTCTCACAACCACGTTAACTCCCGAGACAAGAGCACCAGGCTGTCTGGGCCACGGGTTAAAACAATGCAGCTTGTCTGGCAAGATAAAACAAGGCTCCTGCCCAGGTGCTTGCCAGATCTCATCTCACCATCCCCAACTTGTAAAGCCTGGATCCCACGAAGCACCAACATGTTGCAGTTGCACAAGCAGCAGCTGTATAGCTCAGTTATGCCTTCCTGCTGCAGGTTCATCTTCAGTCCTCACTTTGAGATAAAAATGCACCCTGCTGACGTGTATTTCCTATAGCATGAAAAACGCAACCCCTGCAAACATCTAGGAATTTGCCCTGGCTGAAGCAACCTGCAATGCTGCACATGCCTTAGGCAAACGCCCTCTCCTGCTCTTGTTGTAGCATTGTAGTGCCTTTTCTCATCTTTAGGTCTGAATTTTGCCTGTGGTTACTAGAAAAAAAGGACATGCATATGGGGATGGGTAAAACACAGCATGCTAAGCTGAGCATACCCTCGTAGGTAATGGATTGAAAGTGTCTTCTAGTTCAAAGAGAACTAAAAATGTGTATCTTTGCTTCTTACATCAAACAAAACAATACACTGAACTTGTAGTGCTTCCATCGCAGTAAAAGCATAGACAGGATTAAATCATTCCTATTAACAGCTACATTGAGCCAAGTGATAACTCTGAAACCTAACGACAACTGTCCAACTGGTACCATTGCACTAGTGATCACATCAGCAGAGCAATCTGCCTGAGTGTTTTATCCACTGAAGCTTGTGGAAATCTCTTGAAAAAATAAAAAATAAAAAAATCAAGAAACAAGATAGCAAGATTTAACTCTGCAACAACATTAAAGTTGGTGCTACTTATTTCTGTGGATCCTTATCCTAGAAATCTGTGAGGGAAGCAGGAGGAAAAGATCATCTGAGAAACCAGATTATCTTCACAGGAAGGTTGGGGAGAGCATCTGGTGAGCAGCACAGGGAAAAATTTCATGCAGTAGCATAACCGTCTAGAGAGAAGGAAAACAAGTGAAGAGGACACAACTGCTCACCGAATGCCACATGGTACTCAGCGTGTCTCTGGAGTGGAAGGTTTTTTCAAGAAGAAAGGCTTGCAGATCTTCTGAGAGTAATGCTAGATTACACTAAAAATTCTCCTTTTTTCAGAAAGGTCTTGGACAGAAAACATTTCATCTGATCTATACCAGGTCCTTCAATAGCTTCAGTGTACTCTCAATAAATGTTTCTATGGGACAGATTGATACCTGAGGCTCAAGTACAGCTCACCTTATTCTTACATGTACATCAGACCCACTGAACAGACCGCTAAGTCCCCTTCCCAAGAACGCAGAGGACACAAACCCTATTTCTGCTCAGAATAGGATTTTGGCATTTCCTAACTTCCACTCGGAGATCTTCAGGTGTTGCACAAAGCAGAATTCTGCTCCACACCACCACTTTGTGGTAGGTAAGCAGTACTATCCTCATTTAACATGGGAGAGGAGATTCGGTGAGGTTAATTGTCTTTCCTAAGGTCACGGAAAAAGCCCGTGGGCAGGACAAAGCAGAGAACTCAAATTCCCCGATCTCACCAGGTTTTTTGCCTCTATCCTAATCCTGACCTCGCTATCTGCAAATGGAGGAAACAAAAGTTTGTTGCCTGGGAGGGATTATTTTTTTAATATGTTAAATAGAGATTTGAGGGATGGGGGAGAGGAGGCAGGAAGGAAAAAAGAGGGGGAGCTGCTCTTAAAATAGCAATAAAATACATACAGCAGGTTTTTAATATTCTAGGTAACAGGACATACAGCAGCTACACAGACTTCCCCCCTGTGGAGTTTGTTGTACAGCCCAGCAAAAAGCTCTAAATTTTTATGACCATCATTTGCTCTTCTTTGCAAATCCATCCCACCCTATCTCAGGAAACCCTCCCCATCAATGCCTGATTTGAAATGTACTGCTTCGCTGCATGTAATTTGATTGATCGCGCTTTTAATAAATCATAAGCCACAGAAGCTTCAGTTTTAAAGTCTGTTCGAGTAACAGGGAACTGGTCAAAGCAATCCCTATGCCTCTTTACTGTTTTGGTAGCCTAAAACCAGTAGCACACAGACATGTCCTAGGTGCTCTACTAGGTCATCTATCAGCATTATTAGATGCAAGTTCATCTGTTTTGTCCATTTTCAATTTACATTTTTGCTGGTTTGTGTCTATTGTGACCTAAGAAAATACATGCTTCGGGGTGAGAGACTGGGGACCAAGGTGGCTGGCAAAAGGCTTCCCTGCGTGACCTTGGGCAAACTGCTTGCCCTCCCCATGCCACAGCCACCCCAACAGTAAAATTAGGGAAAAGCTGAACTGCAGCAGAAAAACAGGCACTGGAGTCAGCCTTCTCTGCTAATAAATGAAAGGACCCAGCTTCTAGCATTTAACTTTCCCTCTAGAGTCACATAACACACTGTTAAAAAATGAAATCCAATTAATCATTAAATGCAGCGTGTTTTCTCCCTAAGACAGGAGTGAGAAAGTCGCCTGATGCTAAACCCCATACTAGAAACAAACACGAAAAGATAATGCTGTTATTTATTAACACTCTTGGTTTTCCTTCCCATAAACACCACACTGGCACTAAACACCAGACTCATGCTTGTGTTTTGGAGTTGGAAGCTTCCAATGCATGCTATCTTGAGGTGCAAAACCCTAATGCAAAGTTGTGAACAATCAAGAAGTTTTCCTTTATTACTTACACCATCCCTGTCACCTGGAGCTAAAGAGTAAGCGAAGCTAATAAATTAAACAGCATATTTCCATGAAAGAAACAAATTGTAGTCTTAAGCTGGGGGAGGAGGGAGAATTTTGTGAAAGTCATTTTCTGACCTGCACTTTGGAAAAAAAAAAAGACCTTTTTTTCCCCTCTGCAAATGCCTATAGACTGATTTTACTCTACTACTCAGAACTATTATTCTCTAATACTCATAACTATTGGAAATTCAGGCTGGGAAGGAACGGGGGGCTTTTAGCTTCTTTTGCTCAACACCCTTTGATACGGCACTGAACTGAAACAAAAGCGAGGGCATATAGGTTGTTTTCTTCATTACATGCCATGTTATATTAAAAATAAATAGTCCTAGAGACAAGTGTAATGCTAAAATATAGCACGCAGCTGTTTTCTCTTCAATGTTTGCTTTCATCTTTAATGAGAGAGGAATTCATGTCTGGCAAACACAACTGCCTTAAAAAATTGGTTAAATCAAAGTAGCGTCTACATCGCTGTCAGCGTTATTGCCTAAGCAATAATAAATACAGAAAACCTTCCAGTCAGAAAAATATAAGGAGGTGGCTGAATCGCCCGTGATTAAGTTATGGCTGATGCAGAGATAGATAGGTGGATAGATAGACAGATAATTTGCTCGTTAATGACTAATCAATCTCGTGAGGAATACAGCTGAAAATCCAGCTGATCTGTGCCGTGCTGCTAATTGCTTTATGCACATTTCCAATAGCGGCAAAACAATAAAAGAGGCATTTTGGAGGCAGTGACGAGCTACAGTAATCAGAATAATGGGAATATTGTCACCAGCCGTGAAGGCTTCCAAGAGTCCTGGTGACTACGCCTGTTCTCCGACTTTACAGCGGAGTGGAAACGGTGTTTCTGATAGCGAGTTGGAAGAAAATTGAAGTTGTGTCCCCAGCCATCTGCCGGGTGTTGCAGAGCAGGGTGCGAGGGAGGGCCCTGCGCTATGGGGGCACCACGGCAGCTTTTGGGACACCCCCACAGGCACGCAGAGCACCACAAACTTTCAGGGACACCTCAGCTCCTCCTCGTTATTGACTGCAGGGCAAAGACATGAGCCGGCATCGATTCTTTTTTTTTTTTTTTAAATCAAAAACTTTTCTGCGTGTTCGCCCTACCTGCCTCCTTTCAGAGCCCCTTAACATGCTGGGGAGCTCTCCAGCCCTTAATGAATTGATGGCATCTCTCCTGTCGCCAGCACGCAGAGCTGAGAACGGGAGGGCTGCTCTGCCATCAGTGTACATCACTCACCCCCGGACAGAGGCAGGGGAGCTCACCAAGGTGGATATCACACATGGAGAGTGCAAGGGGGCAGCAGAGGCAGGTGGGGACGCAGGTGGGGACACAGGGGGCTTCTCTGGGAAAGGGAGAAGGCTCCCGACAGCCTGGCCCTCCTGGTGGAGCTCAGCCCCTGGGGATCGCTGCTCTCCCCTCGGGCAGAGGTGGGGATCTCCCCCTCTTTTTTTTTTTTTTTTCCTAGGGAAAACTTTTCTCTTTTCACCTACCCTCCGCATCCCCAGCCGTAAAAGCGAGCCGCGCTCAGCACCCTTCTCCCCCCCCACATCCCCTACCGCATTTCCGAGCTCAGCACCATCCCTCCCATCCCATCCCAACCCATCCCAGCCGGTACTCACGCTGCTGTTGTGGCCGGACCAGTGCACCATGGCTTGGTTGTGCGCCGCGTCCCCGGTGAGGGCGAAGGTGGTGCTGCCCAGCCGCAGCTCCTCTGCCCCTCGCAGCCTCGCCGCTCTCCCCTCCTCCGGGGGTCCGCGGGGCTGAGCCCTGGCTCCGCGTTGCCCCTCGGCTGCGGGCAGCCCCCGGCCGCCTCCCGCAGCCGCCGCCCGCCGGCTCCGCACCGCCGGGCCCCGGCCCCCGGCCGCGCCGCCCGCCCCCGCGCTGCCCCCCGGCTCCCCGGAGCCCCGCGCCCGGTTCCCCGGTGCCGGTGGTTGCCGCTGCTCCAGCCCGAGGCGAGGCCGGGAGGGAGACGAGCAGGGGCCGCAAGTTATCTCGGCGCCGGTGCAGGAGCAGGAGAGGAGTAAGAGCCATGTCCAGGCGAGCAGGGCGGCGTGGCAGGGCGCAGAGCGGCGGGTCCCCTTCTCCATGCCTTGGCGGAGCGAGTCGGGGGGCTCGGAGAGGGAGGAGGGGGGGGGGCGAGGCGCTGCGTTTAGGGCTTTTTTTTTTTTTTTTTTAGGGGCCGGATCCTAATTATAATAATTATAATTTGGGAAGAAAAAGAATAAAAAATAAAAAAAAGGCTCTTCTTTCTTCGCTCTCCTTTTCTCTTCCCCCTTTGCTCAGACGGTGACCAGAGGAAAAATAAAAATTAAAAAATAAAAATTTAAAAAAAAAGGAAAAAAAAAAAAACTCTCTCCCCGGTAGTTGGATGCTGTTCCTCACTGTTGGTGGATCTTTCTTTTTTTTTTTTTCTTTTTTTTTTTTTTTTTTTTGAAAAGTGCTTTTCAGTGAAACTGTTCACGTTCGAGGATTTGATCAAGTGAGCGGGTGGCACCGCGCGGGGGGAGGAGCCCCGAGCCTCGCCAGGCGCCGCCGAGAGCCAGCCCCGAGCCGCCGGGAGGCAGCCGCCGGGGGCCGGCAGCGGGGCCGGGGGCGGGAGCGGGACCCGGAGCCCAGGCAGCGGGGGCATCCCCCGGGCTCCCTCCCTCTCTCCCTCCCGGGTTTCTTCCCTCCCTCCCGGGTCCCCAGGCCCCTGCTCCCCCCTACGCGTAGGTAGAGCCGCGGGGGCATTCCTCGCCCTCGGTGTATCTGTATTTATGCATACACGCGTGCCTCTCCGTGCACGGGGGCAGAAGCTGATGGGGTGAAAACCCCAAAGCTGATGTCCCCCCTACCCGGGTACCAGCGGCCCCACAGCCCCGGGAACCCGCAGGGGAGCGTCCTCGGATGGAAAGGGTGCTGTTGTTTTTTTTTTGGGCTGGCCAAGGAGGGGCACTATGTGCGGGCAGCTCCCTGGAGCATCGTCCCAGGGCTGCGTGGAGATGGGTTTCTTCGGACGATGGCAGCTCCCGCTGCAGGGACGCGGATTTCCCCGGCCAGGACACCCGTTTTCCCTTGGTAATGGCCAAGGAGCCTTTTTTTGCAGCCTTCGGACAAGGTTTGGGGGAATAGCACGGGGTGGGGGGGCGCTGGACGGGAGAGCCCCCCCCCTGTGCGGGTCACCCCTGCCTCATCCCCCTGGAGCTCTTCACTGCAGCAGCTCGGCGGCACTTTCCCCTCGCATCAAACCCACGGCCGACCTCACCCCCTCCTTCGCCTCCTCCTTTCGGAAAGGGGCCATAATTAGCGCTGTGTTAATCAGCCCACCCTCCCACTTACCCCATCAGCCATTCTTTCCCCGGCCAAGGACGGATGCGCCGCTACGCGGTCCCCCTCCCCTACCCAAACCCGTACCCGTCCCAAAGCGGGGACGGCTCAATAGTTCCCCCCCTCAGGTGGCTTTTCCAGCCCGGCAGGGACAAAGGGACAGAGCCAGGCCGGGGGGGACATCCCCACGTCCTGCTTCTGGGGGTGCCGGGGGGGTCCTCGCTACCCGGTGTCCCCCGTGAGCTGCCGCTTGGAGAGGGGAGAGGAGCGCAAAGGCTGCTGAAAGCGGTGGGGAAAGGGGTCTGGGGGGACCCGGGGGGTCCCCGGCTGCGGGCACGGCTCTGCTCGAGAGCCGCAAGCCCCGAGGAAGGGGGAGGCGGGGGCAGGGGAAGAGCAGCCCCCGCCCCCAGCCCGGCGGATGTCAGTCCTGCCTTGGAGCCGGCTCCTTCCCAAAACACGCCGCCGAAACGCTTCGGGGGGCGGCGGGGACGGGGGCTGGTTCCTGCACCTCTCCCCCGCCCAACACCCGCCCCCAAAGCCCCAGCACGGTTACCCCGAGATGGGGGCTGTCAGCTCCGTCCTTACGGGGACACAGCGAGATCAGCGGCCCCGGGGAGGTGGCACGGGAGGCGGGCAGCATCCCAGCCCCGGAGCCTGCCGCTGCTGGCCGCACGGGGATGCGCTGCCCGTCCTGCGGTGGGACGCACAGCAACTGTCCCCTGGTAGTGCCTGAAGTTCCTCCGGTCCCCCCTGGACCCGGCAGCAGCTCGGTGTTGCTCCTGGCGATCCAGAACTGCTGTCACCACGGAGTCAAAGACACCACGGGGGTCGCAATTGTCACCGCTTAACCACCTTGCAGCCCATCCAGTCGTGGAGCCCACCCCTCTCAGCCTTGCTGGACACCGTTTAGGACACAGGCTTCATTCACACCTGGATCAGCCACTTGTTTGTGTGGCATCATCCCCGACTTTGTGGTAAAACAGGACCTGTTGACACATCTCCTTTCCCAAACCCTGCCACCGAAGCCATCGCTTTGTGCCCACCACACCCCGCTGTCACCACAAGAGCCCAGCTGTGTGGGCAAAGCACAGTGCGATGGGCTCCGTGCCCAGGTGTGCTCACCAGTACCTTCTTTAGGGTAGTACTATCACCACCCCAACAGCCTGTCTCTCCTGCCCTGCAGGCAGAAGACAACTAAAATCACGCTCTGTGAATATCACCCACACTTGTCACACTCAGGGACAGTCCTGGACATTCAGCTCACACCTTGTCAGCAAGAAACCCCAGGCCCTCATTTCTCAGACAGATACCCAGAGGAAGGGCTGGTGCTTGTCAAGAAAATCCTGACCCCTCTGTTCACCTCTGTTAAATAACAGGCGGCACAGCTGAAGTCCCACTGATGATGCGGGACTCTGTTAAATCCCGCTCACCCCGGAGCCATGGGTCCTTAGCAGAAGCCTTGGTGCCAGGGCAAGAAGTGGCGGTGTTCCCTCATCCTTTTCCTGCTCTGGAAGACAAAGGTAACGTGAGCAACACCCCCATCTCCTGCACGATCCGCGAACTGCGTGCCCATCGCCAGCGCACAGACCAGGGGCTTTGCCAGCGTGCAGCATCCCTGTTGCAGGATCCTCAGGTCTGCTCCAAAACCCGGCCTCCTGTGAGACAGGGTGACAGGGAGGAACCACCCGACAAGCCCAGATTTGCACAGTCTGCCTCCAAGGATAGAAATGGAAGCCTACAGCACAGTATCCATTACAGGCTGTTTTAATCCCTGGTCTAATCCGTTACAATCTGCTTTAATCCCCACCCAGCTGCAAACATCCACTCGAAGAAGCAGGGGTTGGCATTATGTTCGGTCGGACCACGCTGGTTGGTAATTGATGTAAGGCATCCATACGCCACGGCACCAGGCAGTGCACAAGATTTCCAAGTGAGCAAGAAAGTAAATGCTCCAGAAGGCAAACTGGGGCACAAATGTAAAGGAGCAGAACATGCCTACAACCGTGGGGGAGCTGGGTTCAGTTAAGGAGAGGAAGGCAATTGGGGCGGTTATGTTTGCATGGAGGGGATGATTTGGGTGGAGCAAGTTTAATGCCACTAGCTAAAGTAAGAAAAAAATAGAGCCTGGCGTTTATCCCATGCTATACCCTTCTAAAGCAGCACTGATCATTTGGGGGTTTCATTGTATTTTTTTCCCCTATTTTGGGTCATTTTTATTTGGCAAAAAAAATGCAACCCAAGAGTTAACTCCAACCACACGTGTCAATACCCTCCCCATCACTACCCCCATCCCTTCTGCCTTGCCCAGCTCACTGCCCCAAGTTCCTGCAGGGCTGCACACCCCCAGGCCTCCTCAGGAGCCCAGAGTTTGTCTCCCAGCCACTGTCACCCTAGGAAAGTCCCAAGTGGGAGCTGGAGCCTTTCTTGCTGGAACCCAAAAGAAAGGGGTCGGGGAAGAGATCATGAAAGGGAAATTGAGGGATGGGAATGAAAAGCAATGCCCCAGCCTCACTGCACTCTTTCCACCTCCCTGCAGGTCTCCCACACAACTCAAGCGCTCCCAAGGGAAGAAATCCCACACGTACTAAGAGGAAAATCAATGCTTGTTTCACTTAACTTTAACCCATTTATTTTGGGTGAGACCAGCCACTGGAAAACAAAGCAGCTCTGTGCTAATGCTGTCTTGTCTGCTAAGGAAACGCCTGAATCTACGTAAACTAAAACAATTAAGAAGTGTCCCTATATCCTCAGACTAGAGACTGCCTGCACACAGGCCTGTTTCTACAAGTACAGGGCTACCCCTGCTATGGGACAGATTTCCTCCTAGCCCAGCCAGGCAGGGTGTGCCCCAGAGCAGCCAGCCCCTGAAGCATGGCAGGACCATGGCAGGGAGCCTTCAGCACAGCCAGGTTGCTCAAAAGGTGCTCAAGCTGCAGAGCACAGATGAAGGACTCAGCAACCCACAGAGAAGGCAGAGGTGCTGTGAATGCTCTGGGGAGATTCTGCAGGTTTCAGGTCACGTTCCCAGTCAGTGTTGGGTGCCGGTGTTGCTCCTAAAGCCAAGACTAGAAAATCCCCTTCTGCTGATAATTTTCAGCATCATCAGGAATGTCAGAGAGCTGATCAGAGTGGAAACAGTGCGTGGATTTGAGGCATATACAGAGATTAGTTGCGCGGCTCACAAGTTCACTGTGCTGAATTCACTGCATACTGCAGGTCACGTACATTTCTGTCTTTTCCACTAGAAATACAAGAACCTGTCGCCCAGATTTCAAATTATCCAAAACTGTAGTAAAATCCTACATTTTCAGAAGGACTTGCCAAATTTTTGAAAGCCTGTTCCTCAGCGTCTCTTAGAAGGCACTGGGTCAGGGCATTTAAACTTGCAGCCTCTCTTTGTCTTCTGAATTCAAAGAGCTCCTCTGCAAGCTGGATCTAACTGTGCCACGTATAATGAAGAGAGGCATAATCACGTCTTAAGATGTTATAATATCCAAGAACACGCTGTGAGTACTAAGATATCCCCTCTGGAGAAAATCTGATTAAAAACAGGGAATCCAACTAATATTGACCTGGTCATTGATTCAGAAAGCGTAAGTGACTAATTTCCCTTCCCCTCCCAAGGTCTGCCTCCAATTTACAGTTCCATGGAGGAGAGCAATCCTCCTTTCGAGCAGCAGCTTTGTGCCCCTCTCATCAGCTCCTCATTTCTTGTTGTTAATGAAGCCTCCTGCCTGTGATTGTTTAGGGGTGGTTTTTAACTCCAAGAAGCAGAGCACAAACACTGCCTTGCTGTGCACAGAGAATCTTAGCGAACCTGAAACCTATTCTCTGCTTGTCCCACTCCTTCCCTAGGGCACAGCAGGACCTGGAAAGGTTCACATCTTCTCTTCAAGATGCTCACAGCAGGAGCTGTGGCTACTGTGACTTCAGGGACATGCAGCTCTTTGCCAGAGCTTCAGGGGCAAGGTTTAGCACAAACAAACTTCTGGAAGAAGAAAAGCACAGTGCTAAACCTTGTCACGTCTCACTGCTGGGGAAACACCCTTCAAACACCCTTCCTCTTGTGCCAGCAGAAGAGGTACCCATCCTAACTGCTGTGCTGCTCAGGTGACCCCCGTTAACAACAGTTAAAGTGTTTCAGCTGCTCCTTTTCTTTTTTTCTTTTTTGACTGAAGTATGTCAGGGAGAGTGGTGGAGCTCAGCTGGCACATCTGAAGCTGTGGTGAATACATAACTGATGTAACCACAGCTGTCAGGCACAGAGCAAGGCGCACCTATGGCCCAAGCACAGTTTGTGTTTAAGCACAGGCCTTGATTTAGGGTTTGATAACTACCAAATTTCAGTAGCCATTGAGATAAGACCATTTCAGAAGTGACTAGCATTTATACAGCCTTTAAAAATGGGATCTTGGGAGGTGGCATAATTCATTCACCTCTCAAACAGAATCAACTGCTTTAACTACAGCACAGAACAATGGGTGAATCACAGCTAAACAATAGGATGAGACTCAGTTAAAGGGGAAAGGGAGAGGTTTTTAGATGTGAAAGCAGCCAATGAAGGACAAATTGTGCTCTGTCAGACTCACGTTGTCCCTCCCCACGCTGCGCTGTGCAGGAAGGTCTGATCCTAGAGCAGCCTTCCCTTCTAGAGGAGCCCTGGGACTGTCTTACCACAGAGATCGCTGTTAGGATCCAAAGATTGCAACAGTGACAACCCTAAAACACATTAAGGGGCAATCAGCCCATCAGTGCTGTACTGCAGGCTGTAAACCAAGGTCCCCAAAAGGAGTCACACAACACAAACCTCAGTTGAAAGGATAGCTTAAGAAGGCATCGTTAACTGGAGACAACCACATCTTCTCCAAGGGTTTGCGTGCTGCATAGTGCTGGCTCCCAGGGCAGGCAGATAATGTTGTCCTCAGTAATCCCAGAAGAATCATTCCCTCACTTTGTCTGGCAGAGAAGCCCCCAGAGAAGAAATGTAAAGCCAAGAAAACCAGGCATGGTCTAAAAGAGCCCAAGGAGAAAGTTCAAAAACATCCACTGCAAAGTTTCATGGCAGAATCTCCCTGCTTTTTCACCGTGCCCCTGTGGCAAGCACCAGCACTGCCTATATTGGAAATTCCAGCCAAGGAAGGTCTCAAGCTGTCTTTCAGCAGGGCTTAGTAGCTTCAAACAAGTAGGGACCAAACATCAGCCACACTCAAGTGCCCGCAGGCTACTGTCAAAAGAAACAGCAAGAACCCACAAATCCACAAGGATGAAAACTTCCCTTGATAGACCTGAGCCAATCAGGTACTGCACAAGGAGGTGTTTTAGAAAACACTTCCCCAGAAACCAGAAACAAGAGAAAAATGATGGAAGCTGGCTCTTCCCACCCCACAGAGCTCAAACTAGAAGAATGGAGCTGCTCGGTCAGCGACACAGAAACTCTCTGCAATTAAGACTTTGCTCTCACCCCAGGTACTTCTTCCACTTTGTTTCCTCTTCCAGGCAAATCTTTCCCCCTTTCTCTCCCCTACAAAGCTTGAGATAGACCTACAAGGGCAAGGAGCTGTTTCTGTTTCTTCCTCTCTGCTCAAGGTAAATCCAAAGCTGCTTTGTGTGTGTGTGTGTGTGCACAAAGGCAGAATTTTCTTAGCTAGAGAGAAACAAGTCTGGCAGGGACCCTGGCTTTGATGGTGGGACTTCACAGGAGGATGTTCAACCTGCCGCAGCTTGGTGCTGTTTTCTGTCCCACAGCAAAAAAAGAAAAAAAAAGAAAAAAAAAAAAAAACATACACACCACCTTTTAAGATTCTCATCTATGGTTATTTTTTGCCCTCTCTTAAGACCAACCCCAAACAAAAGAGAAGTTGGAACTACAGCACTGAGGAAAGACTTTATACTAGGCAACATGAGTGGAAGGGTGTGCATCTAGTGGGGAAGAACAGAATGAAAAGAAAGAACTAATACGGGGAAAAAGTAACACCGAACTACAGCAGGAAGCAGCTGGCTGTAGGCAGGTGTTTCTTACCAAGCCCGTCCTGGCAGTGCCCCACATCTCCAGTGCACTGATTTAGCAACAAGAGATCTCACATCGACTCCTGAGAAGAGCCAGGTTGAATCAGATCTCATGTGAATGGGGTTTGAAACATTCTGAAAGGAGTCGTCCCGGGTGAATTTAAGCTCCCAACACTTCTAAGCCAGGAAGTAGGACAAAACTAAGTGGCAGCTATTACAGCCTTTGCTTGAATGTCTTGGCTCATAGCTTCAGCTCCCTAAGGACTCACTGGAGTTTCGCACAACCACAGGAAATTAGAAAAACATCATTGGCCCCATGAAGTGTGCAACATGTAGCCCACACACCATGTGATGCATCCTCAATACCAGGCTGGCAAAGGTTGAGGATCGCTACAGCATCCACTTCCATGAAGCAAGTGCTAAGTTTTAAGTTAATATTACTAAGTTAATAATCATTTAAGTTCCAGCAATGCCTAGAGCTCCTATCAGAGTTTAGGAACAGGCCTGCAAATGCAGCAAGGAGACAATCCCCGCTCTGAAGTCTGATTATGCCTCTCGCAGACAGCACACTACTTCACTGCCTTCAGACAGGGTGAAAGGGAACCTCGAAGAAAGCAAATCTTCACAAACCAAAAACGCTGCTGGGGCAAACCAGGGATTTCATCTGGAGAAGGAGGAGAATGGGCCTGCGTTTTGTGCAACACCAAACATGCAGCAGGCACCACCAGGTGCCCAGGCAGAGGAGTCAAAACCTTTTATTACTCCCCTTCCCTTAAACGAGCACCTGACCACCACATTTGTTGCTCCAAGCCCAGAATATATTTATCCTGTGTTCTGCTAAGCAATTTAACAGTTCCTTTCTTTTGGTGGTTCCTCAGCTTTAGTACAGACACCCAGTGCAGCATCACAGAGTCCACTCTTGACACCATTCCCCCGTTTCTGAATCTGTCCGGTACCTGGTGATTTTAGTTGTACTCCGGAGCTGAAGAGCAATCTCAAAGGGGTTAAAATTCAGGGACACAAATGAAAGTGCAATTAATAAGCAGCTACATAAAAGATCCTCATGCTCATAATGCAATCGCCAAGGGTTGAACATTTTTCCTTGGGCTTGCTCTACTCCATTACTGCAATAATGCATGGTAATATAGTTAACATTGATTTGCCGCAAGGTACATGTACTACATCTGCAAGCTAACAGGGAAAAGGGGGGAGGCTCTCTCCTTGAAAGGCTGGAATTACTTAATTATCTAAGGAAAATGACATGCAGATTTAACTGCACAGGGAAGGGCTAGGACTGACTTCCCCTGTTCCCGGAGAATACAGAATAGCACTCCTCGGCTACGTGACCTCCCTGCAAAATAAACTCTCTTGGTTTGTTATTATTAATTACCCTGGCTCCTATCACTGCAAGTCAGAGGTGTTGATACTTCGCATCACCCCCAGCTATGCTTGCTATTCATAAATCATACTGAGAGGAGTTGCCAAGGGAGGAGAGGAAATACTAAAGGAAACTCGTAAGCATCTCTAAACAGGCAGCTGCTGTTCAAAGTGGCTGCAGTCCTCTGCAGAGAGTCAGATGTAAACCAGCATCAGTGTTAGGAGGCAGCAGGAGACAAATGCCACAAGTGGGCAGGCAGGACAGGGAAATAATGCATTCAGACAGAAAAGGGAAAGGAAAGAAGATGGCCTGGGGGATTAACCGGAGCAAAGAGGGCCTTTTATCTTCGCAGCCACAGGTCAGATCAGATGGTCTGATAAAAGCTGAAAGGCACTATTATGATTATTAATCTGTAAGGGGCTGACTGTAGGCTGAGCAGAGAGAGAGGTGAGAGTTCCAGTGGTCAAACCAGCACTGATTTCCCTTTCAGAGCCTGGAGCAAGTCATTTAAAACCTCTCCCCCAGTTTTCCATCTGAAAAATGGAGCTGAAATTGCCTCACTGTTCTGAAGGTGAAGTTCTGACCAGGGTTTTGGCCACCCTACCCCTCCTACTCCTTTATAAAATTAGGCATTCCCCAGAAAGCACTAGCTCTCGGCTCCTCTCAATAGCTGTGCTTCAGCTGTTGCTCCTTTTTAAAGGTGTGTCCTTAGTTAAAAAGTGAGAAACGTTAGGGTGAAACCCGAGGGATTTATCTCAGCCCAGTTACTAGAGGGATGCTGACACTTTCTGACCGCCACCAGTCACGGGCTATCTGGCTGGCAACAGGACAACAAGGAATCAGGTCTGGGTGAGAAAGGAAGGTGGGGGCACCTGCACCCCACGTTATCCCAAGATGGAACTCATTTTCCACTCACAGCTTTTTGCTGACTCTTTTTAAAAATCATTTCAAACTTACAAACAGCTGAGACTTGGGAGCAATGTTTGCTGGAAAGGAATGGTAGCTCACAGATCACTCAAGGTACAGCGAGAAAAAAAAGGGAGCTTTCTGGCACTAACCCTCTGTTTGGCCACACATCCTTGCCAGTTCAATTCTATTACTTTGGGGAAAGGAAGTGTTCTTCCCCTCTTTCCTCATTTCTGTCTTTTGTAGCATGATGCAGAGAAAGTAAAGATTTCAAGTGTTTTGTTCTTTTTCCAACTGGGAAGGGAAAATGTTTTCCATTTCCTCACATTGTGCCTTTTAAATACTTCCTCACCCCTGGAAGCTTGACAGTGTGGCAAAAGAACCAAAGAAAGTAAAACAGAAACAGCAGAAATCAGCTGGAAGTTATTCATTCCAGTCTTCTATCATATATGTAAGAAAAATGGACAAAATAGGGTTAAAATATGATCTTTAAACACTACTCATCTGTAATTCTGAAATATGGAGGTTTCTGGTCTCTGAGAATCAAAGGAAAGAAGCAAACTTTAACAGAGAAAGTCTTTAATTTTTTCTTTAAATATTTTTAAACTGAAGTTTTTGATTAAATCAAACAGATTAGTGTTAGTTATTTGCTATGTAAATTTTACAAATAGTAGATTCAGGCTGACACTGTACTTTCCACAAGTGAATTTCTCATTAATACCATAATAGCATTTTATGCTGCAATTAACTTTCTCCAGCCCAAACAGAGTCTTCCTTACTCCCCTCTCTAGGTTTTCCCCTGCACTGCCATCATCACTGCAGTACCAACACAGGAGGCTCAGAGGGACCTTGAACTGGCAGCTAAAGAGTCTTCTCTGCTGAGGTCCCTCATCGAGGTCCACCTTTATCACACAAGTAGACACAGGAGGGAGCTCACACACCCCCATTCACATTAAGGTTACATCTCTCCCTGCAGCAAAGAGAATGATTTAATATCTCAAATTCTCAGTTCGGGGCTCCTTTAGGTCCTGGACTTAGCTTTCACACCTACTAGAGCAGGGGTCCCCCTTTCTAGGTAGCAGAGCATCTGGTATGTGCTCCCCTCCATACCAGCAAGAGAAAATCTGTAGCTGTGTTGGCTGAGCTGGGACCAGAGGGTGAAATCTTTGCTCACTAGATTTGGCAGCCCCTAGTGAGGCTGCACACCCACCTGCAATGTAACATCGCTCTGAGGATGCCTTGTAACTTTGCTGCTGGTCTCCTACTTCCTCCTCAAGCCAGACCTGACAAAATCCTAGGATTTTCTCCTCGTCAGCCTCCTCTGGCTCTGCCCAAGCTGGATGCTTGTGAGTGCAGCAGAAGCCATCTCGCTAGGAAGGAGTAGGAGTTTCTTCTACTCATTTTTGTTTGTTTGTGCACACACCCTAGGCAAAACTCTTGAAGGCAATGCCAACCGACCCTTTGGATTCCTTCCTACGGCAGGCTTTGTTCCCTGTTTCCACATCACACGCACGAGGCTAGGAAGCCCTTGAGGCCATTTACCATACAATTAAATAAAGCTTTTGATCAAACCACCTTGTAGTCAAGCAACCGCAAGCAGATGTTTAGATTAAGTGCTTGCTTATCTGCCAGGCTATGGCCAAAAAGAGCACACCACTGTATTTGAGCAGGTGTTTCTATAAAATATTGAGTAGGCACTGACAGTGTATCCTGTTGTTCTAGCTTTTCCTCCTTCACATCAGCGTCTCCGGTAACTTTTGGCTGTACTGGGTTTATGTGGCAAGGTTTTGGCAGTGGGGGAATTGCAGCCAGAAGCTGCCCCATGTCAGATCAGAGCCAGCTCCAGCTGGCTCCAGAAGGGACCACGCTGCGCGTTAGAGCCCACACAAGAGCAGGGGGTCTGGGGGAAGCTGCCACCCATGGGGGAGCCGTGCTGGAGCAGTTTTCTCCTGATGGATGGATGCTATGGTATGGAGCCATGTGAGTCAGCGGTGAGGGATCTCTCAGTCCTTATCTCAACCCTTGAGCACTTTTCCATTGCATTTTCTCCCCCTCTTTCTTTGAGGACGGGGAGGGAGAGAGCAGTTGTGGTGGAGTTCAGCTGCCCTGCAGGGTGAAAAAAAAAAAACACAGCAAGAAAGCTAGTTTTGATCTAACTTCTTCCGAAGAGGTTTTGGAGGATGTGATTCTTTACTGTATTTCTTTACAGTCCTCCAAACATGAGCACCAGGGAAATACCAGTCTGTAACAGCTGCAGCAGCAAGAATGAATCTGGATGTATTAGCAAGTCCCAGCAGAACGCACATGTCCAAGAGGACATCATTAGATGTAAGGAAGATTACTGACTTTTAACTTCTTCCTTCTTTCCCTAATTCTCCTGCTCATCATTGATGTAGGGATGTAATTAACAGCAACCCTCTTGCAAGCCAGTGCTGGGGTGCTGCTGCTTGATGTCTTCTTTCCAGTCAAACCCATAGAGAAGCCCCAGCTGCTGAATTATCCTCATGGCTTCTCATCATTTGCAGTGTGAGATCACCCTTCATTTGAGGAAAAAAAGTCTGGCTTGGTTCAATTTTTCATTTCTCTGTCTTCCTTGTATCTACAAGCACATTTATTTTCTAACAGGCCTGTTTCTTCTGCATTTAGAGAGTGTACTTTACACCCCTGGAGAGAACAGACATTCTCCATTACCTTCCGAGCAGACCCAGCGGGGGATCAGAGAGTGCAGTTTTCTCAGGGTCTGCTCCTCTGCCTCGTTCATTACTGACTGAATACCTGCGGAAGGAAAGCGTGAGTCAGCAGCCCCAGCTGCTCTGAATACACCCTGTCACAGGAGGAGCTGACAAAACAAAAGGGTGAAATTCTTATCCCCTGATTCTAGCAGATCCCAGAGGGGTTTGAAAACTGTTGAAGGCAAATGCAGGTCATACATTGACTTTTTTTTTTTTTTTTAATGATTTAAAGGGTATGCAGATAGAACAACTCAGCTGGGCAACTGAGATAATATCCATGGCAAAGTGAACTAAAAAGCCCAGGACCCTTGACAGTGCTCTGCCTTCTGACACAGGTATGGTCAGGTTTTCTGAATAATTTTACACCTTTAATTCATTTCACTCACTGCCCTGAGCAGAGGTCAAAAATTTATGTGTGATGGGGACTACATTTTACCTCAAAAGGGAGTTTCTCTGTGTTTATATATTCCCTTCCCCAACTCTACAACCTCAAAAGATAAGTCTTATTCATACTCAGATGTGAAAATTGGCATCCCACATTCTCTAGAACCTTTCTCATCTCGCCTGGTGCATTGATCTCTCCTTGCCAAGGCTGAAGGACACAGATGCCTGCAGGACTAACATTAATACTGTTTTGCATACCAACCAATTACAAGGGTGTACTCAGAGAAATTACCATCAGCAATTCCTTGACAATATCTCCCATTAGATGCAATATTAAAGCCTGGATCTTTACAATATGCTCACTAATAGGTGGGCCCCCATCCTGGAAGCTGCTCAAGATCTTTTTTTAAAGATCTGAGCACCACCATTTACATCAATGACAGTCAAGGCAACTAACTCAGTGGTCTGAATCATGTTCTGTACGTGACATTTTCCTTGCTGGTGTGGACATACAGTAGTGTTTCAATATAAATCAAAACCCCTTGTTATGCCAACAAAGCCAGGTGTAACTGTGAAAAGCGACAGAGTGGGATTTCACCTTACACCTTTGTGGTAATTTACATCAGCAGCAGGTGGGGACAAGTAGGCATGTTTCTAACATTCAGCTCTCACTTCACTGTACAAAATGCAGCTGAGCAGAAAATCAGTCCCACAGAAATACTTAGGATGTCGGACTGCTGGTCAGAAACAGCTGCCCATGGGGGAACGATCAAACTCTACTTCATGTCCTGACATCAACAATGCTTTACTCAGAATCCTGCAGAGAAATATTTATCAGGTGGTGAGATGCATTCATCCTTCCCCCAGCAAAGACCCCCAGGTTCATCATGTCTCCAGCAGCACTCTTGGAATCCACCTCATAGGCTTTGAAACATTTTCCCTGGCACAAATGCACATAAAAGTGTATTTATTTCAAGATCTGGATCACATACAAGCTCCATCCCAAGTCTTGAGACACTAAAGACTCAAACACAATGTAAAAAATGAGCCATTTTACTGCTTACTAACATTGCATGCAAGGCTGTGGAAGCATTAACTTTCTCTACCGCACCCTTCCCTGCCACACAAACCCACCTCCAGCCCCTTGCCAGCCCTTGCAGAGAGCACACATTCACACATGCAGACTACTTTGGATCCTAGGTGTGCAACCCCTAACAAACCCAGCAGAGACAGGAGCAGTCCCTTTCCTTGGGGAGCACCCACTGCGTTTGCTCCCCGACAGCTTGGGTTGTCCCCGCAGCCGTTCCATCCCGAGAGCGGTTATCTCACAGCTGCAGAGAGATATCTGCTAGCTGAGCCTGGCTGGGTTCTTCTCATAGGGGGAGATAATGCAAGAAAGCCTGAGGATGGTGACGAGGAGAAATAGTTGGTCTGTCATGCCATTTTACATTAAAGGGGGTGCAAGGAGAAGTATGTCTTAAACATACCGGTGATCAGAACCATAAAAAATGTATCTGCTGCTCCTTTCTTCATCCTTCCCCTCCCTAAGATTTTCTCTTAAACACAGCAGTAGATTTTATTCCCAGATGTCGTCTACTTTTTCCCAGACATGTTTGATTTGTCTGTGCTTTGTTTCACTAGAAGAGGAAATACAGCTGAGTATTTTCACCTTAACTGCATTTGCCGTTGAGTGTTTTGCACTGTTTTTAGTGGGCAGGCTAAATGTTTGTTAGAAAACATATTTTGACAAAGGAGAAAAGTCATTTCCAGCTAGTTCTAGCTGTAAGAAAAGTGCGAGCTCTGCATGGCTCAATGAGTCTGTAACTGTTTCAGAGATTTAAAAGGTGCCAATTTAAGATCTAATCCCAAAGCCCTTGCATGAGTGGTCCCATTAAAAGGAGAACAAATGTAATCTTTGCCCTCATAGATTTATATTCGTTGTCAATATAAGCAAATGAGAAGGAAAGAAACTTGGAGCCAAAGCCTGTCCTCAGTTGCACCGCTTCAAAGAAACTCTCCAGGCATCAAAGGATGGGCTTTTAATTAACATTGGCAACACGCGGAATTGAGGCAGGCAGATATGGTTTTTATGTTGACAAAGGTGGCATCATTCTACATGCTCTTGTTTCTCTGAATGACACAATGCATTTCAAAGACAAAAGCCAGGATGTCTCCATCATAATGCACTGTCCATATTCACCCTTCATTAGTTGCTGAGGTTTAATCAAAACGCTTCTCTAAACAACTCTACCTGAACATCGCAGTCTGTAATTATCCCTGCATCTCAGTGATGCCTGTGTGTGAGCGTCAAGGCAATGATTGATCGATTCTCAATATTCCATCACTTATGATATTTCCAAGGTAAACAACTCCCTTCTCCATTGGGAAATAATATCTAGGCTAAATCAAATTGCAAAGTACTAAAAGAAAGCTAGCCTCCTCCATATTAATCTTAAACCATTTATGATAGATCAAGGCATTGTGTCTTCAGATCTAATGAGACTTGTGTGCTCTGAAGCAACTGTTTAATTGATAAAGACGGGAGATGAACAACCAGGTTTGTATCACGGAGAAAAAAAAAAATGGCATGAACAGCTTGTTCCCAACCCAACCGGAGTGTGGAGGAATTCTTGACTCCCACTTCGAGTGTGAAGAGAAACCTATTCATCGCCTGAATTCGCTTCACCACTCCTTGGGCACCTGGCTCAGAAAATCTTCTGCATACTGCGTATTTGGAAAAATAGAAGCCGTGTCATCAGTTTATCTTGTTCTCCCATATTCTAAAGCTTCTTCAAAACACTGTGAAGCCTCCTTGATGTGAACATAAATTATTTTTATGCTATGATACCCCAAGTAATGCACAGGAAACTGACCTAACATGAAAATGAGGCCTGCTGAACGAGTCTCTCTTGTGAAATCTGGCTACTGGTGATGAGCAAAGACAGGAATGGGAGAGAAATTGCCTCTGAGTGTTAGAAAAGGTACTGGTGCGGCAGAGCAGGATGCTGGCAATGTTCTATTTAGATGTAAACCTAGCTTCCATATAACCATCCTGATCTAAAGGCTGTCACATTAGAGGGCAGATTGTATCCATACCTCCAGTCAAGTTTGTTCCTTACTGATAAGTAGCAGTACTGAGATAAGACCAATGAATCCCAGAGGAACGAGCACAGAGTTGTGTTTTAAATAGACCAACAAATCCACAAGAGAACAAGATCCCACTGACCATTTACTCACTCTGTGAGAGTAGAATTGAGTTAAGCTCGGGGTCAATCTTTTGTCCTTGCATTAATTCCAGCCCACACACATTTCAGTCTGCAAACTGGCCACCCCTCAGTTTAGCACCCTTCAGTCCAAGGGACTGAAAATAGAGCTGCTTCTCTGCACAAGCACTCTCCCAACCTCAATGCCCATTAACTACTCGGAGTATTTCCAGATTTCCTCATTTTTCCCCCCATTTCCTCATTGTTCTCAATCCTGTATCACAACATGGCAAAGCTCCTTTGGAGTTAACCTCAGAAACGGGATCTTAGCCCACAATGGGGTTTTCAACAGCTCTTGGTAGTGGCCTAAATCCAGTCTCTTTGAGCAACAGTACAAATTTTCACCAAGAGCAAAATTAGGTGCTTCAGATAACCCCACTTCAACTCTGTAGCAGCATTTTTCTCTGCACTGCACTTTGCAGTCCTCTTTGCTCTACAGATGCCATGTACATTATAAATCATAGGCAGGCAAGGATCCTACAGCATTTCTTTGAACCTTTTTTTCTCCCCCCCTGCCAAAATACCAAGACAGCTGAACTGCACAAAGATGTTTATTCTCCCAGAAAGAGCAGCAGCGCTTTCTTTGACTAATGCTGGCTTGGCACATGAACCCTGATTAACTCCTGTCATTTTAAGTCACATCGTTTGCAAACTGCCCCCATTTGCCTCCCTCAGCCCCTCCACCAAACAACAACAACAAATCACCGATTCAAGGAGAAAAAGTAGGATCAGAAAAGGAAAAAATAAATAAATAAGGAGTTTGTTTCTCACAGAAAGGCACATATTCTTCAGAGGCAAAGATGACAAGGTTTTCATGTTTGCTGACCTGAAAAAAATCATATTTCCAGAAGTGTGAAGGAAATCTGTTCCATTAATTTGCTTGCATTTTATCCCCCATAACATTAGGACCATAACCCTTTCTGTCTCCCCCATCAGATGACATTCCACATCAGAGTGAGGCTGAGGCCACTGTCATGCCCCATTAGGCATTAGTGGACTTTTCTCAGCCAGTTGAAGTATTTAAAAACTCCCTAGAAAACACATTAATCAAACAGATCCGTAGTTGTGTAAAATTGACGTTTTTAAATACACCGTATTTAATAAGAAATGGACTGTCAAGCAGCTTCAACATGCCAAATTGGCATAGCTCATTGAATCTCCTGGCTTATGAACAACACGTAGAAGCACAGCCCATTTTATGTCTATTTTTTTTCCATATTTGTCTTCTTTTTTTAAGAAAATCAAAGCTAAAATCTAAATATAGAAGCAACAGACAAAATTTAGTACAGGAGGTAACCTGAGGGTCATGAAGCTGATGTCAGATCAGAATATAACTGATTTACCTGTGTGAGAAAACTAACATGTATATTCACATTCCCCATAAAATGTATGGCTCCTATTTTAAAACAAAGCTGACAAATACTTGTACGGTTTTGAAAATGGACCACTTTTCATGATCTTGCAAAGTCACACGCAGCATGCTGCGTTCCAATTACAAACTAAATGGCATGCATTCACTAGCAAATGGGAAATAGAAAATGATTTGCTTTGAACACCCTGCATCAAGAGAAAGAATTTCAAGTGGCACAGTATAGAAAACGTCTTCAGCATGCATTTAATCCACACAGATCAACACTTGAGGGTTTGCAAAATTAGCAACCAGCGTATCAAATACCCCTGCCCCATTACACAATTATAGCACTCCCGAGCTCCACAAAAAATCATTCATTCATTTGTAATCATCTTGGTGCTCTATGTCTTCTATTGCTGGAAGCTATCAGGAATGTATGTCACTTCTGAACATCTGTGAGTGGTATGTGGGGCATGGGCTCATGTCTGATGTGGCTAGCTGTGGACGGATTAAGAGTCACACTGGAAACATGGCTAAAGGTTCAACACTGGCCAAAATTGCAGTGTTTTTCCAGGAAGTGCCTGCTTTCTCTTCCCCTTTTACTGTCTTGTGGCATCAGACCAGCCCTAGACAAGAGGCAGCAGGGAGAGCCTTTACTGACCCCTGCAGTAAAAGGGGTAAAAGAAAGCAACTTAAAGTTGACAGCACAGGAAAGGCAACATGGCCAGCATCTGCTCCTAAAAGGTCAAGCACTGCAAAAGCACTGTTCCCCGATTCATTTCTGGCACACATCACTCTAACTCCATCAGGTGCATGAGAACTGTCCCCAAAAATCAGCTCCACTAAAATCAAAGCAGATACTCTGAACTTATACCAGAAGCTGAATTTTGAACACACATTTAATGTGTGTGCAGGTAGGAAGAACATATGTAACTACAGGAAAGGCAAACAAGGAAAAACAAGGGCAGAAATAAGTGAATAATCAAGAGAAAGGAGCACTCAAGTTGCATTCATACTCTTCTACTTCCAGACAGATGAAACAAACATGAATGTTTCCCTAAAAGCAAAGGGAGGAAATGCTATTCATCGCATTTACCCTTCATCCTGCACCAGTTTCAGAGCCCATCCTCCTGCAGTGTGGTTGACAAAGCTGGTGAAAAAAAATAGAGTATTTATCCTGCAGCTTGTGTTTCAAACAAAAAGGTGGGCCCACCAGCAAGGGAACTGGCTCAGCAGAAAACAAAACTTTGCAAGCAGGAAAAACATGCACAGAGGTATTTCTCCTAGAAGGAGAAAAACAGCACAGCTTTAAAAATCCCCGCAGAGTTAGGATGGCCCCAAGACAAAAGGAAGGTGCTGGAACAACTCCACTGTCCTTTCTTGTCTTCATTTCAACTAGTACAGGAAGGGCCGGAGGCAGAGCTACCAGCCAGGAGCACAGGCTGGCCAGCACAAAGCCGAGCAGAGATCCTGCAAAGCTGGACAGCTTGTGCAGAGCTGTGGAGACCTCACCACAGCAGCAGAGCAGTGCAGCCCTCAGGTGTGAGGGAGAGAGATTGCTCACTGGGCTGATGAATTTGGGTACAAACAGAGGAGAATTTGAGGGTACTACCTTGTTCCATGTCGCCTTTCATTGACATCACCAGAATAAGGAGTTTGCCAAATGAGGTCAAGCCACCAGGACTACTACTCATTATTTTGCCCCTAAATAAAAGCCAGTATCAGTTACTTCATAAGGAGCTACATTCTCTTCCCCTACCAAAGCTCCTAAGTTTTGCATCTTAAGTGGTAGAACTGGAGTGTCACAGAGATGAAAATCAAAGAGTATTCAATGCCAAAAATTGAAAAATTCAGCTTTGCCCAAGTACATACATTAAGGGTGATGGTAAGTATTCCTTTAAAGCCCAGCCTCCCTGGGTTCTGAAAGCAAAGTCCCAGATTTGCTTTCACAGAAATGGCAAATTTCAGGGGAAAACAGCAACAACAAAAATGCATTCACTGGGGGAAAAAAAATAGGAAAAAAAAAAAAAAAAAAAAAAAAAAAAAACCAAGCATATGAAGGGGGTAACATTAGTGCAAACGCAAAAAAGCCTTGACCTTTTTCTTGGGTTATGTTTTTCATCCATTTGCCTTAGAGCACAGCACAAATTCAGAGCTAAAGAAACTCCTGATTCCAAACACAAAGGCCTGAAGTAACAAGGCCGTGCTCTGAAGGGTCACAGTTCCGACTTTCTCATACGCGGACAATCCTTGCTCTGTTCTGTGCAGAGAAGGAAACGGTCCACCCTGAGCAGACCACATCCTCCCGGACAGATGAGCACCCAACATATCAAAGTGGCTTCCCCGACACGCTCCCTGGGTTTTCAGTTATTTAAGAAGAACAACAGCAAACAAAAGCTCAATTGTGAGCGCATCCTGAACTCCCCATCATCTAGAAAAGCACTTTCTTTATTCACTACTGTCAGTTTTTGTTGTTGTTTTACGGCTGCCAGCTACACCCCACTGCCCCAGGGTAAGTCACAAAATTTTCCATTCTTTTAAGACAGGAACGATTCAGCTTAGGGAAGGGGTCATCATCCATGTGGCTGGGTGCAGGTACCTGATGTCAGCGTTGGTTTTGGGAAACAGGGAATCCAGTTAGGAGAGATGAGGGAGAACTGCCTCGTAATGCAAGCACATCCGCATCCCCAGGATTTGGTTTAGTAGATCTGGCAAGAACTCATTAGCAGAGCTACTACAACAGCACTTAAAGACTGCAGCCGCATCTGGGACTCTGTCATATTGGATGTGGTACAGATTGTCACTGCCAAAAACTGTTTTCATGCTAAGCACACAACACAGAGTGTAGGAAGAGAAATGAGTAATTTGCAGCCACCAAACCCGACTGTCTTGACTGAGCTGGAGGGCAAATGCAGCTTTATTCTGCATGTGGGTTTGGGATGCAGTGCACACTACCTAGCCCCATGCATCCATGCTTAAAGAGCTTCGTATTACCATGGCACACGAACCAGCACATCAGGGTGCAGGTGGGAATACGCGCCACGTATCACAGACTTGATTTCATCCTGCCTTCCACTAGCCCATGTGCCTGATAGCACACCATGCAGAGCAAGAGTTAAACCCTTTCATTAGACGAGGATGAGACACGAGTTCTCAGCCATCCAAACCTCACTCTTTAAAACCAAGCTCTCATGTTTCTGAGCCAACCTCAACACTGTCAGAAGGGTTTGTGGTGGGAAGAACAGACTTTGCAGGTTGACCCCCTTGATTGTGACCCCTGGGAGCAATCAGAGCAATCAGGCAGACTATAGAGAGTGCAATGTAGAGGCAGGCGACAAGAGGAGCTCTGCACGCCCATGGCAAGTCTGTGCCTGCAGCTCCCAGCGTCTGTGGTAGCAGGGAGGCGAATTCTAGCAGCAGAAGGGTGGGGATGCTGGGCACAGTGGTTTTCCACCATAGCAACTGTTACTATAACAGCACTTTCAGAAATTGTGCATCTCAGAAGGATGTTACACCTCCCTAGGAAGGAGGTAGAGGGAATATAACAGGAACCAGAGCAGCCTACTCACATGTGCAGAGGCAGAGAATTCCAGCCTCCAGCTCTGACACAAGCTGCCAGCCTCAGGCCTCCAGCTGCCTTCCCTTCCCAGATGTTCGGGGTCAGCTAATATAAGCATGCAGCACCTTGGTTTGCCGTCAGGCGTCAGCAAAAGCTGGAGACGTGGGAGATCTGTAAAGAAAGCAGAGATGCTAGGATCAGGACTTATGTCATTTTTCCCCCCATCCTTGAGGTCTAGCATCATAGTATTCAGGTAGATCTGAAAGGGAGAAAATTAATAATTAATTTATGCAATTAGTAATAATAGTTTGACTTAACGTTAGTGTTAGATTTATTGAGAAGTACACGCCCTACAGATTAAAGCTGGTTGTGGATCAGGCGATGGATAAATGTTTACAATTGCTTCCGTGCCTGCCTGCTGCTGCAGCCAGAGCCACCCTCTGGCTCCGAAGCTCCCCATGCTGCAGGCACGTCCCAACCCCAGCTGCCACAAAACAGCAGCCCACCAGCCCACGCTGCAGCAGTGACAGCAGGCAGCAGAGCCCCAAGGAGCATCTTCCCTGCCCTGTCCCAGAGCTTGCTCAGATTTCAGGTTCTACCTTGGCTTTCCACCTACCAGGGCAGGCTCCCCTACCTGCTACTCAGAGATCCCTACACTTCAGCTGTCTTAGTAACTTATGATGTGCTGCTTGGAGAAGCTAGAGATAATGTGCCACATTTTTTCCCCTTATTTATATGAAATTTTACCTAAAAAATAAGACCTGGTTTGGAAAAACATTACTTTCTTTTCAAATTTTTAAATAAATTGCATTTTTTAACTTCAATATTTAAAACCATTGGCAGTTTCTCTTTCTCACAGAGAAGATTTAAAACTAAGATATTCATGTTTAAAAATGGCAATAATTTTGCAGCAAGTTTTTATGACTGCTTCATTTTTTTCCCACTTCTTGCAGTCTGTTCCTATTCGCACAAAGAAAGGGGGAAGCAAGAAAGTTGCTCACTCCTCCCACCTCTCTCAGAAGCTTTAAAAAGCAAAAACACATTTTTCAGAAGATAACGAGAACTTACTTAAAAGCTTTTCTGAAAAACAACGTTTTATTTGTGCTTTTTAGAAGCAACTAAACTTTTTTTACAAGCAGACTTGAAGAAAACAAAAGTTTAGCAAAAGTTTTCCATCAAGAGGATTTTGACCAGCTGCCACTCAGGACTGCCAGGCAGGATGCTGTGCAGACATGAACTTAAAAGTTAACTCAAAAACACCTGAGTTTCCCCCTCAAATGTCTTTACTACTGCCCTTGAAGTTCAAAAGGTTGGTTTTAAGTCAATTTGACAACACAGATGCACTTCTTAGAAAATTCTTTCAACTTACACAGCATAGTAGGGGCTGCACATTATCGCACCGCAATGTCAACCTTCCTCAGAAATTGCCAGGAGAACTTTTTTTGCACTTTTGTTACAGTCTGAGACATGACTTACTGCCTTGCTACTGGCTTCCTAGCAATAAAGGCCTTGTCCTTATGAACACGTGATATACAGTGAGGTGCTGGCACACAGTGGTGGGAAGATGATGTTTAATTCAACCTCTGGAGTCCTGAGATGGACTTTTATGTCCGCACAGAGCAAGATTTATGACTAAGCTACCTTGTGATTAGAGATAACATGCAAAAATATGTCCAGATCTCTTGGACATTTTCCAGCTACCAGAGTGGCTATGAGCAGAGGTCATCTGCTTTCCAAATCTTGTTCTTGCCTGCTTCACATACTGCATTGTCTCATGTTAGTCAGTGATGTGTTTTCTTCCAGGCTGGGGTCAGGCATCTTCATTATACCTACTTCAGATCTCTGCTTTCACCTCACATCTCAAGTAGCCTTCACTCTTTCCACCTTCCACCCCTTGTCTTCTTCAAATAGCCAAGACATACACATGATCCCAGTCTCCTAAGGAGGATTTATACACTAGGACACATGGAAGCACTTAACTCCTACTTAAATCCATGGGAATGTGGCATCCACCTTCACTGACCACTAAGGCCTGAGTTCAGCTGATGGGCACCTAGAAAACTACAGCTACTCCATTTCTGAATCTACTTGCAAGGGGAGGGAAGGGAACAAGAGCCTGATGTGATGGCTCCAGAAGCCAGTTACCATATGTAGATTTATTGCACATTGGCTACTCTTTTGCTGCTGCCTATCTACGTGCTTTTACTTGGTGGTAGGTGTGAGGCAGTTCATCTCACAGTCAAAGTGGAGCTGATGTTCCATAAATCCTCATCTTCTCTAACCTCAGAGGGGCTTGCTTAGGCTGAGGGAAGGGGAAGGAGGGAAGAGCTGCCAGCACTGCAGCCAATCATTTTGAGTCTTTCCCTTTTTAAATCAAAATCAAATAATACCCCATGCTAGCTCAGGGTCCACACAAAGATCTTTATCAGCCTGGGCAGCACTCAGTGGGCCTGTGCACACTGTCATCACTCGCAAGCCAAGGACGGCGTTTCAGCAGCTATGACAAATTTTGAAGTGGAACTGTCCTACCAGAAAAATGAAATTACATACACCACAGCCACAGCTCCCCATCTTGGGCTGCTAGAATTCCCTGTATTGCTCTACATAATATAATATTTCGTCTCTGTCCTCCCCTGCTTGCCTGAGCAATGTGACAGTTGTCATTGGATGCGGACTGTGTAAAACACGACACAGACATCAGGCAGTAAGACACCCTTGCAATCTGAAACAAAAGACAACAAATGAACACAGGCGGATGATAAGGGAAATAGCCTCAGCTCAACAGTCGTGGGGAATAACTGATGGCACAACCATTTCACATCCGTTTTCTTCTCAAACACTCCTTTGTTTAAATAATCTGGCTGCTCAGTAATAAAGGGTGCAAATGGAAACAATGATGTGTGGCCGCCTGCTGTGTGCAGTTCCGAGGGAATTGTGGTCTGCTCCAGCTCTTCTCTAGGGGATCATTCTTCACTCTGCATCTGTACTCTTCTGCAGTGGGAAGCCCCCGTGTGAGCCCTCTTAATTTGGTAAATATGACTTCAACATCCAACATGATCAATTCAAACAGCCTTTCCAAACAAAATAAACACTGGCCCAATGTTTGTTTGCAGGTTTGGACCAGCTCTGGAAAACAGACAGGGATGAAAGCATCCATCTGTTACACCCATGAGTGTAAATCAGCACAACTTCTGTGACTTCAGCAAACCTCTCCTGGCTTCTGCCAGCCTAGGATGCAGGTCACAGGCTGCCAGCATGGCACAGGAGCAACCAAACGGAGTTCTTGCATGCAGAAAAGGATAAATTGGTGTTCCCCCTTGGCCGGTCCCTCCCAGTCAGACTGTTGAAGGGACTGATGGGTACAAGGAGGACTCTCACACATCACTCCCAAAGGAAAACTTCCCATACCAGCCAGGCTGGCAGTGGAAGCTTTCAAGAAGCCAAGGCTGTAAGGAGATCCTGCTGCATTGCTGCTGGGAAGCCTGCAGGGAATCTCGATACATTTTGCTGTATGCTCATCCTGCTGGACAGCTCATCTCTTTTCTCAAATATTTATCTCCACCTTTACCTTTCTTAGCACACAGAAGGGTGTTCTGGTTGTACTGAATTTAGCATTTTGCATGAAATGGTCTCCCCTGTCACTGGATTTCACGTAAGATCTCACGTAAGATTTAGCAAATGAAATGAAAACCACTGACCTAACAGGAAGAGTTTTTCCATGTTTAAAAGGAAATCAGGAAAGGAAGAACTGAATCCACAACTAACATTAGGTAAAGATCTACAGTGATTGAGACAGGACCTCAAAACAAACTAAGCAGTCAAACTTGGCTTTTCTAAAAGATGATAATAATCAAAATAGGGTCAAAGCAATGTTTGGAAATGCATATGTGGGACAGGAAATTACCAGTTCCATGGAAAAGAAGTAAAACTCCAGATGTTCTCTTTGTGCCAGTCTGAGAGATCAGGCAATCCACGTGAGAATCCACAGATCTCACCTCAGAGACTCGTAACTGCTTTCTTCATTACCAAACTGCTAAGAGATTAAAAGAAATTATCAGGTTGCTACAGGCCAGATATTCTGGCCTCTACCATGTGCAGAATTTCACAATCTTTTCTGAAGAAAAAAAAAAAAAGACAGAGATAAGTGGAAGCAGACTTTCCCAAAACTAGATCTCCAAGATCACAATAGCTCCGTTTGATAAGGTTTGCTTCCTCTGCACAAGAACTGGAGTAAACCTCATCTATCTGCGTTCCAGGAAAGCTATGTTAACTGTCAGAAATTGTCAGTCAACCCAGAAGAGAAGTGTTTGAAGGGATTTGCGTAAGGAGTTGCAAGAGTTGGAAATAGCAATAGCTAGTATCAAACTTGGAAATATGAAGATGGAGGGGATTTACTAGTTGATTCCCATAGGGACTGGTTTCACTCTGTTTCCCCTTCTGAAATTACACTCAAGAAGTAACAGAAATGAGCAGGAATGGACAAACCATCACAGGTTCTCTGGAGGATCACAGTGAAACCACTCAGTTAAGGACCAGTAAGAATTGGGGCTTTAAGCCAGGAGCTAACCAAAAGAAAGACAGAGCGTGCTGTATCAGTTGCTCAGCAAATGACAGCAGCAAGATGCAGGAATGGGGGAAAAATGTCATTGCAACCCATGAAGTGTCTTCTTTCCAGTAAGAGAGGGAACTGCTGGACCACTAAAAGAACTCTCCCCTGGGAAAACGTCGATAGTTCCTGTCACCTATACTCAGAAAGTCTGTTAAGATCAGAAATGGTACAAAACAGGGCTCACAGTGTGATCAGGAAGACGAAAACTCTATCCTACAAGGAGGACGTGGTACAGCAATAAAAAAGGGAAAAGGGATATGATTGTTCCTCATAAACACCTTAGGTGATTAATGCTGAGGACAGAACTAACAACATTATGCTGGGTAATAAAAAATAATTTCTAATCAGCACAAGAGTGGGATTACAGAACAACGTTTTGGTAACAGAGATCCCTGGATTGTTTTAAACTGAGTTTACTGCGAAGGAGTTAATGCCTTTGACAGCACAGACTTGAACTTCTTGACAAAGCAGATTCATTCCAGGCCTTTGCTTTCATGTTTCTGGACTCCTAAAAACCAGCTGAATCCACGTTTCCACCTACTGGCTTGAAATGTTTGTTCTATAATGACATTCTTCAAACATTTATCACTGTCATCTGTTCATTAGGCACTGAATACATGATTACAGCTCCACCAAAGAACAAACATATTTAGGCACTTCTCATCTAAACAAAGTACCCTTACACCCTTTTATATAAGTTCCCTTTTCCCAAAAGGAATCGCAAAACACTTAAATGCCACACGCTGCTTTACTTTAAAAAAAGATTTACCAATTATAGCATGCAGCTCCTCTGGGGTGAAGCATGTCAGCTCTTTTAATGATTCACAATAGCAATGCAAAACAGACAAGAGCTTACCCTACTGAACACGCGAAGAGCAATTTCCAGTAGACAGGTTGGGACTACGCTGAACTTGGACTCTGGCCAGGACTTCATGTTTGACACCCTCAAATGGTCCCATAACACCTCTGAAGCATCAGGGAACTTTGTTTTAGGCTACAGCCAGATGAGGCTCTCTACTGTCCCAGACAGCTGGATGGTACATAAATGGGCTTTTTTAAAAATCTGATAAATGAGCATTAGGATCTAGGACCACTGTGAGGCAGAATAAGGATTATTTTTTTCCATGTTTACAGATAAACTGAGGCTCACTGTGTCTAAGCGACTTCCCCACAGCAGCAAAGGAAGTCAGTGATGGATTGAACCCCAGTTTATACCCCAGTTACTCCTCTTTTAACTGCTCGTGCATCTGTCCACTGCAGCGAAGAATAAATATGAGCTTTACCCATGAGAGTGAAAACCTCCTGTACTTGTAAAGTCTCTCTACACAAAAGCCCAAACTAACTGGATTTTCAACATCTATTTCACCATCTGTAGTATCTGAAGCACTTAAGTAGCCTGTCCTTTCAAAACAAGCTGTCTCCATGCATTAGTTTCCATGTGAGCCTTAAGACTCATTTGTCTGTGTACCATTTAACACAATAGATTTAATTTTAGTACAGACTATGCCAGCACAAGTAGTGAATACATTTTGTTCTCTAGAAGAGAGAAAATTTTGCACTTTTACGGCTTTACGCATCAAAAGAGCTCCAAATGCTTCACAAACAGTGATGTAGCGGGAGGCATCCATCAATCAGATCTACTCCTTGACATCAGCACATACAGACCGCGATTGAAGCCTCCCAGTGGTCTCATGAGGAAGAAATGTCTTCAGCTTTGCTTTAGAGCTGGGCTAAGAGAGATTCAAGAAACGGGGAGTTGAACTTAGATTACTGAAGTCATGTGCCAAAACTCTAACTACTGAACCAGCCTTTCCTTCACTGCAAAAGAAAAGAAGAGATCACAATGAGCTCAGGTGACACTTCTCTAAATTGCATATTCCTTTAAGTAAAAGCTTCAGATCACTGGAAACACTGATGTTCCCCACTGCCCCTTCACAGCCCAACTCCTCCTCTCCCCTCTCCTCCAGTCCCCAATCCCACCGCATTTGAAAATGTCATCGTTCATTTGGTGACACATCCCAGCCATGTGGGGTGGCAGCTGAGTCATCTTCCCGCTGCGAACGAGGTGTGATGGTGACAAGCACCTTACAACTGCACAATCCTTTTTTGGGCACGCTGTGTTGGAGGCTGCTCACCCCATTCTATACAAAGGGATGGGTGGGAGGAACAAATCAGCGTGGAAGAGCTCCACACACATAAAGGAGAATGGGGGAATTGGAGGTGGCCCTAGAAATCAAATTACATCTTCAAGAACAGTGAAAAACTAAAGGGCACCTAGAGAATGAGGCACAAAGGCTTAAAAAAAAAATAAAAGCATGAGTCAGAGATTTCATTTGAGTTGACATTCTGTTAATGTCTACTGTAGACACTGAATTGAGGCACTCTACATCATCCCTTGAAGTATCCCTGTCTCTCCGTGAACTCTGCAGTGATATTGTGATGTAGCCTCATATCTTTGACATTGACACCAACTTAACTGGTCCCCTTTCTCCCACTGCCTCTACCTTTTCCAGTTCCTGAGGATAGCTCCCATGGAAGCTAGACAATTATCCTAATTAAAAATGTCCCTTTTGTTAGGGGACAAATGGAAATCCCACTATCTAGCTTCACTGTTCAAGACAATTAACCAGCACCTCAGAGCCAGTTTCCAGACTGCCCACTATTCCCAAACAGGTCTCCATTTCACTATGCCCTCATATCAGAGAATGTTCTACAGCAGATGTTGCACAGCATCCAGGGTAATTGCCACTTCCTAAAGAGTAATGCAGCATGGAAGAATCAGACTGTTTGGTCTAAGCTGAACTTTGATGGGTAGGTGGAAAAAAAGAGCTTTCAAACAGGTGACAGCAACTTACTTACATGTACAACATGTAAGATTTTGCCATGAATTCCTGAGTGCTGTCGTGTGTGAGGGAACCTGAACCTGTGGTGGAAGCCCTGGCATCCATTTCCAGAACTCACCTCCTACATTGCTGCCCCCAGTACAGCTGGAATAGGGAAAAATTGTCATGTGTTCCTACTCATTAGCAACTCTATAAGAGTCTTTCAACTACCTCATCAATCAATTGGCAGAAAAGATCAGTGCTAGAGCATTATATCTAGACTCCGGTAAACCTAGATCTGCAAGAGAGGATTCAAGAAACATGTAGTCAAAAGCAGACCTGATTTTTTCTCCTCAGGAATGAGTACTCCCAGACCAAGCGCATGGACGCTAGATCCTCATGATAGTATGATACACTGCCACCTTCCCCATTCAGCTGTGCTCTGCTTCACACTGTGCTTGCACACCTGAAATAGGGACAAATCAGGCTAAAATGGTAAGAAGGTACCCTCTTGCCTATAATTTTCCAGGAGGCTCTTTCAATTAGGGGCCTCCATCGTTGTCATGCTCTTTTTCTGAAAGCCAAAGACAGAAGCTGATGACTCTCGCCTGGAGAAGCAGAACTGTATTTTCTGTTCAGGCAGTAGTAGTTTGTGCTTTGAGACCGAACACATGGGGCAGCCCATGTAACTATGCAATGCAGCAAATTCACTTGTTGAAGAGCTACATCACAACTCGATTTAACATGTGTACTACATTGCACCTGTATCTGGGAGTCTGTCCTGTTTGTGCTGCAGATAATAACAGAACACACTGACATGATTTCATGCATCTCTGAAAACCACTTTCCAGCTGCCCAAAGACTTGTCCTTGTTAAAGGACTTTCCTCTGACTCAGTGTTGCACCTCTCATCTGGTTGTGATGTCTTATTTATTAGTACAAAAATATGGATCCACATTTTACACCAAAAAATAGAAAAGCAACATGCCTTGTTCCTCCCCTGCCTGTAGCCTCTGCAGGATAGCAGATATACCTCTACTTCCTAATCCCCTAATTGCTGCTTTATAATGTTCAGATTTATGGCAGTTGTATTTCCTAGATTAAAACGATGGTTGTATGCAAAATATTGTCCAGACAGTATGGTACCTGGTAAACCAAAGAAACAAACCTGGCACCTAACTCTGTATGGTAACCTTCTTGCACATTTATTTGCACTGCCTTCTCCGAATTAGAAGCACACAAGATGGATAATAGTTCCAGATGGAATAATAACATCCCAGAATAATAACAGAAATATTTTTTCCTGAAACCTGATAAAACTTTAATTTTCTTTTCAGGCTGCACCACAAAATACATATGTCCTCCCACCAATTAGTCCAGCAAGTTACTGGACCTTTTATCAACCCAAGTCATAACTATCTAAAAAGAAAAAGAGTAGCCACAAGCAATGCCAAAGAGTTGTCAAGGACTAAGGACAGGAGATTTTCTCTGTTCTGTTAGCATTCGCCGTAAAATTACAGGCCCATTTACTATGTTATGACGACCTTAAGGGTCCTTATCAGATGACATAAACACCAGGTTATTCTCCTCCTCTGTGCTCTGCTACATGTTACCTCAGAATCTATTTCAAATTCTTTTAAAGTAAACCCGGTACAGCAATCATTTATTGTCACTGCCTTGTAACTTGTAGTGAGCAATTCTTACTGCAAAGGCCATAATAAATATCTGCAAAGGGTTCTACCTCATAGGATTGTGTCCCTTATGTAATCTTTGTCCAGCTCACCCTCCAGAGGAAAAAAATAAATAAATAAATAAATATATATATATATAAAAGCATATGAGTGAAAAGGTGAATTCAGGAATTCAGTGCATTGAAGAGTGTTCTCCCTGGAGTAATTGTCTTGGCTGCACAAAAGCAGAGAGATCCTATTTCTGGGGTTTCTGTAAGAATCCCAGCTTAACAGCTGACCCTTTCATACAACCCAGTTACAAAAAAGAGCTGCTCCATCATTCACACAACACTCCCTCACCTTTGGCTGAAGTAACTAGAAAGGATCAATGAGAAAGATAAAACCTGAAAAATCAGACGTGTATTCCCAGAAGGGCCAGGAGTTACACTTCTATTAAAAACATCAAGAAATGTTAACGATGAGTCAATACAGACAGTGAAAAAAATACAGCTGGACTGCCCCTTGCTCTCAGGAGCAGGCAGACACAGCAAGAGAACAACACTAGAGCAGTGAAAAAAAGATCTGCAGCAAAGTTAATGCCTCTCTCAAGTTTGCAGTAGGCCAGAGTATAATTGTGAACCCATCACGCTGTGTGAGCTGCTGCAGTCTGGCTAAAAGCAGTCACTTAATTCTGCATGTATCAGTACTTTGGCACTGCTGAAGTCAGAGCGTGGTGGTGAGAATCAAAGGAGCAAGTGTTCCTGCAGCCAGCTTCCTCTGAAGCCAGGGTCAGAGTGCTGGAGACCTGCCCACCTGCAGGTGTCACGCGAGCAAGTCAGTAGCCACAGCAGCAAGCCCGCGGACTGCATCAGGAAACGTCTATCAGGGGAGAGACAGGGTGGATTCCCACCCTTCCACCATCCCAGAGAAAACAGAACACCTAGCTCGAGCCCATGGACATAACTATGAGCCACTGCCAGCAGTGGCAGTTTTGTTGCCCTGATCCCAAAGTCTTCCCTCCAGGGATGAAGCAGCTGAAGGGGGAAGTGTGTGGCCATCATGCTCAGCAGAGCTTGCAGGCCATTTCACACACAGCATCCCTACATGTGTTGGGAGAAGACACTAAGATCTGTGGCACCTTTATACAGAAAATCATTACTGAAGAATCACCAGAACCCAGCAGCACCAGTCTGAGGGCCCAGATTCATTACCTTTCAAACCTCTAATGTCACCCCCAGACTATAGGAATTAGTCTTCAGGGCTTAAAGTCCTACAGGCAACTCTCTTTAAAAAGGCTTCTTAATTTTCTGCTCATTTTGTGTCATATCTAATCAAATCTGGTAAGTTTATTCTGTAGTACCCTCCACACCCTCCCCTCCCTCATCAAGATAATTTTAAAATGCATTATTTTCAGCATCTGCTCCTCCCTGTTTCTGTATCACTGCTGCAAATGGGATTTTTGTTCGTGACATCAAGAGAAGCAAAATAGGGCTGCCTAAGATAGTTTTCTGGCTGATTACACAGAAGTAGTGCAATAGTCATAAGCAACAGATAAGTAGCTCTGGCACATCACAGTTTCACTTCTCTGGGCTGTAGAATACCATAAATATGTTAAAATGCCTGGTTCTGCACTGCTCCTCGCTCCGCAGAGCTCCACAGCAGCCTCAGCTCTGAGAAACAGACGCGAACACAGCTCGGTGGCGAGGACCAAACCCTGCTCTGCCTTCCCTGGGGACCACAAGTGCACACCTGGCACATCCACAGGACACCCTTTACACACCCTGGAGCTCTGCTAAACCTTGTGAGGCCTCGGATCAGCTCTGATACTTGGGCTTCCAGTGGAAGCATGGATGAGGGCCACCCAGTCTCACGAGCTGGGTCCAGGCTGAACCAGGCCAAGACAGGAGCCCTGCCCTGCAAGTGCCGTGCCCAGGGCTGGTGCTGGATGGCTTCAGAGGTGCCCTGAGGAGTCCCAGGAGGGTGAAGCAGGGTGCAGCCATGTTAAACAGATCAAACTGATGGGAGGATGTTGAATATCTCAGCCAGGGGCCCCAGGTCATGCCTGACACCCAAGCTCCAGCACGTTCTGCAGACAGGTTGCCTGCTGACAGGACAGAAAGTAGCCACGTCCCACAACCAGATTTCCTTGCTTTAAAATCCAGAGGGTGCAGTAGTAGAAAACTGGGAACGTGTATTTCCATCCTTCAGCCAGCTACCTCAGGATCTAGAGCAGGTCTACCTCAGGTCTGAAAGCAGACTTGCAGGATAGGCAATAACCTGACCCAGCTCCCTGGGTTCACAAGAGTACAGGCCATCAGGAAAAGTCTCTGCCTACCTCTGCCATACTTTCCATTCAGATAGTGCCTTCTGGCTGGAATTTGATCTATTCCCTCCTCAAACACACCCACGCAGTGATATTATTTTCTTTTCCTTAAAAAATAAGAAATTAAAAAAATAGAAGACTCTCTGGTGCTCCCTTGTGTTCACTTTCAGGTAGCAAGCAAGGTAAAAAGCTGGGAAAAGCCAGTCAGGTCAAGAAGAAACAGTTGCAAAGGAGTTTAGGAAGGTGGTATTTCCTGAATTTCCTGAGCACAAAATGTTTTCATTTACTGACAGGACAGAAGCCATGAATTTTACACATCCCAAAAGCAAATGCACACAAGATTACTGTCCCGGTCCAAGGAAAGATTGAAAGATGAAGAGAAAAATGGAGGATGGGAGGAAGAAGACAGGATTAGTGGAAGTAGGTCTGGGTTTGGACCATTTTAACAGGTGAAAGAACCTGCTTTAGAATATTTCATATGGTAATATTGTGCTTATGCATGTGTGTATATATAGATTTGTATTTCCTTCCTGTGCAACAGTTTTGAAATTGTCAGAAAATAGTGTTTGTTAATAAGTAATAATTTTTCTGGAGAATAATTTACAGCTACTTGCGTGAGTCATCTTCTGGGCTGCAGTTGCACATGGACCTCCATTTCCGTTCTAGTTCATAAGATTTTCATGCAGTAGCACAATTTTGCTTGTATTCCTACAACCGCAGGCAAATGTTTAAATATTTTACAAATAGAAACCCTTTTTCAATGAATTTTTTAGGCCAAGATGTAATGTTTCCATTCCTATTTGCTTTGAAAAGTTTCATACTGTTAAAGAATGCCCTGGCTGGGGCTTGAACTGCAAAAGTAGCGGCCCTTTCAGCTCATGGATACAGACAAAATCTGCACTGAGTACACGTGATCACTTTTGAGATTCTGGTAACACCAGCAACATTTAATTAGAAAAAATATTTCTGCTTTGTATTCCTTTGCTAGCTGCTTTCCAAGTTTACAGAATTCCCAACATGTCCTCACACAAATCTGAGCAATTCAGAGGTGCAGACCATATCTGTATGAGAACTGGATTCTTAATGAGATGCCTGAAAGGAAGGAGCCGGCTGGCAGACATGCAGCTATTTTCTACGTGGATTCTGCATCCATTTCCTTTCCTGAGTAGCTCTATAAATCTGAATTAGGAGTTTACTCAGAGACACAATCCATAACTAAGAAATTGGCAGATAGCTTGAGAATGAAAAATATACTCTGGAGAATGGATCAAGTTTCATGTTCCTCAAAGTGTATGAGACAACCAAGCAGGAGAACCGCTAAGCCAGACCATGTCCCAGACAATGTTTGAAACAATACAGATCAAAACCTCTTAAAATCTACTGAAATAAATGGAATGGAAGCCTTTGAGATTTATGGCCTTCGGCCTTTACAGTTTCCAGTCCCCAATGAGTCTGGCTGGACATACACTGCTTGTGAGATACCACATAAAATCCTGTATTCTGAAAGTACGAGAAGCAATGTGCACTTGGCACACAATAACTACGTCATTCATATTGGGAAACTAAAGAGTACCACAATTCAGGATACGATGATAAAAGTTTCTGCTTTTGCCTTTGTTGTATTTTTGGCTGGGCTAGAGTTAATTTTCTTTGTAGAGGCTCAAACAATGCTGTGTTTTAGATTTTTGATGAAAACAGTGGTGATAACTTACTGATGTTTTTAGTTGTTGCAGATATTGCTTACACAGAGCCAAGGACTTTTCTATCACCACGACGTACTGCTTATTATCCATTGGGCACACAGTGGAAACTAAAATACAACCAATTTAACAGAGTCAGGGCTGTTCACCACCAGGAGTAACACCCTCTACTTGTTAGTGATGGAGTGATTAAAAACTTGTCCTCTGAATCTATGGTGTGCCAATTATGAAATACACTGAAACAAAACAGTTCATAAGGTAATTATATGATGGAAAATAAGCAGAAAGTTCTATATTTATCAACAGATCTTAATGGTGAGATGCAGCATGCAAGCACATCACCTGGCAGCAAAGAGCACGCCCTGCAAGAGATGAGAATAAGAGCCATTTCACATAGGACTGTTATGTCCCAGGCTCATGAGTGGTGTCAGGTAGTCCAATGGTGTCTTACCAAATTGAGCCCCAGAGCCAAATCACGGTGCAAAACAGAGGCAAGACTTTATTTCTAGGCAGAGTACAGGCTGGTGACAAGCAGAAGGACTCCACATGCCAAGCAAAGCAAGTTTGCCAACTCTCTCTTCTCTTTGAGCGTGAACATGCTGCTTTTCTTCTGCTTGGATGAACTATTATTTTTAAATAAATGCTGTCCCTAATCTAGGATGAAGCATCCCAAGCCTCAGTGCTGCTAATAAAAGAACTCAAATTAAATAATAAATAAGTACATTGTTAGTTTTGCTTTGTTCTGAAAAAGAAGACACACAGGTAAAAACAGCACAAATTGGCTAGGGAAGAAGCCTGCTGAGGAAAATTTGGAATGATCTGAGAACACAACCAAGGTTGCTTATCCTGCCAACATAAGGATGTGGGAGGAAAATAATCAGGGAAACTAGTTCATCGAGCACCTGAATAACAGCTCTATCACTATAAAGAAATGGGGAACAACTGAAATGGAGAGATCAGAAGGGAAAGAATACAAAATATAATAATAATAAGATGTCTAGTTAAACTCAAGCTTAGCCCATTCACCAGTCAACTGAGTAGGGAATGGAAAAGGCCTTCGTGAGGAGAGTGTTTGGAGACACGGTTCTCAGAGAATAAGACCAGAGAAGTCTCTTTCTGTTCCACTTGGGAACCCCAAGAAAGAGTTGCTGATTTTTTTTCCTTTTTTACTGTTTTTATATCTTTTTATAACATGTGAGCTGATTACATGCACAGCCTTGTCCATCTTGGGTGTCAGTTGCAAAGTGACTACATAGATGAATAAAATGATGAATAAAATTCTTATAATGACAACTGCTGCCGAAGTACAAGCTCTTTAAACCTCTTTAAACCTGGCAAGGCCAGTCACTGGAACAGATTGGGCCTCACTTTCAATGCATCCATTGAACAATGGGAGTAGTCTATAAATACCACCCAAACCAGTGCTCCTGTCATTTTCTCAGTACCTTAGAGTTGGATCTATTGATTTCTCACCAAAAGAAAGAACAGCAACACTGTCATTAAGGGCTGAAGGGGGGCAACGGCTGTAAAGGTTTCACTACTTCAACCATAGCCAATCCTTTATCTCTAAGGGGCAGATTTAGTCATGTATATAACATATTTCCAATAACTCCCTACTTTCTCCCCTAGCTTCACACCATTTCCCACAATACTGCTCACAAAAGCAGACTCATCTCTATCCGCTGAGTTAGTTCAAGGGTAGAAGAGTAAGTCTAATGGTATAATGAGGACCCTCAGGAGCAAGGCAGACAGAGCAGCACAGTAACAGACTGCTCTGGCAGAGCAGGGGACCTCCCAATTAATCAGCATTGAGAGCTAGCCTGTTTATTATCTCTCAAGTTAAAGCAGTGCTGCAACATGTTCTGCTTTTAGCAAAATGGACTGAACCCTAGTGCTTAATACAAAGTAAACCAGTAAAAGCATATAGGCAAACCTGCTTTCACCTATATCTCCTGGGACAGCAGCTAGGGTTGACTTTCATGTCACTTCAGCAAGCAGTGGCTCTCAGGAATTGAGTTTAATTTATTGTATCACCTCTACGGCAAATGCATTGCAGCAACCCAAGCATCAAGCATAAGCAGCTACTGTAAACTTCAATACCCCCACTCCAAGTGCAGAGCCCAGTACCAGTAGAGCTAGAAAAGAAACTTCCCTGGTTTTGAAAGTAATCTCTATAAACAAATCTTACTCCATGCAATAAAGTTTAATGGTACTAACCCACCCACGTGCCCTCTGACATGCTCATTACAATTTGCAAAATCCCTGAGGAAATAAGGAGTATTCAGCCATGCTCTTCATGCAGGTATATCTGTGCCTGGTCAGCTCTCACTGCCACCCACTCTCTCACTTTCGAATTAACTACCTGGCCATTTTCTAACCAGTTTCATGATCCAGTGGACAGAGGAGAGAATCCCAAATTAAGGACTCCTCCCAGGAACAGCTCTCTAGTAGATATCAGAAATTTCAGCCCTTCTTCTCCCTGGTCCCAGTCACCTAGATGGAAAAGGGCAGGAAGAAGAGAGTCACAGCAACCTTGGAAAGCAGCCTTCATTCCTGTTGTATCTCCTGGTACAGTTTCTTGAAATTAAATTGCCTTCTGTATGAGTGATTTCAAAGGTGCAGCTTCAACCAGGAGTTTGGGTACACATGGGAATGAGCACGCACAAAAACACGGTGGCTTCTCATGACAAGTTACCTGGTTTGTGAGTCCAGAAACAGGTGGGTGGTTATTGCTCCATTATTGCTTCCAAGGGCTCTTGCAGGCATGAAATGTTGGGCTGCTTTTGAAAATATCATCCTCCAAACAGGACAGGTGCAGAGAGAGGTCAGGCTGACAATTTGTACAGCAGTTACATTGGAAGTCTGCAAAACATGGAGACAAAAGAGAAAGGCACACTAAGCTCAGAGCAGTTTTAATTGTACATGTTTAAAACCAGAAGGCATCATCTCACAACAAAAGCTCTCCATGGCTGGCAGCTGATACCAGCTCTGTCATTGGCATCTTAAGTGCTTTAACTACCTTCTTTGTGAACCTCAATTTTTACTATCTGTAAGATGGAAAGCAGGAGCCAAAACTGGTTGTTGACACAACAAATGTGCAAATTCCCAGTTATTTGCTCATCACTCAAGGACTTGAGAGATCAAGTTCACCTCCTTGTTCTAATGTTGGCTTCTTGCAAGCAGGTCACAGAGGCCCCTATTCCTACTGCCTTTTCTGGGGCCAAACAAAGACTTAGAGGCCTACTGTGGTATCTAAAGACAAAACAATGAACAAGAAGCTACCATGAGGCTTCATTTAAGTCCTGTACCTGTCTCTTTCCACTGTCTGATAGCCAGGAGTTTTCCAAGCTAATCCCTCTGCTGCACTGCAAGATGCTGATGACCTGAGTATATTAAAGATTGAAGCTAACAGGAGTACTGAGAGAAAAATGCCTCTCTGAGAAACCTAAAATTCATTAAGATTAAAATCACACATTATTTGCTAACGGTCCGTATATAATGCACGATAATAATCCTTAGTTTTCCACTAATGCTTTTCAAACACTTTATAAAGGGTTAATTAATATGATTGTGATGGAGACGGGGAAAATTATGAAATAGACAGGAGTTCGGTGATAGATCAAGGAACAGAAATCAGATTTTATCTGGTGTCTTTGCTGTTGGCTTTAACCATCAGCAGACCGTAGCTGAGCCACGGACCACAAGAGTATTGCAATCAGGAGCAGTGTGTTACAGCTGGCTACACACAGCTCTGGAGAAGGTCCTATTGATCCACTGGAGAGGAAGATAACGTTTTAATAACCATTTAACTAAAACAAATTGTTTATGAACTGCTTGCAAATGGAAACTTAACTTAAAGTGTGACTAAAAATAATCGAAAGAAACTTTCTCTCTCTCCAATTTTAGAGCAGAGAGACAGTTGTAATAAATGCTATCAGCTAGCAAAATGCAAAATTAAAAATCCAAATCCAACAAAGATTATTCTCTCTTCTATTAAACCTGGGAGCAATTTATGTTATTTTATTTTCACAGAACTTTGTTTAATGTCTGCTAGATTTGCCTAGGAACTTTGCATAAAATAGGAAAGAAAGAAGGAGGGAAGGAAGGAAGAAAGGAAGGAAGAAAATCCAGCAGATGATTTCTACAGCCTTCTAGGAGTAGCACAGGGTGTACTCACTTGCAGAATGCTGTCTGCCCATTGAACATCGATGAGCTGTATTAACCAGCCTCAAACTGGTCCTCCAAAAATAACTGTTTTCAAACTATTTGGGATATTTCTCCTAAGTGTGACCAAAACAGCTGCGCAAACAACCCCTAACTGAAGGATGCTGAAGCCTTCAACTAAGACAAAATTTTAGCCATTCTAAAGTGATGGAAAGGGTTTACCACAGCAGTGTCTGAGAACCATTTCCACTGGACCTTGAAGCAGGTTCCAGAACACAGACCTTCATTTCTGTACCAAAAGCTGCCCGATGCTGTAGGTCAAGCAACAGCACAGCCCACTGCAGCCAAAGGCAAACAGAAGGGGTGCTTTATTGCCTGAACTAAAACCCTTTTGCCAGGGAGGAGGCATGCAAAAATTTGGCCATACCCTTTATCGATTATTAACTTCACTCTCCTGGCCTATTTCTGCCACCTGACAGCTCGCATAGCCAAATGTAGCCTTCCTCTCAATCAGTGCCAAACAAGTGGGAAAAATATTAGTTCTCTGTACCCACACCTGCTTTTTTTTTTTTTAATCATAGATCTATCGAGCTGAAGGAAGTACCACGCAACAAATACGCAGCACATTCATCAACATTCTCATCTGTCTCGCGGGCTTTCCATCACTGCCATTAAGGAAAAAGTAAACCCCTGCTGAAAATTTATCCTGGAAGAATTTAGCACTGAAGGAAAAAGAGCCGTGTCAGCTCACAACAACAGAAAACCTATTCAGAAAGGGGAAAAATCTTGCACTGGACCTTCTCTTCGCACTAGAGCTCTCTGATTTAACAGCTTCCAAAAGCAGCAGGGAATTTACTGCTTTAAATTGCTCTCCGTGTGCTCCTATGGATCACTCATACACATGCTCAGCTGAGCAAAGGTGAAACCTGTCCCAAGGGAAGGTAGCTCTAGCCTTGAAATAGGGCAATTATGCTGCAGAGTGAACGAATAGTTGCCTTTAGCAGGAGATTGAGTGAAGCTTCCCAAGAGCACTGGGGTCATCGTGTTGGATCAGGTCTGTCATTTAAAGAAGGGACGGGTTTGTTTTTAGGACGTGACCTGCTCTGATGAAGCGGTTTGTGGCCTCCTGTATGAATTTGCCATGTTCTGAACATCTACCAGGCTAGAAACGTCCTCAGAGGACAGAGCGGGCTGGATCTTTACGCTCTAAATCAGACAGACCTGGTGACTCTCAGGCACTACAGCTTAGGGTACGGTCCCTGTAAGAGGCCTGAGGCCACTTTAATCCTGTGCACAGCCCAGAGTCCTGCTGAAAGCAGCCCAGCAGTGGCAGGCACAGGACTGCAGCCTCTCTGCTTTAAAGCACTCACTGCTGGCATTCAGATTCACCAGGGAATCCCCCTGAGAGGTGGGATGTGCGGATCAAGGGAAACCCAGCACAGCAGCTCTGCTAGCATCAGATGGGCTGAGGCGAGTATCTGCATCATGCACCCAGCACCCGCAGTTCACAGAGCTGTCTTCCAGCAGCCATGAGGGGACCACCCTTTCAAGGAACAGAAGGGGAGGTAGGGGTGAGGAGTTTAATATGTCTCAATGAATTAATTCCTTCCCTCAGCAAGCTGTCAGAAATCAATCAAGCAGTTGGCAGTGGCTCTAAGCGTACAGTTTAATCTCGGTGCTCCTTCACAGCTCGTATGACAACAAAACCGTCCTGCGTTCACTAGGGACCATGCATTATTCAGGGCATTGTGACAAAAAGCAGAATCACAGGAGAAGTGGATGAGACAAAGCAAATTCTGAGTGAGAATAAAAAGATTTTTTTTTTTATATGTGTTGCCTAAACAAAGCCTTAAAAATGACTTCATTTTCTACATGCCAAAGTCCAAATGAGGTTATATCAGAGATCCTCTGGCCCACTGCCACCTTGTTTTGATCTGCAGACACACACATCACTTTCCAGAGCAGACTGGTTGAGTAGCTTTCTTCTGTTTGGGTGTAATTAGAGAACCACAAAATGTCCCTTTGGTTAGGGAGTGAAAGATACGGAAATCCTGATGCAGAAACTAGGCTGACCAGGATGCTGCACAAGTGAGCACGTACACATACACACAGAAATCATGGAACCACTGTGATCACATCAGGGGGAAAAAAACAAAACAAAAATGAGAGGATACTGGAGGGGGGACACAGAGGCCAAGCCCTGAGAGAGGGCTGAAAAAAGAGCAAGCTTCAGAGTGAAGTACTGGCTGAATGGGGAGGTGGATTTTTTTTTCCTTTAAAATACTTTAACATTTGATTGTATTCAGTTTGTTGACAGAAACATTATTTCACTTTTAACGAGCATTAGTCTGGTTTATATAGAACAGACCAAAACAAGAGCAGAAGGGCAGGTAGGACCGGGTACAAAAAACAGAAGCTACCCAGGTCACCAGGGCTGAGATTTTCAAAGATGCTCAGGAAGAGACATTCAGATTGTACTGGAATTTGACATTTCAGGCTTGAGTCAAAGATTACCTAGTGAGTCACACAGGTTTTTCACTGTGCAGGGCCAATCCTACTGAGTCCTGCCAAGCTGACACGTGTCCACATGGTCTCTTCTGGCCAGTGATATCACAGCCCCTGTAGGGCTAAGAGCTGCATGAGGTTCTGCTGCAGCCCCAGTGAGAGCCTGCTATTTGAAAAGTGGGTGACCAACCTTTGTTACAGCTTCTTTAAATGTTCTGCCCTTTCCAGTTTGAAACCCTGTTAACCCTTAAAAGATCAACCTCTGGGAAACAAAAATGAAACAGAAGAGCCTGAAAAGTCCCTCTGGAATTTGGCTCAAAAACTGGCAAATTGCAGCCCAACTTTCCAAGCAGAAAAAAAAGGCACAAAGTGAGAGAGTCAACACGGCAGCACTATCAGCGAGCGGTCCAGGGCTCAGCCCTCATGCTCTGATCAAGCGGTGTCCCTGGCTCACAGCTGGCAGAAGGGGAAGCACAAAGCAGAGCGCAGCAAATAATTATCCTTAAAACATTAAGATCAAACTCTAGCCTTATTTCGTACAGACACGTTTCAGGGGCACATCTTCCCACTGCTGGGAGCATAGAAAACAGCTTTGAAGATGACCAAAAATAAACCATCTGTTAGGGAGGGAGAAATCATTGCATCTTTTTCAAAACATGAGCCATTAGGATTTCATTATTATAATGATGTTTTATTTCATTTGATGTCTGGCATTTGATGTCAACACTTCAAGAAAAAAAAAAAAAAAAACTATTTTTTTTTTTCTATATGTGTCATTTTTTTCCTTGCAACTACTGCTGTTATAAATCTCTCATCATTTACAGGAAACAAAGTAAGCGGGCAGGGTGGGGTGCTTTGTAGAAGCAGTAAGCATTTGAGACAGAAGTCCCAAGGATCTGTACACCGAAGACTGTCTTAAGCAGTGTCGGTGGTTCATGTGCATTGCCCAGCCCTGTAAATGTCAGAAGAATCACAGCATTTTGTTAAAAGAGAAACATGCGATGCACTGCTAATTGAGTGAATCAATACACAGAGAAAGCCACAAAGGGAATGAAATGGTTTTGACACACACAAGCAGTTGTTTTCGATGTACATAACTCTGCCCTTTATGCTTTAATTAAGACAACTTCAGGAACACAGGGTGAAAGACCTTTTCCCCTGCACCCTCCACACCACTCTGCTCTTAACTCCCTGCTGCCTGACATTAGCAGCGGTCAGAAACCTACAGACACAAAACAAGTCACTGCCACCTCTCAGGAGGGATTCAAACACCAGATGGGATCCCACCAAGCTCCAGCAACAGCCTTGGGAATCTGTGAAGGGAAGCATGTGATGCACTGTTGCCATGACAGGGGCCCATTATTAAGTGTATTTATAGGGCCCGACCACAGGAGCTTTTTGAAACCTTTGGTTATTTTTTCATTTACAAATTTCTATATTTTCTTGGAGATTTTAAAACCCCTGTGTCTCCAGAAAAGCCTTCCAAGATGACTCTAACGTGACTTTTGCAGCCAAACAACTGACAAACGCAGCCATTTAGCAAGAAATCTTTCTCCGGAACTTTTCTCTGTGCTGATGAATACCCATGAAATAGCCTGAGACAACTCACTTTGAAAACACTGTAAGGAGCTCCATGGAAGCAGAGACTTTTGAAGCCACTGAGACTTGCACTTTCCCAGAGCTTTCCTTGTAATGCAAATCTCACTCTGCTGCAACGTGAAGATGAGCAATCTCCTCTGGCAGCTGGAGCTTTGGGCCTCAGTCAAGTAGCTCTTGATACAGAGCTTTTCTGTCCTGTTTGTGCCTCTCTGGAGGTCAGGCAGTGAAGGGCCATCCCTGTGAAATGCTGTGTTAGCAAACAGCTGAATGCAAGCACGATGCATTACGTGATCTGCAACTGGTTCCTCAGTCCCCAACAGAACTGTTTGCAGACATATTCCTTAAGCAAGGCACTGAGTTAGATTGATCTAATACTCTGAAGCTCTCTGCCTGCTTTCCTCATGTAATTTTGTTTTGTTTTTAAGAGAGCCTAGTGTGAACTGACAAGAAGTCATTTCAGTCTTCCAAAAACTTTCATCCTCACCTGTGATCTTTTGCTTACTGCCAGCTCTGAGATTAGCAAGGTGGGACTGGAAGGGAAAACAGTTTTAAGGCAAATTAATTACAGCAACTAGAGGCTGAGCTCATATAAGGTTTGCCTGACTGATCCTACAGCTGGAGAGGTAAAGAAACGAGGACTAAAATAATACAGGATTTTTTTCCAGTCAGACAATGAGCAGAAGCAACCTGAAGACTGAAAAGCGGTGTGTGACCAAATCAACAAGATATATTCTGGAAACCTAGCTGTGGCACAAAGCTGGGTGAGAGAAGACCAAGATGAAACCTTCTCTTCCTCCCACCCTTCATAGTTTGGAGTATAAAGGAGGCTGGATGTTTAAAGCCCAGTCCTGCTCTTACTGTTCACACAAGTTATTAGTTGGTCTACAAAACAGAGTGTTACCCACAGAAAGTAGATTCTGCCCCCGTCAATTTCTGGCGTCCTGTCGTTGGCACCTCTGCACTTACAACACTCATTATTGCCCTGGTGTTTGTCTGTCAGCTGTTTGCACTGCCATTCAGAACGCCTGTGGCTGCCAAGCATTCTTGGAACTGTTCAGGAAGGACATCGGCCTCTTTCTATGCTCCGATTTTGTGATTTTATTCACACCTTCCCCTAAGACATTCTGAAGAGCATTCTTCTGAGGACAGAGTCTATGCATTACTCGGTGCACTCAGGTAACACCTAAACTTGCCCATCCTCTCTTCACTGCCCAGCCAAGTCCTTAAAAAAAAGACAAGGACAAATCAAACAGTATGAATTTCTTAAAAGGAAATCTTGTAAGCATGAAGTCTTCTCCATATATATTTCAGAACTGTGCAAAGCCCTTCTCCATAAAGAGACTCAGCAAGTGAGTCGTGAATCAATATCACTTTTTCAGTATAATCAAATCTACTAGGAAGAAAGTACTAGCTGCAATAAAAGATCAAGCTGCCATGAGAAATATAATGAGTTAACCCCGTTACTTTTTAAGCTACCTAGGAACTTTCATCTCAACCTGTGTAATTAAAAAATAGCATTCGATATCTCTTCAAATCACTTGAAAATTAAGAATCAATAAATCAGTCAAATTAAAATTTAGGCATAAGATCAACAGTCTAATGTCAGTAACATATATAACGTCTTCTGTAGTTGTCAACTGATTAACACCTCAGTGTAAGAAGTTCCAGCAACATGTCTCTTAATACTAACTTTGGCATAGAGAAGATCCAAATAATCCAGTATTTTCCCATCTCAAGACTCAGTATGAAGTGAGAGGTAATTAAAAAACTACAGAAGATGCAGCCAGAAACAGATCTTGTTTAATTTATTTCTAAACTCTCAGGAATGCCCACTTTGATCTAAAACAATCCAATCCAATCTTAGTTTGCCTTAAAGGTGTTAAAATTACGTTCTCAAATGGCTTAGAAATAGATCTTTCAAGGCTCTTCAAACTGATTAGTTAGGTCAGAGCCCTTTAAAGAATGAGTCCTCCTTTAAGATTTTCAACATTTTATACTTCCAATGAAGACTGGTATTTGAAATAAGACTTTTCTCACAGCTAAAAGCCAAAATTGAGCGCATTCACTTCTTTTCCTTGAAGAATTTCTTTGCTTCACCCTTTTTCTTTTCATACAGAACCAGAGAATAGCTGGGGTTAGCAGGGACCTCTGGAGATTATCCAAGTCCAACCCCTCTGCCAATCAGGGTCACTAGAGCACATCACACAGGATTGCATCCAGGTAGGTTTTGGATGTCTCCAGAGTAGGAGACAGCACAACCTCTCTGGGCTACTTGTTCCAGTGCTCTGTCACCCTCACGGGCTCAAAATGCCAGAACCTCCTGTGCTTCAGCTTGTGCACGTTGCTCTTCTTCTGTCACTGGGCACCACTGAAGAGAGTCTGGCCCCATACTCCTGACAGGGTCCCTTCAAATATTTGTACATTTTGATAAGTTCCCCTCTCAGTCTTCTCTTCTCCAGGCTAAACAGGAACAGCTCTCCCATCTGATCCAGTCCTCTCATCACCTCAGTAGCCCACCTCTGGACTGGGTGCAGTAGCTCCGTGTCCCTCTTGTACTGGGGAGCCCAGAACTGGACACAGTACTCCAGGTGAGGCCTCACCAGGGCTGAGTAGAGTGGGAGGACAGCCTGCCTCAACCTGCTGGCAACACTCCTCCTAATGCACCACAGAAAGTTCACTGAGAAACTTCCTTTGTACTAGCCCTGCCTTCGCCAGATAAACGGAGACATCTGACACTGAATAAATGCCTAAGAGCAGCAACAGACAGGAAAGTAGCAGGCTGCTGATTCTCACTGCAGTGCTGTACAAACAAAGTGCACAATGCCACCTTGTACCATCCCAGAACACAACCCTTAATTTGTGAAGTTATTCGGTGCACTACAGCCTTGTTTCTATTCTTCTTACTCTCTGGGAACCAAATGGCTTCTTCCACACTGTAGACTAGCATGGAGGGAGAATTAATTTAGCTACTTTTGAGGAAGACCATGTATTCTCTGCTCTAATTGGGCACAGTTCAAACAGTTACAAAAGGTTTCACAATAAAGCTTTCTTCTATTAAATTCTCCCTGGTCCCGGTAAATTCATCACTCAGATTTCCCCCTTTTATTTTGCTTCATACCAAAAAATGAGAAGCAGGAGGAACCCAGACTAAAATTTTGAGGATGGGTCCCTAATCAAACACTGCTGTGCTGCATCTCTGAAGGCTTCCAGAATTTAGGACCTGGCACCCTGAGGACAAGGAATAACTACGAACAATGTCATGTTTTACATACTAAAGTTTCCCAGGCAGCCTACTGAGAAGAAAATGATTTTCATTTCCCTTTATTTTCTACACTTAAGATTTGCCCAACAGAATATGTTGTTTTTGCAACCGTGTTGGTATGTACTTTAATCAAATCACATCTTACAAGTTAAGCAGAGTCAGAACGAGAGCAGGGCAGATTTTTTTTTAATCAAATCCTGTATTTCATCATGAAATTGTCAATACATCAAAACAAACTTTTTTTTCCCCCATTTCAGAAGAAACATACCTTGACAAGGCAGAGATTTCAGGTCAGTGTCTAGAGTGCACGGAACCTGAAACACCTCAACTTACAACCGGAGGAAAACATGGGAAATCAACACTGAAACCTCTTCTGCATCTGATTCAGACCTGTCCTCTTTCTCACCGGTACATAGTTCAACTACCAGCCTGGGGAATCAGCATAGGGATTGCTGCAATCTTCTTACAAATACAAGTCCAAGAAGCACAGATATTGAAAGAATATCCTCAAAAGTGGATCATATACTGGGGAAACAATCTGAAATCCTTGTGGCAGATGAAGCCTTTGGCCTGGAGCCTTGCAGTCTCTGGTCACACTGACTGCCCATTACACACACCTAACCACGTTATATTGTGGTACAGAAAAGGGTCACCAAAATATCCAAAAAAAACTCCCAAAACAGAACAAAAAAAAAAAAATCAAACTGATAGAACTGTGGTGGGATGGGGGCAACATAATCAACTCCAAACAGAAACTATCTACCAACATCACTCACAGCTGCTTCTAACACCACTGGAAAGTCTGAAGGAATTTTAATGGCTTCTAAACCAGCTATTTGGTAGGAGAAATCAATTCCACTGGAGACACTGCCCTTTGATTGAGAGCTGAAAGTCAAGGTCATTAATCCTGATAATCAAAAAACAGCACTGCACTGATTGAAAGAAGCAGGGCATAAGCCTTCCTCTCCCAAACAGATTTTCTCCCTCAGAACTACATCTCACTTAAGTTTCCTCCATAGTTTGACTTGTTATTTCATAGCCTTCGTTCCCAGAGTTAATCAATGTGATGGAGTCACTCACTGCTCAGCTGCTGCCATAGTCAACGTTCTGATTTATGTTAGAGCATGTTGGGTTCGGGTGTATTTCTGCAAAAGATGTTTTCAAACACAACGCAGGCTCTCAATCAAAAGTTTTTTAATAGAAAAAATAATGAACTTTTGGTGGAAATATTTTTAATGCAAACCAGAGAAACAGTAAAACGAAAAACACTGTTTTAGAACAACTGCTTGTGAAAACCAAAAACTTTTAAGAAATTCAACCCTTCTCAGGTTGCGTTTTAATGTCTGATTTTTCACTGGCTCTATTTAGTACATCCATCTGCAAAAAACTGTAGGATTATTTGAGAAGAAAAGCTTATGCATATGAAATCATTTTTATGTACATACTTATTAAGAGACAAATTCTAAAGCCACTGCCAGCACACATCAATGCTATTTCTTCCAAAGCACAAATTAACTTAATGTTAAGAAAGATCTTTGCTGTTCTATGATCATGAATCACTTTGTATGTTCAAACTTCAGAAATACATATATACTTCACTTGAAGTGTTATATTTTAGACTTAATTGTAAGCTTCAAAATTCAAAGAAGCTGCTTTAGGAAGAAATGGGTGAATTGATTTGGAAAATATAAGCATTACTACCCACCCTTGTTAGCTGCCATGGTATATGAAATTAGAGATCTTCCCAAAAAGCGTTTAAAGCCAACCATTAAGGAGAACCGAAACAGGCTGCAGTAAAACTTCTGCTCTTTTTCTCATTAACCATGGAACACCCTTTCCAAACTGTTTTCAGCAGCAGGAGACATCTAAAGGCTGAGTAACATACTGCAAGCAAACATGTAATTCCATTAAACAGCCCACTCCTTGAACAAAAAGCAATAAACATGCTTCAGATTATTAGGCACAGACTTACATCGCTAAACCTGTTGAAGCTTGAAAGCACTGAGGACAAAATGTTTCTACCAACATTCTTTGATTTGAAAATACCTCAATTATGGAAGCAAAACAGATTTTAGTTCCCTGCGTCTATTTATTTCTTTCATTCCTACTTCTGCCAAATCTAGAAACATTGACGTATCTAGAGGGAATTTTTAGAGATTGGGTAATTATGAAAATAAAAGAGGCTCGTACAGGCATCTAAGTTATGACACATCTGAACTACTGTAAACGTCCATGGAAACATTTATGTCACAGAAAACGTGAGATTACCCAGCAGTTTGCACCGCAATGAAAATAGATTGAAGTGAATTACATTACTTTCCTTCTGACCTAGCAGCCAGGGACTGCTACTGTAGCTCAGCTGATGCACGGTGACTTAGCACAGTCACCTGAGCGAGCATCATACCTCACAGCCACATCCCAGGTGATGGAAACCAGCACCGTGGAGCAACCTTCACATCATCAGCACTGCGCTGGCACAGGGCAGCCAAAAATGCAGCCTCCATCCTGCAGATGTGAATCTGAACTCCAGTCCTGCAAATGCGCCCCGGCTGCTGCCTTCAGCTCCCTGGGCAGAGCGAGAGCCACGCAGCTCAGCAGCAGCTCCCCTTGCAGCTCCAGCCCGTGTGAAATAACTGAAGTTAAACCACCATCAATCTCCGAGCTACGTGGATCTCACCACAGTCCACAAAGCAACCAATACTGGGCCTAGCAGCGAAATGCTGTCTCCCAGTTCAGATAGTCATCGTGCTACCACATAACCAACTTTTTACTAAAATAAACAATTTACATAGCACTATTCCCTGCAAGGAGAGAGAAGGTGAACAACATCCCTTCACTCTTCTGGCTTTCGTTGCTGGATAATTATTCATTTGCAGTTTATCAGCTAATTATACATGTGTCTTGGCATTTGAAGACGTAGGATTGTACTTTATTTAATGGCTAGTAATTACACAGGCCTCCTCTGATCCCTGTGCTCTAGCAGGAAGGCTTTTCTGTTTTCATCCTCATGCTGTCAACTCCAGAGGTTAAAGATCCGTGGATGGCTGGTTGTTATCTCGTTGCACACAGAGGCAGGCTTATACTTCATAGGATGATCCAGAGCTCCCTCGTAATTCTCTGTTAATACTACAAATTAGTTCCTTCAGAGCTGAATGCTGACCTCAGTTTGCTTGGAGTGTGAGTGAAAGCAGCTTTTGTTTTCAAGTTTAGGTTAAAAATTACCAGGTGTGCAAAAGGCAATATGAAAACCAATTCACTCTTAATTTCTCCCTGGGAACAAGCCCGTGCGTATGCCTTGAGTCTGACATCTATGCAATCTGCTGCTGTGGTTCTCAGCCTGGGTTTGCAGCACCACCAGGACAGGGTGGCACAGGGTGCAAGGCTCAGAGCATGGCAGTGTGGGAGACGCATACAGATTTGGCAAGGTTCAAAGAATTCATCTCAACTTGGCACAGATGGTTGAATAGCACAGCTGGAGGGAAAGAAACTTCAAGCAAAAAAGGCTTCCAGAGAGAGGAAATATTGACAACAGTTACAGTTGGGGAAAACAGGTTTTGAATTTGTTGCAATCAGTGTTTGCAAAGGAAGCCTAAGCCTTAGGATTACGTTCAGATAGTTGAGTAATGAGACTTAACCGTGACCCATATCACCACGGGAAAGAACGCTCAGAAAAGATGAAGTAAATCAGCAAATAGCATGGAGGCATCACACAAATTAAGGTGCTTTAAATTCCCAAATGGACATCATTGTTCTGGAAGTTTTTCAAGCCCTGCCACTCATCCCTCTAATCTAATGCTGCTTTATTTCTGAATGAGGGCATGAGTTGATGCAGCTAATTTATTCCTCTCGCTGATACCAGTACTTCCCCTGAGTTTCTTTCTGTAGACAAGCTCTGTCCCAGTTCCTTATTACTGAAGAACCTTTAAAGCTTCCAGCCTCAGAACACTGCAAAGAGGTATTTGCACACCCCTTCAACAAGTGGTGACTTTACAGACTGTGGTATCCAAATCAAACATTGGCATCTCTAACCCCTCTTCACAGTTATGCTCCTGAAAACCTCTGAACACCTGCTCCGATTTTGGTAATGGATTAACTCCAGAGCAGAGCAGAAACTTGAACCTACCACTCTTAGCCCAGCTGGGAGTCAAACCTTTGCACATTACCCACCCAAGATCTGCACTAGCTGGATCAATCAACCTGCACGAATGGCAAATGATCTGCTAAGCTTCTTACACAGGGAAGTGTTTCTTTCTCACCTGAGGCTAACAATCTTTTAGAGACCATCCTAAGTCAGCATCAAATTTCGGGAGTTTAGACTCGCTACTTAAGAATTCCAAGAAAATCACAGGAGTAGCTTTTAAAAGTAATGAAATCAAAAATAAATAGGCAATGCACCCCAACCTTTTTATTACTCTGACTTTTGAACCTATTAAAGTTCCTAATTTCAAGCTTCTCTGTGCATCTATGGTTTTTTCTAAATGAAATAAAAGCCAAAACACTTGTATAACCAGCCCATTCTGGGCACATTATGACTTGCCATTAGATAGTAAGAAACAGTAGCAGAGGACTTATTAAAAAGGTTTCTTTTTGTAATTGTCCAAAATGAGTAAAACACTGAATTAAATGTTCTGCTGTTGTGAAGACACTGTAATAAACAACACTGCGATAATGTGTGTTTATGGTTTCACTTTATGATTAAGATTACAAAATATGCAAAATGTTTAAATACCTAGTATTTCTACATTTATTACTAACAGAACAGATCCATAAATTCTGTTATTTGTAGCAGAGAACGGAAAAACATTTTTAGCCTCTTTTTCTGACAAATGACTTACAAGCTGAAGCAACTCTAGAGAGAAAACAGAAAGAAAAGGAAACTCAGAGTATAAAAACTTTCAGACCTGAGTCTGAACTGCACTGTGAATCCCTTCCCATTATCAGACACTTTTTAAGGATTCAGCTCACTGAAAAATGAAGTACAAGACTTCATTCTGTCCTAGCAAAGGGCAATAGGAGGATCTGGGGCCACACTTAAGCACATAAGCTCACCTATTCCAATATATTTTCAACTCACTGATGAAGCATGCATCAAGCCATCCTCTGCCACTGGTCCAGGATAATGACTTAGTGTTATTAACAAGGAAGGGAGCTGCAGTTTCTGCTCTAGTGGTAAAAATGCCAGACGTTACATGAACACCCTTGTGTCCTGCACATGTAAATGCTTAGCTAACAGGCCACGTGTTGGTGAGACCAGACTCTCCTCATATGAGACCAGACAAGCATGCATCTAAACTTCCCTCGGGAAAGAGACTGACTCCATTTCCTTAAAAAGCCAGGAGAATCCTGACTGTGGAGACACTGTGAGGCAAAGAGACAAATGAGAAGTGACAAAGTCTAGTGGTTCCCAGAGTTATCTGACCAGGTAGCCCTGCTCTGAAAAAAATAGTAAGAGAGGCCTCAAACTGCATGGCAAATACGTTCCTTGACACAGCATGTGGAGGATGCAAGGGAAAGATGGTGTTCGAAGCAAGGCCTTAGTAGGACAGCCATAGCTTAGTCTTTTGTATTGGTTCATAATAATGAGTAGAGATGTTTCACAATTGCTCAAAGCTCGCTGTGATGACAAAAGCAATTTCTGGAATAAATTACAAGGGATTCTGTTCTGTTTTCACTTTCGGGTCATAAATTCAGGGCCTTCCCGTTCTTAAAATGGCATTAACAGAATCAATCCCAAACAGAAAATACGTAGGGAAAGCTACATATACATATCCAAAGAAATAACAAAGAAAAAGGGAAGAGGTGCTACACTTCATGGCAGCAGTGCTTGTTGGAAGCTCAGAAACGGGAGAAAAGATAGTCCCTGTTCCAGGTCCCTTACTCTAGAGAAAGTGGGGAGGGAGGGGTGGATCCAGAGAAATAAGTGAATGAATCTTTTTGATTAAATGGCACAATTATCACCTATCTTGGAGGAACTTAAAACAATACAACAGGATGTGAACTAAGTTCTTTGTAATAGTGACAAATCTTTGATTTGAAAGGTGAATAAAATTATAGGGAGTAGGTGGACACTCTAGATTTCATTCTAATGAGGAGGAAGTAAAAGAAATTTAAGAATTGAAAGGTGGGTGTGATCGTGAGACACTGAAGAAAGGGCGAGAAGACCAAGAGAAGAACAGAAGAACAATAGACTTCAAAAAAAAAGGAAAGAATTACAAAGCAGTCTTCAACACATTCAGAACCATGAGGCATGGTCTGTTGGGAGGTAATCTAAGGCCAAGAGGAACACAAGAGATCTGGTAGTGCTGAAAGAAACTGCATCGAAAGCACAACAGCACTACAGCTCATTGCAGAGAAACGACAGTGAACACAGGTTAAAAACAATATGTTTATACTAGGAACACTTTAAAGACTGAATAACCAAAAAAGAAGTTGTAAAGGAAGAGTGAACAAGGACAGGCAGCTATGGAAGAATATAAAGGACTAACGTAAGCACACAGAGATAAATCAGAAGGCTAAGCCCTAAACTGAATTACAAGTAACAGGGACATAAAGGCAACAAAGGGAGCTCTATAAATACATTAAAAGTAAGAGGACACTAAAGGAAAACATAAGCCCATCAGTTAATGGAGAAGAACAAATCTGATGATGCTGAGAATGCAATATTATCTCTGCCACAGCCTCCAGGAAAGGTTAGCTGTGACCCAATACTTAACACCAGTAATTCTAATAAGGAGATGTGCGAGCTGGCCAGAATGGGGAACAAGTTGATGTCTGTTCAGAAGGGATAGGGCTTGCTTGCCCTGAGATATAAAATGTGATAAATTCAGGCGTGAATTTACCCGTGTCCCTGCAGCAGCCAGCACCCACTTCAAACGTAATGCGTGCCTGTACCCACAGAGCAAGTGGGCAAGGGGTGTTGTGCTGTTCCAGAAGCTGGCTCGTTTCTGACGTTGATAAGGAGGAGCTGGTGACAGGTCCAGGACGTTGCTAGAGATAAGAGAAGGCATATGTTCATGTGTCAACACTCTTCAGGAAGATTTTCTTCACAACTCTTTGAATCTTTCTTCAGCTGAGAAATTTGTAAAGGGCCCAGATTAGGGCCGCAGAGCTACCAGGCCTGTGTAGAGGGGCAATGCCACCTTTGTGCTGACAGATTCCACAGAGGCTGGCCAGGAAAAAAAAAAATACAAGCAAGAGTTTCTGTGGTCAAAAATCCCATCCCCTTAATGGAATGGATGTGTTACCCAAGAATTTCCCTTGTCCGGTCAAGGTGAGGGCAACTTCTTCTGCTCCAAGCCTTTGTCATCTCCCCCCTGGCTGGCCCGGATGTGTTCCTGCCATCTTCCATATGTCGCAGACCAGATGCAGCATCTGCTCCCAGGCTTCACGTTGTAACTGTCCCCTATTAATAACACATTCTTCTCTCTGTGACACAAAGTGACTCCACAGCACTTTCTGGTAAGGGAAATTATAGTCTGGCATCTGTTCTTTTCACTGCCAGAACCAGATTGCTCATCTTATTATATCTTACAAAATTGCTCAAGACCTGTGAGGAGAAAATTGATTTTCAATATGGCCTTTTTTTGTTTTAATAGACACACTTAAGATCACGAAAAGCACCATGCCAAGTCCAAACACATCACAGCTTTTTCTTTTTTTTTTTTTTTTTTTTTTTTTTTCCAGGACCAGCTATTGTAATGACATTGGGGAAAAAAAACTGAGGTGCTTCAAATCAGAGTATCCCAGCACTGGTGGATACCAAGATCTTGTTCAGGAAGCTCTGTACTGTACTGGCCCTTTTCAGCTCAGCTGGAAACAAGTCTACAACTTAACCCTGGGTGGCGAGGCAGCACAGCAGAGAATATCCTCATGCCACAAGAAGAGGAAGGCATTTTGTAGCTATTCCCTTCTGCTCCGATCTCTCCATTTACAGACGGACTAACCCACAAAGCCAGGATTTCCAACTGAGCCAACGCGGTACCAGAGACACTAAAGAACAGGCTTCGCACTTTTTTATTTATTTTTTTTTTTTTTAAAGCTCGGCACAGTGGCACAGGTTCAAAAGAAGAAGCACCCTGCCAGCTAGGATTGATATTCCTGTTCACTCTCACCCATGTTAAGGGGTGGTAGGACCGTGGAGCTAGGAAGAGAAACGGGTATCTGCATTCAACAGTGTTCTCTGCTAAACAGAAGTTACGTTAAATCAATAGAGAAGATCATTCCTGACCTTTCTCTTGCTGCCAAGATGTGGCAGCAAGATATAGATGACAACCACCTGCTGGGTTATACATAACTTTCCTGAGCCGCACACTATGAATTGGCAACAGAAATAAGCTTGTAAGAGTCAGGATGCATGGAAAATGGCATTCCCTTGAAGGTGAAGCGGTTTCTACAAAATGTTCATGGACCAAGTAGCTGTCTCCATTCCTAGAAGTCCCTTGAATTTCTTCACAGGGAAGTCCAGCTGTTGTGTCTGCCAACCCTCAGGCAGAGAACAGGTAAATTTCACCAGACTTTATTAACAAATAGCCATTATCTGTATGGTACTCATACCATTTATCTGCATCTCATGCATCACCACCCCTGTGGCACAAACCTACGCAGCTTGAAGACACCTCCTGTATCTGGAAAACCCCCAGAAGTGATTTCCAGGAGGCAGCACCCACACACAGACCTGGGAGCCACAGACAAGCTGCAATATGCCCAGCTCCAGGGTACAACGGTCAGCCTTTGGCCACGGGTGAGAACACCTAAATCCAACAGCCAGGAGAAAGAAATGATCTGCTTTCTGAATGCAAACTATCTCCTTCCTCTTGGGCTTACGTCTCTGATTTAGTCTCTTTATGTGTCCCCTTCCCACTCAGCCAGCCCTTGCACAGGTCTTTGCAGAATCCCAAAGGGAGAGACAGAAATCTAATAACGAGATTCCTAATAATGAGTTTCTAAAACAAAATGCTAACCACAAAGATGATATACTCACATCACAGGGGAACGGGCTGCAATAAATCTGCCCAGAGAGACCCTCTCTGCTACCTCCCTGCACCCCCTAGTTCAGCAGGTACATTCAGCTAGGATAAACCCCTGATTAAAAATGTTGCATCCTAGTTGTGGTACAGCAGCTGAGAAACATTTCCTCCCTGTGCCTGAGCATCACAACAGCAGCACAGAGGATGCTTTCACCTCCAAGGGCAGCGGGGAGGAAGAGCTGGAATAACCTCAGTAAAGCAGGTGGGTCAGGGTGAGAAGCACTTTAGCCTGCGGAGATGCAGTCTCTATTTAACAGGCACATTGTGCAGCTTAGCTAGTTAATGTTACTGTGCCAGTTTGATGCATAAATCATGCATTAGCACTTTTGTTCTCTGTCCGCAGGGCACACACAACCAACCGACATGGTGCAGAATTTGCTTTGGCTCAATAGCAGAGCTGCTTTTCTAAGGGCATTCATTAAGTGGAAGTGGCCAAGGAAAACAGACACAGCACCGTGGATATTTCTCTTCTGATTGCCAATGAATATCTGTTGAAAGCCTTTCTATTTTTTTCTCAGCTTTAGCAGCTGGAGAAAGGACAGCATAGAAACACAGTAAAGTGGTGTTCAGAACCTTTCTGGATTTATTACAGTAGCTTTTTTTTCACACCTCACCAGGAACATCCCCATACCTTCTTCCCAATCTCAAGTTCCCTCCCAGTTACATGGAGATATAACCGGCACTGCTGACCACAGCCAAGTCAATGTGCCATTCCCCTCCAAGCAACTCTGGTCCTTTTTTTTTTTTTTTTTTTTTTTTTTTTTTTTTTTTTTAACAGATCTTGTTGTGTTATTTTTATTATCTTCTAACATCTGATATTAACAGATCACACACTAACCTGTTTCATCTCCCTCCACCACTGGACTTCGCTGGCTAAAAACCCCAAGTACTGCCTCCCTCTGATATCTCCAGGCCTTTCACTTGCCCAGTCTTTACATGTGCAACCCCATCCCTTCCCACATACACATAAATTCTCAGTCTTGCAATGAACAAGCTAGGGACACAGTCTGCAGAAATCCCTTTTCAGCATGAAGTTTGTGCTCTGCGTGCCAATAGTCTTAAGGATAGCCTGAAATGTAAGACAGAAGATCAGTGGTCCTGCTTCACTATGTTGTCCTTCTGGGAATTTTACAGCCAGATAATACCAAACAGAGCACATAAGCGCTGAAATATTGAAAGGTAAAACATAAGGGAAGCCACAGGAGCTGCCACTTCAAGTGCCATTTGCCAAGGTTGTGCTGTCCAAGTTAGAAGCAGCAATGCAACCTGCTAAGCTCCAAGGTAAAAGATACCTCTAAGTAGTTTGAGAAGTCACTGAAAATAAGATAAGAAAGACAAGACATGGGCTGAATTCAGACACATGGAAGATGCTGGGACCAATCCCAACCCAAGGGTGAGCTTCAGTAACCGCCAAAAGGCTAGAAGGACTAACGATGCTCATCAGTTGACAGGAACCAGGTCTGAAGACTCTGAAAAGAAATCACGAAACCTAGAGATCACCTCTACCAAATGAAGAAACCTTCATTGAAAAGCCCTGGAAACCCCATCACTTAAACCTGAAAAAATGTAAAATAAAATCAAAGAGTGACTGAAATTGTTTTTAAAAAGTCACACTCCGATTGCAGGAGGGCAATCTGGAACCAGTCTGTGAGTCTGAATTAGGACAAATCATGCATATTTTATTTCCTCCTTCAAATGCAAATGCATGTCTAATGTATTTAAAGTTTCATCTATTGCCAGGCTGCTTTACCAGCAGATGTACAAAGGGAAAAGGATGACAAGAAAACTACAGCAAGACAGTTTTCTCGGCACTTGAGACCTCGGGTATAGCAGCACAGTAGATGTAGCAATGATCCACACGTCCTAAATGGTACAGATAGAAGGGAAGGGGAAACAGTCATGGCAAAGGGTAAGAAAAAAGGATGCCATTCATCATTACTGGGATGACATGAGATAGGTGTGAGAGCCAGCTGTGTTCTGTCTTGCTGTGGTTACCTCCAACCACTTTGATGTTCTTGCAGTGCAGGACAGGTCCTGGTTTCTTGAGCATCTTGAAGTTTTTTCCAATGACAGTGTGTATTTTCCAAGCATCAAGAATAGCAGAAGACAAGTGTCATGACCTTCCTCTTTCCCTGATCATGTCCTTTGTTCCTTCATGGGGCATTTGGGAAGCAAGATATCACCAGAAACTCAGAAGATGGAAAGCATGGGGGGACGGGAGAAGGGTGATTGCAAAGCTTTGTCTGTTCTGCCTCACCAGATAATCCAAAGCAACTAGATCTGACGCCAGAACAATCTCTGTGCCAATTTGTGCCTTGAAGAAGCCTTGAGGAGCATGCAGAAAGTAGTTCAGCACAATGCAGCCAAGAGATGTAGGAACGACACCAAATTATGATAGCTTTGTAGGAACAGCTTGCTTTGGGCCAGGTGTCACAAGAATATCCTACCAGGAAGAAACAGAAACAACCCAAGGCATTACAAGGAAAGCAAAAGCAAGCTTCAGTTTGGGACCCTCTAAGCCCCACAGCTATTCTATCTTCTAAAGCACCAAAGCTTTTTCATGGACAAGAGGTCTAGAAGAAGACCAGGTCACTGCAAGGAAGCTTTTCCAGTAAGACTACTCCTTTAGCCTAGTCTCCTACCTAATAATTAGAAGCTGCTGCTCACAGAGCAGTGAGCATGAGAGATGGAAGGAAACCAAAGGACCAATTAGGTCATTAATCCCTCAAGTTGACAGATTAGTCCTTGGAGCATATTTCTTACTGCTTCCTCCAGTTTACTTTTTAAACAATCCCCGCAATGGAGAGTCTATCACTACCCTTGAGGAAATTACCCACAGCTTGTTAAAGATCTCTCACCAGGACAATTTCAATTCTTTCCAGCCTACAGCTTCCCCTTTTCTTAATTTTATGCTATTGCTCTCAGCATCCTTTTGTGGCCTGCTTTGTAGGCCATTCCCCAGCACGCATTCCACAAGTGCCCAGGCGTCCTTCCTTGTCCTCTATCCATGTAAACCATCTTCAGCATTTTCATCCTTTCTAAATGCATCTTCTTCCAGCCCCTTAGATTTGTAAAAAAAATCTGAAAGTGGTAGCTTCTTTAGGACATCTTCTCCCTGAACTTCTCTCCCACTTGTCTCAGTGTTTTGCTAGCCTGCTGGACTTGAAAAGCTCAGACTGGCACACTGGTCTCCTGAAAGCTATAGGACAGACAGGAACAGCAGACTATGGAACGATTGCAGTTGCACCATACTTTCCATATGGAAGACATTCAACACTGACTCGTTTCTTCTCTGGCGAAGCACAAGGATGGGAGATTTTCTAGCTGTTTGCTCCTCTGTAAGAGCTGTCCTCTGGCTGTACCTTTACAAGCCAGTTACCTGCATGGTGCAAGGATCAGGCTGACCTCTGGTATAGAGAGGACCTCTGGTATAGAAAGGAAAGGCAGGAAAAAAACACTTTCCATACAATTTTCTAGGGAACAATATTCTATACTGACACCATTACTACACCCAGCCACAGCAGAGGTTTGGATCTCAGAGCACCACTCCTCTCTAGGTCAAGTCTCAGCCTCCCCACGAGCTGAAGTGGAAGGGGCTGCAGCAAGCACTCGTGGGACAGCTGACTGCTGTCAGGGCCTGGGCTGCCGCCTGCCAGGTGCCAAAAAGCACGGCCAAAAACTGTCTGCACAACGGAGGAGGCAATGGAGACAGAGTCCCTTCCAGTTTGGGGCTGGAAATGAGAAAGGGACTGAGGATAGGAGAGGGACAGCACATCACAGGGCCCTGAAACTGTGAACAGTTCTTAAAAATACATATATTTATATACATATATATACACATAGTAATTGGGACATATAGATCTATTTCTTGGCAGGGCATCTAAAGGAGCTGATGACTGAATGGATTGGAGCTGCTGCCTTTAATTACAGGCAGAGGAATGCCAGACAACACAGCACGGCCCTGGACGTCCCCAGGCAGAGGCTCCTAAGGGAGCCAGCTCTACTCAAGGCAATTGCCTGCTGACTTGCCTGAGCGGAAACACTGAGAAAACATGCTACGAATGACTCCGGACTCACTGAAGCCAGAAACCTGTGCAGATTTATACCTGATGAAGGGCTGTCCAGGGCAGTACAATCGCACAGCTCATTCCCCACAGCCCCACCGGCTTCAGAGGGACTGGCATGCACTGGTAAGCATGTCTGGGCAAGGAGGAGCAGGAGAACAGGCTCGTTCTGCTGTGTAATACACTGCAGGCCAGTTTGTTCAGCTGGAGGTAAAAAAGAAAACAGGCAGAAGCATATTTCATCAACTGGAGAGCCAGAGACTACTAAAAGAGGCAGGAGTCCAGATGTGGCCCAGTCTCAGGTGGTGACTGGGCTTTCTAGAGGGTAAAGAACAGCTGCCTCCTTTAGCTGAGCAGATCATGAGCTACAGAAATCTACTCCTGAGCATGCCATCTCCATCTCTTCCTCCAATGGATGGAAGAAGCATCATTAATACACTTTTACACCACACCATCTTAATCTCTCTCAACTTTCAACTGCTCTGAGCTACAGCCACACACCTTGAAGAGCTGAGCTTTTTGCATGCATGATAAACTCAGCTTTAAACTGATTACTGGAATATCCAAGCTGTTAATGTAATGACTGCCAGCTGAAGCCACACTCTCTTCACTGCTTAATCTTCACTTACAATGTCAGAATTCATTTGTTCTTTCCCACTGCACTCCCTGTTCCCAATTGTGCATCCCCTAAGTCCTCTCACATACCCCTCCTTCCCACCTCCACCGAGCACACTGCTTACAGGATTTCTGGAAATGGATCGTTTAAGGGAGAACTTATTTGTTTCAAGCAATAAACCAAAGCAAGCAAAAGGAACAACTCAATTACTGTTTACTTGAGGACAAAACTAGAGCATCTCGGATACCTTTGTGTGCAGCAGAATACGAATTTCCTATTTAATTCCTCTTCACTTCCTCTTCTGAATTCCTAAGCCATAGTAAGCAGCAATCAGCCCTCCACTCTGCCAGAGGCGATTGCATTTTAGGAGTAAGCTGTCCCAACAAAAGTTTAAGTAGAAAGAATAAACATCAAGATGCAGCTAACACCGCTGTGTGCCCAGCAAGGGGGATGAAGCTCTTTCCCATCTCATTGCTGCCTGTGGTTTCAAGCAACACGTGGGCTTACCTGAGCCATGAGCCCAGCATCCAAGAAATCCCCATGCCTCTGCAGTGCCGGACAAGCCCTTCCTCCAAGCTGCTTCCAGCTCTTTTCATTCTCAACCCAACCAGGAAGCAGAAGGAAGAGAAACTCAGAGCTCTCAGCCCAGAAGCATATCCACGTTGCTAGACCCTTGCTCCTCCTCTATGGGTCTTTTCCATTGCAGCTGTTCCCACTACCTCCTGAGGGCCAGGGAAGCCAGGGCAGACAGCTGTGGCCTTTCTGCAGAAAAGGGCATTTGCTGCTTGCTCGCCAGCTGAGGGACGATGCCTGGACCCCTGAGGAAGGCAGATATCATCTCCTCTGTGTGGCATTTGCACAGCGCTTTGCAGCACAGCTATGTAAATGTAAGACAATTGGGGGATATCCTTCAAGTCCTGTACAACCATCCGATGCCAAGAGGGTAATGTCAGTTCACACCATCCAAGTAGCTAGCTCTGTGTAATTAACAACTGGAGATTGAGCCCAGAGCCTGTAAGCAGTAAGGTCAGGGTTACTCAGGGCTATGGCCAGCAGAAGACCACAGTCTTGCTGAAAAACAGACCTCTCTCAGAAGAAAAGAAAATTAAATCCAGCTGAAGGTATCATCTGGCACCGCATTTGTCATTGCGATGGCTGTAAGCTTAGCCAGCCCACTGAACAGTGTGTACACTCTTTGCAGGTGGGTCAGAAAAAGCCTAAGGCACAGAGCAGCAAGTGCAGCAGAGGTCAGACAGCACTACAGCATGGGCACATGGGGCTGAGGAGGCAGCTTGGCAAAGTGCACTTTTCTGCTTTGCCTCCACTCAAGCCATAAGAACACTGACACTAAAATCCTCACCTCAGTCCAGTCCCAGTTAAAACCCCTGGCAATGGTGATTTACCCAGCCCCCACGTGCAATAGGTGGCTAGAACAACTCTGAGCCCTGAATTCCAGCTATTGTATCCGCTTATGCTATTGCCTGACAGATCAAAGAGCTTCTTTCACACATTTCCTCTTATGCAACGTGATCCACCAGCCTAAGACATTTTCCTTGATTAATAAATACTGCAATAATACCCCAAGAGTCACAGGTAAGAAATGCTGGTGCTCCACAGGGCAACGCATGTGAAATACTCTGGTACTTTTGTCCAGGGCTTTCCACACAGCTCCCTGCTTAATGAGTCCATCACCGGGTTTAATGACCTGCCAGAGCTTTAGAAACACTCTGCCCTCCTCATCAATGATTCACAGGCAGCCTTAAAACTGCACAGATTAAAGAGCCCGCTGCTCCCCCATCTCGCTTCAAACCCAAGCGGTTTTAAATATTTCATCTTGCCACAGAGCTCCTCTGTACACATCCCAAAGGCGCTCTGAGGAGCTCTCGCTGGGAGTTTGGCTTCACCTGACAGAGGGCCTGCTGGCACCACAAGAAAGCTGTCACTGCCAGGCCTGCCCGCGTCCTTTATTTACATTCTTTAATGAGTCCTGTCTGACCCCAGCTGACAGGAGCGAGGATTGGGGTCTCTGAGGTGGTTGGTGACCTCTATAGAAAAGCAGATGGAAGCCCTGACTGCAGGAACAGGACCAAAACCACCCGACCCACAGTCACAGGGCCGAGCAGCAGCCTTGCTTCAGCTACTAGGGAGTTGTGGCCCTCTTCTCCTGTCAGCTTCAGTGGGATTTGGGGGGACAATGAACTTGTGTGAACTCATTTTGGTCACCAGGGAAGGAGAGCAAAGCAGCCTGGTGTAGATGGATGAAGAACTACAGCCACTCCTCAGCTTTGCTACCAACTGCAGGATAGTGCTGAGCAGTCTGAGCCACCTCTTCACCATCTCCCAAAGAGGAAAGCTGTCAGCAGCTCTCACCAGCCAAGGCATCTTGAGATTTACGGATCCCCTATATGTTATGAACTATTAACTTTACTAGCCATATTTACATGATAACACAGCACACAGGGTTTTATTATAGATCCAAATTCTCCACAGTTGCTTCGGGCACACTCCTACAGCTGTTTTGATCAGTAAATCATCTATGCTTTTTTTTTTTTCTTCAAGTTAGTCCACCAGCTCTGAAAACAGAAAGAAAAAATTCAGGGAAACAGACACGCAGAGACATAAATACAGAGGCACAGAGACACACAATTTCCTCTGTAACTGCTTCAGCTGCCCTGGATTGCTGCCCTCCTTTCAGCATCTCTCACCTACAGGCCTTGGAAGAGGCACGGAGCAGGCTGCAGCCATCTCAACACCTGTGCATGGATCTTTGCTTCCCTTTACACAGGCATTTTGATTTCACTGTCTGTAGGAAGTGGCAGCCACCCTGCATTATCCCAGCCTTTTACAGAGGAAATTGAGTAAAATTCCATGGTGGCAGTGATGGAAATCTGTGAGAAAACATGAGGAACAAGGCCCCGTCCTTATAACTGGGGTATGGGACAACCTTTCCCCAAGTTGTCCATCCACCCTGACCATCAGGAACAACCTCAATTTCCACGTCCATTCAACTCCAGCAGTGTTTGGAAAAGAGGCATCCATCACAAGAAGTCAAACCAGGACCACAAAGGTCAAGGAAAGGCATTAAAACATAGTGACTTTTTTTTCCTGGTTGCGCAAGACCCAGCAGCATTGAGCCGTAAGATCTATCTGCTCATCCCAACCAAACGGCTCTTTTTCTCTGCTTTCAGCTAAAATGTGATGGGAACAGGTGAGATCTCAAGAACCTCCTGCTTTTCACACACCTGAATATTAATGAGGGACTTAAAACTTGAGAGCCCAAACTCCCAGTCCATTCTCCCCTGGTTTCTGGATCCCCAGCAGTGCAGCCTCTGCCAGCTGGGTGACATTCACCCTCAGACTCCACATGCCTGTGGTCATCCACAGCATAAGAAGTGTTCCTCATCAGGTCACCCGGGGACCCTCTGGAGAACTGATCTTCGGATTTTCTTTAAACCAACCTAAACATTTAGGGCTTTCACAGTGGAGAAGGGCCTGTGCCTGCACTTCTCCCTTTACAGAACCCACCTACGGTCAGCACTGTGGGCAAGGGATCTGACAACCCCTGTACACCACCAGGGACAGTACAGCTGGCAGCACTTGGTCATTGTGGGGGTGCAACCCGCTGTAGGTGATCCTGCTTGGCAGGGAGGTTGGACTAGATGATTGCCAGAGGTCTCTTCCAACTTCAACCAGACTCTGATGTCCTGTAATTTCCTTCCCCACATTTCTTCTCACATCCCATAATGGAAAATGAAGCCAGAAATCCTCAACAGGTGAACGGGATCTCATCAATCCACAATAGATACGGCCAAATCTTTTTTTTTGTTTTTGTTTCTGTACTCAGAAAATGAAGCCTTGCCCTCCCCCTTTGCGTTTCAGTCTTTCTGAGATGAGGAAAGAGTGATGAGCTCTGTGGGCATGCAAAGGGTAGCCCCACCTGAGAGAGGAGACGGAGATCCCTTTACTTAGTGCAAAACCAAACAAAAGTGAGCAATAAAGCACTTCACAAAGTGAGCAGGTAAGCATCTGCTTTTATCTTCAGTCGATACCTTTTCAGCATGGCTGATCTCTGAAATCTGATTTTGTGTTGTACTACTGCAAATCCATGCCACCTGGGAGGCTTGCATACCTCTTGCTGAGCATTAGCTCTCACTTCATTTGTCCACACAATCTCCACACAGTTGTCATTCTGACATCCAAGCAAGCTTAAACAAAAACATAATCTCTCCATAAAGCACATCACTATACTCGAATAGCTGTTGCTCCCAGGTGTCCTATTCCATGAAATCCGTCACCAGAGCACTTTGCCTTCTTCAGTGAAGGGAGGGCGTTCACAGAAGAAAGCTCTGAAAGGCATCACAGGCTAACCTTTAATGGGGCTCAGCACCCCTCTCTCTGGTTCACTCCTGTCTTTTAGGGGGGACAGGGCTATGGCACATGTTCTCGGCCAAAGCTATTGCACCAGCCATGAAAGAATTCAATGAACACCCTCACTGCACAAAGCTACTACACTATGGTGTGACAAAAAAAAAAAAAAAAAAAGTTTTTGGTTAAAGGGCTGAACAACTGGGCCTTCATTGGATAAGAGAATGAGATAATGGGGTAATAAAGCAACCATTTCTATAATGTCAATTCACTTCCTCTCTTTCATATCTGTTCCTGTCTACTGATTCAAGAAAGTGAACTGATCAATGCAATTCAGCTGCTGTTCAAGCCTGCATCTAGAACACATCGCATTTCCCCATTTCCCTCCGTTAGTTTCAGCAGTCTCACAATGATTTGTGCAGGGTGAATGACCACATTTCCATATCACCTCCAGCCACTGCATTACCATGTCCAATAACCACGTTCCTGCAATTTCACCACAGCAACAACAAAATGTCACACCAAAGGAAATGATGCAGGTGCTAAGGCTGTTTCCAAATTGCCTTGCACCTAACTGGGTCCAGTACAGCTTGGCCACAGAGCCACCACCACCAGAACCCTCCCCATGGGCTCTCACTGGGGCAAGGGTGCTAAATTCTGGGTACCAACACTAAGATACTGATGGTGTTGGGATTCCTAAAGCAAAGGTATGTCAGGTACCCCATCCTGCTATTAAAAACCTTATGCACTAGGACAGTTTGAATGATACAAAAGTCACAGCTGAGAAATCACTAGGATCAAAGAAACATCTCCCACCCTAACAGAAGCAGGGTGATCCTGAACTTTTATTGGGGTTCAGTTTATTCCAGGCTATATAAAGTCACTGTAGTTGACTTAAAGTTGCATGAAAAAAAAAAAAAAAAGAAACACAGAAACACACGGGTATGAGAATGCAGTTACCTTAGTTAATTACACTGAGGAGTTAAGGTTAGTGGAACCAAACCTAAGCTGGTGTGAATCATTGTAGCTCCACTGGAGGGAACAGTTGCATTATTTACTCCAGACGAAAATCTGCTTCAGTAAGTTGAGCAGAACAGGAAAAGGCTATAAACAGAATCAGACTTACAAAACAACACAACACAGTTTTCTCTCTCTCAGGTAAATTTCTCTCCCACAGTGGATTTCTAATCTGGGGGCCATATCATACCTGCCATATCCTGGGAGCTCTGTTTTCTGAGCAAGGAGCATGCTGCAGGCATCTTGGTGTGCTGCAAGATGTTATACGGATGGGGCGATGCTATCAGGCAGGAGGTTATCTCTGACATTAAATCAGCTGAGATGTGCTCAGAAGCTTGTCTGTTTCCCCTGCCCTACATTAGCCCTTATCACATCACTCCACCTACAAAAGGCTCAGACCATTAAAGCCACCAGCTTGGCTGCTACAACATCACTGACAGAACTGCAAAATGAGGATGAGCATTTTGACTTTACGGTGCCCTGTAATGTCAACAATTCATAGTGACTTGAAGTGGTGACCCACCATATTCAGCATTCATCCCAGAGACTAGGTGATGCAGAGCTCTCCTGCAGCCTCCGTTCCCTACAACAAGGGCAGGCTTTACACATTAGGGCGTTAAATTAATCTTCTCTCACGTCACAGGACTCAACTTCTTCTGCTTCCCTGCCACCGGAGTCTGATTCACAGTGCTGGGCTCTTCAGATATGGCTGTTGACCTGATCTGCATATTAATCCAATAACTCCTTGCAATTAAATGAGAAGGAAAAAAAAAAAAAAAGGAGAAAAAAGATGAAGCCCTCTGCAGATGTTGTCCTCACATATGGTCCCCCATATGGTTGTGTCACTGCTGTTTCATTTTATAAGATCTCTCTCTCTTCAGACAGAAACTCCAGCCCCTTCCACACTGCAATCAAGAGATTGATTAAGAAACAGGTAACACGGCAGGCCACTTTGTCATTGCTGATAAAAGTGCTGAACAGCCTCTGCTAAATTGCAGCTATCAATCTCGCAGGCTGTACATGCGTACATTAGTTATTTCTTCCATTCCCCACAGAGACAGATGTTCCCCGTTTTCTTGACAGAAGCTGTGTGGATCCCTTGCCCATCTGGCTTCTCTACATTGTTGTAATGGTATCTTCCCCTCAGATGTCATCTTTCAATTTCTAATAGCCTCCATGCAGAGGCAATAATATTCCTTAGCATTTCTAAAGGATAGGCCTCTAATCCATTGAAATGTGTTAATTCCCCCTGAAATTACCTTATTATGTACTATGAGCCCAGATTTACAGGGTGCGTATAAGGCCAGGACTCTGGTAGCAGTGATGTGACTTGCTAAACACCACAATGATGACCAGTGACAAAGCAGACACACAAGCAGAGACTTTAAAATCAGATTCCCCTTGTTCTCAGCTCTGTGTAAACTCCTCACCTGGCCCAGCTGATGCCAGCAAGTCTCCTCTTTTATGATCAGAGCCTGTCCCAAGCTAGCAAAGCCTCTTTCAGGGCGGCATGAGATGAGAGGACAGATTGTGAAGAAAATTCATGTAATAATGCTGTGAACTGTTTTATGGAGACAAAGGGAACACTTAGCATTAATTTTTAATGCAACAAGCAAAATGTAAGTCCACCTTCTGCTGCCCCTGTGGATGCAAGCCCAAGTTTAAAAATAAGTAAAAATCCAAACAATTGCGGTCCTCAATTTACAGGTAAATTAATAAGTCAGAGAAACAAAACAACATGGCTTGCTTATGAGGTGCATAGGGTATTCCTGGCCAGGCTTCTGGTTGCAAGACATGAGGGTCCCTATAACACACTTAGATTCCCAACTTCTTGTGGGAATCTTCAATTCCCACCTTTCTTGTGGGAAGTCTCTTTTCTGAGTCTTTGCTTACTAATTGCAATGTCACCCACACCCCATTGATTATATTTGCACTTCCCTATCATTAGTGGAACTAAGTGAAACTATGCCCTGTCCAGTCCCTATTTCTTTCTGAGAAAGCCCAGCACCTGCAGTGCCTGGTCTCATGAAAGTCCCAGGATCAATATTTTACACGGCCCCACATCTTATTTACACTACCTCACCCAGTCACTAAGGTCTTCCTGATTTAACGTTACTTTACAGCAGTATGTAAGAAAAAGGAGCAACAGCACTACATGGCCTAATTGTTTAGAAAAGAAAAACAGTCCACTTGCACAAAATGATGTGGTTCAGCTACATTCAGGCCCAAGGAAGATGCTGTTGCTTTACAACCAGGCAGGATGCCCATGGGATGGCAGCAGGAGAGAGGCAGCAGCACCATGCGATGAAGGCAGGAGCCACAACACCACCAGCGGGGCCACCAGGAGCAGCTTGCCAGACTTCATGAGATCTGACAAGTTCCCTGCAGACACACAGAACTCCAGGGTTCCTGCAGGGGGACAAAGCCCCTCAGCATGAATTTTATCAACCAAAACTGGAGCCCTCTGACTAGGAGGTTAAAAAAAAAAAAAAGGAGCTGGTTCAGTGGATTTCCATTTCCAGCTGGCCCATGATCCTTAAGGGGAAGACAGCCATAGATGTGATATTAGAGCAATCCTACAAACAATGTCTCCTACGCATTGGTTTCCCCAGGCAGAGGAATGGACAGTTTGAAATAGCAGTTCATTTTTTTATGACTCACTTCCATGCCATTATACCAATAAGATTCTGTCTCTCCAGGGTGTTTTTCTCCAGTGATTAAAGCTGTGAGCCTTCGACCTTGTGCCTTATCAACACTACACAACACACACTATAACCACCTAGAAACCTGCTGCCTTTCATCCCTTATTGCTTAATAAACTTGCCCGCAGACCTACTGCAACAGAATAATGAAGCTAAACGATTGCATTCAGCTCAGTAAATCTGGGAGCAGAGCCTGTTAAAAATAAATAAAATTAAATTAAAAAAAAACACTAATTGCAGAAATGTGGAGCGTTATGAAGAGATCCTGTCAGTTCAGCCAGAGTTCACAAACCATTCGCTCTCACCATTCAGCTGCAAGGAGCAGCAATGCAAGAAGAGGTGAGGGTAGGGAGATGCACGCACCTAGCAGAGGAACGAGGAGGTGTCGGGACAGATCCACACAGTCTTGCACCTCAGGGAACTGCTGCAGGAGCTGCAGTCAGCACGGCCTTTGGCACGAGGTGCTCAGGAGGAGAAGAGACAGTGCTCAGGAACAGGTGCTTTGGCACAGCGACGTGGAGGAGGCAGCCCAGCACCTGGCTGCAACCACAACAAGCCAGCTCCTGAAGTTCAGAATGTGCTAAAATTGCAGCCAGCTGACATTAATAACCTGCAGTTTATGATGTGCTCGTGCTGTAATTTTCTGGGTACTTGCTCCATGAAGCACAAGACAGGTCCTCCCCCAAGAAGGGGCACAGGAAGGCCATAACAGTAGGGCACATGGTACGCATCTCATTTGGGGGAACATCCGCATCACATGCTGGCTATTCAGGCCCAGATGCCTTGTCAAGGTGCCTAAGGTAGGGAAATGCAGCCCTCAGGTCACAGGTGGGATGAGCAGCTCTCCACTGCCTGTGTATGGAGCCTATGGTGATCATGTTTCCACCTGTGGGCACCTTGTTTGGGTGGTACAAGGGGACCCACAGAACATGTGGCCTGCAAAAATCAGACAGGGACATCCCACAGGGCCCAGGGCACTGCCACAGGGCACACTGGACCACATGCTGGTCAGGCTGAGACTGATAGGATGAAAGCCTAAAATCTACAGGAGTACATTCAGTCAGAAAAAGGTAGAAGAAAGCAGGAGCTATGCTTACTCCCACATTGACTCCCTCCAAGAGCAAGGAGCTCACTAGGCCCATGCTGGGTAATCCCAGGGTAGCCCACTGGTTACCGGCACGTATCCCTCTTCTCATCCTTCCTTGGGCAATAGCATCACCCCATAAGGCCCCCTTATTGCTTCATTTCTGCATCTGCAAAGGGATGTCAGGGTGGAAAGCGCCAACTCCACTATTCAAGGTTCTTCCTGACCAGATGACTTGTCAGGATGACAAGGAGCACAAATGCAAAGAGACCCCACTTGGTCATAAAACTCTAGTTCCAGAGTGTTGAACCATCCCATCAAGAAGATGATGGATCTCCAGGATCCAGAACCATCACAAGCCCAGTGGTTCCCACCACCAGTACCTCGAGGTACTTTTTCCAGCTACCGAGTCTTCTCTTATAACTAAAGCTCGAGCTGCGTCTGGCTGCCTGGAGGAAATTCCTGCTGCAGGTGTAAGCTGCTGGTGGGGCTTTCCACCACGCTGTGCAATACATCTCCCGGATAGACGGGGAACGAGGAAAGGGAGCTGCATCACCACAGCGCACTTCACAGTGAGCACTACAATTTATATCACATAAATACTGTATACATACACCGCAGAGTTTTGGAGACAACATTATCATCTCAAAGGATAGGTAGGAGGCGGGAATAACAGCTTGTAACAACTGTAGCCGAGACAGCTGCTTTGTTTGCTGTATATAATGCTGTTTGGGGAGGCAGAAGAGCTGTACCAGCAGTGCCTCTGCTAGCATACGCTGCAGCTCCACGTGAGGCTGCTGCTCAGTAATTAGGTTAAAAGAAGACACAAACATGTAAACAGTCTTGTGGAGGCTTCCTGGGAGAAAATTCAAAAAAAAAAAAGTCATTCATAAATCCAAGTGCATCCATTCTCCGAAAATCAGAGGTGTTGTCCTCACGCTGGGCTTCTGCACGGTATTTGACACAGACTACCCAACCTGATCACTGTGGCTGCAAACCTGTGGAGAAGATTAACCTCTTGTAATGCCAGCTGTCACAGCTAATAGCCACCAGCAGTCAGCCCTACCCCTCCTTACTCTCCTCCTCCCTTTCCCCAACCTGATCATCAGCCACATGGTTCCACTCCCACCCCTTACCCTCGTACCAGACCCTGCACAGAACCCATTCAGCTTGCTAATCTGACAAAGTGATTCCTTTCCCCATATTGGGGAAAAAAAATAAGTTGGTCACATTTATCCTTCTGCCAGATAAGTGAGCTGAATCATCCCAGAAGGAGCTGACCACCAAAACTGAAATCCAAGCTGACTACAGCTGTCCCAGTGAATACAAGCAGAGGGAACATGGAAACTTTCAGGATCAGGGACATTGGATCAGTTCAGCTGAATTTCTGAACTGCACCCTCCATTAATCATGGAGCATCTCCCCTTAGACTGCCTTGGATCAGATGAATAGCTGTTTCTCCTCTGTAGCCCACAGGATACAAGGAGTGATATTTTCACAGGTCTAGTTTGTTCTGGTTCCTGGATAGTGTGACTCTATTTTTTTTTTCCCCTCCTGGCCAGTAAAGAAAAAAGCTTTCTCTCATTTGTGCTCACAGTTTGCCCTGAGGCAGTTTGGCAGGATGCAGCTATGCCATCCGTAATGGTAGCAGCACGGGAAAGGCCTGCCAAGGTGATCTTGTTTTAATGAGCAGAACCACACTGGACCTGCACTGCCTTAAAGGAACCATCACCTGGGCCAGGCTTTCAGCAGATAAATAGATGTATGCAGCATTCCCAAAGCTTTTGCAAACCAGCTCCAGCTGGAACAGGACACAGTCTGTGTTACTGTGCTATTGCATGCAGATGCTACACCTGGTTCTGGAAGCCTCTGAGACACCAATCACCAGAAACATAGAGTTGAGGAGAGCAGATCTTTATTTGCTCACCCTAACCTTGCACAGGCCTTTGCTGCTGGTGACAGGGCAGCGTTGCCACAGCTCTCTGCTCTGACCCACCAGGGCTATCCTCATGCTCTCTAGCCAGACACACTGCAGCCACAGCCCAACAGCAGCCAAAAGCCTTTCTTGATTCCCTCTCTTCTGCTTGGGAGCTCTCAGAGCAAAGCTTTGCTTTTCCCTTTCAGGATGGCAGGCCAAGAGTCTTCCACATAGATGGTTTGTCTGAGCAGCAAAAGGGAATTGCCATGGTTACAGCCTCACTCAAGGTCTTGGGGAAACCAGTGGGACCCATGGATCCAAACTCAAAAGCTGACTTGTGTATCAGACAGCCACAACCGAAGAGGAGTCAGTATGAGAAGGAAAAGAAACTGCTTTTCCCACCACACAAATTTCGAAAAGGGACAGATGGGAAACCAAAGATCGCATCACGGCTTTGAGGAAGATGAGCACAACTCCTCTCATTAAAAGGCTCGGGGAAACCTCCGGCCATCTGAACAGACAGCCGCAATCCAGCGAACTTTGCCTTGAGGGCAAAGCCTGATTATTCATTTATGTGTGCAACCTCCCTCAAGCAGTTTGGTCTGCACCTTATTTTTCTCCAGCCAGGCAGCTGTGAGGTTGCAAAGGCCTCATGTGCCTCCAAGCATCCTTGCTCCCAGCAGCACTGGAGGAGGCTGCAGGAGAAGCAGAGCTCAGCCTGGGACACGCAGCTTGTATGCACCAGCCTCCAGCCCACAGGGGTGGCAGGGCACAGCCACAGCCCGCCACGTGCCGGTGACAGCGTTCAAGGTACAGCCGCTGGAAAAGCAAACCAGCAGTCACTCGGAGATCTGCTTGGCCCCCACCGAGACAGCAGCAGCATCACAGCGCACGAGCTCAGAGAGAGCACTTTTTGGTAGCGTAAATCCTCCTGCTTCCCAGGAAGCCAATGTATTTACAGCCCCAATTTGAACTGCTGCGAGCACCATCTCACCAGAAACGTATCTGTGTTATTACCAGTGCACCGCATGGGTAATTGCTATACAAATATTTGCCTTGCCCGCATTCATCACCAGGCTGCTGCTGCCTCAGGGTGAACTTGCTCAAAAATCTGATGTGCTCTCCCACCACTGGCAGTCTTAAAGGGAATGTGTCTGCTTCACACACTGAAAAGCTCTGCGCCCTGATCCAAACTCCCAGTGAATCTGCATGAAATCCAAAGCAAGAGGGACCCTTGGCTTCAGAAGGTGTGTGGGGCAAGAAGAAATACGGATTTCCTGGGCTCTTTTTGGACTAAGACGCAAACCTTCGTTTACCTTCCCTCTCATCAGCTTTTTGTGAATTGTTTAGATTTATCACTAGCCTTTTCTGCTCCACTCTCTTGCTCTTTTTTAATTAGACCATTGAGGCCTTGTTTTCAGATACTGCATGGATCCCTACTGAAGCTTTTAAGTCTCTGACATCACATGGCAAGCAGTTTACTATAGTTAATTATGGTAATTTTTGCTTAGTAGTAGCTTCCCTCTGAAGAATCAAGACTACTTAGAAAAAGCCCCAGCCTTGGGCATGAATTTCTAAGAATATTTTTTTTGCTATTTATTATTTTACAAAGCTAAGTAGCAGCAGAAACTTAAAACCCAGAAGGGAAAAAAAAGACAAAAAGAATAAGCTTTCAGGAGCTTCATGACACCACGTGGTACACGATCAGACCACGTTTGCCTTTCACAGACATCAGACACCAGCACAGTGTCTGGGTTGCAGTGTCTGGGTCTCCTGCCACACCATCCCACAGATTTAGAGACCAGCAGGATCACAGAACAACAGGATGCTACTCCCAAGCACTTCTCCAGGAAGAATGTAGAAATAGGGCTTTCAAAATGCCCCAAGCAAGCAGACCCTGCTTCTTCACATGAATTAAGCCATGGACGAGACTATGACACATGTTAAGAAAAGCCGGTCTGTGCCAACTTGCACATCTCCTCTTGGTTACTCCCTTACTGGTGAAACAAGAAAAAAATCCAGATAAATTTCCCCCACGGCCCATGCTTTTGACCTCAGCAGCACTCATACAAGCAGCCGTACTACCCAAAATTTCAACCCAAGCTGGTTTCCAAGCACGAACCAAACTGATTATTTCTGTGAGTACCCCCAGTTGTGTTCAGTTTCAAAGAGGATGGAGTTGATTTACGACAAGAGGCAAGCTTCTCGCACAAGAGGCACAAACATCCTCCAAAACCAGCAGGCCAGGCAGCGAGGAATTAAGACTTGCTTTCCCAATGGCTGAGCAAACCGCCACCCCGCTGCCTGCACCCCGAATGCTCAGCCTTGCCTGAGTTAAATAACTTGTCTTTTTCCACTCGCTTTTACTGCTCTAAATCAAGGTTATTAACCTCTGTTTCCCAGGCTTTCCCTCTAGGTTTCCAATGGGAAAAAAAAGTCCTTATTTGGAGAGAATAAGGAGAATTTTCTCCTGGAAATGAGAGAAAAATGAGGAAAATTGACAGTTTGCCTTTGATTTCTATAGCTATAAAGTCCTCACAGATAATCTGAGGGCTTTAATATATAGATTTTCTTTTACAAAGGTGAAAATTTGACACTTTTATCAATTACAGAAATATGTAATCTTCCAGTCTGCTTTGCTACTGTGGAGTTTGTTTCATCTTCAGGCTCTCCTTTTAGGCAATTTAGCGATTCATCTGGGAATCTAGAAAGCATTTGGAGCAGTTTAAGTCAAACTTTCAAATATTTATCGCAAGGTGGGTTTGAGGTAGGCACAAGAATGTAAAATACGAGTTCAAAGCCTCCTGCGTTCTGTATCTCAGAGCTAGAGGAAAGGGAGGAGAAAGAAAATCTGTATTAACTAATTTAATCAAAGGCAGGCATCTGCAGGCATCTAAGCAATCACCACGGGCCTTTCCAGAAGTTCTCATTCTCTGGATGTTGTAGCTATTTGCCAAGTGGTTTGAACAGCTTAATTGTTCTTTAGTGTAAAAGAAAGTAATTGATTTTTGAAGTTACACAGCATTGAGAAAAGTCACCCGCATTTTCCAGAACATGTTTTTAAATACCGTTTGCCTCTTTCAGCAAGGAAAAATCTGGGTCTGCCTGCTTTCAAACAATGAAATTCTGGATGTCAGCAAGCTTCTTCAGCTGCAGATGAGACTTGTTTTAAGTTCAGATATAGTTGGTGCGTTAGGTCAAACTGATCCTGCACAAGAGAACTTAAATGACCCCCAGGACCCTTCCCAGCCCTATTTCATATTATCCCAGGGTAAACACCTGGGTAAAGCCCCTCCAGGAAAACACAAGGACAATTCCTGCAACAATATCAGCAATAAAAGCAGAGGCAAAATACACATTTCTCCCCACCAAACTGCATAACCCTTTTCACTGCAAGGAGCAATAGCTAAGGATGAGGCAAAAAGGCTCACAGACGTGCCAGAGATAGCTCTGCTTTTCCCACGTCAAGTCTATCTCCTGTCAACCCCACAACTGAAGGTGTCTGGAGTTTTTTGGAGTTTTACCTGTCCCCCCACTCTCCCATCGCAAGGGTGAACAATGATCAACCCCCCGGGAAAACACTCCTCCACTGCATGGCTACTGCGGTGAATGGAGAAGGGATGGGAAAGCCTCTGAGAGCTTGGAGAAGCCAACAGGGCTCAGCAGTCCAGATCCGCTCTTCTCTGTGCATGTGGAGGCTAATCCCTGCAGCACTGCTTCTCTTGTCACAGTACAAATCTTCCTCTTCAGGACTAGATTAGAGAAGGTAAAAGCAGATCACAATAATACCTAGCTCTTAAATAGTGCTTTTTAACCACAGATCAATGCAACTTACACAGAATAGCTCAAAGAGTTATAACAAGGTCCAGGATTGTGCTAATAGTCAACGGACAAACCTCAAAGCCCTGTGTAGAGATGCTTATGCTACGGGGTCAGCATCCACACCAGGGGATTTCAGTTCCCTTTCCCAGTTTTCTTTTCCCAAATTTAGCCACGTGCACTCAGGAGCAGCTGGTGCGACATCAGATGGAAAGCCTCCTCGCAGTCCTCCCCACGACCACCTATGGCTTCAAGAACCAACGCACAAAAGATGACTGAGCTGGCACTTGCCTTCTGGGCTGGCATCAAAAAGCCCTGCTCTCTCATTAACTGGGCCTCTCCCCCATGCCACTGCCAAAGCAGGGCAAAAAATAGCACATGAAAGAGACGCAGAACTTTCTTCTCACAGATCAGCGCCGATTAAAAGCACTGCCTCATGTCCCATGTGGCTGAGACAACACGTAGGGAACTCCTGCCCTGGCTTTTCTGCATCTGTTCAGCAATGCCATTGCACTCTTGCTAGCCAAAACCTGCCCCTATGCACCACAGCAAAGACTTTCCATACATCCCATTTCAGGTTTGGTTGTTTTGCCCCAGAAACACAGAAAGATGCTGTAGGCCAGCAGCTGCCTTGGTGTCACACCACAGCCCTAACCCCAAGAGTGCTGCAAGAGCTGATCAACACCTGTCAGACAACTTGACCTCTCCACATCTCATTTAGCAATCTGCTAAATGAGGCTAATGCCATCTTGCTAGATTGCGGTGACCAGCAAGCAGGCAAGTCCCACAATATCTGTGGACAGAGCAGAGCCCCCACCTTACAGGCACATGGCCTTGGTTTGAGAGCACCCTGCCCCTTCCCAGCCAGGGACCATCCAGCCCCCAAACCACAAAGTCCTCCGTCAAGGCAGCGAGGTGATGCTCCTGCACAGAAGGAATTAAGCAGGAGTGTTGTGCAGCAGCACGTTCCCCTTGATGTGCCTATCAAAATAATTATAGCAGGTGTACGCAAAATGGGCTCTGGGTAAATGGGCTCCCTACTTTGTTTGGGTTTGGCCAGAATGATTGCCTATGAAGGAAATCAGAGAGCTTTAGGCGGTTATTATTGTTAAAGACAGTTTGCAGAGAGGAAAAAAGAAGTCTCATTTGAATAACAAAACAATTTTTGTTGATGCTGTTGTTGTTTATGAGCTACTTAAGCCCTGGGGTAGGTAAAAACGGGGAAAATAAGAGGAATTTGTTTGTCAACCATTTTAAAATGGATGCTATCCATGATAAAAATCTTATTTTGAGTTTGAGCAATGAGCAGCACATCACACACTTTCTAGGAAGGAAATTAAAATAAAAGGGATTTCATGAGCCATGAGAAGTGTTGTAAAAACCAGCGCATATATATTTTAAAATAAACACCAGTAATACTTCATCCCCCTTCAAGCACTCAAGCCTTTTAATTTACTCAGCCAAAAACTTACCACCATCACAGTTGGAACAGCTTGGAAAACAAGGAGCCATTTAGGCTTCTCCCCTTCAAGTCACAGGGAACGGCACTCCCAGTGCAGAGGATGAAGAACGAGGTGCTCCTGACCCCACACTCCTCATCCCCCCTCACCCACTGAGGTTGTGGAGTGGGGTTGTGCTGGAGACAGGGACCCCAGAGCCCACCAGCACCAGAAGAAGCTGTAACCTCCTGCTACAAGCTGGAGAGGGTCACAGAAAAAGGACACAGGATGGAGCAGCCACACCTACGCAGAACAGTTTTGACATCAGCACCATTTCCCTCTTTGGCTCCCTATAAAATATGCAGAATTTAATAGCCCAGCGTCCACTGCAGGGAACGAGATGGGCACCCAAAGGTCATGGGTGATGGACCCGAGCAGCTCCAGTATTAAACCCATTTCTCATAACCAAGCAAGGAAGGGACCAGAGCTGTCTGCATCACTTCTTCGTGCAACCACCCATGGAAGTCAACAGTAAAGAAGTAGAGGCAAAAAAAAAAAAATCCACAGATATTGTGGTATTTACATGGAAATGTGCACGTATGAGGCCTTCGGATTTCAGAAGTTTGGCACTTTTAGGAAAAAAAAACATCCCTCCTACACTCCAGGGAGTTAGCCCTGCTTGCTTTTGCTTTTTCTTTTTTAAGCCTAACAAAAAAGATAGACTTATTGCAGACTTCTCACAGGATATGTTCACAACATTTAAATTACAAAAACCAATCACTCTTGACAGGCATCATTGACATATTTTGATTTAAAAATTAAAAAGGTTCATTCTTTATATAGAAAGAGAAAAAAAAACATATTTCAGGTAATTGCTTTGCAAGTGGTGACTTGTTATAAATGGATCAGCATTTTCTTCCAAAGAAACACCCATAGATATTCTTCATTAGTTCTAAGCTCATTACTACAAAGCCACCTGCACTCCGTGGTGACACAAAGTCACCCTGCCAGCTAGTGCTGGAGCTTTGCAAAAGCCACAAATAGGAAGGAGAAGGAGAGGTTTCACCCTCTGCCTGCCAAGGGACCAGCTGCAGCCCCCACCTAAACCCAGGGAGCTCTCTGTCAGCCCCTCGCCCCGTAATCCCTCCAAACCAGCCCCATCCCAACATCCTCACCTTCCATGCTTCATTTGTGCCATTTATCCACTGCTGTTTCCTTGCCTTGGTTTGATCCATCATCAGCGTGGGAATTCCCAATTGCCTGGGATCACCAGAGCCTTTCTTTGAAGGATTTTCCAGCCTCGGTGAGCACAAGCTTTCCACAACAAGACACCGTCGTTGCTTCTCACACACGGGCATTCATCTCAGCTGGGAGGGGAAAAAAAAAAAAAAAAAAAGAAAAGAAAAATAAGGTATTTGGCATGGAATAGGCAGACTTTTTTTTCCCAAAAATGAACAGAAGACCCCAAAGAAGCAAACAAAAAATAAAATCATTTTGTTTCCCTTTTCAGAAGTTGAGATATTTCAGGATTCCCTTTAGTCTTTATCTCCTTTCCTTAAACCCTATCCCAATTTCTGTATCCCAGAAAAGAGGAAAGGAGGTGGAGAAAGAGGAGGGAAATGGACCTAAACTTAAGAATTCGGGATGTTGGAATTGTCACAGTTGCGACAATTTTGTCATTTAAATAGAAACAAACTGTCTGTTACTTCATTAAAAAAAGCAGCAGAAGAAATGGAAATGGTGGAAATGAGAGCTGCACCATGAAAGCTTCCCTTCTCTGCTTCTGGATGGGGTTTGGGATTTCTCCCTCATGCCTTTGGTCAGTTTTGACCTGCTGAATTTCAGGGGAGGCCCAAACCCCCGACTACTGCAGCCAGCACAGCCCCCGTCCTCCTCCCCACTCAGTCAGGAGGGAGCCAGGGGCAACCGAATGAATTTGGCACTCTTTGCCCCCAGAAGCATGCATGCCCTATGCCCAGGGACGCGTTTTGGGTCCAGGGATGAGCCCCCAGAGGCAGCAGGGACACGCAGTGCTGCCAGGGCAGGGAGCACAGCAGCAAGCTCTGCGCCCATGTGGTTTAAATGCCATAGAGAGTTGGGGCTCACACATCTTGCTGTTTTATATAAGGGATGCTGAGCTATTATTAAATCAGAGGGGAAGTAAGATGGGGGGGAATAAAATGGTTTCCAGGCTCCAGCTATCAGGTCAAACTTTCACATCATGAGTGTTTTCTTGCCAGAAAGGAAAAAAACAGGATAGCAGCTGGGGCATGGGCCTGAGAGCTGCGTTCCCATTTCTCCTGGCAACCTGCTGAGGTTGCTCTTAGGCTGTTAAGCTTTGTGAATGGGATCTGCACATCCACACTGGGCAGTCTGTCCCACTCCTTTCCTTGGATCCTCCATGACTTCTCAAACCTGACAGCCAATTCTAAACAAAACCGATGAAGGAAATGTGCTGTTTTTACCAGAGCCAGGCTGCGTTTGTAGGGTCTGACTCACAGCCGCAGATCCCAGCCCAAGGAACGAGGAACGTGCTAAATTCCTTTCCTTGGAGCCCTCCCCATCCCTTGAGCCCGTGTGCCCTTTGTCAGGCCACGCTGCTGCACACCACAGGCAGCTGCTGCCACCGTGGGAGCGCCACCACCAGAATTAAACAAACCCCATCTAGGAGCCGTGCCGTGCTCTCCACCTCATTACCCGAGAGGATTCTCAGCATCAAATCCTCTTGTTTTTACCAGCTCTGCGACTCGTGGAGGATTGGAAGCACAAAGCAATCAGGAAAAGCGAATGTTTTGCAGATCAGACGCTGCTCATCACAGCACATTACAGCTCCTAAATTATTAACAGTAAAAAATGAGGTGTCCCAGAGCTGCTTGCTTCTGGGTAGGGAGAGTAGGGGAGGGGGTAAGAAGAAAGGATTGTGCTATCACAGGTTATTTTTATCCAACATTTCTATGCTTCTGTCATTAACTAATTGATGACACAGCCTGTTTAATATTATGTCTGCTCGGGTATTTATAGCTCACCAATTACCATAGTATCTAGGTGCTACTAACAAGCTGCTCTCCGATGAATTTGGATGCTCACAGGCAAATCTTTTGGTGCAAGTAAGTGCGACTCCCTTGCAGGCAGCACTTATGGTGTTTTACACCAGCTGGGGATGTACTGGAAGCACTTCACACGTGGTGAGGCCGGGTCCCAGCTCACCCACCTGGGGATGCAGCAACACGAGGAACGAGGCACCAAAAGGCACCTCGCGGCAGCAGCCACCTCGGACAGCTCTGAAGTTTCTGCTGTTCTTGCTGTCGTATCTAAGATCTCTTTGTAGGTGAGTTCACAGCACCCAGCAGCTACAACTCAAGCTGGACGAGGTCTTGCCCCTTGACACAGACATTTAGGCGATGTTGCTCAAAGAGAGGAGCTGCAGCACCCCCAGGAGCTGTTAGGGACCCCAGGCAGCCCCTTGCTGGTGCCAGACGCCTGATCCCAGGAGCCTCCCAAGTGCACAAGCAGGAGCCTTTCCCCACATTAACAGGGCGATTTTCTGCTACTTACAAACAACATCGATGCGCGGGCATTTTGTTCCTGCCTTTACCGAGCAAACCTGAGAAGTAATGAAACCTGGGGAGAACATTTGAACCTTCATTGTGCAGGGTAAATGCTCTCTAACATTAACAAATCAAGAGGCATTGCTTCCCGAATAGCAAAATGCCAGGCCATTTAGATTAGCCATGCTCAGATTCCTGCTGAGATCAGTGTGTAATTGTCCACCAGCAAGGAATAATCTCTCAAAATTAGTGCTTGTCGCCAGGCTCCAGCCTGCCTGCAGCAGCACTTAACAGGGCTTAGAGCCCAATTGCATCGAAATCTGCTTTTGACCCCGAATCAAAGAGCCAGCTTTCTGGTGGCATTCTCCTTGTAGCTGCCCTCTGCCTCCTTTTTAATCCCTCCTTCGCAAGCTGATTTAGCTTGGCCTTAAGGAGCAGCTTTGTTTTATGAACTGGCACAAGGCCCACCCCTGCCTCCCTCCGTGAGACCCACCAGGGCTCCAAGAGCTGCTGCTCTCCCCGCTCGTGTTGTGTTAGGAGGGATGCTGTAGAGGAGACAAGTCATAAAACAAGGCTGAGGCTCCACCAGCCCCGCAGGAGACCTGCTGTGCCTCTCCCACCAGCAAGGCACCCAGATCAACAGTGGCTGGTGTGGCCAGAGCATCCCCCAGCACACAAGAACAGCCCAGCACCAGGGCTTCCCTGCCTGCCCCAGCCAGAAATTGTGCCTCCCATCCAAAAGTACTTCTCATTGGAAGTTTTATGGAAAGAAGCAGAGGTATTTGCAGAGCTTCAGGTTCAAGTTTTAGCATATTCTGCTACAGAACATCAACTGAGAAAGTCCCCAGCCAGCCATAAGACTTCATTCAAGGTTTGAACGCTCGTATTTGTTCATAAAGACTGCCTGGAAAAGTCTGTGCCTCCAAGATCACATTCTTCATTGGCAGAGGGGAAAAACAATAGCCTTAATTTTAAAGGGAAAGGCTGCAGAAACATCAATGGCAAAGATTAGGTGGGCTGGGGAGAAAAGCAGCACAATTAACCTCCGTCTGCACCCAAAGGCTTTCTGCAGGCTCTTCCAGCTCAACCAGCAACGAAGCAGCACAGTCGGGGAAGGAATACTCATCACTGAAGGTTTTGTCCTTCCCCAGACGCCAGCTCACCGTGCTGGGGCAGGACCTCCTCCCCCAGGGCTGCCCACACCCACGCTCCATTTTTGGTGGCTGCCGTTTCACTTCCAGCTTTCCTGGTCTCTGCAAGCACACAGGCATCTGGGGACCGTCCAGAAGCTGACAAGTCCCACACAGGACAAACACCTCTCCAGCAATTACAGGGAAGCTTTCTGCTTCCTTCAGTGCCTTGGGCAGCTGCAGAGGGAACAGACAAGTGGCTCTGCCTTCCCTCCACACTCCTAGCTCAGAAACATCAGGCACAAGAGACCAAAGCAGTGGTCCAAACAGCTGAATAACCTCTCCCAGACATACTTAGGTGGAAAAAAATCAGAGTAAAGAGCAAGGTCCTGTAGAAGTCACGAAATCATTCGCCTCAACATCAGTCATAATCTGTCAACACCTCCCCTACAATGCACACAGGAGAATAAAGTTTTTGGGCTAAGCATGGTGCAAACCAGCTCAGAGCACAGCTGCTTGGCTCAGCCATTGCTGATTGAAAAGGCAAAAGCAGCCCCTGCACAGGGCAGAGCAGTTATTTTTTCTTTCCCACCACATTGCCTTCTTCAGCTGCTCCTTTCTTGCGAGGCTCGCAGCACCCAGGCTCCCCAGGATGAGTCCTGTCCCACCTTCAACTTGGGCAGACCAACAGGGACATGGGACACGCTACCCACCCCTCGTGCCTTTAACTGCTTTGTTCCCTGCACTGAGTGTCCAGCTCTGCCCACAGCCCCCCTGCCCCACATCTCACAAAGTCTGAACAAGCCAACTCAGCAACCAGAGCCCAGCCCTGGAGGTCAGCCCCATCCCTGGGGGAGGCTGGGCATCTCCATGCAGCCTGCACAGCCTGGAGGTGAGAGCAGGGCCAGAGAGCACCCTGCTCCTCAGACGTTTCCAGACCAGAAGTGTTTGATGTAAGCTTCAAACACGCCATCAGCACACCCGCCACCCTGCCTGCATTTCATCCACCAGCAGGAAAAAAAAGTCTTGGCTTCAGAGAGGCCTCCAGCAGCCTCACAAGTAAGAGCTTCAGGCTCATCTCCTTCACCATCTCCCCAGCCAGACCACAAGGACTCCAGAAGGGGGGACTGAAGCCGGCCGTTCCTCCTGCACAGGCTGACAGCCACACTCTGCTCCTGAGCTGCCTCAGCACGTGAGAAAAGGAAGTGTTACTGCCTAAAAGCCATGCAGTGTTTGTTATTAGCACAAATGGGAACTGCTGCAGGCCCCACCGATCCCCCCACGTCAGGTAATGATGGTGCAGCAGCTCCAAGCATCCCCTGGGGCGGTGCCACTCGGACACCTGGCAGCAAGCGTGGCACAAGCCCAGGGCCTGTCCCTGTTCAGTGACCCCACATCCTCTGAGCATCACCCAGCAGCGTTTCTGTCCTTCAGAATAAGCACACACAACCAATGGTGCAGGAGAGGAGCCCAGCAAAAAGCTTCATCTCACCTCATACCCAAGCATCTCCCTTGACCAGCTCCTCCTGCATCCCCAGACCCAGCCAGGCTTCGACTTCTTTGAACCCGTGCCCTGGCTGGCAGCAAGAAGGGGCATAAAGCACCACACACGCAGGCTGCAGAGCACGACAAGCCTCACCAGCCTGTCTTTTAAAGACGTGCTGCGCATACTCTACCCATACGTCCATCACCAACGCGATGATTAGCTTCTAAGCATTTGCCATTTGCTGCAGCTCTCCAAAATAAATCAGGCTGCAGCATCAACATCAGATCATAAGGGAAGATCGTTTTATATAGTAAAGCAGTGCTTTAAAATTGCTTATGGCTGCTGTATTAACAAAATAATAAAAAAAATCTACCCACAGTTCCAAAACAGTAATGAGTTTGCCTTTAAAAATGAATTAGATATTAAATAAAAAATATAGCCCCAAAGGGGATAATGGCAAAAAAAAAAAAAAAAAAAAAAAAAGTAACAAATAAAATTAGGGATGGAGGGAAACATAACCACAGTTGTGTAAGCCAGAGCAGCTTCCCTACCCTGCACACGCAGCAGTGCTGAGGAGCAGTACAGCCACACAGCCCTGTGGTTTGCCTTGCAGCCTTCACACCACCTCTGGGTAAGCTGGAAGCAGTGACATTCAGAGCAAGGGCTGCACCCCAGCCCACACAGAGTCCTGCCAGGCCTAACACAGCATGGTCACAGACACCTCAAAGAGCAGGCTGGGCCCTGGGTGCCCTGAAGTGTCCCAGGGGCCACCGCATGAGGGAAGAGCCTGCCTGGGCAGCTCTCATTTGAGAGCATTTCAGACTTAGACCACCTTGCAACACTTCTTCCTCTAACTGTCCCAAATAACCTTACACACAGGGCCACTCCTGAATGAAACATGCACAGAGGACACCCTAGGAGGGTGTCGCAGCATTTGTGTATGAGTAACAAAGACAAGTGGTGCGAGAAGGCCAGCTTGCTCCTACCTGCAGTGTCCTTCAAGGAGGTGAATCCCTTTGTACCCCTGCCCCGCGATGGGGCCACAGACCCAGGAGGATGCTCCAGCACTCAAAGCCCAGCTGCCCACACAGCCCCTGCATGGCACCAGAGGCCTGCTGGCATAGAAACTGAGCCTGGATACAGCCACAAAAGGGCTGCATGGGATGAAGATATCTAACCCCCACTGAAATCCTGCGTGTCACAGTGAGAGAAGCACGTTGCTATTGCAGCATTTGAAGAAAGAGTTTGTGAAGTTCCCAGGAAGGAGACTTGAGAGATTTGAGCCAAAGGAAGATGTTAAGATTATGCAAATGTTCCTCCTGGGCCTCCCAGGAGTCCCTGGCTTTGCATCCCAAGTTCTTTCCACTCCTCATTAGTCCATCTCTATCCCCTGCTCACCAAGCAAACTAAAATGTCATCAGTGTTGAAAGCAAGTACATATCACACAGGAAACAAGCTTGCTCCCTTTTGCTCACTCTCTGTTCCAGGAAGACTGACAGCACCTGTCCTTCTCATTTGTTATTTTAATTTCCCTGATTGACACCAGCTGGATTTGGGGATTGGTTGCTCTCCATCATTGCTTTGCACATACTCCCTCCACCTGGAAATACATAGGGTTGTAAGAAGCCACTTACAGACCTCTCCCAGCTGGCACTCAAAATGGTGTGGAGGGACCTTAAATCCACTGTGGTGGCTCGTACCCAGCCCTCAGCTGGGCTTGCAGCCCTGTGAGCCAAGCAGCTGCTGATCACCACTGCTGAACTGGGCTCTGGGAGCAGTTCCACTACTTGTACTCCTGGGGTCACTGCATCTCTGACAATTAGGGTTCTTCCCTCCCTGCCTTTGTGATTTTTTTTGTTAATATAGAAATATACTGTTATCAAGTGCTAATATTTGCTTAGACTCCCAGCCCTTCACACTTTCCGTGCTCCTGAATGGGGTCTTTAGCCTGTCCTCCCTCAAAAGCTCAATAGGAGTTACAGAGCAGTCATACTCCATCTCTGGAAACAGTCTTTGTGCTCATATTATTTGCCAGTGACACTCCATCACCACAATTACCGCTGTTATTTTCTCTCTCTCTGCCCATGATGCTGACTAGGGAGCAGCAGACAGTGCTGGTGTTTAAGCTGAGCAAGTTACTTAAATACATTTATACCCCTGGACTGCAGTGTACAGCACAAATCCAACCATCTATCATGCACTGAGTAGATGCAAATACTCACCACGCTATCAGGCAAAGCAATCACAAGAAAACACAGAGTGATTTGAGCTGCAGCTGCCTGCAAGCCTTTGACAAGTGTATTAGATGAAAAGATTAAAAAAAAAAAAAAAAAAAAAAAAGGATGAAGCATCTCACCTAGATGTGGCCTTTGCTACGCTGAATCCACAGAGAAAGCAGACACATGAAAAACTTCTTGGTAGGTTTGCAGCTATGCTTGTAAGATCTGAATCGAGGCAGAGATGGCCTGAGGCTCTGCATTCAAACCGGGTTTGATTCGTGAGCAAGTCAAAAAGGAAAAGTGCCTGGGGCCAGGATGCTCCGTGCAGGACCCAGCTCAGGTGCTGGCTGTGAGGCACCTCTCAGCTCTGCACCCCAAGGCAGGGAGGCCTTTCCTCATGGCTGAAGGCCCAGAAGATTGTCAAAGAGGCACAGGGATCCCACACAGCTTGAACCTGTGTCTGAGTGACCCCACCACGGGCTGGGCAGAAGTCACCTCATGCTTCCTGAGGCGCGCTGCAGGTCCCTCTCCTGAGTAGGGTTACAGGGTCTGTGTGGTGGTGCTGGCCCCCTTCCTTGTCTGGATTTAGAAGGTTCCAGAGCCTTACAGGCCTCCATGGCTGGCGCCACATGTGCTCCCTAACACCCAAAGGATCACTCAGCCAAAGGACAGTGGGTGCACAGGTTTCCCCAGGCACCCTGAAGGGCAGATAAAGCTCAGGTTTTGAAGATGCACCAGGCCAGATGGGACACTAGGAAAGTCCCTGACCCGTGACTGAACACATCACCCTACAGGGCTGCTCAAGTGCTTGGCCATAGCCTGGTGGACAATTTGGTGGCACTGGGATGCTGTGGTCGTAGACAAAAGCCATCTTCTGAGCTGGCAGCGAGGAGCTGGGGGAGAGGAGAGGGGCAACCCCATGTCAGCAGCCCAGGCATGGGACATGGGGTGGCAATGGGGAAACGGAGCTGCCAGAGCAATGAAATAAGTGGGTAAAGAAAGCAAGGCCTCAGCTTCAAAACTTGGTCAAAGTCCAGCAGAAATCCACAAGCTGCCAGCAAAGGAAACAGGCAGGGAGATGTCCCGGGCAGCATGTGGCTTCAGGAGTGTGCTGCTAGCTTGCAATAAAGCAGATAGGGGGAAAAAAAAATCCCTCAGCCTGAAGTAAATTATAAGACACAACCCCCGGGAGCACAAGGTGAAGCTCTTGATCAGACAAGTGATGCTGGCATGTAATTTCCCGTGATAGCGCCTGATCTGAATTTTAGTGCTTGTGAAGGGTGCGTGACTGACAGCTCTGAAACCGCAGGCAGCTGGAGCACAGCGCCTGGCCCTGGGCACGAGCATCCCAAACCAACATCCCACTGTGGGGAGAGGCTGCAGGGCTGGGTGGGAGCACAGTGCTCAGCCCCTGCTGCCCCCAGGCCTCACACCAGAGCCAGGCACACGGGGGCAGCTGGTGCCTTATGGGGACAGCCACCTGCCCCCTTGGAGAGGGGCAGAAGTCAGGTCTGCCACCAGAAATATGAGGTCTCCCCAGGGGTTACAGAATACAGCATCTTGCCCACAGACCCTGGCATTTTAACCAACTGCCCTGTATCACAAGGGTGGAATAGGAGCTGTGGAGATGAAGGGGAATAAGTGTTCAAACACTGCCTCACTAGCAACAAAATAATCACTCGCACAACCATCCTCCCTCAGTGCCTGAACAGGATCCTCCAGGGGTCTCCACAGCTAGGCCAGCCAGAAACCCCACCACAAGAGCCTCCAGACTCCCATAAGACAGAAATGCCTCATTTCTGAGGACAACCCCAATGTATCCATCCAGAGCATCAGGCTGCTCGTCCTGTATGACTGACCAGAGGACAGCAATTGGCATGGGAATGGTTTGTTTGCCATCAAGGTTCAATATTAACACTAAAGATTCAAGAAAAGAAAAAAAAAAAATTAAAAATCAGACTTAGATCCAGTGAGTACACATCAGATTAAAAGCAAAGGAGGAATTGCACCTGATTAGATGCAAATGGAAATACGCTAAATCCTCAGCTAATGTACTCAAGCAGAGATCTGTTGACTTGTGTAACTGAAGTTCACTTAATTGCTCACTCCTTGCAGTTAATACGCATGGCTCTGACACGTCTGCTGCTCTGCATACCAATCGAGACACCCAGTTCTGCAACAAGAACAACAGGATCCACTCCAAAACCAAACTAAAACAGAGGCTGCTTTAAGGAATTTGGAGGAGAACTTTGGCAAGAAAAACTTACTGTTGAAGCCATTCCAAATTTGTGACTGGTGCAAGCACCGGGACTTAGCAAATAGCTCACAACTAAGCAAATAAAGCATCGCAGGGCTAACAAAGAAGGCTGGTCTGAGACATTTCATGTCTTCCTGTCTTTTTCCTCTACAGCTTCTGAATCAGCAAGGGACCTGGTAATTTCTAGAAGACTTTTTGTACACTCTGTTAAAATAAAACTCCAGTGATGAGTTTTCCTAACCTGCCAGGAGGGAATACATCCGAACGATAACACAGAAATCACAAGGGATGAGGCAGCTCAAACAGAGACTCGGAAATGAGAAAGCATATTGCCTGGCCAGCCCCAGCTAGGGCTGCTCACCCTTTGTGTAAGGGGCTGCGAGGGGGCACAGGTTTGCAGTGCAAAAAAAAGCAGTTCTGGGGATGCTCGCAGAGTTGCGAGTTACCACCCTTCAGGATAAATGTGGGAATTGAATGCGTGTTTGCTCCTGGCGTGCCCTGATTGCAAGGCAGAGCAGGTCTGTTTAAACTGCTGCTTCGGGCACCTTTTCATTTATTGTGACAAAGGTGGTTTAAGCAAACATGTTTTACCCTGCAATTGGGGCCAGCGAGGAACGTGCCTGTGGTCAGTTCCTGCTGCTCAGCTGCCACAGGAGAACTTCTGGCATCACTGCTTTTGATGACACAGATGTCAGAGTGGTCCCAGAAAGTTGTGGTTCCCCATGGCAGCTGGGCACAGCACTTGGAAATAAATATAAATTTTTAAAAAAGTTAAATAAACCATGCATTTTTCCTCCAGAAATGCTCTGTACTGGAGATAAAGTTTCAGGGTGTTCCTGAGGAGGCAAGATAGCAGATGCTGACCACTTTTTTCTTTTAAGGTGAGAAATTAGATGTAGGTTAATTGCCTACATTTCAGCACCAATACCGAATACATCTCTCCCCTACTATTTTTGTAGCTATCACCCTGCAGCCCACAGATCTGAGGGAGGCTGAGCTATCCCAATGTTTTGCCACTACACAAACATGCCCTGTTTCTACAGGCACACTCGGAAAATTAAGAGGGAGCAACAAAAGTTGCAAACACATACTTAACTTGAAGTGCATTCAAACCCCATGTAGAGATTCTCATTTCAGATTAAAATGGCTTTAAATTACTGCTACTTAGTCTTCTGCCAAGAAAAAGCCCTGAAAAATGGTGCTTGCTGTGAAGAATTGGAAAGTTTAAATAGTCAGGGCTGACTGAAAGCACAATTGTTGCATCCACCTCACACCTGGGCAGATTAAAGTGCTCACCAAAAGAAAAGGAGGCTCCTCCAGGGTGGCCAGGTGAGCACAGATCCGCCAAGATCCAGCTTGCAAAACTAAGAGTCTTTAAAACCACTCTCCACCTTCTTTTCTCTCTGGATGTCAGGCAAGCTGATGATCTCACAAATACCATATTTGTGAAATCCCATTAGCCCAGCACCTCTCTCAGCTCCCAACACCCCAACACCTCTAATCCCATAGACAGGAGATCACCGCAGGCATGTCCCCAGCCTCAGCCACATACAGCACAGCCTGCAGATCCTGCCCTGAGCCTTCACACCCACACATGCCATGGGCACAGCTTCACCTTTTTGGGAAGAGAAGCTCCTCAAGCAAGCCTATGGGACTGTACCGGGACAGCATTCTGCATGCTGAACAGCAGGAGGAGCCAGGCTGGTCTGCATGGGGCTGCTTAAAAACTAGGCGAGTGGAGAAGAGAAAGAGCATCAGGATCAAAGCTACTGCTTTTAGAAACAAACTAAAAATACACTCTGCTAGTGGGGATAGCACAACAGCTGAACCACCTGCTAGGGAAATAATACTCAACCGCTCAAGTGCCTAAATGCAAACACACATGATTTAGAGACTCTAATTTGGATAAAGATAGTTGGGATGAGCCAGCTTCCAAGAAACACCCGTAATGTTTCCAAAAAAAAGTGGCGGATACTGGTTTTGCTGCCCAACTGGTTTTGCTTTTTAACTCCCCTACAAACTTCATCCTCTCATAACTTTATCTAGGGGATAAGGAGTAAATCCAGGACCTATTTCTCTCTCCTCTTTCCTGCAGCTTACTTGAGGCACAACAGCATCACTTTAACACAAAGATACAATACAGCAGCCTGAGATGAAGGCACGAAGGACTCACACAGTTACTGCCAACCCACCTGCAGACAGACAGGGCTCTGGGACACGCAGCCAAGCAGCTCTGTGGTGGCTCCTCACACACAGGGCAGGCAGCAGGGTTCCCAGCACCTGGAGCCCCCCTTATCGCACAGCCCACCCCTCTCCATCCTGCAGCAGTAGCTCACACTTGTAATCTACTTATAAAGATAGCACTAAAGCTGTTTTTCTGTCCTGCTGCTGGGTGCTCCAGGAGAGCGGCAGGGCTGGGCTCGTTAAATGGAGCCCCTGGGCCCTGGTGAGGCTGGTCAGGGCCATTAAGGCCAATTAGTGCCCCAGGACCTGCTGCTCCACTCAGGGCAATCCCTCTGCCCTGCCGTGTTAGTAAAAGCTCCTGCCTGCAGGTGCCAAGTCCTTACTTTCTCCCAGCCTGCTTTAGACCTGGAGTTTGTGGCTCTCAACACAACGAAGCTGAGCTGTGACCTGTTCTTCACCGCTGTTCACTCAAGGGCTTCCCCAGTTTATAGCAGCAGGGCGTGCTAGTGGGTGTGTGGCGCGTGCTCACGCTGCTCTCAGTCCACAACCTGAGGGTAAAGGAAGGCTTCGTGTGCTGTCAGGCCTAACAGGTGATCCCAGAAGGGTTGTGCGAGCCTTTGAATGGATGGCTCAGTGTACAGCTTATTGGTTTTGTCACGTTTAAATAATATGCTGAAAACACACCTGCTAGAGAAGATCAGTAACATGGGAAGTTACTTAAAATATTGTCTACATATTGCAAATGAACACATAACTTTGCTTACTGAAAAAGGTGCCAGGATAGATTTACTGTGCAAACTACTACAGCTTCAATCCAAACCAATTAAAGTCAAGAAAGATTTCTTTTAACTTAACTGCTACGGATCATAGCCCTTCGTCTTCATCTTTTCACATATCTTTGCAGGAACCTGAAGTTAAAGATACCCTTGCTACTTCTAGACTTCCATCTTGCATGGATGGGAATTCAATTAATATCAATCTGCAACACAACTTTGAGAAGCACTTCAGAGCTGCTGCTCACAATGCAGAAGTGACTGAACAAATGATACTCTCATTAACACTCTGCCTTTCCCTGCTGTGCAAGCCACATCCTTGAACACTAAAAGCGCCGCTGCATCAGCTGGGTTCACAGGCATCCAGAGAGATTTTTCAGGCTCCTGACTTTTATAGACCAGGGGGGTGGATTTGGTGTGCTTTAATCCCTTCTATTACGTGAACTCAGAAATATTTTTTGACTCTCTGGCACTATAAATCAAGCTGGCTGCAGTTATTCTATTCCTGATTATGCTGAAAGTTACTGGCAACAATTTGATGTCTTTATGTTCTTGTCTTTTTCCCCAAACTAACATGTGAATTTAGTTTCCCTGTAGTAAGTAAACAGTACAATAAAAGTGGAGGTAGTAGCCAATGCATTCAAATCTGGATGCCCAGAACTGTGGATGTCCACAAGAAAAGCTCCCCTACTTTGCAGGTGGTATTTCTTGCACTCGCTTCTTAGCTCTCCAGGCAGGAAGACCACGCTGCATAAGAAAAGTATATTTCTTTTCAATCCTTTTTGGTTGTTTTTTGTTTGTTTGTTTGTTTGTTTTATTTTTATTTTTATTTTGGTTTTGTTTGTTTGTTTTTCACCTAGAAGATTAAGCACTTTTTCTTATGAAAAATTATTAGTGTTAATTCTTACAAATTAACTTAAATCTATACGTTAATATACCTTACAAGTTAATTCACCTTTGCAAATCAGTAGGCAGACACTATTCCTCCCATTTTAGAGACTGGACAACTCAGATCAAGACCCAGCTGGGGATGGAGTGTCTGTCTTACTGTAAAAACAGATCACCCAATGTAACACAAGTTACTATTAAATACATCTAAAGATGGAAAAGAACCTGTTTTGTTAGTGTACTCACAAAAATTAGCGAACGTATTCCATCTGCTTGGCTCCCCTTCCTTTGTTCTGACCTCTGCTAGCCACCGTGACGGCTCGTCTTCTAAACCCTGACACCAAACAGAGGGAAAGATGTGCACAGCTGTGTTACCTCTGGCTGAGTTAGGGGCACGCTGCACGTCTCAGTGTGACAAACCAGTTGCTTCTCTGCAGTGTGATGGTGTTCTCGGAGAAAAACTGTCCCTCTCTTATTCATGTGAATTAATTAATGTGAATTTACTGATTTATTGCAGTACAAATTACTTCCCAGTGTCAGTAAGCATAGCAGAGTCCAGCTGTAGGCTGAATACCCAGGACCTTAACAAATACTGACTTTTAAAAGCATCAGTAAAACCTCCTTGGGATCCCATCAAACTCAAGCACCCATCAGTTATTCTCAATTATCCTAACTTTATAGTTAGGACATGTCAGATACACAAAAGACACGATTCAGACAGCATGACTGCCCTAAAATGATAACTTTGGAATAATGCACTTGACAGAGAAAAAGCAATAATAGTTATTTTGGGAACAAAAGAAAAATACAATGGATCTGATGACTAAGTGTTCTGGTCCCCTGTGCAAAAGGAAAGTAGATCCCTGTCGTATTTAACTTGATTCCTTTGAATTAAACACTTCCATTAAAAGTTTCCCACAGTAGCTTTAATATTTAATTATGTATTCCACCAAAGGAAAGAACAAAATCTTTGCAAAGGGTTTTTTGTGCATGTGAAATATTTATCAGCATATCTCTTTGGACAAGTATTTTTATCCCCCAGGCTGAGAAAGAGCTTCCATGTACAAATCAGTTTCAAAACATTTTATTTTACAGCTTGAAAGTTTTCTATACTTCAGCACCTCATGCCGTGACTTTGTTATTTCACTTGTTAATGAATGGTAATTAAATCTCTTTTGGCTGAAAAGGTTGGAGGGCTCCCGCTGTATTACAAAAACAATTTCTGAAAGTTACAAAAATGCCCAAGTGTCTAGAAATTAAAGAGTAAAGTTTGCCATGTTTTGAGTCCAAGTTTAACTCACTAGGAAGGATTTATGTGGGAGAACAGCGTGTCCCAGTCAGTGTGCATAGCCTCCCCAGCCGAACAGACATAATTATGTCACTGCGTCTATCAGAGTAAACAGAATCTCAGTCTTAATAATGCACATTGCAGCCACGAGCTTCCTTGATCTTACAAAAAACTGTAGCAAACACTGAATAAACCAAATTATATACTACCTGCACAAAGAACTGGTACATGTGTACATCTAAGTAAAGAGTTGTTAATTTTGCATTTGCTCAGTAGGGCTTGGAACATCAGCTTATTAATTTTTCTTTTCTGTTTTCTCATTTCTTTCAGGTGCTTTTTACTTAGAGGATAAATGAAGTGAGTGCTTACAACAGAGGTAGATAAAGGGGAAACAGCTCAACATATTAAGGCATTTTGTGGTGTTACTGTGCTTAATAAAGAGAGACAGTGCTGAGAAAAAAAATCAGCATGGTCTCCACTATTCACTTCCACCAGGACAGGATTCAGATGGCACCACATAGGCAGATTTGGTCCACTGTTTCTAAACCAAAAGTAGGTTAATTCTAACATAAAATGCCGTTTTCTGAAAGCAATAGAGTGATTTCAGAATGAAAGTTGATTCTGAATTTCTTTCTCAGTTCTAGTTTGTCAAACAGCCTGGCACAGAGTTTAGCAAGAAACCGGAGAAGGAAATGGGGTGAGTCCATTGCTAAGCTGTGACTCGGGGAAGGGGTCTGCTGAGAGCAAAGCCCCCTCCAGTGAAGCGAGGAACATCAGGCTTGCGGTGTGGAAACTCAGATTCCATTTCAGCCAAGGATCGCTCCTTCTCCCTTGAAACAGAAACAAAGAAAAAGAGAATACATTTTTCATTCTGTTGCCCAGCGATGTTTACAAACGAAGGAAATCTGTGTCCTCCAAAGTTTCTTTGATGCAATCGTGTATCAAGAGATCATTAAAAATTCGTTGATTAAAGCCTGTTAGGCTACACCGACACGACTAGGTGTCTGTTTGGATCTAATTACAAGACTACTGATGATTTTTGGAATTATTTAAAATCAGAAATAAATGAGCTTAGTGCCACTCCCCAAAATGGTCAGAGCACCTCATTAGAGCAAGTTTGTACATGAGCTCTGTGACTTCAGATTTCTAATTATCAACCCATTCTAGCAAGTATACATTTGTTTTCAAACAAACAGCTGCATTCATCAAAGGCTCAACGTGGAGATACTTTTTCTTTCTTGAATTTTAATGAATAAATAGCATTATCTGTCTTTCTGTTTTAACAAAGTTCTAGTGATAATTACCCTGCCTGTGACATTTGCAGAAAAATTAACACTATGCTGTGGGTGCCCCGATGGCCCCAGGAAGTTGCTCTTTCTGAGGATCCAGGAAGGCTTGAATTTGTTGGCCTTAAGAGGAGGGAACAAGGGTTAGCTGGTGCCTCTCTAATGAGGTTTGTGAGGCAAGCACAGCAGAACATATACAAAGGGCAGTATTTCAGGCTCACTGTGATACACCTGGAGGTTTCAGAAACAGGCCCAAAGATATTTAAAATTAACAAAGTGGAGCTTTGCGATGTAGTAGTTTATCACAACAGTAGACGTCTCAAGGCTTTACACAGAAGGCCAGTACCATTACTTTTATTTTACAGTCACCGAGACTGAGACAAAAATGTGAGTGCAACCAGGCTCTCACAAACTCTATCCTTGTCACATTAGCACCCTTACTCAGTCCCCAGTGAGGGAGGAAAAAACACCCCCTGGAATTAATAGTTTGTCTCTAAAAATTACTGTCTGTGCAGGGAGAGGAGGAAGTTCAGAGAAACCCTGTAGGAGGACTAGTTATGCCTCTTTTTCCAAATTTAACTCATATGGAGGTGGGAGAATAGGCAGAAGATGGCTCAGATGAACATAGCCATGAAAACCATTTGTACGTGTTTTTAATTACATCAGTACAGCACTAATGGGCATGCCAGCTGACAGCACTACGAGCTAACATGCTACATTTAGATGGCTCGTCCTATCCCACTGTTGGGCTTCCAACTTTGGTGAGAGAAAATGATCCAGAGTCCATGCTCATTCTGATCTCATTGCTCCCATGGAGACACCCAACAGATGTGCTCATCAATATGGAAAATTCTGTACAGCAGAACACTGTGATATATTATGTAGAATTAATGTGCAAGTAGCCATGTGATAAGCTCCCAGCTACTACTGACATTCTTCAGAGCAGTTATTTACATAGGTAGGATTTCAGGATGAGGTCTCTGATGTGGATTTAAGCTTTGTCTTTTCTCACCAGTCCTTACAAAGATCAAACTGGAACCCTAGTGCTAGAAGCAATTAGAAAAATTAACGAAGCAGAAAGGGTACAAGACGCAGAAGGAGAAAATGGAAAAAATGGAAAGGGTGAGGAAAAGAAAGCCTAAGACATCTAGAAAAGATAATATTTGGAATCCAAAAGAAGAAAAAGATTTTAAATTCACACCCAAAGTCTGAAACAAGGCATTTTCAGCCTGAACACAAAACAAGGCTAAATTCCTGTTGTCACTCATTATATTCCTTTAGCATCCCATGGCAAGCTGCATTAATTCAATATCAAGACTTTAAATCAAAAACCAGAACTGTCTTGTGCAAATCAATAAAAGCTTTAGATGATGCCTTTGAGTGAGGTTATCTGAGAGCATTAATTCTCTTTCATACCAGTGTAGTCAATAATTCTGCTAATGCGATCGTCCCGACAGGATCCTCTTTTTATTAGCAAAAGTAGACACATTTATTTCAGACATGATGTTAACATTAGCCAGCGTGATGGAGATCAAGTCAGTGGTTTTGTCTCAGCTGGGATTCAGAGCAACCTGAGATTGTAAGAATCAACTGCCCCTGACTCTTTAAATAGCATCTGCACGCCCAGCTGTGCCTGGACTGCTCAGTCTGAGGCGGGGATGATGCGGCATGGCTGCGTGTCAGGGGCAAAGCACTCCTTGGGGACGGGTCTGGCTGCAGAACAAGCTCTTTATTGCAGAAAGCAAAAGACATGTCATGCACGATTGGCAGTTTGGCGAAGGAAGGCAGCACAACAAGGTTGTTTCCTTTGTACTGCTGTTGGGCAATGCGAAGAGGAGTCTCGAGGTTACAGAACCACGGCTGGTATGCCCATTTTTGCCTTGGGGAGCACACTGTCTTTCAAAGGAGGTTGTGGCCCAACAGTTTTCTTCTGGGGAACAAAACCGGGAGGGCAGAGGAGAGCACAGACCCAGCACCTAGCGACCTCTCAGCTGCCACAGGCACAAAGAAAAGTGCAAGTCAAGCCTGGCAGCACAGCGCTGGTAGCTTCTGAGCCTCAGGTGGGAGCACTGAGATGTAGTTGCCCTGCAGAAGCACCAACAGCAGCACATGAATGTACTTCCTAAACACAGATATTAGAGAGACACCGTGCTCATAGGACTACAGCCACGTCCACAAGAAAAACAACCTGATGAACTGCACTAACGACAGATATCACTATCCTGAACCTACAAACACTGCAATGAGCATGGCATTAATGGACCTGCATCACAACTTCCCATTCACTGTGTACAATTAACAGGCCGAGGTTCAGTCGCCACCACCTCGCACAATGTTTTTGTTTGCCTGAGAACAGTTATGGCCCTAACAAGTTGTTTTTCAATCGTTACGACAGGAATTAATTCCAGGTGCGATGTAACAACAAAACATGGGTGAATTTCTTCTCGTCTGGTGAACAGAAAGAAACATGATGTCAGGGTCCAAAATGGAAACATTAAAACTATTGTGAAGAGGATACTTAGCTGCTGGAAATGGATTATCAGGCATTATGGCAGCCTCACATATTGATCCTAAAGCTCCAGGAAGGCCATTAGCACTGCACAATTGTTGCTAATTCCAAACATGAAGGTAACATTATGCAATTTGCAGGGGGACAAAAGTCACTGTTTATCACTGGCTATTTCGCTAATTCAGTCATTGAAACTGTTTGCTGCCTGAAATATGACTAAGAAAGAAATAGATACTGTCAGCTTTGAATATATTCAGCAACACAGAGAATTGTTGGCTTTGGTGTGCCAGGAAGGGAGAGGATGGGGAAAGAAAGGGATGGAAAGACAAAAGGCATACACAGAAAAACTCGGTAAAACATCATATCATCTGATTGCACAAATCTAAGCAACTTCCTTTTAAGAGGAAAAGTCCCATAACTCCATTTTCATAAGTGACTAATAGTTTTGGTGTCCCAGACTGGAGATTCATTATCAGAATAGCCTCATCTCCCAGCCTCTGCAAATTAAGTCACTTTAATAGGCCACAAAATAGGCAACTAAGATCCGAGTCATTTTCTTTTCATCAAGAGGAGCAGCTGAATGCTCAGTTGCAGACTGAGGCTGGCAGGGAGGTACCACCAAGAGAGAGACAACTACCTACGAGGAAACTCTCCCCTGAAAAGGGTAAGACATCTGACAAACCCAGATTCAGCATTGCTCACTTTCCTCCATCAGCATGTAGGAAGGAAACAAAGTGGATGGGGAATGTTCTCTACAACCATTGGCAATGATATCTGCTGCCAGAAGGAGATAGTCATCAGGCAAAACTGCCACATTTTGGAAACAACAATGACATTGTTTTTAGTAATCTGTGTCTTCTGGGCACCTCCTCATTGGCATGAATAATTTAACTGGACTGGAGAATACCTCAGCAGTATCACTGCTGGATGTTCTTTACCTGACCACAGATCATGGTAAATCTAGACCAGACTGAAGTAATATAAATATAAACACCAGGAAAGTTAGGCAACAAAACTATACATCACCTCAGTCAAATTTGGATGTGTTCTGATCAAAAGGGTAAACCAGGTTTTTTTTAAAAAAGTCGGTTTATGCAGAAAGTTGTATAGACAAAACTGTTATTCTCCCATACTTGGCCTGTTGTTCCTTGCGTTTCTGAGCCAGATATTTCTTTTTCACATTCAGAAGCTCGTTGGCAAGCCTTTCAATTTCATATTTGTATTCTTGGCTCTGTGACTCATACATATTCAGTTCTGAGGACAAAACCTAACAAACAAAAGACAAAAAAAGCAGAAAAAGGAGATGTCAGTTTTGCTTCAACATAAATTAGTACTTTTATAAGCACTTTTGTCTTTCACATTTGACCACGTATGACATCACCATTTTCTACCACATTTCCATTTTCCATCGCGTTTCACTCAAACACCTCCACCCACTAAGGACAGTTTACAAATTTAAGGCTATGCAATTTAACTACAGTAAAAAATGTCAAATATGCCCCAGGCATTATGGGAATTATATTAATACATACATTAGCTCTTAATGTTCTGGGACACAGATCTAGGTGAAAACCCAAAATGAAGGGCTTAAAAATAATAATAATAATAATAATACAGGACTTTATTTAGTAATAATGGTCTTTATTCATAGGGATCCACTTTGTTACATGAAGTAATTAAATCCACAAGAGCAAAGTAGCACCAGGCAATGCAAATATGAATAAAATGCCACTTCCATTTGAATCAGTAAACTTTAAAGAAAGTAGGAGTACACATAGTATGTTTTCTTTCTTTAAGATGGAGAAAAACTTCACCTGGCACCACAAAATGACAAGCACACCAGTACACTACAGCGTACTATGCCTGAAATAAACAGTAGCAATTGAATGCATGATGGACAAACGGTAACCGTATGGAAAACTTCAAATCACATCCAGTTTAGCTAAACTTTGGCTTCTATTTTACATCTTATACATTGTTTTTCTTCTCCATGGAAAGCTAAGATTTGCATAACAGCCTCTTTGTTTCCTCAGGGCCCATCTGCTCCTGCATTTTTTTCCTCATGGTTAGTATAGACATGATTATGATGCAGTGAACAGGAGATGATGACTGCAACAGAGAAAGGAGCTGCAGAAGCAGATGAACTCCTGGGGAGACTGATCATTCATGCAGGCAAGAACAAGGGAAGATCAACTCGTGCTATCAAAGACTCAATTTTTAATATCATGCTCTCAAAGTTTTCTTCAAGATTCCTTCTGAATCAAGAAATTTTCACTTTTAGTGACAAGGGGTTAGGACAGGTTACTCTGGCCATCACCATAAAGTTTGCAAGTCTAATGTATATGTATGCATTCCAAGAGAAATAACAGTAATTTAAGACTGGATTCTCAATATATTCCCACTATCTTGTTAAAAAGAAAATGAAATGGTTTTGCTTATTAAAGATCTCAACAGTTTAAGGAAAGGGATGGAGAATAGCTTAATGGAAAACTGATGGTGTCACAGAATGTCTGTGCACAAGAAACATTTACAGCTTTGTGCTGTGCACACATTCTAATAAGACTTTTCTTCTGTTTTAATAAAATAAACAAATGTAATGTGGTAAAAAGATATTCTAATGCTATTGCTTCTCCCTTGGGGAGATGCAGAATTAGCTTTCTTTTCCTAATCTAATATACTAAGGCATGCACACTGATCATTGAAAATCTTCCTGAAACCTAGGTCTCCAGAATCACAAGTGAAGTTGTTCTGCAAACCTGGCAGCCCCTCAGCTAAAGAAAGGACATTTCTTACTTTCAGCTGTTTAGTCTTCTCTCGAAGAGTGTGCCGGTAGAGCTGCAACTGTTCTGCGGCTTCAGGTCCAGGCTGACGGGCCAAGACATGCTTCAATTCCACATATAGTTTTTCCTTTTCCTACAAAACAGACAGTTGTATAAGAACTTTCCCTTCTACTATAGCAGCAGCACAACCTGCAATGAAATTAACCGCACTGAAAAATGCAACTCAATCAAGAAGATATTTGCAGAAACAAATCTGCCTGTGTGTCAGTCTTTCCTTGCTAGCCATAAGGTATTTAAAGTTGTTGTGATAGCAGTGGGAGAGCTCATTAAGGGAAACATCCAGCTAGTTCGAACAACAAATGAAATACTCTTAAACACTGTCATCAGTGAGCACGCTTTACCACAGAGAACATAAAACAGGCCCTGGAAAAGTATCCAGGGGTGGGGAATTAATTACTAGTAACTGTGTTTATTCCAATTTTTCTTCTTATGAGCCACATCGCCTTACATTAAGGGTCATAGCTTCACCCAACAGGAAGTGTTTAGCTATAAAAACGTCAGGTAAGGAAGGTACAAAAGAAATAACAACTTCTTCTACACAAAATCCTGCAAAGCACATATACATATACACAATACATATATTCATATATATATAAATCTTAACTGAGGGGAACCTCGGATAGGGAAGGAAAAGATGGATAGGAATAACTACGACTAGCACAACTACCACCAAGTAATTTTTCTTTGTCTTGTGTCTTCTTCATGTTGGATAAGAGAACTTGTTGGAGTGGGATATAACTGTGGCTGAATGGAAACCACACCGTGGATACACTTGCAGCTTTCTGTACTGAAAGGCTGCTTTGAACTGGGTTTTGAGGATGTACTTTTTTCCAGACTGAGGAATAAAGCACTGAAAAAGCCACCCACGTAGCTTTGCAGATTTCAATATTTTTAGTATCTACCGTGTCAGACTAAGATTGTTATTATTTAACATTATTTAGCAAGATCCGATCATTGTCTGGTACCTGGAGAGCTGAAGTGAAAAGGAGGGGTATTTGACTGGAAGTTGGTCTAGCAGACAAAAGATTTAACAGAAGATGACAAAAATGCCATGTTGGAGGTCGGCTATGTGATTATTTATACTGGCTTTGACAAAACCCCTTTTTGCTGGCATTTTATAAGTGCTGACTGCAACTCTTGCCCCAAATTTCTTCTGTTGGCGGGGGGAATTAAGCCATATAATATAGAATTTGACTTTGCTCAGTGAATATGTAAAATTCTGGGTATCCAGCATTCAGGCGCATAAGGTGTCCAGAGTTTTAGACCTTTGCAATTTCTGAAAACCATGCACTAACAGACCTGAAAATGAAAGCACTTCAAATCATAATTTACTTTTGCAAACCTCACCCTTACATTCTGCATGTGACTGAGGAAGAGCTCCTTATAAATTAAGTTGTTCACAGCTCGTCTCTGGAAAAATCAAAACCTCCTGAGACTCAGACTGTAGTTTGCATAGTGGCAAAAATTAAATTGAGAATTCACTCTCAGTGGAGAGTTATTGTGTCACTGCAAGTGGCTGCCACTACCACCTCTTCTTCCTCTAGATGCAAGATTTTACTGCAAGTTAAAAGCAGCAGCAAAAGAAAAATCTGCCTTGTCAAATCTGGCCAGTCAGTATTAACATTCCACCCCTGAATGTATCACAGATTTGTATTTTGGAACACTGTAACGGTAATTTGGATAAATATGGAGCAGTTGATGGATTGAAGGTCTTATGTGCAATTGTTTTCCAATTTATTTCTCTCCTAACCCTCTACAAGGGCCAACCAAGCTCTTCAAACATTGTGCAATGGTGTGTATAATAACCCCATTTAGAGACAAAGTGTGCAATTCTATTATAAGGAGAATCTATCTTATGCAGCAGAGACTCGTTAGCTTTCCGATGTATATTGTCTCCATAATCCAACAGAGGCAGAACCAGCTGTCTTATAATGCAGATCCTGTCCTTCCTTGCTAAGAACTGTCCATCTCTTTTACATCTAGTCAATTAATTCGCTACTGTGTTAAAAGCACCATATGTCAGCAAACATTGACAAAAAATCCTGGGTGCTTCCTTTCCTCATCAGCAAAAGTTTGTATGCACGGGTTGGTATTTCTATACTTTGTCATTTTATCCTAGGATGCAGACAAAAATCAATTAATTTCAATTAATTTTAAAACGGTAACCACCAGAGTATGTTAGTACATAAACTATTAGTTACAAAGTATTTGTGATGCTACCACCAAAAATGTATTCCTCAAAGCAGGTACTTTTATCTCAACCTACAAGAAATCAGAATGCCCAAAGAAAAGAAAAAGCACAAAATAATTTAAAATGTTGGCTTCAATAATACTCTAGCTCTATTGGAATGACAGACAATCTGTGCAATTTGTGTTACATGCAGATAGCTTAAAAATACCCAGATATCAGACATACCACAGGTATAGTAGAAAGACCTGCAGGGTTGTCCAGAGTAAGTGGGATGTATTCAAAAAAGCTTTCAGTTATAGTGTGTGAATTAATACCCCCAGAAGATAGATCTACGTTGCTTTTTGGAATCAAATAAAATGCACGTGTGTTCCTTAACATCTCGGAGAGAGCCCAATGGTTCTCTCCAAGAAAACTGTAAGTCAGCAGTGATGAGTGGGGTGGCAGTAATTCAGTAATTCAAAAGCAATATCGTATTTTGTCCAAAGTAGAAGTCAGTAAATTCCATTTATTTCTGTTGGTGGCTGTGCGAATGAAGCTGGAGCAAAAGCTACCTGAAATCCTGCACTCATTGTGCAGGAATAAATCAATGTGTTAAAGTCTGTGTAAGATACACTTCTTTGGATTGTCCCAGACTGCCTCCCCTCACGTTCTCATCCGTCCTCATCACAGGCTGCAACAACAACGTACATCAGGCCAGAGTTACATGATCCTGAGATGAAAAGTACTTAAGTACAAACACACTTTGAGGTGAAGGAAGATCCACCAGATCTTTCCACAACTCCAGATTGATGCTGTTCATCCTTCATTGGAAAGAGCAAATTTTGTTAAATGAGGTTTAGGCCAGTACCCAAGCTCTTTATGTGATCCTTCCTGTGGCAAAATTCCCACTGAACTCAGCAGGTGCTTGGCTGTTGGACTGAGCCCTTAATTTCAACCAGCTTCATTGCTTTATGACACAAGTGACACCAAGCCTATGGTGGAGAGATGAGGGCACATTCATTTTGTGTACGTAGGGCACACTGGGAGTCTCAGATTAAGGGTTACAGTCAAATTTCAGGCATTCCAAAGAGAATTTCAGCACCTCTGTGAATACCAGCTGAATCAGTTGTGTAAATAAAACTCCACATTATTTTTAGAACAGCCTTTTCTGTCTCAGATTTGTTTTCCAGGGGAGCTCTGAGGAGCCCCCAGATCTGCCTTTAGGCTAGGCCATGACAATATGTTTCTGCTTCTCTAAGTCTCCAGTACAGTAATTCTTGGGGGGGGAGGCAGAGCCGCTGCTTTCCCCTAAATTTAACTAGTTGCTGTGTCAGCCAGAACACACAGTTCTCCCGGCCTGCTTTCTCTACAGAGTCTTGAGAAAAAGCAGTATTCTTCTGCAGAGGACTGGCTGGTGTTTGGCAAATTTCAATTGATTCTTCGGGACTCTGTGGCCACAAATTGGGTCAGTCTGCAGCAAGAAGAATCACTTTTGCAAGCACAATCCTGCTTCAAAAGCAGCTCTTTCTGCCGACCAGCACAGCCCGGTGCTGTTCCATGCCACAGGGACCGTCAGCCCCATCAGACATTCCCGAAGTGACACTGAGGCACTGCACTGCTTCAACAAGGAGTAGGAAGCAGTCAGCAATGCTGGGACAGAACAATGCACCAGGTATTAGCTCTAAAAAAAAAAAAAATGAGCCTCCATTTTATGTCATTTTCTCCCTCAGCAAGACACTAGGAAACTCCTGAAATGACCCTTCTTGTTAGTTAGCCCAGGGTATCACTCTGAGCCAGACACGATGGATGACCCTATGTTTAATGAAGATGTATTCACAGCAGAAATAGGCCACGAAGCCCCAGCTTTCTCATTTTCAACAGCTTGTCTTCCCAAGCAGATAATTCAACAAATTCACCCGGCATGCTGCACACCGACAGCCTTCTCCACCAGGCCCATAAAAATCATATTATTCATCAAAAGCTTTCTATCACACAAATTATTTAAAAAAAAATAAATAAACAAAACCACAAAAGTCCCAAATCCTTTGCATCACAGTAAATTCCATTTGTGTTAGCTCCCGTCTCCAGTAACTGAAGCTTGGCAGCCTTCAGATAAAGAAGAAAATAAATAAAGGAGCAAGATAAAGATGCAGAAAAAAAATGTGCAGTTTTGTGTATGGTGGCAACCTACCTAAAAATCTTTCTTTTAATTAGTAAGGTGGAGGAAGCAACACGGTAACTGTGTAAGCACATCACAGCTCTTCATGGCTTTGCTGAGGAAAACAAGGCAGTCATCGCTGGGGGGGGTTTATTGGCAGTATAACCACAACAGCAGAGCTGTGCTCAGCTCAGGACATCACAAAGCAGCAGAGGACCCTTAAGGGGCTGTGATCCCTATCCCAAAGTCTTAACCAGGACACCGGACTCTGGATTAAATACACCGATAAATACATATCCGATCATAGTTATTTTATCTTTATAAGCTGCATGCTTATTTGGGTGTGTGCATGTAGCTAATACAGTAGCTGTTGGCTGAGGACATCTATGATGAAGAGTTTTATGAGGCATAGAACAAATTAGCATACGGTAACCTTCACGAATTTTGTAACAATAGGAGAAAGTTGCCTCCAGCGCTGTGAGAAATGTGCAGTAAAAACTTTCTCAATAAACACCTTTCAAAAGCTCCTGCTCTTTCTTGTCTATTCCACATCCATCAGCAAACACCTCTGCACGCAAGCAGTTCCCCAGAACAGCATGTGTTTTCATCATCTACACTCTCCTTTAAGTATCCACTGTGAGGGTTTTATTGAGCAAATTAATTTGGGTTTGGGACAGGACAATGAAGTCCTTTCACTGAGCGGCAACGCAAATACTGCATGAGGTGCTTGGGGTTTTCTCGTTGAAGTGCTGCCACCAAAGGAAAGGCTGGGATCATTTCCCCTCCTTTGATGAAATTTGCGCCGCACCAGATGGAGTTAAATTAAACCTGTCTGAGATGACTTATCCCTCCAGTTGATAATAATGCTTCTCCAGAGCAAATCTGTTTCCTTTGGCACAGACTGCACCAAACTGACTGGCATTTTCAAAACAACTTAATGAGAGAGAAAAAATACCTTGGAGCATCTTTTTAGGTCTTCACCCCTGACTCTTTTTTCTTTTTTATAACAATAAGAGCTGAATGCTACATTATTACCATTTTCCAGGAACAACTACGTGCAAACATTTCCAGCCAAAGTGCAATTGCAACTTATTATTTTTTTTATTGTTATTGCTAGGTACTGGTACTATTGCATCTCTCCTCGGAAGTGTGTGGGAAAGCAGGTTTGTTTGTTTTTGTTTTTTTTTCTTCCAGTGGACAAACAAATATGTTATATATCCTCCTCTCCTTTCAAGACTTCTGAACTCTGACACACAAAGATAATAAGCTTTCAGAAGGAGAAAATGGTATGGATGCCTCTTGCAGAAATAATAGCAGCAATTCCCTTTTTACTATCAGCCTTACAGCAGAGTTTATAAAATCATTAATCAGAGTAGCTCGTTTAAACTCAGGGTCTATCCTTTACACTGCAGAAGATGATCAATTAATAATCCGTTTTTCTTCCGTATGTGTGCATAGGAACACACGTGGACTTGTATACACACAAAAGGAGAGGGACGTGGTGAGCTGCTCCTCCAGGCCGAGAATTACTGGTGACGCAGCATGGATTGATGTGAATTTTCCAGCAACATCCCCAGTGCCTGCAGCTTGACAGTTGGGCTGAAGAGAGCACTAAACAAACCTTGGCTTCCCATTCTAGTAGAGGTTTTGTCTTAGAGTGTCCTGAGGGAGACTCAGAGGTTGATATAAATCTTATCAACAAGGAATCTAAATATTCTAAGTGAATATGTCTGCAAGGAAAACGGGGGAAAATATTTTACTGGCCAATAATTATTACATACAGAGCCAAAAGAACCTCTTCTGCCAATGTATACCATCTGACTTAAAAACTCTATTTTAATGTCAGTGTAACAACATGTATTTTAACAACTCAATAGCCAATTTGATTTTAAAAATAACAGGCTTATCAAAAAAGAATTACCAAGGCCGTGCTGCTACTGATTAGCTGCTCCTGCAGGTGGGGTTGGGAACGGGATTCCCAGCAGACCCAGCTCCTGCTCTCTCTTCGGGCTGATCTGACAAATGACCTCAAAGGGTGATCAGAGAAACTGTCGATCTGCTTCTGCAAATACCTATCTGTAAGTTAGGCACCTACATCTCTTTAATCACCCGCTTGACTTAGATCCTTAGACTTCCCTGAAAGATGAGAGCATTTAGCTTCAAGTCCTTTGGTGTTCTAGAACCGCTACCTCTGAGCAGCTGCCTCAAAGTCAAGCCACCACTTAAACCTACAAATACCCTCCTAACAAGGCAGCAAAGCCTACATACATCTTTCTGACAGGATAGCAGTGGCTCCCTACATATGCCAAGGACCGCCGGGAAGAAAGATTGGTCTCCTGTTACACTTTGGAATCTATTAAGAGATAACAGCACATCTAAGAAATACACATGGCAATTCTGAAATCATGAATGCTTTAATATATGGTTTCCCTCAGTCTCACTGTAATTAGAGCTGACCACTTCTATACTTTGAAGAGATCTTTTTCAGCTCCCCATCTGTTTTTAAAATTCAGAGGAACAGGACTAATGGAGGGTGAAAGACAGAGAGAATCCTAATGTTCATGTAAAGACAACTGCTGTGATAATGTGTGCCATCCCCTGCTTAAGATTATAGCTAAGACAGGCATAGGAAGACTTGAGCTCGGAGTCCAGAGGATGTGGATCAGCTGGCCAAGTGAAGAAGCCCAGCTGACAGAGAGTCTCCCTGTGCATGGGTCGTGAATGGAGAAACAGAGTTCTTTCTATACCCATGTCCCCATTTCTCCCCTGCTAATCTACTTTAAAAATATATATATTTTATATCTATATTATTTTTAAAGTGACTCTGTCTGCCTGCTGCTAATTGCCCCCAAACCACCTTAGTGCTGCTGCACCATCCTGCACGTTTTCCCAACACTACTATTCACACTTCAGTAAGAATGAAAATAAATGATCTGAAATAAATTAGTAAAACCTTGTCTGTCCCTGTTTAGTGTATTTTTGGTGTGCGTTTCTGTGTGAATATCACACATGAATGTTGAATGTCTTTCTTGTGTGCGCGTGTGTGTGAATATCATACAAAATAATAATCCACCACTGCATGGGATGCTGCATATTGTCCATATCCTGCTGCCGAGGGAGGAGCAGAACACACTTGCCTCAATGGAAGAACACCTGCCAAAGGGCACATCTGAAAAATACAGATTTGCAGCTGGCTCTGGGCCACAATATATAATATGGGCTTGTGAACGTATTGCTGCACTGCTGTTGCACTCTTCTAGTGTTTTTTCTTGTTTGGCAGCTTCTGGATGGCTAACAGTATCGGCTTGCTAACAGCACTGCTAACTCTGTGCGTAGCAATGTATGCAGTCAGCACAGCGAGTCATTTACTTTCCCTTAACAAGATAACTGTTTGATTAATACACTTTACCCTGAGGTGCACAGCAGATTTATTTCCTTCCCAGATACATGCTGAATACAGGAATGTGGAGTAAACAAGTTTGTTTTCAGTTATTTGTCATTTACTGGAACAATTCCTGAACTTTTTACTCAAGATTTACTCTAGTGAACAATCATTGAAGCTAATGGCAATTCTGTCTGAGTCAGAACTTCAGGAATAGCTCATTTTACAAAATATTTTTAGTTTAATGACACAGGATGTCCACACTTTGGACTTCTAAGTGCAAACCAAATGCAAGGTATTTGAAGAAAATAATTTTGTGATCGCTGTTTTTGCTCTTCCGATGCAGATTACAGATAATAGCGATGTTCTCTACCTTATGGTGTTTGCATGCCCTCCTCATTTCATTGTCTGAATGCTGTTCAACATTTAATGTGCTTGTGCTGTAGCACTGCATCCAGATAGGGCAGTGATCCTCTTATTCTACAAAAGGGTCTGGACACAAAGAGTGGCTACACGAATTGCCAAAGCTCACTAAAACTCCTGGAAGATACACGGAAATGAAACTCAGTCTCCCATGATCCCAAAATTGCCATGCCAGGTAAGCCAATACATCTGCTCTTTGCTGGTCAGAAACAACAGGTCTGGATTACAGCAGCAGCTTAGAAGTGTGGGGGGAAAAAAATCAGAACCACAAACCACTGCATACTTCCAGCCAACAATCTCACCCATGTATGCTAAAATTCATGGGCTGGCAGTACTTGTATTAAAATGCAGGAAACAAATCTATACTTGACATTCATCTATCAAGGATGGTATTTGTGCAATTAAATCAATCTTGTGTGGTGTGGAGGGATGGCATTTGATGACCCACTAAAGCTCTCTTTTTGAACTCAAATTCAAGCAAATATATCAATTCTCCTAAAATCCTTTAAAAAGATATTACATATTCATATCCATTCCCTGCCCATAAACCCTAAGAGATTTTTACTCCACCTGCAACATCCTCATCTTTGTAAATAGCATCTGAAATATTTACTGGTAAAACACCATGAGAGCAGCTAAAATGGCACAGATACCCAGTAGTTATTATTTTGACCTGTTTTCTTCTAATTTCTCAATCAAATTTGCACCTTGTTTCTGTCCAAAACACTTCATCATGGGAAATCTGTTCTGTTTGTGAGGGCAATGCCGTGCCACACAGATTCAATAAGAGTTAAACTCTTCCACTAAGGTAATTCTTCACCAAAATTGTCTTGAGTGCTAAGAAATCTGCTTTGATTCCCATTTCCAGTGCCAGATACATTTGCACTAGCAGATTCATTGGAAAAATACTTTCTTACTGTACAGAGCAGCTGATTATCTTCGCCTGATGCTGTTAAACTGACCATCACCTTTCCTCCCTCGTTTTTTAAAGTCCTCTTTAAACAACAGCCCCTAAACAACAACAATAAAAAATTTCCCTGGGAAAACTTTATTCTCTTCCATTTGAATTGCAGCGTCTGTAGGAGGAGGGAAAGAATGTAAATGTCAGTATGTTTTGAAGAGCAGTTTGTCATGCTGTAAGTTTCTATAGCATTGAACATCTTCTAATTCTAGATGGACTGAGATTAGAAGGGCTAAAATAAACTAATGTGCCAAGGACTATATTCAAAATATTCAGAAATAGAAATCGACTGCCTTCTGAGGAGAGCTAGCACAAGAACTGAATAGCCCTCACATCCCTATTTCATTCTTAAGGCTTACACAAAACTGTCAGGTAGATATGCAGACCCTGAAGAGACTTTCACACAGGTGACCCTGTTATCTGTCCTGTTTACAAAACGTGATTATTTTGTTACATCAGTACAGGATTGCATATGAACTCATGTATGTTGCACAGAGAATTAACACAGTGATCCTACAGTTTGCTCAGTGTGAATGGTTCACAGAACCCTGCTGGATACACAATCAGCATTTAGGGCAAATGAGAAAGCAAATAAATGAATAAATGGAAAAAGAGTATCGGTGACAAAGTAAAAGGCACTAAACAAATTCTATATAGAATTAATATTAGAATATATTCTGTATAGAAAAATCCCCATCAGAATCACTGAAAGACACGTAATCCTCCAAGATAACACCAATACTAAAATACAAAACATTTCCCCTTACAGGCAAAGTTAAAATCCTCAATCAAAACTCTAGCTCATCAATGAACGTTTCAAGTACAACAAAAGGCATATAAAAGAATGGCACAAGGAAAGAACATGAAAATGTAGTCCTGAAGAGTGACTCGACACACAAAGTACCTCCACGTGTCATCTCACACTACCTTGGTCACTCCACTTCAAACCAGATTCAAGGCACTGGACTGAGGTTAATTTGAAGGCACTAACACAGGAGACTGTTGTGCTCAAAATGTTGTACTAATAATTAGACGTTTGTTACTGGTCACTCATTAGAACAGGGTTATAGCCAGAGTTCATGAGAATACTTTATTTTTCATTTGAAAAAAGAACAGATTCTCTTCAGAGTCCAGTTTCTAAATCAAGGCCTTTGACACCCCAGTGCCTAATTCCTACTTGTCCGTGCACAGCACTGCATAAATAATTTATTTTTTTCTCTTTGACTCATACTCAGCTGAAAGCCAAAAAGTAAATCTTGGGCTAGAATCCATGCTGTATTTCTCACTTCTACATTCTAGCATAAATCCCTTGAAATTCTGGTCACCAACTGAAAATTGAATTGTAAAGTTAAAAGCTACACTCAACAAGGTGCTATGCTCTCCTCCTCCTTAAGATACATAACGTCCCTTAGATTATTTATATATATATATATAATGAAAGGACAACTTTTAAGTGTTAGGAACTATCTGATCAATGGTTAAAAGTTTTGCCAGCTTAGTTTTCTCAGTTAGCAGTGTGATTTCTTTGTGCTGACGTGGCTATGCCAGCTGCTAGCTATGCAATTAGATGCAACTGCACTAGCAGGGAAGTCTTCAGTGATTTGAGAGTTGGTACAAGCTAAATCAGAAACGTTAACTTTTTTTTTTTTTGACAGTAGGAATGGTATTTCTAAGCATAGAAAGGGTCTAAAGCTCAATATACTCAACACTTTAATTGAGGGCTGAGAGAACTGCTAGCTTCAGCCTCAAGATAGGGTGTTAATCCTGTGCTTCCAGAGGAATTCAAATCCTCCAGGAAATAGCAAAGAGCCAAGTCCTAGTAAAATACAAAAAGACAAAAAGAAAATTTCCCTTGTCATTTTTACATTGAAAAATCCCTTCAAAAGGCTGACTATATATATGAATGATAAAGGAGTAGTAAAGAAAGGATTGTATTTTGGCAGTGGATTTTGCAGTTCACCTGTAAGTTCCAGTGCATACAAAGCTCTCTCCCAAACTACCTCCACTAAAATCTCTCTGAAGGCACAATGACAGAGAAATAATAACGGGCAGGTCAAAATCCTCTGTAGAATCCTCTTTGGGATTCTACAGTCATTAGTTTCCTGAAGTGGACTGCAGTTATTTTTAAGAAAATAGACAATTCTGCCCAAAAAATCCTCAACTCAGACAATCTACCCCACATGTAACATCCAAGTAAGTTTTGCTCTCAAATTCCAAGCAGAATCTCTACTCAGCACCAGAAGTATATAAATGCCAGTTTTGAGAGGGTAAAGTAAATCTTAGCCATTTGGAAGATGTACAGATAATACCTCAAATAAAACTAAACTGGGCTTTCAGAACACCAAAATAAAGGCAGGTAATAGGAGCATATTCTCCCATTTTCCCTAGCAGGCTGTCTGATGAGAAAATCTCTTACTCAGCATTTGAGCACACTTTGCTGCATTCCATGCTGTATACAGAAAGCTACACGAAGCACTAGGAGACCAATGAAGAACCTAGCAGAAGCACGCTTTATGAAACTGCCAAGCTAGGGAAAGAAATGATTTTCAAGAGGACTTTTTTTTTTTTTCAAGAGGTTTTTATGAGCTGGGCTGAGAAAAAAAAAAAGATCTAAGATTGAAAAAACATTATCTTATATAATAAATGGGCAGAAAAGTTTCTTATGACAAATACATGGAAGCAAATCCTAGAGCTCCTCCTTTAGCTGGAAGAAAACTTCTTTGACTCCAGCAGGTGCCAGCCTGCATAAACTTACATGGCCCCACACTGTTTAACACATATTTCTTTATGACACCACGCTACCAGCTCTGAGAAAAGATGGTTATGTATCTGTTCAGACGCTATAGCAACAAGCACCTCAAATTGGATACAACAGGTCTACTACCAAGTTAGCACAAAAGAAATAAAACATCTGCCTATTTGGAGTGTTTAGCTAGCTATTGTTACTACCGAGTTGAGTCATGTCTTTAATATATTCATTCACACACCGCTACAAGCATAGAAATTATTTTATTCCCGTTTTATTTTACCTGAGGTGAGGCATGGAAAAGCTCGGTAACCTGCCCAAGGTCACAGAGAACATCTCCTCCCTGTATGTTACAGTACCTGAAATGAAACTGCTGATTTATACTGGAGACAGCAGTGCCCCCTCTTCACTTCCCACTCTGTGTCAATGGAACCATCAGTTCTTTGGAGGGTTTGGAGCTTGGCTAAAATTTTGGCTCAGTACAAGGGCACGTGGGTGTTATCTGGGTGCAATCTGAGTCAGATACATGAGCTAATCATGCCTTTTGCCCTCGCACTCTTTGAAACTATGATCTCAAGATGCTAATGGCCTGGAAGCATCACATCCTAACTATTCATTCCTGATCCTTGATTGTTGACAACTTAAGACAACTTAAAATGACAATGATTAACATATATATAAGAACAATACTCTCAGTACTACAGGCTTTAATGAAACACAGGTGGCTGGATTTTATACGTATCACTGGAGTATGTACAGCCGCCTTCTTTCCCTCCTTGCCTTTGTCTCCCTCCCCCCTCCACAGATAATATTGGTTGCACATGTCTCTTTTACATTTATGACCAATCTTCTGAGATGACTGACAACTGAGGTAGCTGACATATAATGCGAATCTTCCCACAGTTATCCATTCTGAGACATGCAGCTGAATAAAATTCCACTCAGTCAGACATAAAATCAAATTAGAGGAGTTCACTCTGAAGAGAAAGAACTAAATTTGAAACAAATAAAGCAATGCATAATTCACTTGCAATGGGATCATTTTGTAAAACTACATTAATCATAATCATAGCAAGGTAATATGGATACACTGTGTACATTGTGTGCTTACCACATATCACTGTTCATTATGCAGCTGTGCTTCAGTCACATAGGGGACTTACCCACATATAACGTGGGTGAGTATCTTTTTTGTTTGTTTGTGTGTGAGTGTGTGTGTGTGTGTGTGTGTGTGTTCAGGATTTGTCAACAGAGCCCTTCTGCTTATTAATAATTAAACCTTATGGCAATACAGCACATTTTGCTCACACCACATGCATTCACAAAGACCTTCACCCATCACTGAAATCCCTGGGTTAACACGCAACATATTTCTCCACGAAGCACTGCAGTATTATTCATTGGTTTAGAAAAGAATCAAAAAATGCTGTACCTTTTAACTGCACAAATTCAGGTAGAAGGCAATGACTCAAATATGGAAGCTGGCTAACCCTGAAGTAGCGTTTTTGATGTTTGGCAAAAATGCTGTCGGGTATTTATTGACCATAAGTATTTAAGACCTCAGTTTGGGATCTGATTTTTAAGACAGCATTTTTCATCTGCACAGCAGCTCACAGCTGTGATAATACCTCAAGTTAAAGGAGAAAGTACAAGCGACTGCTTTGCATCTACTCTGCAAAGTCTCAGGATGTCCCCCCTTATTTGATGTATAAGAGCTGATAGGTTAAAAGCTAATTAATTGAATAATTTCTAAAACATGAGAAATATTTCTACACTTCTATTAAAGTGTTCGACTTGGAAAAGTCATTCTAAAATAAACATTCATCATGCTGCATATTCAATCTCTCTCAGTAAATGTCTGATGAAAGGTTAAGAAAGATATTTTTTATGGGATTTTAGAGTCAAGCTGGCTTCTTCCTGGACTAGAGTACTGTCAGCAATCAGAATTTCCTGACTTAAATGCGGCGAATCATTCTTTTAATCACATAGTATGGATCGTAGCATGATTTTACAGCTACATCATTTTTAAAAGAACTAGCAGGTGAGAAATACTGAAAAAGCTAACTAAAAAGGATATGATCAAACACGTATCAGGAGCAGGTAAGATAAGTAGATTTTTTTTTATATGATTCCATATACTGTGATCCTTCGTTAACAAAAATTTCCATTCTTATTTCCAGCTCATCCTAAAAGATTGTTCCCTGTATAAACCTGCTTTTATTTATGAAAAAAAAAAAAAAGGATCAGTCAGAAGACAGAGGTATAGTGCATACAATACAAATGGAATTATTTTTTCTTACACAAACATTATGGCTTTGCATGAGGATGCAGCAAGGTGAATACCCTACAAATCAAACTGCAGGTTGCTGACACTGGGCTCAGCCATTTGCAGACGTGGGTTATTTCTAGATTCCAAAGGTGTCTTTAACATTCAATATCCGATCCACATAGCTTTTTCCACACCACTTTATTACTACACTTTGATGTAAGGGAATTTAAGTTTCATAATATGCACATGCAGAAATCAAAGACAGAGAAGCTCACAAGCTTCACTTACAGCAAGTATCCTATTTGCCAGCATGATGGCTGCACACACCTCAAAACTATTACAGATAGCAAACAGGAGATTGAGATCATTTTAAAGCAGATACACATAATGGCTATGCCCTTGTACAGGGCAAAATGTGGATGAGGATGACTGGGAGAGAGGAGGTATGACTTATGGAAGCAAAGAGAGCCTCCTAAGTTTGTATCCCTAAGCTCCTACAGTCTCTGACTCTGAATACAGGGAAGAGTATGCTAACTAGGAACAGGTCAAGCCTTCAACAATTTCTCCACCGCTGCACGTAAGAAGAGACTGAACTGAACTGAGCTGACTACCTGGAAAGACTTATAATAGAAATTCTATTCCATTTTGATGCAGAGATTTGGCCCACAACCATTACAGTTCCAGTGCTGTGGTCATTAGATTATGTCACTTGTATATAGGAAAAGCAGTTCAGAGGACAATAAAATGACTTGTCTGAGGTTATCCAGCCACTTAGCAGAAGAAGCTCAGGCAGTACACTCAACTTCAGAGCCCTCCACTACAGACCTGTTAAGCAGGACATGCAGCCCTCTGAGGAAATCTGCTGGGGAATGTCCTCCATCTCTGGTTACCTCTCCTTGCTATGAAAGATCTCTATTTCAGTCTTAGTGTTCGATTCAAAAACACTGTGGCAAACCAGAAAAGAACTAAGAAATGTTTATGGTGAACACCCAATCATAACTCGGAGCATGGCATTTTTGGCCTTTTCTTTGCCATCAGTCTCATGGAAGAAGACCATTTCAGCATTCCTGCACAGGAAATTGATGCCTGAATTAAGGATACAAAGAATCCCATTAACAATTCTAGATATGACACTTAAATATCAGATAGACAAACTCTGACTTAAATCTAGGAAAACAATAAAAAGCAGAGTTTCTGTAGAAGGGACTGCTGCATAGATGGAAAGATTGTGCCAATGGCTGCTATAGTAACATAGGCTCAAATGCCTATTACTTCAAACATTTTCTTGGGCAGACAACTTAGTAACTCTATAACTCAGTTTTTTTACTTTTAACTAGGGATAATAGCTAAATGGGAGCACACTAAGGATAAGGCAGCATAAGCAACAGAGTACATAAAAATCTCACAGAGAGATTTGAGTTTGTGTATGGGTACAGCACAGCAAATTTGAAGCTATTTTACTCCATTTTTTTAAGCTAACAAACTATCTTACTGACACCATTTCAGCACTAGGTAATAAAGATCACATTTTTCAAGCAAAGGCATAACACTATACTTTACCTTAAAATGAAATTGCAGATCTAGTTTTTCTACAAAACAAAGGAGAAAGAGGGAGGCCAAACCCTGTCTTGATAACATCTGCTGAGCTTCTTCTTGAGACAGAAGGACCTTCAGGTTACATTCTACTAGCCAGTGAGTGATGCCCAATATCGGCATCAAGAATGTTAGGTTATTTAAAACCAAGATGTTCAAATCGTATGTACAGATAGCAATATATAGCTATGCCTAAAGCTGCCAGACAGGAGACAAATTTCTCAGTCTGACATCTACAGTCGAAGCCCAAAGACAGTCTTTTTTATTGTATTTGATTGTTTTGACAAGTTCAACACAAAGTCAAACATGGCCCAGAGAAGAACATACCTAAACATGTTCTCTTCCAGAGAAGAGCAATGAAGCTGGAAAAGGGACTAGAAAACAAGGCGTATGAGGAGTGGCTGATGCAACTGGGGTTGTTTAGTCTGCAGAAGAGGAGGCTAAGGGGAGACCTTACTGCTCTCTACAACTTCCTGAAAGAAGGTTGCAGTGAGGTTGGTGTCGGTCTCTTTTCTCAGGTGACAAGTGATGGAATGTGAGGAAATGGCCTCAGGTTGTATCAGGAGATGTTTAGGTTGTTAGAGTTGCCACCCCTGGAGAGACTTAAGGGACGTGTGGATGTGGTGCTTAGGGACGTGTTTTCGTGATGTTATTCAGTAGTTGGACTTGATAATCTTATTGGTCTTTTTCCAACCTAAATGATTCTGTGACTCTAAACCACACAAACTCTGCAGGATTCCTTCTGCTAAACAACAAACTAAGCACAAATGAAATTAAAACAGGAATTTTTCTTCACAAGTCCTGGTCATAACAGACATGGTTAAAAGGACAAAAAAAGCCTTTCAGAAAAGTATAACACTGACTTGAAGACTAATGTACAACATGAATAAACTAAAACAAACCTTTAATTTTATTTTTCAGCATTATCCAGGTATCAGTAACCAGAACATAAAAATTAACTAATCAGATGCTATTTCTTCTCTTTCAGTGAGTCAGTGCTGCCATCTAAAGATATTTAAGGGGCATGCAAAAGAAATTCAAAGCCGTGCATACAAGTAACATTCTGGAAACGTATCTGAGCAGGCAGATAATGCAGGCTAAGTAAATATGTTAATGAGATACAACTACCTATGTATGTTGCAGTACCTGCAGGAGCAATTCTTTCTCTATCACTTCGCCTGTCTTGCTGATAAGCTGCTTCTGTAGCCTCTGTATTTTTTGGATCAGCTCATAGGTACTTGGGTCACTGGCCTAGATGAGAGCAAAGCAGTATCAAAAATTATACATTATAACAAGTTAGTGTTTCTCTCTTGCAAATTAAAACCACAATATTTAAGTGTCCAAAAGTGACAAATACAAAATGAGATGCAGAGGGGAATAAGGGACTGAATTGTTTGTTTTTAAGGACATGTGTTCAAGGAGTCCTGAACCTGGAGTCTCTGCCTCTTGAAAACCTCACGTTTAATAGCATTAACCTTATGAATCCTTCTAAAACATCCAACATACATTGGAGTCCTTCAAAACTTAACACCCAAGACAATGGATTGGCAGAACCATGCAGCAGGGAAGAAAGAGGAGGCTAGTTTAGGTTTTAAGCAGAAGCTGAAACTGACCCCTAAAATAAATAGAGCAGTGCAAATACTTCCCTCTGTTTTAAAAACTTCAAACTGGGATTTTAGGAGCAGAAGACTTTTCTCTTGAGCAAAAGAAAAAATAACTGCAATATAGTCTTTTGAAACAGGTTGAAAAGTTAAAAATAAATTAGGGGGGTATATTGACAAACTACTATGAGGCTTTAAGGTGACTACATTTGTGGCATCTCATTCTTCAATGGAATTAAGCGCTTAAAAAGATGACAGATCGTTGCCAGTACACTGCTGTTTTCTGTCTACATAGCCTGTAAAGACAAGGAGCAAGCATACGTCTCTCTACCCTTCTTCCATTTTCATTCTTTTGTCACAGATTGCATCTGGAAGAATCTCTAAGGAGAAAACAATTCTGTGGGGAGCAGCTAGCCAAGCTTACTTTTCCATTTCTCTGTATCTTATTGGATCCTTTACTGTCTATTGAAGATTAAATTCTGACTGAAGCTTTTCCCCAATTGGGAGATTCACAACACATCTCTCCCACATGGTCCTTCCTTTCTCATGTGGTTTTTCTGGTGGACCATAATGATTAAACACACTGTAGTAAAGGTTCCAATAATTATTCACTCTCTGCATCTTTGCTTGTATTTATAAGGACCTTGATATCTCATGACTCTTTATCCTCTAACAGACTTTTTCTAAATTTACTAATCAATTCAAGTGTAACTGGGACACACTGACACAGATATGCATGCAGCACTCACAACCCCACAACATTTCCTGAGAAACCTGGCTAAAAAGCAGTTTAGTCCCCATGGCCCACTCAGTCCTTGATTCTTCTATAGCGCTGCCCAAACATGGTGCTAATTTGTGACAATTGTAGTGATGCGAGGGTGTTTGTTCATTAGGAACTGAACCAAAACCCCATCAGAATTATTTCATATGGACTTTGCCATCTGGTGGCCTTTCTGTGTTCCAAATACAAACCAGTGACCTAGAATGGAAAGACATCATTTCCCATTATCGGTTTCTTCATAAATTCTTTCCTCCACCACCAGATGTTTCCACTGGCCTGACTTCCCTTTGTTATGTGGAGCTACTAGAGATTGTACCTAGATGTCTTTAACATCCTGCATTTTATCTCCCTTCTATGTGAAAAGCTAATCACACTGTTCAGTTTTAAGCTCTGCATGGAAAGAACAGAAATTAACTATTACACTAGTAAGCACAGCCAAAATATTCAGCTCTGTTTCTGTAGGGACTAGCATGTAACCACTCGTTATTAGAGCAGCTAAGCAACCCAAGGCTGGCATCAGATCAGAGATCCATGCAACAGAGAAATCTCAGCTGGCTCTGACTTACTCTGAAAAAATGAAGTAATGCCAACTGATGTTCATATATTTGGTCTATGCTTGACAGATTTATTATTTTTCCCCTTCATTTGGCAGGTTCAAATAGTGTGAAAATTTAGATTTGCTGTTTACATAACAGCTGACCTGACGCTACCCAGAATGGCTATCTTTGAAACCCCACCACTGTTTATGTGGAGGCCTTTTCCTTTTTTCACAGATGTGATTTACCTTCTGACTTCATGTCTGTCTGTTCCCAGTCCACCTGTTCTATGATCCTTTCTAATCCTGCCTTTCTTTCCACATAAATCTACCTAACTGGTGAGAGTAGGATTATACCTTTCCCCTATCATCCTCTTTCACTTCATCCATGTTAAGGAATCACCTCCTTGTAAATTCACCTTATGCATTCTTATTCCCTTTAGCATTTTACTGGCTCTTTACAAATCCCTCTGCAATTTTTTATTGAGAAAACGACACAAAAATAACACTGATTGCATTGTGCGAGGGAATCATTCAGCAGTTAACTGTTCCATTGGTACTATGGAAATTTCAGCCTGCCTGCCCTTCCACATAATTTGCATAACAGTAAAGTAAATAGGCTTTGTGCTGTGTCACTGATTTGGAAATGCGGGCTTTGGGAACTTGATGCTGAGACATCACCTCTAATTTTCTCCATCTGTGAACATTCAAGGGATTCTCCAGTTCTTCTTCCAGAACTTTGCACCGAGTTTGTTCTCTTAATAGCTCCTTCCGCATGTGATGAACCTCCTGTCTTAAGATGAGAATAAAACAAACAAACAAAAAATCACACCAAGACCCAAACAATATGCCCAAGGTATTAATATGAACATTAACAAACCATTCTTCCACGCACTACAGCCCTGGCAAAGTGTCTCTTGTGAGTAACACCAATAACATCATACAGGTGGTCCCATAAGATAACACAGGTAGAACACTTCATTCATTTTAGTAAGAATGACTCAAAAAAGGGACTTTTCATCAGTTCCTGGGAAATCTAGTTCACAGCCTTATGGATATCATCGCCCAATTTTTTCCGTGTACATTAAGGCTAGAATGGCAGTTAATTCATAATTCATCTGGAGTAACCTACAAATCACAGTTATGGTGTCATACCCAGTTACCTCTGTACTGAATCTGACAGCTGGTATTTGAACGAAGGTTTTAAAACTACATGGCTCACACAATCCAGTAAATAAAGCATAATGTATGGCCTAACTATGATGGACACTGTTCTTTAGAGAACCCAAGTTTGATTTCTCTTTCTACCTCTCGTCAAGGGACTCCAGAGGTGATTTGCTGCTGAATATAAAATTAATTGAGCACTCCAAAGAAGCTTTGACAACTAAGGTCCCCATGCTGGGGTCAGGGAGTGAAGGAGCAGGAAAACCAAGGCACATTCTGCAAGGGTCCAACCCTTATGACTTTGGTGGGTGTATCCTGTGATTTCCTCAAGGGGAAGGGGAATGGAGGATCACCATGTACCTACTCCCTCACTGAGTATTTCTCTGCCAACATCAGTGCTGAATGTAGCTCACTAGACAGAAAAAGACCTGTTTTTTTAAACTGTGGGGTTGGACAAGGTTATTGAAAAGGAAAAAAAAAAATCTCCAATTGGCAAATCAAGGAAGCTAATTAGCAGCACAAGTGATAAATGGACTCTTTCAACAGACAGCTTTCATGATAATTTTGGACTTCATTAAAATATGTGATTGATCCACCTCTCCATCCAAGAACTGATCCAACCATCACAGCATGCATTGCTCTATACTTCAATACCTTTACGGAGTTTCAATACAGTAATAGGCTTTCAGCTGAATGCATTTGGGCAGCAAATTCAAATCCTATCCCTGTCTGCAGAAAGTCAATGAAAACTGCAGTTGTTAGTGTTTTGCGCCCACTTCTTTTTTATCTTACACCAAATCAAACTGGCATAATTAAACTGGAGTCAATGGGACTAACCACAGACTGAAGTTAATTTGCTCCAGTAAAAGCCATGGAGTTATACTGATAAAGGTAAGCTAAAGATCTCACCCAAAACTGTGATAGCTACAGAGAATAGTATAATGGTTATCTGCTGTCTCTCATAGCTGTCTCTCCTTACAAACCATGACAAGTTCTACAGAAAAATCACAATCATTTCCTGTCAGCAAAGAATACACCTCAGGTTTGGGAGGGTTAAAAAAAGAAGGGAAGAATTAAGCCAGAGTAGGGGGAGATAAATCAGACTGGGGCTATTAAACTTCTGTTTTAAAGAAACACAACCTTCAATGAAAATTTAACTAAATCTTTCTCTCAGAGCAAGTCTACATATAAATCTGGAAGGAAAGAGCTCTGAAAATGTGTAGGGGTTTGTTATAAATATGTCAAGTGTTCCCCATCCACTGTGGATTGCCTAATAAAAAGCAGTTCCACTAATTTGGGCCCAAGGTACCACTAAGTAGCTCACTGAACTATGAACACCTTTTCTGCTGCTGTCTGTCAAGTTTATTCTGTAGGTAGTAATTCACAATACAAGGTGAAATGTGGAAGCTATTTCAGCTTTGGCAAAGATGTCTTTTTTCCTCCTTTCCTCCATCTTATACTTTAATTTTCTTCATCACTGATTAGTTGCTTTGTGAATTTAATCCACTGTGTTTGAGGTCAAACCAAATAATCCCGTTCTCCAAGGTATAATGTTTGTTGAAACAAATCTCTACCACACATAAAAGAAATTTTCTGTCTCAAACACAGAATCATGAATGCAGTCGCTATGGAAATGTATTCAACCAGTTTTTCTACCTGAGCTCCTCCACATTAGCCACACTTTTGCCAAGTATTCCTTTCTCACGCCGAATTTTTTTGATCTCCAGCTTGAGAAGCCGGATGTCTTCCGTTCTCTGTCGGTACTGGGCCTCACCCTTGTTTAAGATGGACTGCTGGATTTTGATCTTCTCATAGAGCAGAGCCACCTCATCATTGCGCCGAACAAGCTGGGACCCTAGGATATCTCTCTCATTGATAACCTAAGGACGCAGAGCAAAGCAATAATCTCAATTAAAGTTCCTCAGTACAATCCTAAAGCATTGTGACTACATTTTCATCAGCGAAAATCACTTGCATTAAGAGGTTTCACTATTATTAGTGAAAAAAACAATAGCAAAGCCTAGTAACTTCTGCTATAAGGGTTCAGACTCCTGAAAAATGTAAACTACAATGTAATAATGTAGTATAATGTAAACTACACTCATTTCAGTATCTTAACATTTTTATTTCAATGACACTACGATGCTTTAGTAGTACCACTTTTACCATAGCTGCGAATCATGATCTTAAAAATGCATTGGACAACTAAGGGAACAGAACAAAGTGTGTTTGAAAAGCCAAATGTGAGATTCCTACCTGCTCATACTCCTTCTTCTGCCTCAGCCTCTCAGCATCAGCCTCAGCAATAATTTTTAGGAGTTTTCTCTCTTCTGCCTCCTGATTTTCTATAAAGCGCTTGGTCTCCAGAGCCTGTTTTTTCATCTTAAGAAGTTCAGCCTGGTGGAGTCAAAGAATATAGGTAAACTGTGCTTGGTAACAACTTTCCATTATATACCTGAGATTAAGAGTTAGTATTTGAACAGAATCTCATACATTCACTTCATTTCCTGAGAGGTACGTATTTTGTTAGTTTTTGAGAATAAATCACCAAGACAAGCAAGCATGAAGACTGTAAAGAAAAGTTGTAAACAGCATTTGAATATTGTTACAGACAACAGATATTTAGAAGGATTTTTATCTATAATAATGGCTCAAGTTGTAATTCAGAGCAATTTCACTTTTTTTTTTTTAATAGGTAATATTTGGAGGTGTTTTGTTTTTGTTTTTTTTTTCAATTGAATTGTTATTCTGCTATGAAAATCTAGCAGACCTAAGTTCAAAGTAAGGCTGGGATATAAGAAAGGATAGCTCACCCTGCTAGAAAGGGCAACTATTTACATTACCTAATACAAATCAGCATCTACCTGGGACAGGCTTCAGACTGGAATAACAGAACTGGTGGAGAAGATGGCAATCAGGCATGGAAAAGCAAAATTAAAGAGCCTTAGCATTTTTTAGTGGAAGTGTAGATGAGAAATACTGGGAAGAAGAAGGATTCCCCTAAGCAAAAGAGAAGTAATGCATTGTTACAGTGGCTGCATACCACTAACATAAATACTGAAAATTAACCAATATCCTACTGTCATGAACTCTGTAATTCGAGACATGTACGTAGAGAAAGAGTAATAAGGTCTTCTTGGATTATTAGAAATTTCTAGGATTACTAGGCAATTACATATAGGAAAGTTGGAATCAGCTGACTACAGTCCCTTTTCACAAATATGAAAACTTTCAAGCCTTGACTAAAAGACTTTGCCACAGCTCTGACCCTCATAATGATGACGTTCAAGCTGCCTTTTCAGAAAGAACATCATTGAACGCTGAAAGAATGAGGCTGTGATGAAGGCTGCACCTGCAAAAACATTGATTTAAGACAGAAACAACAGTTCCATCGTCATAATAAAATAGCTTGTTCAATTCTTATTTTCTTTAATAAAATACTCATTTTCCCATATGTGCAACACTCACATCTCTCTTACTTAGTGTTGGATGTTCATCAGAATCCATCAACCGAACAAAAATGCATGCCACTTCATATTGAAATGCAATCAAGAGTGTGCAAAAGCTGTCTACGAATGTAAAACTGCTCATGCATTGCACATTGCTAGATAATATTTTTTTAATATATCAAATTTCTGTGTTCTCCTTATGTCACAAAATATATGAGTTGTAAACAAGGAGTGGCAGTAGATGTTAGCAGCAAACAATTCATAGGAACAAATCTCCTCACTGGAATGCACAAAGCTAAAATAAATCTGAACTACCTTGCACAGTAAAGAACATAAATACTTTAAGTCACAAACAGGCCCCACAAACTAATAGGACTTTCACTGAGATTAAATATGCTGAAGACTACAGAATCAGGGTCTGTGCACATTAGTTAAAAGAAAAAGAAATGAATAAACACAGTACAAGCAGAAAAAGTGGCAGGTCTGAAACTGCTGTAAATGAGCACAGCTCATTTGAGGTTGGTTCGGAGAGTCTGCAAAAACTAAAGAACAGTCAGCAAGAAAGATGAATTTATATGGGACCTGTGCCAACATCTCAAACAAAATTCAAACTAAATCCCTGTTTAGGTTCTGAAACACTACAGTAAGTGAACAGGTTTTTGTATTTGTTCTAGAGGTGGGAGGAAAATACAGATTTTAGAAAAGGTGTAACTGGGGCTGGAGAAAGAATGCTGAAAATAATAATAATAATAATAACTGTGAGCAGAAAGTTTCACGTTCAGATTTCGAGAAAATGCTTAAAAAAAAAGACAAGCGTGATCATGTAAAAAGCATACATAAGCCTCCACCAGCTCAAATCTGGAGGGCCATACTTATTATAGCTTTCAGATACATATTTGTCAACACTTGGATGTTTTGCCAAAACTGTCTGATCTGCAAGCCTGTAGGAATGCCAACTGAAACCAAAGGATGGCGTTGTACTGGCTTTAAGGGAGCTTGGATCAGGTGCCCCGTGTTTCATTTACCATGATTACACATTTTTAAGACCTTTATGACAGCTGAGCTAAGCATAAGTCCAATGTCTGTATAATTTTGTTCCTGTGAATCTCACTACTCCATGCTTTAGTGCATTCTTTAAACTGATTTCTGGGGAACAGCTTGCTTCCTTCACATCAGTACAAACAGGACAAATTGAAGCTGGCTTGCTACACAAATAATTGGGTTCTTTTGTGCCTCTGTCAGTCAGAGCCCTCTTTGAATTCTCCTATGCATCAGTATTCAGCAGAGACAGGCAGGTAGACGACCACAATGCCCTGAAGCTATTCACTAATGTGATGTCAGTCCATAGCCTTGCTAGTGAATAATTGAGGGGGTAAAGCATGTAGCAATTGTGTTTGTCGAATGGACAGCAGACAATTCTGAGGTGATGAGGCAGAATTGGTGACTAGTTAAGGCAGAAAGCTGAACATAGAAAATGAGATACTATTTGACTTCTCCATCACTGATAGACCAACTCTGAGACAGATCGGGTACAAGAACATAAATTCATCATTTTTTACAAAGTTCTATTGGCATCTTGTCATAAATATAATGTGCTGAGAAGGGCTGAAAACCTAAGGAATCATTGTTGCACAGCAATAAACTGCCAAAAGAAAACATTGTGGAAAGTGGTGGAGGACTGCTGAGTTTTGGGGGGTGTTGTTTGTTTGCAGTTTTTGTTTTATTACTGCTTAGTGAAGAGAAATATAAGTTACTGTGGACACTAGCTCCTTAAATCTTTTGAGAGAGCAGCAAATTGTGTTGCGATATCACCACAAATTTAATGGCATATCTAAGAATGGGCTGCAGCCAGGGCTGAGCAGTGTCAGAGCTTCAAGCTCAGAATATAATATAATATAATATAATATAATATAATATAATATAATATAATATAATATAATATAATATAATATAATATAATATAATATAATGGGGCTCACACTTAAAAACAGCAGGGAGAAAGTAGTTTAAAGAAAGAAAAACTTGAATTATAAGGGTCCACATTTAAAAAGTTTACTGCAATCAGGCTATCCCCAAAATCCACATTTCTGAAACAAAAAGTGAATGTTTTAGTAAAAAACTTTAGTCACCAAGTGATGTAAGGGTTCCAACTGGCATTCCAGGATCTTTCTAACTATAGTTACAGGCAGAAATGAAATTTGTCAGTTACGTGGAATATTTGTATAACTAATACCTCTAAATAGTGCCGAGATCTTGTGCTTCAATTGCAGAAGATTTTTTTAAGATACAGCAAGACAACTGCCACAGACCAGGAACATGATGCAGTCTCTGAAACCATGGGAGCCATCCTTTGTAATAAGGTTTATGTGTAGGGGGTCTTACCTTCAATGCATCTTTCTCCCTCTCTGTTTGCTGATGTTCTTGATGAGCTTTCGCAAGGGCTGCTTCTTTGTCTGTGATCTCCTCTGTCAGCTGTTCTGCCTGTTGTGTCACAGCTTTTAGTCTCTTCTTCATTTCTGCTATCTCATCCTATAAGTACAGAAAGTGTGATCCCAAAAAGGGATCAAAAAATAGTAAGTTTCTGCTTGGGTGTTCAGCCTAGTTCAGTTTTGAGAAACGCGTTGTACATACCACTAGACTTTACTTTTTAATGTGATAGAAGTTTCATTATATGACAATTTTTTTAGTTTATGCTACTGTGACATTGCTGTAAAAAGGTCTTTAAAAGTCACATTGGTAACAACAATAATCACTAACGACTCTAATAAGCCATTTCATTTGAAGTGCTGGACACACAATAAGAACTAGCACTCAATCCAAATTCATAACAAGATTCTGATTCTATCCATCTTTTTTCATGCTTCTAGTAGTGCTTTTCAATAAGGTTGGGTATAGTTGTGTATAAATGTTTGGGAAAAAGATGGTTTTATGCAAAGGAATATAGCCATGAGTAGGATACCTGTATGTCTTTAAGGGAGTGTAGCAAATGCTTAGCTCCATTTTGCTTTTTTGCTAGCTTATACAAAGGTGCATGGGGAAAACAGTGTGATCAGAAATAGGGAAACCACTGGTATGGGAATATTTAGCATATATTTTAGGCTCAAGACACAGAGCAATAAGCCTGGAAGCACTGCAGAGAGGTCAGGGCACTAGAACTATTTCTACTCCCAACACAAAGGTGACTGCCTGTGCAACACAAAGAAACTGTTCCACTGACTGCAGTGATGGCACATGCTGTGACACAAATGGAAGCTAGTAAATTCAATCCATGGACAGACATGCTCTTCTGGATCCAGCAAAAACAGCTTTAAAAGCTGTTAGTCCTCTGCTGGAGACTACCAGCTCACAGAGAAGGCATGTGAGTACATTCTATTTCAGTATAAAATCATTTTAAGCTTAGGTTGTCTTTCAGCACCATCCACCATCAGTGTGGATTTGCTTGCTAAATGAGAAACTTTTTCTTTCCTGAAATGCTTAGTGCAGTTAAGGAAGGTCTTGAGTGAAGGCAGTCTTCAAAAACAGTACTGAGAAAGTGCCAATTGCTAGTCTGACAGACCTCAAAAACAAAATCCATGGACTTTAGTTTTATCTAAAATTTTTTTTGTGTGCAAATTTTTTTTACTTCTCAAAAGGAATAACTTAGCATATTTTTTAATACCATCACGAGCCTTTTTCCTTTCATGGCTAGATGGCCTGTTGCTGAACTACAAATGGCTGTTTTTTCACTGCCACACATAATACTGCCTTGACCAAAAGAGCTTTTGGGCTCAGCCATCTTCTCACACAGGACTTGCTAAAAAAGTGTTATGATGAGCTAAGTAATGTATTAAAGTCTAAATAACAGCCTCTAACAACTGGAACCATGAACAGCATTATGTATGCCACCATATAAACATTCAAACCCTGATGAAATTGATGAGTTCACTGCTTCATTTTGTAACCAAGCATATAGTTGCCAGTTCTTTCTAAGTAAGAGAATCGATGCTGTATATTAAAATAATAATAATAAAAATAATTAAAGAATAATAATAGCACTGCATTTTTTCACTCTTATTTCTCCTGAGCAATTGTTTGGGAGCAGCAAGAACCCCAGCACCACTACCACTGACAAGAAGCAGACAGAGGACAAGCAAAGTGTTCTACCTATTTGACAAAACAGCTCATTCCTAAGCAAATCAAGCATACAGTAGGATAGGAACTTGGACAGTTAATTCCCACCTGCTTCTCAAGCAAAACATCTACCTATGCAAAGCAGAGCATAAATTTGTGATCTACTATACTCGTTTATGGTATAGAATCCTGAAATAACCCAATGCCGTAAATCACAGCTATCCAAGGTCCCAGTTTCTGCCAACTGCAATAGGATTTGTGTAGTATTTTAAATCTTTATATCAGAATAACAGGGTATTCTTGAGTGATCTGTTCTCTTCCTCTAGCATCTTAGTGAGATCCCCAAGGCAAAGATAGGAATGGAGAAAATCATTGTCTGAGGAAAATGACACTCCCTGAAAGGAACAAGTGAGGTGGAAGCATTTAGTTCTGTCAGAAAATTCCCCTTCAGGTGAGAAAGTGTTCCCTCTGCTTTCAAAATCACAATATACATTAATGTGCATCTGCATACAGGGTTAAGGAGGCAATCTTATTCCCATTATACCCTATTTTTCATACACACAGACAACTCCTAAAGGGATAGAACCAAGTGCAGCCAAGAGGGAAAGGAAAATGTTTCTTCTCTGATAGAGTTGTATGAATCCATAGCTCCTTTACACTGTGGTTTTATGCATGGCTTTAAACTGGGGTATTGCCACATAATGACTATGAATTCCTATTGCCAGTCCAAATACATACGGTCCATATAAACTCTCAGGAACCAAAAACATTGATTTACCCAAAACACAGAAGAATTCAGAAACCACTTATGCAAGTGACCACTTAAAGAAGTGAACTTTCCTTTGAACAAATTAAAATTAGATCAGAGAATAAAACAAAGAAGGAAACACAAAGAAAAAAAGTACTCTTCTACCTTAGCTTCAACCAGATTTTTACTGTATAGGTTCCTCTCTGTTCTCACAACTTCACAGAGGTTTTGTTGCTGTTTTAGTTTAATCTCAGACTCCTGTATTTTCTTCTCATAGTCACAGATCTGAATTTCCCGTAATTCAATATCCTTCAGGTTCTGGAGGACCTGGAGCAGAAAGAAGGAAATGAACAGTTTAAGCCATTATCACAAGATTATGAGGACGGGGTTTGTCATTTTTATCTAAGATGACAACTTAAAAAAACTGTGATAAGAAGTTGTAGTTACAGATAAAATCACTTCAGTCCATGTCCAAGTTTAACCTTTCTGGATTGCTTATGTGGAAGAACATTTTATTTCAGTCTGATACCTAATAGTTGTTTGTTTGTTTGTTTCTTTTTCCAAGACAAAAACTTACAGATATGCACATCTGTTAATCTACTGAAAATGTTGCCACCAAGCTGGTTCAATAAAATCAACATAAGCAGCTTTCACTGAGAACAGGCTTAGGTTGTTTATAAAGCAAGGCTAGATTATGTACATGGTTTTAGATGTAATCTGTACCATAAAATGGTTAAAAAAGTAATTCTCCAAGAAGGTCTGCATATACTCCACCGGTGTGAAATCCAGTTAGCTTCTAATAATTCAGCTTTTTTTAAAATGAACACCTGATCACAAACTATTGCTCACAAACTTGACCTAAGTCTTCTTTTTATCTTCTTTTCATGAATGGGGAGACACAATTATTCCCTAAAGAGAATGGAGTGGTGTAGACTATAAACTGTAGAGAGAAGATGATCACATACAGCATCAATAAATGAAAATGCAAAATTTTATAGACACCTTCATTAAACAGTTACCACCATAACAATATATAAGAATTACTACATTAAAGAAGCAAAAATACAGTTTCTAATCATTATGATGGGCTTCCCAAAATAAATACACTTTTTTTTTTTTTTCCAGAGTAAGAATCTTCCTTCTGCTGTACAAAGTTGAAAGCCAAGGAGCACAAACAAGTATCATTCAAATGGAATCCAACACTTGTAGCGTTGGATAAAAAGGAAACAAAAGAAATAAAAAGGAAACTGAGGAGTGAACGTCAGGAACAACATTTTTCAAGTTCATTGCCTGAGGGAGAGAAGAATGCCACACTTAAATCCAGGAAAAAGATCAAAAGATTAAACAAAAAGCTGAGGAATCACATGGACAAAATCCAGGAGAGAAGTCCATTACAACTTCATTTCATAGCCAGTTCTCCAGATGCTGTTTTTGAAAGTAGCAATTTGAGCTATGATTTACGTTCATATGTCAAAGCGGAAGAATATAAAAATGTTTACATCAGATAGTCAGTAACTGCAAAGTTTGCAGTCGGCAAAGTTGTCCCTTGCTTAGCAGTAAAGCCTTGTGAGGTCCAACTATGGGGCAGGAGCTTAATTAATTGATTATTCTATCAGGTCCCTCCAAACAACTCTGGAGATAGGGGATAGCTAAATATAGAAAATTTTATTACAGCTGCAGAAATACAATTCTAGCACATTTGAAGCTGACTGCAGAGGATCCCAGGAACTGCTTACAGTGCAATACAAAAACACAGTCCCAGTTTATAACCTACTCCTGCCTTTTCCTTTTCTGCTAAAACAACCTGCCAATAGTAATCGCAGGGAGAAGAAATCAATAAGTGCAGTTTGCACTATGGTGATCACAGGCTGGAGCAAGGCTCAAAAGTAGGTCACTGTATTTGTAAATCTTTTACTTGGTTTTGATGCAATGTAAGTGCAATAAGCTCGTGGACTAAGTTTTTCAGCTTCGTGCTCATAGACTAGATGCTGACTCTGCTTTTTCAGGAATGATTAAACTCAAATAATTCTCCCTTATAAATACAGAAAAGATACATGTTTCCCAACAGAGCAGCCCTGTGAGAGGCCGAGCATCCTCAATTATGATTGAGCTGTTAGCACACTACACCTCTCACATTTGGTAAAGAGGGTTCAAAGCTAGGCAGAAAATCTTAGATATTCACAGTTTTCTTCTGGACCCTCTCACTTTTTCACCTGTATACTTCACTACCAGTTGCTGTTGGTTACCTGCTTAGCTCAATGAACCTACTCAAGAACGCAGTAGTGGTGCCATCCTTACTTGTTTGCCTTGTTCTTAACTCACAGCTATACTGTTAGAAATTCACTACAAGGAAAAGATGCAAACTGGGACTTTGCAACAAAGACAAACCTCACTTCTGCAAAGTATTATTCCTAGGAAATGACAAATGGCAATCCAGACAAGGGAACATGTATCATGCAAAACACTATTTAAAAGTCCCTGGTCACATTTAGATGTAAAGGATAATTTTAAGGTGAGAAGATAGCAAATAACTTGTGAGTTGAAACAGCTTGAAAGTTAATCCCAGTAAATCAATGAGCTTCTTCAAGGGCCCTTCAATGTGATCTTCAGCAATTAATGGAACATGTTACAACCATGTTCCTGAATATACCTTCAGAAACAAAGCCATACATAATAATGGGCACCAGACAGCACAACTTTTATGCAGTGTTTCTCTGCAGCTATTCCTCCAAAATTTCTGTTTTGTAGATGAGATTGAACATCTTCTGATGTTTTACTCATACTGGGACTAATCCTCCAAAACACTGAGTCTTTTACAAAGATGTCAAGCGCTGTCAGCTCTCACTGGCCTCAACAGAATTTGAGGACACCAGTGGCAGGCAAAATAAGGTCCTTTGCAGATAAAATAGAACAACTGAAGAGTAATTTCCAACTGCATACAAGAACTGCAATTGTGGGACTCAGGTGTAAGTCAGAGGCTGGGGTTTAAACTCCTGCCTTGTTTTCATTTCCCAGATGACTGATGAACAAGAGCAATACCCAGCTAAACCCCAAGTTTCTCACTGAATAAACAGCCATGGCTGAGGTTCCCTCAGAGAGACCTGAAACACAATAGCAGGCAATACGCACTGACAATAAGAAATCTTTGTAAGCTGCCTGAAGACTATTGATCTGTTTCCTCCCAATGGCATGTAAAGAAATGTATATATAATCTTTACAGTTTCAAGAGCAAGAGAGCAAAGAACCACTTGCACAAAAAGCTGTTCCTACCTTCTGTTTGAGCTCATTGGCTTCATTGATGAGATTCTCTCTGTCCTTCTCCAACTGGTAAATAATCTTCCTTTGTTTCTGGGCTTCATTCTTATAATTCTGGATTTCTCCTTCTAAATTTTTCCTGGACTGTTCATGGAGCTTCACCAAATTTATCTGCTTCTGAGTGGCATTTGTAGCCTTCATCACTTTCTGAGGGGGGAAACAAAATGACTCTTAAGCTGTAAAAGGCAACACTGCCATCACTATGGCAAAAATATGCCATTACCTAAGTGGTTTATGGACTTCCTGATGTTATTATCCCTTATCTAATTTGCTCAGTAGAAATACTTGAGCCACATATCTAATTTAAAAATAAAAAATAAAAAATTCTAACAGAGCTGCCAAATAGCACTTTTTCTGATTTGAAGTTAAAACACTAATGTCTGCACTAAAAAAAAAATAAAAAAAAAAATGGATAGGATTGTTTACAAGTTGTATAATTAACAACTGGAAAAACCGTACCAGCTTCAAGGCATTTAGATTGTAAAGCATGTCAGTAGCATTTAAAATAACTAATAAACACAAATACCCTTATTTCTCATTTTCTGAACAGCAAGTTCAAACTGAATTAACCAAGCTTAGTTTCAAATTATGCATAGGGATTAAACAGAAAACATCAAGATCTCATCTTTACAAAATCAGCCTTGTAGTCGCCCTTTGAAATTTCTTTCCCTGCTTCAAAACAAATATTTGGAATCTGCAAAATCTGTGCCTCTTGAGTCAAGACACAGAACAGTGAATCCATACCAAGAAAAGCACCTGAGCTAAAGTCATCTTTTAGCATTGAATTTACTAGATTACACTTCAGGAATGCCCATAAACACGAGATGCTGGCTTGTAGTACAAGAACCATGGGCTGATGGAAAATGATCAGCAAGAGAAATGGACTGAAAAACCAAGGAGTTGTATTAACACAGTCTTCCAAGCTGCTACATGGTGTGTCAAAATTTTGGTTTGTTCTTCTACTATCACAGACTTCATTTGTCTATATTAATATTAAACTTCATATGCCAGAGTCTAAAAGCACAGATGTAATCAACTCTTCAGATATCAAATAACACGGGGTTGCAAGGTGAAAGCATATAGCATTTTTTTTAACTCCATGACAGTTTATATTTTAAAGCTTAGAAATATTTAATGTGTTTATGGGTACTAGCACTATTTCAACACACAGAAAAGAAGCGGCATAAGCATCTGCTTAAGGAAAACTGAATGTTTGACTCAACATTATTTATTCTACAACATTTCTGTTTCTCTGTGAGGGTTTAAACTACAGACATTTCAATCTCAAGCCATGAGGTTTGTTTATCAGTATTACCAATGCAAGCTCACCTTACTTAGCATATCCCTTTCCCTCATAAGCTCATTTATAGCTCTCTTGTCAATCTCTGCCTGTTTTTTGGCAGCCTCCAACTCTAGAGAAAAGGAGGAAAGAGTATAAATTCTGGATTCAAACTGAACAGATGTTAAAAATGCAGAAACAACTTAGTGGACTTACTAAACATTACATGAAGAGTTCAATTAGCTGTGACCATGTTTTGCAACCTCAGGTATCAGCTAAGGATGTTAATACTTATTTCAGTACTTAGAAGAACTCAGGCACAGTAATTAACGGTATAAGGACTTGTGTGCTCAAACCAAAATATCACAAAGCAGTTGAACTTTCAGAAATCATGGAGCACAGTGAAAATCAAATGCTTTTAGGGAGCTTCAAAGTGAGCAAATTGAAGCACTTTCAAATACCAGGGCATTCAGTCTCATTCTAATCCCTTTATGTGAAATCCAGTTCTCCTTTAAAGCAGTGAGATCCTATTGACTTCAGTGGAGTTAAAACTACTTGCCATGGGTCAAGATTAATATTGTGCATATACTATTAAAAAGTTAATAACCATTCCATATTTGTTTGCATTTTATTTTAAAAAGTATTATATACAGTTACGCTAAAACTGCAGCTAAGGAAATGAAGTACATTGGAGTGCTAAAATGTGTCCAGTACTGCAAGAAGACATATTATTAGCAGCCATTCTAAGTCATTCCAGTATGGATCTGATTTATTTTTTTTCAAGGTCCCCTCTCTTCTCCAGTACAAAGCATGGCCTCAAGCAGTACAAGCAAAACGTTTGTGGGAAAGCTCTTCCACCCTTGCAGAGACACATGGAAAACAGACATGATTTTCTATAAATACAGCCACACAGAGGAATTCCTATCTTATATATTCAATCTCTTCAGGACATAAGGTAGAAACAAGGGAGAGTAGGAAGCGACCTTTATGGCAGTATGTATCAACTTGAACTAGATGAGGTGTCTAGTAAAGGTTTTTTTTGCCAAAAAAAAAAAAAGGTGAGATCTCATTGCCTCAAATGTTTTTATTTTACATTTCTTTACTTTATTACTTTGCAATATTACTTTTTTTTACTTAATTCACTTATTTAATTATTATTTACAATATTATTTAATCTACAATATTACCTTACCCAAAAAATCTTCACAAAACTTTTTTTTGTGAAAATCACTTTGAAAATATGTCGATTTTTATTTTAATATACATTTTACTTTGCAATTGATTGCATTTAAAAAAAAATGTTACTATACCCAAGAAATTTTCTTCCAAAATGTCCATTTCACAAAAATGTTGAAAGTTCTTTCTTAAAATATTCCAGATCTGCTAGCAAGCTGATATCAATACCTGTACAGCTTTAGTATACCCACTGAACAACTGAATCCATAAAGTACCAGAAGTAAGTTTATCAGCTTACTTGCATACACTCATTTTCATGATGAATGGTTTGGCAGAATCAAAGCAATTAGGAAAAAAGTGTCCTAGCCATGTCTGGTTTCAGTAAGGTCTGAGATCGTTTCTCTCACAGGTTAGAGCAGGAGCAATACATGTACATTGGAGACAACACTCTGTGTGACATGGCACAAACTTGCACACCACGATTTCAGTTATGTCCTTTTTATTTTCACCCCACCTATTCTACACTGTGAGAAATCTGTGACCCTAAGAGGTTTTAGAAAAGGCTGCCATACATTCCAACTGTCATTTATACAGTACCATAACAAGCACTAAAGAGAGTGATCCTGAAAGGAAGATGTACCCTGAATGAACAAACCGTGGATAAGAAGACAGATCCATTCATTAGTTAGCCACCTACCTTTCTCTAGTCCAGATATTTCAATTTTTAGGCTCTCTCTCTCATGTCCTGCATCAACTTTTTGTTCCTCTGCAACACGCAGCTTACCCTGTAGAACATCTCTTAATTTGTTCAGCTTTGAAATTTCGAGGCGCATTTGATGCACTTCCTCCTCTTTGGCCTATAAAACAGCAACAAGGAAGGGGAAGAGAAAGTGCCCATGGAAAGAAAATAGCTCTGTATTTAGTATATAATTACTCTATGAAATTCAGTGCCCTGGTAAGCAAAGGTGTTGTGGATCACCTAGCAGCAGATGATTAGCTCATTGAACCATATGAAAAAAAAAAAAATAAACAAAGGTAGGGCAATGACAATTATCAAACCTTATGCTTTAGGGCTGAAGATGTTCAATAAAGAATCCCCAGCTGCACACCTCATAGAGCACTACACAATTAGTCCTGCAGATTAAACATGGGCAGCTGTGATCTCCTTTGAAGTATTAGGGACAGTGACTGTGATGAGAATGATATCTGTAGCGTGGTTCAATGGCATGTCCCTAACAGCAGGGATCTGTTATCCCCATCTCTTTCATAACCCATGGCTTTAAAGGAAAAACACAAGGTAGAGTTCATCTTATTTTCTGTACAATCAGAAGAGGAAATAATCAATCAAAACACTGCATGGAAATTAAGGAACCAGTTACCTGGAACAGCAACCCATTATCACAACCGAAAATTGTTTCTTTACTTTTAAGAAGTAAATATTACTTCCCCCTATAAGTACTGTTAGCTTTTACAGCCATCACAGACTACAGCGTTCCATTTAGAGCATCAAATATTGGTTCTGTAAGATGATGAATCTTGGTAGGTGAGTATCCCCTGGGAGGATATGAATCTCCTCAGTTCTTCCTGACATCAATCTTCAAAAGTTTACGAATACTTTCACAGTTCAGGTTGCCTAACACCATGCTAGAGGCACTCAGTACACTGCAGGATTAAACTGCTAGCACAGTGCCTACAAAAAGGGCATCTTAGATGACAACTGGGGTTCTTAGAAGCTTTAACAACTAGCTTAATTACTAACTGTGCAGGATGCAGGATCTTCCTTCCCCCAGAAGCTTGTGTGCATGAGTTTACAAGTTCCATCAACTTTTCCAGAAGTTAGAATTAGATGATGGAATCAAAGTCCTCTTTTTGATGCTGTAGAGCCACAAACATAAGTCACATTTGAACATTTTGTAAAGTCTTACACAATGATGGCATTGCTAGAAGTAACGATACAACCAAATAACCTGGGAGACACGGTACTTTGTTTCTTAAATGGGTAAGAAAAATGTCCTCCCATCTGCCTTGCAAAGTACAACAGAAAACAAGCTCCTACCACACAAATCAGGAAGTTCTGCGTTAGATTAGTTATGAACTGAGCTTTTAATCTGTCACAAGTTAGCTTTTATCAGTCTGACTAACAGTTCTCAATTAAAAAAAAAATAATAATTCCCTATTGGAAAACATTGTTGTTAGGTGAATTGGCTAGCCATGACTAAGCCTTGATAAGATAATGATTTTCAACCTGAATATTCTAATATGTTCAGTGTTTTAACCTCAAAAAGGATACAAAAAGCAAGATGTGGTAAACAAAGGAATAACATCTAAAACTTATGCATAAAACTTACACCCTTTATCACAAACGCTCTCAACACAGCCCAAAAATCATATGCAGGAATCATCTCATCCTTCCCCTACTGAAACCCACTGAAACCAGCCTCTGCGTGGTATAAAACAACTGTTTAACAATGCAAAGTCAGGCAAGAAAACAATTTAGATCAGAAAGAAAACACTGCCTTGGTTACTTATATTTCACTTTCCCAATGATTTCCAGTGACTCTGGAGGGCAAGGGGGGGGGTGGATTTTAGTGTAGCAAGCAGCTCCCTTCAGTGGAGCTCTCCAGGACACCGTAGTTATAATTTATTACCATTTATTAATGGGTTTTGACAACATTCAGATTATGTCAATCACTGTAAGAAAGTAAGTCACTGCTTTCTCGTGAAGATCTCACAATTTAAAGAATACCTTATGTTTGTGAGATGTACCAAGCGTCCTTCATGAACCCACTGAGTTGAACATTTTGGTTTGTGCGTTGCATGGAAATGGGGCTCCTCCAGCCAGCTACGTGTTACGCTTGCAGCTGATACAGTTGCAGACTACTTCATCAGCCACCACGGAAAAAATGGCATCAAGCAACAGATTCTATTCCTAGGCATTCCTCAGATTTCCCCCAAAACTACCCATAGGGAACCATCAGTACAGGTACTGAGATCATACAGTCAGAGGGACATGTCTGGTTGGATGGATACACCTTCTGGTACTTACTTTCAGTTCTGTTGTCTTCTGATAGACATCCTTCATCACATTTTCAAACATCGTATTATGCTGCGTACTCTCTTGAACGAGCTGACTATATTTAACCTGAATTTGCTCAAGTTCCTTACCAGCTTTTTCACTCAAGATCTGTTAGATTAAGAAACAATCCTATTAGTTCCTTTTTAATCTGATTACATCTGCAAATCCATGAAGACAGAACCTTCCATCTCCCCGGGAGATAAAAGCTGCTGCAGATTGTTCTCTGCTTAAAACCCACTTTTCATTGCTGATGAAATTACTAATGTGGAATATGACAAATGTTCATATTGACTAGGGGAAATGATAATTTCTAATGAATAACACAGCCGGTGTCTTTTTTTTTTTTTTCCCGTGAGCTTAGCAGGTCTCTCTCACAAGTGGTAGATAAATATTTTAATTCTTATTAGGCATTTGGCAAGCATCATGTAACACAACCACTTGCTACATATAATTACTGAAAATCAGTATGAGATTCAAATGACTTTAATCAGCAGAGGGCAGGGGAACTCTGTTTCTTAGCGAGCTAATCCTACATTAATATGCCAATAACACTCCTCTGGGTACATGGCTTGCTGAGACCAGGACACAACCATTTTCTTCTCTAATTTGTCTTCAGTCATAAGCACAGAACAGCAGTTTCACAGACTGCGTGGGGAACATGCGCTTCAATATTGGAACTGCTGGTGGTTTCTTCTGCTTGATGAGACTTCCTCTAACAACCATTACTCCATAAGTGAGCAAAGAACGATCACCGTATTTTTCACTTCAAGCAGTAATGTGCAATAAACTGATGAAATCAATATGCACTATGCTGTTAGAAAAATTAAAGTAAGAGAAGCAGAATCGCCTTCTTCCAACTGCACGCTGAAGCAAAGAATGTAAAAACAAGGAATATTGCTTCTTTCTTGTGTTGTGAATGCCAGGATTACACTGTGGTTCTGGGTATTCTTTATTGCAACTTCAGCACGGGTAGGATGAAGCCTACAGTTGCTGTAACAAATCAACTTCACTGTTGTGCAAGCAATAACAGATTAGAAATTTGAGTGGAGTAAGAGCAGGCATCACAGGCAACTACAATTCAGTTGATTAACAGTAACCTCATCGCATTGCAACAGCGGAGTCACCTTCCCTTGCAGATCTCTAACTCCTGGACAGTTGAATAGCCTATGTTTTGGACAGACATTTTGTGAAAGACAATGCAATGCCTTCACAGACAACTCAAAGCTACCACAGGCAATGAAACAGGGCAGTAGCCTGGTTAATTACCCCTGGCACTGTACATTATGTAAACTACTGATTTCCAGGATAATTTGGACAACTGAATGCCTCCAAAATAGACACTTAGAAAACTTGAAAGGGACTACTTGAAAGTAGAGGAGGAAGAATACAAGAGAACTAGGAATTGCAGATATACTATTTAAAAATAATGTGATTGTCTTGGCAGATCATGGAGCTGCCCTCAAAAGCTACCTCACATTCAGTGACATTCATAAAATCACTTAGGTTGGAAAAGACCCTTAAGATCATCAAGTCCAACCATCTTCCTGCCCTAGCAAGTCCACCACTAAAACATGTCCTTTAGTGCTACCTAATTAGGTGCTACCTAATTCCATAATTAGGAAATTATTCCTAATATCCAATCTAAACCTCCCCTGGCACGTCTTCAGAATGTTTCCTTGCATCCTATCACTTGTCCCTTGACAAAAGAGACAGACACCCTCCTTGTTGCAGCCTTCTTTATGGTAGTCACAGAAAGCAATAACATCCCCCCTCAGCCTCCTTTTCTCCAGACTAAATAACCCCAGTTTCCTCAGCTGTTCCTCATTACATTTGTTTTCAACTTCCTTCATCAGCTTTGTTGCTCTTCTCTGCACACACTTGAGCATCTCAATATACTCCTTGTAGGGAGGAGAAGTTCAGAAAAATAATTAAGTATTCTCTTTATCTATTTATGTGAAGTATTTTACTAAGAGTCTATGTTGGGAAAAAAAAAAAAAAAAAGTTCACAAATCTCCACCCTCACCAATTCAGGGACCCAAAAGGAAGATAAAGCCATAAAAGTCATAAATTTACAAGATACACACAGCTCCCAAGGAAGTTTCCCTTGAGGTAGGGCTGTTTTACAGTGATGAGATCTCTCCTGCCATTTACTGAAATTGCTTCTCTGAGAGTTTCTCAAAGTCAGGGGAAATGGACTGAAAACCTGAAAATTCAAACACTTGCAGAACACTATGTTAGGACATTTCCAGATAAAGTTTTTGGAAAAAGAATGGGTAAAATCAATCAAAAAGGTTTATGAAGACAGTTCTCTGCCCTTTGACAGAAACACTTTCACAAGCTTGAGAGGTAGCTAAAAATTATTGTGACAGAGAAGGAAAAAGGGATCAGACATAAAATCATTTTACCAATGCCACTATAGTGAATCTGGCAATATATGAAAGAAGTCCAAGTTGGCAAACGCTTGGTTCATCCTTGCTCTTCACAGACTTTGTCTCATTTGCTGTCATCTTCTCAGGATGATCTCTAAGTATATCATTGCAATCCACTACTAATTGCTGTGAGGAATTTTATCTGAAATCTGTCAGATGGCTTTCAATGGTTACTTATTAGTATATATATATGCATATATATTTAAATCTTTAAAAATACTGACTTAAAATAATCTCCCTCCCTCTCCATGAAATTTCATCAATTTTCATATTTTGGAATGTGACCCTAATATTATACATGATGAAAAGTGTGCCATGTATCCTACCTTCTGCTCTTTTAGATGCCGTTCCATTTTTACTTGTTCCTCTTTGTTCTTGTGCATAACTTGCTGTAAATTCTTGATCTCAGATTGCTTGTTGTCCATTTCAGCTTGAAGATTTTTCAGCTCCTTCTCAATTTTTTCCTTCTTTCGAGCTTCTCGTGATGCCTCATTCTGACGCATCTGGATTTCTTGCTGAAGCTGTAACAATTGAGAAGATGAAAGTTTAAGTTCTGCTGCCTTTTATTTAGGAAAGTGAGGCCTTTCACCTCTTATTCTACTATGTTTGATTTTGAAAACAATGACTTCTATACTACTGTACCCATTACTACACAGAATCTTCTCAGAAGTATTTTATCTAGTGGCTGAACTAAAAATCTGGTATGAGGGAACCTACTTATTGATGACAAGGATTTGTTAAACACCAGTCAGTTCATTCAAGCAGAAGGGTCTGATAGAATTCAGACACAAAGCATTCCTCTGGAGACACAGCAGCAAATGTATTTTCTGATGTAAGTTATTTGTGAAGTGGTACTTTCTGAATGCAGGGTTAAAACTAATTTGGACTTGATGTTATATTGCAAGGATTTTTATTTTTATTTTTCTATCTCACCAGCAGAAGCATGTATTACATTGATAATAAAGGAAAGAGGGAGATATCAGAGCAATGTTCATTTTCACAAGTGCTCTCAATCTTTCTGCTCTCAAAGTTCCTCTGCAAGAGCTTTGAAAGAAGAACTTTCCTTCATATTTGATAGAATTTTCTGTGACTTGTGCTCTCTCCCTCCCCAGAAATGTGATGGAGCAGAATCAGCAGAGAAAATCCACAGGGGGCTGATCCACAAGGAAATATCCAGTTCAGACAGGGACCAGCAATTTAAAGATGCTTTTCATTTACAGATTCCTCTCCCTCTCAGCCTGATGAAAAGTTGCCAGAACCGCCAGGGTCTTCAACAGGATCTTCAAAAAACATTGTCATTTAAGCAGTCTGAAGTGCAGAATTTCATACTGAGAGAATGGGAGGTGGTTCCATGAGCTGTAACAATCCTGTAAATCTAAAGGCTGGTGAAGTAGGTATCAGAAGATTGAGGTTGGCAAGATTCAGTAAGTATTGATGGGACTTTCACTCCTCTCTTTTTTCTCCCACGCCCACAATGCTGTCAGAAGAGCCAAGATTTACATTCTCTTGTACTACACTCCCAGCTAAGCCCTTTAGAAACAGAAATTAGTACTGTGTATGGAGCATGGGCTGATCAACCCTTTCCTATTTGGGATTAATAAAAAAACCTGCAAGCTAACTGCTGCTTCCATGTCATCTCTTTTTCTTTGTTTAAGTGTTCTTTTCTGCATTTCCCCTCTCTTGATGTCTTGGTCCAGCCCCTATTTATGTTCTTCTATATATTTTTCTATTCTTCATTATTGCGTTTTTGTATTTTGATGTATCAGAGTTTTGTATCCCATTTTCCATCCTTCTCTGCTTTCTCTCCCTTCAGCGGGTATCCTATTGATCCTCAGTCTTCTGTACCTCCAGCTGCTATATGCATTTAAAGGAAGCTATGCATATTGCTCAGTAAAGAGACATGTCTCCTCAGAATGTCGGAAAAACAGAGAGCCTAACTTAGAGAGAAAACAATTAGGGCAAAGCAAGGGTGGAATATGACTGCTCTGTACAGAAACTGGTGAAGTGAAACATCATTTAAGCTCAAAAACAGTAGGTAGAAATCAGTCTAACAAATAGGAGGTCTCTAAACATTAGAAAAGTGGGATTCTGAAAATCACAGAATTGAAGGGGTTGGAAGGAACCTCAAAAGATCATCGGATCCAACCGCCCTGCCAAAGCAGGTTCCTTAGAGCAGGCCACCCAAGTAGGCGTCCAGACAGGCCTTGAATATCTCCAGAGGAGACTCCACAACCTCCCTGGGCAGCCTGTTCCAGTGCTCCGTCACCCTCACCGTGAAGAAGTTCTTTCTCATGTTGATGCAGAAAAAGCTTCCTAGAAGCAGTGTGGGAGAAAATAGCCTAATTAGCTTAAAGTCAGAATTTTATACATTCTTAAAAATGATCATACGGCATGATATGACAACCACTGTCAACAGCAAGGGATGTAGGTCCTCCACTCAAGCTCTAAGTGGTCCTTTGGAGGCATGCAGATTTACAATGCAGGAAAGAAACAAAGAAAAAAAAAGCATCTCCAGTATGAAAGACAACTGTGACTGAGGCAGAGGCACTCTGGCCTCATTCAGGGTATTAGAAAGCTGTAGAAGCAGCTGGTACATGACAATACGCTTTACAAAGGATGTAGCCAAGAAATAGAGAAAAACCATAAAAATAATTCACAACAGACTTTTTTCTGAGCACTCCTGGAAAGGTATGAGTTGTGGAAGCACAGGTAGTAGCATACTAGTCAATTGTAGAAGGGGGGAATGGTTTGGTACAAAGCCTAAAATCACCACCCTGTGAGCTGTACAGACCTGCATTACAGCTTGTTCTGCCTCGTTTTTTGCCCTCTCTGTATCCTGCTGCTGCTCTGTGGCTTGAGTTAGACTTTGGCGTAACGTCACGACCTCTGACAAGAGTTGGTCTCGCTCCTTTGTTATCTCTTCTTTAAGTTTTAGCAAATCTCTGATACTGGAAGCAAGGAAACAATAGTCAAACAGTGTCACAAGCCCTTTCTGTTCTTCCTCCTATGCCAGAGCAGGATCCTTCATGTGAAACCAGAGTTTAAAAGTCATTTTGTTTCATTTTAAACTCCTCTTGGATTAAGGGTCTTTTGGTCAATCAAATTATATGCTTTACCTACTGTGATCGTTAAGAGTCCCTGTCAATAAACCACTCTTTCTTCTTATATCCCAATCCTCAGGGGACTGAAGAAACTCTCAGTTGCTCAAAAAGGTAATGGAACAAAATTTCTTCTTCCCTGCCCACTGCGAAACCATGTAGGGACCAAACCTCTGTTGCATTATCACAACAAGTCTCTGCAGGTTACCTGACTGGTCACCTAACCAGGTTATGTCTTGCAGTCACCTAATGTAAGAATAAAACAGATTGCCTCTTTGGACACATTTACAATCTGAAAGAAAGTCCAAACATTGCAATGTGGGTTCAAGCTCAACCTTAAAAAACAACCTGATTGCTCTAAAAGAGCTGAAAACACCCTACAGGGCTGGAAACCTGCAGAGGAGTTGCCTGTATGGCCCTGTCACTGGACAGGGCAGCATGGAACTGGAGATCAATACAAAAGGAACTTTAAGAAGAAATCACGGAGTGCCTGAGCAGCTGGAAACTGCAGGACTGAGGTCTTGGCAAAGTCACAGCTCCCAGCCCTTTCAGGAAAATGCAAAAAGCAGCCACAGAGTTGTCTTTAGAGAGACGTATTTTAGTGGAAGGCTGGATGACAAAGCTTTCAAATGAAAGGAAATCTCTTACCCAGGAACAGAATACTTTAGGGCCAAAATGTGAAGGAGTGGATTTCTAATGCATCCAGTTGCTTTAAGTGCTGGCACATTTCCTGGAAGGGAATATCTGAATATACTAAAGGCCTTGCTCAGAGACCAGATCAGGCTTTCCCCCTTTCTCTGGAAAACTTACTTGTATTCCTGACCCAAGGACAGACCAGATTCCCGCTCCGTCATGTTAGTCAGGCGCGCAACTTCCTCTTGCAGTGAATGAATTGTTTCCTTTGCTTTCTGTTCCTTCTCATAGGCTGCATCCACCATTTTCCAGGCCTTTTCAATCTCCTAGGAACAAAATGGAAAAGACTTACAGAAATTAAATTGGGTTGAAAATGAACAACAAATTAAAAATTAATTGCCTTGCATTTTTGTTAATTAAGCAAGTCGATTTTCATGTCTTTTCATGCTCAGATTCACAGCAGTTTTCTTTGCCAGTTGTCTTTCCATTTGAATGAGGGCATAACAAGTATTTTGAGCCATTCAGACAATGTCAATTCACACTCAAAAACTCTCACTTATTTTCTCTAACAGATAGACCTAAATATTATCAAATCTCACTCTATGAGATTTTGGTCATGTAAATCCCGCTAACATCTACTGAAGCTGCAGTGCCTACAGACGTCCCATATACTCAAACAGTTCACTTGTTTCTAAGAATCTTGTTAGCTGTTACAACAAAGAACATCCAAATTACTATTTTTCAGAGAAGGAAAAAAAGATGTTACTCTGTCCTTTGCTCCCTCTTTGTATATTTGCATCTGTGAGGACCTAGTGCACTTTGGTTTTAACTACCTATTTAGAGAAGCTACAAAAAAAAAATAAAAATCAAAAATACGTCCACAATGAACAATATCAGATAACTTAATAATTAATGATTAAATTTAATAATTTATAATTTAATTTATATAAAATTGTTTACAGCAGTTCTTTATTTGAATTAACATCTCTGGATCTAAAAATAAATATATTTAATATTAAATTCAAAATGATGACAAGCTATGTTATGGTATATGGTTAATATATTTATTGGGCTCTTTTAAATCAAATAAATGTAGCGCTAAGCTGTTTACTGCCTAAATTAAAAGCTCAGAGTCATTGAGCTAACAGAAGCAATAGGCTACCAGAACGTACTGAAAAGCTAACAGAATATAACGTTTGTGGCCTCTTCAAGCTGGAGGGGGAATACATTTTCATTTTATTTGTTCAATTAGTTCAGCAGACACAAATTTGAAAAACCAGAGCAACCAGCCAGAGCTCAAAGATCAGGAATGCTTGTTCTCCCTCCCCCACCCCCACCTCCAGCATATTAATAAAAAGTGGGCTTGACTTGTTCTGAAATTCTTATAGAGGTTATAAGCAACTACTACAAAGAACCAGGTACAATTCTCTACCTGGAAACAGTATTTTCATTACTTAATAAATTACTTAGTTCAAAATTCAGTTTGAAAAACATGCTTTTCACTTATGTGTCGAGAACATTTAAAACAGCTCTAAATACTGTAGTGAATTTTTGTTTTATACATTTTGGGTTCTAATTTCCATTCAAATGCAGCAATGATCATACAAAGTATTAAATATCATACAGTAAATAAAACTTTTTCATTCATTATTCTCTTACATAAAAATGTTGTAATATGAAATTTAAATAAATGCATGCTATGCTGAAATAATGGTATAAAGACATAGTGTATCATCTCGGTTGCTAAAAAAAGCATAAAATATAGCTGTAAATACACATTTCAGATTTGCTAACCTGTGTAGGCAACCAATCTTTCTCTAGGAGAAATGCAAATTGAAAATAAGATTAAAGCTGATTATTTAAATCAAAGCTTCCTAATGGCTGATTAGAGTGTGATTAAAATTGGTGAATTAAATCATTACGATTGGGGCTTGGGGTGAATAATATCAGTGTGTCCTGTGAGGGGTCTTACCGGCTTCAGTGAGTCCTCAGGCCCAAAACTGTACTTGGGTGAGTACTCACAAAACTGATCCCCTGAAGTCCATGAGGTCACTCAGGTAAGCAGTGACTGCAGGTAACCAGAAGCTGAGCTTCTTGAACTACATCTCGCTTTTGATGTGTGTCAAAACAATTTTTATCAATAGGGTTAGCATTTATGGATGATGGCCTCATTAACAGGCAACATCTAAATAAAAAACAATGCGTCAGACTCCAGCATCAGCAGAAATGGGCTTCATTGTGATGGCTTTCTTGGTTGTTTTTTATACTTTGAGTAAAGATTCAATAAATTGCTTCCTTTAAATTCAAAAGTAAAGAGGAGGAAATTTCTGAAGGTGGATGCCTTAATTGAAAAAATAATCACATAATTACTCAGGGGAGAAAGGACTGAAAGAACGCAGAATGTGTTGTGTACCCAGGAAGTAGGAACATGCGTTGCAGTTTGTTGTATAATTAACAATGGAACTATACTGGGTGTTTGCATTTAAAACAATTCAAAAAAAATTTGGAGAAGTACTCTGGAAAATGTGAAGCAGAATTCATAAAATGTGACTGCTTTACTTTTTTTTTTTTTTTTTTTTTTTTTTCATTAAATAGCCCTGAAGATCACATTGGTTTTGCTGCAAAGAGACTGAGAATTAATGAATTGCTTTATTAGCATACTGGATTGATTCTCCTGGAAATTGAAAACTTGGTAACTATAAATTCCTGTTCTAGGGTTCTTCCAGTGCAGCTGTATGGATCAGTTTCCCTATCAATGAAAAAGAGAGTTGTATTCTATTCCCCTAGGGGTCAGCTTGGCCCTTAGTTCCCCTGACATGACTGTGAACAGCAGACTATTACGTCCAGTTCATTAAAACCTCAAAACAGAGCACTGAAGTGCCATCAGACAGTAACAGCCATTGATTATTATTGACTTGGGTCCTACCAGCAATTGATTTGCACAGTTAACCCCTGCCCCTATACAAATCCTACCGATTACAACCAGGCTTCACAAGGAGAAAAATATTGCCTCTGCAGCTCAGTTGAAACTTTATTTGTATATGAACCAATGACCCAGAAAAGGAAGGCTGTAAACCTGTTACCCAGATGACCTATCAAGCCACCAGGATTTAGGACCTTAATTTGAAGCAAATATACTGTTTTTCTAGGAACAGCCCACTGGGATTCTTCTAATACTTGTAAATAATGAAACACTAGAGCATTATTTGTCTAATTTAGTGTTGTAGAACATCATATTTGCTATTTGAGCACTTGAACCTTCCTCAACGTTTGCCTTAGGCACCTGTGAAATACCTTTTTTGAATGTTAGTAAAACTGCAGTCTTCAGAAAGGAGAATAACATGAAATATGAAGGGTGTATCTATCAAACCCCCAACACATGACGTGATCATAAATAACATCCAACTAATTCTTGAACATTTAATGGAAAGACTAATTCTCCCAGCCAAAATGAAAAGTATCAGTGCTGTTTACTTGTCCCACATCACACAACTGGAATTTAAATGTCACAGGGTGTGTATTGCACATTGCTTCTAATGGGATCGTATTGTCAAGCAGCTTTTTCACTACAAAATCTCTTAGTTGCTTCAACAGTAGCTGATATTGTTAAGCCATCCCTCACCTTAGCTTCAATTCAGCTGTTGATGTTGGAAAGGCTCTTATTTTTCCTTGCACTCAGTTTTATGACATTACTAAGATGATGTTGCCTCAGCTTGGGAACATCCTGAAGTATTGCCTCTGCTACTGTTCACACTCAGAGTATAGACATGTAATAGCAGAAAGAAAATGGCAAGGATCATCGTGGCTCCTGACAGCCCCCTACTAGGGTTTTGGATTAGTGGCAGAGAAAATCAACAAGATTTTATATGTGGTTTTCCACCTTCCTGAGGATGCTTTGAGCAGTACCATGGGCTGGCAAGCTGCAGCCATAGGGTGACAGCACTGCTAGTTATATTTATTCTGAGTTTATTTTCTTTGGAATTCTATGGACAAGAAACTTCATGTTAAAGAACATCTCTTTCTGCAGTGCTCATATTGTTACACTGAATTTATTTTACTGGAACAAAGTAAGTCTATAGCATAAAAAATGTAAATCACTATTTTGAAGCATTTAAGAACATTGTAGCCTCTTCTACCCTCAGAAATTAACACTTTATTGCAAGGCACGTAGGTTTCTCAACTAAATGCTAAATTAAAGTCTAGCTGGGTAGTACAACCTAAGCGTTTAAACCATGAAGAGGAAAAAAGTTCAAAGTACCATCTTCTGATGATTTTTCAGGTTTAGGTTCATGGTGGTAAAACCTCAGTATGGGGCTAAAAACATTGATTATTCTTTAGCAAGTCAAGCACTTTGACAGAATTCAAATCAATAATGACAAAGAACACACCAGAGTAAATTGATGAAGTAACACTGAAATGCTATATAGGATTCCTTCTCAAAAACACCATAAAACATTTATTTAAGTGAGCTGATGACACTTCCCTGGTCTACAATCCATATTTCAGCATGTAAGTAGATTTTTCATAGTCTGGCAATAATTAACATCCAAGCAGCAATTCAAAAATATTAATGAATGCAGTCTCAAAAACTGTGCAAGCTGGAAATGCAGATATGCTATTTTATAGATATGGGAAAGCTTAAATATAAACTATCATTTAGTACTTGACAACTGATGGAATTGGCTTAGTTTTATCCCTGTGCAAATAAATACACAATTTGATTGGGAGGAGTGACAATATCAGGCTAAGGAAACAAAGCAGTCGGTAGCAAAGCAGAGGTTAAGGAACTGGGGATACCAGCTCTATGCTTAGTTCTCCAGATAGGTCTCTACATAAAATAAAGTGTTCTTGCAGATAGCTTTCTTATTACCATGTTTTTCATTAACTATATCCTATCATATTTAATTCTATTCAAAACTTTACCGCCTTCATTGATGATATAGTTTCCCGATCATCCTTAGTGAGCTTCGTAAGTGCAGCTACTTTAGATGAATTCACCACAAGCTCAGCGTTCAGCTCCCTGCATTTTTCCATGAGACGCTTCTCATTTTCATGGGACTTCTTCAAAACAGCATGGAGCTTTTCATATTCTATTTGGAATTTTTCCAGAGTTTTATCTCCCTTAAGTAGATTGATGACTTCTTGGAAGTCTTTTTCCAGTGCTTCAAATGCACTTTCTTCTAAATACAGTTTGGCAGACTGTTCCTGAATGAAATTAGATAGATAATCAATTAACAGGAGGAATTGAACATCTCACTTATGACCCCCAAGTATAAAAAAAGCAATACACTGAGTACCTAACAGCTCCTAAGACACCATGACAAAAAAATCTGTAATAGCCGTGGTCTTGCTATGGTATAATATGCACATTTCAGGCTATTCTTCAAATTGATTTCTCCTGATTTTACTGAAATAACTTGTGCTTTAACAGTCAGAGCTCCTGCAATTGAGTACCACAACTATTTTAATGATAGGTCTAGAAAATATTGTGGCAGTGTTTAAATAATACATCAGCTATTGAGGTAGGCCAGTATTTTAGCTTTAATTCTTCTCAGTTCTCTACACTGTAAAGTCTGATTAGTTTACTCTTTGCATGCAAATAGTGCCAGCAAATCACTTCCAGATAAGCACATGTGAAAGCATCAGTAATGGCAATGCAAGCAAACCCATTCCCTGCAGAAAGTGCTTCTGTTAAACCTTTCATGGTGGGAATATCCAATTTAGCTCAGTTCTGAAGCCAAATTTTGCCCGCTTAGTTTATGGACACCAAATTCCACTAATGTTTTCCACAACTGCTTAAAATAATTTCCATTATAACCTTCAATGGCATGCAAACACACCAAAGGGAGGTGTACAGCCACTTCTCAACAGTTTGAACTGCTAAGAAGCAAGATAAATCAGCCCACAGGATGCTTCATTCGGTCACAGATGCTTCACTTCCATTACTGAAGTCCATTCACAGCTACCTGGAGCATCTCTGTGCTGCCATCTGAAGCCTAGGTGTTTCCTTAAAATTGCATCTTGGACGGAGGCTGATGTGGATGTGCACAGATCTCCTGCCAGCAGCTCCAGGCAGTGAGACGCGGCTCCCCGAGGCACAGCACCCTCACAGACCTGCCCTCAAAACCAAAGGATTCAAAAATTGTTCGGGTCCCTGCTTGAACACAAACAGCTTTGACAGAAAGGCAAGAATCTTTAAAAATAAAAATCTGACAGCAAAGACTTGTTTCAGTTGGTTTTAAGAGTATGCACATTTAAACCACCAGGAAAAGATGGAATTAAAAGCATAAAACTAGCCTCTTACGGCATGAACACAAGCTCAGGCTATGTAATATACTGAGAACAGGGGCACCAGCCCCAAATCCTCCTTGCCAAGTCTCCAATTTCATTATTTTTTTATATCTGTGTATCAGAAACTTCAATGAAAAAACAACAAAGGGGAGTGAAATGTTAAAAACTGCATTGTCATTAGTGCAGAAGGGCATTCAGTGTGGAAAAGGGAAAGCCTTGGTGCTTCAGTTTTGATCTCGTTACGTTTGTGATCATACAGAGAGCGAAAAAAGCAATAACAACATATGAAATATATACACAGCAGGTATTCCTACAGTCTGTGTTACTACACCCTGCATGTAAATAACCTCTCGACAACCGAGCCAACTGCACTCTGTTCTCAACAGCGCCTCGACCCTTCAACAGGTGTAGGGGCGCAGGCAGAGCTGGAGGGGTCGCCATTACGCCACAGCGGGCGAGTAATGGCGGGGGCTCACCTCAGCCATGGTGCCGGCGGGGCGGGAGGCGCCGGGACAGGGATCGGGGCCGGGATCGGGATCAGGGCCGGGATCGGGGCCGGTGCCGGCCCTGGTGGTGCCGAGGAGGCCGTGCCGTCTCCTAGGAACGGCGGCGGGCGGGTCTGCGCTGTGCAGCCATGGAGATGGCGGGTCTGGAAGGAGGGATTCGTCCCTTAACCGCGTGCCCTGCACAAATCAGAGAATATCCCAAGTTGGAAGGGACCCGCAAGGATCATCGAGTCCAGCTCCTAATAGATCTAATAAAGGACATCAGCTAGCCCGACAGAGCCTGACTGTATTCAAAGACCTTAACAGCTATAACAGACTAGCAGTTTTATTTCAGGGGTATCCAAACAATCAACAGGGCCAACTTGCTGCAGGGAAAGGGAACCTCGAAGAAAATACCTATAACCCTGTTCAGTCACAGCAGCTCCTTCTTCACAGACACAGCTCAGAGACCACAGGCTCCTCAGGAAAGCCTGCAGAGGGGCTGCACCACAGCCTCTAAGCAAAAAGGCTGATCCTTAGCCCACAGCACAGCTCACAGCATCATTGAATCATTTAGGTTGGGAAAGACCTCTAAGATCAGCAAGCCCAGCTGTTAGCCTAGCACTACGTGGGTCAACAAGATGCAGCTGCTCAGCAGAACAAGTCAAATCAAAGCACAGAGGAAGGCAGGGTCCTGTGAAAGGAATTAAGTGGGATTTGGGGGTGCTCAGCCCTGCTGGGGTGCTTTGCTCAGGTCACACTGCTCTCCTGCGTGGCATCTGCCCAGGGGTTGAGGCCTTGTCGCTACCAGGAAAGCTGGCAGGCAGGCACACAGCAGCAGAGATTTGGATCATGGGCACAGGGTGGTCCCCTGGAAATAGAGGGGTGGCTCACCAAGCCCCAGGTGTGGGCACACCTGACACCATAGAGGGGCAATCCCATCCACAGAAAGCTCTCCACATTCAGAGGGACAGCCTGACTTCGGTCTTTTCATTACTTCTGACTAATCACACTGCTTAGTCTGCTTGTGTGCTTTAATGATTTTGTACAAAAGCAGGGTATAGAAGGAGGGAACCCCGGACAACAGCTCTGCACTGTAAGAGCTGCACTGAATTATCAGCTACTGCTGGTCGCTCCGCTACTAGCTAACCCTTGAAATAGTATGTTTACCTTAGTGGGGTCACAAATTGATTCATCTGATAGGTTTTTTGGGCAGAGAATGTAATGTTCCATGTGTACGCTCCCCAGCAGAACGGACATGGTGTATGACCTTAAAGTTCCACTTGAAACTAATAACGACAATGGAAAATTTTCCCAGGTTTAATGAAGCCTGAATTGTAGCACTTCATTTTACTGATTATGTGGCAAAATAGGTAATTTCAAAGGGATGCTTTGAAATGGTCTAATTTGACTATTAAAGCTGGAGAATAAGACACATTTTGTAATATATTCTGTATAAGTATGACTTAATTAAAAAATATCCTGCATGCTGAAACCTAGTTTCAGTCATTTCAAAGCACGCTTCTAATAAATATTTTTTTAAAAAGTACCTTTTCTAGGTTTTACACTTTTTTTTTTCTTCATTTTCCTTTGTACTGATGCTTCCTAATAGAAGTACCAGAAAAATGATAATGGAATTATCAGCAGAATTCCTTGATTCTAGGATTTCAGATTGTCAAGAAATTTCTTAGACCTTTAATCAACAAAACAGCTGCATCTGTAAAGAAATAGCAGAAGATGAGATTTTTACTTTGTCAGCAAAATCCTGCTGAAGGGAGAGATTAAAAAGGGGCAATTACACAATAGAACAAAACAAACAAACAAAAAGCCTTCACGTTTATATCTTAAATATATAATGTAGATGTTTATGACACCCTTTATTATGGCTACAAAAAAAAAAAAAAAAGGAACGGAAACATAAAGTGAGTTATTCATCTTTAGTGTGAATACACCTTTATTACTGTGTACCCACAATGTTTGTGCTTGAGGGTAACAGCAGTAATGTGTCCAAAAATGATATCCATATATTAAGGCATCCCCGTGGTCTTCTGTTTTTCAAACTCACAGTGATTTTTGCCCTGTGAGACCTTCCAGTGGTAACTATATAGGCTTCAGTACAAGTTTGTGACCATTGAAGGAACATCCTATAACTTGGGACCATGTGCTTAAAATTCCCTGTGCTTTATATTCCAATGAATATGAAGTGGAGATAATCACAGCTGCCATCCTGCAATGTGCTGTGACTGTCTTGGCTATAAATGATGTAGTCATGTTGTGAAGTGAACTTCTAGACAAGGTGGAGATCTTGAAGTGGGTTGACTTTAACTCTCCCTTTTAAGCCAAGCCTATGTGAGAACCTTTCTGCTATAGTGAGAGCAAAAAACTCAGCCACAGAAGAAAAAAATCATTTCTAAATATAGTTTCATTAACAGCAGGGACAAGCTGGATCCAGGAAGTTTCAATTCATTGAAAAGATTGTTACTTAGTTCCCTAAATATCTGACTTTGTTCAGGAGACATCAGTATTTTATGGTTTATAAGCAGAATCACCTGTTTCACCAGCTGCATAAAAGAGCGGTTCGCATCAGCGGCATGTATGTGTGGGTGCAGAAAGGGTTACTAGAAAAGATATAGTGATTTATTTGAGGTCAGGCCCCTAGGACAGTTAATTTAATACATGTTTTAAACCACAGTGGCATGAAAACGATAAGCAATCACTTGCTGAGTGTAAGGATTGATGGGTTACTGCAGAGATATAAATAAATAGAGCAAAATATCATCATAACATCACCCAGGAGAATGCACGCAATTTGGGGCAGGGACCATGGCAGCACACGTCTTCTGGGAAGTATAAAATGAATCTTTTGGACACTGGAAGGTAACGATAAGAAGTAGTAATAAGGGAAAACCTGACGGTGAGGGGTTGAAATGTTTCTTTTTACACCATGCTGTAGTAAGGCAGAACATCAGCAGGTGGCACTGCACTACCACGGTGCTTTGATGAGCTGCCCCCTAACAACAGCTCTTTTCTGCTCTGGAAACGTGTTACAAATGTTAATTAATACATGGAGACATAACGGTGGGGTGAACATGTAGTCATGGATGAGGTCCAATATTTGCATGCAGTTTGGTTCTTTTTACTCAGATGATGGGAATCAGTGGGAAATCACCACTAAGGAAAGCAAAATTTGTCTAACCATTTGCTAAAATAAAATATCGCTTTTACATATGTTAGAAATATTAAAAATGTTATATAAATATTAGTTCTCCACATGAAAGTGTTGTAAGTCTCCCTCAGCAATGTGGAAATCCATCGCATTCTCATGGTCTCCAACACTGCAGACGCTATCAGTGGGCTGACGGCCTGGATGTGCCCTAAAATCCATTTTGCCTTCTGAGTTAAATCAGTTTTGCAGTATTAAAAGGAACAAGAATGTACTAAATCATACTGTGACTTCTCCAGTCACAAGGAATTGCTATAAAGTCCTTAATCCAGCTGATACTTTTACTATATTCTTTTTGAAAGCACTTTCCTTCTGTTATTTTAAAGCTAAATGATATTGCTATAATGAGAACACTTGTTCCGAAAAATTGGATTGAGGCTTCCTATGTTGTCCATAAAGATCATACAACAGATCCTAAATAGCAGCAACCTTTGATCATGTTTGGCACTGGAGTTGAGCCAAGCATCTCAAGAGGAAGAAACACACCATGTCTCATTACCATTTTCATGAAAAGTCAAATCATGGAAATGTTTTGATTAATAGAAACACCCTAATAAAGAGCTTGGTTAGCTCTGAGACACAAGTTAAAGCTGACAAGCTGTCTTTGTATAATGTACAATTACATGCTCTACATAAAAAATAAAATGGATGAAAATTATGGGAAGTAATTGAAATTAGGTCGATAATCCTAGAACCAAGCTGAATTTGCCATTCCACAGCACGGTTTGAAACCACAAAACAGTTTCATGTCAAAGCTTTTGTTCACAGTTCTTCAACAAGGATTACAATGGCCTGTGACACTTGTTTGAAGTTTTCTGCCTCTCTCTGAGCCAAGCGCAGGGATCCTCCCAGCACCCTGGAGGAAAGCAATGCTCTGCTGATGCCATCACCTTCGCTGCCCACTGTGGGCTCGTAGCACCACCAGGGTTATGGTTTATGCTACCAATCTGAGCTACAGCTTTAGAGTGACATGGGGAGGATGCTTCCTCCTACATATTCGGAAGAACAGTCTAGTAGAAGTGACCCTCTCCCACTGCCCAGCATCATTAATCCTTAGTGAGGCTATGAAGGAAAGCCTACAAATACATAAGCACACTCGGCCCTACGCATGGCTCAGGTTTCTTCAGTGGATGATTTCCATTACCAACTTGCCAGTCCTGATCCATGACTGTCATCCCAACCATGAACATTTGCTTGTGTTTAAAACTGAGTTTCAAATGTATCTAGGTTCATAATGTGCTCATTAGCAGAAACAACTTCCCCCCGTACCTTCCAACAGCCTTTCTGTTCCACCAGCAGAATCCATTCCCTAATCTCTGATTCCTTTCCCTCATTCATATTTTATTATTAAGCCCTTTAATTTTCAACCACCAAATCTTTTTCTAGCTTTAAATTTGTCTGGCATCTTTCACTGCTTGACACTCGTGTCCATTGGGAGGAAAAGGCTATTGAAAAAAATATCCCTCCCCTCATAATACCTAAGGAAGGCTATGGAAGTCACAGAGATTAAAGATGTTTATAAGGTCAGGTGTAGGGGAGTAGGTGAGGACACCTGTGAGCAAGTGACCCTGTCTGCCTGGACTTTTCCTTGAATCCGTCCGTGTGCTCCTGGTTGGCAGCCCGTTGTCCTCTGTTCCTGCGAAGGTGAAGCTGGACTGTACTAAAACCCATTTCACTGCTGCCTACTCATGGCCTATCATATCCCTATTCACTCTTTTCAGATCTTGTAAGATTTTATTTTTAATTTACTGCTTGCAATAGTCTAAGGAAATATTGTTAGTTTTGTAAGAAATAAGAAGCACTACTGGAAAGAACAAAATAATCCCTCAGTCTTCTAACATATCTGAAAGCAACTGAGGAAGTTACCTGTAACTTAACTCTCTGCCCAAATCTTGCTCTTGTTCTACTCCTGCGGATAGGATGTTAGAGTCCACTTTAGAAATAATATTATTATGCCTAATTTCTGCTGCAGCAGCATCCATGTGACAGAGCCACAGGCTATGTCCCAGTGTGCTGCGGTACTGTTACTCCACTGCTCACAGCTTCGGGTCCTGCCCAACGTCTGAGTAATGTTAGCAAAGTTTGGCTCATTATCAAATAAATTACTACCTTTAGCAAGATAATGATCTTAAGTCTTCTGCAGTGCAGCAATATTCAAACAATGAATCACGTACCGGAGTTGTCAGGATATGTGTTTCTAGCTTTCTCTCCTCTTTCAAACTGCTGAGCTGCATCGGAAGATATAGAAATATAAATCAAACGAACGTGTCTTGGTTTGACTTTTCCATTTATATGTATTGTGTTGGTATCATAACTTCATACCATCTTGGGGGCACAAAAAGTGGATCCTGAATGGTGCTGTGGATATGTAATATCATCTGTTGGGATGTGAGCCTTCCTTTCGAAAAAATTGTTCTGACTTTTCCCCTGTTGCATTGCTCATTTACCTGTATCCCAGGAAGATTTAACAGGTGAATGGGAGTCACAGGCTCTCAAACCTATAGCAATTTGTATTGTTCAATGGATACGTATATACACATACGGCCAGAATCAGTAATGACTGCCTTGTCAGGCTTTCTGCAGGTGATATTTAATAGATATTTTCCTTTGGTTTAGGTGACGGACCTCTGTGATCTTGGAGAAGGATCGTTTTCACTCCTGCCGGTGCTGCAAAGCTCCCAGGGGAAGCTCCGAGACAGGCCGAGTCCTGCAGCGCGGCGCGGGGAGATTCCAGCGCTGCTGTGCTTGAGATGCTTTCCTTAGGTTGTGGCATAATGGGAAAGGAATGCACTAACACCCAGGCTGCCGGTAAACCTGAATAAACTCGATTCAGACACTTAGGAAATCATACCCATACCACACTTTTAAAAACTCAGCCCTTTAAATAACATCAAAACTGTTACTTGGTGAGCACTTGAGGAAATTCGAAGAGCGGGCTGCCATGCCAGCCCCACTTGGCACCTCCAAGCAGTTGTGCAGAGCTGTGCCCCCACGTTTGCCCGGTGATATTTTGGTATTTTGGATCCTGAGGAGCCTCAGCAGTGCGGGTCCTGCCATGTAGAGCACATCTACCACCCGAACCTGGGGAAGCCAAGCGGTGAAGTGCACAACGCGCGACTCGCCAAGGCGGTGTTGGCGGAGAGCTGCGATGCTGAGGAGGGAGGAGGAAGGCTGCAGCGAAGGGCTGGGGCCCCAAATCAGGCAGATGTCCCCGTGCTGCTGCTCCGAGCTGGTTCCTTGAGCATTTCGGTGGAAGTGCTGGCTGTGGAGCCAACTTTCCCCGGCCCGATCCGTAAGGAGCCATTTCACCACGCCGGAGCCCCCCTTCCCGTGCCCCCGGCGGGGTTTAGCGGGGGGCTGGCGGGCCCCTGACCCCACAGCTCCCCGGCTGGAGACCCCCGGGAGGTCAGCAGGCATCCGAGAGGCAAAATGGGCGCTTTCCCTCTGCGTCCCCGCTGCAAAACCAGCCGGGAAGCTCATGGGGGAGCCGGCGGCGAGCTGGGGCTGCGAACCGCGGCGTGCCGGCCCCTGGGGCTGGCGGGGGTGGTTTAAAGGAGGGGAAGGAGAAAAAAAAAAAAAAAAAAAAAAAAGCAAAAGCAAGCAAAACTCCGCTCCGGACAGGCTGGGCGGGCCCTCCTGCAGCTCACCGAGCCTCACCGAGCCGCCTGCGGGACGCGCCGGGGTCGGCCCGGAGCCCGGTGAGTGCCGGGGGTCGGGAAGGGAAAGGACGGGCTGCTGGGGGGGAAGGGGTTCCTGGCAGGGTGTTGCCGGGGTTTTTTGGGGAGAAAAGGTGCGGGAGGAGGTGGGAGGCTTGGTCCCGGGGACGGTGAGGGCTGGGTGCCCCCAGCTCGCTGCCTCCGTCCTGGGGTAGCGTGGTTTGGGCGCAGTTGGTTGCAAAGCTCTTGGCTTTCTTCTCTGCTCCGCGTCCCGCTCAGGAGCACAAAGAGAGGGAGCTGGGCTCGGGGCCGAGCTGCTGGGCTCGGCTGTGTGTGCCTGGTTTGGAAGGTGGTGGTGGTACAGGGCTGCGATGCTGCAAGTCCTGGGCTGTACGACTGCCACAGAGCCGGGGTTTCGGTGGCCTTTCCATCGTCAGATCAGAGCGAAGTCAGGGAGCAGCCTCCCGCTGAAGCAGCTCTGTTGGGAGCTGCCGTGCTCAAGTCCTCCAGGAGGACTGGAGGTGTTGCTATCGGGGGCTGCTACGTGGCCAGGCAAGGTGAGCACCAGCAGTGTCCCTAAGAGAACATAACTAACAGGGAATGCTACGACTGGTGCACTTTTACCGAGTGCCAGCAGCCTAAACCATGCCCAGGGCACTGCTGTGGGCTGCCAAGCAAGGCCCCGAGGTGCCGGGCAGGCAGCGCTGGGGTTGGTTTGCTGAGGATCCCAATGCTCTTTGCAGCTCTGACTGCTGCTTCCCTTCACAGACATCTTTTTTTAAACCCTACTGCTCCCAGTTTGCCTTAATGTACTTCAAAGGGGTTCTTCAGTCCTTAAGGAAAAGCAGAGCCTGGAAATTAGGAATGGAAACTTAAAGCCTTCTCTTCTGCCTTGTTTTCAGCACAATAGATGCTTCTTGCTGCTTGTATGGGAAATACACACATTAAGTGTGACGGCCACTGGAGTGGAAAGAGGTGAATCAATTTGCCAAAGGTCAGAGAGCCCATGTCAGTACTGGTGAAGCCCCAAGGGCTTCTTGGCTCCCTGCTGGTAGATGACATTTTATTTTTGCATGAGCAGGGTGCACAGAAACCAGCGATCGGTGTGTGCAAGGGAGAGCCGGGTACTTGCACACACCCAGGGAGCTGTACCTGTTTGTCAGGAGCTCGCTGGCCCCTCCCCACCTAACTGTCTTCCTCTCTTTGTTGCTTGGGCACTGCGGTATTTCAAGCCCAGCCTTTTATCCCCAGTCCCTACAAGTCAGACTGAAGAGCCCAGCTCAGGGGCTGGAGGAGTTTGCTCTCTGTGAGTGATGGTTGCAGGCCAGGTGATGGCTGGGGCCACCAGAGCTGTGCCTCACGCTCCCATTTCACATTTTGTTGGTTCCCTCCCTGATGAGAAGGGCTCCTGCGTGCCTCTGAGGTCTGCCTGTGCTTGCAGCCCTCCTTACATGGCAGTGAGCAATAGAGAGAGGAAACCTGACCCACAGAAATGCGACGCTCTGGGGTTCAGTGTGCTGATCTAACTCATTTCTGAGTTTGTTTTTCATGCAAAAACCGCATGGCTTTCCTAAAGACAATCTTAGTCTGGCTTTAGCAACGGGTTACTTGTTGACTGTTGATTCAGTATCTTGGGGCTTCCCTGCAAATAAATTCATGCAAATGAAGTGATATCAGAAAGCACACTTACTGGGTTATGCTGTGGCTTTTTTTCTTCCCCCTTTTTTTTTTTCTTTAAAACTCAGTTCCCTGAGTGCAATGAGTGCACCAGCGAAAGGGGTGGTTTATTTTTTGGTTTACACGTCTGTATCTCACCTAAAGCAAATTTACTCATTGCAAAATTCAAGCTAAATTCAGCCTCTGTCAACAAGGTGAGTGTTAAGAAGCAGCTCTTCTGGGACACACTGATAAACTGCGTGAACTCCATAAGGAGTCTGCCCAAGTCTCCCTGCAGTTCTGTGCTGTCCTACCCTGCACTCCCTGCTCTGTGGAATTGCAATTACAATCCAGAGCAATGGTTCAGTGGAGAAAGGAGCTGGAAAAAAAAAAAAAAAAAACATTTCCTGGCTTGTTCCCTCAGCCCCCCTTTAAAATAGGCTGTTGGGTGGGCCAGCTCTTTCTCTCCCAAGTGTTCTTATAATCCACTTACCCTGATAAAAAGCAGCTCTGCTGCCAGGCAGTGTACTTTCCATCCCGACATATAATTGCCGGGTGGTGGAGGGAAGGAGAGACTCTGGCTGTCAGGCTGGAGGGAGGGAGGGAGCCAGGCCAGGGCGCGTGCTGGGCAGCATCATCGCGTGCCCAGCCATGGAGCCCAGGATTCAGGCTCAGCTGAAAACCTTCTCCCTGCTCACCCTCAGCACGGGGAGCTGGAAGAGAGGAAGGTAGCCAAGATCTGAGTGAGCGGAGGGATGGAGAGAGCCAGCCCAGGGGTGCAGCTGCGGCAGGGCTCTTTTTTTAGCTTGTTTTGGTTTCCACACGTGTGGGCCGTGCCAAGGTGGCTGAGCCGCCTTGGTTCTCTGCTGAACGCGAGCCTGCCTCAGGGCTGGGCTCTTCTGGCCAGGGATTCAGCAAAACAAACAGGATTTACCGCCGTGTCCTGAAGGCCGGATGAGCTGCTGAGCTTCGCTGGAGCAGGGGCGTTTGGGATCTCTGATGTGGAGAGGAAGCTCTGGTGTAGGGCTGCCCCAGAGCAAACACCATGGAGGGAGCCAGAGGAGGTCTGTGCCAGCGCGAGAGGATGCAGAGCCACTACTGACAGGGACCTGCTTGTGACCTACACCTCAGCCAGGGTTTCTCCAACATCTGTAAACGTATAGCAGAGGGAGATCCTGACTGCAGGTTTATGACTTAATATTTTTTTAAGAAGTGAGAACGTGCAGGTCCCTTAGCAGCAGCTCCCTGCTCCTCTCCCCGCCTGGCAGCACAGCGCTCCTCGCTCCTCTCCTCCAGCACAACCTCCTGCTGTACCTTGCTGGCCTCCAGCCACCACGGGAGCAGACTTTGCAGGCCCTGAGGGCTAGCAAACATCCACTAGGATATTAGATCCTGCCCTTGTGGGGTTGGAGAGCCTGGCTGCCGTGCTGGCACAGCGTGCTGCTGGTGGTGCAGAGGTATCAGGACGTCGGGGCTCCATCTGGTTGTTCAGTTTGGGCTCCGAGTTGCAGAGGGAAGCAGAGAAGTGAAACTACACGCGGTCTGCTCAGAGCAGGTAGGTGGGAGGAGGGAGGGTTGATCAACCCCATCCCCAGCAGCTGCCGACGTGAAGCAATTCAGGAGAGCAAAGGCACATCGGCTTCACACCGGGCCCTCAAAGGACCTGGCTCCAAAGCTCATCTCAGCCCGGGGAGGGGCTGCTCCAGCTTGCGTCAGGCGTTGGATCAAGGCACGCACAGGGTTTGAAGTGGCTGGGAGGGAGGCGGCTGCTGGGTGACCCCATCTGCTCATCGCACCACTCGACTGCTTCTGCTCAGAGGGCTTCGCTCCGTTTCCTGTTTCATCTGAAATTTCATAAGCTCTCCTTCTAAAGTACAGTAGTTTATCTTGTGGTTCTGCGTTTCACGTCTTCCTGCCTGCTCTCAGACTTGTTTCCTGCCTCTTCTCCTGCGCTTTCTGTTTCTCACATCAGCTCTCCTAGCAAGTCTTCCTACCTCGCAAGCTGCTTACAGCAGCTAGTGCCTTTTCTGAGACAAACCAATCCCAGGCAAAACCATCCCAGCCTTTACGCAGCTGCTAATTTGACCCTAATCCATTTGAAAAAGAAAGGGCTGGTGGGTTAGGATGGAGTCGAGGAGGGAGGTCCTGGCTTGCTGGTACTTAAGAAGGACCCAGGGCACGATTCACACACTTCCTCGTGGGAGCAGCCGAGGTTTAACTCTTCCCTGATCACTTCAAAGCTGATTATTTCAGGTCTCTTGAGCTTCCGCGATCAGTGTGCTAGGTAAGGAGGAGGGGGGGGAGTTAATCTCTATTTTAATCAATGCCTGATTTAGATAACTGTGTTACGGACCCATCTCCTGCCTGAACTTCCTCATTCATTCTCGCTGCGCTTTGCAGACTTCCTGGCTGGGCGTCAGTGGTGGGTGACTGCGCGGAGCCTGCTCAGCAGTGCAGCGATGGGAGGAATGTGAAGCTTAATGAGCACCTGCAAAGCTGCACAGCGGGTAAGTGCTCCAGGGGTCATTCTTCCTTCTAGTTTTGGCGTGATTTGATCTCGATCGGCTCTCGCTAGGAGATCTTGAGCCTTGCAGAAGTGCTGGAAGGGAAGTGGTGTGGCTCATGTTTTAGGAACCGGTGTTGTTTCCCGCAGCGAGGGGCTGACAGCATTGCAAAGATCTAGCAATACTGAGAAGATTTAACTGGGAAATGTCTTCAGTTTGGAGGTTCAGTGTTAAAAGCCTCTTGCTTCCATCATTCAGTCTAGAATTGCCCTCATCTGGCTGCTTGGTACCTTGGGCTCTAGTCAGAAGGCAGATGGGAACCAAAAGGTCCAAGCTTTGCTGACAGCAGCTACTGCCGCATTTGCTGCCACACAGGAGAAGTGGCTGGAGTTCCCTTTCCCAGATCCACGGAGCGCTACATCCCCCCTCTTCCAGCTCTCAGAGGAGAGGCCAAGGCCTGAAAGTGCCTGGACAGCCTCCTGATGAGCAGAGCTGACGGTAGAGGTGGTTGGATCAAAGTGAAGCAGCGGCTTTTACAAACCAGCAGCGTGCAGAGTTTTAATTGCCCAGATGATGTTTGTCTGAGGATCCCTGAGAAACCTGGGGAAACTCTGAACGTGTGGCTGCAGACAGTGGTGGGAAGGGAAGAAATGTGGCTGGTGGCAGAGGCAGCTGCCAGAGCAGCAATCCTGGCTGCCGCCGTGTCCTGCTGCAGCTCCCAGTACCTGCTCTTTCACGTAGTCCATGTGATTTTGCTTTTTTCCTTATTTTTTCTGGATCCGTGTCTGCGTCGGGTGGTGTCTGTCCCCCTTTTTCCCATCCCAGTTCGTTCAGACGGCCGCTCTGCTCCACCAGAGCTCAGCTCGCTGCATTCCCTGGCATGTTCCTCCACCAGCCTGGATCAAAGCTGTGAGAGCTGGCCCGCTGCCATCGCCCGTGTGTAAATGAGGATCTCTCTCTTCTTCCTTTCCCCCCACCACCTCTCATTAGTATTCCTCTTCCAGAGGCAGGTTTTTCTGGCTGATCCGGCACATTATTTATATCAGTGATGTTTGCCTCAAGGCAGAGATGCTTTTTCAGCATTTGCAGGGCAAACATCTGATGCACCCCACTGCCATGCATGCGGCTTGGAAAAACCGAGTGTGGTATTGGCAAGGACGAGGGCTGCTGAGGCCAACTGTTGCAGAATTTAAGTGCTGTTAGGCACAGCCTGATTCATACGGTTACTTCAGCTGCCTGGCGAGAGAAAATGTCCTGTTCCTTCGCTTTCAGAACCAGGGGGAAGAGCACGCAGAGAAGGTTGTTGCACCTGAGCAGAGAAGTGATGCGTTTAGCTCCGAGGTGTCAGCTGAGCCACCTCGGTGTGGCCTTCTCTGGGTTCCCCAAGGGATGGTGGGTGCTGTCAGTTGAACAGATGCAGTCTGTAGCCAAAAAAAATCGAATGAAAATGATGAAACTCAGCTCAAATGCCTTGTTTTCAGTTCTGAATTGCAGAGGATTTGGTGATGCCGGAGAGCACCTGATGGGGAGTGGGAGCAAAAGGTTCCCACGCTGCCTGCAGGGGGGGAGGTATCTCTCATCTGTGTGAGCCAGAACCCCACTGGGGCTTACACCTTCCTTTGCAGAAAGTACACACAGCGATGAGGGGAAATTCCTACAGGTCATGGTAGTTAGGCACTAGTCTAGACTGTCTTGTGATGCAGAGATGGAGATTTGCTGGAAGCTTTTCAGAGCAAAGCAGGGATTTGCCAGAAACCATCCAGGCAGCTTAGGCTCTGCGTGTAGGCAGGAGAAAACATATTGCTCTGTCAGGGCAATGCAAGATATGCCTATTTTTAAGCTCTGGGAGAATGTTAATGTATACAAGAGGTGGAGCTTAAGAGATGTTCTCAAGCCTAAACTGTGACACTTCATGCTCACAGTACAGGCTTGTGGTTGTGTGTATCTGGATCCAAGATGCTTATCCCCTAAATCATTTACCCCTGAATGTTCAGGCACCTGACTGCCACTGGTTTCAGAGAAGTCTGATTTCTAGATTTCTTGATTTTTCGGTCGTATGGCTGCTTCTAGGCTGCTTCTAAGCTGCTGATGGCAATCCACTGGTGATAAACAGAGAAAACCTTTTTCTCCCACGGTAGGAGGGGCAAGGATGAGATAGGGCTCTGTATTCTGGGAGGCTGGAATTACTCAGCTGGCTCTCCCCTGCTGTAACACACGGTGACAGGAGTTACCTTGACTCTTCAGGTGACTTTTGACACAGAGCTGTGCTGCAGTCTGACCTCGAGAGCTAGCCATGCCCCATCTAATTATCAAGGCCACGCTCCTCTGCAACCAAAGACAAAAGGTGGTCAGGAGGTGCTTGGCTGACATCCATCCCAGCTCCTCATTGAGCTGAGGCTGCTTCGTGCTGTTGGAACGGGTGTTGGTTGTGATCCCAGGACCTTAAAGAGTTACAGGAGGAAATGCCAACCGAGAGGGACGTGCCTGCGCTGTAGGTCACCCACAGCACGTGTTTTAGCTCAGCCTTGCAGTCGTTGCTGGTCCTGGATGCTTTCGGTCTTCCACGCAGAGCTGGGAGCTCTTTGCTTCCAAGCTAAGCTCCTTGACTGCTGCTGCAGAGGGGATTTCTGTGCCCATGAGCAGGGGCCCCACAACCATGACTCACAGTTCCCATTACATCCTAGGGCAGCCTGTAAGCGTGCAGAGCCTGCCCCTTGGCTCTCAAACAAAGCCTTCCTTTGTGGTGCTTATGTTATAAAGGAAGCAAGCGTTTGGGTTCACCCCACACATCCCAAATAAGAACCACGTGTCCTCACAGCCCTCACATGCGCGTCTGGGTCTTTTGCTGCAGTGCTGTGAGTTGCATCACTCTTACCCCATTAAACACTTCCAGAGTTTTGCTTCCCAGCAATCAGTTTACAAACAGTTCGGGGAAAGGAAGAGCGTGAAGATCTTTTCCTGTGTTGGTGAGCAGAGGGGGCTGAACGAAGAGCACATGGAAATGATTATGTCCGGGTGCGTGCAGCAATCGGCTGCTCTGAGTCACTCGTTTGGGTGAAAATGGCCCCGAGCTGGTGACCACTGAAGGATGAGCTTCGTGGAAATACCACACAGAAGGGGGACGGTTTGTTTTCCTGTATGGCTTTGCTTCTCTCCTCTGGTTTTTATTCATCCGAACTAGTTTTGAGAAGCGGGGAGAGCCAGCAGTGCTCTGCAGCCAAGATATTTGTGTGCGTGCGTGTCTCTTGGCAGTCCATGGGTTTATGAGGAGTGAGCCAAGAACGGGCTTACTGCTTCTCAGAGCGTTTGTGTTGTTTCCCCTGCTCACTTCTAGAGCCACTACGCGATGAAGGAAGAGGGCCTGACGCTTCCTGCCCGTGCTGGTGTGCTGCGAGCAGGGAGTGTCCTAGTGAAAGCAGAGGAAAGGCTGTGCGAGCAGTGAGTTTGCTTGTGAGAACAGAGGAAGTGTTGCAGCGAAATCGCTCTTTGTTGCTCTCTTCTCCTTCCACGCCCTCCGCCCAGCCCTTCAGGGGTTCCACGGTCTGGTGTTTTTGCTTTATTTAAGGAACTATATTTGTATTTTATAAAAAAGCCGGGGTTTTAGGCAATGGAATAAAGCGTTGCTTTTCATTTCTGTGGTGACGTTTTTGCTACCACAGCCAGCTTTTTAATACTGTTCCTCCCCAACTGTTTGAATACAAGCAGCTGCAACCAGTTATCAAAACAATGCTCCAATATCACACAGACCACCAGGCTCACCCAGTGCTTCTGAGCCCTGTTAAAGCAGACGCTTGGGGGCCTGCAGGGCTCCTGACACAGCTGCATTGCTTTGCCACTGAGTCAGGACTGGGATGGAGTGGGAGAGCTCAGACCAAGCAAATTTCTAGCCCACAATGACAATTTTTTTGCTGCTTTTGCTTCTCAATGTGGAAGCATCTGGCAATTCGAGGCATGTGCTGTCTACTGTCTGTAGCGTATAAAAGCTCCTCGTTACTTGACTGCCATGGGACCTCGTTGTCACACGTAAACCACAATCATTCTGCAAGTCACGTCTGAGCCGTGCCAGTATCTACGTGTGCTCTTCTTGGATGAGCTGGGATGGTGTATCCCTGCTGGGAAATCAGCTTTTTAGTAATGTTTCCTCCAGCCCCGATCATACTGAAGCACCCGGATCAATGTACGTACAACACGCGGTGAAGTTGGGTGCTGAGGGATGCAGGGAATATGCTGAAGGGTGAAGAGAGTCGGAGTACCTGCTGGCTGATTTAACACTGCTTTCATTTTCTTCACCTTGCTGAGAATTAACCGGGAAAAGGAGGGCAGGTGTGAACAAAGATCTTGGCAATTTATCCCTTTTTGTGTTCACACACCCTTCCACGAGGTGACTGTCCCGTCCTGACTGATGAGCCGCCGTGTGTCTGAGGGGGTGACGGCCAGAGCCCCTGGGATGACCCCATTGGGGTCCCATCGTGAGGCAGCCAGCACATGTGCAGTGGCATCGCTCCTTACGTTGTCGCTGACATTACAGCCCTTCAGTGAGGCAGAGGGGGGTTGTTGTTTTATTTTTGGCCATCTGTGCTGATGAAAGATTGTGCAAGGGAAAAGTACCTGGCTCCCATCGCGCTTGGTTTGAGGGGGAGGGAGCTGCCGAGGTTGGTAAGCCAACTTTTCTTTTCTTTTTCAGTCCTGGCGTGTGTTTTTTCTTTTCCTAAAACCATAAAAGTTCGGTCTACTCCAATTGTTCTCCTCTCAATTAACAGATAAAATTTATTCAGCTTAAAAAGCCAAGCTGTTCCTGGCCGGGATCCTACCACAACAGCCCAGTACGTGGGTGGGAGCCACAGACACACTTCCTACCTTTCCCCTCCTGCATCCCTCACAGCCAGCAGCCTGTTACAATTTGTAATAAACCCTTCCTGGCCATAGAGGGGGGAACCCGAGGCACTGCACAGGCTGCCACGTGCTGCTTGCTGGCAAGAGCTGAGCTGGCTTGCACAGTTGAAAAGCAGAGAGACATTCAGGCAACAGGCAGGATGCTGAGAAACATCCTCCTCACACTGGTTTATCTCCTGGTCTCTGTGGGTATCACCTCTTGTGTCCAGCCTTACAGACAGCGAGTGCTTTGAGGGCATGGCGTGGCTCTGGGTTTATTTAGCAGCTTTTACAGGTGTCCTTTATGGTGGCTGACTGCTCCTGGTGGCAGGAGGAGAGGGCCAGAGTTACATTCTTTCTGTGCACACAGATATGGCATGCCACTAATGAAATGGTGACTCAGAAATACCCAGAAAAATCCCCCACGCGCTGATGAAACTGCAAATCTAACAAGTCCTGTATCTCTGTAGGTTTTGGAAAAGAGCGCTAGATGGTAAATAACTCTGTATGTGCCAGAAAGGGAGCTCTTTGTACTGTCCAGGTTTTGGGGACGGAGGAAGAGGAGCCATGGGATATTATGGCAACATCTCACAAATACATCCGTGTACAGAGAAAGATGAAGCAGGAGGGGAGAGAAGAGCCTCTAAATATTTTTAAGTCCTGCAAAATGAAAAGAAACAGCCTGTCCTGCTTTTACTCACAACGGTCACTGGAAAGTTAGGGGCTCAAACTGCATCAAGAGTTAATGAAGTGTGAGGAAAGGCTTCCTGATGGCAAAGACAGTGAATGAGTGGACATGAGATATGAGAAGATATGAGAACGAATCCTCGTCCTCCCTAGAGCAAGCTGGGCACTCCCCTACTTGCAGTGGTGCTGGCACGATCGGTGCTCACCCGGAGCTTCGTGTGGAGCCCACGATGTGCAGGTCCTGTGGGAGCTGGGCTGCCCCCAGAGTGATGCCTCTCAGGTGCTTGTCCAGCCGAGTCCACCGGCCGGTGGGAAGGGAGGGCTCCCCGGCCCCGTACACAGGATGAGCATCAGCATTTCCTTGGAAATAGCTGACCTGCTGTCCCAGGAGGAAGGTACGGCTTCCGAGAGCCCACTGCTGGGCAGGATGTCCGACTGGGGCTGGGCGACCGACCCCGCTGGCACGGGATATTCACGGGTGGTGCGAAGGGCTGACGTGTTCTCGGACAGCAAAACAAAGGCCAGCGGGCACATGGCCTGAGTAGGAAGTGCAGGATACTCTGAGCACATCTGGGGACGTTTTCTCATTGCAACAGTGGGGTCTGGGCGGTGGAAACCAGCTGAGGATCCTCATCTGAGCCCCTGGGCTCTTGCTGTCTGTGCCAGGAGACATCCCCGGGTGGAAACCAGACGTGGTCATACATGCTAACACGTATGCTGCAGGTGGGAAGAGCAGACTGGTGCAATAAACCCTCTGTCACCCTGGGGCTTGTCCCAGTACGTGGGCTGTGTGTGTTTGCCCCAGCCACAAGGGCCCTGCAGCCTCCCCCAGGGTCCAGCGCCTCGGCAGCCCCACCTGGCTGACTCCTGTGAACCTGGAAACTCCTGTCTGGAGACGCGGTGCAGTTTCTCCTCTTGGGTGCAGTTTCTCCTCTGCTGGCAGCATCCGTCCTGCCGCGACACCGGGTAACCCACAGCCTCCCAGTTCTGGCCCTGGGAGGAAACCTCATTCGATCCTGGGCTTAAATTCTTCACCAAAAATAGTACTCGGATCCTGCCCACCCCAGAAAGTGCTTCTTTAGTAAAAAATAGTCTCAAGAACCAGACAGGTTTGACTGATGTCTTGCCAATGCCAATTCCTCGATTCCTGTGGAAGCCCAGGTCCAAACAGGCGAGCAGAGTATTGACCTGGAGGCAGCCAAGTGATGAGGGCAGCAGCTTCAGGGGCTGGGAAGGAGACCAAAACTTCAATTACTGCCAGCCCCTCCTGAATTCGGAGGAGAGCCTTCAACAGAAGTTCTTGTCATCCCAAGTAAGTGATCAGACCACAAGGGTAGAGATGTGTGCTCTGTTGTTGAGTGTGTGCATGTAAAATTAAAATCTTTTTTCTTGTTCTTAGTGTAAAACAGGCAAAATTTGAGCAAACGTCCAGCAGCTAATGGCAGAGACCCCACTGATACTTTTACCAGTGTGTTGCCCCCTCTAGTAGTACCCTTGTCTTTTTTCCATGAGCATCTATCCAGCACATCCATTTCTGAAGCTTTATACATAAACTCAAAGGAAAACCGCCCTCACTCTCCACCCTGAGCCAGCAAAGGCCTTTTGATTGCTCTGTGAGCAGTGATGAGGAGATCATAGAAAACCAGCAGTGTCAGTGGTGTGAGGTTGACTAATTAAGTGCACTAATTAAGTTTGGGATTTGCGTCTTCCCAGCAAAAAAGCCCAAGTGCAGGTCAGTGGCTGCTCTGGACGATCCATCTCTCTAGTACAACAGGCTGCAGAGTCCTTTACAGACCTCAGGGACCTTCTCAAACATTATATTTGTTCCCCTGAAAGCTCTGCTTTTGAAAACTTGGCAGCTTTCAATGAAAAACGCTCCCAACCAGCTGCAGTTACTATCATCTCTTCAAATCCCTGCTTTTCTTGCAGCCTACCGAAGTGAAGCACACTGTGGCAGTCACCTATGCGCTGCCTTTTGTGTCAGCCGAATCGCAGGAAGTAATCAAGCGTGTCCTTAATGACGTCTCGGTGTATTTCAGTGTACGACTGGACCACAGTCAGTCCCTTCACTTGGGTTTTTCTAATTTAAGAATCAGAGCTTCAGCTCGCTCCTGCCTGGGCTACTGCTGAACACCAGCCAGAGCGGGCTTTGCTTCCCATGGCTCAGAATAGAAGAGGCGGGGGGGAAGGGGGAGAAATTGAGCGGTATGAGAATCTCCTGGGGAGGGAGAAGGGCGATTAATGAAAGGAAAATATTCTCCTGTGTCCTCGGAGAAGATGGAGGGTTATCGGGCTCAGGGCACATGGAGGCTGCAGTTTCAGGAGAGGCTACTTCAGGCTTGAAAGGATGGGTGTAATTTGCCTGGGAACCAAGCACGGAGGGCTGCAGGTGCTCCTGGGGAAGCCTTTGAACGTACAGCCTGCTGGAGGATGCCACTGATGGTTGTTTCTAATCAGGCAACAGGGCTATCAGCTGCTTTTATCTCCCCGAGCTGGAGCGGGGACGGTGCCTGCCCCCTCACTTCTCAGGCCTGTTTGGAGCCATCGTAACCATAACATCTGCAAAGTGCCCAGCCACTGAAGCAGTGAATGCCACAGAAAAGCCCAGGAGGAAACCAATTCCTCTGGTGTGGAGGCAGGTTTGAACAGCCAGCACCCACCGCTGCTCGGCGGTGAGCTGGCACCGAGCTTGGCACAGCCGTCTTCATCGGGCTGGTGGGGCCATGTGCTGCTCACCCCAGCCTTCCTCCTGCCCACGCTGCTTCGTTCTCCACCTTGCACACAGGAGGGCGAGATGAAAGCTTATTGCCACGTCTGGGCATTGTCCGTGCTTTGAATGGAAAAAAAAACCAACAAACTGGCGGGGCTAGAAAAGGCTGAAGACTGCTTTGGGAATTTGCTGCTTAAAACCTCCTGAATACATACATATATATATATATTTTAAGACTGAAACGTCACTACATGTGATGATGTGTAGATGAAACAATAGTGTTTCTTTTTGGTCGTCTCCAGCTGGGAAGCATTTGGGCTCCCTCCCTCCTCCCCACACCAAAGCTGTCTCAGCCGGCGCAAGCATAAATATTTTTATCAGGCTTAAATGGCTTGGGCTGAAGTTGAAAGCGAGTGAAGAGAGCAGCCTTTGTTACGGGCCGCCCCAGCAGGCAGTGCTACTGGTTTCACCTGTATTATTCGGTCTTTCCATGTTGGCCAGGAAAGCTGGCTGTGATGAGATGTGGGAACGCTCTGCCCCTGCCACCCTTGCAGCTGACCTTGCCCACTGAGCATCCCCGACCTCCAGGGCTTCGTGTGTGCATTCATCTTCTGCTGGGAATAGCTACAGCAGTGAAAGGGCAGTTTTGACCTGAGCTTCTTCTGTTAAGGCTGAAAACAGATGTGCCTCTTGCAAATCCGTGCTACCTGGAGATGTTCTCACTTCCAGTTTCCATCCTGACCCTCTTCCAGAGGTCGATGGCAGCTGGCTGGGGGAAAAGGAGGCGTACGCGCTCCCTACCCTCCACCTGCTAAACCAGGGGGGATATCCCAGACTGCCAGTGCAAATGAGAATGAATTCAGCTGAGCCTGGGGATTTCTGGGCTGCCGCTGTCTGCTGGCAGAGCCTTGGGGCAGGCAGCCTCTGGAAGCAGGACAGCCACAGGCCTTGAGGTATGGAAGACTCCTGAAGGGTGCAAGAAGGTCCTAAGGCTTCTTTCAGGGCCCAGCAGGGCACAGGAGCGATGTTGTCCCAGTCAGGACTGCAGCAGGACACCCCTGGCCTCTGGCCATGTTATTTTGAAGCTTGGAAAGCGCCCGCAGCCTGAAGGAGCACAGCACGAAGCAGCGGAAATCACCAGCGCTTCCTGCCCTGCCCCGGCAAGCTGATAAAAGCCCTTGGCAATGGGGAGTGAGCCCAGGTTAGTTTTAAAGTGTGGCCAAGCACGGAGCTCACAGAATAACTGCAACGCCCAGCTTTGGGCATTAATTCTGCTTTAATCCATTGCTCGATGAATTAACGAGTTAATGTGAGTGCAGAAGGCACAAGAAAGGCCAGCAAACCATCTCCAGAGCAGTGTGTAAGGGCGAGCATCTGTGCATGGGCTCTAAAAAAAGGATTGTTAGCGAATGTTACGCAGGGAGGGGCACTCAGCCTTGTGCTGAGCACCGTGTGAATGTTTTTTGTGCAAGCCCTGGAGGAACCCAGGTGCCATGGGGGCTGCCTGCGCTGCACATTGCTCTGATCCAAGCTGCCTGCGGCCAGGACAGCCCTGCCTCTGCCACTGCTACATCTGCCTTACTGCACCTCCAGCCTTGTGCTGGGGCAAGTGGTGCTCATCTCCAGCCTTCTCTTTTTTTGTCGGGGGAGGTCCCACCTGTTTCTCTTCCTTTCTGTCCTGTGAGCTTTGAAGGAGGGGAGAAGGATGTAACCTCCCTCGCTGCCCCGCAGAGCTGTGGTGGGATGAGGGTAGCAAATGCTGTCACAGTTGTGTCCTTCAAAGCTTATTCAATGAGAAAGATCCTTCCATCCTCACCAGCCACCAATAAAGTTTTATAAAGTCTCCTTGGGAAGCTTAGTTGGTAACTTGTAGGAACAGGCATTGGCTTAGGAACTCAAGCAGCTTTTTCAGGGTTAGAAAATATGCCAAAGCTTTTATTCAAGCGGGAATTGTTTTATTTTTTCTTCTTAAGGGAATACGCTCTAAATCATGTGTCACTGCCTTTCTTTCTCTTTCAGGGAAGGAACTGCCATGCCCGTGGGAATCTTCCGAGTGTGCCTAGTGGTGATTACGGCGATCATCAACCACCCGTTCCTCTTCCCTAAAGAGAATGGCACTGTCCCCGAGAACACGGAAGAAATCATCCAGAAGATGAAGGAGCGGGAGGAGAGCCTTCGGCTGCAGAAGCTGCGCTTGGAGCAGGAAATCGCAGACCAGGAAGCTGCACAGCAGGCTCTGGAGAAGGCTGCAAAGGTAGTGGAGGAAATCAAAGAGGAAAAGGTCCCGTGGGACATGTGGACAGCTCTTTCCATGGTCATCTTCCTGCTGATCGAGCTCTGGAGGCAGGATTTCCAGGAGGGGAACTGGCAGGACACAGGAGCAGAAGAGGATGACATGGCTGTCCTGGGGAAGGCATTTAAGGGGGTGGCCTTCCCCGACAAGGCCACCTTGGCCAGCTTCTACGAGAAGCGAATCCTGGGCACCACCGGCGACATGGCCAGGATGCGGGAGATGGTGGAGGGCTTTGCAGACGACCTGCTGGAGGCCTTGAGGAGCGTCTGCAACCGGGACGCTGACATGGAAGTGGAGGACTGCATGGGTGTGGGGAGCATGTACGAGAACTGGAGGGTGCGGAAACCTTTTGTCTGCGACCTGATAGTGCCTTTCGCGCCCCCAGAGCCGTATTGCTTCCGCTCCCAGATCTGGTGCTCCGGGGACAATTTTCCCCCTGATGAACAAGGTTACGGCACTATCAAGGTATGCAGGGCAGACGAGGATGTGGCGGGTTGCATCTGCGACAAGACTAAACTAGGAGAAGATATGCTGTGCCTTCTCCACAGCCAAGGCAATACCTCCAGGCCCAGCAGCGAGATGGAAGACCTCCTGTGCTTCAAGAATACTCAGTATCTTGATGCTGACCAGGTCATGAAGTGGTTCCAGATCGCAGTCACCAAGGCCTGGAACAAAATCTCCCACAAGTATGAATTCGACCTGTCTTTTAGCCTCTTGGACTCCCCGGGAGCCCTGAAGATAAAATTCAGGTCAGGGAAATCTGTCGCCTTCAACCTCACTCCTGTGGTGCAGTACGAGAACTCGGACGTTTACTTCATCTCCCATTTCCCTCGCAACGAGCTGGCAGCAGAGCTCCCCTCCAGCACTCGCTGGTTCCTCACCTTCGCGGTGTACGAGAGGAGGTTCATCCAGCTCATCTCCAAAACGCTGCCGGCCGGTGCCTGCCACATCAGCTGCCTCCAGATCCTCTCCTTCCTGCACGGGAAGCAGTGCAGCCTCACGGGCCCGAGCGGGCTCACCAACTACCACCTGAAGACAGTGCTGCTGCATCTGCTGCAGGCGCGTCCCGGTCAGGACTGGGCCCCGGAGAAGCTGGAGGCCCGGCTCCAGGACATGCTGAAATTCCTGGAGAAATGTTTGCACGAAAAGAAGCTCTACCACTTCTTCATTGGCAACGGGAAGGTACCGGCGGAGCTGGGCTTCCCCATCACATTCCAGAGGGCCGAGCCTCTCAACCTCTTCCGTCCCTTCGTGCTGCACAGGGAGGTTTACAGAAAGACAGTTGACACGTTCCACGAGATGCTCAGGAACACGTCTGCACTGATCAACGAGTACACGGTGCACATTCCCCTTGCACACACCAATGGGATCCATAAGGAGTCCATTTAACCAAAGCCAGCAGGAAAAACACTTGGTCCTCTAAGCACACGTCCAGAGGGCAGCTTTTCAAAGCCTCCTGGAGACAACCGACCTTGCCAGCGCAGCTTCTTGGCTGCAGCTGAGCCTGTCCTGGTCGTGGTGTCTGCAGGAAGGGAGGAGGGATGGGGGGAGAATAGGGAGAAACTGGAAGGCGCGGTAGAAAAGTAAGTTTCTGCTCCACTGGTGTGCTGGCTGGGTTTTACGCAGCTAAGGATATATTTTTATATTGTGCCTCAGTCACACTACGGTGGTGATGAGCAACAACTCTGAGTAATTAATTTATTCAGATGCCTGCAATGCAATGGTGGTGGCGGCCAAATACTTCATTTCCTTTGGAAGGGGAAGATAAGAAAAGGGTGGAGGAGTCAAAGACGGGATCCTGGGGCTGCAGGAGCCTGGCTGCTTGCAGGCAGCAGGAGCTCTGTGACGATGCGAAGTGAGACTCGGTGCCAGTGGGAGAAGGAGGCATCACTGCTGAGGTCACACACAATCCTGATTGCACGCAGAAATCTCTAAATCCAGCACTGCTCCTTAATTGAAGGGGAACTGCTGTTTTTTAAAAAGGCATTTTGATAGGGCTTGCAGCACTATTTTAAACAGCTCATCCTGTCCATCAAAAACACTCCTGGACACGACATGTGTTTTCTCAGTGGGGAGAATGTAGCAGAGCAAGCAGCAGGACCTGTGTCTTGAGACCATTTCATTTATGTCTTCCATTTTCTTCGTGGTAACACAGCTAGCAGGTTTTATTCTTAGCCATTTTCCACAGATAAACGACCAGGAACCTTTTTTACATTAGATAAGAGAGAAATGCTGTTACTGGGTTCTGGCTTTTTGGTTTATTTGTTTGCTTTCCTTATCTCCAGGCAGCAAGTCTGAGAACCAGCAAAGAGACAAACGACTGCTGCAGGTTTTGCTTTTATTAAAGAGGAAACTCCTCAAAATTACCCTGTAATGAGCCCAATGTCAGGAGTTTGGTACCAGGAGTAAACGATCACCCTCCAAATGGGAGTGCAGCTCTCCCAGCATGGTTTTACTGAGTGCAGGATGGCCCCAAATTAGGAGGAGGGATGCAGGAGGTGCACACACAGCAGAGATTGGCAGTGCAATCTCTGCAGCTGCTTACATGTGTCTCCTTATCCCTTCCGTGCCAGGTCGAAGCTAGCTGGTTGACTCCTTACAGGGCTTCCTCGATCCTTCTGAAGACTGCTGCTTTGATGGGGTTCACTCTTGGGAACTGCAGCTAGCAAACCATCTTTTTTCTGATGGCATTCCTCTTCGTCAATCCCGTCTATCCCATGCAGCAGACAGAAGACTGAACCTCATATCACTACTAGGGACAGGGTCTGGCACACGGCTCCTTATCCAGTCTGCTGCTAAACTCCCCAAAGACACGGTCTCTCCTGTCTTTTCCTTGTACGAACCATTTCACCACCTCCTTGATGTCTGCTCACGTCTGTCCCCGCACCACTGAGGGACATTTTCTGCACCGTTTCCACTCCTGGTTCCCCAGTGGTGGGGACAGGGAGCTCTTTGCTCAAATTGCTTTCCCCTTGGCTTTTACCATCGCAGCTGCGGGGTGCTTAAGTAATAAGTCTGAGCAGAAAACAAGGGGCAGGAATCAAAATGGGAGAGAAGAGGCTGGTAGCTACTGCCATTAGGACAGTCTTGGCTCATCTGTGCTTGGGAGACTGCCAGGGCTGGCAGAGCATCAGGACAGGACTAATTGCTAACGCTAACGAGCTGTAAGCCCCTGGCTTTCATCAGCATAACCAAGCAAGCCTTCCCTAGTGGGAAAGAGTGCAGGAGCACTCGCAGGGGACACAACGAACAGGTAGCGACAGGCAGAGGTGCAGGGAGGGTGGCTGAACACTGGAGGCTACGTTGGAAGCTGCGGCAGTTGTTTGCAAACCCAAGCAATTTGCTGTTTCTTCCTGCTCAGGTTGACGGTCTGCATGGGCTGCCTGCAGGCAGGTCGTACCAGAGCAGTTGTGGTCTGAGCTGCTTCTAAATGTGTTCCTAGCCCAACCGGAGAGAAATGAAAAATTCTCTGCTGCTTCCTGTCAGGCATCTAAATTTAGCCTGTCCAAAGAACAGAAACAAATTTGTGACCCCCGTCTCTCAGGAAATGACACACAGGGTTGAAAAATAACTTTGTTATAAGGTCGAGCAGGGGGAGGATGAGAAGAAAAGGCTGTTTAACAGAATAATCTAACTTCTCTCTTAAAATGGCAGAGCAAAGCTGCGTAACACCAGTCCTACAGTCATGTACACAGGCCTAAACTTGCCTTTACACACCTCAGTGCACTGCTGCTTAGGCTCAAAGGGAACCTACACTGATAAGTGCGTCGAATCTTTTGTTCTTCATTTTCTCTATTTGTGTGCACATTTGCTTTTAAACCCAGACTCACCCCAACGTGTTCCCATGGGGTTTAGCTGAACCCAAGCCGGAGCCGAGCCAAGGTATTTATGGATTTGCCTTCCCTGAAAGCAAATTGCTTGTCATAATTTGCCTACATGAATGCCATGTGCTCCTTTCACCCCGAGCACCTTTTACAAGATTTGGTCTGTGCGTTCAGGCTAGGAGCAAACCCACTCATGCCTATCCAGGGGCTGAAGCGTTGATCAGCTGTGCCTCAGGACACGGGACTCCTTTATAAGCCATCACTGCTGTGGCTGAGAGCTGCCACGTGAAGAACATCACGTTCTGGCATTTTCTCTCCTCTTTTCTCCCTGGCTCGTCTCTCCTGTGATAAATCTGCCCACCAGGTACTGCCCCTCTCAGTAAAAGGCCACGCTCACATCTCATTAGACAGGTTTGTAAGGCAAGACAGCTTCATCAGCTGTCTGCTGCTAAAAATGTCCAAAGACTTCTTAGTGCCCCCATGTTTAGTGCTGCCCTGATTGACACCTTGCTGGGCATCCATGGGAAGCAGCTTGACACGGGTAACAAATGCACATCCCTGGTAATGCCTACGGAGATCCTAAGGAAAGGTAAACTGCCCGTCCCAGCCCCCTTTTGGTGCTGCTCTTGTTATTTGCTAACCAGAATTACCCAGCTGAACTCCCAGTGCCTTCTGCTGCTTTCCAGCCACTCCCTCCGCCCTCAACTTGTGGTTTTAATACTTTATTACAGGTTTTCTCAAAGCCATGGAATTAGTGGTGGTGATAACACCCACTGATCTGCGACATAGCCTCAGGAACTATTCACCTTTAGGAAATGCCTCGGTCTAAGTTATTATTGCTGTTCAGGAGCTGAACGTCTTCTAAGGGGAGCTGCTGGGAGTTCACTCCTCACTTTGTGCCAACCACAAACCAAACCTTATCTATCATCCAAGCAGCAGGATTTGGTGTTTATTCACCGTACTTTTTTAATGCCAAGCCTTTGCAACATTTTCTCAGTGGTGAAGAAATAAGAATTCACCTTTAACAGCTTAGCTGCTGGTCACTGAGGGGTTAGTTCTTCTCATAGGATTTTATGTCATAAATCGCTTTATTTATTACCTGTCTTTTTTTTTAGGATTTTTTTTTTTCTGGGGGGTAATATGTTAGTTCAGAAGTAAAACTGTAATACGAAGAGCTACCTTGGCAGTGAACTGCAATGGGGAATAACATCAAAACCCTCCAAACTCAGCTCTTCCTTGATTCATGATGCTGTATTCAAACTGCTGCTTTTATAGCAGGACACTGTTGAATTTGTATAGATTTTCTCATGCAGCTTTATTTATAATAAAGAAAGTCTTGTACAAAATCTAAAGAAGTGTAGTCTGTTTTATTTCTAGCTTCCCAAGAAAGGTTTCTGAGGCAGCAGAAGGATGGAGCTAGAATATGCCTGGTGCAATCCTAGCACATTAAGCCTGATAACAAGACTCCCAGGTAGAAGTTATTCCCGAGTAAGATGTAATGTGAACAAGGAAGCCATGAATATTGGTGGTAGACGCTGACCTTACTGGTTGAACCGAAAAGCTCCTGAATTTCCAGCTCAGCTAGAGGAATCCTCTTTACCAGTCAGTTTGCAGAGGTGCTGCCTTTAGTAAGACACCGACTATGAATCTGGCTGAAACTAGAGTGTGGCCAAAGTGTTAGAGAAAAAATGATCAGCGATTTCTGTCTTGAAAGTGGGTGTCACAGCTTTACTGATCTGCTTTGAGGCAGAAATGTAGAAAATGCAGAGGTGAAACATTTAAATATAGCCCTTGCTGTTTAGGCACTTAGGAGCTTGTGAAAATGTCAAATTGACACTGGTTTTAAAAATTGTGCACAGAATAAAGATTAAAACCCCAATGGGCCAGCAGGCAGAGTGAAGCAGAACCGGTACCAGCCTGCCTCATCCCCAGGGCCATCAAGGCAGAAACCCATTACCTTGCTCCTGCCCTTCAGTACTGCCTAGTCCTGTGCTAGGAACCAGACAGCAGAGAGGGATTTCTCCAGTCCTCATGATGGCACTTTGCCTGCTAAAACCTTCCAGCTCTCCTCCCTGCCAGCTCGCACCAGGCAGGGCCGGGCAGGACAGGGCAGCCCCAGGATGGTTCTTGTGCCTGTGAGCACAAGTGATGCACAGCAAGTGATGCACAGCAGCTCTGCCTGGCTGCCACCACACAGGCGCTCCCATGGGCACAGGTTCTGCACTGTCAGCACCGTGCTCCTGATGGAGCAGCTCACCTCCAGGGCTGTGGGTGGGTTATTTTATCACCTCCGTGACACGAAGCTCCTGTAGGCAAAGCTAGAGAAAAGCAAGGCTTGTCCACACACAGGTTTCTACCCACGCTGTCTCCTGCCAGAGCCACACCTGACTCAGCTCTGAAGGTGAAAAATTTGACCCAGAGCATGGACACACAAGCACAACACAGCCAAGGTCCATAAAGTGTACAAAAAGGAACTGAGAGGCACCTCCTGGGTTTGAAGGCATGGGCTATATAATCTGAGTTGCCTTCCCACAAGGAGAACGGGTTGACTAATCCTGCTTTAGCTACTGTGAGCGGAGATAACCTCTACTTCCAAGCTTAAACAGACATGGAAAAAGGCTGTGATGAGTGTAGAGGAAAAACCTGCCACACTCCAACTTGGGGATTGGCCCAGCGCGTGTTCCTGTTGAGAGCTGCCTTCTGATAATGAAGTGGCAGGAGAAAAGGCACGAAGGCATCCTTTGGGAAAAGAGAAACATAGAAAGCTGCATGAAGAACAGCGTTAAGCCATAATCTCTCACTGCTGGTTTCTGTTGGTTCTTCAGGTGGTCTCAAGTAGGTAGCTTTTTAATCCTTTATTCCCAGCTTCCTACGCCTTTGCTGCATGACCACATAGGTGACTCATGCACACAGCTTGCAGGAAACTGTCTCCTCCCTATGCAGCTTGAGGCTGTTTGGTGCCCCCTTGTCAGCTCCATTTCCCCTCGAGAGAAGGCTTTTTCCACCAGCTTTGCCAAGACTGCTGCCTCAGACCACGTCCTGGGCTCAGATGGCCATGATCAGCACAGAAAAGGTTCCGTACATCAGCCCCTTACTGCAAGCTGCATTAAGCATCCTCCTAGGCTCAAAATAGAGCATTACTGCACACTGCTAAACAACGTGCACATTCCACCCCAGACACAGCTGAACCTCACTGCTGCATTTTATCATCTTGGCAAATCAGCAAAATTTGCTCTAGGAGGGAAAAATCCTAACAACATCACATGGCATTTATGATTTACTCAGCTAAATAACAAAAAAACTGCCTCTGTTGGCTTTAGACAGGCATGTAGAGGTGACTGCTTCCACTATATTACAGAAATTGGGGATAGTCTAGTAAAGTGACACCTGTTGTCATGAGCACAAAGAGACTGCATTTTCATCAACCCTTCCCAAGTGAAACAAATGTCCAAGGAACAGAGTGGTGAAATAATCAGGCTACTAACAGAGAAAGGAGAGAGAGAGGGTAAGAAACAGCCAGTTCTCAAATCTTAACACCACAGAGGAATGTTACAGATGCCACGACAGTGGAAAACTGGGGAGAGCTGGCCCAGGAGACATACCAGTGTGCCAACACATGCTTAACACACGCCCTCACACACAGCCAGGCACTCCTGATGAGCATGACAGACAGCTCTCACATGAAGCATGGCAAGAAGTTGAGATTTACTTTTCTCTTCCTTTTTCTGTCCTTTTTTGCCTGGTCCTGAACTTTTTTTTTTTTTTTTAACTAGTGCTGTACACATTTGGTGGCACAACAATGGGGAATGATGAAAAAAAATCACCGTGGTTTTGGAAAAGAAAAGCATCAACAACCACCTTCAAAGGCAAACCGTGGAGCAGAACGTGGGCACATACATCCCATTCCATACAGTCTGATCCACAGAAGATTTTAAGGGGAGATCTGATTAAAGGGCAGAGCTACTAATCCGCTTGATCCTTGTTTATTGACTTCATCTTCTTCCTCTGTTCACCAGAGCTGGGAGTATGCATTTTCTTCTTGGCCTCTTTGAACTAATATGTTGTATCCTTTACACCCATCCACAGGGAAGGGAGAGAGCCCATCCACTCCACATTAACTTCTCCTTTCCTTTTAAGGCTGAGCCCAAGTGTTGCATATTCATTACCACATCAAAAACACTTTGCCTGAGGTCTGTCTTGGTGTGCTGTAATGGGTTCAGGACCCCAGCTGTCTGCCCGAGGATTTAGAGCACTGATATTTAATAGTAAATTATACAGCAGAATATTTCATTTTACCCTTTCTTGCTGAAGCAGCATATTTATAATGGTACACTCTAGAGCCACTAAACAAAGATGGGGAGAGCACAACTTTTCTGTTCACACAGTACAGTCTCCTGGTTACTGTGGTCTGGACTCTGGCACTTGAATGTTTGGATGCCAGTCTCTGTTCTTAACCCGTTGTTGGACCTTCCATAAGTCACATCTCCCACTATCTCCCAGTAATACAGCGGAGCAAACTGCAATGTATTCCCAGCATGCTTATGGAAGCCAATTTCCAGCCCACTTTACTAACAGCTTTAACAACCAGAGCACCTAATAAAACCAAAACGCTCTACAGTTAGTCATTCTTGGAATTTTGCTGCTGACATCTCACTAACACCATTTCAAGGCTTGTGGCACAAGTTCAAACCCTTCTTTCATGTACTGAAGCAGCCTAGATCTGAGTTCTGACACCTTGCAGCTGTAAGATTCCTCTGGGTTCTCTAATCACAATCTAGTAATCATACACAACATCAGATCTGAACTGCAAAACTTTTAAAAGAACATCAGCATTCTGGAAGGAAACAGCAGAGTAATTAGTTTTTCTCTAAGTAGTGCCAGATGTGTTTAAAAGTCACAAACATGAGTGCAAAACCTGCATAGTTTGAATTAAAACTAGTAAGAGCATAAACAATCCCCTCCAATAGCTGCAAGCTCACAGATTGCCAGGCTCTGTAAGCTGGTAGGAAGCATGTTTATCAGAGGAGCTCCTGCTAACTCATTTTATTCACCAAATCCATCATTCCTGCTTGAAGTTGAAGCTACACAAGCATGCACCTCCTCAGAGTTCCTGCGTTGGGGCAGTAGATGCTGAAACAGAGGAAAGTTCTATTTTTCTCCAGAAAAGCTCCAAGGCACTTAGAGCCTCAGCTTCCATGAAAACCGTGAATCACCACCTTCTGCTGTGCTACCTTCCCTCACTGCAATGAGAGAAATAGCAAGGAACAGTTCCATTCATCTCATAACTGCCTCAGCACCACTGGAACGGCAGCCCTGTCCTTGAACCTGAGTAAACTGCTCTGCTTTATTCTTAATGCATGCTTATTTCCTTGAATTCTGGCCAGATTGGGTCGTTAGTGGCCTTTAGAGAAAGACACGGACAGCTGAGCTACATCAGAGTGGGTCATAGTTCTTTTAGTCACTTATGTTGGTGGGGGAAGAGTGAAAGATTTCTTTCCTCTGACTAGTTTTTATTCAAATAATTTTGTCTCCACGCTCAAAGTGCTTTTTCTGCTCTATTAGAACCTAAGACAGTTTCAAAAGGCGCCCAAGTGCAAAGCTATTTCCACATTATTGTTTATCTTTGACAGTGCCTCACTCCCCTCCATGCAACCAGTCCAGTGACTAAGAAATGCCTATAAAGAAGAAAAAAAAAAAAAACCGTGCTTAAAGAAAACATCTTTTGCTTTTATTTTCAAGACATCAGTATTACAATTTTTAAAGCCAGTAGTAGGTCAGTTCGGGGACTGACCGACAGCAATGCTTGCAGAGAGGCCTGAGATGACAGACGGTCACCCCGAGTAAAGGCACCACTTTCCTTGATGCAATCAATACCCACGGTCAGCAATGACGTCCTGCCTCCTGTCTAAAGCCAGCGCATCCTCTCCTGAACAGTAAGGAGGAGAGTTCACAACCATCTCGATCTTTTCAGCACAGATTGATCACCCCATTAGTAAAGAGAAGAGCCCGCACCACATTACACCAGATCCTCAGAGCACACACTGAAAAGAAGCACTGACACTTCAGCAGGCACGTGCCCAGTGACACCTCAGAGCCCATAATCGCACGCCTCCGGGCTGTTCTTCAGATAGAGCTGGAGGAAGTTTTTGAATGTCTGCGTGTCAGTCATCGTAGCCTGGACAGCAGGGTCCTGCTTCATGGCCTCCATCCAGCGCTGGAGCTTTGGAGCATGGCTCAAGGTGCTACGGGAAAAGGAAAGAGTCTGAATAACGCCAGCGGGACATCAGGAGGGCATCAAGGAAGCTAAACAGCTTTAGAGGTTCTGTTTAACTGCTTGTTTTGCTTTATCCCTCCCAGTGTACCATTTGGCTCAGAGTGGGTGACATTAATACATATCAAATGGTAGGAGAGAGACTGGCATCTGGAAAGTAAGAGTTCTTACAGAGGGTGTGCGCTCTGCAGAGCTGAGCTAAAGAAACAAACAAAGAGCACTTATTGTGCAAGACATCAGCATGTTTCTGCTTGCGTTATTCCTGCTACAAAAGAGACTTTACTCATTTCTCATCTGCTCCGAGTTGAAAGTAGAGGCTTGTGCACCACTGCCTCCCTCTGGAACGCTTTGTTAGTAGTGATTCTTCAACAGATTGTGTGCAGCGGTTGAGTCCTTCTCCACAGCTCACAAATCCCTTCTGTCACAAACCAAGGTAAGCTTCTACTAGCCTGCAACCCAGCAGCTCAAAATGCAGACCGTCTACTGAGGAAACTGAGGATTTGATGAGGAAACTGAGCATGCAACTAACTGACAAAATCCACAGATCCACTCTGACACACCCTTGAGAAAAACTGTGTGGCAAATTGAAAGTTTAACAGCATCCACAGTTCTTTTCCCTCTCCTCTGGCACACTACCTAGCGTACTTCGCATTCCAGTTTCCAAATCCCAAGGTTAGTTAAAGTATAACTTGTCTAGATAGCTCCCAACCTTTACCCAGGAAGCATCTTTTCTTAACATCCAGTGGCTGAGCTCTTCAATCACTCAAGTACCTCGATATTTCTAGGCCCACAGTTCTGTATTGTTCATAATATTTCCCCTTCCCATCAAGGGCCACGCAGAAGACAAAGCACGTCAGAGGTCCACCGGTGAAGTCCTCATCTTACAGTGCCAGAAGTTTCAATTCATGCTGGATTCCCTGCATCTTCCTCATTCTTCATGAATACTTTAGGCAACAGGGTACCTCTAACTGTACCACACTCCTTGTCCTAGTTTGGGCTGGGATAGAGTTAATTTTCTTCCTAGTAGCTGGTATGGTGCTGTGTTTTGGATTGAGGATGACAATAACGTTGATAACACACCAATGTTTTACTGTAAACACTGCTCAGCAACAACTAAGTCAAAGATTTTATAACTTCTCATTACCACCCTGCCAGTGAGGAGGCTGGGGGTGTGCCAGGAGCTGGAAGGGGACACAGCCAGGACAGCTGGTCCAGACTGGCCAAAGGGATGCCCTGTACCTTATGGCATCATGCTCAGCAATAAAACTGGGGGGAGCTGGCCAGGGGGGCTGCTGCTGCTCAGGGAGTGGCTGCACACTGGTCAGCAGGTGGTTAGCAATTGTATTGTATGTTCCTTGTTACTTTTTTGCTGTTCTTTTTTTTTTTTCCCCTCCCCCTTCTCTCATTAAACAGTCCTGATCTCAGCCCATGAATTCTTGCACTTTTCATTTTTCTCTGCCATCCCACTGTAAGAGGGGATGAGTGAGCAAACAGCTGTGTGGTGTTTAGCTGTCTGCCAGGTTAAACCACAGCATTCATCTTCTCATTTCATCACCCACATCCTCATACAAGCTGACTCTTCAGCCCTGTGCTAAACCAGCTATAAATCAGTTCTCCTTTGACACCATTTCCTTATGTTAACCCAATACCATGGTAACTGGAGCTGTTTAAGGATGTACCAGATCAAGACATTTATGTATAAAAAAATCCATTCCAACAGGGACAGATGACCTACAGCAAGGCAAGATATGATTTACCTACCTCAAAACAAAATGAGCCTCCTTTATCAGCCCAGAACTTCCAAAGAGGATCAGAAGATTTGATCCCAAGCTTGAGGTTTTAGACCAAGAAATTTGAACCTAGGTGTCCATACCTCTACCCACCTCCCCCCCTTCAAATAAGGGCCATTTTCATCTACGATGTAGGAACAGAAAGAAAATCCTGCATTTTGATCACTACTTCTGGATCTGACAAAAATTATTTGTTAGGAAAACAAATCTGACAAAAGGCCTGTTTAAAACCTTTTGTTTTAGTTTTACAGAAGATTCCTTAGCAACTCCCCTCTGGTTTAAGATGCTTTCCCCACCCCAAAACTGTAACAATGCACTCACTCTCTTCAGCAGCCCCTAAAAGTGGCCCACTGCTGCAGCATGTATGTAAAGAATATTTATACTGAGGCATTTCAGAGCATGCTAAAAGCCAGGCAAAGTACTCACTCCGTCAGCTCGAATGCTTCTAGGCGTTCAAACCAGGGCCAGATCATGTAGTCAATCATGGAGACTGAGTCCCCACCATAAAACGTAGTGTTGCGTTTGGCCAGAATCTGTGAGGGGCGAGAGAGGACAACTACCCTCAGAAGCAAAATTAGCACATCGGGACCCTACAGTAACAAAAAGCCCAGCTCATAGTGGAATGCAGGCATACTGAAGGAATCAGATGGGAAATAACGCAGATACAGCACACTTCTCCTATGCATGCAGTATCTGGGGAGTCAGAGCTGGTCAGTAACGCAGTTGTGATATCAAGTTTTAACTGTTTCATACACTGTCAGTCCAGCTCTTCTCCAGTGCTTGTTCAAAAATTGCCAATTATCATTAATCACTAGTGATCTGCAACTTGTGTGCAAACAAAAAGGAATTCAGCTCTTAGAATCTATCAGTTACTGATTTGTTATCTGTAAAAAAAGGAATAATGGCAGAGACTAGTCAAACAATGCACACGCACTTCTAGAGCAATGAAGTCAACCAAATGTAATGTTGTTTTGGCAAAGACTCTGTTCCCACAACACTTGAGTGCAGTTGGTGCCAGGACAGCATTTCTGACATTACACGTGGAACTGGATTTGATTCCAGGTGCAAAGGAACAGGAAGTATGACGTTTACATACACCAGAAAGACACCCACAGCTCAGCACAAAAAGCAGAGCCACAAGGAATGCATGAGCCCTTGCAGGAAGTTCTTGAAATATGTCAGAAGCCTAAGTGTAACAAACATCAAGCTCAGTATGCTTTAACAAACTTCCAGATCCTGGTCTCTTCTTTTAGGAGTTTGGTCCCCCTTCTTCCAGGCACTTCAGCATTTTTAAGATGGAACTCCAATGGAACTTACAGTGCGTCCCTCAGCCCCCATGATCTAATGAGCTTTAGAGCAGTCCTTTAACACCTCATGCTGTTTGAATTACCAGAAGTCTGGTAGAAAATAACCTGACAGTTACGTTATCTGTAGGTTCCACAGTCCCAGAGACAGGAACACAGCTCCCTCTATTGGACAGCAGCAAACTAAATACAGCAATGTTTGCAAACATTTCCCTCTTGGATTTGTCTTGCAAAAGGCTGAGTAATGTTTGCATGGCTTTGTCCCTTCTTCCCATCCTTAGCCAACCTTTTGCTGCAAAATCCTTCAGAGTATAGTAAAATAGAGACACTGAAAGAGCAGCAAGTATTTCACGGCATTAATAAAGCAGGAAGAAGGTTAATTTTGCCTTAAGGCTGAATAGATTTGTATTTCAGGGAAGTGAAATACTTGAGCTCTTGGGGGAACCTAAGTGTATCAGCAGCAGCAGCACTCTAGCAGCAGCCTAATCAGATGAGACTACCCTGAAAACAGTTTTAGTTCAGCAATTCAGTGGGCAAGGAAACAGAAAGCACAGGACTGTTAGGAGAATTAGGGCAGTACCAGAAAGCTATTGGAAGCTTCACACAGGAAGCAAAACACGCTGGGGGAGGATTGCTTCTTACCTAAGCTACACACGCATTAGTTGCAGCTGCTAAAAACACAGAAGGAATGGGTTTGTGATGCAGAAAAGTCTGACAGTTGTTCAGGCTAGCCAAGAACCACTGCTGACACTGAAGCAGGATTGTGAAGCTCCTCATACAGCAAAGTCACCTGGCACTTCTGGAGCTCTGCTGCAGTTGCCTACACGGCTGAAGCAGAACACAGCCCATGGCTGGATTTCTGCAAGGGACAGATTACACTCTGCTCCCTCAGCCCACTTTTCCCCTGCCACCAGAAGATAGCAGGCAGAACAAGGATGAACTCTTAGCAGCCAGAACTCCTCAGCCTTTGCTGCTATAACATGCTGCAAGGCCTCCTTACATTTAAGGAGGAACAAAGACGTAAGTGGTCAGCTACAACTCAGAAATCTCCCCATATCCAACAAAGATTTCATCATACAGATGAGTATCAGTTTAGCTACTTGGAATTTGCTGTAATGGTGCTGTTATGCATTCTAGGCTGGGGGGAGTAAATTGAAAGACCATTGATTGCTATAGCTACCAACCGAACGGGAAGAGATCTAGCTCCAAATACCAAAGCACGGGGAGAGGGATGTAAGGGGAAACTACGTAACTACCAACCTGCTCACTACTATGAAACGTTCTTACCTCTTCAAGTTTGCCTAACTTTTCAGTAATCTCCGCTTTCTGAGCTGTGGTATCCTGTCCATCTTTGAGAGCCATAGCACACTTGAAAAATAGAGGTGTTATCTGTATAAAGGAAAGGAGAAAGTTTTTAGTATCACTATTACAATAATACAAGCAAGTCATTCAGAGCTTAGGACACTGAGTTAGATGTTAAGATGTTTTTAAACAGTTAAAGTCCATTAACAAAAATCTTTTATACTTCACAAAAGGTAAAGGCTTAAAGGAAGACAAAATAAAATACTAATGGATTTTAGTCCTGTAGTGACAGAACAAGAAGAGGAGCGTGTTTCTAGCTTGCATGTACTATCAACAAAGTGGCAAGGTACAAAGCAGTATTTTTTTTCCCAGGTACACACTCTTGAAAACCAAATGCACTTTAATTATCAACAGTTAAGGTACTTTTACAAAAAGAGATATGCAGCCCAAAATATGCAGGCTTCTAGAGACCTGTACATTTTTTAATACAGTAATTGCCAGTTAAGAGTATACAGTACAGAAAGTTGCCCAGCAATTAAGCTTAACTATATTTTTAGAAGTTCATATACAAGCATTTTTCTAAGATCTTGTCATTGACACAACCAACATTCACAGCACAATTCGTTTCTTGCAAGATTGCTCCCTGTAACTCCTTTACAACAGGCCTTTCTGAATAGAAATAATAGGAAACATTCTTCCCCTGCCCTTTTATCCCCCTTTCTTTGTCCACATCTTTTCTTCTTTGCATCTTGCATTCCTTCCTCTTCTCTATTGCTTTATATCCAAGACTTCTTTCACTTCCTAGATCCTCCAAAGCACGTGCTTGCACTATCTACATTTAGGGTACAGAGAAGTTATCTGCAGCCAGCCACAGAGCCCGCCTCCACCCCATACTGAGAGCCAAAACCAGGGTGCTTATACAGGTCCCATGTCTATGGCCACCTGCAAGCTCTTGGCCTTGGTTGTAGGCTCTCTCAGTCAGGCACTCGTCACATTCCACAGTCATACAGTGTCCTAAAGCAATGCTCAGATTAAAATAAAGTAACTGTCACTGCCTATGTCTCAGGTTAAATTTAAATGCCGTTTATTTGGCTTTCCTATACACAAGACCCCTCAAGAGATAAAAGCAGCATTAGTAATACAGCTGGAGATTTGGAAGCTCTAGTGAGGTAAGGAACACCCCCTACCCTGATCACACAGTACCTTTGAGAAGTGTTCCAGGAGCATCTTCTGGAAGGCTCGCTCATGCGGGTCTGAAGGCATCAGCTTCTTCCCTGGAAATGCTTCATCCAAATAGTCGCAAGTGATCGGGGACTCATAGATAAGCTGGCCTTTGCAGGTCTCCAGAATAGGAACCACCCCAAAGGGGTTCTTCTCAAATAACCAGTCAGGTTTGTTCTTTAGATTGATGTTAATTACTTCATAGCTAGAAGAGTAAAGGAAACAAAATCCAAGCATGTTCAGCCCCACTGCAGTTGACTCCATACCATGGTGAAATGCAGTCATTAAACCTCAACAGCTACAGTCCTTGAGAGGCTGAATGCTCATTCTCCTGCTCTCCCTGGTCTTCCCTGGGATCCTCTCCAGGACTAACCATTTGACACTCAGAACTACTGCCAGGGAGCACTTCCCTTCACCAGAGAAAACCAGAACTGACTTACAGTGATGTGTTTATTAAGTTAATAAGACACACAAACCTTCTGTGAGCACAGAGCAGCAGGCCTTCCAGTCATGCTAAAAACAAAGGTCAAGCTTGGCATACAGCACACTTACCACATGTAAGTTCAGGAACATTCTGAGAAGGAAGCACTTAATTGCATTTAAGCCACACTACAATTAAGAGCTGCCCCAGAACTTTAATCTGACTTTGCACAAAACTGCAAGTCTTCCCTGCCTGTGATAAGCCTTCTTCTACCTTACATAGAATAGATATGCAGGGCAAAGGCAAAATAAATATTGATTTTAAAAAAAAAAAAAAAGACAAATTTCCTGTATGTTTGTTGTTAACGAAGCATAAGTTACACTCATGCATGACCCCAGAAAACCCATACAAGGCTTGCTAAACACTGCTGAACCTTCAAAACAATCAAAAGTTACCAGAAGGTGGCTACTAGATTTTTTTTTTTTTAGCAATAAAAACCCTCCAAATCACTACACTAAAACACACCTCTCAGCCCCCCATATCAGTCCAAAGACACTAAATAAAGACAGAATTAGACTGACCTGCACATTTTAATGCATCTACTTTTATTTTGGGGGAGGGTGAGAGACACAGACACCACCAACACACACCGCCCTGGCATCAGAGAACTGGGGGCTTAGCACTTGCTTTGCTCCCAGCACAGTGCTGGTTATCGAACTTGGGACAGGCTTGGGACTTGCTGGGAAGCAGCAGGTGAAGAACCCCGTTACGCTGAAGCTGTGAGCTGAGGGAAGCATTACTCAGCATTTGGAAACGTGTAAATGACTTGGCTGTCTTGAAATAAGAAACACCATAACTTCTGGCTTCTATAAACTTATTACAACACAAGAATACTTTATAAGATGGTACTTTTTCTTTGTTAAAGATGTCATTCACTTACTCCCACGTTTCACTAAGTGGCAGTATGAAGTTACACTGAAGACTCGCATCTCCTTGAGTTTTTGCTGCACCTTACACTAAAAATAAACAAACACAGGCCGAGGCTCTCTTTGCACTTACTCAGAACACGGCTAAGTGCTATTACTGCAAACTTTTAGGAAAAAAGCAACACAACTTCTGCATTTGTTTGCTTGTTTTCCTTCGGCTTTACTTCATGCCGACCTCCCACCCAGCGTTAAGTACCCCCCACTCCAGCACAGCCTCCCCCTCCCCACCAAACCCACACACGCACCAAAAAACGCGTGTTTTATCACAAAACCACCCCCCTTTTCCCTCAGTTCCCGCGGGGATGTTCAGCCAGGAGCTCTTTAGGACACCCAGGCAGGACGGGGGGAGCCTCACCTGATGCCCTTGGCTCGGAGGACGAGGCGAGTCCGCTGGGCGAAGGGGCAGAAGCGCATGCTGTACAGCCGGATCAGCCCCTCGGGCACCGCTCCGGGGGCCGTGCTACCTGAGGAGGAGAGAAGAAAAACAGCCCCACCATCACACCACCCCTCGGTCCCCCTCCGGTGCTCGCAGCCCCGGCTCCCGAGCCCGCCGCTTACCCTTGCCCAGGCTCCGCGAGTGCTCGCCCGCCATGCTGAGCGCCTCACGGAGTACCAAAGCCTGCCTCCTGGGGCGGTCCCTGCCTCAGTTCGCTGCCTTCGTCCCCTTTTTATAGCGACTGAGCGCCGCTTTGTAACCTCCGGCCGCCAATCGCCCGTGGAAATGAAAAATCGAAGGGAAATGCGGCGGTGGGAAGGGCAAGGGTGTTGCAGGCAGCCCTCACGCCCTCCTCCTCCTCCTCCTCCTCTACCTCAGGGGCCTCCTGCAGCTGCGCTGCCCTTCGCACCAAATCCCAGACTACCTGGGAAATAATGATTTATATAATAATAATAATTTCCACCCTGCCTTCAAGTCAGAGCTCTAAGTGGTGTGGATGCCGTGTGCTTGTGGGCACATGTCCCGGCCATGGATATCTCTGCCAAACCTGTCAGTGCTGATAGAGATCTGGAGCTTTCTGAGAGCCACCAGGGGATCCATGCTTATACAACAGGGGAAGTTTTGCCTGCTGTTGACTTTTAGTTTGGTTTTGTTACTGTAGCTAGGGCTCAGGCATCCTGTCACAAAGACCAGTATTTTTCTGGGGAGATCCTTCCTGCTGGCAAACACTAAGATGGCCACCAGTAAAGTCACCACAAACCTGACACCATAACACACTCAAATACAACATGAATTTTTGTCAAGTCATTAATTACATAATCAAACACCAATAAGCAACTTAACAGTAAAAGGGAGTGGTAATTTGTTGCACAAGCCTGCCATGCCCTGGGCAAACAGAACCCATATGTAAGACATCCTTTCCAACAAGATAATTCCTCCCACCCTTAGAACTGTGCCAGAGGACATTCCTTGTTTTGCTGACAGCCTCCTGTTAGGACAGTTTCAGCAATATTTGGGTCAAAAAAAAATCAAAATTTATTTTGAGACAGGCACGCAAATCCAAGGTACAGTTGTAACATTACAGACCTGGGTGCTGTAAGAGCCTCTTGGGGACACAACAGAGGCAGTGCCTGAGAACAGCAAGATCTCACCACAGGGGAACAAATTCCTCATCGTGTTTTGGTTTTGTGCAGCATGGATCACAGAGAATAGTGATAAGAGGCAGGGCAGATGCTCCTGTAGCAGCCAGTAATGCTGCCAGTGAGTAGCACTGTCTGGGAGCTGCACACTGCTACAGCACACCGATAAAGACTACAGTAAGAAACTGTGAGCAATTATAATAACCCTTTTTTTGTTTGTTTTTTTTGTTTGTTTTTTAGAAGTAGTAATGTATATGTATCAGCCTAGGAGCATAAAAATCAGCTACTTGATGTAACTGGTGTGCGTCTAGGTGGAGCGGAGACTCCTGACGCACCCAGCGCTGTTTCCTTACCTCTACTCTTTTAATAAATTGTAAACTTTGATTATAACCCTATTTTGGGACTGAGCGATTTTTAACGGGGATTCTTACAGTGCTAGTACCAAAAGCCATGAATGTGCAAATCCTGGAAATCGTTAAGGTTGGAAGAGACCTCCAAATTATCTGGTCCAACCATCCCCTACTGCTAACGCTACCAACTAACTCATGTCCCTAAGCACCATGTCCAACCTTTCCCTTTCCAGGGGCGGTGCCTCCACCACCTCCCTGGACAACCCATCCCAACGCTGACCCCCCCCCCCCCCCCCCAAAAAAAAAGCAGGACCGCAGCCATACACCCCCCCCCCCCTCCATATGGGACCACATCTCTCCAGCTGCCTCTGAGGCTTCACCCCCAGAACTGCCTGGGCTGCAGGGCCTCCAGAACAGAGGAACAAGGTGACAGAGCACAGGCAGAGCCGTGCCACCAAGGGAAACCCCAAACACCACTGAAACAGAAGGGAAACCCCCCCCCCCAAAAATCCCCGAGCAACCCCCACGCTACTCCCCTAACACCAGCAGGCAGCCCGCAGCCTGCTGGCCCTTTAAATACCGAGCGCCAATACATTGGCCCAATCAGCCGCCTGCTTACATCCTGCGGGCAGCCCGCCTCAGCCAATCGCAGCGTCCCTTCTGGTCGCTAGGAGACGGCGTCCCGGGGCGGCATGGCGGCGGGCGAGGAGCAGGCCCCGGGGGGCGGCCGCTGCCCCTCGCCTCAGGAGGCGGCGCTGGACGTGAGGTGGGGGCGGCCGGGCCGGCCTCTCACAGCACTCTCGGCTCTTTAAATCCAATGTTTCTTCCGTGTAATGGGAGAAATGCTTAAGCTTTCTAATCCAATGCAAGTGTTTGAGTTGTTTCATCGACCCCCGTGGTGTGTAAGGGGCAGCTCCCCAGCTAGGAGTGCACAGTTCTTTAGTGGGCAGAAATCTACTTTCAATTTTATTAATTTATTAAAAGGAGGATCAAGCATCGACCAGAGTATATATATATATAAAAAAAAAAAAGGCACCGTCTGAAGCATTCATTGCAACGTGAAGCAGGTCCCTTGTGCAAACTGCTTTTACGTGGCAGAGCCGTGACCCAGTTTATTTTTGCTTTGGGGAAAAAAAAAAAAAAAAAAAAAAAAAGCATTATTCAATGCAACAGGGAAAAAAAAAAAAAAAGTGACCTTTTAAGTGTAGAAGCACAGCCCGTTTCCATAAAACAGAAGCATTTAAAGTTTGCCTTTCTTTTATGCATTCTAGATCACTGTCAGCAGTACAGGTATGTATATCAACATTAGAAGGAAGTGACAATGTTATTTTGCAGTGGGAAGGGGGAATACTATGTTCTGTGTCTTCAGAAAACACAGAACCTTGACAAAACTAAGTTACATATAAAGCCCTGTTTTGAATGAACTATAGCGAGCATTTTTCAGTGACAAAGTACATTTTGAATGCTCAGTAATTCCGAGTACTTTGTTCCACCTACATTTCACCAGCCAGAAAAGTTTGTCACTGAAGTGCTTCTGACACTCTGTGTTTATAGGGGGCTGGAGACAAAGCGTGGAGAACGTGTGGGGGAACCCCAGCTAGTTCCATGACCCATCGGTCATAGCTGATGTCAGATCAGTCTGGATCCTTTTCCTCATAAACCTTTATTGATTGCATAAGGATAAATTGTGCAGTCAGCCCGTTAATTTATCCCTACATATATATTTTCTAGAATCTGTTTGCAGGAGTAAAACAAAAGTTGAAACTATTTCCACGGACTCAGATCTAGTGCTGGAGGAAAGCATCGAGCTGGTCCTGTGACCCTATTCATAAAGGTCTGCTTGTGTGCCAAGGCAGGTCATACGGTTAGTGCTCATGTGAAAGGGCTGGAAGAGCACTCCTCAGCTGACATGTCTGGGCTCTGTTCCCACAACAGTCAGTATATTTGCAACAACACACGGTCAGTGCATGCTCACTCCTCTCTGGCTGTGCTTATTCCTCTGGTGTGTAGCAGAAGAGGCTGAGTAAAAACTGCTGAGAAAGGATGACAGAAGTTATTGCTGGGCATAACTACCTTAAGACTAATCATTAAAGAATGTCCCTAATTACGGCAGCCCTGAGGCTATAATATAATTTACTAGAGTACAGAAGATCAGCAGCTGAACCGCTCTTAAGACTGAGTTATGTTCATGGAAGAAGTATAACAATGCTGCTTGCAATCGCAGAGGGCAAAAATCTCTTCCCACCACTGCTATGTGGGAGAGGATAAAAGACAGAAAGGGCTTGAACAGAAACTAGAAGGAGCAGTGCTGATGGTAGTGTTGGACACAGGGTGCTGGTACACTGCCAAAACGGTGTTGCCACAGTTCTGCCAGGCTCAGCTGTGGCTCAGACAGCTTCACTTAGTGGTTAATGCAAGTCCCCTTGATAAGGAGGTGCTGATGTTGATCCATGCCCTTTCTGAAAGATAAAAAACCACTTGCAGGTGGTTAGGGTTTTGCTGGTATGTTGCAAGTTCTAAAGGTGACTCAGCTTCAGTAATTTATTTCAGTCCCTGAAGTTTTACTGTGTTAAAGTACTGGTGTCTTTAAAGCAGAACAGTCCCTTTAGTTAAGTTTATACAAACTGTGCCTGTTTGTTTTTTTTTTTTCTTTTTCTTTTTTTAGTTTACAGCAACGAGATGAACTATGAAAGTTTACAAGAAGTTAAGCAAACATAACCGAGTCCCTAGTATGGATCGTGCTTGTGTAATTATTTCAGAATTAAGGTGTACTCTTTTACTATGACCTATGAGTATCAAAACAAAGCCTGTGAACTGGCTAACTTTATTGTTAATGAAAAGTAGAAGAAATATAAGCATCTTCAAGTTCTTGTGTCAGTCCTTTGTGCTCCATCATTGTAAGATTACCCCTGTGTTTTTGGAAACATGCATCTAGCGATGCATGGTATTAGAGGCTGAAATTCTTGTGGTTTTGCAAGTTTGGTATGAGGATGAATCTAACAAATCCAAAGCATCAGACCAGCATGCCTTTTAAGCTGTTACATTCCATTTTTCGCAGTATTTTGAAAAACGTGTCTGTGAGTAACGTTTTAACACAGAGTTGTTCTTTCTTAAGTTGGGTTCAGGGATTCTCGAAAAAGAACTTGGGCTTTATCAACAATCAGACCGTCTGCTACCCTTGTGGCAATTACATACTCTTCCTGGACATTAAAACAAAGAAGACGACAGCGCTGCAGTGTCCGACCGGCCAGGTGGGAGCCTTCGCAGTGAATGCCAACAGCAAAGTGCTGGCCTTTTCAGATCAGAAGCTGAATCCCCTCATATATGTCTACAGCTTTCCAGAACTGAATAAACTGACAGAATTAAAAGGTACCGGTGTGGTAACGTTCCCTGTTGCCATTTCATTAAAACAAAGCCAGTTTCTAAAGGGTGTTTGTTTTGTTTGTTTGTTTTTTTTTTGAAACGCTTGAGAAACGGTGTGACAGGAAACTTTCTAATGCCAAGAATTGCATAAAGTATCATAAAGAACTTTCCACTGCACTACTTTCAGTGAGACTCAAGCTGGAGAGGAACAGGACAATATAAAATTTAACTGTTAGAAAGGGAAAACAAATGGAATGAAATGGAATTTGTTACAGGAAAATATAGTCTGAATAACAAAGCAAGATCATATTGCAGGAGGCTCCCAAGGAGACTGCTGAGATGGTCTGACACTGAGACATCTGAGATGTGAGAGGAATTATGGCTCTTTTAGTTCAAGTTTAGAGGCTGTGATCTAATACGTATTTCCCCTGTTCCATAATATTTCTCTCCTCAGTTAAGTTGCTTACCCTATCCATGTTTCAGTTTCTTTCCCCTTTAACTGAGGATCATAGCAGTTCCTTACCTCATATACATGATTGAAATTGACTACAAAGGATTGCAGGGCACTTGGGGAAAAAACACTACGAATTTGAGATATTAGTGAAACAAATTAAAAAAAAAATCCAAACAGTGATACTTAGGGAACGTTTTTGTGATCAAATTAAAACAATTTGGTGTGAAGCAAAGGAATCACAGCGTCTTTGAAGAGTGGATATAAAGAAACTGACAAGAGCACTTTGTCACAGTATACAGAAAGTCTGGGCAATTAGAGCTCACGTTCTTTGTTTTCATGTTTTAGGTAATGTTCAGTTGGACTACACTGTACTTGCATTTAGTTTCACAGGCCCTTATCTAGCTGGTTACTCTTCAATCCCAGAATTTGTTCTTTCAGTATGGTAAGAGTGAAAAAATTTCTTTAATACTATTTGAATTTAATTAATATTTTTCTGTGTGTGCTATTTTAGCGTAAATTAAATTAACAATTGGGAATGATAAACTGGTTGCCTTCATCTTTCTTTTTTCTTTTTTTTTTTTCCTGATAGATCATTGTCTGCAAACCTTCTGTGCCCAATTTGCTGTTTGTTTTTTTGTTTTGTTTTGTTTTCTAGCACTAGGCAGAAATACTTGTTACTTTGCCACAGCTATCTTCTAGCTTCTTCAAAATTTTTATTTTCAGTAGTCCTCTTAATTACTTGTGCTTGATCTTAGTTCTGTCTTATAGGTATGCTCAGTGATCACACTACCATGTGTCACTGGGTTAGATCATCATTTTCATCACTGCAGTGAAAAGAAATATGTGATACAGTGAAGATGCAGAAAGTCAAAATACTTAATTGAATTGTTCTGTAAAAATAAAATTCTGCTCTTGCCTGCATGGCAAAAATTGAAGGAATATACTGTATACCTTCAATGTAATTAAGACCTTTATATTTCTTTTACAATGATTACAGAAGAGTCAGAAAGAGTTCACATGCCTATCATTCACAGAATAATATGCATGGTCTAATATATTTGATGTGTGCCCTAAAACAAAAACCCACTGTCTTGAAAGACTATTCTAGGTTATCCCTAAAATGGAAACATCTAGAAATATTTAAATGCTTTAAAGTAGTGACAATTTCCAAGGCCAAACAATGGAAACCTATTTGAATCTGCACAAATTCAACTGTCAGCATCTAATTATCATTAGAACAACCCTTGATTCCAGTCAGAAAGAACTGAATAACAAAAGAAAGCCACCTTACGATATTAAACTTAGAATTTATAGTAACTTGAACAGAGGTAGGTGAATTTACTGTGAGATCAGGATCTTCCTTTTTGCAATTAGATTACAATGTGCATTCATTATAGAAATTTGTACAGAGGAAAGAAATCCGCATTTAGCATTATTAATGCAATTGCAATATGATGATTACACAATTCCTGTATTTTAAGCATGTAGTTTAGAATAAAAGGTGTAAGAGATGTTTTGAAAGTTAACTCAGACTCAGAACAGAGGAAGCCTGTGGATAACTAAAAGCTGCCTTTTGCGTGCCTTATTTTATCCCCAGATCTTTATTCTTTTCTGTTTGAAGGAGAGGCTCAATTTCAGATACCTCTTTTAGATACATGTACCGTAGTGCTTCAGATCTTAATAAATTATCTGCTCTAAGATTGTTGGCACTGTTAGGTATGAGATGAGAATACTGACATCTTTAGAGAGACATCTACGCTGGTACCTTTAAAGTCAGAATTACAGCTTATAGCTTTCTGTAATGTTAATGAGAGTTAGTGCTTATGTGTGAATACTTCTCTTTTTTTTGCATGCACTATCAATATTACGTTATTGTCTTGCATCCTGATCAGTTCCTGAGAGGAAATTTCTTAGAAGCCAGAACAATGCAATTAAATTAAATCCATTTACAGCACTGTATGCATTTTAGTTTTCTTCATCTCAGCAGTAATGACAAATACGAGAGCTGTAAACATTATTTAGATTGTCAGATATATTGCCAATGAAATTAAGAAACAGCTATAACCGTTTTTTCAAATTATGTTAATCAGTTTTCAGACAGCACCTAAAAATGCAAATGCATTCAAGAATTAATCTGGACACAGAAATATGTGAATTAGAGTATGAGACTATACAATAGGTTACACTAGACAAAGGTATTCCCATGTTATGTAGAGCTGTACGTAACAGCCCCATACAAATTCTGTGCTGTTCTTTGCCCAAATTAGTTAATGCAGCTGTAGCATGTGCCTGCATTCACAGCACAATTATTGTACAACCCAAGAAATTCATTGATAATCAAGGGCTGACTGAGTTTTCTCTCTTTCCTTCTGAGTTCTCAAAATTATGTTATTATTCCTTCTTTTTGTAGCAGTACTAATTTTATGCGTGGCTAACTAACCACATCCTTTTCAGTCTCAGAACCTGTCTTGTTTGACAGCATTGTTTTTAGTCAGTGGCAAAGTGTTTGTTTTTCAATTGTGATCTTGAGTGTCAGTTAGAATCACATCCACATATTTGGCTTAAATGTTTTTGACGACTTCAGTGGATTTGATTTTCTTTTATTCTCCTTAATGAAGGAACTGGCAAGACAGTATCCTCCTGTGCAGTGAGTCCCAGCCAGGCGTACCAGTGACCTCGTTAAGTTTTAATCCCATGAATTGGCAACAACTGTGTTCTGCTAATGAGAGCTCTGTTACTGTCTGGCATATTGAAAGGAATTATGATGAGCATTACCTTAAGCAAAAGTAAGTAGAACACCTTTCAAGTTTAAAAAAAAAATAAAAATCTATAAGTATATTTTAATGACTAAGACTAGCAACCTACATCTGTTTGCAAAGAATTTAATTCAATTTACTTTGCCTAGCCATTACAATCAGTAATTGTTAAATAGCAACCAGTTTGATTCTACCTAGTTAATCAAGTGAATTGAATTTACGCTTTCATTTCTTAGCACTCTCATGTCCCAGTCATGCACACTATTGAAGCTAATACTAATTGGCATTTTTGGTAGTTGTCTCTATCAAAAGCCACCCGATTGCATTAATATAGTGCCTGGACTGCTTTCCTGTTCCTGCAAGTGGTTGTTCTGAGCACTGAGTGGGAACGTGCATTGCTTTTGTGGCTATGAGACTGCTGGGTATGGCTCAATTGCTTTCTAGTAAGCATTGTTAAACAATATGCAGTTATAATCACTAATTGTACCAAAAGCAGTACCAGGTTTCTGTGTGATATCCAGCTTCTGTGGTCAATTTACAGATGTAGAGGGGGTGGCTCTGATAATGCAACTCACTGAGCACAGCAAACCTAGGATTTATTTATGCTAGAAACTTTTTTGAGTCTGATATAAGAGGTGGACTAGTATGCATTGTTCAAGACAGGGATCTTGAAGTATAATATATATGCTGTTGCAGTGGCAGCTATTCTACAATCCCCAACAGCATATTTCACCTCATTAACTATGAATATAACCAGTCTATTACCCCTGACATGGTTATACTACTAAAAGTATAGATGAGGCCTTAATCTGAGATCTGGAAGTTGAAGGCTTGCTGCCTTTTGCAAACATACTGATACTCTTTTTTTTTTCTTCCACTTTTCATTCCATTCAGTAGATGTTAAACCTCCACAGAAAATTATTTTATATAACATTTTTTCGAGTTCTATATAGCATAGTTTGTAAACTATAGAATCCAGAATTCCCACATTATAACAGCCACTTATACACTGATTATCAACTTTTTAAATTTCTCCAAATAAGCATTAAGCTTGAATCCTCACAGCACATATATACAAATTAGGTGTGTGGCATTATTAATCCTGGTTAATAAGGAAACAGAAGGATAGAATAGTTGTTTGTCCAAAGCAACAAGAAAAGACAATGAGCTAGAATGTGGCAGTCCACTTCAGCCAGTTAGGAACATCCCTCCTTTGTAGATAAATGACTATTACTTTTCAGTGACATGGTACATGCCATGTAGAATGATTCTCTACAGCAATATTGTAGGAATTGTTGTCTCCACATTTCAAAAACATGCTTCCCATTTTTGTATCAGCATTTACTATTTGTGATATTTCTTTTCCTCAGACAGTGTCTCTTGCTTTTTCACAGCCTTGTGAAACTCCCTCATGGACATGGGTCTCCAAATCTTCATGAAGATTTGTTTTTCCCGGATTCTAGTGATGAAGATCCCTACCATGACCCTGTTATGCCAGTTTCAGCCATTGCCGGATTGGTAGGAGATGAAGCAGAAACATTCATGGTAGCTACTAATTTTATGTTTACTATCCAAGTCATTATGCACTGGGGGGAATTGCAAATGTTTGTCTCGTAAGTTAAAGCACTCCCTTCCCAGCCTCCCAACGTGAAACATATGGCTTAGGAAAATCAGTTCCTGCACAAGTTGATCTGGATACATTTGCTGTAGAAGATGCTTCCTTGAAATACTGTTTTGTTCAGATTCTTATGTTGAAAAGTATCTAACGCAGCAACTTTCAGTGAGATGAAATTACTGAGCTGGCTGAGTTCTTCAGATATCCAGATATCTTCAGACTGCAGTTGCTGTAAGGAACCAACCTGTACGAAGTATTTAGTGCTGTAACTAGCATTCCTCACTGACTTTATAAATTGACAGGCTGCTGCTGCAGATGTTTAAATAAATGGTTGCTATCACTGATGATTTGTATTCTATTACAAATGTACATGAGCAGTTGTCTGACTCTGGACTAAAATCTGCGTGTCAACATTTGTTCATACCTTGGAGTTATTTTCCTCTCTAACATTATGGGGTTTTGTTTGTTTGCTTTTAATTAATAAGAGACAATGTGGTGCTCCTGGGGTGGTTAATGAGGTGCTTTCAGTTTAATGCAGTGGAAACAGTATCATAGCCAGATGAAGCTCTCTTAATCCCCACAGAATTCAATAGAAGGATGTGTTTTCTTTATCACTAAGTCCAAGTCAGCTGAGGTCAATGTGTTGTTGATATAAGCATCAAAACAGGAGAACAATTTATTTAGACTAATAAGTAGAGGAGTTATTGTCAACCTGTAGTCCGTGGTTCCTTGGAGGCAGTAGCCCACTCCTAAGGAATGTGTGACAGGCCAGTAGGAAAAGCAAGCCTGCTGCACGTGCACCCGTTTGCTTGGTAGGTGTCCATGCTCTAGAACAAGATGCTGAGGCCAGGTATGTACCAGAGTGTAACCACGACGGGGCAGCAGAGTGAAAGGAATCGTAACATCCTCAAGCTATCGAACCTTCATTTCTTGCATAATACGGATTTAGTTTTGTTTCAATATTTCTTATAGTTGGGACTGACGTTTTTTAAATTCTCTGCAATTAACAGCCCAATTGACTCCACTTCATCACCAGTACCAATTTTATTCCACTGACTTTTTATAAAACTTTTAATGACAAAAATCCATCCTGGATTTTTTTTTTCTCTGCAGAGCTGCTATTCAAAAGGGAGAGAAGTTTAAAAAAAAAAAGACTGCATTATTATTATGCACCATTGTACCAATGCACAGTTCAAGAAGCAACCTCATTTTGGATTTACATAATCTCATCCTAGGATTAGCATATTTTATCTCGTTTGCATAAAGGCAGTAATGACAAAGGAACATTATAAAAGTTGTCTTTACACAGGAAGCTTCTGATTCACAGTAGTTCATTTGCAACCTTGCCAAAGATTTGTGCTATTCAAGCCTTGTAGAATCAGGGAAAATGCCTATATTAGATGTTTTTCTGGTGAAGTCCCAACCTGCCATAGATTTATTAGTTTGTCCTATTTGATTTATAAAGCAGTAAAGTAGCTCTGCTCACATACATTGTTCTTTGAATCTTCTTTTAAATGTTCTCACAAGGTTTTCTCATGTGTTTTTACATTTTTTCACTGAAGCCTCTTCAATCTGATTCTTTCCATTCTTGGTATTTATATAACCCCTAGTACTGTTGTATCTGAGCAGGTCACAGTGTTTAATAATATTTGGTGGAGAGGTACTGTTCTTCCTGTTTTATGGATGACAGTTTTATGAGAATTGTTTTAGATGAAATTCAAGGCACATGGGAGGTCTATGTCTGGGATATTTCTAGAACTAATTTATAAATGACAGAAAGTTTGACAGGGCTGTTTTTTCAGAACAATTTGGATATACGATAAGAAAAGCTATTCGAACAAAGTGCGTTTTAATGCTAACATGTATGCAAGACCACATGATGAAGAAAAAAGTAAGTTATGTCTACAAAGTACAAGACTCTTCTGAAAAGCAGTTTGAACAACACTTATCAGGGTGATGTCATAGGGGGTAACTCAATTTTGGATTCCGGTGCTATTCTGGTGTATAAATCCCACGATCTGGGAGCTCATTGTGTTGAATTTTATCATAATTTTATCATTAAAAATTGGAAAATTAAATGGTTATGGTGGGCCAAGATCTTTGCAAGAGTATGGAAGATTCCAGAGGGATTTCCAAGCTAGAAGACAAAAATGTTGGAGGATAAATCCAGAAAAAAAAAAAAAGAAAAAAAAAAAACACAAAAACAAACAAACAAACAAACAAAAATATATATATATAGTACACACACCATTTTTAAAGAAAATATGATTCATTGTTTAGACAGGCTTCTGGGGAGAAATATGAGTTCTCTACCTCTATCTCCAGAGACAGGCTTTTCTGGAAGTTGTACTTGGTTCCTAAATTCCTAGCCTCAGTGAAAGGATGACTGAATGTAATAAAATCAGACTTGAGATAATGATTTTTTTATTGGCCTTAAAATGTATGCAACTATACAAATATTTGCCGGTTGCTAATTTAACTGGTTTATTTTTGTGCTGAAGCCTAGAAATGATATTAAGCCTTTGGTGCATCCTACTGCCCACTGCTGGACTGCAACCTCTGACATTTACATGGGCTGTAAAGAAGGACATATTTTGAAAATTGATGCTGAGACACTCAGTGCTTGTGTTCTTCAACAGAAACCTCTACCAGGTAAGAAACAGCTCTGTTGTGTGTTTTATTCATGTAAGGAAGAAGATGGGTAGGACAATGAAGGCTTTTTTTTTGCTTTCTTTTCTTCTATTGTGTAACTCACAGAAGATGTAAAGCTATATAGTAAAGCCATATGAAAAACGTTGTTCTTCTATTAGTATGGTAAACATTTTAGAATGTCTGTTGAATTTCTAAGCGGGTTTCCTTAGCACCCTTTAAAAAGCATTCATTTTTCTAAGGCAAGAAAAAAAAAAAAGCTCTATCTACATGAAAACTGTTAAATAAAATGAAAACAGTTCCAGGAACCTTTATCTTATTAACAGCCCTATTAGATTAAAATAAAACTATTACTATACCAGCTATACACAGTCCATTTACTGCTGGTTAGGTATCAATAATTTATTTGATTTTGCATGAAACGTTAGATTGTCCTCATTTGGAATAATGTTAGCTAATGACAGAACAGATCTTTGAAGACTCAGGTTTAGCATGATATCAATTAACAGCACAACTGAATTGAATATAATGCTGCTTAGTATAATTCCTTAAGGTCAGCTGTTACATAATCAATTTTCTAATGACAAGTCTGTAAGGACTATCAGGCTTTATTGCAGAAAGTATGAAGCACAGAGAGTGAGCAGAAGATGCCTCTGGCTTAAAACAAAGCAGTCTACATTTAAGTTTTTCTAGAATGCTCAGCACATGTCCCTCAGATTCATTGCAAACTACTAAGGTAATTTGTCTCTCCCATATATATTCCAATCTGTCTGTTTTCATGGAGACCTCTGGCATGCTGGTGAATAAAGTTTTCTGGCAACAACTGCACATTCCATGCCTTTTTTTCTGGGCACCCTGAGGTCTCACCCCTGCTCCCCACCATGTGCTACCCATCTAGGCCTGTCCGGAGGGTTTCTAAGCTGGAGGACAGTTAGAGGTGGGCAGCATAAACTGTTCTGGCAATGGCAACCTGCACCCTGTCATCCTTTGCAGGGATGGAAGGTGTCAGTCCTAGTGCACACATGACGTTCACTGATTCAGTGAACTGGTGGTAAGAGGAGTAGTGGAACAGGCTTCTCCCCAGCACTAGAAGGGGGTAATATGTTGTTGTAAACCAGCATAGAGCTGTTCCGCTAATAAAGACTGAGAGTTAATGGACAGGCTGACAATAATCTTGATTTCTTCTTTTGCTGTTTAAATTATTATTTTTTTTAATTTGCAGCAAGCGTCCCTGACTTTCCCAAAGTACTGTATGTCTGTTCAGTTTTGATAGTTAACACAAAAATGGAAGGCTGCTTCTTAAAATAAAAAAAAAAATAAAATAAAATAAAAAAATTAAAAATCCAACTGTGTTTCTCTACTTTTGAAGTTATCAGATCTATAGGTTTACCAAATCAAGAGTTGGAACAGGAAAAGCTGAGGTGTGACTAGAAGTGTTTTTGCCTGTTCAGTAGAAAGAAACAAAAATGTTTGCTAGGCTTTTACTTGGCCTGTTTTTTGAGTCCTGTCCTAAAGCTGTAACAGATTTGTTGGTAATCGTATAGATGCTTCTACTTAATTTAAAATACTTAAATTTAAATCTGTCTCTACTTAGTACAGTACTCAAGTGCATGTCCAACCTTAAGCATGTGCTGTATTCCCACTTCCTTTTACAGCTGCCAGCTGAACTACAGAAAGATTGTGCCTGCCCAGTTACCCAAAGCCTTATCCCAATGATGGATATTGGGAAAGAACGTACATTTTTGATTCAGTATACCAATTCCAGTCTTTTTTGCAGTAGACTGACTTTTAGTGCAACATTGACATATAAACAAGGCTGATGTTATTTTTCTTTTGTGCAGAACACATGCGTAAAGTATCGGACGTGGTGGCCTATGTTCGTAGAGAAGTATGGAAAAAAAAAGGTATTTCCATGTTCAAATCAAGCTAATAGATTCTTAAACAACACCAGTGACAGCTAAGAGTAATAATACGTGAGTACAGCTGGAAGTCACTGGTTAGAAGAACTCATATAACGCTGGTCTCTGTAAGACAGATGAATGGCAATCTTTTTTTACGTGTACCTGATAAATAACTAATCGGTTTTGTGCTGATAGACAGTCAAATGAATAGCCTCAAGAGAAACAGTGGCAGTGAAATAATATCTGTTCTTTCTAATTTAAATTGGAGTAAGTGATGTTAGAGTAGGTTCTCTTCTGCTTAGTTTTAGTAACATTTTTTTAGAGCTGCAGTGACTTGTAATTTAGTTGAGTTAGGATTTAGGGGTTGTTTCCAACACTTTGTTTTGGGTTCCAAAGTGCAAAAAAGATATTCACGTTATGGAGGACACATCATGGAGGAAGTTCAGCACAAGGCCACAAAGATGACTGCAGTTTGAATACTTGACATGGAAAGATGGGCTGAGAGAACTGTTTGTTTAGCCTGAAGGAAAAGGGATATCTTACTATTGTTTTAGCCACCTAATGAAAGGTAACAGAGAGAATGGAACCAGACAGGAAAGGATATAGTTTGCATCAGCACAAATTCTGGGTAAATAATAAGAAAAAAAAATCATAGTGAAGACATTGGGACAGGTTGCCCGAAGAAGCTACGGAATATTTATTGTTGGGAATATTCAGAGTGGGTATCAGCTGTATATGACCCTGATATGATGCTGGACAATGTGATTCAGCTTTGAAGTTGGGTCTAAATTTGAGTTGGCCCTTTGCTGAGCAGGTAGGAGGGTGGATCAGGGGATTTCTAGAGTCCCTTCCAACATAAATGGCTGTTATGATTCTGTTACTGACAAACTTAGTATATTGGCCTTTGTAGCTATTTAGCAGCGTTTACACAATCAAACTATTTCTCAGATCAGTTTGTAGTTCATCAGACCACAGTAGTATTGTCACTTCAAATTATGTATACCAGCCTTCTCCAGTATCACCAAAGCCAAAAGTCCAAAGAATATGCCATTGAATCATAGCCCATAGATCTTCTTGCTCTCAAATAGTAAATTCTCCCAGACTTGAAGTCGAGACACATTGTTGAAATAAGTTAAATTTGATATTTTATGTCGGTCTTGTGCTCTCAGGTGGCAAACCAAGGGATCTGCAAAGAACAGTTGCATTTGCCATGGCATTTTGTAACGAGGGACTGTACACAGCTGGAAATGTAAGGCATCCTTCATGGTCTTAACTTATTCATGCTGTGTGAAAATCAAAGAGTATTTAAATTGAATACATTTGCAGAGTTCACTACAAAGACAGGAGCTAGAAAAAAAAAAAAAAGAGGGTTTCAGAGCTATAACAGTCCTCTGACATTGTGTATATTTTCCTATTTTCCTTGTTAAGACTTGGGACAAGAAATTGGAAGGGAGCAGAGCAGGAAGAGATTCCGTTTTTGTAGTCAAAGAAGCAACGAAAGAGGATAATACTATTTTTAACAAAGGACAGGGAGATTCTAGAGGAACAGAAAAGAAAGATGAACTTGAAACATGAAAGTAGAGAAAATGGCCAAGAGAATTGCAAAATTGTTTTGTGCAAAATCTGCCTCATTGTTTAACCCTAATGCATGACAGTACACTACTGGTTAAGAGCGGAACAAATTCTGACACTTTAAAAAAAAAAAAATATATATATATATATATGAACTACTAAATATTAACTGATGAGTCTGTTGTTATCAAACATGTGCTGTTACTGAGGAACACCTTAATTTTTCAATAGATTTATTATCCAAGGTAAGAGTCCTCTGGATGTAGACAGACTAAGATCAAATCAGACAACTAGTCATGGTATAAAGTTAAAAATTGTTAGTTTAGAGGCTTTCAGAAGTTCTTGCTGATAAGTTTGGCGGAGTGGGCTAGGATGCATGACCTAGACCTGATGATTTGTACTTTTCTGAACAGGAGGGCATTTTATTCTTTTATCACATCAGAGGTCTTCAGTATGAGATGAAAATCTGCGCTGACATCGTAGACCCTATATCCAGCCTCCTGTTCTCTCCTGATTACACAATACTTCTGCTTGTTACTGATCAGGTATAGCATTTGAGAGAATAGCATCATGTAATGAGATGTTCCTGTGATCCTGTATGTGCATTCCGATGCTGCTAATGTGAAATGTCCATAACGTGATTCCATAAGCCAACAGATGTATCCCAGCAATGAACTTAATCCATGTGGTGTTTTTAACACAAGATTGGAAACCTGTAGTGAAGCATGGAGAAATCATTTTCTACAGATGGTTGATTATAAAGAATAGTTGTTTCCTAATTTCCCAACAAAAACAATGGTTTAGAATATGGATTCAGGGTCTCCAGTGTGTCCAGGCCATGTGGGACCTACTGTGCATGAGCTCTAGGCTTAACATATGCCTGCCCAGTAAGAAAAGTGTAACTTGGGTACATCAGACCTACTGTGGCTATGTAGTAGAGTTATTCTGCACATTCATGCTGAATTTCTCTGGCAATCCAGTCCAAGATTCTTCTTTGAACAGCTTGATGTCCAGATATCTTACGCAAGGGGGCCAAATTCTCATATTACAGCCTTTTTTCCACACCTTTGATCATTTAAATTGGCATTCCTAAGGTTCTTTGGGATGGGGGGAGGTTTCAATGGCAATGCCATGGTAAGTTTGGTCACACTCTCTCTGATTCAATTCTTCTTTTGTAAAATGAGTAGAGCGCTTCTAAATTATTTCTCGATATCAATTATGAATTGCTTCTAAGAGACTCTGAGATCTTTAGATAAAAGCATCTCTTAAAGCATGTTGTTTATGATTTGCATTTTGTGCTGTGTAAGTATATTTATTGATTCTTGGAGTAAGATGAAATAGGATGTTTTTAAATTGTTTTATTGAAGTAATTTTGAGAAGACAAAAAATGTGACTAGCTGGATCAGGATCACTATCAAGTGAACTAACCTGATGTTTAGCTAGTGTACGTTAATATAATCTGCTAAATTCAGCTGAACTCTACTGGGCACTTTCATTTTAGTATCAAATAAAAACCTTTAAAGAGTGAAGCTCAGAAAAATTGGTATTTTTTTGCTGAAGTATTTGAAAGCTTTTAATGAAAAGTTTGATAGCCCAGTGATGGATTATTTGTTTTTATTTGTCAGGGGACAATCTATACTTACAAACCTGCCCACAGAGGAGAAGCTGTCAAACTCTTGGATGCAAGCAGCAGTTGTTTTCTGGTGGCTGATTTTCTTCCTCCAGAGAACAAGTACTGTGTGGTATGAAATGATGTTCTCTTTATACATAAGAGTGGCTTTTTTCAGGTAACTGATATGTTGCTAAGGCACAAAACCAACAGTCTTACTGGGACTCATGATGTTTGTTACGGTAGTATAACTACTCATTAAAGGATGTAAATAGCATTAATTCAGGTATGGCTTACAAAAAGGTCAGAACTTGCTTTAGAATACAGGGTAGATAATTCACAGGTGGCTAAAATGTCACACTGGTTTTGCTGTCGATTTGTATGACTCACAAGGGTTCATGAACAGGACTATGTGAATAAAGTTCAGAGAACAGATATTGAAACAAGGAGTTCCTACTGATATTTGCAGCCCTCAGCACAAATTGGAAGAGAGATGCCTCTGTCATGGGTCCAGGGAGAAAGAAGGCCTTACTCATGGCTCTGTCCATTCTGAGAAACTCCTTGCTTTCGTTCAATGTCTTTGACCTCCTACAAGACACACATTTTAACCAGCAAATCTGATTTGTCCCCAGGCCATGAATTCTTCAAGTAGGAACCCTGGGGTCTTAATTAACTTTGCTGAATCTGTTGCTTTGTTCTTAGCATGGGAACGATAAATTTTACTTCAGAATAAGTAACATGAGGGTTGATTGGTCTCTAGCCATACTTTACTGTGGAATTATAAAATTGTCTGAGCATAAGAAAACAAAGCAAAATTATGATATGCATCATTCTTCATGTGAGAAAGCAAAGACCTCTCCTTAAGCACTTATTTACTTATTTTTGCAAAGAAAATTCTAAGCAGTTTTTTTTTTTTTTTTATTGTTGGACGAATGCTAATATTGATCAAGCTTATGTTTTACCCTTGTCTCATCTTGCTTAAAGACCATTCCTGTAGTTGCAGCAATTCACAAAAAATATTAAATATTTTCTTTAACTTTGCATTTACAGCAAAAGCAAGATCATTCCAAGCAAAAACCTTGATCTGATACACTCAGTTGACTGTATATTCCATAGAATAGCTAGCTACTTACAGACTATTTGGTTATTCCACCTTCATCTGACTATGTTTTTCTTTGTTCAAGTCTGTAACAATTTCAGGTGAAGTACAAGTTTGGCTCTTGGAAGATGGGACTTCTCTTAGCAAGACAAACATTAATATTGAGGTACACGTAACTGGGAGTTCATGTAGTGACTGATACTTAAAGTCTTCATCTATTTTTTTTTTCAATTTGTGACGTAATGTTTGATTAAATTGGACAGTTTTGAGGAAAGCTAAGTAGTGTCTTTAAAGAACAAATGAAAGACTTTAAAAAGACTCTCTTTTGGAGTGATTTCTTGACCTAATCACAAAGTTAACTCAGAAAGCAGAAAGGTATTTCATCCTAATGTCCTAGTGATATGTCTTTAAGCATTTATTTTAAAAAAAATAAATTATCTAAATCTGTATGATATTACTTTATTGAATTTGTATTTCCAATGAGTATCAGAACTGACAGGAAATGTTTCAAGTGTATAAAAACTGAAAGCCTTGACTGATCTGAAAAACAAGTTTTAGGAATTGAGTTGATAAAGTATTTACAACTGTTAATGCTTTGTTGTGATTGAAGATGCATTTAAGTCCTGAAAAATCCTGTCTTTTTTTCCAGAGGAACAGAGAATTATTTTTTGATAGGTAGATACGGAGCATAAGAAAAAATGCTTATGATGTCTATTAAAATCCTTTATTTGTAAAAAAAAAAAAAAAAAAAAAAAAAAAAAAAAAAAAAAGATTTTTAGATTGGTTTTTGGTTTTCTTCTCCGAATTGTAGAGACTTGTAAATGGTAAAAGAAATTGCATACTAACATATAGCATAATGTCATATAAAATGATATGGAGCTGTTGAGTAACTTCTATATTTCTTAACTAGGCAACTGCTATGGCTTGCTGTCCCTCCTCAAACAGTGTTGCTATAGGGACCAAAAGTGGTCAAATATACTTCATTGATGTTACCGATGTTGAAGCTCCACGGGTTGTTCACATAATTTTTCTTTCCACATTTCCAGTACTATCTTTGCAGTAAGTATGCGGTAACAGAGGCAGGAATAGTATTGATTTGTCGCTCGAATAATGCAGTTAGTTGAAGAAAAAAATTGAAGTTTTTATTCTAAAAATGTCAAAGTAAAGTATTTTAACTATTTCAGTTGGTGTTTTTTTTTTTTTTTTTTTTTTTTTTTTTCCCTGTATTCCTTGCAAGAGTAGTACCAGGATTTAGATGAGAAAAATATAATAAGGTTGAATTTTTATGAAAAATGAATGGAACGCTAAGGATACTGATGTATAGGATCCTTCTTGACAGATCACCATATGCAGTAATTATGTGCAATTCCATGTATCTGAACTTAGAAAGTTATTTGTCACAGAATATAAATTCAAGGTCTTATGAAGCTAAATTTAAGCCTTTGGGTCATCCCTTCTTATATGGTGGATCTTTTTATTACAGTTATTAACAGTTCATTTGCTAACAGTGCTAGAATTTACCAGTCCTTCTATAAATAGCTCTTGTGATCTGAAAGGATTACTTCTTTATTTTTCAATAATAATAAAAAAGAGAGTATTTTACTTCTATCTTAAAAATAAATGGATTTTGAACTGCTAAACATTAATGTAAATCTGCCTGTTACTTCAAGAGTCAGATGGGATCTCTTGTCATAATTACCTAAGATAAAACATTAAAAATAGATATGGAAAGGAACTTATTTAAAGTGAAATCAATGCAAAGACATGTCTATTCAAAAATATAAGAATATGCTTAGTAGTTTTATTTAAAATAATTTAACTTCAAAGGAAGCTGTTAAAATAGATTGCTACGGAATGACATCAACTTTAGATTGCCAACCCACTCAATTAGAAATTGCACTTAGAGCACTAGGATTTATATCAGGATCTGACACTGTAAACCTACAAGTTGAAATTTCAATTGCATTTATGCCCTTAAGGTAGTCAGCAGAGTTATGAAACTGTGAATAAAATTTGACCTTTTTATTGACTGCACCAAATGGTTTTTAGAATTTAATATTAAAAATCTGTATTTTACTTGGATTTTTATTTTACCTAGTTATGACCAGAGTGGCCAGTTCCTCATCACTAGAACTACAGAAGAACATATCTTTATTCTAGATGCCCGGCCTTCAAAATTATTCCAGGTTCTTGGATATACAGGTAGTATTTGTAGCAATATAAATTACATCATGTTTTCATTATTTGTTATATTTTATATTTACTTTTTAAAGTATATTACTTAGTCATCAGACTAAGTCACCGTTCTTCATTCTATGTAGGTTTTAGGACGAGCAACCGTAAAAATATTTTTCCCAGCCATTTCCCCAAAAAATCATGTCCTGAACAATCTCATCACCCCATAAATTTAGTTTGCAAATGCACAAATACGACTTTTCTGCCAGGACATGTTTAAGTCTCAGGGAAGAGACTGGATCAGTTGACCAACTGATCAAAAGTCCAGCACAAAAGTAACAGTGGTGGCAAAGAACTTAATATCTCTGTGGCCCACCATGTGAGGACTTATACTAATGATCTATAGGTCATGACACCTGAGAGCAATCTCCTGTTACAAATGCCCACCCCAGACTTCTTTAATATGGGTGGAAGTGTCAGGTTTGGTGATTTTTACTGAAGAGTAAAATATGATGGAATTTTAAGTCACAAAAAAATTCTTCTAAAATTCATAAATCTGCTTGTAGTCTCAATTCCAATAAGGTTATAATTCTGTGCATATAGGTTGTCATCTTTATATATAAAGCCTAAGTATTTTAAGTACATATACATATAAAGTGTAAGTATTAAGTATAAAGGGCATTATTTTATAATTTTAATAGGTTTGATTTCCCAGATAATACTTGGATAGTTGATATGTTAAGCCTATATGGCTTAATTCTGAAGATTATCTAAGGAGAATTACAATCAGAATTTGCCTGATCATGTTCTCCTTGTCTGGCTGACTTCTTAGAACAGGGCCTTTCTGTGCTTTATCTGGTTGTTATCAGCAGACTGTCTCAAAGTTGCTAAAATTCAAGCTAGGTGTCAACTCAGATTTGAATGTTTAATATAACAAAAACACGGTTGGTGCTCAGCATTCTCAGTACCCATTGCCTGAAGCTGAAGTTGTGTGGATTCAACACTTCTGAAGTCAGGTTGTGGCTTGCCTGACACTTTAATACAAATTCAAAATAGTAGAGTTGTGCTTAGATGTGTTCGGAACTGAGATCTCCATTTTGTTTCACGTGATATCACAGTACAAATGTTACCATAAATCGGTAAGAATTTACATTGGTGGTCCTTATCTGCTTCAGTGTTGGCAGATGAAGTGCTGGGTCTCTCTGTAGTTTCTGACTTCGAGAACAACTTAGTTGAAGTAATGGTACTTCTTAATGTAGCAGAGGTCCAGCGAGCGAGGCTGGAAATCTTTTGTCTGCCTTCAGCACTCACCGAAGGTAAGAACTCAAATACATACTTCATAAGGTTTTCCTAAGACAACAACATATTTTTGCCATTCCTTACACAAAATACTAATAATCTTAACTTCTTTCTTTCTTCATCTCATCTGTACATTTTCCTGGGATACCATTTCTCATATGGCTGCCCGTAGACTTAGTCAGCTGAATCATTTCAGCAGAAATATTGTGATGCTGTGAAACCCAAGGAAGGAAAAAGAGAAGTGATTCACATGCAGAGTCACAAAGGCTAATTGCAACTGGTGTCCTCACCATACAGCCAGTGCAGGACAGACTTGGTTGTGAGTGACACCTGCACTTCCAGTTTTATGTCTCTTCCAGCCAAGAATTTCCAGTCGAGCAATACAGTTTGAGGTTTCAGTGATATCTTCTGTATGTCACATTACAGAAAAATCATAGAATGACTCAGGTTGGAAGGGACCTTAAGGTCATCTGGTTCTAACTCCCAGAAAGGTAGCTTATGTTCATTATTAACATTTTGTGTCATTTTACATTATATGCAAATGGTGACTAGCAAAGCCTTTTTTGGAGAAAAATAAAACTAAGTCAACCAAGTGTCAGATCTGCTTGTTATTCACATATATTTTTAAAAAGGCCCTACAATTTATAAACTTTCTAAAACATAATTTTCAATTAAGTTAGTATTTTCTCTAAATATCCAGTAATGTTGGATTACTTTTTGCCCAGTTATAGGCAATTATGTTGAAGCTTGATTTTGAAAGATACTGAGGATCTAGAGTTCTTGCATAAGTCTTAATTTTAAATGTCTCTTCTTGAATGCTCAAATTAAACAACCAAAATGAATGAAATGCCTTTCGAAGATATCAACATAAGTGCTTTAACCAATACCACCCAGGCTGTGTATACTTCATGGCAGAGAAATCTAAATGTGATCTAGATGAAAGCAATGATGCCATGATCCTCCCTGCAAACTAATTTGCACTCCTCATATAATACCCAAGAAAGTCAGGTACGTTGGTGTAGACAAATTTTCTCATCACTCTGGCTATACTGCTTCTAGTGCTTATTCAGAGCTAGGAGAGCTCTCGCTGTTTCACTGCAGTGTTGCTACATTGGCACAACCCACAGAGTTAGTGTTAGAGCTATGAATCTTAACTCCCATGCTCCTCCTTGAAAACTCGGATCATGCTCACTCTTTGAGATTGTTTGGTTTCAATAATTGATAGGTGGAGCACCTACATTAGTGGTGGGGATTTCTCTCCCTACCTATTTTTTTTTCCAATTTTTTTAGATAATGAAAAGTTTGTTAATGAACAAGGAATGCTAAATGCTAGTGCCATTAAAAGGGAGCAATATGATCTGGATTACCCGTTGAACTCGGCGGTCAGACTGAAGGATAACACAGTGTATGGCTACTGTACCTGTGCACGTGTCATCTGTAAATACAATCTCTCTGAACAGGTAATTCCCTGAAACTGTTATATTTTGGGTGGTAGTGAAGTACCAGCCAACATTTCTGTAGATAAGTGAATACTGAAGGATATTTTCTATAAAAAAAAAATCCTCTCTGCACTAAAATTGTCTACTCCATTCCCAAATGTTAATTTTCAGTGTGCTACTACCGCTCAGAAACCTGGCAAAAGAAATCTCCTTGTTCTTTTACAGGGAAAGTCAAATACTGGTTCTTAAAACTCATGTAGTTTGTGGACATGTGATCAACAACCCAAAAATCTATTGTTAGTCTCCTTAAAATTGTATAGATATTTCCGTCAACTCAACTGCTTTTAACATTTCGTTTGCTTGGCAGAATATTTTGGAAGATCCACCAGTATTGTCATCAGAAAAGAGGACTCCTAGCAATCAGTTTGGATCAGGATTCCTCTGCTTATCACCCAACAGCCGATGGCTAGCATCAGCAGCAAAAGATGGTGTTTTGTTCATCTATCACACTTCTACTATGGTAGGCAAGTGTTCAGGCACAGGCTTTGTTCGGTTTACACCTGAAAGAGCTGTAAGAGCTACTGTATTTCACTGCAAGCTTTTATTCACTTAAATATAAGATGTTCCTGAAAAATTTTTGTTAAACATGAATTGACATAACATTATACAGTACAATTCTTTTTATAATGAATGGGAATGTGATCACATTATACTACTTACTTTCTTTTCCAGTAAATCTTCAGGTAGATAATTTTACTTCTCTGTCTCCTACAAAATCTATATACTAGAAAATTGCTCCTATCTGTGGTCAAAAACTATGACCTCTAGTCTTTTATATACTTTATATCGATATTTTGGATAGATCTCTATCTAAAAATAAAGCAGCATAATTTACAGACATCGTCTGTTAGAAAAATATATTTGCTGAACTGTTTCTGTGACTTTTCTAGGAAATACTTGCTCAAAAGCATTGCCACTCATATCAAGGAGGGGGAATCAGATCCACAGTATTTTCACTGGATGGCAAATTCATCCTCGTTAATGGTGAAACCGATGGTGCCCTGGTGTGTCTGAAATGGAAGTATGTGTAAAGTGGCAGAACAATATTGATGGTGTCAGTTCTTGGATCCTGACAGACTAATTTTTGCATCTACTTGTGATTCTAGACTTCCTCTTGATTAGTCTCAAAGTAAGGAGGAGAATTTGATGCAGCTGGGCAATAAAATCACTCCTTTCATCTGTTGAGGTGGTCTCCCTAGCTCATGAAAAGGTTCCCACCAGCCTTGTAGGGAATGAATTGTACCTTGGGTGTGGTTACAGATCAAGATCAGAGTGTCTTCTGAGAAGTATTACAGATAATGGGCTTCTTGCTACTTTCAAATAAACCACCTGAGAGGGGCTCTTTGGGTTTATGTGAGTAGGAATTTGAGATATCTGTCAAGATACTGTTTCAACTCAGTGAGTAGGAGACATCACAGTTTTTCAAGGGAATTTAACTGTGGCTGTAGAGAGCTATTAGATACAAAGAGTAAGAGACAGTTGAAACTACAACTTTTCTGTGGTATAAAGTTCAGGTTGATGCAGAGATCAAAGATCTCTTCAGAGCAATATTTATAATCTGGGTAATCCATCTTTCAAAATTTCTAATTCTGTGTAAACTTCATTTAACTCTAGATATATTCATATCTAGATGTATTCAAACAATATGTATTTTAGATATATTCAAACAATATTGAATCATATGTAAAAATACTGAACAGGCATGTTTAAAAAACTTAATGGAAATATTATAGAGAATATTTAAAACTTCAATTTTTATAATACACAACAAATGCATCAGTGTCCTTTCTATTTACTAGGAAAATAAAGGAAACTGAAGTTAAGGAAGCTGCTTTTCATTGGCAATCTCTTCTTACTGTACTGAACAAGTCTATTTCAAATGAAAATGCTGTGTTAAAATGTATGGCAGAATGGCACTTTGACCCAGAATCCACATCGGAATCACTTTCAGAAAAGGAATCTAAGGTATTTTCTTTCTTCTTGTGGGGAAAAAAAAAAGTTTGATCATTATCCTAAGATTATAGATAAGAGCTGTCTTCAAAAAAAAATAAATCCGTTTGTGAAAGTAGAACACTCCTTGTATATTGACTATGATAATTATTCATTTGTGGAATAGAATTATCAAGGAAATTGAATAGTTTATGGGAAGATGACATATCTTTGATTTCTACTTGTTTGTTTTTTTCTCTCCTCATATGAAGTTATGTCATTCGCAGTTTGATGTTACTGATAAATATTGTGAGTTACTAGTTACATGTTTTTCTGTTGAAATCAAGCAAAGCAGTGATTACAGAGGTCAGTACACTCATCCCATTACAGTTAAAAGTCTTTGCAGAACAGCAAAGCTTTGCTGGGTCAAACCTGGGGAATCATTAGGGAATAAAAATACTTTAACACTCTCTGGAATTTGGTGGTGGTAGTACTGCTTCTAATATGAGTCCATCTTTAAAATTTTATTTCGGGTTCTATTTCATTCCCTGTAAATACTTAAGATGAATGCTTATGTCCTTACCTTCAGGAGGCACCAGCTCAGTCGTCTAATATAGAGGTGACAGAAGATCAAAACTTCTCCAGTTTGCCTTCAGACAGCACCAGTGAAATGACCTGGCTGGGTCAGAAAATAAAGAAGGTATTTTTGTAGAATAAGTACAAACCAAGGCCAAAGTTCTCAAGAGTCAATAGTCATTAGAGGTGTCAAATTATATACAATAAATGAATGCAGTTTTAAGGCATTGTGATGTAGGCTTTTAGAAATGCTAGGTCAAAGTTTTAAATACATCAAGGCAGGAACCTAGCACAACAGGAGCTGTAAAGACCAAGACCACTTCTACACAAGGAATAAACTCAGTAAATATGCCAGACAAGCTGGCTTCCCGCAGAAAGGTATGAAGACATTTTTCTACTAAATGTGTCAAAAAGTTGCACAAAAGATCAGTACAAGTAACAAGGCAGGTGCTTTCTTCTTCTCAAGGGCCACAGTTAACAAACTACAGCAGTGTTAAATTGATAGTCAACTATATGACATTAATTGGAGGAAAAAAAAAAAAGAAAAAAAAAAAAACCACTTTTGGGGTTTATTTCAGGTTAAGGTTGAGGTGAGTATGTTATGCAACCACTTTGATATGAGCCAGAGGCACTGTATTTTTTGTCCAGCTTTTGGGGTCAAATGATGGCAAAATAATTGTCTTTTACAAAGTACCATTGCTTTCTGTATCTCAGAAAGTATCTAAGTAATGACCGTCCAAATTATGATACAGTTTCACAAGTAAATGGAGTGAATCTAAGACATACTTCCAATGAAACTGGAATCTTTTCCATCCCTCTCCCAGACATATATTCTTGTTTCTTCTTTCATACGGGCACTCATACTTTGAGTGTCTGCATTGTGATTTTTTTTTGGCAAATCCTTGTGACTGTGCATCCCCATAACTGCCATGCAAATATTAGTGTCATCTTAGGTTCAGGTGATAAGAAGCAAAGGTCGAAGTGTAGCAATGTGGTTCCAGGTTGAGTTAAACTGCTTATTAATGTTTTAGGAGATTTGCACCTGACTTTTAGAGGATATAGTCCATGTAATGTCAGAATCACATTCCCTTTCCATGCAATCAATAGCTATCATCTTACCTTAAGCTGTAAGTTTTTTTTTAGAAAGAAAATTCCAGAGGTGGAGAGCAATTGTAAATTTTTTACAGCAAGGCTGTAGCAGCAAAGAATAATATTTCACTCTGAAAATCAGTAAGAGATACTAGTTTACTTCATTTTTTAAATATCCCACCAAAAATGCTTAGTGCCAATGAAAGATCTAAGGAAATATATGGCACCTAACAAATCCTGTGAGTGTGCTTTACCCAGTTCAATGTGTTTGAAATTCATTTCATTTGTGATTACTTCTTTCTTTAATATTTTCTTTCTTTCAAGCTCTGTTGATGTAACCTGTTTGGACAATTTTTTCTTTTGAAAAATTCTGAGAACCATCCTTCTGAATTAGCATTATGTCTGTTTCAGTTATCTCCCTTTGGAGTTTTGCTTTCTGTACAGATAATGTTCCTTTAGATTATTTCAGTCTTTTCTCTTCCTGTCTATTTTTGTCTTTCAACAATATATTTGTTGTATGTCAGGTCATGAGAGAAGAGACTGAGAGGTTTGCTGACCAGAAGAAAGAACTTCAAATGGGAATTAAGAAGCTGCGTAAAACTGTGAGTTTCTTTCAATAATAATGTCTTGACTTCCCAGCTTTTTTTTTTTTTTTTTTTTTTTTTTTTTTTTTTTAAGGGGCATTTCCTTTATAGCTACCAGCTCTAGACCTCTGTTAGAGTTTTGTCATAAACTCTGGGCAGATGGGTAATAAAGAGGCATGCTTCTTGAGGTGCTATACTCTGAATCTCTCAGGAGCTACTGTCTGGTTCTCAGTTTCCTTTGTTCCAAAGAAATATTTTGTACCAACTTCATTCCTTGACCAATCTATCTCCTCAGCAGGAAAGTTTTTGCCTAGCATCCTTCTATTACAAAAATTACTGTCCTCTCTTCTTCCATTTCCTTCCATAAAAATTGTTGTCCGCAAGAAGCAGTCATCTAGAGCAGGTTGCCCAGGACCACGTCCAGACATTTTGAATATCTCCAAGGATGGGGACTTCATGACCTTTCTTGGCAACCTGTTCCAGTGCTCAATCATGCTCAGTCACCCTCATACTAAAAAACAAAATAAAATAAAATTCAGTCCAGAACTTCCTGTGTTTCAGTTCACATCCATTGCCTCGTGTTGTCACTGAGTCCTACAGAATAGAGCCTGTCTCTGTCATATTTGCATCCTCTTTTCAGGTATTTATATACACTGATGAGATACACCCCTCCCACATGCCCCTTGAGACTTCTTTTTTTCTAGATTCTATGACTGTACAGTCCCAGGTCTCAGTTTTTCAACATAAGAGAAATGCTCCAGTCCCTTAATCATCTTCTTAGGCTTTTGGTGGACTACCTCCAGTATGTCCGTATCTCATTTGTACTGGGAGTCCCAGAACCAGACACTGGTACTCCAAACGTGGCCCCACCAGTGCTGAGCAGAGATGAAGTGTCACCTCAGCCTGCCAGCAGCACTCCTTTTATTGCAGCCCAGTATACTATTAGCCTTCTTTGCTGCAAGGGCACATTGTTCATTCATGTTCAACTTCGTGTCCACCAGAACCCTGAGGTGCTTCTGTGGAAAGTTGCTTAGCACCCAGCATGTACTGGTGCATGAAGTTTTCTTCCCCTGGTGCAGGATTTTGCACTTCCCTTTGTTGAACTGTATTGAGATAGATAACCTAATAAAAGTGATAAATAAAACAACTAATAAAACAACTTCAGTGCTCAGAACCTGAGAGTCAAGCATTGTTTACTACAGATTCTTAGAAAATATACAGAACTTCATATATTGCATCCCAATCAACTTTAAAAGAAAGATGAAATACATTCATGTAGCACTCTGTCACAAGCTGTGTGCAGACCGTTCTACCCAATACCATGAAACAGTTAAAAGTGAAGGCAATTAAAATCATTTTACCCGGTATCAAGTTCTACAATGTTAGAAATAGCATCTTATCTATTCGAATTCAATTAATTTTTGTTTCTTAATTAAAAATAAGGTTCAGAAAATGCTGCATGAAAATGAACAGGTGCCAGACATTGAGAAACTGGAGCAACAGGAGTTCAACCTGGATACAGAAGAACAGAAAAAAGCTCAAGCAGAGGCTGAACAAGAAGTGGCCAGGGTATGACAGAATGGCGGTGGGGAGACGTTTTAAAAGTGGCAGTGAAAATGAAAAAGAATGATTAAAGAGCAAAGAGGATGGTCTCAAAATTGCTGTTTGCTGCTGAGAAGTAGGAAAAAAAATAAAATCACATTTTGAAGTAGGTGAAACTTTATGCCGACACTGTTAATGGGAATATGAATTATGCCAGAAACTGTAACTCTGACAGTATGCTGAAGTTCTGGGATTCTTTTTCTCTCATATAAAAAGATTCCTTTCAATATCATGTGATACACGGTTTTGGAGAAGGTAGCTCTGAAAGTACAATATAATTAAACGTTAGTAATTATTTTAATCTGTTAGTGTTATTTCAGTAAATCAATAGAAACTGCCTGTTTTGCACTTTGTCTTATGTTATTTTATGTACCTTGAAAGGTGAGAGAAAAGATTGAGATGGAGACTTTAGCCAACTGCTACTTGCAGCATGTCATCAGACATGAGTGCTGGGACTCCATGTCTGTAAAAGGACGTACAGTTAAGGTAACCTCTGCTTTTCACCACATTTTCTCTACTAGTTTTTTGATTCCTTTAGGTACAGAGACAAAATAAATAGATGTATAACACATTTCTGATTTACTTATAATATGGGAAAAGGCTTACTTCTCAGGCCTCATGCAATTTTTTCATTTTGTTCATTTTCTCTGACCCTGGCTAGTTTTATCTTCTAAGGTGAGTAAGAGTGCTGATAAGCAGATATGCAATTCCTTAATTCCTTGATCTCAGAGAATATCGTTATGCAGTTTTCCTGAAGTAGTGGTAAATATCATTTTGCTCTGTGCCATGTGTATGACTTCTACTTTACAAAATATAAAGGCCAAATTTAGCACTGATTTTGCCTATTTCAAAGAGAGGGACATTAGTCTAACTGGTGCTACTGGATTATCTCACGGGTGGTGAAAGACCAAGTGTTTTTACAAAAATCTAGTTCTGGTAGAATTCCCTGTACAAAAATGCTATATCCACAGATTGTTAAAAGGAAGAAAACAACAACAAAAAAATTAAATCAACCATTTTCACTACCAAATAAGCAAGCGCTTTTAGTCTTATTTTTTAATATATTGCTATATTATTTGCTCCTCAATTTTATTCCGGATTTTCAGTCATTGTGACGGTTTAACATTCAGGTATAGAACAAATTAATTGATAAATGCTTTATGAAGACCTTTTAACTCAGTTTTTGTTTTTGAGCAGTGTTTCCATATAGCTTGTGAAGTGCAGAATTATCCCCTGAAACAACTTAATGAAGAAGAGCTGGCAACTTTGGAGAAAGTTCGCCAGTTAAGGAAGATCGAGGCAGCTGATCTTAAGGTACAATCTCTTTGAAGTACTGCAGAAAGGCATTTTGGATCAGGATGTTCTGAATTGAATAGGCATCTTAATCCTTCTTTACAGAGATATATTTCTGAGCTCAATTTTCTTGCTGTAGAAATTGTCCAAATAAAAATAAAAAGATAAGCAAAGATGAACTGTGTTCTTACTCAGAACAAATATATCAGTATTACAGAATCACAGAATAGCCGAGGTTGAAAGAACTCTCTGGAAGTCTAGTCCAACACTCCTGCTTAAAGCAGGGTCGGCTACAGCAATCTGCTGAGGGCCATATCCATTTAGGTTTGGAGTATTTCCATGGATGGGTTTCCATTAACTCTGTTGGCAACTTGTTCCAGTATTTGACAACCCTCACTTTAGAAGTGTTTTCTTATGTTTAAATTAGGTTTTCTGTATTTTGATGTATACACATTTCCTCTCATCCTATCACTGGATACCACTGAGAAGAGTCTGTCTCTGTTGTTTTAACTCCCCACCATCAGGTTTTTATACATATCAGTAAGATTCCCCCCAAGTCTTCTCTTATTGAGCCTAAACAATCCTAGATCTCTCAGCTTCTCCTCATATTTTAGAAGTTTTGTATTCTTAAGTGTATTAGTAGCTCTTCGCTGAATTTGCTCCAGCATGTCTTTGTGCTGGGGAACCCAAAACTGGACCCAATGTTCCAGATATGATCATGTATTGACTTGTATTATTTTTATTGCTGGGCAAGGCTTAATTGCTGAATAGAACCTCTAGTACTTTTTCATGCATGTGCCACTGGACTGCTTACAAAATTAATACAGTTATCATGTTTGTGATATTCAGGTTCAGAAGAGAAGTCTTGAGACTGTGTCAGAGACAGAAGAAGAAGAAGAGAATGCGGAAGAAGTAATGGCTGGTGCTAGCACATCTTGCTGCCTGGACGGAAGTCTGAGTTCTCAGTATGGTGGAGACACATCTGTGCTTTACCACCAATTGGACTTGCACTCTAGGGAGCAGAAAGTCAATCAAATAGTATTACTGAAGGTGACTACTTCTTAAATTTGTATTACTGCAGTGACACTGTCGTGTCTGTTGGTTCTCACAGCAGTCACAGCCACTGTTAGCTTCTGGGCAGACTTGCACTGCACAATGGAGAGCTGCCCAGGTCTCTGTTACTGCACTGAAAGCTGATAAATGCACATGGTGTTGTAGAACACCACGTGGTCTTGCCAGCTGAAGTGTATTAATAAACATAACCAGTGTATTAATAAACATAATACAAAAAAGGCTTCCTGTGAAGATGATGTACAAAAGTAGGTAGAAGTGGTTAAATTACTATCAAGCATTGCCTCCTTAGAGCTTTTTAAGGCTGTGTGTGGTAGCAGAGATTAATGATTATGCATTGTAATACATGAAATCTAGTAGATATATTGGTGTTTGAAGTAGATGGGGAAGAAACACAAGGAACACCTTTAAATGCAAGCTTGAATGTAACAAGATCTTTCTGTTGCATGGCTTTAAGGATGCATATCCTCTCTCTAACTGTAGAGGCACTTAGATTTCTTGGCCCAGGCAGTGAGCTTGGTCAGAGCTAGATGGCTAGCTAGACATTGAGAAGAGCCTTTTTTCTCCCAGCAATAGTGTACCTTGTCTGTCATCCTGCTGTGTTACATCCTACATTATTACTATATTAGAAATCAATGAAATAACCATGGATAGAAATATTTATTGTAATATAAATCACAAACATCTAAGCAACTCAAAATATGAAGCTTAATGGTAGAACTGAAATTCTTTTCACTTTTTTTTTTTTTCTTTTAGTAAAGTGATGCAGTAGGAGAGATGTAGTTTTCTCTCTTAATATTGTGCTTTTCTTTGTTGAGAACAATTATTTAGGCTAAAAAGGAAGAACATATCCACTAGGGATATATGCTTTTAAAACCATTTACTTTACATGTCAGACAGAAAATCACCTCAAAGCATATAAAAATTGCAGGCTACATCACTTAAAAATCAGGAAATTATGTCCTTAACATTGCTCTCCTGCTCTTGTGTTTTACAGTCTCTACAATCACAGGTCATGTGTTTTTTAATTTGAAGCGCTTTCTTCCTTCACCCAAAGACTGCAAAAAAATAGCAAATATAAGTAGCCTAATTTTAACTCTTGCTTTGGCAACAGTATGTGTCTTTCAGAATCTTCATCAAATAGCAAAAATAAATAAATAAATAAATAAAAAGTTGACCACTTAACAAACCTTGAACTCTGCCTTTATAACAGAGGGGTCTTACCAGTTTCTCTGTCTGTCACACATACAAATACACACATCCATAATTCCAAAGAATTGAGAAGTAGTACATAATCATTGATGGATGGGACCTGTGAGCATTGCTGTTTCCTTTTTTGGTATTTCAGGACATCATTTACAAAGTGAAAACTGCTTTTAATAAGGAATTTGACATAGTTGCACGACAAAAGGAGCAGGAGATAGCAAGAGTGAAAGAAAGAAACCTGAGGATCCAAGAAATCTTGGCTCAACTTGACCTCCAAGTGGAAGTGTGGGAGCCAGGTCTTACAGATGATGAGATGCCAGAGCAAGTACTCACTGTTCAGGATTCAGAGGTGCCTGAAAAAGAAATCTTTCTCTTTCACCCACAAAAATACAGTTCTCTAATTCTTCTCATTTCCAGCCATTGTGTCAGTATTGAAAAGCCTTAAAACAGATGTGTCTGTGTACGTAAAATCATCTGTCTGGCTTTTTTGCTTCCCCTCATTTTTTAGGTAGAAAACTCTTAATAAGCCTCTCTGAAATTAACAAAATACTGTTAAGAAGTTTTTAATTGTCCATAAATTAGGTCCAATTTACCCCTGTTCCTGGTAAGACTCAAATCAGGCTTGCAGGGAGTCACTTCAATAGATGAGAATTTCTCTGTTTTTTTTCTTCAGTTTCTGAGCATCAGAAACTAAGAATCTAGGCACTTAAGCATAGTTAGTACTGTATTTCTAAATCAAATTGATAATATATAAACACTGTACTTTTGATACAAAATATTATTTTATTTCAACTGCTCTTTAAGTCCGTCTTTTCCCTCTTCTGTCTTCTCTCTCACCAATCTATTATTCTACTGCCAGAAAACCCAAAGACATGCTCAAACTATGATTAACATCAGCAAGAAGGACGGTAGTGTATATTTTAGCGTTTTTTTCAGTAGAGTTTTTGGAGCTGTTCTAAAGAACAATTTGTTTTCTTGAGGTATATCACCATAAAGCAGAGATACAAAAAAATAATGAATAAAAATAATATTACACCATCTTTCCAAATTTTCTTAATCCATGTGGGATCATGTTTGGAGAAAAAAAATCCTGATAAGAACCTGATTTCCTTCTTTCAGATTAAAGCTGAAAAATACTTCACTCCGCAAGAGCGAGAGAGAGCAGAAATGCTGGCTAAGCTTGAAATGGAAAGACGCCTTATTGCTCTGGTACTTCAAGTCATATCCTTTTTACTGAACAGGCCATTGTTGCTGATTGGGCTATTTAGTTAATGCTGCCCTGGAATAGTCCAGTAAGGTAGTATAGGAGAATAAACGTAAAAATGCTAAGTAATGACAAAGTGTGCCTTTTCCCTCTTAGTATCATTTACACTTACATGTACATCTACACAGAGCAGCTGAGGGGGAGGAAAGTTTTAGTGTTACACTCCCAGTTATTAAAAATTTGCTTTGTAGCAATTTAAAACACCCTATTGGGAGACTGGGGACTAGATACTTCTCTAAATGTATGCTACGGCTCAGCCAAGAGCTTTGGGCTTGATACAAACTTGTTGGCTGAGTTTCTCTGACCTCTGCTCTTCAGGGATTGGACTAGATCACAGTGCTTTTCTCTGGCTTGTAAATATGTCTGTGAAAAGCCTAAAATGGTTCTGGCCCCAAAAGAGATGCACAGTAAGACATTCAACTTGCATCCATAAGACATACAACCTCATTCATCCTAGCCTGCAAACTGGTCAGGTGTAGTCTACGTACTGCTTCCAAAACTGCCAAAATTGCAGTTTTAGGAAGTTATTTGGTATACGACCATCTGTCTATCAGAAAAAAAAAAAAAAAAAAAAAAAAAAAAAAATCTTAGACCTTTAGTGTTTCTCACAAGCATCACCAAAAAGCATTAATCTACTAGTGACACAGTAGAATCCTATTGGTGATCTAGAGGTGAACTGTCCTAATACCATTCCCAAAACTTTCAGCTACTCCATCTTCTTTTGTATCCTAAAATATTATTTTTGTCATTCCCAGGACAATGAAAGACTACGTGCGCTTAATGACATGATGGGTGGAGTGCTAGAAGTCCAAAAGGAAGACATATTGAAAATTGTAAGCTGTGTTTCTGCTATATCATTTAGGCAGCTTGTTGTTTTTTTATGGAAACATGAATTGCAATTAGCAAATATTTCCAACCTTAGTAATAAAAGAAGATCAAAGAATTGTAGAATTGCATTGTGCCTAGTTAAATTCCTTAAAAGATCATATAGTGGACTCAAGACTACAAGATTCTAGTGCCTGCACATGATTTGCCCATCAACACCCGTTCCTATCCCGAAGTCCCTATCCTATAGGAACATAATCCCAGTATAATGACTGTTTTATGGGGGAAAGGGTCTATTGCCCGTTGCTGTGATCTTACAGAAAAATAGTGTGTTTCATTTAACGCAGCAAATAAAGTTGTTACAGTAAGAGAGGAAGAAAACAACATGAGTGTCACAGAGAAGGGATAAGGCAGACCAAACCCCATCAGTGGGATTGATCTGTTTCAGAAAATGAGAACCCCACTTATTCTGTAACAGAAAATACTACATGTCTCGTACTGACAATAGTATGTTTGAGTACAACATACTCGTATTTTACAAGATCCAGTAGAAAATTTTGTAATCAAGTGGAAAGGCACAGGACCATAAATATACAACAAAACTACTGGTACAAGCAACAGGCCACAGAAATAGAACGTGTATGTTACTTAGATCTTACCCGTCTCTAATACCTTTCATTAAATTTGATACATGTTGTAGTTTATTAGTATTCTGATGGAGACTTAAAATTGCTTTTTAAGCATGTTTGTCTTTAATACTTGCAGAATATTCCTCCACCTCCTTTTATATCCAAGCCTGAACTTGAATGGAGTGATCAAGAAGTTATAATATTCAGAGAATATGAGGAAAAAGTGAAGGAGTTGAATGAAGAAAAAGAAAAGCGTAGAAGGGTAAATTAAAATGAGAAAGGGAGCGGCTTTGTTCACAGTGCTCATAATTGAAGCTTTCTAATTTTTCTCAGGATCTACTTCTAAAATGAATACTAACAAATAGAACAAATGAAGAATGAAGATCATGCAGCATATTACATAAGTTGTAGCTTAGACAGTAAAAAAGGCAGTCTCTACTAATAACAGTTAGTATATGACAAAACTTGTGATATCTGACAAAAAGTAATTTTCATTTCAAAATAGACCACTATTCCTGAAACGTTTTTTTCAGGTTCCATTCCCAGAGTAGCTGATGCCATACACAAATAATACAATGGCATTTATCCTTCAAAGTGGTATCTGGACAACATAACTTCATATTCTGGCAGCATTATCCTTCGAAAAATGTAACTTCTGGGACCTTTTGGCTGAGGGATTTTTCTTTTACAAAATCATCGTTAATGCCTTTCAAATACAGTACTTAGTTGAGGATGGAAATGAATAGCTTCAGTCCCTGGAACAACGCACAATACTGTTAGGATGGATTCAAAGAAATGTGAATCATGCCTTCTGTTTTGCCACAGTCATGAAAATACTGTCTTCCAGAATGTAGCTGTTGTTTTGATGATGCAAAATATGGACTCTTAGAATTTCTAAAGTGGCTGTTCAGAATCATTAACAGGAATACAAACTAGTCTTTTGATAAAAGTGCATAAAGAGCTTAGACACCTTCGTTGCAAGAAAACAGAGGAAAAATGCAATGCAGGACAGGACTAAAAAAAATTAAGGGAAATAAAAAGAAAAGCTTTTTGTTGGGGAGATACAGTTCCATACTGTGAATTTTCCAGCATTCTTCAGTATACTGTACGAGAATTTGTTCTCCTGTGTATGTTTGCTCCTCTCTTGTCTTTCCCTTCCCCAGGCACTGGAAAATGAATGGAAGAAACTTGAAGCTTCCATACAGGAAACAACACACAATTTTGATGAGACTGTATGCAAGCTCTTTGAAAGAAAAGTGACTTTAGAGATGGTCATCTATCAGGTATGGCAGAGAACATGAATTGTTCATCTCTCCCTCTGTGCAGAAGGAATGTTAACAATTCTTATTACAATCTTTTCACAGGAAGAACTCAAAATAGTCAATCTTATTTATTCTTTACTGTTGGATGAAGAGTTGGACACTAGAGAAGCTGGACTTCAGCATTTCTTTATGAAGAAGCAGAAAGAGAACGTAAATTATTTTAAATGCCGTTCTTAGGAAAAATGTAGTATTTGAAGTATAGTTTCTAGTGAAAATTGCTCTTTCCAAATCAGCATTTTGCTGTAAGTGATTTTTTGGCAGTTTACAGGGCCATTGACTTTTTCTTGAGGTGTACAGAAGATGTATATTATAAATACATCTACATATAAACACATTCTTTTGAGTAGAAACTCATCTTGGTTCATCTGGAGTTCTTTGAAGAAGCTCCATACGTTGAGAAGGCATACAGCTATTTATTTGTTATATACTCTTTTTTTTTTTTTTTTTTTTGAGTATCTTATATCAATCTGACAGAACCATAATGATGCTATTTGTGACAGGAAGACGCACAAAAGAATATGTAATGCCATCACATTTTCTCTGGGATGTCTAATGTAGTCCAGGGCCACACTGACTTGTGTTTGGCAGCCCAAAGCACAGGCAGAGGTAGCACATGAGCACCTGTTTGTGGAAGCTGAACGTAATACAGAGTACAATGTGGTTATATGGGTATCAACAAATTTAATCTCCTGAAGAGTATGCCAGTCCCTGCCATACCTTATACAAGTCAACAACAAGACTGGAGAGCGCAAGTAGTAGAGCTGTATTTCAATACGAGTGCTTACTGCTAACAGTAATATTTGTGTCTGACAGTTCTGTTTCCTGTGTCCTGCCAACACCTGTCCGATTCAGGTGATCTAAGTGGTAGCCTGCAGGTTGTTTCTGGCTCACGGCACAATATTAGTCCATTTGCCCAGTTGGTGTAGGTGTTCCTGAGTCCACACAGAACGCAGTAGTGCCTCCCCATGTCAGACTTCCCACTCAACCTGTAGAGATTTCTGTTTGGAGTTGCAAGCAACTGTTTGTATGTGAGCTTCATGGAAAGGTTCCAACAAAGGCATCTAGCCCGTGTCATTAGTTCACTAGCTGAACTAGTTTTAAAGTTATCTGAGGCCCAGTGTATACCAAGTTAAATTTTTCAAAATGCATTTTTAAGAATTTTCTAAATATTCCCATTGGTATATCTTTTGGTCCACGCAAACTGTCACATGCAACAAAGCAGTCTCCCCAGCAAAGTACAAACATTTAACAGCCTTGATAAAACAGATAAGCTTCATATCCTGACGTGTGGCATGCTAACAGGGAAATTGCATTCTACAGTCACGAACCTTTCACTGAGCAGCATTTGAGAATCTCTGATTGATATGACATGATGAAATGAAAGGAAAAGAAAATTTCTATGCAAGTAAAAACAAGAATCAACATAGATCCTCACCTTCAAAATTTAAAAGGAAGACTTAGAAGAATTTGTATAATTTCTTACACAAATTTCATACTTTCTTAAGCACTGGAATACTTGAATTTCATACCTGCTCACCTCTAAGCTGCATCTACAAATAAACCACTGAATAACGCATTGTATTCTTAAAAATGGCTCATTAGGTTTTCTCTAGAACTGAGAAGGTGTCAGCTTCATCAGTGTATATAAATAGCCATCCAGTGCTTCTTCTGGTTGAGTTTCATTCTTGAAATCCTCTGGTTTTGCTACAGGTCAACGTTACAGAAATAATCCAGAATACAAAAGAGAAAATTGAGTTTCACAGTGATGCATATGAAAATGCAATAGCTGAAGATAAGGTGAGACTCTAGCAAAACACAAGCAAGATTCAGGAATAAAAAAGTTAATGCCGTGTCTCGGTAATAAGAACATACATCATTTTAAGCATGGGATGAGTTCTGCTCAATTTGCTGAGTGCTGAAATAAGGTAATGAAGGAGAGTATATGCATATAAAAAATTATGAAATGGTCCACATTTCCTCAATGCTTGTGAGAGCTTGGAAAATCACAGTATTTTTGCATTGTTAAGATATGAGTAAGTTGCTGCTTTCTTAAAAATAACATTGTAATGACAAGGAAGCTTTCTGTTTCTGTCCTAGAATCTGGAAAGTGATTTTAGTACGGACTTTGCTGACATTCCTGAAGATCTTCTTGATGAACTTCTCCAACTTTACAAATGTCGACCAAGGTAAGGTCACCCTGATTAGAATTGTTTAAATACTAGTATCACCTGTGTTTCAAGAATGAGATTGCTATTTCTTTCAGTAATCCAAATTATTTTGGTAATCAGTAGACTGCCTGCTTTTATTGGTTGGTTAACAGTATTTAATTTCCTATCATATAAAAAAATGTTATTTTGAATACTAACATTTCCTTATCTACTCTACAAAATCTATTTTAAATGCAATCTAAATAACCATCAGTTCTCAAAAACATATTCTTATTTTGTGTAAGACGTTGTCTTACCTTTTTGCTCTTCAAGAGATTGAGAGTATGAAATATTCAGTTATATGTATGAGCTTCTTTTATGTAATAAAAAATAAGTAAATACTGCATGTATTGTGTATGTACACTAGGACCCCAGTGAGAAAAATGCTCCCTTACACCGCTAATCCATATAGGAATTGTTCAGCCTCAACTGAAGATTACAAAGATATACTCACCTGTTTAACGAAAGCCATGGATGAGCTGGATAATCCGAAGCACATGCCTGATGGTTTAGACCCATCTATATGGGAACAGTTTTGTCAAGCTAGACGAAATAAAATGGAGAGTGAGCAACTGGTATGTAAATCCTTCACTTTTCCACTATACTTCTCAGTATTTTCAGGTCTTAAAACTTCTGTGGAGTTCAATGTAGGGTTAGACTGGTAGTGAAGTGACAGTGTAGCATACAAAAACTGCATCTGAGTTGGTAAGTTACCTCTAGTCACCTTCAATTCAGAATAACAGAAATGTCAAGAAGAGAAACCGGCTCTAGTTCTCCTTCAGAGCAAACATTACCATACTAGGGTGGAAGGATTTGATCAAGATAATTATAACCTTAATACAGTTTCTTTAAAAATAATAATAATAAAAAACTTTTCTCTATTTAAAAAGCCTATGAAAATATTTGATTTTCATCATCTGTTGGAGTCTTTCTCTCCCAATAGCATGCTACATCTGCACCAATGTATAACCATTTTCTTCTACAACACCAAGAGCAATTCTTAACAGAGGGTATTGCTGGAAAGCTCTAGTGAACTATTTGCTTATTTTAAAAGCATGAAGGTGGAAATCTGAAATTTCCAGAGATGTAGGTACATTTGACCAAGATAGAAGAAAAAATGATTTCCCTCGATGTCAATAGATCATACATAAATGAATAAATGATTTTTTGAGCTGAATGTAAGAATTGTAACCTCTATGTCATGTGCTCTACTAGGACTCCAAAAATATCAGGCAGCATATTTATATTTACACACACGTCTTCTTAAGATATTATGCTCTCTTCTTGCTTGTCCTGACATGCTTACGAAGTTGGAAAAGTTCAGAATGCCATGATGTTGCTTGTTTAGGTGAAGTGGAAAGCCCTAAATCTGGCAGAGATGCAGGCCTTTCTCCAGAGAAGAATGGATGACGATCAGAAGATTAAGTCAGACATAGAATACATTTCCCAAGAACTCATTTGGTAATTTTGTCTCTTTGCCTATGTTCAGCTCCATATTAATAATCCACCATCACAGAACCAGAAGTCACATACAGAATTACACAGCTGTGCTCTCCAACAGTCTGTTATCTAGAATTCATCTAAAAGAGCTAAGATATTTCAGAGGTGAGGTGTGATTGCAGCATGTGTGAGCAGGCCCAAACGAGTCTTAACCTAGCATTTTAAGTAACAACATGAGTCAAGATGGCACGGCCTTCGATGCAAACTCACTGCCCCAAAACCTGTTTCTTACACTGAATGCCAAAAAGCCTTCAAGGTCATAGTTGTGCTAGCTGGGTCAGCTAACTTGTGCTCATGTAGGCCTGAGGAAGCTACAGTGATCACTGCTGACTGCAGTTTGCAGCTCAGTCACACATCTGACTTCACTGAGCTGATTTCATTTTTTTCATGTACATGACATAATCTTCACATTCATTGGAATTCAGGAGCAAACCCCAGGATAATTTAAATTAAAAAAACAACAACAAAAAAAGAGTGCTTGCTGGGAGTCTCCTTCACTTCCTTTTCAATTGTTGTTGAGGCTTTTGTTTGGTAAATACATTTTTTTTCAGAACAGCTGCTAGAGTTTGTTAAACTGATTCTAGTGGTTGACAACTTTATGTACAGAAATAAATTGCCAACTCCATAGTCATTTTTGGAGCACATAGAAGACAGGCTGTCAAAAAGTAAGCCCTACATGAACATACCACTTATCAGTAATAAACATTTTGAGAATCACGGGGGGATTTATATAATTAAGTTGAAATCACTGAGCATTGTTTTTGTTTTCTGCCATTTTAGGCTGCAGGAGAAGAAGATGAAATTTCATTTGGATTTGACTTTCCAGTTTTTGTTAAAACAAGGACAGGTGGAATTGGAAATTACTGAGATCCCAGATTACACCAATGCCATTCTCATTAATAGGAGTGTTGTTGAAGAACTGAATTCCAGTATCACGGTAACTTATAAGGAAATTTAATTTTTTTAAATAAATATATTGGTCTTCAGGGACTCTGTTTTTTCTCTAGTTTGATATCTAGTTTCAATTCATTAATACACACCAGGAGGCTCAATTGTAAACTAAAAGCTGTTAAGAATTCTGTAATGCCCCTTATTATGATATAGAGATTGCAGTGCAGACTGCTTTCTTGATGTTTGATGAATACAATTCAGATCAATGAAATGACAACAGTTTTTAGACATGCCATCACTTACAAACATGCTGTAAATAGAAAATTCTAATATCCTGGGCTCCAGTCCTAGAATTCTCTCAAGGCAAACATACAGTCATGCTGAGCAGTAGCTTACATTAAGGTTTAACAAACTGATACACCTTTTACGTACGGTGAAATCGATTATCATACTTTAAGCATTCTAGCTGTAAATTTGCCTTTTACTGCTAATACACAAAGCCTTCAGCAACAACTGCAAAATACCTTATACAGAGCAGGTTTGTATTTTGTAGAGATCAGATGCCTTAGCCTTCTTATAAAAGATTGCAAGATGTAGAGAGTACAAATTATTGTAATTTTCTAATTTTCTTCATCTCCTCCTATGATCCAAGACTGTGGCACAGAGCATAAAAGGGAACAAAATTCCACAAAAGATAACCATCTTGGGCAAAGTCTGGAAAGAGTCTGCAGTATGCACATTTTCCTTACTAATATCATCACTTTGGAAGCTTGCCCATCTTGTTGCAAATAATTATTCCATAATCCATAGAGTGTGTTAATTAAGATTAATCTCTCTTTTTTTTTTTTTTTTCAGGCTCAAGGAGAAAAAAAAATTGCTAGCATGGTGGAGCGTAAAGACTTCTCTAGAGGGATATTTCTGTTGGAATGGGAACATAAGAAAATGAGAATGCAAATAGAAGATCTGAAACAGAAGGCTCGGGATATTGCAGTGCTACCTATTTCAAAAGATCGCCAGCTAGTGAGTTACTTTCTCTAATTTATACTTTATACCACAGAGAATTTTGCTGCCTCCTCTTCTGCAGTTGTTTATACATCTTAACTCTCTTACTGCTACCCAGAAACCTAACATGTCAACAGTTCAGCTTCCAAAGAGAAGTTTTGCTCTTGAGATTGATCAGTGATGAAATTCAGTTGCAAACGAGGGCAAAGTTATCCCTGACTAGTTCCCAAGTGCACCCATCTGATGTCTCACAGAAATACTGTAATTTTTGCTCAGTATTCAGAGATAGAGTTCCTACAGAAGCCTTGCTGAGCCCCAGTGCCATTTGTTGGCCTTGGTACCAGCAGAAGAATGACAGGTAATTGTTTGCTATGTCTGGCAAGCAAGAGACAGCAGCTGGGCAGACCAGTCAGCACCTACAGAGCTTTGAAGAAATGCATTTGGCAGGCCAGAAAACAGGAAAAGGTTGTGGAAGAGCAATGGGGATACCCCTGGGAGAAGAGAGGAGAAGAGAGGTGGTAGAGGAAGTGTGAGGGTGCTGCAGGATCGGATGTAAAGCTGGTTTTGCGGTGATGAGGTAGGGGAAATAAAGGTTCAAAGTAACGGATGTTGGAGGACAGGGAAGCTGGAGATATTGCAGTGGGGAGAGCTATAAAGCACAGGGAAAATAAAGAATATTGGAGAGTGAGTAAAGATATTGCAATTCAATCAAAAGATCAGAAGAAAACCCAAACATCTGTTCTGCTCAGGCTTCATTAGTTCTGCCTGTCCAAACTGCTTGTTCATTTCTGAATCACAGCCATGGGACTTCTGAAACTAACATCAGCAAAACAGCTTTCTGAAGAGGTGATGAGACAATGCACTGAAAAGTTCTTGCAACAAATTTATCACCAGGGTGTCGCTGTTACGTTATGTCAAACTTCACTTAAAGAGATGCACTGTTTGCCAGTTAGACTTGTCCTTGCCCATAGCAATGGTATTTTTGAGTAGAAATGCTAGTAGGAAAGGGCTAGTAGGAAGGGCAACAGAGACCATGACAGGAGCAGAAAGAAACATGGCTCAGAGAAACACATGGGGGCCAGGACCTGAGAATGCCTGGAATGAGGGCTAGTCATAGAAAAAATGAATGAAAGCAATTTGGTGCTGTAGGCAAGGAGCCTGCTGGGTCTTTTCTGTTTCTCTTCTTTTAACTGGAGACAAACCACAGAACTGTTATCTGTCAGTTTGGTGGGATGTTTTTTTCAGAAAGATAAATGTTACATCCACAGAAACCTGTCTTCTGTGTACCTTTGGCCTCCACCTGTGCTAGCTTTGATGATCATATAAGTAAAAGTATATCTTGTTGTTTTTTTTGACAACCTCACAACAAATTCATATGGTCTTTGTTTCCATCAAAACATAAAATGCTTCTTAACGGCTGCATAGTCTATTGTATGGCAAGACTATCTTTAACATATCCATTTATGATCACTAGTAAGGTTTTCCACTGTGTTGAATTCTGTTTTTTTTTTTTTTGAGTTTTACGTATCATGACTGTCTTTACAGAAGTGTGGAACTGTTGAGAACAGCAAAGGCTTAACAACCTCCTTTCCTTCTGTTTTTAATTCTCAGTTCCTAACCATGCTGAACTATGACAGTCGCATTGCCCACCGCATTTCAGTGATGAAGCAGACTCTTGATGTCATGGATAAGGTAATTATTTCTAAGCGAACCACCGCATTTGAGAGACATCCTTAATTTAAATGCAACTCCTCTCCTTCATTAGCAAAAGGTGTTTGTAAGGAATAACAGCATCCCACATCAGCATACCACCTCTTCAGCTAACTCAAGGACTGTTAAAGCACAGCCACAACTCCACACACAGATGAATGTATATATACATATACACACCTATGTATTTATTCATCTTTCAATGTTTTTTTCAAGTTGCCTAGAGCTGTTTCTCTGGACTACCGGTCTGTTCATATCACTACCCTCCTATATTCAAAATAACACAGACACAGCAATCTGATTTGCTGGCTCCCTTACCTATTTCAACATTTAAATTATGACTGTCCTTGTCTGTAAGGGATTCCACTGGATTTTCTCCAGGTTACTGTAGCTGACATCAGCTTCCATTTTCTCTGTGTTCCTTTTCAATCTTTGGTATTTACCCTGGCCCTTTACAGCCCTTGAAGACAGCATCAGCACAATAGCCTATCTTCCACAGTGGCTGGCAGCCAAGGGAGTATTTTCAATGCGCTGATTCCACTGACTTCCTTTCCCTGCTTTAGTCTTTCAAGTTTTCTATTAAATCTCTCTCTCCTTGGCCCATGCCTTTTTGTTCGTCTGCTACTTGTATTAGAACTGCATAAAGCATACTGAAAGACACTATACAAAGTAAAGCTAGCAAATCAAAGCACATGAAAATGAATTGAGCTACAAGACAGTGTTGAAGATTGTAGGCTTCCATCAAAAGTTTGTCTTCTGTATTATCTCATGCATTTGCTTTATTCTTTTGGAAATGGACAGTTGCACAAGAAGAATACGAAGCACCGTCAGAAAAGAATTAGAGAGTTGGAGAAGTGCATCGCTTTAAAAGAGCAGGCAAACTATGAGCTCAGCCTTCAGCTAAAGGAAATGCTTGTGTCTGTTTCAGAAAGGAGGCATATCTCTCGGGCAGCTGGTAAGTCACAGTAACGCACTTTAAGTCACAAGCAAAGAACATTCAGAAAACACCTCCTAAGCTAGACAGTCCTATTCTCCGTCAGCATCACCTAAGGGAAAAGAAATTCCTATCTATCACACTACATGCACAATTAGCTTTTCTACCACACCATATTTAATGCTATTTACATAAGATCATACCTAGAGATTGGTGCTCTTGTAGCCAAAGTTAATTGACTTTCCATACAGTCAAGTGAACAGAGGACCAAGAAGCTGAGAAGGGTATGCCTTATTAGGAAAACTGTGTAGTTCTTTTCACTTGTAAAATGGTTTTAACACATTGGGTGTGCACCCAGTGCCTTTTTTATTTATTTATTTGCCTTATTCACTAAAGACTCTTAAAGCTAACTTGCCTATTTTATACAGAACTTGGAATAACTCTGGAGCAGGTCCTGTATAAAGACTATGCAGTCACTGTATGTACAGGGTGACCCTTGTATTTTGTTTTATGCAGACATACAGCGTGTTTCTGAAAGGAACGCAAAGCAGCGTTACCAAGAGATTTTGAAGCAGAAACACCTGCGGGATCTCCTAAGGGAACAAGAAGAAGAGTTTGGAATTCTTCAGGCAGAAGCTGAAAGACTGAGATCAAGAACATTCCCTATTCTTTAAAAAGCCCAGTCCTGGTAGATGTATAGGAAACTGGTCTTGTCTAAGACCCAGAGTTTGGACATACACCTTCTCTCCCTAAACTCTCAACACTTTCTTCTGTAATTTCTTTTAAAATAGTACCAGTTTGAAAGATGCACGTTTGTCTGTTTCATATATTTTATACTTAGTATTATCTTTCTGTTGTTTTGATATACTTCTGCTGTTTTGATTATATAAACATATAGCTCATTACAGAAAATAAGTGGAAGATGTAGTTGTAGAACGCATATCCTTAGTCTGCAATATGCAATTGGAGGACATTTTGAAATGAAGTACTGCAAGAAAGATGTGATTTTACATCTACAAATTGTTTCTCTCTTCCATGCTTTAATTTCTCTTCCACTTCCATAAATTCACATAAAATCTAAACTTACCCCTTTCTAAGAACATTAACTTTGATACCTTAGGTTTAGCAACGTTCTGTGCTTATAAGGAGAACTACTTCTGTTTTAACCTCACTGCAGCTGCTTTTTTGCTTTATCACCTCTAACAGGTCTCTAAGGATTCTAATTATATCTTGCACTCTTTTTGCAACATTTTTTTTTCTTCCTGTTGAAAACTTCCATAGAAGCAACAGAATTCCAAATTGCCAAAGGTCTTGGGGAAAAGAAGTACCCCTATCAGGAAGCCCTATCATCATTTCTCAGTAAGCTAAAGAGGCACGAAGAAATAGTTTCTTAATACTCAAACTGTGATCAGTAATAAAGGTTATTCAATAATCTCTTCATTAATTCTCAGCAGGCAGCAGCATTCAGTATTCTTAAGAATTCTTGTGACTCCAAACTTAAGTCTAATGAGGCCTATCAGTGTTACAATGAACTATTTCATCTGTGATTTTCTTTCCACTTGAGGTATCTAAGAAATTGCTCCTTATTAAGGAAAACAGGAAAAATAGCATCCATACTGAACAGTTAAGGTACAGCCAATGACAATCGTGATTGCGTATGAAAAAATATTCACAGGAGAGATTTATGTAATGTTACACTAGATAAGTGATGATTTTAAGGAGAATAAAAGCTGAAGAGTCATACCAATATGTGTTTAGAAGTGAGAAAATGAGCAATTTCAACTTAAATTATAGAAAAACATTTTGAAGAGACAACGTTTATTGGAGGATAAATGAAATGCTGTTTTATTCAGCTTTACTGCAGAAAGGTAAGCAATGCTGTAGTTGAAGCACTTCATTAGACAAGGGAGCACTTTTCTTATACAAAGGGGGAAAAAAAAAAAAAAAAAAAACCAGAACATTGCAGCTTTCCCATAATGTAGTACAGCAGACAGATGTCAATTCCTGTTTTCTACCCTTCCCTTCTACTACCACAGGCTGTGGCCGAAGGGTTAGGAGGAACAGTTCCCCTAAAGGCAACTGTTTTGACCAGCATCTGAAAATGTGTTTTCCAAAAGTCAGCATGGGCTCAATCTCTTCTGTAGAGTAATGCCTTTTACAGTGCCTACCGTATCTATGTACAGTTTCACCAGTAGCTCATGAGAAACCCTCCTGGAAAACAAAGTTCACTGTCTGATTGACACTTCTAAGGTTATCAGAATTCATTCAGTCTTTTCTGCTTATGCATGTGTGTAATTGAAAACTTTGCACCAGTAGATTAGGTGTCTACAAAATCTTCTTCTGTTCTGCTGTAGTGCAGTAACTGGTCTTCTAACCCAAAAGAATCTACCAGTTGACTGAGACTCACTTTCTTGCCATCTGCAGAAAAAGCTGACTGTAGCTCATAGAGCATCAGCTGGGTGCTGCTTCTCCATTTCGCTATCAAAGCCTGCAGTTCAGACAGGTTGTTCTGAAATTGGGACAAAAAAGACATTTCAGCAAATGACAAATCAGTTTCATACTCTGCGAATCTATGTTTATAATATGCTTAAAACTGAGATAATATACAAATGCCACACAAACTAAATGGCTCAGTATTGTAACTTAAATCAGTAAATGAAGATTTGACTCCATTTCACTTCAAAGTGTGATTTAGAAGTGCTTTTTCAGAGGTTCTCCTCACCTTAGATCGGTACATCTTGACCATTTTGAGCCTTCGAAGTAGTTCTTCCTTCTCTTGCACTTGTTTCACCAGCCTTAGTTTTTCTTCCAGGGACTGTTGGTGACTAAGATCAACCCTAACCTCATTCTCTCCTGATTCACGGAGACTGTTCTGTGAGGGACTTTTGAAACATGTATGCCCAGTGCAGTTTCCTTCCAGGCTTTCAGAACCATCTTGTAACCTGGAACAATCCACACTTCTTTTTGGCAGATGTTCTGTGTCAACATCAGCACAGTCTTTTTCTTCACTGTCTATTTTGAGCCGCTTTGCCACTGTAAAATTAGCATTAAATGAACGTCTTGTTTTCCTTAATCGTTCCCTTAGAGTTGCACTCATTGGCTGAAGAAAATGAAGAACAGCAAAAGAGAGAAAGATCACAAAAGTCTCATCTTTGATCAAATTTCAAAGAACCGAAACTGAACTCCATGCAGAATATGTCATATACATAGAGATAATTGTAACCAGACTTCTGAATTGTCACTGTAGCATTTGTAAACTTAAAGTTAACAAGTTGATTCCTTCCTTTCAAGTGTGTTTGCACACATGGGTGCAATTTACTGGAAAACATACCTCCATGTTGTCTAGGACCAAATCCAATAATCCTTACTAAGGGAAAGCTACTCATCTAGTCTTTGTGCAGAAGACATGGCATATATCAGCTTTGCTGATTTTATTTCATCTGGTTTGATTTCTCCTCTTGTTTAATGGAGATTTTTTGTTGCTGTTGTTGCATCCCACCACGTTTCCTGCATTAGCACTAAAACATATTTTCTACTTCTAAGTATTTCAACTTGTTCATGCTTTGAGGTCTTTTACTAATGAACATCTAAAAAGTATTTTTTTCTTCAAAATAAGTATTTTTATAGTTTGTGTCTAACGTTTTTACCTGTGGGAAAATACTAAAATAAGGGTGAGAAGGATTACCTAAGGAACGTCTGCAACCTAGCTTTATCCAGCATAAATGCAGTTTTTAGTAACATGCACTACGGTGAGTGTGACAGCATCACAGTACACATGCTAGGAGAAATCCCAAGAAGAGTCTGGCATTATGGAGAATATCCCAACTGCAATCAGAGCGTACTATATTCAAGTGCAAATAGACATGGAAAGACAACTTTGGCTTGAGAAAACTAAGTAGTATTGAAAATTACTAGTATGGGATTTTTGGTAGACTGCTAATAGTGAATACATCACTTTATTCACAGCAAACGTATGCGTATTCAGAGCAAGGCATGCCAAGAACACTCCTTACACCCTTTATCTGCACAACCTTGTAGCTGTACGTATAAGCTACCTTCCAACTACTTGATGATTTCATAAGCATTTTTCTTACTATGAAGAATCACATTATTGGAAAAACAAGTTTTTATACCTGCTTCCCTGAACCAGTCCTCTGGGGAGCTGCTGAGCCAGAGTCCTTTGGAGTATTGCACAAAGATGTCAATTTATCAGACGCTGGTTCTTCCATCTTGAGATGGACAGTCTCTGTTAAAAAACAAAATGAGTTACACGTAGTACCCTTTTCACCTGATTATGAGTCACATGGCTGCAGAAATGAGTAAAAAACTCTAAGAAGAAATACTAGAGCTTATTTTCTAACTGTTACATTCATAAAGACACCTGCTGAAGTTACACAGTGGTTTTATGCACTAAGTAGAATCTTGCTTTATGAATACCTTTTCTTCAAGGTGACAAATGGCACTACTAACTGGTATACAGGATCTGGCTATGAATTTTGTGTACTATTTTTCCTTCAGTAATAAAAATCTATGGTACTTGTTCTTTGAGATGAAAAATCCTACAAAAAATTTTTAGGTGTTCTCCATTATTACGTTTTTTTTTTTTCCTCCTAGTGCTATCTATAGCAGTGATGTCTTTTTTCAGTTGTTATGCAGGATCAAGACAACTTATGAAGTACTTTGACATATTATACTATGCTTGTATATCCAAGTCAGATCCTACAACATCAAACTCATCAAAAAAAAGCTCACTCCAAACAAAGTATTTTCTTAATGTGAATGGCTCCTACTGCTTGTCTAACTCAAAATCCTTACAAAGCCAGGTTGTTAAGTACCAGTCCTTTGTTTAACCTTTGTGTAACCCAAGCAGCAATAAAAGGATTGCTGGGAGCCACAAGATTTTTATTGTCCATCTGTATAAACAATTAATCTTTTCTATTAAAAAAAAAAAAAAAAAAAAAAAGAATCAGGTACCCAGGTCTGTGAAAATAATCTATTTCATTTGATCCTTCTGGGGATGCTGCTTGAAAAAGTAATTACTCATACAAGTGGACTTTTAGATTATAATATGCATTCCCAGTTTGCTCAGAAAAGCAACTTAATTAAAATGATAAATCACACCACTCAGCATGTATCAACTTTAAATTGATTTGGCAATATCTGACTTAGTTTAGCACTTGTGAACCACCTGCTAATGACCAAAATGCAGCTGGAAAATCGTCAGCTACGCCCTCTGTTTACCTAAAACTTGCCACTGGGAATTTCAAAACACAAGCCTCTTAAAAATAAAATCCCACAAAGAAGTCGCTGGGCAACACAGGACTGGCACAAGGGGCTTCCTCTTCCAAGATGAAACATGCCAAAGTGTTACTAACCCAGCAGCTCTGCTCTTCCTGGCTCTGTACCAAGGACACCTCGGTTATCTCCTCATCTTCATTTGTCTTGTCAAGTCAGCGTTCCCTCTGGTTGTTCCAAATTCAACCTATGGCATCCTATTAGGGAAAAAAAAAGGACATAATTACTACAGGGAGTCAATTTAATTGGGAATTTTTAACAATCTGCACATTAAAAAGGAAACCCACAGACCCCATCTGTGATATTATTGTTTCTTAATCCAAGCAAGACTACAAAATGCTTTATCATACCAATACAGTACTGAGCTTGTCATAAATTTGGTTCTCTTACTACCAAGAAGCAAAAATAACTTCAAGCCTATAGGTTAGCTCCAACAGACCCGTTCAACTCTCTCAAAAACGAAACCAAGCCCACAAAACCTGTGGCTTTACACCCCAATGCGGATTACTTGCCTGCAAGCGACCCTGAGCAGAACGAAGACTTTTTCAAAACACTTCACTAACACCGTTACTTAAACACGTTCCTTAAACTTTTTAACAGGACGTTCGCCCACGGGAACACTCCAAGCCCTTCTCCAGCACCCCAAAACCCTTTGCTGGTCCCTGAGGGACCAGATCCTGAGGGACCCGTCCCCAACAGCACCCCCGGCCCCTCTCGGCCCCTCAGCGCCTCAGGGCGCCCCGCTCCCGGGACCGCGGGCGGCGCCTGCGCGGGCAGTGAGGGCGGGCGGCGCTGCGCCTGCGTGCGGGGAAAGCCTTGCCGGGCTTACGGTGCTCGGTGGGGTGGGTTTGTGTAGTGTCCCCTACACCATCGCCATCGCTACTACTCCATGTGGGTGTTATGTGTGTTTCTGTAGTCTGCTGTGTTCCTCAGGCCACCATGGCATGCTGTTTTCTGCCCCAGGTGGTGCTCGAGGCTGGGCGCCATCTTGTGGTGTGCCCGCCCGCCTCAGGGAGAGGGCTCTGGCTGCGCCATGGGGCGCTCGGCACCGTGAGGGGTCGGTGGGGCGAGCCCAGGCATTTTGGCAGTGCTGAGGGAACCACGATGCCGTTTCACGCGGTGATCGCCTCAGGGGCTGTCCCCTCAGTGAAGGGGGAGAGCTGTGCCCGGGGAGCACACCCTGAGGGGTGGGAGATGGGTTGGGAAGCGCAAATTGAGCCACGCTGCCTCAGGTGTGCGGGGAGGAGAAGTGAAAATGAAGAAACGTGACTGGAAAAGCAGGCAGGTAGATGGTGAAAATGGCAACGAGCAGCCCCAGCTGTAGTGGCAGTCATGCGGTTCGGTGCCAGATTACATCGCCATGACGTGCAGGTGCTGCTGAAGCAAGTGTCCTGTCAGCAGAGATCTCTCCCGTGCTGCAGGCCTCATTCCCCCAAATGGACTTTAACATTTCTCAGAAGTGATCCATGTAAAACGTTTTTCCAATGTAACTGTGTCAGGACTGAGCAAATGGTTGGAAGTGGCCATAACAGCAACAGCTCCCAGCCTCCAGGTGAGCTGCTCCAAGCTGCCTTCACACAGCTCTGCTGGTCAGTGTGTGTGGAGAATACACACCTGCAGTCTCCATAGATTATTCCCTTGATTTACGTAGCAGAACTGCATGAGTATCATGCTTGATTCCTCCTTACAACTGTGGATGAGGATGATGAATTTTCTTTTTGTTTCCTGTAACTTCTCATCTTACTGAAACAGGATAACTGAGAGGTGAGTCAGCACGGAGCACGGTCAATGCTAGCAGTTGCTGTGCTTCTAGCCAAAAGTATACATAGATTCACTCATTTCAAATAGAATTTTACAGTGAGGACAGCAACCTTTTTCTCTCATAACATCAACAGTAAAAGATACAAAAGCGCTCACAGCCCATCTGTAAGAAGTCTGTTTTGGAAACCAGAATTTGGGCCTACAGATTATTCCTTGTACAGGGATTGACTGTGTGAAATTGCATATTTTCTAAACTTTATTTCTAAGTATTTGAAAATATGCATTTAGCAAATGTCAGAAGTTAGATTCTGTGACGAAACTGTATGATCAGGTATAAACACCTAGCAAAAACACGCACAATGCCTCTACTGGTACTTGAAGAAGTTCTGAAACATTTTTAAGCCCCAATGTGATCTAGCCCATTTAAATTTATTTATTTATTTTTTAATACTTGCAGCTACTTTTTTGTCACTTTTTTTTTTTTTAAGTATCTAAAAAATGGTTTGCTAATAGAACTGCTGCTGCAAATTCATCAGGTGGGTTGGTTTTCAAATGCACTGGAGCTTTGAGACAACATGTCTCTGGGTTCACAACATGTTTCCTTCTGTCTCTAGGATGGTCCCGTTTTTAAATTACTCATGCTCTGTTGTACAGACACGCTAACAGTTGTGTTGCACAAGAACAACAGAAAGCTTGAGATTTTAGATCATTTGCCAGCTAAGATTCCAGTAAGATTTTACAAGAACACAACATGAAAAAGTCATCCTGTGCATTATCGGTGCTGCCTTATTAGATTAACGCCCATGTGCCCCACCCTGGGTGAATTCCAGCCAGCCTGAGCCTGTGAATGTAGAAAGATGGTTCCATATGGAGGGTTTGGGTGTTTGATGGACTACACAATGGGGGGAGAAAAGGAAATTTTATCGTTAGTGTTCACTGCTGGGTAGTCACTCTAAGAAGTCCTGTTTCAGGCTGGTATTAAGTGTTTAGCCATTTGTTAAGCTTACCTAGGGATTCACTGGGTGTTTAAACATGTGAGTAGTCCTGCAATTTATGTAACTTGTCCAAGATGTGGCAGGAGGCCCCTGACCAAGCTGGGAACTGGAGAGTAACCTCAGTCACTACCCAGTGACTTCCAGTACTTCTACTGCAGAAACCCAGTAGTGTTTGGTATCGCTATCCACTTAAAGATGGCAAATAGCAGTCAGACTAAAACCTTCCTCCCAAAAAGTGTGCCTCTTTCCCTTGAAAAAGAGATTGTCCATGTGTTACTGATGCTGGCGTGTGTATGGCACGCTGTGGAGCATTTTGCATGCTTTTCAGTTAAGCTCACCAATGTGTGCACGCAGTTAAACATTATAATAACTGTTGTTGGATTACTTTTTATTCCTTTTGTGATCAGACTAATTTGAGTTAAACAAAATGAAAGAAAAATATTATAGGAAATGGTGCACTCGGTATAAAAATTGTTGAGATCTGTTTGCTGAACATACTGCTGCCCTGCAGAGAAACTGGTTTCCCTAAAGAACAAGCAGGAAAATGTGATTCCTTGTTTAATTTCCTTTGGTGTTCCTATGGTGATGTTTTAGTGATTGGATTTTTTTTTTTCCATTTTACACCAGGTGAATGGCAGACAATTTGCCTGCATGAGTGAAAGATGTTGTCTGTAGAACATCTCTTTCATTAATCTTATGTTACCAGGAGAGCACTCAGGCTTCAGCATCTGCACTGACAGGACAAGAACATGTTGTATTCCCCCATGGCATTATCTCTTGTAGCAAATCCAAAGAGGAGAGGAGCAGTAAAGGACACTGACTCTGGGTTTAGAGGCTCCTGTTTGGCCTTCACAGCTTCTTCTCTTCCAGAGTGCCAGAGGCATCACAAAACTTCCATTTAACAGCTTGCTGGGCACAAGAGCCGTGCCTTTTCTCCCTAAACATCGCCAATGAGTAACAGAGATGTTAGTCAACACACCGAGTCTTGAGGCACATATGCATTGCCCCCTCTTCTCACTTTTTGGAAATCTGTTGATCTTGTTTAAAGCCAAATGATGGATCCTGACGCATGAAGTTCGCTGCACTGTCTGCATGTTTTCTCTTGCCGGAGGCGGGAGGGTGGAGTGTTTTTCTGTGCCCAACCACTAACTGCTGCAAACATTTTTAAATCCTTACCCATTTCAGCATGGGCCTAGGGCTGTGTTTTCGCTGGCTGCAATTCACTCCTCAGAAAAATGTTCTGACTTGTTTGCAGCCGTGTAAATGTAGCAAAGGAAGGGCTGCATAGGCCAGATTCCCAGAGTAAAACCAGTTTAGACTACAACAAAACTTGACCTTGGGATACAGATTCTGCTCTTATAATGGTGCAAATGCCCACTAATTACGCAGAAGTTGCAGGACGACATCAGCATAAAGCTGAACCAAAATCAAAATTCTGTCTTTTCTGCTCTGTGCCTGGGGCTTGCTTGAGCTCCACCACATTTTTTGCTTCAGTTTTCAAAGTACCTGTGTTGAAAAGAAAAACTGACATAATTTCTTGTAGCTGAGCTACTGCAATTTGCCATTACAAAAGGTAAGGTAAAAGCCAGCTGAGATGGACTTCCTAGTTCTTGCTGCTGCTTGCGAGAACAACCAAGTGGGTGAGGCACAGTGCTAATGAAAGGGAACAACCTAAGAATGTCTTTTATTTTTGTGTCTGCATGTGGGATTTTCTCTGGCATAGTCATGCCAAAAATTACAGTGTTTGAAGTCTTTATGAGAGAAGCAGGCAGAGAAGGGAAACAATAAACAGACCTTCAGTGTTTTTGTCTTTGGTGGGGAAGTGATTGATCATTATTTTAAGAAATTTCAAGGCTGTTAAATCTAAGCCCTTGCCCAAACTAGTACCTGTTACAGCTTTTGTCATGTGTGATGATCTGAGGGTATTTTTGTGCTCAAGGTATTTGGGAGATTTTGTTTTTTCGTAAGGAACATGCAGCTCTGCCCTGTAATGCTCAGTCAGAGTAGATGTTAAATTGGGGTTGCTTTACATCCTCATTTCAAAAGTCTGTGTCAGTTTTTAAAACGAGTTTGGAAGGGAGAAGTTCTTGGAGAGATTGTGGGTGAAATCTGGCTTAGTCTTGGTGTCTTAACTTCCCTGGTCTTCAAGTATTGTGACCGAGGCTCTTGCACCTTCCTCGGCTGTTAGTGGGGAAAAGCAGACTCCTTGGTGGCTGGTAGAGCACAGTCTGCTCTGAGGGAGGACAGGCAGACATCCCTCAGCTGAGCAGAAGCATCATGAGCTTTGCTGAGGCAAAAAGCCCTAATTCAGAACCTGGTAACATCTCTCTGTTCCTGTAATATCCTTCGCTGCAGAAGTTTGACTGACTGGCTGTGTTTGCATGACACAGGTTGTATGTATGGGAGTTTGAAGAGTTATTTTGGGACACAAAAGTCAATTCCATGCCATGTCCAGGTAACTCATAGCTTGATCACACTGGTCTGTGCTTCTGGCTGCCAAAGGTGAAAGCGTGGACGTGGTTTATCCACAAGTGTAGCTGGTTTGAGGGCTGGTACCACAGTCTGTAGGCCTTGGGGGGCCTGTAGGCAAGTCCTGCAGCAAGCAGGTAAGCACAGACAGACACACACCTTGTGTTCTTCCTGGATTCCTGGGGCTCTCCCTGCTGCTCTGAATGTAGACCTAAGTGAGTCTTGTCCCTCATCACTTCAGCAACAACCCTCGTTATTGGTTTTGGTTTAAAACAAAAAAAAAAAAACATCCTGCTGAGCACACCCCCTGCCTCCTAAACTGCAGCATCAGCAGGCAGGATGTAGAAATACACTCCCTCCCTGTTATTAAGTAACAAATTAGCTCATTAACCTGAGGCTACAGAAAGCCTTGTAAAGTAAAAAAAAAATAGAGGTCTTTTCCTAGGAATCAAATATGAATGTGGTGTTCTGAGAATTTTCCCTCCCTGGATAGTGGTGACAAGGAGGTGCCACATAAAGATCCGAGAGTTCAGTGTGCTGTCAGACGTTTGCCTACACTTTTATGGCAAACCAGGCTCAGAATTCAAAGTTCTCGTGTGAGAGCTGGCTCAAAGTGTTTTTCTGTTTTCCTGGTCATACTATCAAGTTAATAACTTGCTTGATAGTTTAAATATGCTGCTGTGAGAGGTGGGCTCTGTCTGTATGGGTGTGTGCAAACAACATCACACATCTAAGCACAGCTACCTTAGGAAAAAATCCACCGACAATTGTGAATAGGCATAAAACACTCACTTTTAGTGTAAAGGTTGAAGCAAATTCTTTAAAAGTCAAAAGATTCAAAGTATTTACAGATCATGGGAAGTAAATAAACCCTTGTTTAATCAACCCTCCCTTCAAAACATTCAGCTATAGGGAAGGCACCAAGAATGCTGCTGTCCCATCTCTGTCAGCAAGGGATACACAGACTGAGGCTTGTTGACTTCCCCTAGTGTCCTGAGTAAAATGTGCTGTGTGTGCCTGTTATGGCTCATCTCAAGCTGGGTATCCCAGTGTTCGTGAGCTGTGGTGGTTCTGTTCTAATTATTTCCAGGCTAATTTCAGGGTAAAATTCCTGATCCTGTTCATATCTGAAGTAACAGCATGTGGAACCCCTTTTTCCACATCAGCGTGCAGAAGGACCTTTACTAATGGGTAACAGACATCGTACCATTTTCATACAGCCTCGATGGGCTTAGAAGAACATTTGTCCTAAATGGAGTCCCATAATGCTGATCTGATACTAAGAAAATTAAGAAAATTCTTTGGTGAGACAAGTTAGAAATTGCTACCCACTTTAACTGGGGACATTTCCACATCAGTTGATGATGTAGCTGCGAGGTTGTGACCTGGCATCAGTGACCTTCATCCCACGTATCAGTGGTCATGTAAAAAGGGCACTTCTTTGTCACCCTCTTTGACTGTCACACCATAAGATAGCACTCCTGCAACTGGAAACCTCCTGATGTAATCACAGCTGAAAGGAGAGCTACTCTGATCTTAATTTTTTAAAAAGTTTAGTGCATTTTCCTTGAGTTAATTACAAGCATTTTCATGGGTAACATGCCAGAATGATCTATTTCATCATTGTTAAATGCTCGGTGGTAACTCAACATATGGGTATGCATTGACAAGTTTTCTCTTGAAAGACTGCACAGGAGTGAGATCAGCAGATAGATCACCCTGGAGTTTTAACTATCATGTGCCCTGCCTCTTCTTGAGTCTGTAAAACCAGGTGTGATTAACCTTAAAACTGCCCACAGTGATGTCTAGATAGAACATCCTTTGTGCCATCCCTCATTTTTGTAAGATCATGTGCATGTATAGCTGCACCCTACGTAATCATGTGAAACATGGGTACAAAGAATAATCAAATATATCGCTATTTGCATCATGTTTTCTTCATGTTTTTTTTCTTCAGTAACGACAACTTTTTTTTTTGCATTTCAGAAAGAAATTCTGAGTCAGATTTTATTTATTTATTTATTTATTTATTTTGCCTTAAAGCAGGATTCTCTATAAGTACACCTTACTTCATCATTTTGGCCTATCAAGGCCATTAGTAGAATGAATGCAACTGAAATCTAAGATTCCCTTTCCATTTATGCCCTACAGATGCAGCCATATTTCAAGTGATGCTGTAGATGATTAAACCATGGTTTAATGGTCATCATCTCTGGCAGAGGAATCCCAAGAGATGGCCACCAACTCCAGAAGATTTTGAATGAGGAGGTTGGTATGTGTTAAATCAAAGCATCTTTAGAACATATTTCAAAATTAAATGTTGCCTGTGTTTTCCCACTGATGTTTTAAAACTGCAGGTCTTAAGTAAAGCAGTAAACAGTGCACTGAAAGGACACTCTTTGAATAATCTTTCCAACTCTTTAAAATACTGTTTTTGGTTATCCATAACAGTTCCTTGAATACTTAGTACAGAAATGTTCTGTGAGTTATTTCAGATGCATACAGTACACAACAATGAATTTGTATTTAAACATGTGCTTGTTTATTGATTACTTTTTTATACATTGAGAGTTGTACATCCTAATATTTTATTGTACACCTCTATTGCTTCTAAATGCTGTTGTTTTTTTTTTTACTGGTCTGTTATTTTTCAGTTGTCCACAGTGCCCAGTGCATTTGTTTTAGAAAAAGCAGGATTCCACAGACACTGCAAATAACTCCAGTAAAATAAAGAATAAAAGTAGGAACGTGTAATTCTAATAACTCATTTACCACCAACTCACCCATAGTTCACCGTCCTGCCTCACGTAGCTGACTGCTCTTGACTCTTTCTGGCAATTGCTGAGTCTCTGTTTCCATTGCATCTCTTCCATTTGGTCTCTGTCTTCCTAAGGCTTCCTTATATGATATTTCGCCTGCATGTGTTGGCTTGTTGATTTCTTTGTTTTGTTTGATTGCATATTCTTGGCATGCATTAGCTTCTACAGATGCTTTTCTCCCTTCCAGATTTTGTGTACTGAGATGGAGGGGATCAAACCTTGTATTGATGAGGTTGGGGATATATCAGTAGGTATTGGACATGGCTGTTTATTTTAAAGAATTTTCTTGTAGAAATATTAAGAACACCATTTTCCAATGCACACTTTTTGTGCATGCACTACTAAGTAAATACCTACTGAAACTAAGTTCAACACTGCCTGCTGGTCCCATCTATGAGCTTCACTAATTTGGCACTGCTTGTCATCTTCCAGCAAAATACAGTAGTTTTACCTGTAGTTACAGGTTTAAAGATATCTGCAAGACTGCTAAATTGTTATTATCAAAACAGTAATTAGCAGAAGTGTCATGGAATTAAGCTAGGCCAGCATGTGTTTGACAGCCTTGGGCAATGCTGGGAGTGGAGTCCCCAGCTCAGCACAGTACGTACATACGTGTGTAGCTTTAAGCATGTGGGTAGTCCCCAAGAAGGGTAGTAGTGGTGCACAGTGGTCAGAGGACTGGGAAGCCTAAGGAAGAGCAGTGGGAGCAGGAAAAGCTGAGTCTGATGTTGAAATTCCTAATGGCATACACGACAGCAGCGTTCAAATACATAAAAGTGTCAGTGACAAAAAAGGAGGTAAGTTACACTGAAAATGTAGAAGAGAAAGGGATCCTCAGCTGAAGCACGAGTTACTTGTTTTGGAACTCCAAGGTAATTTCCAACAGCAGGCACAGTGAGGTGTGCACCAGATTGGCTCAGGAGGCTCTGAAACCTCTAGACAATTTTGGTGTCTTTTAAAGAAAAATCTGTTGAGAATAGTTAAGTGGAGCTGGGTCTTAGAATAGGGAGATGGACAAGATACCTACTTGTCAGCGTTTTCAGATGTATTTTTCTACAGTTGTAAAACTTTATGTGCTTCAAATTACACACCTACATCAATATGGAATATATAAAGACTCTCAGTGTTCACCCTTACAGACTTAGGCAAATACTATTCTGTCAGAAGGGGGAGCACTGGAACGGAGTTCTCACTGGGCTCCCTGTGAGTGCCTTCCTAATCTTCACAAGAGAAACTGGATTCAGTGAGCTCAGTGGACTAACTGCAGTCATACACACACTTGTTAGTGAGGGTTCTTCACGTCAAATCACCAAAATTGTGCTTGAGCCACAATTTTTATCTTCCCCTCATACCTAACACAAAGATTTTCTTGGTGCAGACTTGAATCTTTGAGAGAGGGGAAATACTTTATTCTGAACTCTATGCTGAAAACTAAACCCAGCTGCGTTACTGAAGTTACATTATTTGCTGAGGTTACAAAACCTTCAGCTGACAACTTTAATCATGGATGATAATAAAGTGGAAGTCAAAGGGCTGTTCTTTTGAAGGCACTGGGTAAGCAAGGCAGTCACCGTAACGTGCATCTGGCAACCTGCAGTAACATTTTCTCAGAAAGATCCATCCCAGCAGGAACATCTGAAAACCATAAAATACAGAGATGATTTTGATAAGGGAAGGCTGCATGTTATCACATGTCTCACAAGCTGAACTTCGGACAGAAGCAAATTAATGGGAATCTGAATCACTTTGAAATGAAAAGGCTGAATAATAACAAATTTCCAGGCAGTGATCATCTTGTTGACAAGAAGTGACACACAAGAGCCCTGGCTTTTGGGAAAGGCAATACCTGTGTGCTTTGGGTCAGAAAAGGGATTTTTCAAGCAGAGACATGAAAACAGAGATGGGCATAGCCAGAAGGTTCAGAGCCAAGTCAGAAAATTTGCCAGAAACTGGAAACAGAGGTTACTTAAATAGCTTGCCCCTAAGTTTTCAGTGTTCACTTACAACTGTCTTAGAACTTTTTCAAAAATCATCTGCTAGCCTGAAGTCAGTGTTCAAGCCCTGGTACAAGCAATGCACAACAAATAAAAGCTTCCTTTTCCCTCAGGGTTTTCCCCTGTCAGCTGAGCAGCTAGAGTGCAGCGTACTGACCATCATGCTGCTGTTTCTCCCTTTGATTGTGATTAAATACCTTCCTGGCACGGGAGGAAGGTTGGTTTGCCAAATGAAATCCTCCTGCAGGCAGTGTTATGTGAAAGAGTGATAGAACCACTGTGTGGCCATTACTGAGGAGAACAAGAAATGAAAGAGTAACTGAGTTTAGGAGCTAGATTATATAAAGAGGCTTTCCTCTGCTTCTGCTCTTTAGCTTCTCTGCATATTCCTTGTTTACATCCTTGCCTAGCTGCAGAGACGTAGGAGTCCTGCAGAAAATATCCAATCAACTCTGGCGCCTTGGTGAGCTGCTGCATGGTTGTCGTCTTCATGGTTGTCGTCTTGATGTCATTTCAGTCGTACCAGTGAGTTACAGACCAGTGACACGAGCTGTGCTAGGTGCAGCAGCTGGGACATCTGGGTTCTACCTGCATCAACTGCCAGAGGGTCAGGCATGGTAGAGCTACACGTACGTGATTTCTGCAGGTGATACTGTCAGTACTGCTACTGCTACACCAATAACCGTGGGTAGATGCACCACAGGCTGTATTGTACCATTGTGTTCTTTTGAAGCAGAAATAAATCAGGTGGAAGGACCACAGACCAGCACTGATCCGTTCTGTTATCTGCTGGGCCCTAAATCTTCTCTTTGTTTATCCTTCAACAAACAGATTTTGGTTGGAATTAGCATATCACCTGTGGTTTTGTATGGCAAAGGTGTGTCTGGCTGGAGATTTGCTTGCAGAAGCATGATCGCTAATAAAAGGTGGGAGGCTTGGAGAGGTGTGGGGGAATGGGAGCATGCAGAAAATAACCCCGGATGGTGCTGGATGCTGCTTTTAACCCACATAAGAAGAAAGCTACAAACCAAAAAGTGCTCTAGATTAAAGAGCAGTGAGGGATCATAAAACCGATTGAAAAACATTTGTTAATGAGCAGCCAGCTATGAATTTCAACTTCTACAATATAGTTCAAATATTTACTCTCATTCTAGCTATTGATGGGGTGACTAACTACTCTGTAGCCTCAGCCATAGCTTCCAGCTTTTACTTTTTTATATAATTAACACAGAGGCAAGGCAAAAAAAAAAAAAAAAAAAAAAAAAAGGAATGGCTGGAGACTGAGATTTTAACTGTAATATCTGTTTTTCAAGTGGTTTCTGAAGAGAAGCGTCGAGAAGTGTTGTGTTTGCTGAATACTGTGGGTCTGATCTGTAGTTTTGCTTCTGTGGTATCGTTTGTGTGGTCAGGAATTCTGTGCCAGGCTGTCAGATATGGGTGTGAAACTTGATCTGAAGTGCTAGCCTATGGAAGGAAATCCACAAATGCTATAATTATGTAACAAGATACAGGCTAAAAGGCACTGTGAGATAGATAAATAAATTTGTATTTTTTATTTAAGCATGAAAATATAAAATAAAAATATAAAATGTAAAATATACTATATATTATTTATACTAACATGTAAAAATATATAAAATCCAAGCATAAAGTCCTTAAATCTCATAAGATATAAAGATCTTTACATAACAACAGAAGCTGAGCAAGATAGACCTTGTACCTTGCGGCCAAGATCGTAAAGAAAATTCTTGGTGTGGCAGGAGGTTGGATCAGAGTTTCAGCCTGTGCCAGCTTTCCCCCAAACAGAGCGAGGACCAGCACTGTCACACAGATTTCCACCACAGAGCAGGCAGCACACTGCAGTTTTCTGTCTCCAAAGCCTTGCAGTGACCAGGCTGAACAAAGTGACTGCTGTGCTCCTTGCAAAGCTAGCAAAGACGGAAGGGAGTCTTTTTGTAAGCAATCAATTCGCCTTAAAAGTCAGAAGAAAAATATGTTCTAGAGGAAGACACCTATAACATCGTCTGTGGGAAGAGACGTTAGCAGACTGAGTCACCTGCAGTTCCGCTGAGCTCTGTGACTCCTTTACTGCTTGTTCCTGAGGGGTTCTCCTGGAGTCAAGGACGGCTAAACATGCTCCGTGCTGGCATTTGTACCTCTTGATACAACAGCTTAAAGCTTGTTGGCTTTGGTGTCTCCATCATGATCTGAAGGAGGTGGAAATCTGATGTAATCATTCAGCCCATCCACCCTGTTCCATTTCCTAAAAAAACGGCTGATGAATTTGAAATGGCTTAAGCTTGGAGGTTGTCATCACATGAATCTTTTTTAAAGACTTGGGAAGAAAAAGATACTGCACTGCTACACAAGTGATATAGAAACTGCAACCAAATGCACTACTGTCTAGTTTGATGTTTTCTACCACGAGCTTCCCTTCCCACTGTTGAGGACAAAAGCATTTGTCCTGCTTTCAGATCTGTAGATCAAAGCTTCCGTGGATGTAGGATTGAATTTGGGGCATGAACTTATGAGTTGTATTGCTTTGAAGACCTATAGAGCTCTCTTATTTTTCAGGATGCAATAAAAATGAAATATTTTCCTTACTTTCTCACATATTTTCCATGAACCCTTGCCACAAACCCCATGTGCAGTATAGACTATAGCAGCTTTGGATGGGTACTTAGGCTTTCATAGCCTTTTTGCTCACTTTAAAAAGTACTTTGGAGCCAGTACATCAGTCTTTTATTCCAGGTCCAGCTTTTTATTGGTGCTGTAAACTGCGTAAGTCTTATCAGCAGCCATCTAGTTCTTCATTTTATCAGTTGATCCTGAGCTGAAGCAATCACAGAGTAACAGGATGGTTTGGGCTGGAAGGAACCTTAAAGATCACCCTGTTCCCATCCCCTGCCACGGGCAGGGACACCTCCCACCAGACCAGGTTGCCCCCAGTGCCATCCAGCCTGGCTGTGAACACTTCCAGGGATGGGGCATCCACAGCTTCTCTGGCAACCTTTTCCAGTGATTCACCACCCTCATAGTGAAGAATTTCTTCCCAATATCTAATCTAAATCTTCCCTCTTTTAGTTTAAAACTTACTCCTAGTCCTATCACTCCACTCCCTGACAAAGAGTCCCTCCTCAGCTTTCCTGCAGGCCCTCTTTAGGTACTGGAAAGCTGCTGTGAAGTCTGCCCAGAGCCTTCTCTTCCCTAGACTGAACAACCCCAGCTCCCTCAGCCTGTCTTCATAGGAGAGGTGCTCCAGCCCTCTGATCGTCCTTGTGGTCCTCCTCTGGACCTGCTCTAACTGGTTGGTGTCCTTTTTATGCTGAACACAGTGCTCCAGGTGGGGTCACATGAGAGTGGAGAGGGGAAAAGTGACGGAGACACAATTTCTACAACACAGAAGAACGTTTCCAAAGAGGAGGCAGCCCTGAAGAAGTGTTACTGGCTCTGCATGGGACTACCTCATTCTTTACTTCAGTCATTTTTACGGTGTGAGACAGAAGGGTCTCCAGCCTCAGTACTGAAAACACGTACGAAGCTTCCAGCTGCCACGGGAGGTGTGTTCTGGAGACTGATTCGACCAAAAGGCTCATGTCCTGTCTTGTGTTCCCAGTCCTGCAGGAGAAGATCTGCAGTCTTCCAGCCATGTGTATTGGATAATAATATTTTATGCCTCTGGAATGTATCTGCTAATAAAGGAGTGCCATTTAAATCAGGGCTTTGCAAGCCTGTACATGGCAGGGGAGGCTGCGTGCCCCAGGAAAAGCAGGTGCAGTAAGACAGAATTGAGCCTTTCTGAGGACCAGCGTGGCAAATAAATAGAGGCAGAAGTAGGAATAAAATCAGTTTCACATGACTCCTTGCCTCAGGCAGTTGTAGTAAGTGGGATGATGTTGCCCTTTGTTCTGAAAAAAAGATCTATAGTTGCTCCATTATAATATGCAGTGTTAATGCGGATCTTAACAAATGCAACAGAAGCAAGCACAATCCAGCCCTATGCTATGAGAAACCGTCTCTTACCGATTCAAAACTCATTTGCAATAGTCTGATAAACGTGTGTTTGGAAGTTAGCTGATTTGTGGTCGGGAAGCACCCATAAAGTGGTGCTTCCCTGGAAGTCTTCAAAAGACGTTTAGATGTAGAGCTTAGGGAAATGGTTTAGTGGGGACTGTTAGCGTTAGGTCAGAGGTTGGACTCGATGATCTTGAGGTCTCTTCCAACCTAGAAAATTCTGTGATTCTGTGATAACAAGAAGCTGATTAAGGCAGAAGTATGGAATCTCTTCTGATCGATGGCAATAAACATAGCTCACAAGGTGTTCCCTCAGAAGGAGTGCCTCAGCAGCCCATCCAGGACTTATCATTCTGTTTACTTTGGCAGTGAAAAGAGAGCACCACCCTGAAATGCTTGAGAGCCTAATCACTGGCAGGGCCTTCCTAGCGACGAAGAGGAAGGAGCATGTTGCTGGAGAATTTAGCAGACATCACCTCTGGGACAGAAATCTTGAAGAGCTTTTTTGGTCTTCCATTCAAAGTCTGAATCAGGAAATTTGCTGAATGGCCTCAGCCTTCATCATGGGTGGGCTCTAGAGGGACAGCCAGAACCTCTCGGGATCTGCAGAGCACAGCTGTTCTGATGTGTTTTTACAAAACCACATTTATTTATTTATTTTTACATCAGAAGCATGGCTTCATAACCTTGATACTTCTCCTAGAAAACTTACTATTTTAAAGGAAATATTTTCTCAAGTCCCTTCAGCCCAAGACAGATTAACTGAGGATTAGAGCCAATAATGTGAAAATCTCATCTTTAAGTCACTGTAAAAGTGATTCAGAGAAAGGACTTGCACCAGATTTTACATGTTCCAAGTGAATGTATTCACCGCTGGGCTGCCCTTCTCTTGCTTCTCCATGGAACATGTAATGCCTTGATTTCCATTTGACATAGATTTAGGCCAAGGGGAGGCTCTGACCCCTTCAATATTAGTCACCTGTGTTAATTAGCAGATCTCCTGTCATGATTAGACAGACAGGAGCACATCTACGAGCTCAGCATGCAGCAGAATTAGAATTCATGTGCGTTTCCCAGCTTGTCTTTATTTTTTGTCATCCTCCCTAGTCTTCTCCAACATTTGTGCCTAGGGTAACATTTAACCTCCCTCGTTTTTGATACTAGAAAAAATGCACTCAGGAAATGACACCACAGCCGTGCCCAGCACAACTCCCTCATATAATGCTGTAGTAGTGCTGGATGGTATTTGTTATCTGAGTTGGTCAGAGACTTCTAACGTTCTTCTATATAAGACAATTTATTACTCTTGAATCTTAGCTAGGTAAACCTAGCAGAAGTGAGTGAAAACCAAGTCTCAGGATTGTACATGAAATGTGGGTTTTTAAGTGATTTTATTTGCTTGTTAAAGCAGTGAAAATAGAGATATAAAAGCTTTGTGCTCTCACCTCCCTCTTATTGTAAAGAATGATCCCAGAAAAATATTCCTGGGGAACAATACCCAACTGTTACCATCATTCAGGTCTGAAAAATCAACTGTCTTGTACTTACCATAGCTGGTTTTAGTTGGATCTGCCTCATTTAGCAATGGTTTTCTTCAAGTTCTGCCCAGAACCAGACTACAGCTTGAGAACGTTAGGAGGTAGTTCCCAAACAGGGTTTATTTAAACAAATATTTTTGGACGAAATTCATTATTTTCTTGATTTGATGCTTGGTGTGAGGGGTTTTCATTTTAAGTGATTAAAAGATACTTTGAAAAGTTGTTTTAAAAAGCTTTGGTATTTTCTTTGTTAAAAACCGTTTAACTTGGTGAAAACTTATATGCCCAGTAATTCTCCTTGCTGCCCTGGGAAAAAAGAAAAAAGAAACAGAAATCTTCACACAATCTGCAGTAATGGTGCTGGAGTACAAAACCTGGGTTCAGGCCATTGTACTTAACATCCTTTTGTTTTCTAATTGAATCTTACTAAAAAGGCAGTTTCATGATCAATGTACACATGGGCACAGGCAGGCAACCACACACAGACACGGTGCAGGGACTGCAAAAGAGCCTGTCGTGTGCAAACATAGGAACTGAAAAGCTTAAAGACTTGTATTAGCTTTTCTTTTATGTGTGGTTTGTTTGCTTGGCTGTTGTTTTTGTTTCATTTGGCTTGGGTTTTTATGTTTTTTTGTGTGTTCCCTAATGTGACAGACTGGCATGCCACGTAAATGGGGCACAGTGAAGAACTGTGTTAATAAAAGAGGCTGAACTTAAATCATTTACTTTCTATCCTGGCTCCAAAATTACCAGGTACTTTCCATGTGTTAGGAATCCTGCAGAAGTATATTTGCAGAAGTATCCTTGCCTTGTCTACCTGACATGCTGTGTGTTTTGTGGTTTTGACATGTTTTCTCTGTTCTGGTGCAAGAGTTTTCAGGCTTTTTCAACTCCCAGATGTCTGAAGATTTTCAGGGGAAGGCTTGTGTGACAACAGAGCGGATGATAAGGAGATCTACTCTTGAAAGCAGAGTTAGATCTTGAAAATATTTCAAAATGGACATTAGGAAAAACTTTACTGTAAGTGTGGTCAAACAGTGATGCCCCGTGCCTGTCAGTGTTCAGGAGGCACTTAGATGATGCCCTTAACAACATGCTTTGACTCGTGGTTAGCCCTGAAGTGGTCAGGCACTGGACTTGGCCTTTGTAGGTCCGTTCCAACTTAACTTTTTCCTTCCCTTCCCTTCAGCCACCCTCCCATGTGTTTCCCATCCTGCTAATGAGAATCTCTCCCACCGAGCAGGAGGTGAGTAGCTGCAAGCTGTGGCTGAGCCTGCCTGAGGTTTTCCACCAGGACTTGTTACCAATGGAGGTTTTAAATTTTCTGTCAAGAGGGCAGCTGGAAATCATACTTATTCACCAATACTCAACAGTTTCTGAGGCAGATCTCTAAGATAAGTGTCTCAAGCTTTTGTTCTGCGTGTACTGTTGCCCTGCATATTCTCTCTGTGTTGCTTTTTGTGATGGTGCTTAAAGCTGCAGGCTTTGGACCAGCATCTGGAAGAAGTGGTTGAATTGTTTGTTTGAAGTACTGATTGCTTGAAATTTTGGCCATGGGTATGGCTGGTGAGCAATTCACAAATCAAATCTTGTTTTTCTGGGGGCTGCCAGATATTTTTTTTTAATTGTTTTTGCTTGTTGCCAGTTCTTTGTAAACACTTTGCTTTGTCTTTTCCCCTCTATTTGTATTGGCAGAACCACAGGCAGGTCATCTGGCATTGGTTTTGTCCCTTTGCTGCCTGGCTGGCTGAACCATTTGACATGCAGGGTTAGCAAATAATGTAATGTGTTTCCTTGGGAAGAGTTTTGGACCAATTGGCACCAGTGCTAAAACCGGAGAGAAGTCTGTGAGCGAGCTTGCAAGCAGTCAGAAGTTTTCTAAAAGTTAAGGGATAGGAAATTATTGATACTGGAAGTTGGACTTTACAGTCTCTTAAATAAAATACTCAGGGACTGGTTTCCTTTGTCTTTGACCAAGCACATTGGGCAGTGGGCTGGCCGTGAGTACCTAGCAGCATCAAACAAGAGGCTCAGTGCAGCTCGTGGCTCTGTTGCTGTCTGCAGCATGTGCTGAGGACAACTCTTACCTGGAGGACAGCAAAAGGGATTATTCATCATCGCAGCACTAAGGAGAGGAGTCTCGTGGATGAAAGTTACATAAACTCCCAAGGACACCCCTCAGAGCAGCAGTGATCAGGTCCTTCTGCTTCACAGCTCTGTTCCCTGACAGATGCTGTGGTTTTCTGCCCAGCTGTGGTTTGCTGGCTTCCTGATTGCCTCGGGTGAGGCAGAGCAGGAGACACAGAGGTGACAGCAGGTCACATTTGCAAATGAGTCTGTTGACATCCCAGCCTTGGTGCCTTCTGAGGTGAGTCTGATGTGTGTGGTAACTCTGGGTTCTGCCAGCCCATCCCTGCTGCATGGCCCGTCCTGTACCAAGATGTAAAATGTGCCCGAGCATCGGCGCACACAGAAGGCTGCAAGGACAGGGGGACTTTAAGAGGCCAGCGGTGTGTTTTGTTTGGACCTGCCTGTCACCACAGCCCACATCATCAGGAGCAGTCCCAGACGCACAGGACAATGTGTACGCCCATTGTGCAGAGCACCTGGGTGGAGTTACAGCCCTCCTGTCCTTGCTGTGGGCTTGGCTTTGGGCAGAGGCCACCAGAACTCATTCCCCACCAAACAGCCCAGTCCCTCCATTCTGGACCAGCACAGTTCAGTTTATCCTGCACTGTTACGGATCAGTGTTTTATCCCAGTCCGTATAAATCCAGAAGGAGAGAGGAAAGATGGTCCTTAGCTGTACAGCTTTTATATGAATGAGTACAAACAGCCAAGATGTCTTCTCCTGATCACTGAGCTCTCTTGGGACCTGGCAGATTGTGTTAGCAATGTGTTTGGTTTTTTTGCATCCTGACGTTACTCATCTCCCAGCACCCTAAAGAAACGATCAGATCCCCAGGGGGCTGTTATTCATGCCCGAGGTTACTCACGATGAGTTTCTGAAGGGATGTGCAAGCCGTGGGCTCGGGGCGTTGAGTCAAGGCGTGACTCAGGAGGCTCTGGTTGGTTCTGAGCTGCCTGGCCCAGTGTGCAAACCCAGGCACTGAGGGAGCTGCAGTTGCTACCCAGAAATAGGTGTTGCTGCTTCTTCCCTATGTGAAGCACCTTTGTGTGGGCCTGCAATATTCCAGCCATATTCATGGCTGATTCACTAGCCATGTAATTTATGTGTCAACTGACAGCCCAATACGCACCTTATCCTGTGCTGCACAGATCCCTCTGAGGTTGGAGATAACAAGCTGTCATCATTTGGCTGTTTCTAAACCACGAACATACCTTCAGCTGCTAGCAGACAGCCATGGCGGGGTTCAGCTTTGAGGCTTTTTATCTTTGGGCTCAGCTTGCAGAGGGCAAAGTGATTCAGATTTGCCGTAGCACAGCCCACTTCCAGGTGCAGTGAATGCGCAGTGTGGACTTCTCCCTCATCTTCCCTGCCTTTGCAGTGTCAGCATCAGCTGCTGTAAACTTTTGGAACATTTCATAGGTCTTTGCTCAAGTCTGTTCTCAGGCAGGGCTTTATAATTCAGCAGTCATCTCCAGATTAGCTCAGAGGAGCCTGAAGATAGCTCTGTTGCGTTGTGTTGCAGTGAGCCAGGTAGCTGCAGCACCTCACTCTCAGTGGCTCTGAATACCTGAGGCAATCGCTGGCCAGTACGAGGTGAGGTTGCTCAGGACCTCTCTAAATTATGTCCTTGATGTTGACACTTGTGCATTAGGAACCTCAGTGAACTTGAGTGTGCTTCACTGGGCAGATTTTACCAGCATCTTCAACTTCATTTTCTGCTACATTTCCACTTTTAAATGCAGAGTCAGTGCTCTCAAGATGTGATCTATTTCCAGTTTCCTTTTAAGGCACCTCAATGCCATCCCTCCAACCCCCTCCCTTTTTTTTTCTTTCCAGTAAGAAATTGGCAACATGACTCATGAAGAGCAGTTCCACAAACACTTTGTTGTCAAGAAACCTTAAACCAATATCTTTGTCACTGACCACACTGTATAGGTTAAAATACTGCAATTTTCTTATTTTATCAAAATTGCTCTGACTACTTCTTCTGTTTATGCATATAAATATTTATGCATATATGTATAAGGAAAGCTGTAGGACAAAGGTAAATAGGGAGAGAATTCCTACAGTGCTGAGGGCATTGCTTTAGAATTTGAGGTCCCACCTCTTGCTCCAGCAAAGTGTGTGTGCCAGTCCAGTGAGCCCCAGTGGGTCTTACAGACCTACAGTAGCCTACTGCATTCAGTCCTTTCCTTGAACTGCTTCTGTCTGTGAGCAGCCAGGATATGCCTGAAGCACACATCTGTGGTGCTGGAAGCAGATGTAAAATGAGATCACTGAACTGCAGGGTGGAAGTAGAGTTGATAATAAGAGGGATGGTAATGCAACGTTTTGAAGAGCATGAAGGTCATAAGCCAAAGCCACTTCTGTCCTTTCTGTCAGGTCAGAAGCCAAAGCAGTCCCAGGCTGCTGAGGTCCCTGACAGCTCTACACATCTTAATGGCTTCATTAGCACATGTGGCTGGATTAGACAACTGAATATCCTTTGATTAGTGCACAGAAAGATTTCCTCCACGCTTCATATCTGACTAAAGACAAATATAAATACAAGTTCTGGGATTTAAGAGATGCTTTGATGAATTCTGAAGAAGTTTTGATCCCCTGTAAGAAACCGAGGGCCAAGCCTTTGTGTAGTGCTTTATACCAGCTGTGTCTCTCAACACCTTCAGAAATTTCCAGTATGAGCAGAGTATGATCTTGGCTGGACACAGCTACAGTTTCTCAAAAGGTCTGTGCAAAAATAGATATGAAGCCTCAAGTTCTCTCCCTTGCAGCAGTATGAGTCTGACAAAGTCTGTGTAGGGTAAGAGAAGCCTTGGTGAATTCTGAAAATGTATAAAGAAACACAGAGCACCAAATGACACTGCCGTGTTCAGGAGGAGAAAAATCTTCACACAAGGCATAGGTAAGCTGTGAAACTTTGCTGTACAACACTGGGCATGCTAAAATGTTGTACAGAGTCAAAAAACTAATTGGACAAATTAACGGAAAAAACACCCTCATGGAATGATTGCAAAATTTCTGCCTTTGACTAAAGAAGTCTCCAGCGAACACCAGGAGCATATCTGCATGTGCTCGACTCATTCACCCAGCCCGCCCATCGCTGTTGATATGGGCCATGGTGGGACACAGCTGTGAGCTGGATGGAGTTTGTCTTCAACCCGCCGTGGCTGCTTTTCTGCTTCCATGGTAGACATGGAAGAAATCTTGTTTCTTACTCAGTTTGGTGTGTTTCGTTTGATTTCGGTATTTACTGATAATGCTGTCTCCTGAATAGAGCATAAATGTCTGTGGGGGCTGCAAGCAGTTCAGGGCACTGACTTCTGTTTTCAGCCTGTTTGTACCAGCTGGAAGTTTGCTCCAGCGTATGCAAGCAGCAAAATAGGATTCGCTCACAGCCAGCTTTGCAGAGATATCGGCAGGTGCTGCGTAATAACGTTCTGCAAGAAAATGCCAGAACAGGTGAGATTCGTGTGTTAAAATGCTCAGATCATGTATCAGAAAGCCCTGCTGTAACAGTTCATAAGCCTTCACTCCTTTGTCTGTCTGGGATCTAAACAGTTAATCTACCTGAGCAAATAGGTAGGAACATTCTTGCTTTCAGTGAAGTTTGACTCCTGGAGGCAGATTTTTTTTTTTTCCAGTGAGTTCAGATAATTGGAAGGGTAGGGTGAGGCAGGAAACCACGACACACCTTTGTCAGGACTTGTTTAGGAGCAAGGGATAGAAAAGCCCAAGAAGGATGAGAGTAAAACAGGTTAAATAAAGAAGAGGTGAACATTTCTGGATGATCACTCCGATTCCACGCACCTCTGGAGGCACATAATATAAGGTGTAGGTGGCAAATTTTATAGGAAACAGTTGAGGAGAAAAACAGACTTTCAGTTCAGTAACCAAAGCATACCAGGTAAGTTACATTATTTAGAAAAAAAAATAGGAAGAAAAATATCCTTTATTTTCTGTTTTGTTTTATTTTATTTCCAGATTCCTTGCAGGATGCTGTGTTCTCAGACAAAATAGAGGAGGTGTTATGTTTCTTCTGTGGGGGAATACAGTGTAAAATTAGAATTGTATAACAGCTGGGTTTTCTGGGGTTGTGTTTGTCACAGACTATAGCTCTTTTAAAAAGAGCATTAAGTGCAAGGAGTATATCTTGTGGGAGATAAGAAATGTGAAGCCAAGTTCAATGTAATTTTTAATATGTTTTGTGAAACCACCATGCAAATAGATAAAGGTAACTGAATGCTCTCCATTGCGCAAGGGCATTAGTGTGGTGAAATGCGGATCATCTGCTGGCTGTTTTTAAATCCAAGGGGATCTGAAATGTGCTGGAAGAATAATGACTGTAAATTTAAGCTTCAGGTGCTGGTTGCGGGCTGTAATATAAAGGAATAAGTCCTGAAAATGCCAGGAGCTACTTTGGAGTGAAAGTCCATTTCGCCACAGACAAGCTTTGCTTTGTCTCAGGCAACTATTTATCAGCACTGAGTCACTGATTACAGATTTTGGGCCACATCTTGTCATAGAAGGTTAGTTACAAGGCCCTGTAAAAGTGTTTTTGAAGCTTCATCACAATAAGCCAGAGAAGTCTGATTTGAGAAGTGCTTTGAATCCTTTCTGCAGCTGGTCTGGCAGCTTGAACACAGTGACATGAGGTAGAAGCCCTGCCTTCTGTTCCTGTCTTTGGACTGACTTGTAGTGAGGCTTTGGGGCTGTTACTTGTCCTACAGCACATCCACGCTTTGGTTGTGTGCCTAACCTGCTTCCCTGGCACTAGCATCGTCTGAGGGAATCTACTGAGTGAGCAGACGTGGGGACCTGGTTTTGTTGATTCGGTCCTGACTATGTCGCTGTTGGTTGAGTGACTGGAAGTGGAAGAAGTAGCGTTAAAGCAGAGTGAGAAGGTCAGGGTCCAGGTAGAGCTTAGGGAAATGGTTTAGTGGGGACTGTTAGCGTTAGGTCAGAGGTCGGACTCGATGATCTTGAGGTCTCTTCCAACCTAGAAAATTCTGTGATTCTGTGATTCTAGACGTGGGACATGGGGTGAGGGAGAGCTAAGGGGGCATTTTTTTAACCGGTTCTGTTAGCCCTAGGACAGCAGCACCTGAAATGCACCCGTAGAGGATTTGATGTGGTGGCAGGCAGGGCATTTGCTTCTAACGCTGTCAGTGACGTGGTTTGGAGGCATCTACCGAGTCTCAGAGTATTTGTGATCAAAGGGTTCCTCTGACATTAAAAATTATTAATCTCAGCACCTGCTGGTGCCTTTTTCTCCTAAAGGAGTGTCTCCCAGCAGGAGCCATACTAATAGAGGGAGGAGAGTGCTGAAGGGATGTGCTGTGAGAGTAACAGCAGTCAGACAGGATAAGTGGAAGGCTGTTACAGAGGAACAAAGAGATCTGAAATGTACCTGCTTTCATTTTTCCACCAAAATAACTCTTCGTGGCTATAAAATAGTTTTTCCCTTCCCATTTGAGAAGTGCCTGTAATAATCTTAATTGCCATTGCACACCACTAATACCTAGCTTCTGAAATAACACGGGGAGTTTGAACGTCCCATCCCAGGCTGCCTTAGCATCCTCGCCAGTGCGCTGTGCTGCACTCAGCTGGAGCAGCAGCGTTGGGCTTACGTGGAAAGCACACATCTAAATGATCCCTCCTGGTTCCTTGTGCAAATTCCCTGTTTTTGGGAGTGCCACGAGCACGTTTCAGCCCCAAGCTTGTGTTAAACCAACCTGAGTGTTGTCCTGTCTTAAACTGTCTGCGCTGTTGGAGACCGATCCCACATCACAAGCTCCTGCTTGTCGCTCCGAGATAATTGCCGGTGACTCCTCCGATTCCACAGCGCCGCTGCTTTACCTCAGACATTGCCCACAGCTACGTCTTCCTGAACCCAGTTAGGAGGAGCTGGTGAAGCGAGCCAGTCCTGGCAGATAGTGGGAGTCAAGCTCGGTCAGCCTGCAGGAGCCTGGGCTGCCTTTCGCATTCACGTGGCAAAGACATGCGCAAGATCAAAATTCTGCTTGGTATCAGAGCAAGGTGCCTTTTCTCAAGGAAAGGCGAGGACACAGAAGATGTGTGCGCTCAGGGGTGGTACTGGCCTCCTCCCAGTGCCAGAAAGAGGAGTTCTGCAGCTACAAGGCAGGAGGAAGCAGTTTCCAAACATAAAGCTGTAGTGCTGACATCCCTACAGCAGCTTTTGGCATCTGGTTTTGGGGAAGAAGCTGCAGAGGTGCTTCCCCTGTTGATGCAATCAGGAGTAGCAGAGATTGCCTTTCCTTGGAGGGAATGGCCGGGAAGCTTCCCTTGCAGGACCGGTGTCCTGCTGAAGGCAAAGCTCTCGTAATGCACGGAGCTCTGCCTAGGAGTCAGCCCCCTGGCTAGTCCCTTGGAAATCCCCAGTACTAGCAAACACTGCAGGGGTTGGGTCGTGTCCTGCTGCCAAGGCTGTGTAAGGACCTGGATGGGGCTTCAGGAGCTGCTCAAAGGCAGCTCTCAATATCTGAATCCGAGCTTCAGATATTCCTCCGTATTCCTGCCTCGTGTCCTTGTCTGTTCATGGGTAGGAAGCATAACATCGAAGGTGGTCCTTGGCAGATGCTTTGCAGGAGGGTAAGGTGGAATCACGAGGACCAAGCCCAAGTGGCAGCTCAACTGGGGGGCCTTGGGTTCTGCCTCAAGCTGGACTCTGGAAACTTGGAAAGAATTTTGCCCCAAACATTTTCAGACTCAGCCTGTTCAGTGTGTAGTTTTCTGTACAGTTGGGCCTTCAGCTTTAAGGAGTCATCAAATGCAGAGGAGAGTTTTTGCCTATTATCACCTTCTGTGTGAATTAAAATTTCTTCCTTCCCTGCATTTGCAGCTACACAACATGAAATATTATCTTAGTGAGACTAGGAGTGAGCAGCTATATATTGGCTTCTGGCAGGAGTGTTTTCTTTTTGCGCTGATGTTTCCTTTTTCACAATCATAATGTTTCTTTCTGGTATTTCTGCCTTGGCAGACACTCATACCTGTGCCAGGGCTAGTAATTGTGACTAGGGAGGGATCCAAGTCAGGAGGAAGAACACACACAGCATTCACAGTAATGATTTCAATGCCGTGTAGACTAACCTGACCTTGCCTGAAATTAGCCCAGATTCCACAGCTACAGACAGGGGCCTGTAAGGCAAGATAAAGCTCTTCCTACCTTAAGCTCCTTGCTGCTGAAAACAGACATTGTAAAGGCACCTCTGGTGTTTTTCTGCTTCCCTGAAGTCAGTGCTAGGACTTGAGCATGAATATATCCTGGGAGTGCCTAGGCTTTTGTGCTAGCACAGGCGTGATGTGGGTAGCAAACAGAGGTAGAACTCCAGCATTTGTCTGCGTTTCTGTTCCTGAATTGCTGAATCCTGCACAGAGCAGGTGTGTGGGAGTGATGTTTGAATCCTGTGGGTTTGATCAGACCTTTATAGAGGCACAGTCTGGTGCACACAGGTGGCTCTGGATATGCACTTTAAACTTTTTGGCGTGGATGGCTTCCAGGCAGTCCAGTCCCCTGCTGAAGAGAGAAGACTTGTAGGACTTGTGGGGATTTGTTGCCATCTTCTGCTATTCACAAAACTCTAAGTACAGTCTTTATGCTTTCCCTGCAGGTGGCAATGGTATGGATTCTGTAACGAAGAAAACGAGGCAAGATGGCTCAGAAGTTACAGAAAGACGTAAGGAGAACATTTTCTATTTTCTTATTACAAGATTAAATTGCACACCAAAGATCCCTCAAACAGATTTCCAGTTTTATAAAAGGTTCAATGCTGACCAGATATCCAGACCTAAGTCTGCACGTGTCCTTGGCATCTCTGCCAAAGTCAGAAAAAAGAATAGAATGGGTCAAGCTCAGACTTTTAGAGACATTTAGCATGACCTGATTGTTTAAACAGAAATGATTGCCCTGTGGTAACATTTCTAACCAGTAGTGCAAACATTTTGATTCTCCTTGTGCCTCTGAGTCCAATGCCCTGTATGGTCTGGAAAATGTTCTTTAGATATATTTTTTGGCTGTATGTAAAACAGGATGTTTGCTGCTGGTGTTGTGGGAGTTAGCTAGTAGGAAGCTAGTGAGGGGTCTGACCTTGGGCTTCACAGTTACAGCAACTGCTGTGTGGTTCAGTAGTGCCCTGAAATAATATGACTTCCATGGCTCCAGGGACTTGTAAAGAAAAAAGTCTTTCGTGGCAGTGATGCACTTAGTGTAACGTGACAAAAGTGTGCAAGCATACAGCCTGCAGCTTTCAGGCAGTGTGGTCTTAAGGGACTTTACTTTAAATGTAATGATCTTCTTGAATAAGTCATGCTGTTCCATGGGAATGAAGTAGAACATTGATCTCATCTGACTAGAATAACATGCAATAACTTCTGCATAATAATAATATTTTTCTGTCCTCAGTTATTACAGAGACAGTAACGACAAGGCTGACTTCCTTACCACCCAGTAAGTAATTGTGATCCATTGCATTACTTCTGCCCAGTGACTGCTGCCCCTCCGTGCTATCTGGCTGCATTACTTTCATAAATCCCTGGGTGCAACAGGTCTTGCTGTAGAAAGACTAACACCCAAAGAGAAGCTATTTTCAGAAATGCCCCTCCCAGAATGCTGCTTAGGGGAGAGAAGGAGCAGTATGTGGGGAACCATCAGGCTGTTGTCAGAAACAAAGTTCCACAGTCCACCACTCTTCAAGGGCGTAGACCCAGATATAGTCTCCAGTGAGGCCTGTCTCTTGGGGACAAGAGGCAAAAGTGATGGGTCTGCTGCCTCCATCTTACCCAGTCGACAACAGTGGGTGAATCCCTTTAGGTAGTATCAGATGTCACAGGTGATTTCTGTCCCTGTGCAGCAAGAAGGGAAGACTCCTCCATGCTCTTTATACCACTGTGTTGCTGATTAGCTTGCTGCAGCTGAGTTGGAAAGGGATTGGATTGTCTCATTTATGATGAGGGTTAACAGAAGCGTCCCCCAGCCCATGTCCAAAACAAAACTTGACAACAAACGTGTTGACTCTGCAGCATGAATGTTTATCTGCCCTGCCAAGACACATCCCTGCAGTTCTGATGTCTTGCCAGACATGAAGCTGTCCTTGTAAAGTATGAGGACAGCTTTGGGTACCTCCTGCCTTGTCTTGCAGTATCCTTGCTCTTCTTGTGTTTTACCCTGACAGAATGTCTCATTTTGTGCTCTTCTCTTCCAGAAGGAGGGAGCAGCAGTGGGCTCAAAACATCATCCCACACTGGAGGGAGTGGAGTGGAAAAGAGGTCTTACACCCATGGCAGCAGCTATGTGACTTCAAGTAAGGAGTAAAGACGTTGGAAATAGAAAGCAAAGGCAGCATAAATGGGCTGAGGAGAGATTCAGGGCAGGGAGGTAGATTGAGGCAGAGGTGAGGAAAACAGAGTTTCTGAAAGTAGAAATGACAAATACTCAAAGCAAAGGTATTATTTCCCTAAAATTGGTTGTGAGGATGGGTGAGTAAATGGCAAAATTCCCATTTTCCACAGGAAAAACTTGATTTCAGGTTACTTTTCTTTAACTTTTTGAAAAACTCTTTTTCTTTGAGGGGAACAATAACAAAAAATATCATTCCTACCACCCTTAAGTTACTTGAAAATCAGATTTCCCTTCTTTCAGGATTTCCAAATCACAACTTTTCTGAGCATTTTTTTTTTTCAAAAGACAGTTTTGATTAATCTGTTTGTTAGTCTTGCAGAGGACAGATTACTATTAAAGATTTTCACATAACATATTTTCATAACATATTTTCTTGTGTATGTATCCATGGTTTTAGCACTTTGAATCATCTGACGTATTTTCTGGTTGTGTTAAATCAGTATGTCCCGTCCACTCTGTAAAAACAGGGTTCTTCTCTAGCAACCTTCTTTGCTGAGCTTTTTGATTGTCATGGTGAAGGTTTTTGAAAAATGAACTTCCCAGCCAAGTTTCTGGCACACCTTCCTCTCTGTCCCCAATTGGACAGATTGGATACCTGTCCTCACAGAAAACATTCTCCATGCTCCAGAAGAGCTGACAAGTCTAAGGGAGGGAAGTGGTTGGGCGTGGAAGCTCAAAGGGTGAATGAGCCATTCCCAGTCTGACACTCAGCCTCTTATCAGTTAAAGGCCAGAGTGTGGAATCCCTTTGCCTCAGGGCAAATGTGAAGTAACTCCAGTAAAGATACCAATCTAATTGTCTAGACTGGCACCAGTCTAACTGAGAACAGAACCCATTCCTGAAAACTCTTCACTTAAATGACTCTGTGGGATTACCATCCTACTTGTTATTTCTTCCAGTATGTAGAAAAAGGGAAAAGAGTCTGAATTTCTGAGATAATGAACCCTTCAAGATTTACAAAGCATTTTCTAATCTTTGCTTTCCCATTCTGCTTGCAGAATGCCTCCAGCAGAGGCCCACTTGTCACTGTAGTTCTTTCTGCTGAATTAAGTGGAAAAGTCACAGAACAAAACAGGTCCATGTAGAGGGGAAAATGAACTAGAAAATACTTCGAGAACACAAGGGCGTGCTCTTTTTTACAGTGATGAGTAAACAATGTCCAGTCCGATCCTGCTGATCAGCATGCGTATATTGTACTTTGTCACAGGGCTCCCCTTGTGCTGCACTCTGATCATACTCCAGCAGCAGATTTCAAAACAAGAATCTGGTCCCTTCACAAACCAAGCATTCATTATGGCTGCTCAGTTCTTTTTCCACAGCACTGATGTGAATTAAGAAGGGAAACTTCTCCCCTCTGTCTAAATGTAACACTAATAACCTCCAGGCTGCCTTGGGCCTGACTCACACCTCTATCACTTCTCCAGGAAATGGACTGAGTAAGGCGTGACTAAGTGAGAATGTGGCTGGTTGCTTTGGAAAGGAAGCGTGCTCATGTCTGCCTTCCCTCAGCTCCTGAACTGCATCCTTCAGCACTAGGAATTTTGTTCAACCATCTCCCAGTTTTTGTATCATATAACGCTGAAGTTTACAGGTATATCTGTATCCAAACCAAAACCCAGCTCCATCCAAAGACAGATGTCTTCCTGCTCAGTAGAAATGGCTAATTCACCTCATTAGGCCAAATGCTGCAGTCAATGAGATCATTGACAAGAGACGTTTTAAAACCAGAAAGACAAAGTCCTCTCTGCATGAATGCTGAGGTCAGTCAGAGTTAGATCTAAATGTGGTTCTTGCCCATCTCTAGTTGTGAGATACCAATGCAAATCTGTCCAGCTCTGAAGACAGGAACATCAAGCACTCAGGACTTGTAGAGTCTACACCCAGGGCATTTATTCCATTTGCTGAGGGCTTTTTTTTTTTTGTGTGTGTATAGGTGGAAGTGGTAGACTGAATTCATCATCGTCATCTGGCTACAGACAAGCACAGTCTCCCAGCTCAACTCTCACCAAATCACCTGGTTCAACGTTTGAAAGAAAAACTTACGTCAGCCGCCATGCAACGTATGAAGGTATCACAGAATGTGCCATACAAAGCAGGCAATGGGTAGTGCACTCTGAGGTCAATTGGAACTGCCAGCATATTAATGCATGATTATCCTAATTAGCACAAGAATCCCATTGTGGCTTTCCTAGGAAATAAGCCACCAGGGACGCATTTTAATGGTGGGGTCCTATTTATAGTAATGTTCATTCCTGAGAAGAGTTGTGGCATATTTTTGTTGAAAGACATTAGCAACTCTTTCAAGTGATCCTGAATAGCTCTTTTTGAATGAAATGTTTATTACCCAGTGGGATTAGACATGTACCTGGAAGATATATTTGGAAACTGCTTAATGGTCTTCTAAAAAGTATTAATGACATCTTTCTATTCTTTGCAGGGAGCTCCAGTGCTAACTCTTCTCCAGAGTTCCCCAGAAAAGAGTTTGGTATGTTCTTTCAGAACTGTCCCTCTGAGTATTAAGGGAAGGTCATGTGAGTTGGTGACTACAATGGCTTTTCACACATTAATACGTCTTGCTCTGCCGGTGCTGCCACTATATTGGCAGCCAGTGCAGCTCCTGATTTCAAATGAGTTATTAGAGATTTACATCAGTGTAGCAGACAGCAGAGTCAGCTATCAGTATCTCTAGCTGATATTGATTCCACAACAGAGGCTGCATACTTTATACCTACTGTACCTACTGCCTTCAGCTGCTCTTCTAACAGTCCCCATATGGCACAGGACATGGACAGAAGAAGAGAGACGTAGGGCACTTTGTGGCATTTGCTGTCCCATAGCTAGGGGAATAACTCCAAGCAAAAAAATATAGCCCCTTAAGATTTTGAGCCATTGCTGGGTTTGCTCTTCCATGCACTAGCTCTTTTCTAGACTTCAGCATGTTTATATGATGTTATTGGAAAGATGAATTGGATCTCAAGTGGTATATTTATATTGAATATTGTCAGCAGCTATGAGCTTGCCCTGTCCAAACTCTGACAGGCCTATTATGTTCGGCGCAGGCAGAGAATGTGATCAGGTTGTCTTTCTGGTTCAGGGAAGAGACAGGGCTTCACAGCATCCAGCCTTGGTTGATGGCATAAACAGGGCTATTATCCTCCGATTGGCCTGTAGAAATAGGAGATCATCATCTGTGAACAACATTTATGTGTACAAACAGAAACAGCAGATGGTCCAGAAATGCTAAGGTGCTATGCACTCTTTGAGATACCTCATGGTCTAAAGGGGGCCTGGCAGAAACCGAGGAATCAATGTCCCCAGCTGTGCCTCAAGTAATGCAGGCTGCTGCCTGAATTTCAGCACTCTGAGCAGGGTTCATGTATTCATTTTCAGAGGTGGTGTAAGCAGTTAAGACCTAATATTGTTTTTCTCTCGTTGGTGTTCACAGCATCTGCTTCCACACGAGGGAGAAGCCAAAGTCGAGGTGAGTGATACTGCTCTTTTAAAAGCCTCCTTTTTTAATTCTTCAGTATAATTCAGGGTATGTTAAACAGGCCTATTCCTTGGCTAGAATCAAAGCAGTGTAAGTCTAGAGTCAGATAAGGTATGTGGATTTACACCACTACAGATGTGAACCATTTTATCTGTAAGCAATTGCTTAAAGGCTCGGTGTAAAAATGGACTCCAGTAAAGGTCGTGGTGGTTAGGACTTTATCAGAATGGAGGGTCTGCTTGGGGACTTCGACATCTGGGGGTATAGGACATAGTTTTCCATCTTGACTGTTTACTACCATAAACTCAGTCCATCCATGCTCTGTGACCCCCCTCTGACAATTTTACAATGCTGTATTTGTGTTTCTCCTCCTGAGATCTATGTAACAAACCGTAAGGCCATTGCCTGAAATGGTCTCATGCTGGTGGTAAGGAGATGTTGAAGAAATTATGGACTTGTTGTGGTGTGTTTAGCAAGCTTACTGTAAACCTGCATCGTTTAAATCATTCAGCTCTTCTAATAATTTATTAACAGTGTTGGGGGAAGCAGGATTATATCACTGTGCAAGGGTTTAATATATGTTCCCAGTTGCTTGAGGAGGAAACTATAATGTCACTTTATCCAAGTTAATTTTAGCAGTGGGTATAAATCTACGTCTGCTCTTGCATACTCTTCTTGGAGAATGTCACAGTTACCAATTATTCTACCTCAGATCTTCACAGTCTCCTCTAGCACAATACATACCTCCCAGCAGAACTAGGCCATACATAATAAAGCAGAGAATCAGCTGCAGTTTCTCATACTACTTCAGAAAATTGCCCCAGTCTATCATCTTCTCCACCTCAATGCCAAAGTCCGTGTTTCATTTCTAGTGCATGCATTTTCAGATTTCATCTTGAGGAGCATGTTTCACATGTCCTGGCTGGTCAACTTGCTTGTGGGTAGCAAGCTTACAGGCTTGCCCCACCAAATCAGATTGATTCTCTTGTGCTGGACAGTAAAAGTCAGTAATAAAATGGAATATCTCTTGAGAATGTTGGCTTAATAAATGTCTGCTTGTGACCTGATAGTTTTAATTCAATGGAGTTTTTGTCAAGTTGGGGGTTACATTTAAAGAGACAAAACAAAAGGCAGCAGGTTGCAAGAGCCTAAATCCTACAGCCTATTATATAGATGGAAGTGTGAGTTTTAGGGAATAGGGAACTTGTGTATTTAGTGAGCCTTAAAATCCTGAGGCTTCTTTTGGCTCTGTAGGTTTTCACCCAGTAAAATAATAGTAATTGTGATGAGGTGGAGTATCAATGTGATTGAGGACTGTATAATCAGGCCTTCCATTTGATTGGCACTGACAATTCGATTGATTTCAGTAGAGGCCCTCAAGGAGCAAAATACTGCTCTCTGGAATTAAAAGTAGCAAAATTTGACCCCAAAACAAAAAGTCACTCAAACCAATTTACACCAAATTCACATAAGCCACGAGTGCTGCTCAGATCAAGTAGCAAGGTAACACAGACGTCAGGAAAAAAGAACTTCACTTCAGCCTAAAAATTCATTTCCAGCTCAGGGCATAAATACATCTCACTCCATATTCATGATCTGTTTTTTTCCCTTCCCAGAGAGTGAAATACGAGTCCGGCTTCAGAGTGCATCTCCCTCTGGCAGATGTAAGTACTATGGCTTATACTCCAGGGGGAACAGGTATAACACAGCGAGTGTTGCTACTCTAGGTATGTCTGCAGTGTCTCTAGGATCCAGTCTTGATGGATATGATGGATAGCAGCATGTTATCCCATTTTCCTGCTGTAAGAACTTTCATTTATCTCCCCTTTCTGAACAAGGAAGCATGCTGTGGGATATATGGTGGTCTTGCAAGGTTAGAGTTGTACTTAGACCCTGAAATGAGGCCCTTGAAACTTTGTTAAGTCAGTGGTGCCCCCAGAAAAGTACAACTTCGTAGACACTCACAGGTAAATTCCACTAAATGGTTTAGTCTGGGCAGGATTACAGATCAGTGAAACAATGGCTTTTGGATATATTTGTATGCTTGTTTTTCCTGCCAGGGACAGAGCTGGATGATGTAAAACGTTTGCTGAAAGGAAGTCGATCAGCCAGCTGCAGTCCTACTCGATCACCATCAAGTACCCTCCCAATACCGAAAAAAGCTGTGGTGGAGACAAAGATGGTTACCGAGAGCTCTCAGTCAGGTACGTGGCAGAGAACAGTTAGCAATGCTGGAGCCTTCCAAACATATTCTTTTTCCATAAAAATACCCACTATACCCAGTTGCTAAGAACATCAGGGTAAGAATCCATGGTCTCTGTCCCTGGTAGTGCTGGCAATAAAGAGAAAGGGGCAGAATGCCAGAGGGCTGCCCTACCATGAGCCATTCTGGGTGGCTTTCTGGTGACTTGTCCAACTTCCATAAAATTAAGCCAGTTCCTGCTGCCAGCAGCTTTAATCCAGAGGTAGTGCTGGCAGAGACCAGAGCTCCAAGTAAACTTGTCTTACAGTGGCATTATCTCTTGTCTCTGAGCAAGATGAAGATAGCACTGAAGACAACATTTGGGTCAGTGTTTGTTTTATTGGCCATACCACTGGTTCAGAAATCAGTAGAATTTGATAATAATAGAAATACTATTTGAAATGTTATAACTAGCTTTTGTTATTTATAAGGCCCACAGCAGTGCTTGAGGCAGTGGTGTTCACATACACTCCACTGTTCTCCACCAGTATGTAGGAACAAGGAATGTCTTTTTTCTTTCTGCTGGCTCAAATCCTGCCTCAAACTGGGAATTTTAGTCCAGTACACAAGTGAGCCAGAGCCACACATGTGGGAAGCAAAAATCATAGGCCTCACACTCCAGGATGATTTATTAATAGGAACATGGAACGAAGTACATTAAGTGTTTTATTGTGGTATCACAGCATCTATAAATAACGAAATCTCCTCAAGGCATTTTGTGAATGGTCATGCTATCAGGTCAGTCCATTGTTTAAAATTCAGGTGGGTTGTAGTCCGCTGGCATTTGAGATCGATTATACCATCTTAACCTGGAGTCACTGCAAGGACTCCACTACGTTAATTGAAATCTAAGGCAGATTAATTTGTCTGCCACATAAACCTGCAGTGCATGCTAAATCACAAGCCTGGTCCTGTTGAAAACCATTACTGTTTTGTCTTTTTTTACAGTGTCGGGGACATATGATACAACCATACTGAATACTGCCCTCCCTTCATACACCTGGTCCTCAACTCTGCCTGCTGGGTCTTCCCTTGGCGGATACCACAACAGCATGGCCCAGAGCTCGTCCTTGATCAATGCCATGTCTCACTCTACAGGATCAGGTACATTCCCGGGACTGCCCAGGCTGGCAGGAAAAATCTCCATGCTGAAGCTGGGTCAAAAGTAGTACTCTTTCTGCAGAGAGAGAATTTAAATGATGGAAGAATCAAGGTGGCAGAAGATAGGCTTACATTTTCTCCGCTTTTCTGTAACTTCGTGCTCTCTGCTTCCACACTGACTGTATTTGAAAGTTCTTGTTTGTGAGGATCAATCGTCCTGACTGCTTGATCTGTCTTTGAACTTTTATGATAGCTTTGTTGTTGACTTAAATGAGGCTCACATTCTCTATCAAAACTAGTTTTAGACTCTAGTGAACTTCGGATGATTCTGCCCACTGTAAGAACACCTGGTTCTAATCCTTCAGTCCTCTTACACTAAAGATGTAATCAATAAATTTTGACTGTGATTACACCTTTTAAGACCTGCCTCTAAGTACCAGGGATGCTGTTATTTCCCAGATGCAGAGAAAGAGTGCAGGAAGCTTCATGATAGTGTTCTACTAAAAGCTTTGCTTTCTCACATTATTTCATGATTGCAACTTGTCTGATATGGGATTTTCTCCCCTTTGTGAGTTCTGTAAAAGCATGGTTTGGTGTCACAATTTTCAAGATTCTTCCTCTGTGCAATTACTGTGCATTTTCACTAACTGCATTTTCAAGTGACCCTTACTCTTAAGTTCTGTAGCTATGCCACTGGCTTGGTGCTGGATTTCTGATTCCATAGAAGTAATAAAATTTGATTTCCTCTTTTTGCAGTTTTTGGTGTTCCAAATAACCTGGCTCCCACCAATCATGCTCTGAACACAGGCCTGAGCACTTCCTCAACAGGTCAGATTTTTCTGTTCTTTCTGTCAAACTTTCACAGCATAACTGTCCTGGCAGACACGTACAATGAACTGCCCTGCAGGACTCCTACAACTCCTATAATTTTTCTTTGCAGTGTTTGGAGTTCAAAACAACCTGACACCAAACTCTTCAACCCTGACCCAGAATGCCTCTGCAGCCTCCACAGGTCAGCAACAATTTAAGCCTAGAGAAAATGTGGGAGTCACTGGTGTGTGTTGCCTTCTCCCACCTTTTCTGCAGTGACTAGAATGTTCATACTGACAGAGGTTCCTTCACTGCCCTCTGCTGGTGTGGAGCAGGGTGGTGTGAGGAGATGCTGAGGAACATGTCCTCTCCTTTGCCTATGCAGGAATGGCTCCCACTCCCTATGTAAGCACTAGAAACTTTTTTACTAGGGAAGCCCTTGCTCGTTTGAGTTTTCCTCAGTGCCTTAAATGAGAAAAGATTCCTGAAACGATGTGTAGCCCGAGGCTGGTATGTGTAGGTACCTTGTTGTCCTCCATCTCTTTCATTCTGGGATTTCTTCATTGCAGCATATGGGATGAAGAACACTTCTCAGAGCAACACCATGGCTAGTACTGGTGTGTCTGCCTCAGCAGGTGAGTGTACCATTTCCAGTTGTTTAGGCATGGCTTTGTTCAAGCATGTCATGGTAGCAGTGAGTTAGAGATTCAGCCAGCTATGTGCTACTAACACCTGACTTCTCAGGAGCATGACTTGTCACTAGCCAAGCCCCTCACCAGTGCCTTTCTGAAAAGAAGGCAAATGACCCAGAATCTCAGAGTGAGAAAATTGGCTGGCCTGAGAGAGATCTCCCCCACTTTGTGGTAACTTGGATAATCTTACTGAAGCTATTTCCACTCAGTAGACAACTGGATAGATCACACGTGTGACATTGTGCTTCATATGAAGCCAAAACATTGGCAAGGTTACACTTAACCATTATTTTTCAGTAGTATCAGCCTTGACCATGCAAAAACCAAGTATTTGATGATCAGATTGTTTGATTAATGAGAGAAGCTGAGGTCTTTCTACTGGCCTTTGGTCTCTGAATGGTTGGGATTCAACTTTTCAAGCTTATTTTCTGTAACTACGACATCTATGAATAAGACTTTTATTTTTTGTTTAAGGGAAGTCAAGTTTCTTTTGTAATCCAAGTTCTCTCAACGGCAAGCCTTAAAAATAGGTGGAAATACAACAGAAGTTATGATAATATTTCTAATGTAGGTTTACTCCAGCTTTGTACTAGAATGATGGAATAACACCAGTCTGTGTATCTTAATTCTCAATGTTCTGTCAATTTCTCTGCAAGCTCAGGTTTGTACACCCTTCCAGTTATATTTGATACTGCCTAATGGCAGAAGGGTGACTACAGCAACATTTCTTAACTTTGTTTGGCCTGAGCCCAACCTCAGTAAGCCACAGTTCAAAGCCTCATGAGCATGCCTGGCTCCCAAGGATATGGAGTGCTTTGTGTTTCCGAGTATCTCTGCTCACCTGCTTAAGATGTGCTGGCTCTGATGAACCTTGGATGTCTCTCTAAGACTGAGTTTCTATGATTCTGTAGTAGTGTTTTTGAGAAGTGAGGTGGTCATTGAGCAAATCATTTTTATATGTTATTGAATTCTACATGCTCTCCATTTCCTAAAGAAGCTGTTCCCCTGCTAGTGAAATATCGAAAGACAACTCTAATAAGATTTAACGAAACACAGCACTCCACTTAGCTTCAAGTGATCAGTGTGTCTCTTGCTGGCTTGTAGTGGTGGCAACCCCAATCACAACAGGACTCCCTGTTCTCACAAACAAAACTGTTGTAAGTTGTAATTATGACTCTTTGGCCATGCTCATCTCCTTCTCTTACCCGTGCTTTACCAATATTCCAGGGGGAACTGTTTTGAGCTCCCAGGGGGATGACATTCTGCGCAAAGACTGCAAGTTCCTGCTGCTGGAGAAGGACAATGCCCCAGCAAAGAAGGAGATGGAGCTCTTGATCATGACAAAGGATAGTGGCAAAGTCTTTAGTGCCTCGAACACCGGGCTTAATGGAGGTAACTTATCTTCCTTGGGATGTGTGGGTATGCTGAGGGTAGGGAAATGGACAGTGATCATAAGGGGAAGGTAAATCAGAGGCATCTCCACAGGGCACATTCTGGAGATGGTAAATTTTGACAGAGCTTCGGTGAGAACAGCGTGGCTTGAGAATGTAAAAGAAGAGTCCTACACATGCAGCCAGATCAACTCTGCCAGTGTAGAGTCTTCTCTATCTGTGGAGTTCAGAGTTCAGGACATCACACCTGACTCAAACCCCTGCAGCCCAGCCATGAAGCTTGGGCAGGCATTTAGCCTTTAACCATGCCAGCAGCATTTAGGTCTAGCCTGTGCATTTAAAGCTCCAGAGCATGCCTTGTGACATTTCATGCAGCTCAGGAGCCTCAAAAACAGAAACTAGATCTGCAGCTGGCTTAAACTGACAGAACTGTTGTGGCTTCCTAGTAAAAAACATGCCTTTTGCCTTTGGGAAAAAAAAAAAAAAAAAGGCTTGGTTCCTGTTGTAATGTTTTCAATTATATTTGGTTCCTGTTCAGGATCCTTTGCAGAAGACACACTGAAGAAAGAGAAGCAAGGATTTTCTTCTTCTTACACTACAGATACGGGCCTCAAATCAGATGCAAATGGTAAGAGTTTGCCCCTATGGCAATGCAAGAGAACTACCTCGCTCTGCCTCCAGTACTACCTTCCCCCTGCAAGCCCATGCACCAAGTTTGATCGTGCATGGAAAGACTGTTAAATCTTCTTTTACTGTTACACCAGGAGGACTGAAATCAGTACCAACAAGGGACAAAGCAACATATGCGGGTAAGTGTTGCTGTTCAGACTTTGACTCTGACTCTGAAATCAAGGAGCTGTTCACTGTGAGAGTGCCCTTCCCTCTTTCAGAAATACGAAATGGCGATGCGGGGGGTGCAGTTGGATCAGCACCATCTTGGTGTCCCTGTGGTTCCTGCTGTAGCTGGTGGAAATGGCTCCTGGGTTTGCTTCTGGCCTGGTTGCTTCTCCTCGGGTTACTGTTTGGACTCATTGCTCTGGGTAAGAAAGAAACACAAGAGCTGGCTGGGTCACAGACCTCCATGTGTAGTTAACATTGGGACTGAACAGAAACCCACCTCTGTGTGTCCCTGTCCCTGAGAAAGATTACAGCCATGGTGAGAAGGAGAGAAAGGGAAGCTGCAGAAGTAAGGTCTCCTGCTTACAGGAGGGAGTTTGATATGGAGGAATAAAATGTTGAATAGAACAGAAAGAATAACAGAGGGTTTAAGCTGGCAAAGAGGCCAAGCAAACTGTAACTCACTACCAGAGCTGCCAACCCAGAGAGCTGAGGAGGAGCATGTTCAGTGCTCAAAATTGTGACTGCCACCAACATATTACAAATGGACAGAAAGAATGGATAAGGAATATAAACCTGAAATGAAGGCTTATATAGTCTTGGGGTGAGGAGAGTGGGAAAACTTCTGAGGTCTGAAGTCTTTCTTCTCCTTGGAGACTATCAGATTCCAAAGCTGTCATTTAAACTCCAGATTTCCCTGCTAGGAAAAAAAAAAAAAAAAAAAAAAGTGATGCAAAGAATAGTCCTGCAAAATTCAGTGTCCATAGCTCTCTGTCACGGTGTTGCCTTCTCACTGCTATTAGAAGTCCCTGGTATAGAACCTGCATCTACATGTTCCCAACCATTTTACTTTAACCTTCCAGCGGAAGAAGTGAGAAAGCTGAAATCTCGCGTGGACGACCTGGAAAAAAACAATCACAGCTTCCTGGCAGTTAACCACAGGAGTCCAAGCATAGCAAAAGACGTTTCAAAAGTAGACTATCTTCAAGGTGTGGCACCCTCTTCAACCTTCCCTCTTGAAAATGAAGAATCAGTTTGGTTGATGGTGAAGAGCAGACTGAACAAAGAAATAGAACGAGGTGAGCAGAGTAAATGTCCTTCTGCATGAGACCAGATTATTTAAAGGGGAGTGGGGAAGTTTGACTTCCTAAGGACCTAAAGACCAGGACTTCTGGAGTGCAGTGCAGTCTCTCAGATACAGAATCCTCGCCTGTCCTCAAAGAGCTTTGCTGGAGCACAGAATGCTGCCAACTGACAGAGGTGGTGCATCCTTTAAAGCTAGCAGGGATGGGAGAAGAAAGGAAGCTGTAGCAAGTGAGATTTCCATTTTGAAAGAACTGCACAGAAAAAATGAACCCACAGCTTATTTGTCATGCTACTTTTGGTAGCAAGGGAAAGATTATGTATTTCTCTTTCAATGGAAATGGGCTAAGAAGAGAGGAGCTTGCATTTTCCCAGCTTCAGAGGTTTCACGTAACTCTTAGCAGTTCAAGGGTTTGCAAAGGCAAATTTGTTGAGGAAACTCTACTCCCAAAGCCATATCGTGTTTGATAATCTGTGCTACTTGCAGCCTCAAAATCTAATTAGAAGGATGTTTGTATGTGAAGGGAGTAGCTACTTTGCTGTGTACACTTGTACAAAGTAACAGCACTTTTTCTTCCTGTTGCAGGCTACTTCCGAGGAGAGAGAGGAGAACCTGGTATGAAAGGTACAGCCATCTAGTCCTTCTGTTCCCCTGTCCTAGTCCTTGGTTCTGGCAATGCTCAAGTTTGGAGTGGTTGTTGCCACAAGAGGCAGCTGGCAGTGAGAAAGCTGACGTTGGTTTATACTTAAACAAAAAGAGCATGAAGCTGGTTTGCCACTTAAACTGTGGAGGGCTTGGACCTATGCAGAATTAATACAAGAGGCCCAATCACCCTACACATTGTGTGAGTGTGAAAGGCCAGATCCCATATGTCACTGGTGAGATGGGTGCACCCTGCACTGTCCAGGGGTGAATTGTCCGTGTTCATCTACAACTTGTTCGTATTTTATTGAAAGATAAAAAGCAACTAGAAAAACAAAATACATGAGGAATCACTGGGAATATCTCCAGGATCTCTCCTGATCTTATTTTTCTTCTCTTTTTCTCAGGTGACATGGGAATGCAGGGTCCTAAAGGTGAGTCTGGAGTTACCTGCTGTTTTGGGTTGTTCGACAGCCTTCCATTGGGCCTAGATAGCATATGAACTTTTATTGCCCCAGAAGTTAGACAGAGAAGCTGATGCACCCTGTGGTTCAGAAATTGCTGAGATAGTCTTTGCTCTTCCTGGCAAAGGCAATTTTAGAGGTCACGGTAGGAGAGAGAACAATTCTTATTTTGAATCTTTTTTCACCTGGATTAAAATCATTCCTGAGGTAAAACTATACCTGGTTTAATCACAAAGTGTTTCAGAGATTTTTGTGTAGTGTGAACAATTCAATCCATTGCATAAATACAAGGGGCCCAGCATGGCATTGCTGGAGAAGGTAGAACTTGTAAACATGCCAGGAACATAAACTCCTTTTTATGAGGGGGTGAGAATCAGTCAAATGTAAAAAACAGGGAAGATATATTCCTCACTGACTATTTCTTTCTCCCTGCAGGAGATCGAGGACTTCCTGGTGTCCCAGGTGAGCAGTAGTACAATTCCCTTTGAGGGAGGACACTTAGTGATGTTACTGTTGACATTGCTGTTGACAAAAACAAATTTTGCACTGCAAATCTTGCTCAAGGTGCAGATGGACTAAGTCACTTGATTAATACCTTGATGCTGAGCTACAGAGATTTGGTTATACATGTAGGCACGGCCTCAGCCTGACTTTCCTTTATTTGACCATTACTAATTTGGGGGTGTGAAGATCCCAGCCTACTTTCAAAAGAGTCCCACAGCTACATGAGTACTTGGCCTGACTTCCTTGTGCTCTTATATTTGTTATGCTCTTTTAAAGACATACCTGTTTGAGTACCCAACCTGCAAATAATAAATCCTTTAGCCCAGCTGCTGAATCCCTCCAGGTTTCAGGTTCCCAGGTTCCACTAATTTGTGTGTTACTCATTCATGGTACACAGACAAGGACTCTGAACATTTGCTGTGTTTTTCTTTCCAGGCATTCCTGGTCCAATTGGGCACCAAGGGCCAGAAGGACCAAAGGGACAGAAAGGGAGCATGGGTAAGCATCTTCAGCAGTGCTCAAAGTCTCTCACGGCTGTTTGGCACTTGACAAGGGAATCCAGACATAGCTTGGTGTGATCATTGCTTTCCTCCATGGAGGCAGACATGGGTCTTTCTTGCCCAAGGCCTGCGTAAAGACAGTGTTTCTAACAAGGCATTTGTCTCCTGTAGGTGATCCTGGTATGGAGGGTCCCATGGGACAAAGAGGTCGAGAAGGGTTACCAGGACCTCGAGGAGAGCCTGGACCACCTGGATTTGGAGAAAAAGGAGACAGAGGTAGGAACTAGGTCTCTTCTTCTTGGATAACGCTGAGGTAGACAAAAGCTGGAGTTCAGTCCTGATTTATCAGACACCTCAGGAATAGGATTTGATTTGATTATTCAAATCCAAATTTCATTTTAGATGTTCCCAACACAGACAAATCTGACTTAAGGGGGTTTTGTGCCAAGCTTACAAAGGGCAAACAAGTAATTTTGTTTTGCCAGATTTCACCGTCAAGTCTAAGTTTGGCAGAAGCAAAAGCTCTTAGCATCAAGGTCATCTTCTTCCCTGCTATCCAACTCACCTAAGCTGGGGGTTTATTCTCTTTCTTATACTAAAGATCAGTGAGATGGGATTTTTTTCTTGGACAATGCGTGTTTATTTGTCTGTTTTGAACTGACAAGCAGATTACCTAGCAGATTGTTCATGTCACTTGCCAGAGAAAATAATAATGGAAAATGGGGAATGGGAAAATGGGATCACAATTGTATTCTATATTATCTATTTCTGCTCTTTTTCTGCAGGTGCTGTTGGTGAGCCAGGTCCTCCAGGGCCACCTGGTCCCCCAGGTTCTGCTGGCCTTAAAGGTAAATATGGACAGAGAGAACCTAGCAGACTGGCTAGGTGCACTGTGAGGAGGAAATGAACACTCCAGCCTTCCTGTTTCACTTATATTGCACTTCATTAATCAGAAAAATAAATTGGCAGTCCTCATTTTAGCTAAAATTTACTTTGGTAGGTACATATAACCTTTAGAGCAATAAATTCTTGGGGATTTTTAGTGAGAGTGGGGATCAGCAGAGAGATTTAAAAAAATGTCAATTTTTAATATATGTTATGTGTCCATCTGTTTTTTCTCTGCTTTCAGATATGGTAGGGTAAATTCCATACCCCTATCAGGTTGTTAATAGAGTTACAGCTCTGCAGTTCATGTAATGGGGATCCAAATTGCTCTATAAAGAATGGATCCTACCTGGAGCACAGATCCCAACATCTCAGCCAAGATGGAAGGCTTTAGTCCCTTTACTTTACCTTAGGGAAAACCAGTTCCTCTATGTTACAAGAACTGAGTTGTGTAGATTCAATGTCCTGCTTTTCAAGCTGCCAGTGATGCCATTTCTTCTAGGGGCTGGGGAGATCCTGATCTCTTAAACATCCATTGGGTTGTGGATGCTGCTGGTCAAACTCAAAGATATTTTGTTCATTTTCTAATTGTGGTGATACTGAAAGAAATTCTGTGTTCCTTATTCGCAGGTCTGACGGGTTCTCCAGGACCCCAAGGCCCTCCAGGTGAGTGCTGCCTTCCTTTGCTATGGTGCCTTACAGACTAGAGGGGAAAAAAAATAGTGACAACTTCTCACAGTTTGTCTTCCTTAGTGGTGCTAAGCTAATTCATCAGCGGGGTGAATTAACTCCCTCATCTCATTTTTCTGCAGGTCCTCCTGGCCTACAAGGATTTAGAGGAGAAGCAGGTCTCCCAGGTGCTAAAGGTAAACTTCTCTTCCCCTGTGCAATTAGAGCAGCACTAGCTGATGTTCCTTTTCCAGCACTGCTCTGAGAAACACACTTGATCTGAGCATAGTGTTGAGGTGCTAGCAGCAGAGGAAAGTGTAAGAGGAGGAGGAACTAGACTCAGCGATTGTGAGAAAATACTGAGAAATAGAAGAGATAGATAATAGAGAAATCTGGATGAGGAAACATGGATGGATGGATGGAGCTGCAATAAAGGAAAGGAAGTTCCAGTTTAAGTTTCTCTGATGTTGGAATTTGTGTTTCTTCTATGACTGTCCTTGGTGTATGGAATTTCTTTCCTTTCTGACTTGTTATTGCTATTGTTCAATCATCCATTTATCTTTCAGGTGAGAAAGGAGCTGCTGGAGCCCCTGGACCCAAAGGTATGTTGATCAATTAAATATATTTTCCAGATATTTTATTTAGGTTCCTTCAGATATGAATACTGTCCATGGTAATTAACCCTACCCTTCTTTGGCGTGCTGTTTTGTGCTTTTGTCAGAAAGCAGACTGTCTTTGTCTGATGAAAAGATTTCACAATGAAGCAGTCTCACAGAATCCTTTCCTTTTTTGTACTGCAGGTGACCAGGGTGAGAAAGGTTCTCGTGGAATGACAGGTCAGTGGATTGTTTTCCTGAAGTAGCAGCCTGTCTAATATGCACATGAATTACTTGAATTTTCAAAGAACAGACAGCCCAGCCAATCCTAGTTAGCCTTCTGAAAAAAAAAGTTTTTGGTTATAGGAGTTTTATTTTATGCACCCACGTTCTAACTAAATAGTTCCCATCCTTAGTGGGAATCTTTGTGTTTGTCTTTTGGGGAAATTCTCCCTCCTGTGAACTGTATTGACTTCCCTTGAGCATTTTTAATGCCCAGAAACAGTCATGAATCATGAGGTCTGAACATCCTGTCAATGCTGGTTTTCAGTTGCAAAGCACCAAATATTGCTAACGGTCATAACTTGCATCTTCACCAAGATCTGTCTGATCCATTTTCGCGTCATCTCATTACAGGTGAACAAGGCTCAAGAGGTATACCTGGTCCTCCAGGAGAGCCAGGGGCCAAAGGACCACCAGGTGAGTAACAGAAAAAGCTATGTTTATGTGTTGGACAATACCATTTCCACCCTGAGTCTGTTTTTGTGAGCACAGACAAGGGAACAACTTGTGAATGGAATTGTATTGGTTTTGATCACAGGTCTTTTCTCTAGATAGCTAAAATCAGTCTGTACACTCAGAAAAGTTGTCCTACTTTTTTTTTTTTTTTTTGAAACTCCAAGTTTCAAGTGAACTTTTTTCTGGATCTTCAGTGACTGCAGCCAAGGTTTTATTCAGATGCAATAAGAAGAAAAGCCACTTCCTAGTGCTTAGGGCTGTGCTCCGCTTAGTAGGAAGACTGGGCAACTGAGTTACTATTTTACCAGTCCCTGAGAATCTCTTTTTTTTTTTTTTGGACAGGACAAGCTGGCCGTGATGGGAAGCCAGGTGAAAAAGGTAAGAGATTCCTCTGAGGTAGAAGAGCAGGTACTTTCTGATTTGGCAGGCAGTTGATTTGTAAAAAGGGTGGGAGAAGATGGCAGCTGGTTCATGTCCTGGGACATGTCAGAAAAACTGTAGTTGCCTTGTAGGCATGGAACTGAGACATATAATGGAGCCAGCTGTAAATTTGTGACTGAATTGTTCTCACTGCAATTCTTTTCTGGCATGGGGGTTCACCTCTCAGACCTCTGTCACTGAAATTGGCCCCTTGGCTATGAAGGTACAGAAGGTATAGATGGGATGGCTGGTGGCCAAGCTTGAATGGATTGGATTGGTAGATTATAAATCGTGGATTGTGAGTTGTTAATGGTGATTATATCCCTAGGTGAACCGGGTCTTATGGGAATGCCAGGAGCCCGAGGCCCTCCAGGACCTTCTGGAGATGCAGGAGAGCCAGGTAAAAGCATACAGAGAACAAAAATAATTATTTTCTTGGTCAGGAACATGTTTCCGTCAACAATTTCCAGTCTTATTTTGAAGTTAAGACTGGCAGAGGATCTCTGTAGAGTAAGACGGTGACAAAAAGAAAATACAAAGGGAATTTAGACCCTTTGTGATCTCAGGATTGCACACACTGCAGGCCAGAACAGCAGTGCCAACATTCAGTTTGCATACCAGGTGCTAGGCCAACTTGTACCACCTGTGGGCTGTGTGCTGTATTTTTAAGCAAATGTAATCTTTTTTTTCCTTGTCTATCCTTCCCCCTGACCAAAATTTGTTTAGATATCTTAGAATATTTGCCCTTTTTTTTCCCCCAGGTCTCACAGGACCCCAAGGACCTCCAGGTAGGTTTTTTCATCATGTTTAAGTTTATCAATGACACACTTTGATACAGGCAAAAAACCCTTTGTGATTTTCCCTCTGTACAACTCAGGGCTCCTGAAGTGATATTCCAAGGTTTCTTCTTCCTTGGCTTTTGAGGCAGACTTTATGGTTGGTGCATAAGTTTTGAGGAAAGCAGAGCCAGGAGTGTTTGAAAGTTTGCCCAGAACATAATTTGCAACAAAGAACGTGTTTCAGTTCCCTGCATATCACTGAAAAATCCTTCTAATCAGCAGCAGAAACAGAGGGGAGAGGTGGAAACAGAGGATGTGATGTTCTGCAAGCAGAAGTGGTTTGGGGGGCACGTCACCAGGGAATTTAGCCAGGAGCCTCAGAGCAGGGAGCAGTACCTGGGAGAAGTTGCAGGCAAATCTGGTGAGCAGTGCCATCGTTCAGAGGGCAGAGGGAGAAGGGAGGCCCTTACCTCTGCCCAAGGACATCACCAGCTCTGCCATGAAACCCTCCACCTGCTGTCAGTAGGCAAACATGCTTATAAATGCTGAAAGCCAGGTTCTTGTGTAGGAAGTTCCTTTTATAAATCTACAAGTGAAGCTCACTGGGGTACCTGAATGAAACAGAATGATATTTGTGCTACCTATTTAAAATTGTTTGTCTACCTTGTATCAGGACTTCCAGGGAACCCCGGCAGACCAGGGACTAAAGGTGAGTTTTGTTTCTTCCCTGATACTCATTTTCTCTCTAAGCACTTCATTTGAAGGAGGATTAGCTGCTCTGCTGACCAGTCCCTGGATCAACAGTGGCATCTAGTGGCTTTAGGAAAGGAAATTTTGTGGAATAGTTGGTAGCCAAAGCCTGACTGAGCACACATGAAAGGCAGGGCACCCACTAAGGTACTCATCATAGCTAGTTCTCCAGCTGAGAAAACCTTAGCAAAGCTAGTTCTACCCTGGGCATGTGAGCGTGATGCCTGGTGACTGCAGGGGTATCTGTGCACCTTTCTCAGATAAATCAAGGCCTGTTGTCTATTCTGGCAGATGTGGTGCTTGGAAAGATCAGAGAACCTGGATTATCTCTGGATTATATCTGTGGATTAGCCGGGCTTTGTTGCTTCTTCCACAGCCCTCCAGTGCTGTGATTTCTCACACGAGATCAAGGACAAAGAGATCAGGAATCACATGTTTAATAAGACAAATGAGAAAATGTTATTGATACAGTGACAGATCTTCCCCCGAAAAAAAGAAATTCAGCTTTTGTCTCTTTCTTTTCTTAGGAGAACCTGGAGCTCCAGGCAAAGTCATCAGTGCTGGTATGTAGTGCTGCGAGAGTCCAAGTGGTTCTGCTTTTGGAAAATTTTCTCTGTATTTGTTTTGCGTTCTAAATTCATCTTGACTGTGTACCAGGCTTCTACTGGGGGCTCCCAGTGTTGCTATAGATGGTCAAATCATTCCTTAAGGTTAGATTTGTTGCACGTTTGCTGCATGTGTGTGTTATGCATGTGTACAAGTGTATGTGTTTGTTTTTCAGAGGGTTCATCAACTATTGCTCTCCCAGGACCCCCAGGTCCACCTGGCCCACCTGGCCCCACTGGACCCCCTGGTGTTCCAGGTAAAGAAGCTGCAGTGTTTTTTGCAGGCAGCTTGCATTCGTTGCCGTGTATCTAGTTCTTAATTTAACATTTGATGTTTATGGTCCCTGCCAGGCGGCCCCATGTAGGAGTCAGGATTGCTCAGGCAGTTTAGACACTCATGGTCCTCACCCTTCCCTGCAGAAAGAACAAGATCTCAGGCTGCATTAGGGAGGCAGTGGCCCTAAAAGAGAAACAGGATACAATTGCAATGATGCAGGACAGAAGGAAGGGCTGGGAAAATGAAGAAACTGGGAAGACTGCTGTTACCTCCTGATGACTACTAGAGACAGGCCAAATTCAGCAACTCAAATCAAGCTCTTTTGCCTCTCAGTAAAGCAAGTGTGTGTCTAATCCCTCTCCTCACACCAGAACTGAAATTATTAAGTATAAAGAAATTATTAGCATGCTGGTGGCAGGCAGCAAAGTTTCTGGGCCTTGGTTCTTGTGGCACTTCTGTGCCTGTCCCATCTGTGTAGCTGGCGCTAATCCTGGAGCTGATTTGGTAGAACAAGCCTTTGCAGCAGGGAATGCATGAGGAGGGTTAGACCTATTGCACCTCGGTAGTGGTCAGCACCATTCTGGTTATTTCCGCAGTCTGAGAGGCACCAAGCACTTTAATGAATTCTTACCCCATAGCAATTCCATTTACTTGAGCAGATGAATGCATTATTTGATAGCCTCTTTTCTTATAAAGGACCTATTGATTCTCTCCAGCTTCTGTAAAATAGAACCAGGAAAATCTAACACAATCACTTTTTGTTTTTGTTTTTTGAAACCAGGTCCTGTTGGGCCAGCTGGTCTCCCTGGACAGCAAGGTACCATTCTCCATCTGCCCTGGTTCTGCTCCTTAAGAGAACTGAATTCATTAGTTTTCTTTTGTTTCTAGTCTCTCAGCCCTTGGCATAATCTCACTCGCTTTTGTTTGCAGATTTGTTCCTTTCAGTTCATTTTGCTGCATTATTGAGCTTAATTAATCTGTTAAAGAATTTCCATTCTTCTTTTTTTTTTTCCTTCCCAAGGGAAGGAGGGGATAGTAAGAGCCAGTGTGATGTGGAAGCTGCAAATGTCTTTTTTTTTTTTTTTCCCTGGAAGCTGACATTTTTAAGGCACTTCTCAAATGTAGTTGCCTTTCTGTGGTATGGGATATAGCTCAGCTGTATACCTCCTGCTATTCTGAAAGATGCAAGAACAAACTACAGCCAAATTAGTAATAATGTCACTGAAACCACTGCCAATTAGGCAGACATCTGTTTGGAAAGGCCTGAGCAGAGCTGAGTCTCCTAAGAACCTTTTTTTAGCTGGTTTTCTATGGTCCTTTTAGGGCAAATTGTGCAGTAATTTCCATGTTTGAGTCCAGTGTCCCTCAGAGCCAGGGACTGAGTTCAGGCTCCCAGTTCACATAAGTAAAATTTTGAACCCATTGTCAGGGAGATGAGGAGTGGGTACAAAATGTCACCCTCTGTTAACTAATTAGTTAACTAATTTGCTTTCTCTTTCTTTTTTTTTCCTGAAAAAGGTCCACGGGGTGAGAAGGGATCCCCAGGTGAAGCTGTGGTAGAAACTATCAGGACAGAAGTCTCATCACTGGCATCTCAGAGTAAGTGGGCCTGGCCTTCCACTCCTTCCTTTGGAGAGGTGCTGGAGGTCCTGAGGCTGCTCCCAGCCAAAAGGAGGTGCCTCTACCTCCTTCCCCTCAACAGGCCATAGGGCAAGTGTGTGTGCATGTGATTAGTGGTGGGACACCAATACCAGCCAGCTTTTTGCCCTGCTTATCATCCGTGCATCCCAGAGTGCTTTCAAAAGGAGTTAGATGTCACCAGGCCCATGGTGCTGAGAGGAAAGCTATGAAATGGTGGTTAGTGAACAGCTCTCAGCAGGAGAGATGGTCACAGAGCTGTGGGAACTCAGTCTGGCCTTTCAGACACTGTGTTTGCACAGGGAGGTTCCCTGAGTAGTATGAAGATGGAGCCATCTGTAAGGGGAGAACTGGTTTAATAGGGTGCGTTAATCTGAGCAACAAGGAGGGAAGGAAATCAGATTCTCTCAGCAAATTAGAGGACGAATTCACAGGAGGAAAATGCTATTTCAAGATGGGAATAAGTGGAGCAGAACAGAATGGTTTAGCAGTGTCCTGAAGAAAATGCAAAGCTAGATGTGTGATGCACTTACAGCCAGGATTCTTAGGGTCTGGGACCTCTGTAAGTGTGCAGAAGAGGCAAGGTAGAGAACATCAGAGTCACACTTGCCTGGGTCCACCATTGACTGCAGGAGCTTCTATCAGCAACATACCAAGTATTGCCATAGCTGCAGTAGCTTCACAGCAACAAGTTTTTCCTTTTTGTCTTTGTTTCATTTGCACAGTGATGGCAGATTTACAAGGGCGAGCAGGACCACCAGGTCCCCCTGGACCACCAGGTATGTAACACAGCGGAGTTCAGCACGTAAGCAGGGGCACAGAGACACACTCAGCATGCTTCTGGAGTGTGCAGCTGGCCATGTGAACACCCTCTGACACCCCTGTTTCTTTCATCATTAGGTGAATCTGTGCAGGGACCCCCTGGACCTCGTGGCCCACCAGGTAAGAGCTTGTTTCTCTGAAACAACCCTGAAAAGTGAGATATTTTTTAGTGCCTCTGTCCTGCACTTTGTTGTATGCCAGATAGGATTTTGGGAGTTGTTAGGACTGACATCACTGGAAGTAGGATTTCACACAGCGGGTTCCTATTAATACAGTTTCACAGCAGTGAGATGCTGCCCAAGGGAGCAGATTTGCTTTGGCAAAGGTTTGCTAGACAGACTAGTAAGTCATAAGTCATGCTTCTTGGGAAGAAGCTCAATGTTCTCAAATCCCCAAAGGAAACAACTGCAAACAATTCCGTATTTAATTCTTGCTTATCCAGCTTTAACTTCCAGCTGGGGACAGATGTAGCAGCTCTGACCATGAGGAACATGTCCCCACTCCACTTCTTGTAGCAAAGTGATAGCTTGCCTTCCACGGCCAGAAGAGAGGACATACAGGGGGGTGTCAGACAGGAGCATAACCCCATTCCTTGCTTTCTGCTCGGTAGCAAAGGGGAGCATGTCTGGTGTGTGATCATATGAACCTTCCCTCTTAATGCAGCAAAGGGCAGCTGGGATAGGCACACTGCACCACAAAGAGGGGAATTTCTCTGTCCTACATCTGCTATAGTGGCAAATGATAATGAAAAGGAGCAAAAGGGGAGAGTTATGCACAGAAAATAATGACACTAGCTTATACTTGGAAAATTTTGAGTTATCTCTGTGGCTGGAGTTGGAGGAGCTCTAACATGCCTTTGCTCACGTTACTGAGGCTCACTTTTTCTAAAGCTTGTTTGTGTCCCTTTTGCACAGGAGAGGGATTGCCAGGACCTCCAGGCCCACCAGGGAGACCAGGATCTTCTATGTCCACCTCAGGTAGGCTTTTCCCACTCAACTCCCTCACCTGTGCCCTGGGAATGTCCTGCCTGTTGTGGTTCCAGAGAGCATACCCTTGGTTTTGAACAGGTGAAACCAAAGGAAACTTGTATCATGTTCTGTTGGATGTCATACAGAAACATTTTTGTTTTAATTACAGAAACATTCCTCACAGGCCCACCGGGTCCACCAGGTCCACCAGGCCCGAAGGGAGACCAAGGTGAGTCCTCAGCAAGATTCTGAATGGATCTCAGCACCACAGACTGAAAAGGCAGAAGGAAGGGCTTGGGTGCAGAAACTCTCCTGCCTTTCTGTGGCTGTAGGAGAGCTGGCACAGTGGTCACTAAGTAGTATTCCTGCCTGCTTCAGTAAAAACAGTCAGTTGTTGAAGAAATTTATTAGTCTCCAGTACTGATGTCAAGGCACTGCTGTATTCAGAGCCCAGCTTTGCAAGCCCTTGACGTTCAAGAACATTCAAAACTTCAGATTTGCCATTAAAGAAAGGGGAACAATCTTTTTGCAAAATAGAACATGGACTTGGTAACTCAGTGCAAGGAGGTGGCCGTGTTAAGCATAGCTCAGCTCTCACTTGGTAGGAAAAGAAAGGATCTAATCCCGTTCCCCATTCCTGCCCTGCAAATTGAAGACCATGAGACTGTTCTGCAGGTTGGGCTGGGTTGCTGTTGCAGATCAGAGCAAAACAAATATTAACGATGTTCCTCTGCTCCCCTGTTTGCAGGCGAACCAGGTCCACGAGGATTCACAGGTAAGAAGGCTTCCAGGGGATGTCCCTGGGGTGCAGCGTGGCTTGTTTGTGTATATGACCGCTCCTCCATTCTGTGTCCCATGCAGGAGAACCGGGTGAACCTGGCCTTCCAGGATTCTTCTCCCATGGTCAGTCTGTACCCCTTTTCCTCCTTTAAATTCATTGTCCATAAGCAGATGCCAGGGGGCAAAATCCTGCTCTATCCTAACTCAGTTTTGGTAGAGCCAGGATTTTGTCCACACGTTCTATTCCTTCGAATCTCTAACTCTCCTTTGGCAATTGGCAGGTGGTACAGTCACCATGCAGGGACCTCCAGGCCCACCAGGCCCGCCAGGACCCAAAGGTGAAGTTAAAAATCTTCCTTCTTTCTTTGCTGGTGGCCTTACACAGTTGTGTCGGGTTGGGACTAAGGGATGGAGCAGCCTGCTCCTTTGGGAATTGCAGCTGTTCCCACCCCTGCCTTTTCAGGCACAGCAGAACCGGGGCAATTGAGTTCCTCCAAGGGCTCGGTGGTGGCCTCTCTGCCAAGATGTAGCTCAGCTGGTTTACAAACCAAGGGTGCAGCCTGCAGTGAAACCTGCAATAACTGTCTGTCTCCTTCACTCTGTTTTCCAGGTGATGCAGGTGTCCCAGGCGCTCCTGGCATCCCAGGAACATCTCGAGGTAAGAACTGTCATTGCTCTGATGCTACCAGAAGATGCTGATGTTCCTGTCTGGGACTGGGAGCAGCAGGGCAGTGGGGTTAGCCTAATGGCTTTGGGTGCTTTTTGGCTCTCTATCCACATTTCTGCCCAGCTTTGTTTTCAGTGCACAAACTGAGCAGGTCTGTCAGTATGAAGCCAGGGAAATCTCTGGATGCAGCCCTGCTCATCTGCATAGGCTGAATTGTAAGATTCCAAATGAATTAAAGACTCGCTACCTAAAAGCCCATGCTTAGAGTGTGTTTGGAGATAGAAGGGGAGCCACTGACTGCATAGGTCATTCCCAAAGCTCTTCCCAGACCTGTGGGAAGGGCTTAATGCAAGCTCAATGCTTAGCATTACTTGGTCTAATGCAGCCATGCCAAAAACATTCCTTGCAATGATTTCTGTAGGTGGATCCAGACAAATTCAGGGACCCCCAGGTCCTCCCGGCCCACCCGGTCCTCCTGGCCCAGGCGGAAGTTCATCTCAAGAGATCCAGCAGTATGTCACTGACTACCTGAAAAGTGAGTATGACTGGGTTTTGCTGCAGGTCAGCAGATGCCTGTCTTCCTTTTGCTCCCTGAGCCCCTTGCCACTGTTAGAGGCAGCAGTCCTATTTTTCTTGAATATTACAAAGTGCAGTTGCCTGCTGTGGCCTCTGCAGAACTGTTCTTTTGTAGCCCTGCTTTTTCCCTAGGGGAAAAGGGTCCGATAATTGTGCATTTGGCCATCATCTTCCCTCTAATGATGTGAGCATATCTTGGGCATCCCTCCTAGGTGACAACGTAAGGCATTATTTGACCGGTGCCCAAGGCCCACCAGGCCCTCCAGGCCCACCCGGGATCATCACCACTGCAGATGGGAATAGCTTGGATTATGCAGAGCTGGCTACGCGGGTTATGAGCTATATGACAAGTAAGCAGCCTGTGCCTGTGCTGGTAAACTCTGTGAGTACCAAATCACACCCTGCTGAGCTTGTGCAACACCTAGAAGACCAGAACCTCAGGAGAGACAACAGTCTTTAAGCAGCAGCCCCTTAAAGCCTGTGTGAGACTGCAGCTGATTCGTGGTGCTTTCCATGGGAAGCCCATTCCAGCAGTTAAACTGGATTAATTCAGCTTTCCTATGTCCCTGCCTGACCCCTCTTCACCTGCTTCCTCCTCTTAGCCTTGGCTGACACAGAACCTTTTTATTCCCACAGGCTCTTCAGATCGTTATCAGTCATACGTCAGTTCAGTGTCATCTACATCAGTTTTGTATCAAGAACTTTTGGACATGCTGCAGAGTAAGTGGCCCTGAAAAGAAACATGGGAGGTGGGGATGAAGCATCCCAGCAGCCTGGAGGTCTGCCCTTCCCTCTAGTCTCCTGTCTCCAGCTGGAGTTAGCTGGAAAAGGAGCTTTGCGTCCATAAGTTTGGGTGATCTCTCTAGTGGAGAGGTCTCAGCTCAGCTGCGAGCCCCTCACACCTGGCTTCTTTAAAACAGCTGGACAGTCCTAAAGAAATGTCTTTCATTTCCAGGAGAAGAGATTCGTCAGTATCTGATTGGACCCCAGGGCCCACCGGGGCCTCCTGGACCAGGAGGAGATGGAATGGCTCTGTCACTGGATTATGATGAGTTGACCAGGCGGTTTATCAGCTACTTGTCAAGTAAGGGTCTTTTTAGTGTGTATTTCCCTCTGTTCTCTTGAGAGCTGACCAAATAGCTCATGCAGTCAATGAAAACTTTTCCAGTGTTGACTGAGTGAAACCCTAAGTACAGAGACGTCCTCACAGAGATTGTGAGAGACTTGGAGATTAGAGATTGTGAGAGAACAAAGATACCTTGTGACTAAGGCATTATCCAGACACGAGGAATGAGTTCTTGCTTTGCTAAGAACTGAGCTGAGGGCCATCACCTCACCTTAGCCATCTTAGGAGTCCCATCAATGCCTTCAATTTCCTTTATCTTCCTTTTCTGTCTGGGTCTGTGGCCAGGATGTATTTCACTGGGGAGGAGTTGATCTATGCCCGCTTCGTGTCAAGGCAGCCCAGGCGATGAGCTTGCAGCAGCCTTCCTGCACTGCCTGCGAGCGAGCCCTGCAGCCTACCTGCTCCCACTGCACAGCCCCTTTTGGTAACATGCTATTGTTGGATCTGTCTGATTTTGCAGGTTCTGGGATGAACATTGGGCTCCCTGGACCACCTGGGCCTCCGGGGACACCTGGCATATCGTACAGTGAGCTAGCAGCGTACCTGCGAAGTAAGCCAACTTCCTGACTCCCGTGCCACATGCCACAGGTTCCTCCACACCCCCAGCATCTTTTTCCAGGCCCAGTCACACTAACAAAGCTCAATATGTGAGGGCGCTGCCACAGGGTCCCTACCATCATCCCCGATCTGCAAAGGACTCATTTGTGAGTGCAGAACTTTTCCTTTTGGCTGTCACCACAAATAGACCTCTACAAGACTGCAGTGATCCTCTCTGCCTCAGTTAAAGCCCTGCAGGCCTCCTGGGCAACGCCAGGAGAATGTGCTTCTTGAGATTTGTCTTCTCAAACTCTGCAGCATAAAAGAGCTTCTTGGACTTTTAAAAAATATATCTAAAAATATGAACCTCTACACTCTTTGGGGTCTCCACTCAGGGAAGCGGGCTGCACCAGCAAGGCCACACTATATGGTGCTGGGGAGAAAAAAGTACCTCAGGCTTGGTTTTAGTTGGCATTACCATATTGTCAGGGAAAGTTCATCAGAATTGCAGAGGGTTGGGTAACATCTTATCTTCCCTTGTGTCTTGCAGACTCTGAATTCAGTGGTCTCGTTGGTCCCCAAGGGCCTCCAGGGCCTCCAGGGATCCCTGGATCACCCGGTGCCTCTCTGGAGGACATCTCTGCTTACCTACAAAGTAAAGCACCTGGGTTTCTCACAGCTGGCAGGGAGGTTCTGGGGGGAACTGAGCCTGAGGTTTAGCTCACTGGGACCTGTGAGTGCCCACTGGGAACCAGGTCACGTGAAAAAATCTCAGCTGGAAAGGGCTGGAATCTGGGGTTGGAACCTTTAAGCTTACAAGACTCCTAGATGTGCCATTTTCTTGTCCTCTCACTGTAAGTCATCTTTCTTTCTCTCAAGATGTGGGATACTCTTCCATCTCCGGAGTGCAGGGCCCACCTGGCCCGCCGGGCCCTCCAGGGCCACCAGGCTTCTCGGGAACCGGGCTCCTGTCCTACGCAGACATCACCAACAGCGACGAGTTCCGGAGCGAGCTGATCCAGTACCTGAAGAGTAAGGGGACGGTGTCCATCCCGTGCTGAGGCAGCCCTGTAGCAGCCTTCCTTGAGGAGGCACTGGAGCAACAACACCTTATCCCCGTGGGCTCATCCCAACACTTCCCTTACAGGCTGTAGGGCAGTCAGCTTCACCCCATAGGCCTGTCTCCTCTCAGTCCAACTGCAAGGCCAAAGTCCTTGTTGTGAGCCTGAAGGAACAGGCACTGGGCAGTCCCGAATGGCCTGCACTGAGCAGTGAGCCGTTAGTAAGGTCAGCTGCAGACTTTTGCCATTGGAAAAGCGTTTTCTTTGAGAAACCCCTTCCTACAGAGAAAACGATGATGTGAGATTTGGAAGGCATCTGGGCCAGCTGTGAGGCAGCACTGCCCTGAGCTGTCACGCTGGCAAATCATCCAGGGCAGCCTTTCAAGGACAAGGGGGTGCCCTCACTTCTGGGAGCCTGGGCGCAGAAGGCCCTTCTGGCAGTGCTGCTGTCCTTGACCTGAGAGCAGTGCACCCATCTGCAGAACCATCGGGTGTGGGGTGGGGCAGGTATCCCCGTGTCCCTGAAATCCCCTCAGCGCCTCTTGTATTTTGCAGGCGATGAAATTCGAAGCTACATCTCGGGGCCGCCCGGGCCCCCTGGGCCACGGGGACCACCAGGACCCAAAGGAGACAGCGGTTTGGTGGCTGGGTCTCTGGCGTCAGTGTATAGCGAGTCGCTGGCTTCTGAGCGGTCGCACGGAGGATCCCGTGGTGCTGAGGGCTCCCACGGGGCGTCGCTGGGCGCAGGCAGCTCTTACAGCAGCTCCATGAGCAGCATGTCATCCTACAGCGCCTCCATGGGCAGCGAGGGCTCCTACGGTGCCTCCGTGGGTGGTGATGGCTCTTTTGATGACTTGCTGGCAGCTGAGGAGTCCCACAGGAGATCAGCAGGTTCCGGCAGATCCTACAGCAACTCCTTCTCTGGGTCCCTGGATTACAACGAGCTGGCGCGCCACGTGTCAGAGAACCTGCAGAGTGAGTGGGACACCTCCCTGTACATGCTGCCACCCCATTCCCTCGCCCCATTCCTTTCCCTCGCCCTTCCTGCTGCCTGCAGCTATCCCTAACATCCTCCCACCCCAGCATCCAGCCACAGCTCCTTTCAAACAACGTCTTCATCTCCTCAGGCCGAGGTATCCTCCAGGACCTGATGTCTTACACTGGACAGGGGCCACCAGGTCCCCCAGGCCCTCCTGGTCCCCCTGGAATCAGCAGGGTCTTTGCAGCCTATGGCAATGTCACCGAGGACCTTATGGACTTCTTCAGAGGTAAGTGACGTTGACCTGCTGTTTCTGGCTCATGCATGTGAGGTCTCTCCAGCCTCTTTAAGGAGTTAACAACCCTTTCACCCTTGCATGCTGAAGAAATATAATCAAGATGCAAAGCTGGAGGCAGGTGGTCTTTCCATCCCCTTCCTCCCTTGCTGTTCTCATCATTAGGAGGGCCATCAGGCCTTCCCACAACTTGTAGGAAACTCACCCCAAACCCTAAAGACTTGCAAACCCTGTGGCCCATTTTAAGCTGGTTGGGCTGCCATGTGTAGGGCAAAACGAGAGAGCTGCTGCTCAGTGCTCTCACATTGCGTGGACCAGCTCCAGCCCTGGTGACAGCCAGGGCACTTGTAGGGGTGGCAGAGCAGTGCTGGTGCCATGAGCTCACAGCCTGCCATAGGACTTTATTGGGACCAAAACCATTTACAAAAATCCTGCCCTGCTCAGTGTAATCCCATCTAACCTAGAGCGATGGACTGCCTGTGTGACTCAGCGCTTCTCTAAGCGAACACAGAGTCCTCTGCAGGTGGTTTGTCCTGTTCCTTCATGCTCACTTTTATTTTCCTCTCCAGCACATGGAACTGTCCAGGGGCCTCCTGGTGAGAAGGGCGAGCGGGGTTACCCCGGACCCAAAGGTGAGGCCGGCCACCCCTTCCCTCTCACGCCGTGTCCACAGGGGTGGTTGGTGCTGGGCTGCTCTCGGGGTCCCAGCCCTGCTGCAGGCCCTCAGCCCAAGCACCCTCCCCTGGTCTCCCTTCCCCTGCCTGGCCCTGCTTGCAGGCTGTCATGCTCAGGGTGAACTCGGCCTTCTTGTTCCTTCAGGTGACCCTGGACCGATGGGCCCGCCGGGACGCCATGGGCAAAGGGGACCCAAAGGAGAGAAAGGCGAGAAAGGTAGGGACGTCTGCCCCCCAGGAGAGTGGGGCTGGGCTGGAGGATCCCCCAGACACTGGCCCAGCTCTGGGGAACTGACACAGCCTGCGTTAGGTTTCTGTTGTTTGATTTAAAGTTTTGATTTGTTTTGCCCATATGAATGCTTCAAGTAACCCGCCTTTCAACTTCCTTGTCCCCAGGTGAACAAGTGTACGTTGGCAGAAGAAAAAGAAGAAGCGTTGGGGTTTAAGGAAAGAGCCAACTCAGCTCTGCACTGGGCAGCGTTCCTAGCAGCCCACAGAGAATCTGTGTGGATCTTCACTGCCTTACTGCTAACATGTCCTCGCCAGTAAGCTAACTCCTTAGACTCGATAGTTCGGTGTTGCTGCTGAGGTTTGAATGGCTCCGGGACGTGTCCAGCACGGCCCTGCTGTGGGTGTTTGTTCCTGTTGTGAATGTGTGCCTTCGTGCCCCGACTTCCCAGGTGTGTGCGTCTGGGGGCTGACCAGGGCTCCCCGGCCCTGCCAGCCCAGGCTTCTTGTGTTACTCCTGGCTATGTAAAAACCTATCATTTTTTTTAATCAACTATCCAAGTATTCAGCAAAAAAAGAAAACAGAAATCCTTCCCCACCGAACAACTGTTTTTTTAGAGCTCAGATTCAGACAAAAAGTGCTGTAGGAAGCTCTGGGACAGCTTTCTGAGCGCCCCAGGATTTCTTCTCCACGTGTTTGCTGTGCTGGCCACAGGCAGGAGGACCTGGTGAAGCAGGTGGGGGGCATGCACAGAGACAGAACCAAAGCACTTTTGTTAAACAATTTGTTGACTTTTAAAAAATATTTTTGTATTCTATTTTTTAAACATCAGGAAAAAATAACTTTTTAATGTAAACATCCCCATTAAAGTGTATTTTATACCCCCGCATGTGCCTATCAGTGTCACCTTGGGCAGTCAACCAAAATCGGTGATTGTAGCAGCTGCAGCATGTGGTCAGAGTGGCTGAGGGCTGCTCTTCTGCTTCTCAGCACCGGTACATGATGGGAGCAGGCAGCGAGTTCTTTCCTGGTGTGGTTTTCAGTCTTGTTACTGGGGGCCTCTGCACACTGCCACCACATCGCCTTGCTTGCCCTGAGGCAATTCGCGTCACAGGCTGGGCTGTGGAGGAGGCAGCCCGAATTTGGAGTGAATTTGGAATTCCCTCACACCTCCCTTGAGTTTCATGCAAGTATTCCAAGAACAAAACAGAGGTCATCTCAGCAAACTGTGATTTTTATTGTATTTACAGCAGAATTATTACAATATTCTACAGAAAGCCATGAAATCAAATTGCTTTTTAAAAACGAGACCAAAAAAAATAAAACACAGAAAACAAACAAAAAAAACTGGTGTATGGCTGCTACTGCAAATTTATTTCCATGAGCTGTACATACAGAGATCCTTAGCCAACTATTTATCCATCTCTTGATTTTTGGTTGCTTCCTGTAAGGCAAAATTAACTTGGTTTGTGAACACAAAACATTCAACGAACTGCTGGGACGAGGTGAGGCTGGAGCTGCCGTGCATTTCCAGGCTTTGTGACAGAACAAACAGCGCCCTGCCCGGCTTGCTTACAGAGAACAGGGGCAGGACAGCGCAACAGCTGGGTTTCACTGGATGGCTCTAGAATGCTTAGTTCCTGCTCTTTCCCCCTTTCAGCCTGGGTGATTGATGATCAGAGAGAAAGGGGCTTTACCTAGCATGGAAACCGTGGAAGATGTTTCATAAAATCAGAGCAACGCGGGGCTCAGTAACGCCCTTCTGCTTTCAGTGCAGAGAAGTGCGTGAGCCCTTACTCAGTTGCTGCTTTAAGCACATTTTAGCTTTAGAGGGCTTCTGCTTCCCTCTGGAGCCACTGACTGCCCTTGGGCCAGGAGTGCAATAGTTACAGAAACGAAGGACGAGGACTGAGGCAAGAAAAAGAGGCTGAAAAACAACTAAAAGCTCTGCAAACAGCATCACCTTCCAGCTAGAGAAATGCTATGAAGCTTTCTTCCTTTCCCTCCCTTTATCTGCTCTCATCCTTTGTAAGACTAAGAAACGTGCCAGGCCATCCTGGCCCCGCCTTGTCTGGGGCTGAGGAAGGTTAGCTCTCTCTGACCTCATTTCATGTCTGCTGTGAATTAAACACAGACAGGGACTGGGAAACACATGTGGACACATCAACACAAGGAAGGTTCTCTGAGATCTAGAAGTACAGATCTTGCAGTACAATGACAGGGCTGTAACTGCTAACATGCAAAGCAGGAAGTTACCCAGGTGGTGGCCAGCATCAGGGCTCCTCCTTTCCCCGAGCTCCAATGACTGCGGCACCACTGCCTTCATTTTGCTGCCATAAAAGACATTTTTACACTGTGGCCTGAAGAAAGCAATTACATTACTGTTTTGCCTGGCTCTATCAGACTCTGACTTTGTTAAGGTGCTAAGGTTCCTATGTATTCTTTAAGAAAAAAAATCCTGTTCCCTGTAGATATATCAAAGGTCTCTGTGATAGAAGAATCATTTTTAAATACCTGGCTTGCTGGCTCTTAAGCCATGTGAGGGGTTGGATACTGAACAAAGTCCTGCGAAGAATCACCGAGTGAACACCCATGGTCAGGACACCGCGGGTCAGGGTGGTGGTACCAACAGCTGCAGCGCTGCCCCCTCTCACTTTGAAGATCTAAAGGAAAACCTTTAACAATAAATTAGCATAAATCTAGTCAACCATAGAAGTAGCCTCCATACCATAGCTTTTCGTGCCACACTTGCTTCTTACGCATTCAGCAGAGACCTTGAAAGAAAACCACGGAGTTCTGTGGGAAACAGAGCAGCAAACGTGCTGGAGTATTCCCTCTTCACCCAAGTAACAGCAAAGTTTAAACTAATTTAAGATTAAAAGAGCTTGGTCATCCAAAGATCTCCCTGGTCCACCTGCAAGGCTGCACTGGCAGAGAATTACAAGACACTGGGAGCAGCTGAGCTCCCGTAACTGTCAGGCTGTGAGAAGAACTGCTGACTCCTCTATTTACAATGCCCCATCCCAAGAAAGCTAATTTAGCAACTGCTGAAATCTGCTTTCAGAGCTGATTAAAAATTGTGAGGTCTGAATCCGTCAGAGGCCATGAGCTTGCATGGAGATATTTTTCTTGTCCAAACCAACTGTAAATAGAGGAGCAGAGAACAATGCACTGCGCTGTGGTGCACGCGCTTTAGGGCCTTTGTTCATCTTCCTGCAGCCAGCAGCTGTGATGTAAAAGGAAGGTGAGCACGAACCAGTATTTGCTCAGCTTCTGAGGGGCACGTAGAAAGAATGAGACCTGCCAGAAACTCAGCAAGCCAGCAGACTGTTTTGACTACAGAAAACACACCTAACTACCTCTGAGACAGAGCTCTTGCCATTTATTAAAGGGATTATGTGACACGTGATAGGAGAGAGATTGGATTTTATATCTCATAAGATCTCTTCCAGGCCAATGCGAGACTAAATCTATTTGAATTGGATTTTCTGACAGTGCCCTAACAGCATACACCTCCTCTTTCATGTTCCACAATGCTGATAAAATGCTGGCTTTCAATCTAAACATGTAAGTACCTATGTTAGCTCCTGTTATCCCAGAGAAGTGGATTTGCACACCAGGTATCAATTCTCAGCACAGTCACAAGACTGCAGCTGCTTAACAGCGCTCTACAGCTCCAGACACAGCCAAGGACTCGCTAAGGCTTCGATTGTTACATTCAGTCCCTCCGTGCACCACACAACTCAGGCATTTGTACAATTTACAGTGAGGTCAGATTGCAGGAGCTTGTGTGAGAAGGATCTTCAAATTAAAGATTTACCAGACATAGACAGAGGTAACCACTATGCCAATATATATTAGCAAGTTATCACTGAAACTGCCGAGAATCTAAGAAGATTAACATTTCTCTGAGAATTTAATGTGGATAAAGGCAGAGATAATCCAGAAGAGGAAATCTGCCTGCCAAGTTTACTCTCCAAATAAATCACTGAGCCTGCTCCATACAAAATTGCAAACAAATTCTGTTAAATACAGAGGTGAAGATTACTCAATGTTATTTTAGTAACGGTCAATTTATGATGGTGGAACTTAAAGGAAAGGCCTTCAGAGTCTTTTTTCAGCCTACTGAACAAACAACTTAAGGAACTTTGCATTTAGCAACAGATAACATTCTAGAGATAATGATATGTGAATTTACAACGGTACACAATACAGTGATATAATAAAATGCCAGAAATTAAGGCTAGCTATATTAAAGTAATTATGCTATCAAAAAGTTACAAAAATTAAATTAAAACATGCATTTTCCAACTGCTTTTACTGTGCTGCAAATTTTAAATGTCTTCACTGAGAAGGTATAGTTTCAACATCCAAGGATTTCAGCATCCAAGATTTCAACCGCATCTGATTAAAGTCCTATGTTAATTTGAGTTCATTCACGTGCATCAATACTGTTCCCATGAAATGAACATCGTGTAAATGTTCACCAGTCTCACATTAAATGCAAGCTAGCAAAACAAAACCAATGTTGCAGTTGACGCCCAAAGAGACTAGAAAGTTAGGCCTCAAATAACAGAAAACAAATACTATTTTACAAATTTAACGCCAGCATACCAAATACAGCTTACAATACTGTCTTGATATGACTCGAACCATTACAAGGAGTGCAGTAAAAGTGACCTAATACACTTTTCCTTCCCTACCAGCTATGAGAAACATTTCAGATTTTTTCCACTGCAGATCAGTCAGGTAAATAACTTATTTTACATCTATGAACTTAAAAAATAAAAACCGTCTATGTTAGTACGTGGCAACACAAAAGCAAAAAACCAGCTTCATTAAGTATTTTGTCTATATATTTAACTTAAATCTTTCTATAAAATAAAATGACTAAAACAAACAAACAAAAAAAATCAAGTTAACATTTCCAACCAAATCAGACCTCTGCCATGGTTATCCATAAATACAACCACCCACCTCCACTTCTGCGATGGAGTTCCAATGAACAGGCTTTGGTAAGAACAGAAGGATGGCTCTACCCATTCCCGGTACAGTTAGAGCGACCGCGTGCGTCTCGCACAATGCTTCCTAAAAAATACATTCTACAGCTTTTCGATTTGTAGAACTAACCACCTGTAATAGCTAAGGAAAACAACAAACTGTGCATTTTAAAGTTAGCATTTCTTTCACCTTTACATATTTTAGTGCAAAATATTTTAGGGTGAGGATTTACAACAAAAATGGCAGTAGCAGCAAGAAATCTTCTGTTTTGTACAGTAACAACAATGCAAAGGAGCTTTACTTTGTTTTTGTTTCATAAGTGACAAATACTACCCTGTTGCCAGGATTAGTATACGGAAGTGTTTCAGGCACTGTATTAATTAAACTAGCACCCCATTTCATTATGGAACTAATGGACAAAATATGTAATGGAGATCAGCTCAGTTTAATTTATGCCAGAGGTTTCTTTTTTTTTTTTTTTAAAGAAGTTGCAAAGGTTTTTACTGTTACCATCCATATTTAAACACAAGGGTTCATTTTTTATGATTATTGGCATGTTCTGAGCAATTAGTTTCAGTCCTCACTATGAAGACACTGCTCAACACTAACATTATAAACCTCTTGTGGCAGTTTCAGTTGTGGAATTCTCTTGTGTAGAAATGACACACTTAAAAACATAGTAGCAGAACTTATACAGTTTAAATATTCACATAAGAAACCGTTTTTTTGTGATGAGAAAGGTTATAATTCATATTTTAGGCTTACTTAAAGTCAAAACCATAGATAACATACTTTTTGAGACTGAGATAAAAAAAAACATTCTTGAAACATCTGAAGGACATCACATTACCATTATACACCAACTCCTTTTCTCTTTTCTTCCATTCAAAGTAGTAAAAAAAGAATGATCGTGACACTGATTGTCTCCACCGAAAACAAAAAGTGCCAGGTCTTTTGATGTACTCCACAGATTAGATCAGGTTAGACGACGGGCATGAAGAACTCCAAATATGAAAAACCTACAGCAGTTCCCAGAGTTACGACCCAGTGGAGTGAAGGCTGGGGATTGGATAGAATTTGGAAATCCGGCTTTGTGTTGAAGGGTTAAGGCATTCAGATTCTCCAGTCATTTTAAAGAAAACTTCCTGCTCTTGCAGTTTTCTGGCAAATTCTTCTTCCAGTGTCTAAAACCAAGATCAGATTGTTATATGAATATAAGGCAATGGAAGTACAAGAAGCCTGTTCTACTGCTGACAGTCTGATACAAGATCTTAACAAAATGAACAAACAGACTAAACAAACAGCTACCACCACAACCCTCTCTATTTGTTACTTCATCCTCTTTTTTTTTTTTTTTTAATATCCTATTCGCTTTTGAAATAGAGTCCTAAAACAGATTTACTCCAGCTAAGATGTTTTATACGCAATTATTCAGACATGCCCTGCAAGAGGACCACAGGAAGAGGCTGATAACGTGAGCCTTTTTTGTTGCACATATTTTAACTTAATATAAGTGAACTATAGCAGTTTTGTATAGTAGCTCAATTCTCCTCCTCAGCAAAATATATATGATCTGTATTTGCTAGGTTTAACACTTCATTATATTCCAATTCAAACTGCTCCAATTTACCTTTTTTCTTGGTCTCAATTTCTCTCTCCATTCCTTCAGCTCTTGGCTGTGCTCTTCATCCAGCTCTTTTAGCTTCTGAGTCTCATGCTCAACCAGTAGATGGCATTTTTCATTCTTAAAACAAGATAAAGATAATCCTTGTCAAACTAATTCAGATTAGACAACTTAATATTTGTCTAGTGACATATGTTGTCCTAATTCTTTTTAATTAGCTTATTAGCCTGTGCAAACAGTGACGTACATAATTACAAGATAAAAGTTTGTTGTGGGTCTGCATTATCAAGAGCTGATCTTGCCACCAGAACCAATGGAGATAAGAAATACTTGTAAATCTAAACACGCTGCTGAGTACCATTCAGAGAGCAGCCGACAGCGCTACTCCAAACTGTGGTCACTGCCTAGTAACACCACCCAAGGTCACGAAGCATTTCTGCTTTGTTTTCTGATTTTTTTTCTCTAATTGTATAATTTATTAAAATCAATTACATTAAAAAGGAGTTAGTTTGTTGGTTTTTTATTGGAAAAATACTTCCAAACTTCTGGAAGAATACTTCCAGTACTTCAACTCTTGGTGAGTTGAAGGAGTTGAGACTAACAAATGGGGTCTAGAGAGACAGAAACATGCTTGCATAGAAGCAGCCACAGAATCACCCTGTAATGAGAAGGATAATCAAACCACACGTTAAGTTTCACATTCCTTTAAGTTATACACGTTTGTTTAGCTGCCAGGGGCCTTTTGAAGCATGGCAAGAATACGGTTTAGCATTTGGCTGCAACAATTCTTTAATATTAAAGAGCAGTTGGCAACTGCAGTCTCTAAAGCCCTTCTTGTTCCTAAGACTCCAGTCCCAGCTGGCTCTGATGCAGAGTATGAAAGCACAGCAACAAAAATGACAAGCACTTGGCTAGTCCTGAGTGCAGCTAAGGGCCAACTTCTCTTGATGTGGCTCAGAGTAGCCTTAATCTGCTTGATTTTGCTTTAGCTGAAAGTCTCACACAGACTCCCACGGTACTTGGGGATTTGCTGGGGCGTATTAGTAGTAGCACAGCCAGGGCCTGTTTTCACCAGATGCAGGAAAGCCATGGGTAGAAGTAGCTTCACTGGCCAATGGAAGATGGAACCTCCCTCTATACAAAGGTGATCAGCAGGTGATCCATTTAATGCATTAAAACTGCCTGGTGTCCCCAAAGCAGAGAAGAAGCAGACGTCATGGAAAAGGATGCCTGGCCTTCAGTATGCAGAACCTACTTCTACCAAATGCATACGAAAAACAACAACATTGAATTCCTTACTGCAAGAAGAGCATTCCTTCTAAGTAGCTTCCAAAAGCTCAAAAGTGGCAGCCTGCACGTTGCAAAGACTCCATGACTTGTGGGCAATGCCTGGTGCTGCCTACCTCTGCTCCAAATAATGACATTTGAGCAAAAGCAGGTTAAAACGAAACATTTCCTACACAGAACAGTGCTGGGAACTTGGTAAATATTCTAGGAGCTACCATCTGCCTATGGCTCAAGCTCTTCTTATGTGTAAAATGATTTCTTATTAATTGATGTTAGGTTCTGGGCCTGGTTAAACAGTATCATGCAGGCCTTTAAAAGCAACGTTGAAAAAAATCCACATGAATCAGTAAAAATGTTTCTGCTTTGCCTGTGTCTGTTATTAACATGAATCTTCCCACTGAACGTTCATTTAATGTCATCTATTTTTAACCTGTAACTGATGCAGTTCTCTGATGTTTGCTTCACACTGCAACTGAAGGTCCCGCATTTGATTTTCATGTTTCTGATGCTGAGCCAGTCTCTCATTTTTCTGTCTCTTTTCTTCTTGAACTGCAAACTAAAATTAAAAAGATGATTTGTATCATGCCTCTATATACAACAGTTTACATGAGTCAAAAAGTGTTTAAAACAAGTATAAACACCATACAGTAATAGTGATTTGAATGGTTTTAAGATATATGAATATCGACTGTATTTTTATTTTATTTTTAGCTCCTACAAATGGAATGGCCTCACAGTTTTGTCCACCATTCCTTTTTTCACTGCACTCTAATCTCTCTGTAAAGCACAGCACATTTCACTTTCAGACACCTGAAGTTAACTCTCTCTAAAGCTAAGTGACACAGAGGTGTTGCTACAAGTCTTGGTTGAGGTTGACGTTAAGCAGTAAGGAAGCTATTTCCCAGATTTTACTTCCCAGATTTTTTTTTTAATCCTTCCATTGCTCGTCATATGGAAACCATGATCTGGGACTTCTGTGCATAAAGCAAATCTCTAAAACCTTCACAATGTTCCCTTTTAAAGGATGACAGTTATTCTAAATAAATTCTAATTTCTAAATAAATTCTGATTTCTAATTTCTGTGCATCTCCACAACCTCTCCAGACAACCTGCTCCATTGTCTGACCACCCTCACAGTGATTTTTTTCCTCATTCTTAAGTTATACACTTACATTGACTTACATAAAACTATTTCAGTTTCTGCCGACTGCCTCTCATCCTGTCACTGGGCTCCACTGAGAGAATGTGGCTCTCCCTCCCCTCCTCCCTCCCATCACGCATTTATACATGTGACTACCATCCTCCTGAGGCTTCTCTTCTCCAGACTGAAGCATCCAACAAGTTCAGCCTCTCCTCTTACACCACGATCCACTGATCCCTTAACCATCACCACGGCCCTTGACTGGACTTGCTACTTAAGCTGTCTGTCTTGCTCTGGGGAGCCCAGCACAGGACCCAAGATGTGCCTCAAGTGAAAAGGGGAAGACGACTTCCTCCCACCTGCCAGCAGCACTCTTCCTCACGCAGCCCAGGATGCTGCTGGGCTTCTTTGCCACAAGGGCACGCTGCTGTGTTGGCACACTGTTGGCTCACGTTCAACTTGCTGTCCATTGGGACCACTGCGGCCTTTTCAGCAAAGCTGCTTTCATGGCAGTCAACACCCAGCATGTGCTGGTGCCTACAATTACTCTTCCTGAGGTGCAGGACTTTGAGTTTGCCTTTGTTGAACATCATGAGGTTCACCTCTGCCCAATTCTCCAGCTTGTGAATCCTTCTGAATGGCACCAGACACATCCATGCATCAACCTAGTTTTGTACCACCTGCAAGCTTGCTGAGAGTACATTCTTGCCTGTCGTCACACTGACATTTACATCACATCAAGATTTCACACTACTAAAATAATTTTTATTACCTGCTTAATTTTTTCACGATCTTGGTCTGGAGAGGCTAATGAATTGATTCTTAAACTTTTCTTAAACATAGCCATTCGAGTCTTTGCTTCACTTCGCTGGATTTTAGGCAATCTGGCTCTTTCCTGAGTTTGCTTGTTCTTTAACTCCTCAATAAGGCGTTGATTATATCTCTGCATTTGTTCCGTTTCCTAAAACATTAACCACACAGAAATGTTACAGAATACTCGTTATTTTATAACTGTTACATCATTTCATCAATAAGCACGTTGTTTGAGCGTTTATTTCAGCAGAAACCAGCGGCCCTGCCCTAGTGGTAGGGATAGGGAGGATCAAGTCTTCCTTTTATTCCAGGGAGCTCTGGATCATGCCCAACCCATACAAAGTTATTTAGTCATCGAAGAAATATGGTGTATATTAGCAGTTGTAATCCGTACAACTTGTGAATTACATTTTTTAACTGTCTCTGCACTAAAGTTTCTCCTTTCAAAGAGGAACTGAACCTCCACTCCTGCAGTTGTAAAGTTACAGTCTGGCTTAGATTTGCAAGATTTGAACTACTCTAAGGTTTATTTGTTTTTCAGTACATAGCACAAAACGTATACAGCATGGAAATACCTGCACAGGTATTGCCTAGGCAAGCAAAGAGCTACCTGAAGAGATCACAAGTCTAAAATGTATTGGAAATCAAGTAAATATAAAATACATTTTTGATTTAATACACAAAAGGAAGTGTTAAAATCAACACTAACTTTTTCATGCCTCTTAAGCAGCTGGTGCCTCTGCATGAAGTACTGATCCTTGAGCTGCTGTTTGAGGAGTTGGTGTTTCTCTTGTAGGTGTCGCTCCTCCAGCTCCCAGATTGCAGCTTCACGAGCTGGAAAAAACACAGGCTGGTTTAGAAAGCACAATACAATCATTCTGAATCCACCTGCAAGTGGATGTTTAGAAGTGGCCTACAGCTGCATTTTAAGAGCAAAGCTTTTCTATAGCACATGGCTTTATTGCAGTTCCTTATAAGTCATAAAGGCCTCTGATTTCAGAAGTTTCAGGCAGACTGTTGGTTTATTAAGATACAGCACAAATATGTCTTTAAGGAGAGAGTCTGACGCTGAATACCTCTCATGAGCTGCTGTTTGTTGTTGAGGCAATCGCGTTCAATAGTGGCTAGTTCTGTCTTCTGCTGCTGAATTATTTTCTTTAGAGATGCGTCCAGTTCTTGTTGCTGCTTCTGCACAAATTCCTGTTCCTGGTGGAAACCAATAGAAATAAATTAAATTTTGTTCCTCTAGCCACATTACTGTTTAATGGAATTCCCAGTTCCGTGTTATATATACACAAAAACAAATACAGCTAAGAAAATTTGAGCTAACATGCCTCGTGCTATAGAACTACCTATCTCTTGTATTTTCTATGCAGAGAGTAGAGAATATTTTTAATATTTAAATACTTTCAGAAATAAGAACAAAGGCAACAGACTAACCAATCATCTGTAAATCATTCCAGCTCATCTCTCCTCAAAACAAACTGCAAGTTCAAAGCTAGCGAAGACAAACATGTTCAATGTAAAGCTGATCTCAGTATATCAAATGTCATGGATTCGTGGATGTAAGAAAAAAGCATTTCTGATTATTTTGCTTTGGGTTATTAGGTAAAGCCTATTTGTTTATATGTTGGGTTTCAGGTTTGTATCTCTATCTGTAGTGCTTCATCCTGTCATGAACTCAAGTAGTTTATCACGTCACAAATACCAAGTTTCTGATGGAGGTTTGGAATCCCCTCAGGCTGCCATGAAGACTCCCAATGGCTTTCATGGGAACTGTGTCCTACAGGACTTAGAGACTCGGTGCACCAGAGCTGACCTGGCTCCTTGCAAAGTGATACACCTGCCATCTGCGTGCTGCAGTCCCCGTATCACCTGCATCTTCCTCTTATCTAGCGCATTCCAGTCTGTGGCATCACCTTACAGAGAGCAGGTAGTAGTAGGAAGCCCCCACCACACCCCGAGGACGTCCTGTTGCATTTCTTCTCTGCCACTATTCAAAAACCAAACCCCAAACATATCTACAAGCATGCAGGCATGCGCACACGCTTAAAGAATTAAAGCAGATGCTTCCATCAGAATATAAATGTCAAAAAAAGCACAATAGCAGTGTAGGTATCAGAGCCAAGGCGAGCAGCTGCAGAGCTTGCTGTTGTACATAACAAAGCAAAAAGATGGCCTGTTGGAACGGAGATGGCATGAGGCAGGAAAACAGTGCTGGGTGATGTGTGGAAGGGCCTCCTGAGCTAAGCTTTTTACTTTATTTTTACTGAATGAGCCATCAGCAACATATGGAATTAGGTATTTGTCTAAAATCCTTTGTTATATGTGCAGGAGCATCTTGATTTTCATCTCCACAGAAAGTCATTGAATAGCAGACAAGGCTTTCGTTTCTCCCAGGGGGCAGCAGAGTTGCACAAGTAACAAAACCAGAGGGAGGAAGCTGGGGAATGCTCAGACAGCAGCAGACCTGGGGGTACAAAAAGGACTGGGAGGCCACCTTTGTGAACGACGCCAGGCATTTGTAACCAAATACGTAGGCTGAAGAAAAACACTGCTTTGGTTCCCTTGCTCGATAGGGAAAGGATACAAAAACTAGAAGTTTATTTTGAGCATGTGGGCACATAATTAATACTACGTATGATGTGCTAGGAGTTTTTTGATTTAGGAAGTGCATGAGGACAGCTGCTCTAGTGTAGTCATGGTCAAAAAACAATTATGCTTGGGATTTACTGTCAGTAATTTAAATATCATTGCTGCTGCATCTACACTGTAAATCTTAAAAACACAAAAACCCCAAAACACACAAACCATGCTAATTGCTATTACTAAGACAAACCTGGCAATTGCAGAAAACAGTCTGGCCTTTCTGCTTCCCACATCTACCCAGGTATCACATAAATAACAAGCACTGACCTTACTGAAGAACATGCTGGGTGGTGCAAAAGGCAGGCAGTACAAGGCAGTCTGCCTTTTAAAAAATACCACCTGGTTTTGCTCAGTAAGTATCTTAGACTCCCACCTTTACAATACACAATCTCACTGCATGCAGAGCATACAAGTCACACTGTTCCTCACATGTGCTGAACAAATAACACACACCAGAGACCAGCGTTATATCATGTTGGAGAGATACTTCAGGTGTCTTGCCCAGAGGACAGTAAAAAGACCAAAATTTCAGTAAATAGTGCAGTGATAAAACATTTGTGCTAACTCTCTTGGAGGCGGCAGTGAAACTGATCAGCACATATGCGGAGGAGAAGAAAACCACACATTTGGAAAATTAGGGAAATAAAACTTTTTGGTTTGCATTTTAGGACTTACATCCTGCATTTGTGCGTTGAACAGTGTACACGAAGACAACTGAAAAGACTGAATCATAACCTGAGCAACGCCCTGTGGGACACAACGTACTTCCCATGTCAGAATACAATCAAATAGAGCTGATCTTCAAAAGAAAGAAGGTAACCTCTGCTGTATGTTAGAAATACACATTCAAAATGTCAAATCTAATTGCAAAAAAGGTAGTTGCTGACAGTAAAAATTCTGGCCATCTAAGATGTTCCATTTGCACCTTGCCTAGTACTTCCTCATTCCAAGTAAGGATCTTCCAACTTTAAAATCGTCCCTTACTTTAACATAGTGAAACCAGCGAAGGAAACAAAGTCACCACAACCATTATGAAAATTTAGTTCCTGAATTGTTTCCTTAACAAGCTTAGAGACACATCCTGGGTATGGGGCGAGCTGTAACTCAATCAAATTCTCAGCTGGGAAATCCCCTCTTGAACCGAACATGTAATCAGATAGAGCTGCTGGTACTTTCTGCTAGGTCACAATCATTTAATCTTTAAATTACTCAACCCAAACCTGCTCTGCTGGGGTACAAACTCACTCACCTACAAACTACGGCCATCACAACAGCATTTTTTCTGAAATATTAGCCTCTGTCCAGCTAGCTCATATAAAGGCAGCAAGTTTGAAGGCGTGACATTATATTTGATGTCTTATAAAGTTTCTCTACACCTACATTTAGACGTTAAATAGTTTCGTTTCACCTAATCTGTTCTGCTACTAGAATATGATGCCTAATGCTTACCTATTCTATATATGTTCTTCCCCTGTGCTTGTAGTGCCCCAAAATAACTTCTGCCTGAAACCTCCATCATTTGACAGACCTGCAGGTACTTACCACTCATAAAAGCACCGTAATGAAAATTGCCATAGAAAAATTGTTATTTTTTTGGCACAATGTAACAAAACATGATGCTTAACAGCACAAACTTGAAAATCACCGCTCCTACAATTCTACACATTATACTCCACGGGAAGTGACACGGGAATATTTGAAGAAAAGAGAGCAATCCACAGGGTTAGTTTGAGTTAAGTTTCATGTTCACTCAACAACAACAAGTGAAATTATCAAGCTGTGTGAATACTGCTGCCTTTTGTATTTTAGTAGCTTGAAGCTGCCATTGTTACCTGAGCATGCTGGCTTTGTGCAAGCTCCTCTTTCTTGCGTTTCATGAGCTCTTTTCTCAGCTCTTTTGGTGCTTTCTCCACTTCACATAAAACCTACAGTGTATATAAGCATGCAGAAGGTGGCGAAAAGAACACTTTTTCTCTGTAGCAAGCATTATTGTGAACATAGGACATGCAGGTCAAGCACTAGAGGAACTGGGAAGCGTGCATTACTTCAGTGGCAGGGATGTTAGCTTAGTGAGGAGAGCTTAATGAAAAGAGACGGAACAATGCATGCTTTAGGTGTGCCAGCGCAGAGAGAGGCATATGCCAGCTTCTTTTTGCATGCAAATGCTGCCCAGTGCTCTCAGAAATGGCAGTCTCTTGCTTGCATTTTCATGCAGCAGCTAGAACAGTCGGTAGATAAGAAAACCGCCACCTGCAGAAGTGGCATTTTCTTAAAGCACTACTGAAAAAGGGCTACAGAGTATGTTTACCTCATGGTAAAGCTGTGAAAAACGGTTGGAACCTTAAAATGAATTCCACAGAAAGAGAGCTATTTCTGACACTGTCTTGAACATGAAGATGAATTTACAAGATGCCATTATCAGTGTTTCAACCATAAATGACATCTACATAGGGTAAGTCTTAAAAATAATCATAGAAGCAAATAAAATATTAATGGTTGTAAATTTTCGGTTCTGAAGAATTTAAAAGCAAAAACCATCCGTAACTGATTATGTTTTTAAGAAACTTTTCATTACACATATGCTGAACTGGAACATTTGTTTCAGTTCAACATGAGTTAGACTAGATGAGTAGAAATATTCTAAATATAACCTGGCTAAATCAGCTGAATATGAATCTGTTACTTTGCTGGTTGTTTTTTTGGTGTTTTTTTTTTTTTTTGTTTGTTTGTTTTTGTTTTTTTTTTCCCCCTCACTTGTGAATTGCAAACCTTAACACTGCACACACCTCAATATAACATGGGTAGTTTGAGAGCACCAGCTGCATTTTCCTTCAAACCGTAAATCACCTTCTGAAGTTCTAAATACAAAACTACGCACCCAAAGACCAATGCCTATTTGTTTAGTAGTGGAAGCATCATCAGAAAACAGAGTCCAAATCACCACATGCTACTCCTGTTTCCGTGAAAGAACTGCTTTTAGCTCAGAGAAATATATAAAATTCTTCCCGCTTTCCCATGTAGGACCCAATCACCAGTAAGTAGAAAGAGACTCAAAAAATGCAAGAGGTTCCACAAAAGAAGAAAAATGGTTATTTACATGAGCAGACAGTTCAAATTGAATATATTTTTTTCTATGCATTTTTTTTTAAACTACAGGATCTTTCTATGCAAAAGCATGGACAGTACAGATTCTAAAAGAAATCTCTGGAAGTCTAATAACTATTAGAGCAAACACTAGAGACATTTATATACAAACAAGCACTATATAGCTGATCTGAAAATGAAATAAAACAGCTATTATGAGGCAAAATCCATAGAGGTACACCGCTCTTATTCTAACGCAAGCAAATCAAAAGCAAAAGGTGTCAGTGTCACTCACTTTGCCTTAACTGTGCAACACACAGGAAATTAATTGTAAAAGATTTTAGGTCATCAGACTTGTCTCTCTTAGCTTGCCTTTTTGAGTTAAAAAACAAAATCCAGCTAACTAACACTTAATATAAAGAAATTCTAAACCACATAAGCAGGCATTTAATAAAGATCTAATAAATTAACCAAACCTCAGGAATCTAAGTGTTTCTTCTCATTAATGAAGAACATGTTGTTTTCTTTGAAATTCTAATTTGCTAAGTATTTACTAAGCAGTTATAGCTGGTTTGTTTAACGTAGCAATCTCAAATATTTTCAGTCTTTAATAAAATACTATATCTTAATCTACTATTTGTAAAAAGAATTACTAAATAGTCTGTGAAAAATAAAGTCTCATAATTTGATGATATTTTCTACATTAAGTCAATACCCAAAGGTTCCTGTTAGCTGTTTGCATTTCACTTTTGGCAGTAAAACAAAAGGAATACCACTGACTACTGTACTCCCTCCACAACTTATTATAGCACGTGAGGCTGATGTGACTTTTGGGAGACCTAACCTCAACCATTTGCTATGGCCATACTCCTTATTTTCTATACCATCATCTTTGTCTCTTACCTCCTTCTTTTTGTTCTTCAGCATGTTCTGGAATTTGGACAATTCTTTCTCCTGTTCTGCTTTGATGCGTTTTGCTTCATCTCGTAAACGATTTGTGTGTTCCTGTTCCAACCGCTCTATTGTCTGCTTCTGCTGCTTCTCTAGATTTTCTATTTCTTGATCATATTGTCGCTTTTTACTCTGTTTAAAAAACAAAACAAAACAAAAAACACCTTCATTTTGTTTACTGACAAGTGTGTTCTAGCATACAAGCTTGGCATCCCGTAACACAAAAATATTGCCATTAGTAGCAAGAATTAAACAAACTATAGCCATCAAAGAAATGCCCATAATGCTGTTGTATTTGGCCTACTTCATCGGGATGTCACATTTTAAGAGCACCAAGATCCAAAAAACTCACTGTCATTTCCTGTTCAAAACGTCTGTACATCTGTTCTCGCTGTTGCAGGAGCTTGTTACTAAGCTGCTGTTGGGCTCTCTGCTCTTCTTTCTGAAGAAGTCTCAGCTCTCTTAGCTCTTGACGCCTAATAATGAAAGAGAACTTTTAATATTGATAGAAAAATAAAAGAAAGTTATAAAAAAAAGCATTTACAACTTAGGTCCACTAAAGCTATTTTTGTATCATCTCATTAGGAAACACTCTGCATTCCTTTCTATTTACAAAAATAAACAAAAGCAATGCCAAACATGACAAAAATAAGACCATTACCCCTCTTGCTTTTACTCAATGTGAAAAAAATCAGTTACGTACAAGACAATAAAACCTCCTGTAAAATTTACTTTTACAAAAGCTTACCGTAGAAATCTCATTTCTTCACTTTTTGAGTCATTTTCAGTAACTATTTTTGACGTGGTTACACTCACTTCTACTCCATCAACAACAAACTTCCTAGTTTTCTTTAAAGTTTTCTTCTGTCTTCTAGTTTCCTGAATAAAACATCAGTAAGTTATTCTGTATCTAAGTCATATTCCTTTAAAAAAAATAAATAAATTACTTCAAATGTTTGTGTGGAGGGCTGCTGCATATAAATCAGGAGTTCTTGGTTACTGGTTATCACTTAAGTGAGAACTTGGAAAAATTCTCATGTACTGAAACATTCTTTATTCAAAGGAAAACTGATTACTGATCACCTAAATTGCCATTCAGAGAAAAAGCTAGGCAATCCCTGAATGAAACACTGATGCAGTTTGATTTTCAAGAGCTGAAGAGAGTTGCAAGTACTGTTGGCTTGTGCCTATAATTTTCTCAGTCGTGAAAAAAGGTATTTAATTCTGAAAAACAGTACTGAAACTGATTAGCAACTAACTCATCTGCTCAATTATTTTTCCTCACATCTTTTAACTAGCAAGCCATTTTGTTGTTCCTTGTTTTTTGTTTTTGGTTTGTTTTTAATTCTTATATGATAGTAACCAACTCATGTGACCTTGCTGACAGAATTGGAAAGATTCCCACTTCTCAAAGCTGCTATTGTTTCACGACAGAACAAAAGAGACCCTGGCAGAAACTTTGTCTCCATTGTGTAAGGGTTTACTGCAAATACACTGAAGTCATGCTAGCATAGCCATGTCCTTTTTGTTGTTGTTTTTCTTCAAACCCGTGATTACACCGTTACTATCGTGGTATGGCAATAATCATATCGGTATAAAGATATAAAGTTCATATTCTGGAACGTGCTTTATGTAAACAAGCTCATTCACCCCAGCATAACTGCATCAATATAGTACAAAGGAGTAGTACAGTGCTTGGCATACGCAGACTTGAGAGGCTGTCTGCCTTAGATCTTGTAATTCTAAACAGAGAAACAGAAGATGGAAGTGACAGGAATTCAGCGTGAGACTCAGAGATCTGTCCTGGTAAAGCAGGGATTCTGTGCAGTGTGGAACCAGTCTTCTCGACTACCAGATGTGAACTACAACTACACACAGATCTCCTTGTCTATAACTGTTTGTTATATTTTAATAAGGCAGATTAGCATATAATCCTGTAACAAAATAAGAAACTAATTAACAGTTCCATAGCTACTAGCTTGGCTGCACAACATTCAGACATTACTGAGTGTTCAATTCAGAATATTGCAGTTTATACGAATTTTTAATATTCCACGCTGCCATAGCAGTTCCTCACAGTTTTTTTTAGCAAAGTTCAAACGTGGAGATAGTTTTAGGGCTGCACTCACACAGGGTTTTATATACAAATATATTATTGCTTACGCTTACCTGTAGCGATATTGATCCTGTCTCTTTGTTTTTACTAAGGAAACTAGAAATTGACAAATTCAAGTCAATGCTGCTGTTATCAGCCGTAGAACCTGTGCCCGAATCCGCATCATTTTCCTTCAGATTCTCAGATTCTAGCTGCTGCAACGTTTCAGTACTGTCTTGATTTTCCATTTTGACCTTTTCATCATTTTCTTCAGTGCTTATACTAATACTGGGTACTGGAGTGACTTCAGAGTCATCAGCTTGTTCATCAGCAGCATCTTGAAGCTTACTCTTCATTATTTCATCAGAAGTTACTGCCAACTGTTCTTTGTCTCTCTGAATATTGTTTTCCTGGATATTCTCAGGTCTGTGCTCCTCTGATGTTTGGTCCATCTCCGTCAGCTTATCCACCACCTTATCAGAAATAGCCTCAGGCTTGGCCTGCATTGTCTTCTGGCCCATATCATCTTTTCCAGAGTCTTTGCTCTCTGTTTCCTCCATGCTACTTATTTGACAAATATCCTCATTTTCACTTTCTGCCAACTTCTCATCTGCTTTGATCACTTTATCTTGGCTTTCTGATAGAGTTTCTTCAGAGCTGATTATCTCACAGACCTGCTTAGCCTGACTTTCCACAGGCTTATCCGCCATCTCAGGTATTTTATCCCCCTCGATGATCTGTGTTTCAGCAGTACCACCTATCTCCTTAATGTTGTCATTTGCATGCTTTATTAGTTCCTTTTCTTCATCTGACACTTTATCCTCAGCACTAGGTACAGATTCTATAGTGATGTCTGTCACAGCCTCTTCCTGAGCTCCATCTTCCTTTTGCTCTATAGTATTATCTACAGTGACCTTTTCAGTCTTATTTTCTGAGAGATCTATTCTGTTTTCCTCTTCTTTTTCACCAGTTTCCTCAGAAATGGCTTCTCTGATTTCTACCGTATCAGCAGCTGTAGGTATTATTTTAACTTTATCTTCCTCTATTTGTACATTTCCTATGTCACTTTCTTTCTCTGTTTTTTGGTTCTGTTCATTTACTTCTGGTTTTGTTACTGTATCAAGTTCTTCCCCTCCTTTCTGAGGTTCTGCGTTTTCAGGTGCTTCTTCCAGACTTTCTGTACTCTTTTCAGCTGGCAATAGTTTGCCTTGCTCAACTTCACCAGTTGGTACAGAACCATTCTGCACTTTCATATCATCAGCAGTAGCATCAGAGATGTTCTCAACCATTTTCCTAACATTAATGCCCTCAGATTCTTCTCCAATTTTTTTATCATCTGGAAATATCATGCTGTTTTTATCCTCAATTGCATTGCTTTCTGTTTTCTCAGAAAGAGATTCCAGTACAGAGGCATTCTGTGAAAGCTTATCCTCTTCAGAGCTGGCAATACTAAGGTCTGATGATGCACGCTTGTCTGCAGGTAGCTGCTAAAAAATTAAAGGAAAGGAAAAATTGAAGGAAATTTTAAAGGAACTATTTCATCATTTTCTAATTTAATTAAAGCACAGTTCTACTGAGGAATATCCAAAGAGATGAGTATATTGTATTTACAGGCAAAATTATATGAATTTAATAGTTTCAGACTACTTCACTGGGTGTTATGACAGGACAAGTACCTTAACCATAGCTGGGCTCTGAACAGAACATTTCACAAAAACCCTCCTCCATTTGTAAGAATTCAATAAAATAAAGTGCAATTGAAAGAGAGGGATTATGATCTGTCCTCTGCCGCACACTGCACAGAATCTTCTCGTCTTTTTGCACTCACATCGCTCCTTATTTTATTAGTTTAGTTTCCCTGATAGTCCCATCTACAGCCAGATTTGAAAAACATGTATTTGTTCTGTTTGGCTAGGAAGGAGCAATATAGCTTTAGTTAGTGCAGCACTGATAAAATTCAATATTAAAACCTCATTCCGCTTCATCAAAATTAATCTCTCCTTTTGTTCTTTGATAAAAATACGTAGATTTCTGTTTTAATCACTGTTAAACTCCATTAAAAGTGTGAGAACTTCCAGCACAGCTGAATAAGTCGTAATATGGAACTGGAACAGAAACAGTTACCTAACTGTAGAAATTGCCATCACTGGAATTTAAATAAAGGTTATCAGATTACATGCAGATATACAAAAGAATACACCAATAAAGTATCACTTTAACCATAATTGCCCTTTAACTCTTCAAAGTGATTATGGTATCTCTCTGTCTATTTACTGTTAGAACCCTGTAATTTGGAGATAGGGCTTCTGATTTGCCATTTGGAATATACTAGGCTAATTATTGTAACAAGCGCAGGTTTGATCACACATTTCCTACCTGAAGGTTTTCCTAAGCACACAGAAAACAGTCTTTTAATTTAAAAGTGCATTTAAGAGATTTCAATTGTTCTAGAAGTGTAGTGTTCTCCATGCTTTTTCTAAAACTAACGCAGTACTGTAACTGCATCTTCCTCACAGCTCCCCAGGCTCAGGCAGGAACTACCCTAACAGTACAAGTCACCAACGTACAGCTGCTTGTTTTGAGACACTTTGAGTCACAGGGTGGACTTCATGCTCAGCTTGCCTGGAAATGGACGCCTTAGCAGCTAATCAGCAGATGGAGGTGGTGCGCGATGCCCTAGGAGATTGAGAGTAAGTCCTGGAGGAAGCTGGTGGGAATGCACACTTGGAGGTCTGCTTGGGTTGGATAAAGAAAGTAGTTTGAAGGCCAGGGAACATGCCTGGTTTGGTGAGGTACAAGGTGGGAATGGGGGAGTGCTTCTTGTGCTGCTTCCAGTGGTACTGGTCACTGTCCGTGCTGACAGTGCTTGGACCAGTTTTATCAGAGCACTGCCGACATGTGCACTGTGCAGCCTACTACCACATAATTGAACTTCAGGGCTTTGCTCTTTGACAAACTGATTCCTGTTCTAAGTTTCGTAAGCATCTTTAAAAATACACTCAGTATCCTCTTAGTAAAATATATTTTCTTGATTTGGAGTTTTTCCTTTGACAGCCACACTAAAATCAGAAACTTAGCTTATGTTGTAATAGTCACATATTTCACATTTTAAGCATCATATGAAATACAAGAGTATGTTCACTCGTCCATCTAGTCATTTAGACTTAAAACCTTTGATATATAAATCAGCATCAGTTTTTTAAGCGGTCTACACTGCATACACAAGTAAAAATAAACAGAGATAATATCCCTTATTAATAGTTCTTAATGAGATGAAGAACATGCTGATTTTGAAAACACTAGCTATCTTGTAAGAAGCCTACAGTCTGTTTCTGCAGTTATTCTTAGATGACTTGCTGCAAAAGTTAGGTAGAACATCAGAAAATTGAGTTCTCCATAGGAAATTTGTGATTGAAACTAATTGCATATTTAAACTAATTTTAAACTGACCAGAGAATTTTCTGTTTCCTCCTCTTCATCTTCATCTTTACCATCTTCAACTTCTTCTGTAACTTCTGCCTTAGCCTCCGCAATCAATTCTCGTATCGGTTTATTGGAAGTAACCGTAACAAACGGATGCTTGTGAAAATAAAACATAATATTAAGCTCTAACTTCATCATACACAGTGGGAAAATCATATCTTAAAAGAAATATTAACTTCAGAGAAACATTACTCTGGTTCTCTCAAACTTGAAGACTCACGATGTTAACAATAATCATAATTGTCTTAACGTACTTTTCTCCGTTGAAGTTTTAAAATCAAAACATTTGTAATCACATATACTGTGTAAATAATCTAACAAACACGCTAAAAACACAAGGTATTCATTTATACTAACCTGTTTCATAATCCAAAGTATAAAAGTAGATTTGTTTTAAAGGTTATTTTTCCTGGAAATGGTTTTCATTTCTTTCCAGTTCCACAGTAAAACTATTTCCTGATAAGTTTTTATCTAGAAACATTCTTTCCAGAGAAAAAATCTTTTTCCTTTGGAACATTTTTTCTTATCAAGAACATAGAACTATTTCTTTAAGAGAAAACAGATACCTGCTCTTCTCCTACTCCTACTGTCTTAATCTTCTTTCTCCACTTGGCCCTGCTGCTTAATCTATTCAACACATGTCAGATGTATTATGGATAAAGTAAATGTGCGCTGACGTTAAACAGAATCAAATGTACCTAGTCACATCTACTCCTGTTTAGCCATTCTGCAGTGACAGCATTATAGAAGACAGCTGAGCACTAAAGCTTTTAAAACACCTGTCAGCAATTGACTACTTATGTAAATATCTCCTTCACCCATTACATGTATCAAAGTATAATTTAAATACTTATGCAAATTAATTAGTTATACTATATCAAAATATATGTAAGCAAAGACTTTGATCTGCCCTTGGCATTATTTCATTATGTTTTGCCAAATAACGATCATCCAACAGTATCAAACACAGATTGTGTACAAACACCTAATATTAAATTTAAGTAGTCACTCCAATTATACTCTGCTTTTAAGAGAATATAAAATAGGCTTGCCTTCAAACAATACTTCTGAACAGTTAATTCCTCCTACCTGTAAAAGCTGAGTTGCACTCCACCTTGCATCTACATTCTTTTCCAAACATTTCTTCAGAAAATCTTTAAAATCTGATGACCTACACAAAAATCAAACAGGTAGTGGCTTTTATTTAGCCTTGACATGAGATCAGTGCAGTGAAACGTCTTTTGCTTTCACATGCATCTACACCACAACTCCATGTCCTACTGATTTAGAAAAACAGAAAGACAATGAAGGAGTGAAAAGACCAGCATGACACTTATCATTAAAATGTTCTTCCATTTATGGAAGAGTTGACTTCTGGCTGTGAATTTACAATACAACACATCTGCTATATCCCCAACTAAATCACAGAAGGATATTACAGCAACCAAAGAGTTAACAGCTTTTTTCATTTTGTTTTTAATGTTTTTCTAGTATAAAAATATCTAAGTTTTCCTTAATCTAATGTTCTTTTTCAGGTAGTCTTCAGAACTTTTACTGCATGGGTAAAAGGTTATTTTTCATACATCTTAATGTAACATCTGCCAGGTCTTTAAATTCTACAAAATATTTTTGCATAAAAGCTTCCATACAGAGCTACAGCAAAAATGTCACAGTACCGCTGTGTAAGGATATACATGTATATAGGATATAAATCTGCCTATATATAGGATGTAGATATACACACACAGAGCATGCATAGAATATGTACCCGTACTTGACTTCATGCATAAAACTAGTACCATAAAGTTCAGCAAGACTTAAGGCACACATATAGGCCTTATAGTCAAATTCTACAAACTGGGGTGGGAAAGTTGTCATTAAAATACAAACCATTTTGAAGGCTGTGCTAACGTAGGTGGATCAGATTTTGCTATTTTCAGGAGCACTCGCATTGGATTTAATTCATGATGAGGTGGCTCTATTTGAGCCATTTCTATTAAAGTAATGCCAAGAGACCAAATGTCAGCCTTGTAATCATAAGGCCTGTCTTTAGATGTCTCACACATTACTACTTCTGGAGCCATCCTGCAAACAGAATAATGAAGTACCAGGTTAGAAAATGCACTCTTCTCTTACAAAAAAGGTTCTCAACATGAATTTGCTGCAACGTTTTAAAAAGCAGATTCTACTCTTAATACATTTACATGATATTTAATCAAGTTTATATTAACAACAGAAGTAATATTAGGGTATTAGTTCATACTGAAAGGCCAATGAAATGGTGCACTTACCAATATGGTGTACCAATGAAAGAATCTCTTCTTTGTATTGTTCTTGTGTTTTTAGCTGATACTCCAAAATCCGCTGTTAATTAAGTTAAATTACGTTAAATTACATTAAATTATTTTCATTAGAAAATGACTACATTAGCCTATGAAATGTTCCTTGGACATAGCATATTAACTCTTATTAATTCAGTAAATCATTCAGTTTTTGATTTCAGGATTTAAATTCTCAGAGATTTTTCTTTCATTTTTCCCCGTCTATCTTACATGCTTCTTTGCACAGCTATGTTATTTGTCAGTAAAGCACTATTTTTCATTTAGATAAGATGACATTTAAATATAAACATTATAGACTTATTATAGATGTAACTTTCTTAATGAAGATCTAGAGATTAGAGCAGAGGGACAAAATAGCCATATGTTTGTCTTTAATCTATACAAAATGACTTGATGGGCTCAACACCTGGGAAGCCTAATTTTGCTCTGTGCAGAAAAAAAAAAAAGAGGATTAAGAGAGCTATTTAATCAAATACAAAACCTGAAATATTGATGCACTATAGATACTGAAATAATAAAGCTCAAATGCAAGGAGGAAATTTGCTGTTCACATATTTATAAAATGAGGAATCTACATCTTTATGTACCAGAAACAAAAAGTACAGAAAATTTAAAAGGGCTAAAATGCTCTTTTAAGGGACGCTGTACACTTTTCAAATCTTTTTTATAGAAATCTTGACTATAAGCTTGAATACATCACTAAATATACGTATGGAGGAAATCTGCCTCTGGTCTGAGCTGTGAAGTAAGCTCTGTGCAAGCTAGCAAGATACGTGTGTCAGCCAAGTTTGACAAAAGGTTCAACTTGTTCTACTCCATATGAGGCGGAGCCAGCTCACGCGAGGTAATAAAAATGAACAGAAAGAAATCAATGCCTCCCTTACCATGAATCTCTATTAGCTATATTTTCTCTTACACAGTATTACTTAGAAACTACATGATTAGTTCTATTGTGCTTAGAAATATGGCCCATCACTGTAAGTTATTATTAAATCTTCAGCCTTCCAAGAGAAGCCAAAAAAAGTAAAAATAATAATACTTGCAGATGAAGAGAAAAAAAATGAAGAACTTCTCATCCTTAGATTTGTATTTAGATGGCTACATACTGAACTCTGCCTAAGTATAGCCTACAGAAAACACGATTATAACACCACGTAAAGTTCTGGAAAAGAGTTATGTACAACATGCTTACCTAGCTTAATGTCTCCATCTAATGTGAAAAGAATATTGCCAGCTTTTAGATCTCTGTGGATGATCTTATTTTCATGCAAGTAGTTCAATGCTTCCAGTGTCTGCCTGCATACCACTTTGATCTGTGGCTCTGTCAATGGCCTTTCAAGCTCTTGAAGAGAAAGAGACAAACACAATGTTTTTGCATTTTTTTTTTCTCATAGCAACCAGTATAGAAATATATCTAAAAAAATCAATTAATCTGACCAATTCTAAACACCTTATGTTAGAAAAACTATCTTGAAATACTTGTTCCTTTTAGGTTAACATCAAAATTATTATGATTATTATTATTTTTAAGTGAAACAAAAATTTCATCCCTTGTATCCCTAACGTTCCATATTATGTACTTACTCCTACCTATCTGAACTGTGGAAAGGCTACATAGTGTAGAGACTGGGCATCTTTTCTGTGCTACACAGAGATGTTAAAGATAGACCCTTTACTTACTGGCATTAGCATTCACCTAATTTGAGGAATAAGCACAGGAAATCTAACTTTAAGGTTGATGCAATATAAAAAGTTATCACAATCTAATTTGGAGGATGACAAAGGAAGGGGGAGAATGAGATCCTAAAAAAGGATCAATATAGATCATGTTAAAACAACAGAGAGCTTCATAAGCATGAGAGAACAGCTCATCACACTCATTTAAGAATCAAGACATTAAAAATGGATTTTGAGAAGTAAATAAACACTTTAAAAATGAGAGGATTAGTCTAACTCAGCAAGTTACCATATCCACAGATACAGTTGTAAATATTGTTTAAAGACCCCGACATTCAACACATATGCCACACCTATTACATAAACATTTGCATTTCAAAACAATACACATGTGAAGCAAGTCTTAAAATACATAAATATTATTAATTTAAGATGTCAAAAATGTTATTATTTGAAACAACTTATTTACCCAACATTACTGCATCTACTGCTCCACCTGCACAAAATTCGATCAGGATCTGTATACAAACAAAAGAATACATAAATTACAAGTTAAATAGTTCTGCTGAACTGAGTCATTGATTAAGGGACCACTATTGGGAAACAAGAATTTCAGACTATTTGACTATGAATTATTATTTTTTAAGCTAACTTCTACAAAATATCGGTACAACTTGGAGCAACCAACAGTATGGCTGTGAAGCTAAAGCAAATGACTTGAAAAAAATGCTTGGAGATCCTCAAAGTTTTAATCCAAATGTAAGATTCCACATTAAAAGTATCAAGGTCAGCTTGAAGCTGACTAGTAATGTGATTTACTTATGTGCCACAAACTCTTCTGTTGTTATATTGTACTTAAATATTATAACCTAGTTGGAATATTCAAGCAGAGAGAGGAGCTACATTATTTTCCAGTAGATGTTAAATATTAACGAAAATTAGTTTGTGTTCATTTTCATGTTTGTATTCATTTTCCTCCATTTTCACTGATGCCTACAATACAGAAGTGGTTTTATCCCAGAATCTACTCATACCAAAACAATGCAATCTCCAGGTCTCAGTTTACATGTGAAACATAAACAAACTGAACTGCCACTATTTTGGGGCACAAACTATGCTCACATTTAGGACAGAAAAAACATACACAAAGGAGAAAAAGAGTAGACAAAGCGAATGAGGAGAGCAGGGAAGCAAAGCAAAGAGATCATCCAAGATTGCCACTCCATTCTTCCTTAGCTGTTTTAATTCTTTAATTTGAACTTTGAACATTAAATTATAACTTTCAGTCTGACAGCTGAAGAGCATTTTTTGTCAGAAACCTAAACAGCCCTCTGGGAAGTAGTATCTTGATTTTTTGTACTTTACAGTACGTTTAAAATCAGAGTGTAATTGTTCATGGAAGAAGAAACCTCAAATTATACCCTACAAAATAACACTCAGATTTACCCCTCAGAAGATCATTTTCTTCAAATTACGATTCAATTAATACTTGCAACAATGGTACTAGCACATGCATTATAAAATGCAATTCTTTGTAAATTCTTAAACCTTTATCCCATTTACATGCTTCCGCATATTTATTTTCAAGTAAAGTATAGGAAATTCTGTATGAAGAGTTCCCTTCTCTAAAATTTTGTGTTTGATCTGACAATCTGACAAAGGTCTCTTTGGTAAAGAAACCGTGTTTCTAAAACTGGAAAGCAAAAACATGTTCTTTATGTCCAACTCTCATTCTTATTTTTCTCTCCCTCTCCACTAAGTTCTGTTTACTTACCACATCATTACAGCCTTCTCCTCCCTCTCATTTTCATGGCTCTCCACTTCACTGTAACTCTTTATCTACAATTTTGTTTTAAACCTAAAGTTAGCTAGAAGAGATGTAAATAATCTGCCAGTGAAGCCTGTCAACTGTTCCAAATTCTAGGCATATTTGCTTTCATGTTCACCTTTATGCATGGAAATTTTTTTGCTATTCCACCGTACACACAGCATCATTTTACTCCATAGTCAGATCATAGAAAGCATTCACAAAGCTCATCAAAAGAAATCTCCATCAGGAAATACGGTGTTACACTTCCATTGTTTCCATGCTTAAAGGATAACTTGGAGGAAGTTTTCTGTTATTTGTTTTAGGTATCTTTCTGAATTATAGTCTCCTTTTAAAGAGATACGTATCCTTTGTGTAATTCCAAAAGCACTTACAAATACTGCATCAGGCCACCTAAAGGAAAAAATCGTATTTTCACTGCTCAAGTTATTCAGTGCATAGGGCAAACCAGAAAATTGAGGTATAGTCACATACACTCCCACAACACTTCTATGTACAAATATCTAGATTTTTAGCAAATTATTGTTCACATCCTGGTAAACTGTCCTTCCTGCAAGTACTAACAAAATCACTTCTATCTAAAATACATACTTCCCAGCCTGACCTTTTCAGCCCATTATTTATTTTGCAGCTGTAAATTCTGAGCCTCATTCTAAATTGTGATAATGTAATTAAAATCTGAATCCTGCTGTTACAAATAAGTACCAACCAAGAACTCTCCGCATACAACACAATGAAATGCTAATTTCCAGATTTTATATTCAGACTGCTGACTTGATGACTCAATGCAGCCTGATTTTACAGTGACAGCCTCCTATCAGTCATATTTACAATTTAGAAATTAGTTTTGAAATTGTGGAATTATCCCAATAGTGACAACCCAGACGAAATGTGATAATATTTCAATAAAACCATGAAAAAAAATAATTTCAATATTCTTTTAAAATAAAAGAATTTAGAGAAGAAAAAATACCTACCCACAGATTGTTTTCATAGTAGAAAGCATCTAGGAGCTTAACAATATTAGGATGATCACAGGATGCCAAAATATCAATCTCAACCATATAATCTTCAAGTTCTTCTTCTGATTTAGTATCAATCACCTTTGCAGCAGCTAGTACTTTTGTTTCTTTGTTCTGAGCCTGTAAAAAAAGTTACAGCAGTTTTTTAGAGATTAATTTTTCCAAACAATTGTCACCAGCAAAAAACCCAGATCCTCCCTCTTGATATTTCTGCACCGTTTCCCTACATTTAGCTTGCCTCTCCACAAAAAGAGAATATCTGCATAGTAAAGACTAGATAAATTCCAGCAGCAGAAAGCAATTTTTCTCAAGGTCATGAATCAATGGAAGATTTTCTCAAGGTCACGAATCAATGAAAGATAGGGACACGGAAATACTCAGTTCCTGCTGCATTCTTGAAACCATGATGCAGCTTAGGGTCATTACCGTTTTGTATGCCTTGGGTGAAGTTCTGCGCTGCTCCTCAAAGAACTATTTACTAACACTTGGCAAGAAGCATAAGGCAGCCTCCACCCTCTCATTTTTGGCTGTGCATTCTTGCCCTTCTGACACTCCCCACATTGTGGCAGCACAGCTGTTGGCAAAGCCACACAGAAAACCAGATCTGCTACCAGTAATCAGTAGGTTACTCTCTTCTTGAGCCAGGGGCTGCATTCAAGCTCCTGTGCTAGAGAGATGCCAAGCCACCATTAATTTGTCTGGGCATTTAACTCTGTTTGCCTTGTTTGCTTCAGAAGTCTAGGAGCACTGGCTACTCATCGAAGCCTGCATTCATCCAGCCTCTACTTTACTGCTCCACACCTTGAGACAAGGCAGCAGAGCTGCTGTAGTGACGTGGTCAGCTGCAGAACAGGTGAGATTTGGACTTGGGAAAACAAAACCTTGGGTACCCGGGAATAAAAAAACGTTTTTGCTACGCACTTAAATATTCCTACGTTAAAAAAAAAAAAAAAAAAAGCCAAGGAAATTGCAACCAATTAGAGAAGCTGGTTTTTAAATAGTAAAAAAAAAAAAAATCAGTCCAAGTTATAATTGGTGAAGCAGACTTCAGTCTGACATGCGACACCCATGCAGAATGGGTCTAGATCCCCTCCGCCTGGCTGTAGACACCGCAATGGGAAGTTTGGGGCAGAGCAGCAGGAGACGGGGCCCTGCCAGGGCCATTCCAACTGCCCGGGGCAGCTGCTGGATGGGCACCTTGGTCCCAAACCTTGCGAGACGAACCCAGGAACCCAGGAAACCAAGGAAAGCCCCAACCTCTGTCACCTAATCTCTTTCATACAAATGTAACTTGAAAACTGTGAAGAGAGCAAGTAAGAATTCTTAAGAAAAATTTCTACGGTCTACGTATTATTACTTTGACAACCATAAAGAATTTTCTCAATGTGGCTCATGAAAGAAAAAAAAAAAGATTTAAAACAGATGTTTATGAAAACATTTAGTAAAACAACCGTAACAGCAAAACACGGTTATAAGATGAATCAGCTAATGCTCGGTGTATGGTAAGGGTAAAGATTGTATGGTACACATGTAGTAGGTTTTTGTCTTGATACTAATTTCAAAAACAACAACAACAAAAAATCACCTTCCACATTTACCTTAATATTTTCCCTCCTCTTTTTAACAACAGAGACAAGGGATCCGTATGATGTTATTCAAGAACATACTATTGAGAAGTTTTCAAACATATTCTAATAAGAAAAAAGTCTGCTAAATAATGTGAAAAAATATTTGTTTCGGTTTCATGTTTTATAGCAGGAATGAAAGAGCAACTTTCCTGTCCCAGAGCTCCACTGTAAATGAAACCTGAAAGGTTTAGCAGATGTCTCACAACCCAACAGAGCTAGACTTGGTAGTTCGTGTGTGCAGAAGACAAGTTGTTAGAGCACCTTTAAAAATATTAAAATTTCAACTATAAATTTACTTTTTTTGAAACAAGAATGGCCAGGCACTCCCCACAGTACTGTAGAATTTATTATGAGGATACTTCAAAAAAAATAAATATTTGTTACACAAATTTGCACATTAACTGTAGAGTAGTCAGAGTGTTTTCTTTAATTAAAATTGCATTTTCAACTTCGACTTCAGTTTAACAATAACTGATACTACCCTTTTCAGATTAAATTCCACCTTTGAGGGAAAGAAAGAAGCAAGGATAAACTAGGATGCACAATTCCACTCTAGGGAGGTTTGCTGTATTTATATTATACAGTGCTCCCCCCGCACACTTCCCTCCCCCATATCTACAGAGTACTTTGTATTTTGATTTTTCCCAGATCCTTTTGCTTGAAGCAATTAGAAAATCTGCTTTGGATAATTTTTTTTTCCCCTCCTTGTGGTAGCTCTATTAAAACATCTGGTTTTAAAACAGAAGTGCTAATAGAGACGGGGATTATCTTTAGGAGCATCTTAACTATAAACAAAAGAAAATACACTCCAATTCTTACTTCCGATAGTAATATTTTGTATGTCTAGATTCAGACTTTTATCTTCAAAAGACAACAGCTTTAAAATTAGCATATTTCCACCAGATATTTCTGTGGGCAGACAAGATATACAACTCTATAGTAAACATCCACTTATGGGACTTGCCGTAAGCAGCACAAAAGAAATCCTGTCCCGTGGATTCTGAGGCTGAAAAACCCTGTATGATTGACCAGTACTAAGTGTCCAAACATCCCTTAAATCAGAAAGAAGTGTTCTTCATTAGTGAAAGTACATTTTTCTCTAAAATTCACTAATAAAATAAAATGAAGCCTCTGTTCTAAAAGACTTGAGTGGCGTTGCGTTGTCCAAGAGAAAAGCCCACTCGATTCCGAGGAACAATGAGCATTTACAGCTTTGTGGGGGCACGGTTGTTCTTTCTAGACTTTGGCTGAAATCTTTCTTCTGCTGCCTAACATTCCCCAAAGGTCAGAGCAGGAGCAAAAATGTTAGTGTAGCTGCAGTCTGGATTTGCATATCCTCATTTTGCATTTGAGCACATTAACATTTAAAGTCAAATAATCATTAATGTTACTCAGAGGTTGTGTTCTTTTAAGATGTGCCCTGTATCAGAAGCCCAGCAACTTCTTCCTATATCACAGATCTCAATTATCACTTCAGGTTTCTCCTGTATGCTCCGCTTAAATAATTTTAGTTCCACTTCCATGACAGATGATTTAAGCTTCAGTCCCAAGACATCCAAACTGCTGTCTTTAATGATTATGGTTCAATCCTGCCTTATGTGGAGACAGGGAAGAAAGGGAAGAGAAAGATTTTCTTTGTTTGTATCAACCTTTCATCTCAAAATGTATATAAACATGTGGTTGGAAGCTGAAATGGAATAACCCATTCCTCCAAAAATTAACTATTATGTGCAACAATACATAAACATTGCAATCCTTTCACCAAAACTTCTATTTGGATGTATGTTTAAGGTTACAGCAGCAAACATTAACTTCCAGAGAGACAGCACGCACAAGGGAATGGCAAACTGTGTGCTGCAGCACTGATCTTGCAATAGATGAACAGCCTCGTTAGCAGGAAAGGCACAGAAAAATATCTTTATTCTCCTAATTCTAAGAGTGTTGAGAAAGACAGCCAGCTTGCACGTAATAAATATGGTCTAGGAAATTAGAACTTGCAAATTGCTTTCTCTCTGAACCTAAATCCCTCACACTAAAATGGCAATGACATCGACTGTGGAAAAATGTTGTGAACAGCTGGAAACATATCCGTCCGTACCAGAAAGAGGAATAACCCTTCTACGTGAAACTAGCATCTGCGAGTACATGAAATTAGTAACCCCTTCCCTATTAATCCTGGATTTTGATACAGTATCATATATCCAAATACGAGTTCCAGATCCAGAAGCTTTGTGAAGAGACTGATAGCAGAATATTAAAAGGCAGGTTTACTGTCTGGGCATTCAGCCAAGCAGTTGCATATTCCCAGCCACAGACAACAGGGAGAGCAGAGCCACGGTTCCACGGTAATAGGATTAGAGCTCAGAGATAGCTCAGTCTTTCATCTTGAGATGGCCAATGTGAAGTTTTGGCCCTGGTTGCGAGGAGCTGTTTCAGTTTCCTACCAGCAGCAAATGCTTCCTACCCAACTGCGCAGCTGCCCTCCTGTGACATGGCACGTAGGCATCTACAAATTAAAACACCACTTCCAACTGAAAAAAGAAAAGCACGTCCTTCATCTCCCATTCAGCCAGCCAGAATCGCTGGTGAGATGGGAGATGAAATATCATTTGTCACCTTTCTTCCCAACGCCTGCTCGCTGCTGAGAAGTTATATAACCACGCCGAATGTTTTGCAAGCAGCAAAACAAATCAGTTGAGCTCTTCCTTTCTGACTCATTCTTCTCAGCTACAGTCATAATCATAGTCCATCAAGGTTGCCCAGAAGCAAAAAACACACATCCCTATTCAGGGAGTGTTTTTGCAGGTAAAATGCTACACTTCTGCGGAAAGCTGGGATTGTCAGACCTAGCTCCCTGTACGCTTTGTGAGGATGCCTCATCTGAGTAATCAGCACTGAACAAGTGTCCTTGCACAGCACAAAGCAAGAGCTGTTTCTCAGAGCTCTCAGAAAGATCTCAGGCTTCCTTGAACATATGAAGGAAGAAAAAAAGTTGCTAGAACTTCAGACTGTAACAGCCCAATCGAATTAACCTCTAAGTAGCAGCTTGGTCTAACACAAACTATGCTGGACTCCACGTCCATTTGGTGTATCATAACTGAAATTGTTCCATGCATTTTGAAACTAAAATACTGCTTGGTCGTGCAGGTTTAAGTGTTCAAACATCTTTTAAATCTTTTTATTAATGAAAGTAGATTTTTCTCTAAAAATCATTAACTGCATAACATCTAACATCAAATGTTGAGAAATTTAATTAACACTATCAATTTGAATTTAAGAGGAAACTTAGCTGCTTGTGCTGTATTAAATCACTGTTTTTACAGTAACTCAGAAGTTAGGCTGAGGAAGGAGATAGCAGCTTCCACACACTTCTGGAAATTAAGAAAGATGAGAATTTCAAAGAAGATGCATTTTTTTTATATACCAGTTTCCACTGCACGATGTTTGAAAACATAATATTAAAAAGAAGCCACAGAGAGTTTCAATACATCTGTTTGGTCCAAGGAATTAAGCAGCAGCTAACTTCAGTTACACCTGCTAGAACACGTTGCAGTGACTGTTGCAGAAGAAGCTAACAAAAGGACAGCATCTACCAGGGAACATGATACACCCTTACACTCCAGCCCATGAGTCACAATTTTTTCCTGCCTGTACAGCTACACCTACAGGAGAGTTTCTTCTACTGAGGAAAGGAAACGTTTAAGGCCAGGGGATGTTTAATGCCACACTGAAGCAGCAGATGAGAGCACCTCTCCTTCCTACAATGACACAGCGTTACTAACAACATCATGTCCAGGGCTCGGTGCAGACTGCACATACTTATGGCATGATGGTGTGGTGCTGCCGTTGTGGCTGCACTGGTTTTGGAACTGTTTCCATGACAACTTGACTCTTCTTACGTTCTCCTTGCACTTCGTATTTATTGTGGTTCTTCTGCTTCCTCCATAGTTGGCATCCGGGATTCCACAAAATATTTTGGGGACTGGTATGCAACACAGTTTTTATATTTAACTTAATGAAAATACATTAGGGAAATCATGAACTCCGTGGTACTTTGCATACTAGCTAGGCAGAGTTTGCATCCAGATTCGTGTGCTGTTTCCCCAGAATTATAGGGATACTTATACATGCATCGGTGAGGCATCCAGGGCTCAGCTGGCCAATAAGTGCACAATAACTGAAACAGTTCTTTACAGGCAACTTAAGAGAGGCAATTATATCAGATTATAGAATCATTCTTCTTATTTAAGCACACCCATTTAGAAAAAAATCCTAAGCATTGGCACGATAGTGTTTTATAACATTAGCTCTCCCCCTTCTCTTGTTGCATAAGAGCTCACTTAAAAGCAACCCAGAAATCCAGCTGATAATATAGGGGAAACATTTGCAACTAAGACATTAAATGGTATCAGAGGTGTAAAAGCAAAGGACTGCTATTTTCTTCCCTAAACTGAGTTATAACCGTACATACTACTTGCAAAAGCAGCATTAAACCCCACAATTCTGCATCACAATCAACTCCCCTAAGAGAAGAGGGAGGTGCGACAAGTCAAGATTTACCCCTGCAGTGCTGCTTTGCAGAGGGCACTAAGAGCTGCCAGCAGGTTTTCCCCAGTTTACCCAGCACCAGTCAGTGTCAAGCCCAAACTGACTTCCAGCTTCCCAGGAAACCCGGCCCAGTGCATCCTCACCCTGCCCTATGGAGAGCCTATCATTATTTGTTCTGTCTTCTTGCATTAAAAAACCAAAACACTTACAGCTGATTCATTTACATGTTTATTTTAATTGCTATAGCTTAAAATCAGATCTTTATTCCAGCAATAAACATTCTCCAGATGACAAATTAATAAAGCTTCCAATTAGCGATGATATAAATAATTGTTAATCAAGCCACAATTGCCAGTTCTAGCTGTTCGCTACAACTACTTTTAAGACATTAGCCAACAACCAGAGTTGAGGCTGTGTCTCAACCACTTTTCAGAGCAACCATGCTGCCAGGTTGATAGCTGGGAATTGTATCTTTTGCTCTTGATGCTCTTATGGGTTGTCTGAACACAGACTGTAAGAAATCTGACTCCTTTACCTGGGGGCATTCTCTATTGTTATCTTGCTTCTATCCTCTGCTAGAGGCAGAAGCCTTAGTGCACTGGATTTCTTAGTTCACTTAGAAATGCAGTTTGCTTAGATTTCTTCCATTAACAACATGGCTCAGAGAGCCAACATTATTCCTGCTAACATCTTTTCCTAGGGAGACATTTGGACTTTTAGAAGCCATCTCCACAGCTGCCTGCGAACAAATACATCATGGAGAATTTTGGCTTCGTTTAGTACGAAGTCATTTTGTTTACTAGCATTTTACAGACTACATGTTGTACATTCACAGCTGTACACATATTACCCTAGAATTTAAATAAAGTAGTTAGGTCAAGCCACAGTTCCCCCTTACTCCGTTCCTTTGAGTTAGGTAAGGAAACACAAAATTAGGAATTCTTCTGCCCAGGGCCTTTAGCCAGATCAGAGGTAAGATGGCTAGATCAGTTTTTCAAGCCAGTTTCCAATGCCAGTTGTGCATTCATGCACAACAACAAAAAAAACACATCCACAGAAACTTGTTTTTCCCAACTAGAAATGAACAAGTCAACAAAAATAATAAAGAACAAATGACAATTTCTTTGGACTTTAAGAACCCTTCAACAAAGACCTTCTGACAGGTTACTAGGGAAACTACATAGTCATAGAAATGAAATGCGGTGCAGTCATTAAGTTAAAAAAAAATTGCTGTCAAAGTAAAGAATGATTAAATACTCTACATTTCAGATGCAGAACGAAAACATTTGAGGATCTGTACTAAGAGTTTATTCTCTGTATTTACTGTAGAAGATGACTGGATATAACAGAATTTAATCATTATTTGAAGTGTATATACCTCACTAGCTCAAGAAAACGGTCAGTTTGGGAAATGGTACTGCAGAGCCCGACCCTGCAATGCGAACCATGTTCGAGACTTGCAGTGAGCACAGCTAAATGGCCAGAGGGGAAAGATTAAACAAAACAAAATGAAGCACTACCATCCCATTTCATTCTGTCTTACTAATATAAGCAATAAAAGAATACTTCATACATTAAGGAGAAAAATATAAGCTATATAAGCAGTTTAAAGTCTACTATTTTACATAAAGACATTTGATGAAAAAGTGAAGTCACAGTTGTAGCGTAGTGGGAAGTGAAACGACTGCATCAATGCCACATTCATATTGGCAAGAGCTCTTGCAAAACTATCAAAGCGCATACTCTGTATTGCTCCACGCAGGCTCTCGCCTGTTGAGATGAAACTTCCCCTATTTCTGAAGGAAAGAGGAAGTAGAGTAGCTCTTGGCAGTTTTCATTAAAAAGCTATATATCATCCTCCTTACGTAAGACTGTTACAGGGACAAATTCATAATTCTTTTGGTATTAATGTATTTTAAGAAACAGGAACTCCAGCATTCTAGAGGGAAGTTATTGCTCTTATGCATGTATCTTTTAAGTCAATTAATAGAAACCAACGGCAAAGACAACAAAACAACAAGAAGTCAATACAGTTAAGTCAGTTTCTTTCAACTCTTCCATTGCTTTGTAATATGAACAAGATATTTTCAGGTCAGTTCTACAAAATGTATTCTGATGTACATTATTTAGTGCTTACAGTCTGTGACTTCCCCTTAGTTTTATTATGAGTCTTTTACATAATGATGCTAAAGCTACGTGTCATCTCACGGAAACAGCAGGAAATCTTCTGACAGCAAGGCAGAAAGGTTCTCTCACATAGAATTCAGTGTTCTAGCTGTATTTTTGTGCTGCAGGTATCACATATCAAGAGATGAGGAAATCATCTGAACAAACATTTGTTATTCCTTGTAAATCAGCTATTCAAGTGCCACCAAAACAGCAACTTGGGTTCTGTAAGTAAACTTCATTCACATTCAGCACAGTAGTGGGACAAGTTGCTTCCGATGTTAACTTTCAGAATCAGTTTCTTTTTTAAATGGTGAATTCCAACAACTTTTGAGCCAAAGCTGAACCTGTCCTGTCCTTTCTACCTTGCATCAGCACTGTCACTTGTCTGGCCCTCCTGTGAGCTGGCTGGAGGACAGGAACTGACTGTGTACACTCAGCTTCTGGATGGGTTTGGTCCCCTGGCCCAGATCATCACGGGGTCAGCGAGCACCAAAGCTGTCACAAGTAGCAGGTGGGAATGGGAATACTGGGTCAGCACTCTGGATGAGTTGACTTGTGCTGTTGTAACCTGGTGTGGAAGGCAGACAGGGAGAAGACCCAAACACTCCAACAGTCGCTTCTGTACTTCCTAGAGACATTGAAAATCTGAGAAAACATGTTACTGACTGTTTCACCTAGTATCACAGTTCCATGTTTCAGTTTTCAAAAGAACCTTAAGGCTAAGAGTTGAGTTTGACACTAAAAAGTTTTAAAGTCATCAGCTATTAAACATCCATTTTCTATGTGCCAGGATCCCTGAAGTGCTTTGAGTTAAGCTCTCAGGCTTTTCTCTTGCTCAACTGCAGCCCTTTGAATTATTTAAGGTTTTTATTATTTGAACTGTAGTAACATTTAAAGAAATTGGCTCTGTTTATGGTACAGTATTGATTAAGACTAAAACTTTTTTTTTTTTATTGCACCAGCCCAAAGGGAAACGTTCCCATGCTGGACAACTAAAGGCTAAGTTTATGACAGCATCAAAACTCATGTCCCTGAAAAAGGAGAATTAAGAAGCCTGTACACTAGCATTTTTATATTTCACTTTTAAATACTATTGTTTGAAGCCTAACATTAAATTAAACAAACAACTCCTAGGGTCATTAAGCTGACCAGAACATCTAGGTCTGCTACTAAGGGTCAGCTTAAAGCTCTTGCTGTAACAAAGGAGGCACTTTCAGGTAACAGCTATCCTTGTCCATAGGAAACACTTGACAGTTCTTGTTTATATGATGATCCTTCAGCGTTCAGACTTCCCACCCGGAAGAGATGAAAAGTAGCAGCAGACTGCTTTCCTCTTTCCGGTTACTTACAAAGCCAGTTAGTGCATTTCCACTAGCAGTAAAAACTATAAGGAAGGTGAAAGAGTGAAAAACAAGCTTGGCTGAACTCTTAGGAGTACCCATTGAGTTTGTTTTAGGGTAATGCCTTTCCAAACCCTTCTGACCACATTTCCCAGAGCTGATCTGACGTTCCAGACTTGCACAGGATGATGCAGTTGTGCAGACCTCTGGATCTGACCCAGGATTGCACTGAGGAGCAGAACAGCTCACTTGAATGGTGAATTAAAAGATCCCCAGTAGCCATGGAGGTCATGCAAGTGAGATAGAGAAGGCAGAAAGAAAGACAGTTAAACCATTAAGGAATCAAGCAGTTGGTCTTACAAATACAAAATAAAAAGGTTGGGCCTCTTCAATTCAGACAGGAAAAAAAGCTTAAAGGTGGGGCAGGAACATGACTGAGCTTTCCAAAATTAACACAGCAGCACACTGAATTGAATACAACCTGACTGGCACAAAGGCTCTGAAGGAGATGAGTTTACTGCAACATGCTAATTCTTGCTGAAGCTCTCAACTGAGATTTCTCAATTGAAGTTTTACCTCCTAATTACAAAGCATTAACTCTTTAGCTGGCAAAGTACTGCTTGGAAATACAAGTGAAAAGTCATCTGTTAAGCTGTAAAAACCAGACAACTGTTGGAGGAAAAACTTGGGATTTCCAGCATAAATCTGTGTCCAGAGGGCTATGTCCTACAAGATACAGTAAGAATTAATTCCAGTGCAACTTCCCTCGGAACACTGTTTTCTTAGTCACAGTTATGACTAAGAATTTCTAGAGATAAGACCTAGTTCCCTAAAGTCCTCCTTAAGCAAGCAAATCCCAGATGTAAAATGCTGTCCAATTCAATATCAAAACTGAAAAGGGGACAATCTTCTCTAACTCATTATCAAGCTGGAGGGATTCAAGAACAATTCTGCCTTAGCACTGGGATTCACCATTGCTTTCATACCAGGTAAAACAATTTTTGTGTAGGCACAACTGAAGTTCTCAGGTAATGGTTCCCCTGAAATTGCTGTAGACTACAGTTGCAATTCCACTCTCAGCTCACCCACTCATTTGGAATTACTGCATTAAGGAAACTTCAGGAAAATTCTTTACAAGAATACTGAACTCCCTTTATATCACCTCCTTCAGTTTCACATACCAAGATTTGGAAAACAGCAACCAACAGATTAACTTAAGGCTGCCTTTTGAAGGTAACAGTCACTGAGCCCTCTGTAATACAGAGGGATTGAGCAAATTTTAAATGCTACTCAATCAATGTAGCTCTTATGGAACAATCCTACTTTTTCACTCCTTCACTTTCTTCTCCATAGAAAGTCGATAAAAATTTAAAATCACATCATAGGAAAACATACTTCAGGTAGAAACACTTCCTAAAGCCAGATTTGGGGTTAAACTTGATTCCAGCATTAATCTATTCTTGAGCCATTTATTGCTCTTGGCTACAGGTAATTAAACAGAAAATGGCTCAGAAATAAACAGATATATAAAGGGGAAAAATGCTCATGTCTTTCTTCTAGATTCTAAACCAGTGTTCATACTTAGCTGTTTGAAATTTCCCTCTCTATATAAACATATGCAGTGCAAATCACTCCTCATCCAGAAGAGTGAAAAAGAACAAGAAAAATCTATATGCTATGACTTTAATATTGGAACTTGCTTTTATGGACATTTCAAAGTGCTTTAAGAAAAAATGTCCTCTTCAAACCAAATATGATAGTTTAAGTAGATGCATTAAGCATACAAAGAATCTTCCATTATTATTTGTTTTTTCTTTAGGTAAATTTTCTGCTGTACATTTTACTTGTTTTACATGCATGAGCATAGTGCATATTCAACAGAAAATCAGAAATGTCAGTGGAATGTTAACATTTCCTGTGATGCCCTGATTTTTAGTTGAAGTACAAATATCATTGAAGACCAATCTGAGGTAGCCTGCTAGATTTTATCCATTAGTTAATTTTTAGTGCCTGTCATCGTTCAAACATTCTGCAAGTACTAGATCTTCATCTATAAAAAGACTTCATTTTCTGAGTAGGAAAGTGTTTCCACAGAACATATTTGAAAGTTAAGATATTCTCTTCAGCAGTCCATACAGTAATCATATTATAAAGTCATTAAAAGTGAATGCAAAAGAGGGAGATACAATATATATTTTACACAGGTTTGGAGATGAACTATAAACCCTCATTCATCTTTTGTTTTGCTGGCTACTCCACCCAGGTTTGTTGTTTGTCTAACAGCAAATTTCATAGCTTTTCCATCACTGAACACCGAATGGTGGAACAATCTGGACAGTATCTAGTGAAGAGACAGCACAAGCCTCGAAATTGAGTAATTTGGCAGTTACTGTAAAGTAAGACTACAGGCAGAAGAGTTGAAACAAGATGACTTTGGCAATTGAGCTTATAATCTGAATATAATTAAAGGCTATTGGGGGAGCACAAAGGAGCAAAGACTGAAAAAAGTATTCATAAATTACACTTCAGGCACCAGGGTCTCAAGGAATGCATTTAAGATCACAAACCGGAAGATTTAATTACATGCTGCCTCTGCTACAGAAATGCAACTGTCATTAAGGAGCGTGATGGTTATAATCTTGTAAGATTCTCAAAACGTGGGTCATGGTCCATGAAATATGTAAGGTCCATTCACAGCTGCACTCAGCAGTGGTAGTAATTAGGATAAACTGGTAAACAGCTCTAAAGCTTACCTGTAATACAAAAGAGCCAAGCAAATTTTGTGTTTACACCATGCACACACCTCAGATGTATGATAGGCAGCTACATACAACAAGGCAGGACTTCGTACACAGATCTGGGAATCATTAAGCCACAGGTGCCACCAAAGGATGTTCGTAATACTCAGTGGGTACCATTCTGCAACCTGAATACTGATGTGAATGGCAGACATTTCTACTTCCACCTTGGACAGTGTTGAAAGAGAGTGGTAAGGCAACCTGAGAGTTTATAATGCACAGTAGTCACATCAAAGTCTCCTACTTATTCTGGTTCCTTAAGTTTACTCTAAAACAAACAAAAAAAAACAACAGTGCTGCTTTCAGAGAATGTAAAAAAATAAATAAATCTGGAGACATCAGAGACCTAGAAAAAAAATTATCATTTGATGACTGAGTGTTTAAAAATTGCTGCATTCTTATGTTGCTACTTACATGTCCTTCAGGAGCTCCAGACAATTTACTGGAAAAACCTTTCTTCAAGACTCAATTTTGGAAGGCTGTAGTGGCAAAGGGGCAGAAAAAAGGGAGGTTCCTTATGTTTTCTATCATTTTATGTTTGCACTGGGGAAAACTGTCATTTCAGGTCACAGACAACATCAGAAATTAATAAAACTGCAAGAGAAAAAACTATTGAGAAAGAACCAACTTGGGCATCTCACAAGTATTCTCATCACCTACAGTCTGACCCTAAACGAGGGGAATTATGGCAATTTTGTGCCATTTTAAAATTTAAAACAGCCATTTAAAAAAAAAACATTACTTCCAGGATGTTTTCCAAATTTAGATTTTTTTTTTCTCCCCCATTTCTGAATAAGAATCGTAAAGTAGGGACCACAGCAATCGCAAACACAAATCCAATGAATTATTCCTTCATTATTGTTTATGGGGTGGTCAAATCTAGAATTTGGGTGACCACCAAAAGAAACTTGCAAACTACTGCTCTGCAACAATAGCACATACTGCTGCCTGGGGGATTGTATTACTGGAGGGCTATTTCTCTGCCAAAGATTTAGTTGAGAAGGTTTAACCAATTTGTCTACAAGACCTGTTAAAAAAAAAAAACATTACCACATTTTTTCAGCTCCTATATCAGAATTATTAGACCACATGTGACTTAAGCATGAGGAATTATTTCACCAAGTTAGAGCAGCTGAAAAAAAAAAAAAGCTTCATTCTGCAATGTACTTGAAAAAACAACGCAGTCACGTTTTGCTTATGCCTAAAATCCAAGGAGAGTCTTACTCTCCAGACAAGAAACCAAGCACACTAATAGTTAGCTAGGAGATATGAACTATCAGGTTACATGGAAAAAATAGCAACTTCTATAAACAGTTTAGAACTCCAAGTAAATAGGAAATTGTTATTTGATTTTTTTTAAACAGTTTATATAGCTGTGCTCACACCTTGGAAAAGATGACTGCCTCACTAAGAAGTGGTCATGAGCAATTTATATTTATCCTCCACAAACTTGTCTGCAGCTTTAATTCTGAAGGCAAGAGACAGACAATACATTAGTCATAAGTTAAGTATTGTGATGCTGGTTTTCGGCCAAGTCACTAAGACATCCAAAAAGTGAGGCACTTAACATGTGCCTACTTCTTACTTCTTCAGAGTATTTCCTCACCACAAACTAAATGAAAAGGAGACGTCACTGCCTGCAAATATCCACTTAAAACAAGAAAATTCCTCTTTACAACCCACAGACAGCTTACTTGCACTACCCATCTCCTCAGAAAACTTTGTGAAAGTGACAATAGGTGTAAAGAGATCTGCGAAGCTTTTGCCTTACCACAATTTCTTGGGTTTAAACAGTGATATTGCCTTCTCCTTATCTGGTATCTTCAACACACTAGAACTGCAGCAGCGTGACAGTAAAGATAAGACTACAGAGCAGCAGGCAAAAGGAAGAAAAGGTTAACTTTGAGCAACTCACCAAGCTGATCAGCCAGACTAAAATCCTTCGTCTTCTGTGGACGGCATGCATCTTCTTTTCATCTAGAGCCTATAAAGCAGCCCTAAAACATCCAGGCTACTCTTACGGAAAGGACTGACCTCAACAAGCTTTAAGAAAAGCTTTAGCTCTATTTTATATGGATTGCATATTTAAAATTTAACATTATCATCTTATACATTACTCTCTTGAGAGTAAATCAGCTCTCCTCCCCTCTCTCCTTTATCTACTAATGCCTCAATGGCTAAACAAAGCAACATGGCATTGAAGTGAATATTAATTCAGATCTCTTGAGGACAACTGAACTATTTTACTGCTCTAGTTTAATAAGAGGTCAACTCATATATAGTCAGTTATGAATGGAAATAGATCAGAACGATTAAGTACAGCAAACAACTTTTATCAAGATTGCTGGAAGTTCTGAACAGATTCACTCTTATGTATTAAAATTTAATCTAGGATATTTTCGCCTGCTTATTCTTTCCATGTCCAGCCTTATTGCAGCCATGCACGAAACTTCAGGTTCCTGAAACACAGTACTTGACTGGAAACATAACACACAAGATTTCAGATGAACTCAAGCAATGCACTTCTGCATGGACTGCATCTTTAATGTGAAAGGCTTGTGAGTTCCAACAGCTCTAAAATCCTTCTGAACAATTACCTGCTAGTAGAGCTAATGACACTACGTAAATCAAAAGAAACAACAGATGAAAAAAGCCACCAGTGAGTGCTTCAGCTTAGATATTAATTGGTCAGATCTACTCTTGCAAGTGGTAAGTCACAGAAGTGAAAGATAGCCATCCTAGCAAACAGTGCGATACATTAGTGTTGTAAAGAGAACTTCAAGCTGCAATATCTGACTGTAGCAATGCTTTAGACAAATGTGCCTCTAAGGCCATGGAGACTAGGAAATATAAGTTCTCCTCGTTCTGCCCTGACTTTGTTTTCAGGACAGACTTCAGGCATTTTTTCATGTTAGAAAATAAGATATGATGCAGCATTAGACAAAAAGTATTTCTAAGCAGCCACCATTTGTCAGTTATGTTGGTGGTTTTTTTTAAAGCATTAAAAGGAGTTAAAGCTGGTTAAATGAGGCAGCCAAAATGGTCTGGTTTTATTAAATCGCTATTCAAGAATTGTGTGTTTCTGGCTGCTGTAGAAGACATTAAGGCAAAGCAAGCTCTTCTGAAAGTCACACAGTTCCATTAGAGGCAAGTTTTAAATACAGAAACAAAAGCTTAACTTAAACGAAGCTACATCACTAGTTTATTTCATTTAAAGGACGTAACATTATCAAAAGTCCTCTTTCATTAGACAGAGCTGAGTTTGTATTGGCTGGTTTTGCAGACAAAGTATAGAGGAATACTTATGCAGTTGTAACTTTTCAGAAGAAAATTCATTTGGTTATGCTGCTCACCCTGATTATAGCTACCAGCTTCCAAAACATTTCTGCTCCCGACTAAAGAGGAAGCAGAGCTGGCTTTTTAACCATGCAGTGGTTAATTGCTGACAGTTGGAAGACTTGTCTTGGTAACTTCAGATGAAATACAAATATTTGACTTCCCAAATTGCTATAAGAATCTTGCACGCACAATGCCTCCAACATCTAATATTCGGGGTAATAAATGTGACACTATAAATGGGCAGAATATGCCAATTCAAACCGAGAAGCATGAATACAATTCAAAATCAGACAAGTACAAAGGGCTCTCTCAAGGAAACTGGACAGTTTCTCTCACACTGTGTATATACACACAGTATTTTCCCTATATACCATATATAGGTACCTTGCTATCTTACACAGTATCCTGCCACGCATATTCTGCCGGTATAGAATGTGTTCCCACAGAAAACCTAAAATTAGTATATTTGTACAGATGGCACCCATAATTATCATAACGATGCACTGAAGACCACAAATTTCTTGGAGGAGTAGACTCCAGCAAAGGGCTCAGAGATCACACCAACAAAGCACTACAGAAATGTCTTTCTGCAGTATAAGGGTTCTTATGTTAGAGTACAGTATTCATAATACCAAAAAAAAAGGGCTGGCAAATTTTACTGAAATACAGTCCCAGCATTTTATTTCCCTTCACATGTTCACTCAGGAAGATATCTGCATTTTAATTAGCTGTGCATCTGTATGATAAAGAGGCTCAGTCAGGAGCTTTAGCAAGAAAGCCCCAGAACACATTAGGCATTTTTAAAGGTCTGTTTTCACACCATCTGAACAGTAACTTCTGTCAATTTAGAAAGCAGCCTAAAGCTGATGAAAGACTTCACACGGTTACTTAAAATGACTATACTTTAACAATTACTTACACTGATTGACCTTAAAGAGATCTGCACTACAGGCACTGAACTGGCATTTGATACAAATAGGGTAATGTAACACACAATAATATAACATCATATAATAATGGAACTAAGTTACAAAGCAAACTGTTTACAATAAACTTTAACACTTGAAGCCTAAAATTTTTCAGGAAACTTGATCAAATCAGATGTTTTAATCCTTAAGGAAATAAAATAACAAGTAGTTGGAGAGCTACCTAGCTCCCAGTTTAAGTTGAAATTCCTGCTTCTTCAATGTCTTTCTGAACCCTGGCATCCCAACCAGGAATTCTTGGAAACCCACAAATGGCAGTTAAAAAAGATTGGAAAGAAGTCCATATCAGCAACCTCACCATTCTCTTTCCAAGGGCCATCACCTGATACTGAAGAACCACAAGAGCCTAGAAATTGAAAAAGGATGAAAAGCTACCCCATTATTCCTTAACCAAGAGCAAAAAAAGAAAGGAAAACAGCCTAAAAGTGGCCTCTCTGAAGAGGCTGAAAAGGCCAGAAGGAGAAGCCCTGTACAACCATCAACCTTGCCACGGGCAGCCTGCAGTTACACAGCCCCTCTGAGCACAGGAGGGGCTTGCAACAGCAGCTGAACACTTGGAAGTTTTAAGGACCACTACTCCTGAACATTATTTAGAAGTCAGCGAACACAAATCCATCAATTGTCAGGGCCATGTGAGCTTTAGAAGATGACAACAGACAGCATCAGAGGAAATAAGCTCTTCCTGTAATTTAAATAAGTTACAAAAAATAAGCAAGACCCTTGTACTTGATTGGGAAGAATGGAAATGAATCACAAGCTTCCAATACCCCGAAGGCTTAACTATCACTAGATGCAGTATTTTTTAATGTAAAAAAATATAATCAGCAAGGCTTCATAATCCTGCCAGAATCATTTAAAAGTTGCTTTTGAGTATCTATTTAAATATTTGATACTCTTGTCCAAAAGATGAGCTTACAGCTAAGCCAAATACTTTTCTAGGGAAAATCAGAGCATGCAGCCTATGTTTTTATTAAAAACACAAAGTTTATAAAGCCTTATTTATCTGGCCATTTATTTCATCCTGCATCTGCCAAGGCTCCAAGAACAAGGACATTCATACAGTGACTCCTAGGATCTTAATTACAAAGATGTTTTAACCTTTGCAAATCCCGTTTATAGACTTAAAATATAGTACAACTCTGTATCTATGCACAGACTGGCAGTTTTCACTAATTTTCCACCTCAGGAGTAACTGCAGAAGGGTGTTGTGACATCAGCTTCAGCTAAAAATGCTCTAACCACTTCTTTGGTAGAACTCATATCTGATTAACCATTTACAGGAATTCAAAATGGAGATGATTAAACTCTTGAAGCATGTTCATGAAGTTTTAATGAATGTTTTGATTATTAATGTTAAGCAAAGAGACTTCTTTTTGTCAAACGTAACTGGCACTAGGGTTATCTTCTGTTTAAAAAACAAAAGCTAACAGTCTCCACAAGTTGACAGTTCTGTTAACAGTTTTAATTCCAAAATTTGAGTAGGTATTAAAGGGGTTATTCTTCCAGTTGCTCAATTGAGGTGTATATCCAAGAAAGAACACTACAACACACCCTTGCTTTCGAAACACTTCCTTGCCAAGCATGCTCAGATGCAGGAAAACAAGCACAGTTTGTATCTGAGCGTAATCCTTTTTCCTCAAACTAGGTGGAAACAAAATGAATGCTGCTGCATACATGCAGCAAGACTCATTTTTCTAAACAGGATGTATTTTTTCCCCAGGAACACTGGTACCTGTGCTACACATTCATCAATTTTAGCTGTGTTACTGCATGTGTAATTCTGACTACCAGAATTTTAAGAGGGTTTAATTTCAAAAACTTGAAGATAAAGTGTTTACACTTTGCCACTTCCCAATCAGATAAAAATCCATCTAACTTGAAAACTCTTGATGTAGACAAATTGCACTGATAAGCAAAATTTATCGGTTCTCTTGCTCAGACACCTTCCTCTACAGACTGGGGCTCAGACAGAGATGCTGACAGATAAATACGAATTGACAAGAGGTTTGCAGATGGGAGGGGAAATGCACGTGGGGGCGGGGGTAAACATTTAGTATTGTTTCTTTAAGGCTCCCCCAGTCATCTCTCTGGGACAGAGCATCATAGTCACAGAAAGGAAAACAAAACTCCACACTTAGAACTCCAAAGTTCTAAGAAATAATCCCAATTCTCAGCAAATGCTCTTAGAGACAACGCGATGCTTTTAAAGTCACCAAGCTTTATGAGGCAGCAACTTCAGCCATATTCCCCAGTCGTTTTAATAAGAAAAATTATGATCTTCCACACTGACAGCAGGACCACCATCTAGCCCACGTACTACACCAACATCAAAATAAACTGGATGCTCCTAACACACAAGATGTAGGCCACTTCCTAGGGGGGGAAAACCCCCAGCATTCTGACTTCACCGGGGCAACACGCTTTTGCTCAAATTCACAAGCAGGTAACACCACAACACAAAGTCTAAAAATAGTTTATACTGAAAATAGCCCAGGTTTCAGGAGTGCAAGATCTGTACCCAGATTTCATAAAGTCTCAAGTGAGACTTTAAGTCTAAAAATGAACATCTCTTGACCAGATTAGCTTTTAGAAACACTGCAAATGCTGTTGTTTCTCATGCTATTATTTCTAGCCCCCACATCTGCTCCAGGGTCCCAATTTATGCCAGTTCCCTGATTCTGTCACGCTTATCCCCCATGACATTTGTTCCAAACTATCCCTAAATGAGACGTAGAGCATTGATGACTTCTCAGAGGGAAAAATTAGCTGGCGATTTGTCTGAAAACTACCGTCCTGTCAAACACCAGCAGCATACCTATTTTATTAGGCTATCTGGCTGGAGAAGTGGCAGATAATAACCCTTGGAAACACCGCTTTTGCAGGATTAAACAGATGAAACTGAGCAAAGTTGGGAGCACACGCAGACACCCTGCCACGTACGGACAGCCGGGGTGCCCCACGAGGACCCACGACAGAAGGCCCACAAAACCAGCTCAGCTTGACTCCCACGGGCAGCAAAACTCCAAAAAAAAAGAATAATAAATACAAAATAGAAATAAAGCAGCCCGAACTTGACGCCCGCCTGGCAGGGCCGCGCTCCACACGTGCCCTGACGGGGGCTCTGAGGCGGGCTCGGCGCCGCCTGAGGGGGAGCCGCGGCCGTACCTTGAACACCTTCCCGAAGGCGCCGTCGCCCAGCTCGCCGATGATCTCCCACAGCTCCTCCGGGTTCAGGTCCCTCTTGACGTGCTCGTACTGCTTCTTCTTCTTCTCGCCGCCCAGCTTGAAGATCTTGCGAAAGTTAAAGAAGGACATCGCGGCTCTCCCCCCCCACACTCCCCTCCTCGCCTCACGGGGCCCGCTGAGGGGAAGCAAACGGCCGGGAGCCCCCCGAGCCTAGGGGCCGGCGGCGGGCCGGGGGGGCATGGCGGCGGCAACAAGTTGCCCGGGCGGCACCGGGGGGTGGTGGTGGCGGTGATAAAGCTGCTCCTCCGCTGAAGGAGCGGGGCTGACGGCGCCGCTCCGCTGCCGGGCTCCGCTCCCCGCCCTGGCGCCGAGCGGGGCCGGGCGGCTCCGTTTCCTGCGGGGCGGGGCGGCCCCGGCACCTCCCCCCCCTCCCTCCCCTTCCCGGTACCTCCCCCCCCTCCCTCCTCTCCTCCTCCTCCCGCCGCTGGCGCGTGCGCGCGCCCCGCGCTCGCTCCCCCCCACCACTCCCCGCCCGCGCGTGCGCGCTCCCGCCCCTCCTCTCTTCCGACGCATGCGCAGACGCCACACCTCCCCCCCCAAACAACCAGCACTCGCTGCCAAAGGCGGGTTTTAACCCCCGCCCGCCCGCCCACGTGACGCGGGGAGGGCCAATAGGAGCGCGCCGAGGCCTCCGGCGGGTAAGTTGGTATCCGGGCCCAAAATGGAGGAGGGCGCGCCCCCGCCCCCCCCCCCCTTTTACCTCACCTCACGGCGCGGGGGGGGGGGGGCTCGTTGTCCCCTGAGGTGGCGCTGCCCGCTCCTGCCCCCCCTGTTGCTTTTCCCTCCCTGCCCCTCACAGGCCGAAGGGCCTCGTAAAGTCATTAAGGGTGGAAGAAACCTCCAAAATCATCTGGTCCAGCCACCAGTGTCACCCAGCTGTGTCCCCAAGCACCACGCCCTGCCCTTATGGAGGCCCCGGGCTGCACAGGGGTTCCTTGAGGCAGAAAGGGGCTGCCCAGGGAGACCTGCTTTGGGGGGACACTTGCTTTTTGGGGTTACCTGCTTTTTGGGGGGACACCCACTCTCTGGGGACACTCGCTTTTTGGGGACACTCGCTTTTGCCAGCCCTGCTTCTCCACCTGCCCCTCACCTGCCACAGCAGTCGTGGCATGGTGTAGCATTATATGAGATCTCCCATGGGATCTGATCCCAGCCTTGATTTGCCCTCCCCGACAGCCTCATCCCACAAGCGATTTCTTCATCAAAAAATGGTTGCATTTGAATAGCCGCGGTGCCTGTATGCTGCAAAACGTGTGGTGTGCCTTCACGCGGAAGCGGGAGGTGTGCCCGGCTCCTGGATAAGATGCGATTAGCAGGCATCTCGCAGGCAAAGTTTGGGCTCTGACAGGAGGCGGCAAGCTGATCCTGCAGTTAAGGCAATGATTTGAGACTTAGGAGATCTGGCGATGAGACAAACGCCCTGTGAGAATAATAATGTAACACCATAGCCTCTTACCAACCAGAGTGCCTGCAGTTACCATTAATTTAAGCCGTTCATTAAGAACTTCTAAAGATCAGGCCTCCAGTGTGCATCATTCCTCAGACCATTTTATTAGCATGACAGTAGTTTGCTATCTAACGAGGGCAGTTTATGTGTAAACTCAGTAACGCCAATGAGAGGCTGAGATAGACTGGTTGTGGGGATCATGGCAGCCCAGGCAGCCTGCTTGAAAGGAACATGATTTTAAGGAATTGTAAGTGCTGGGCTAGGTCGAGAAGAGGATTTCAGCAAAGGAGTAGTACAGGTGTTTGTAGTAATAAAGGCTCCAACAGTGGTTCAGAAGGAATTAAGGGCATAGTAGTAGTCTGGAACCGAATTTTCCATCGTGTCGTAACAGTGATCTTGGTGGGTGAGGTGTGCTGGGGTTGAAGCCTCTTAAGAATATGTTGGTGTTGTATGGTAAGTAATTGCTACTGCTAATAGTATTTATAGTGTACAGGAACACACTGTGCCCCCACAAAACAAGAAGATGCCCCTGTCAGGAAAATCTGATGAGTGAAGTAACAATGTTGTCATAAGTTAATTTCTTTAATCTGTACAAAATCAGTTTCAAAGGTAGGCCTACTCTATGAATAGAGAGCCTCTCAAATACATTTGCTAACCTAATAGGAGTCTGATTTGCTGTAGCAATCAGCATTGTTCAAAAATGATCTGGGGCTTCGTGGTTCCTTGGTATTGACAGCTGGGATGCATAATGTCAAACCATTGAGGAGGGTGTTAAAGCCCAGACCATTTATGTGTATAAAGCTAATGCCAAGAAACAGCTGCGATCTAGATGAGCTGTTTTCCTTTCACCTTTATGATCCGACTGGCTGCACCTAGTAGCTTCATTTTGAAGCTTCATGTACATAGTTGGGATTAAATGCAATAAGAAAGTAAGTATTTTGGTTTTAACTTGGATCTTTAAAGCGCTTTGGGGGCTGATTTGCATCTGGTTGTTTGAACTAATCGATGAGGACAGGGTGGAAAAAAAAAAAAGGAATCCAAAAGCCTTAGCATGAAATCCTTGTATCTAGGCAGGATCAGCTTTTCTTTAGCCTCGGGGTTAATGTGAGAGGGCAGCGGGGGGTGCGTGCGTGTATGCCAGGGTTTGTGACAGTAACTGGGAATAAATGCCAAAGTGAAAAAAAGTTCTTGAGCTACAAGTGAAGGAATGTAATTGGGTTTGCTCCTGTAAGAGTGATGGCAATTAGGCGACGAAGATACCAGGGCCATGTTCTTTCTCAGCTCTACTGATGAAGAGTGCAAGGAGTTCACGTACAGCATCTACATAACTTACTGGTTTGCTTTTAGCACGCGAGTGATAAACCAGGTTCACTCGGAGCAGACCAGGGACAGTAGCGTCATCCTAACACTGACTGAATATTGCTAGGTATTACTGCAGATGTGTTGTTTTAGACTTTTATGAAGATAGTCTCCATACCAGAGAGCTTTTAATTCATATAAGGTTGAAAATACAAGATGAGAGACTGGCACAACAAATGAGCCAAGATGCTGGCGATAAAGTTTCATTTTAAACTTTTTTTTCTTACTTTTTAATAGTTATTTGAGGTCTAAATATAGTATCTGAAAATGAGAATAAGCCACAGTTTTCTTTTTCTAAAAATAAACCCTTTCAGGTGAAGGCTAAGTGCTAGTAGCAAAACATTCCCAATTTGCATTGACTTCCTGGTATGCAGGAGGCTGTGTAAAGCCTGTTTTTTTTTTTGTTTGTTTTGTTTTGGTTTGGTTTGTTTTTTTGCTGTTCTTTCTTTTCTCCTGGTAGCAGGAGTTTTTAGCAACTGTAAATGTTTTCAGATGGTAGGGATAAAAAGATAAAAGTGGATTATAAGGATACAGAAGTGTTGTCTTTGGGAATTCAATGCAATGTGTTTTGAAAATTCAGTGCTTCCTTAAAATGCCTGAGTAGGCTGATAGTGAAGAACTATCTTAGTTATACATTGAATAAACTAGCTTGGAAATAGCTGTGACTCTTTACTGCAATCCTTTTCTCCTCTTAAATATTTAGAAGTCTTCTCCCTGCTTTCTGCTGCTAAATGTCACTGTCCTTTCCGATTGACTTTTAATTACTTACACTTGTTACTGTTCTTACCTGCCCCCCCCCCCTCCCCTTAAGTTTTACCTCCATTTCATTTAAACTGCTTTTATTCAGCTTCTCTTCATTCAAAGTAAATGCACGCTTCAGAAATTTAATCATAGATGTGTGCTTCACTACATAAATTGCCCTAAACTGCAGTCCTACATCCTGTCCTTAGTTCTTTCAAAAATAATTAATGGTATATTTTTATATCGTCTTGACTTTCTGTCCACCCACGCTTTCACTGATCTCCTCCAATCTTCTTTCTGATGTCTGAGTTCATTGAACTGTTGTAAGGTCACGGGTGACTTGTTGGTGGCTAAATCTGAGACGTGCTTCTTGTTTTGTATGCCTTGATCTGTCTGTCACCATTGACACTCAGTGCTCACTCTTCTGTTTTCTTTACTTGATGCATGTGGTATTTTTGTTGATGTTTTCCAGTTGTATGGAGGTGTTTTTTCCATTGACTCTATTTTTTCTTCTTTTTTTCTGTCCCCGGAGTTAATGTTGTCTCTTGTGTAGGATTCTTGTTTCAGTCGTAAACTCTACTCTGTCTCTGAAGTCGTTCCCAAAGTCTGCTGTGCTTCCTGCCGAATCTGACACCTTTTTCCTTGGAGTTCTGGATTCTGTGGGATGAAATTCAGATACTTTGCCTTGTACCACCATAATTCTACTAACTTTATGCTTAGGAGAGAGTTTTGGTGACTCCCACACCCAACCTATTTCTTTCTTCTCCCATTTCAGCAGACATTTTCCTCTCCTACCGTACCCGACTCCTCTATCCTAATGCTCTAATTGATGGTAGATAAGCACTGAAAAAAGTCTTTTATTCTTTTAGGGTGTTGAGAGGGTAGCCTAAATGGCTGTGCATTTTCCTCCAAAGAGCATCAAGTCAGAGTACCCATTTGTTGGAAGCATTGCAAGTGGTGACAGCATCATATACAGTGCTCCCTAAACCCTTCTGCTACATGGACAGTTGGTAGCTTAGAGATGGGTATTTCTGTTCTGCATTTGAAAATCAGCCTTCTTCATAAAGGAACAGAAAGGGGAGAGACTTGGTTTTGGACTCAGCATTTTATGAACAGCAATAATTCAGTTATGTTTAGTACAATAGGAAAAATGTATATAATAGCAGAGGTTAGACACTGAACGAGGAAGTTTTAAGAGTTTCCCATGTGATAAGAGCCACAATCGATCCTCAGACTCCTGTCAATAACCTGGAGACGATGCCCTGCATGGCTTCTTGGTTTTGATGCACTTCCATAGGAAATATGCACTGGGATGCGTTCATGGGAAATCTAAGAATTGCCGTAGAAACACAGGGCAATTGGAAGCTTCAACCTATACTGGTGCTATTTGATGTTTGTAATAAAAAGATCACGTGTTAAAATGTTATGAGTAAGATCTTCGAAAAGTCTGGGTTTAGTCTAAATTGGTTTAGGTTTTTCAGTAGTCGGTGGGGGAAAGTATCTTCAGAGGGCAATACACCCACTTGAGATGCTTACACGGTGCTTAGTTGTGTGAGGTGAGTTGTTCTAGAAATGCACGATGGGGTTTCTACTTCTGACCTTTGGAGATAACGCTCCCAGCAAACCTTCTGATCTTCTGATAGCAGGCAACACCTCTGGACTGATGACAGAGCAATTTAAAGAGTAGCCAGATTACCTGAATATTTCCAAGTAAATTAATGATGTTTTATGGAATAATAGACTTTATTTGAAAACAAATGTTAGATGAAAAACAATAATATAAGTCTAAAAAACTCAAATAAGAATCAGGTATTTCAATAAATATTACAAGAATATTTCATGACACATCAGATCAAATGTATTCAAGCTTTAATGTGTTTGCTTAATTGAAGTTCTTGCCAAAAAAAAAGAAAAAAAAAATGTTTGTCTTATTGTTTCCAGCTGATCTGCTTCAAAACAAGACTGATACTCTGAAGCATAGTCAGGCTTGCATATATAATTGGAGGGGTAAGTTGTGCTTTTACACTTACTTGGGTGACAAGCAAACCCATACCTTGGGTTTAATGGGAAATGTCAACTGCTTTAAAATTCTGTAGCTGATTGTTTTTATTGATTAATTGACTAATGTAGTTAGAAACTTCAAGTCCTCTTTCATGATAAAATTTTGAAGAAGAAGGTTGGACACTGCTCAGTTTACATTTAATTTGAAAATTCCTATAAAGTGAGTTTCGGGTTAGTATTAAAACTTTTTGTTGCATTGTGGATGGCTGTATTTTTGTAGTACAGTAGCTATTCTAAATTCTTTTATCCCATGTGTTGATGACTATAATAATGTCACAGAACCATGCATGAATAAGTCTACCTAGACTATTGATTTATTTTAAAATAATATAAAATCAAACTACTCCTAGCCTTAGCAGTATTGGTATCTTCTTTCTAAGCATTTTATTCACTTGAGATTATACTTAAAGCAACATTTATTTGATCAAAACTGTACATGAACACAAGGCAAAGTGTTTAAAACTTGTAGAGCCCCCTCCATCTGATGGATATTAGAAGCTTTAGTTAAGTCACATGAAAGCATGCATTACAAATGCTTCTCCATGTTTGTCTTTCCTCCAGATGGTAATTAGACCTTTTCCTCTTGCATAGGAGTCACGAGCTGATTTGTTCTTTTTGTTTGTGGCTTTCAAATTTGCATTAGTTCACATAGCAGCTAGGATTAGAAATTTATTAAGGGATAAAGATAGCTTTGCATCTCAGTCAATACTGGCACAAAATATCTGAATCAAAAACCCCACATGTATTACTGCTTTTCTTTCTGCAAATCCCGAATTTCATCCTCTGTTTCCCAGGAACCTTTTTCCAGACTGGACATTATGTTCTTGTGTGATCCTGATCAGCTCTGGAATCTTAGGACTGAATAACTTGTTCTGCAATATGGAAATAAGTTGTTTGTTTGTTTGTCTTGGTTTTTAATTATTATTATGGCCAGCAACCCAGTGCTGGTTATGCAGTAAGCATAAGCAGGGTCCTTATCATTCCTTCTACACAGATTATAAAAACATACCTTGCTGAAAAATAGGGAACATTTTGGAAGGAAAAAGAGGACAATCTGACAAAAGAGTAGGACAGAAAGCCACTGATGGTTTAGTGATATCCCAGTGAGAGACACTGCAGTGGGATAATGTTGGAAACGTATCTATTATCAAAAAGAGCAAATAACTTTTAAATGTGAGATACTGACTGTTCATTAATGCAAAGCTAGACTTTAAATTATAAACTGTTACTGAGAAAAGCGTACTTTTTCACTGAAAAAGTCATTTTTACGTTGCATCCACGTTTAACATAGTTTATGCATGTATTATGTTCTGCTATTTTTATCTAGATTTTTATAAACTATAGTGTAATTCTGTTTTGTGAGTCAAAAAATACTGTAACTTGTAAAATATGGTTTGGTTTTCTGTAGGTTCTCTTCTTGGTATTACAGCTGCACACGCTGCTGCTGTCCTGTGGAGATTGTTCAGGCAAACAACAGCTATTGTGTGTCTGACAATAGCATACACAAACTTTGGGTGCTGGGACCTGCTTATGAGAAAACAGCATTGTGATGGGATTCACTTTGTAGCTCAAGTTCCCCAAAATCCCCCAAATTCTTTTTTTTTTTTTTTTTTTTTTTTTGACAGAATAGGCCTTTAATCTCACACCCACAGAATTATATTGCATAGTACACCATGAGGTATTTATGAATTAAAACAAAAAAGTCCATTACTCTAATTTGAACTGAATTTTCGGTAGCAGAGACCCATAAAATTACCCAAAGAAAAAATAATTCCTGCAACTGGTGGCAGAGCTATAATCTAATGTTCTGGATGCAGTATACAGGAGCAACTGACTTTCAGAAGCCTGAGGTAGGGTGTGGCATCTATTGAAATACAATTAAGGAAACACTTTAATCTGTTTATAAAAGGATGTTTTGTCTGTCTTTTTTTTTTCCCACATACCACGAAGTCAGAAATAGCAACAACTTTATCATATGGTAACTGTGACAGTGATTCATGCAGGGAATATAAGGAGTTGCAGCCACAGGACTCAGCGAGGTGTTTTCTTTCAGGATTCTTGCTATTCTGTCCATTTGGTGAATTCCTAGTGGATTCAGAAAAAGGTTTTATTGAAGGTAGGCAAAAATCATTACTAGCAAATCAGTTTAGCCTTCTTTGCTCTATGGGGAGGTAAGCTGTTAAGATGACATTCATATTGCAGGCAAGGAGTTCCTGTGCAGTTTTTGGTTTGTCCTGTACGGGACTGGTGTCCTGTATCGGCTCTCAGTGATGAGATATGGAAACAGCTCAGAGGGAGGACCTGTAAAACACTCATTAGTTCAGAACATCCTCTGAGAATTGCAAAAATTGCTAACCCACAATTTGATAGAGGACAAAGTCCCTGGATTTTTAACAAGTCCGAGTAGAATTTAGCAGCTGAAGATGAGGGATGATGAGCCAGAATTCTTAGCTGAGAATAAACTACTCTTCAAATCATTCAGAGTTCATAGAACAGTATAAGAGATGGTGCAGAACGATTTGTCTTAAGGAATCGAAAAGTATCTATACACAGTTGGCATTTCTGTGTCTCTCTAGTGTGAGCATCCAAAGAATAAGAGAAGATCAAATCAATTTTCTTTACCTAATAAAACTTTTTGTAGTTCTGTTGTGTCTCAGAAATCCTGTGCTTGATTTCAGCTATAGAAGTTCTAGTCCTCAGAAAGGTGGCACAGTTGCAAAAGAAATTCAGAGGCTTGATGGCTGGGAATCTACATCTTTGATGCTGCAAACAACTCTGGATACTTTTTCTAGACAATGGCCAAGAGGACAAATAACCTCAACAAGGAGCATTAGAAAAATATAATCAAACTTTGCTCTTCCATGTGTTGATAGTATGAAATTCTCCCAGTAAGAGAGAAAATACTATAATAATAATAATGTCTCAATGCTTTTTTTTTTTTTTTTCCATGCTGTCTTTCAGTTTGCACGGGGTTATCTTTAGTAGCATCTAAACATTTTTCTACAAGAAGTTCCTTCAGACCAGGAAGTATTACGAGTTTATATTTGGAGGAGAAAACAAATAATTTTGTGGAATTGCATACAAAGGGAGAAAAACAAAACAAAACAAAAACTAACTGGTCTAGAAATGAAAGTCAGTGTAAAGTTAATTTTATTATCCTTCCAACCATTTTAACAGTCCTCCAAAAGAGCTCCAAATGTAATCTCAGCCTCTAGTTATGCTCACAGACAATGTGATGATCCTGCTTGTGTCTGAAACTTCAAAGTTATTCTGCCTTGAATTATTTTGTGTATGCCAACACCAGTGTTAGTTGGAGCCCACATTTCAAGCAGAGCCTCAGTTTGCATGGGTTTGTTCTGATATAGTTAAAAGGTTCGCTTGTACAGCAAAGAAAAACTTTAATTGAATTCAGAACTTTAAACAGGTCTGCCATAATCTAACGCTTTGGTGTGCTCTGTGAATATTTTGAAAACTTTTTTGCACGTCTGTGCACCTCAACCAAACACGAGGTTAATCATTGGTAGGTCTCTGGTTGTAGTGGAATGCTCTGTTGTGCTATGAATGTTCATATAAATCCTGATCTTAATCCAGAGGCTGTTTTAACTTACACCAGATGCATAAACTCATTTAAAGGAGCAAAAAGTAGTCAGGAAAACTTGCTTCTAGAACTGGAATTAACTTTGTTGTGGAGAATACAGGCCTAACAGCTTTAGAAAGCTGTTTAACTGTGTTTGCCCCATCTACCCACATCTGTAGAATTTGAAAATACTCCTTCAAGAAGTAGCACTAAATCTATTTTACTCTGCTGTAGCAAAGTAGGAAAGCTGACTGTGTTGCCTTAAAATGTGGTGAGTTATGTTTTATTCTCTTTGCTTTGTTAGTTAACCTGAATATCCCTTTACGGTGGATCAGTAAAATACGTGTATCTGTCCCAAAAACGTTCACTTGCCAAGAGACTGCTTGGAGCCCTTTTCTCTCAAAGCTTCCATCCTGCTGTTTTTCCAACCAGCAGACTTATTATTTATTAAGAAAGGAGAAAAAAAAAAGTAATTTATTTTTAGTTTTTGTTTGTTTTTACTTTACGCCAACAACTGGGAACTGTCTTTCCCAGCAAAAGAATGTCTTTTCAGCAGCTCAGCTCATTCTCACAGCGCGGTGGGAGATTAAGAGCTTTTAGAGGGAATTAATCACCTTCATAGACTTCCTCTTGCCCTCACTGCAGACAGGTTAGGAGAATTAGTTGAAGAGGGTACTTCAGCGTGATTATCTAATGGCTTTAAAATACAAATAGCAAGTGAAGCTTTATGACTATCAGCAGTGATTACCACTACTTTATTTGTGTCAAGATTACAGCTGTGACAAATAAACACAGAGCCAGTGTGTTTGTCTGTTGAGTGGTTTGCTGGTTTCTTGATACACAGAAAATGTCTTGTGACTAACATGTGGGATGAGGATCTGAAGGAGCTGCTTCTACTTTTTTTTTTTTTTATTGCACGCTTCATTTTTGGTTGACCAGAATCATGCTTTTGGAAAATTGGGGGCTGAAACCTTGTCACCAGGTTTAACGTGCATGTAAAACAATCTGCAGTGCCAAAAAAGAAGATGCTTTAGGATTGTAAGTTCTGCCCTTCTTCTTTCTGAGACTGTTGATGTTGGAGAAACCAACCTATCTGGTCTTTTGCAGAAACACCTGTCTGTCCAGAAGGATTTCAAAATCCTTCTGGAAGTGAAAAACAGAGGTAAAAATACATGACAGTTTACATCAGAAGACATTAACTCTCCTGGAAGACTATTCAGTGCAGTAACTGTCAGCCTGGTGACAAAATACGGTGTTTTTTCTCCTATCTAGTGATCGTGGGCAATACTTTTCTATGTTGCTTACTGGCTAAAGTTCATGGTGATGGGTCTTTTGTCTTGCACCATCTTCCCTTGGCAGGGAAGCGTGCTGTGATATCTCACGTAATTAAAAGACAGATGTTTAAAGTTTCGAGCAGTGTCTTTCCCAGAAATCCTGCAATTTGTTCTCTTTCGGTAAATGAGTTATCTCAGGAGGTTGCAGTTGTTAACACTTGCACAAATGACTTCAGGAACTGCTGAACTTATTGAAATTCAGGAGTTCTAGCTCTCAAGTTTGCTTCAAAAATAGCTTTTAAAAATTGAAACTATACTTTCTTGCATACAAGACATAGAGGATGTAGTTCCCTACTGACATTTGTTACAGCATCTAGTATGGGAGTGCACACAAGCAGTGGAAGGTAGATTATTAGATTGGAAGTGTTTAGCCTACTTTCTCTGAGTGATGTATTCTGATCTCAGTGGCTTTTTTTCTTGTTACTAGTGTTGAAAATGATCTTTTAATTATGTAGCTTTAAAAAAAGCCTATGGATGAACTTCGGCTTTAGAATCTTTATTCCCTATTGTCTGTAACCAAAGGCTTTACTTTCCAGCTCACTTAGATCTACTTGAGTAATAAAACGTTGGTTTTGTTTGCTTGCTTTTAACTTAAAATGTTGTATGTGGCTTTGGCTAATTAAAACCATTTTTAACTGTATGGTGCTGGAATTGCCTCTGCTGCTCATGAAGAATTGAATAATACTCCTTTGTCGAGCAGGGTGTTGACTCAGCCACAGCTGAGTTCAATTCAGATGATCGGGGTGGTTGCAAAACCCAGCTGCTTGCTCTGCCCCACTTTCCACAAGTTGCTTTCTCTGTGGTGGCGATGGCTGACCCATAAAGCAATTCTTTACCAACCACAGCTCATAGCCCGGTTTGTTCGAGTTCACCAAGGGTGACTGCAAGTTGCTTTAATGCACTGGGCAGCCAGCTGCAGCAGTTCAGGATCTTCTTCTGTGTATGTGGTTGGTGCTGGTGCAGTGTGTAGGCTTTGGAGAGGAGCAGATGCCTGGCAGGATGTTTATACCGCGTGTGTTGGTGGGTAAATATCCTCTGCTTCTGACTCAAAGCTAGCTTGAGAGAGTCTCTGCTGCGCTTTGCCAGTAGTTGCATGCTAATTGCAGACAACCTTTGGCAAACTACTTTTTGCGTGGCTTCATCTGGCTCCAAACAATCATCATGGTCATCTCAAAGTAAGGAAATCTTCTCCAAGAGCTCTGGCTGTAAATCACATCCCATTAAAAGGCTCCATGAGAAACGTGAACACAGGTTCTCTTCCTTGCGGTTCCCATGTCGTTGTTATTGGAAGAAGTCCAGTTCTTAATCTGTTACCGTTATTGGAAAAGGTGAACACAGGATTAGGAACTGAGATATTTATTGTCTGAAGCTGCTTCTGTTGAACAAATCTCTTGGGCGGTTTAATTGGGAGCTATTTGAACAAGCCTGGACCATCCTCCCAGGTGGGCTACTTGGGAAGGAAGGTAGCAAATGCGCTTGGTTTTGGGACGTGGCAGCTGTTGAGAAGCCTGCTAACTTTCTTTGGTTTCTCTTCTCCTGTTAGGATAGGATAGTACCTTGCTGAGCTCACAAGAGAAGCTTGAAGATTAGGGACTTGTTTCAATTCTCACCAAGGTCAGAAAAGCTAACATTGATAGCAGGAGGCCAAGGAGACAGCCTTGTTTGAACAGGATAGTGTCTAGAATAGTCTCAAATTGGGGTGTTTTTATTTATTTGTACTTAAATAACTGCCATAAAAACTTCACGTTTTTACCTTTGGAACAGGACTGTTTCGCAGAGAAGCATTTCAGTAATAACATTTAGTGCCTGATTTCCTGTGTGTTTATTTGTTTTACTGTGTCTTTGGTACCTCCAGAGATATTTTACCGAGAGGCAAAAAAGGATATTTCGTATTTATTAAGCATGTGGACCTGATGCCTCTTTTGCCTTTCCATCGCCTCGCGGGACTGAGTTCTTTCCACTACTGCAGTTGCAAAGTCCTTACTTGCTTTCAAAACAAAATGCAGAAAGAGATAACGTTTCACTAAATCTCATCACATGGTTCAGCAAAAGTCACTTCAGTTCCCAAACATTTGTACGCACAGATCTGTTTGGAATTGTTAATTGCTGGCTATCTGTGTTGTTATTGATTCCAGCGCCGTGCATCACCACAGCGCCTGCGATTTGCCCCTTGGTTCGTGCAGGGTGGCTGTTATCTGCCGGGCTGATAGCGTATCGCCAGCAGGACCCGTGAGGAGCAGAAAGCACTGCTGGCATAATGGGAGGCCCTGCTTTTGGCAGGATGGCTCCGTGATTAATTAACCCCCAGGATGGAGAGGCTTCCTGTGCCAATCTGAGTGGAAGTTATGGGAAGATAGTGGTACGTAGCTGAAGAGAAATTGATTAGAAGCATTTTTATCAGCCTTGTAGGAATTCTGTTCTCTAACACTATCGGTCTGCGTGCATCAAGCCTGTAAACTAAATGAAAAATAGATCCATTGGAAGGGGTTACCTAACATCTTTGTTTGTTACAGGAGCAAAAAGACGACAGCTGCCGATGCCATGAGCTGGCTGTAAGGCAGAGCTCACTGCAGAATTATCAGAAAGTTTCCACCCTAGCAGAATGGACTCCTAATGAGTGTGTGGAGGGAAGCAGTACAGGGGACAGTAGATGTCTCTGCCTCCCAGAGGCCACAAGCCTTTGGTTTTGAATAGGTAACGGGTAAAATAGGGCTACTGAGTGTACCACTTGGGAGGGAAGAAAGAAAATGGGCTTGGCTTTGGGTGGTGGCACTGCTTGGAAAGGCTGAAGGGACCACGAAAGGGCAAGAGAAAACTGCTGTGCAGAAGCAGAGCCTGTTGGATATCGCCAAAAGCAAGTTAGTGGCTAGAGTGCAGTTTCACTATCCCAGCCTTGTAGGTGTGGATTGTCTAGCTTGTGGCTTCAGAGGATTCGTTTTCTAGACTTCAGAAAAACTTCTTGTGCCTTCATTGTGCCAGGGAGGGGATTTGCTTTGTATCAGGGAATCCCCAGAACTTTGGATGTCTGCAGCACACATCAACCCAGCAGAGTGCTACTGTACGTGAAGGCTGAACATTTCTATGGTGAAGAGCTGTAACAAGGCTTGTGAGGTAGAGGGAAGCTACAGAATTTGAGATTTAATTCCCAGTAGTTCTGAGATACAAAGAGCTTTTGCTGCACAAATCAATCTTCCTTCAGGACAGGGAAGCAGTAAAAGATGCTTCGTTTCCTGTAAGGCAGAAATGTTCAGCCTTCTGGCTAGTGCTCAGTCGATTGCCACGTTTAAAATGCCCAGATGTTAATTGCGTAGTGAAATAATGCATTGCAGATATTTTTAATCTCTAGTGGTGCTGCTTCACCAATTTTTCCACTCAGATGTGCACATGTGCGGGGGTGACTGCTGCGTTTTGCTCCAGCGAGTGGCTGTTCATGCAAAACACAAAGTTAGGCTTTTCACCTGATTCTTTTTTTTTTTTTTTAGCTTGTTTTTAAGGTCTGCTACCTGTCTAGGAGAACAGGCTAATGCTGAGCTACGACAGTTTGCAATAATCCTGCAGAATACACTGGGGGACGTGGTGCAGAAAGGAATATTGCTTTGTGTGCAAGATAATGACAGGCAACAAGACTGAGATTGTGTCCACGTTTCTTGCCTGGGAGAAGAGCCACTAAAAGTGAATAGCTGGGGGGCTGTACCCCATAAAAGACAAAAAGGTACCCTGAAAGTGCCTGTTGGAGAGCAGGACGCTGAGCAGGAGTGCTTCTCTTTGTTCCAACTTCCCATGTGCTAACCCTGATTGACCGTAGGATGTATGGTTGTTGTTTGGTGTGTGAACTCTGTGTGTGTGCCATAACCTTTTGTTGGGCTAATTGTTTTTTTTTTCATATATATATATATTTACAGTAATGTAGGAACAAGGCAGGCACCAGCGTACATGAGACTGCAAGCAATCAGAGAGGCACTGGGAAGACTAATTTTGTCATGAAAATGAATGTGCTAAGTAAAATACAGGTTCAAACCATGTGTTTGCTCGGGAAGGTTTGTGGTCTAAATTTGATATAGGCTATATAGCAAGCAACTGGAGAGCTGCCATATGGAGGAACAGCAACCTTGCGTTATGAAGTTCATGTGGTTAACAGCTTAGCTTAGCAATTTCTACTGAGCACTGCCTGCAATTCAGCAGCAGAAAAAGTGTGTTTCCTGTGGAGATTCGAGTGGAAAAAAGGATGGTAAGAAGTTTCTGAGTAGGCATTGCATGTGCAAAAGGGGTAGGTTGGGAAAACCTGCTTGTAGGTGGCAGAGAGACAAAAATCCAAGTGTAAACAAAAATACTCAGGTTGTTACCTAAAGGTGAAGTCATGGTGGAACTTTCCAAAGTATTTATTTTGGAAATAAGTATAATTATCGTCTGCAGTTCTTTTCACCTTATAAAGGAGATGTCAGCAACACTCTAGCATATTGTGCTGCACTGTTTTTCTGCCACAAATTAAACTTTAAGTGTGAAAACAGAAATGAAGCGGAATCCAAGCTGTGTTGCTTCCCAAAGAAGCAAGATGCTATCCTGATATTCGTGGCGTGTTGGCTCTCTAGCAGTAGCTATAAGTGTCTCTTGCAGAGTACAGAGATCACTGGCAACCCGTAGCAGGGAGCTCTTCTCTCTCAGAAGACTTGAGCTTCCAACTCTCAGCTGTAATGCAGGATTAAAGCTGCCCACTTACCACCTCTGGTCTACACCTGTAAGTGGCTGATGTCCATTCAGTGGTAACGTGGAGAGCTTTACAGGAACAATTTAATTACCCGTGCAAGAGAAACTAATAAAAAGTATATCCAGCCTCAAAATCTCTACAAGGTGTCCAGGACAAACCTTCTTGAATTGAGAGCTATTTTTTTTTGAAACCAACTGTGATAAACTGAGAATTAGCTCTGGACAGAAGGTAGGCATGAAGCAGGGAAAACTGAAGAGGTAAAAGGGGAAAGGAACCATTATGAAGTTATTGGAGACTGCATGTCCAAAATAAAGAAGGGCTGGTTGCTTTTTCTTTTATTAAAAGAAAAAAAAAAAAAAAGCCTTCCTTCCCATGGTAAAGCACAGGGTGAACAATGAGGAGAATATCTTAGGGAGGGGAAAGAGAATGATGGGGAGGAAAATGAAGTATACAGGAAGTAACTTATTATTATCCCCCTCTTAAAGAAGTATTGTATTTGGTTCTCTCTATGTCCACAGATGAGAAATCCCTGAAATTCTATTTCAGTTGAAGAAGGTTGGCAGAATGATGTTACTGTTGAGCTTCAATACTGAAATAAATTGTCAGTATTGATATTGTGACCATTTCTTATGAGATGCAAAGGTAACATTGTGTTAGACAAGTTCTTGCGACTCTTCATCAGCTCTGGTGTGTTGCTGTTTGTAAAATCACGAGCTATTTTTTCATTCAGCTGGAACATAGGAGAACAGCCTCTCCTCACCTGTATGGACAATAACTACATTTTTTCCTGTGTTCACAGGTTTTGAATGCAGTCTGAGTCCAAGAAGTATGAAGAAGAGACGCCTTCTCTGTTCTGGGGGTTGGATCCTGTGTTTTCTGCGTTTGCAAGACTCTATATTAAAGATATAAAAGAAATGAGAGAATCTAAACAAGTGCCAGGTATGTACTTATATGTGCTGGTTATGATACGTGTAGAATTATAATTGATTTACGTTGTGTTTCTTGTCCAGGGATTTAAGAATGTTCGTGCAGTTATTTTTTAATGCCCCGAAGCTAAGTGACAGTAGTACCTGTAACAGTCCTAAGAAGAACAGGTTGTATACCACGTTCAAAGGATTATAGGTGGAAAAACAGAATGTGTTAGTTCTGAAGGCTTTTCTTCTTGTGTGTATATATATTTATACACACGTGTATATACACACAACCTGTGTTACATTAAGGTAACGTTGTGCTTCTGCTGTGTGTTATACTCTGAAAGTTAGTTCTAAAAACGCTGGTCCTTTCTGTCATGTGTTACACCTTGCCACTGTCTCCACAACAGTTGATGAGGAATTTATACCTCTTTTTTTTTTTTTTTTAATTACATAATATTGATTATTTAATGGCATTGATGAGTGCATGTATTTTGCTTTTGCCAATGCGTATCAACGTAATATTAAAAAAAAAGATAAAGGCTTTGTCTGCTTAATTTCTAGACATAATAGATAAGACTTTCTTCATATATTTGAACAACTTTACTGTACATTCTGGCATCTATTCAGAATCTTATGCCACGCCTTTTGTTTCCTAGCCATTGCTGGAAACTGTATGCTTTGCAGTCTGTTTCTGCTGGTGTTTGGCCAATATCACCCACACGTGTACGTTGTCTAAAGCAATGTGGGTCTGACCTTGAGCTTTTGTTTGCACTATAAAAAGTGCGTGTGTGTGTATATATATACTATGTATACGTACCTATAAAAGGTACCTGCGTTTGGCTCTTTGAATAAATTCTGTCCTGTAGGTTTTGTTATTCTTGTTGTTTTTTTTTAACAGCAAAGATAACAATAGCGCTCTTCTTATTGAAATGAAGAACTGGTAGTTCTTTGCTTCTTCACAACCATTTTTATGTTCATAGGGACTTTGCAAATTGCAAAAGTTTATTTATATATATATATATAAATTTCTACAGCACTTTGTTATTTAACATGAGGGGAGATTTTTTTTCTTAAAGCCATTGCAAGTATGGGACTACAGTCTGTTAATATTTGTGCTAGTGTTAGCAGTATCTAGAAGATTTTTAAAGTCTGCAGTCTTATTGAAGTATTGGTATAGCAAATGCATCTCATAAAGACTGCTTCTGCTTTAATTAAGGACATTTTAATTGTTCTTGAACAAAATACAAAGCAACTCATACACGCACACATACTCAGAAGAATTAAAACTGAACATTAAAAATCATGTTTCAAAAGAGGACTAGCCCTGGAAAGTATAACCCTGTGCTCTTTTGTTCACCTCTAAATCACTTGGGTTTTCCTTCTCACTTCCCTTCCCTTTCTTTTACTGAAGCGAGTTGTCCTGTGCTTCAGGAACTATTTCAGTTTGGTTGTTATGCTTTTTTTCTAAGATGGCCCTAAGGAAGTGGTATCTGTCATGTCAAGATATCAGCCTTTAAAATTGGTGCATGCAAGCTTTCTCCGCTTCCTGTGCATCTGGCGTTCTGCACAACTAAGTTTGCTTGCAGCCCTGTTACATTTTAGAAACCGAACTTTAAAGAATAAAATGAATTTCATAGAACAAACATCCTGAACTCTGCTCACCCTCCTGGCACTGTGTACATACCAAATGAGCTATCTTTCAGCATTTCGCATTCATTGGCAACAAATGATAGCACAATGGAAACACTTCTGGGGGAAGGAAGAAGGTAGGTGTTTGCCACCAGTGTTCTCTGCTTTTAATGGCTTTTTTTAAAGGCCAGATGGAGCTAATTATGATTAACTATAAATCAGTCACTAAGTAAGGGTAATTAAGAATGAACAAGTGCAAAACAGAGTTGTAACTAGGAGGAATGGGAAGAAACACAGGCTGAATGTCAGGAAAAACATCCTTAGAATGATATCTGCTAAATGGCAGAGCAGCCTCCCCAGGAAGAAGGTGGGATCCCATTCACTGGGATTATTTATATCCTGACTGTACAAATTGCCAGGAATTTACTGTACGGAACAATCTTGTATTGGTCCTGAGGAAATGAACTGAATGACCTAATAAGTTTTTTCTTTCCATTTTTAAGCATTAGGATTTGATGCAACAATGACTAATCCCTTAAAAGAACACAGAGGAAAGCATTAAATCTGTCCAATTACTCTCCTGCTATAAATGGTGACAAGAAGGCTGGAAAACCACTCAGTTAAAAACAGCAACAGTGTTGTCTTAGAGGCCTTGAAATGAGAGTGGGTGTCATACTCGGTTGTAACACATAATCACATCATGAAAATGAGCTTTTCTCAGAGATATCACGCACCATTGCATTGTGACAGCTTATCAACGAACAAGGGAAGCTCCAAATAACATAAAAGGAGGTAATAAGAATTAAAGCACTGGCAAACACCTCAGTGCTAGTAAAGATACGACCAGAAGTTGCTCTGGTGAGCTCTGTATCTATAGCCCCCTAAACCACTGCTGTGGCTTCCTGTTGTGGTAACAGCATCTTAATATCCGTGTTATTTACTGGGTTAATCAGAGCTTGATTGAATGCACTCACACACGGCTCGAAATGTTTAGTGTGTTTTTATTGCTGCTGATATGAACATAATTTGAACAGATAATCTGGGAGGAGAAAAACTCCTTTACACTTGATGACTTTTTAAGTCATCAAGTTCAACAACTTCTAATTGATAGTGTAAATATAATTTTATCTTTTACATTAATTCAGGTAGTTTCTCAGAGAGTAAGGGTGGAGTTCTGTGTAAGTTTATGGGGATGGAGAGAACCAGTTTTATCTGGCCGCTGTCCTTTGCCAAAACTCAGATTACTAACTGCGAAATGAACATAATAACACGTTGCCTGCTTGCACATGAAGAGCTTGGAGTCTGCCTCACAGATTTGCCCTGAAACTGACCCAGACCTTCTTTTATAGCCATTTTGTAAGGTTTAATTAATGTTTATATATACTGGGAGCATCTTCATTGAGAGTTTCTGTGTAGTAGTGTTTATTTGTGTCCTGATAAATGCAATGAGGAGTGGACAAACCTGCTAAACATTCTCTGTGCCACGCCTGGCCAGTGACTGCCTGGGTAGGTTGCCAGTGCTGAGATGACAGCGATAGATGCATCCTCAAACCATGCCAGCGGACTTTGACCAGCAAAACTTTTTGTTTGTGACCTGCTTGGCTGATCACCTTTGACTTTTTCTGAGACTTTGCTGGTTGTGTTTCTTACGCAAAGAAAGCTAATTCCAGACCCATTTAAGGCTGCCAGCTATGTAGGGCAAGTTATTTTGGGATTTCAGTTTTTATTTTACTTTTTTTAAATGCAGAATGATTTTGTGACTCCTTTGCTGCAGTGTTTCTCTTTCCCTTTGTGAGATTTGCCACGGAGTTAAATGTTCCCTTTGTGCCCTTTGAGTTACCTAGTTTTTAGTAGACATTGAACATCCCGGATGGCGTTATATTTCAGTAAAACAACAGTGTTCCAAAACTGCAGAAAACACATTGAATAAAATTACTCTGGCATGTATGTGGAGCTTATTGTCCTGTTATCCTCCTGCTGGTGGGCTATGAAGCTTCAGTATATGCTTACATCAGTGTTTGTTAAAGACATTTGTCACTCTCTTTCAATAGATTACAGCATGTGGCAACCTCAGTAAGTTCAAGTCCGCTGGGCTCCGATTCCTTCCCATTTCCTGAATGTAATTTTGTGTGTTATTCTTATCCAAAAATATCCAAGTCATCTTTATACATACACAAAAATAGCTTTGAATAGATGTTTTTAGAACATGTTATTTCAGAAACTGAAGCTCAGGATACTGCCCATGACGACTGCATACTGTACTCTGCAATCTAAAAGGGCTGGTACACTCCCTCCCATCCCCTGCCCCTTGCTGTGGCTCCCGTCCTTTTAGAAATGAAAGACAGAATTGTGTAGAATTGTTGGTTTTCCCTCTTTTGGGTGGCTCTCCCTTAACCAGGAACAGCTGCACTGCGAGAAGCTCAAACTGCTTCCATTGTGTTCCATTATTCATTCTGAAGACTGCTGAAAATGTTTAAAAAAAAAAAAAAAAAAAAAAGCCTAAAGCCTGCAGCAAACAAACTGTTTTGCAGATCCAAATGTACAAGAAACCAAGCAGTTAATGAAGTTCTGCAACTACAAAAGCACGATTTTGGTCTCCTACATAGAGCTGATTCTTCCTTCTAATATTCCCAGAACTCAACATCAAGGGGGATTTTTCACATGAGGAGGCATTAGTTAAGTTTAAGGTACTTTAAACATGTAAGAAATGTTTTTTACTGACAAAAGTGACTATATCAGGTAGGCTGTTGAAGGGGGAAAAAAAAAGTAGTTATACTTAACCAGAATGTTTTGTGTCTAGGTATATTCTTCTATAATGGGCACCCAGTAAGACAGGTGGACGTTGTTGGGATAGTGGTTCATACTAAAGAACGAGATGCCTTTTACAGTTATGGAGGTAAGATAAGTTTCCTTCTTTGTTCTTGCACTTATCAGCCCTCTGATCTTACTGTTAAAACTTCAAAGGTTGCTTTTTTTTTTTTTTTTTTTATCAGTGTTGGTTCTTGGAACAACTCTGCTCTTGTCCTTATATAGTGCATCCGCAGCCCAGATTAGCTGGCAAATTTAGGGAAGTTACTGTTTCTCTTCACTTAAAAATAGAGAAATAAGTGGTTAAAGCTGAGTAACTGATTTGGAGTCATCTAGAAAATCTTATTTTTTGTTATTGTTTTGCCACTGGACTCTACCATCCTCCCTTCACATATATGCAGCTTCTTCGGTCACATATAAATGGATTTAATGGTTCCTGCAAGGAAGAAGTTGCTTCTTCCTTTTTTGAAATTCAGAAATCCCTTCTTTCTTCTTGTATGTTTTGTCATACTTTGAAGCCAGGTTTTCATAGTAGGCAGGAGTTTGTTTATGTTAGACCCATCAGTGCCTTAGCAAATCTGACTCAACCATCACACTGTGTACCAGTCCTTACCAACACCAGCTGAGAGTTGACTTCTCCCTGCTGCTTTTCCCAATATCCAGACTGTTTCATTAACACAGAAACATCTGAGAGTCATTTTGTTCAGCTGTCTTTTTCATCTGGAGAAAAAGCAGCGTGGAGTAGTGGTGATGTGGCAAGTTTAAGAGGTAGGGGAGGCCATCTCACGGTAGGAAGGGGGAGCCAAATGCATGGGCACTATCCAAGCATTTGAAGGACTTGTGTCCAGTGTCTCTGCCACCATGGATTTCCACCTGATGGAGGTAAGTTGCGGAGTGCCTCTTTGATGAATAATTCCTGTAAGAGGAATGTTGTGAAGATACCATCGACAGCTTAGAGCCAGGTCCCGGCTTCTGTAACACCTGCAGTTGCATCATACTGCTGCGGAGCAGCACTGACAGCTAGTGCACGTAGCATACCCCACACATGGCTGCTTGAAGTTGTCTCTGCTCTGCAGAAATTTCCCTGCAAGTTTCTTAAAGGGGATATTTTCTAGATTATTTTTTTTTCAATCTTCCATTTTGCTAAATAATCAAATTTAGGTATTTTAAGGCATGAGTTCCTATGACACCTGGAGTAGCACAAGCTAAACAAAAGCCTAAGTTAGGACATGGTGATGTAACTGGTGATGTGATGAAGTGCTGAAAAAAGCAGAATGCCAGCTATTATTCTTTTATTGCACTAGTATGCAAATACAGTTATCACTTCATGAGAAGAGGAAGATAATCATAGTGACCAAGGCAAAACCAATTCTGGGGTAATGCTTTCCCATGCTTGCCTCAGCATTAGTTTGGACATAAAACTGTTGGAAATGCTTGATTAGGAGCAGAAAATGGAAGAATAGAAATTAAAAAAGGAGCTGCAGACTAGTGGAAATCAGGCCTGAGTGTCAGAGCAGCCAACGTTTAAGTACAGCTCTCAGTGAGCCTGCCTGCCTGCTGTCCTTTCACATCTACCTCTGCTCTTTGTTCCGGCAGTTCCTGGTTTGAACTTCCAGGCTACCTGCCAGGGTGCCTCTCCCCAGCCTGTCCTCGCTTTCAGGCAGGCTGACTCCACCAACATAAAACTAACTTCTTAGACAGTTTCCTGGTTGTAACTCGGGGCATCTCTCAGTTCAGCAGACTCTGGCTGGTGTTGCAGAGCAGGTGTTGCATCGGTCAGAGCGCTGTGTGCTGCTCAGCATTTGCTCACTTTCCCTCTGCTTAAAAGCGACTTACAAAGCAATCTCCCCTTTGTAGTTTTGCTCTGATAGAGATCTGAAATGTCTTGGTATCACTGCCACCATCTCCCCTCCCTCATTTCCTACCTGTTTAATTCACAATATATATATCCCTGTTATAGGTGTTAGGTCCTCTCTCTGCTGTGAAACCAGACAGCCAGCATTGGTGGCAAAATAATAATTCTAAGAGGGTGAATTGGCTTTCTTACCTGGCAATAAATAAATACATGTAATTATATGCTGTGTAAAACCCATTTTTGACATATCTTTTTTTTATTATTTTATAATCACTTAGGGAAAGGGTATCTAATTGAAGCCTAAACAGAGGCTCGTATTTTTAGTTAGTGCACCTTTCTGACTTTTTTTTATTTTTTTATAAAACGAAACAATATCACATGTGATTTTCATTATGCTCCAGGGCCAGTCTGAAAGGTTTAACACTTGCCTGAGAAACAAACAAACAAAAAAATCTCACTGGGATCTCAGCAGGCTCACGTAGGCCCTACGAGAACACACTTTTTGTTGTAAAGAAATAAAAGCAAACACAGTTTGTAATATTCCAGCTGACTTTGAGAAGACTGCTTCTCAAATAGTTAATGTGTAACTGTCAAGATGGGTACGATAACGAATGTAAGAGTCAAAAAAAAAAAAAAAATTAAACCCAAGGGCATGAGGAAGGGAAGCAGGGAGCACAGGAAGTTTTCAAAAGCTTGTAGACCCCCTGAGTGCATTTAAAATAGATTAACGTTTTCCCATCTAATTAGAATACAATTGCCATAGTTCACATTCATCTGTGGTTCAGGAGTTATTTGTCTTTTTGCTCAAAGCTTTTATCTGTGAACTGGGAAAACTTGGTTTCAGTGCCTGGCTCTGCTACCAGCATTCTCTTTGTGGTCAAGACTGGGTCAATCCCTGTAGGACTCCGTGTTTGACTGTTACATTGAGGAGGAGGAGTCTGGCCTCCTAATCCTTCAGTCTTGGTTGTTCCTAAGCTGCTTAGGAAGCGTGTCTGTTGCAGCTGGTCTCTAGCTGGAACATCTAGATGCTGCAGTGCCATAATGGTGAGATGTCATCTGCCCTCTTATAGCCATCGCTGGCTGGCATCGAGGGCTTGGCATGGTGTATGGGGGCACTTCCTCCTGCTAAAATAGTTGGTCTGGATCTTTACCAAGGACAGGAAATCCTACCAGCTAGATTGTTATCGATACCGGTGCAGAATTAAAGCTGATGAAATTGCTCCAGACACAGGAGCTCAAAAGGGGGATATGCAATAAACCAGCCATAACTTTAGGGATGGAATTTGGAATTGCTTGAATCTTATAAATGCTGTGTGTTTGCTATTAGGAATGTGGCTGTTCCAGACTAGGTCAGCAAACCCACTGGGAAACAGGAAGACAAGACAATGACTTGAAATCAGACCCCCAAATAGGGAGATTGTTTCAAAACATATGAGACAATGCAGAGGCATTTTGCTTTGATGCTATAGTTCCCAGAGGAAACGGCCGCAGGTACCAATCAGTGCCTTCCTGGTAAACACGAATGATGCTTTTGTAGTCATGGATCTGGTTTGGGGATCAGAAGAAAACTGCAGATTCTAATTTGGGAAGAGTGGAAGCCCAGTGTTGGAGATGGTTATGCTCAAGGAGAAACATGCTCGGAGTGCTAGAGGGACTGGAAATGGGATCCTTGCTGTGCCTTGACAGGCACCCTGTGCCCTCTTATTTGGAGGGTGGTTATTGAGCACGCTGCCTACATACATAAAGTCTCTTGATTCTTCTGATTTTTTTATTGTATTTTAAATTTTATTATTATTATTTATTTATCTGCTGTTTTTAACAATAGAGTGCCTAGGGCAGAAATCACAGTTGATTTTGCCCAGGTACTAGCAAAACAGGAAAAGCTACATGTATATAGCTACCCTGCTCAGGAGGTGTTGGGCTTTTTCTGAAAGGAAGTGGCTCGCATGCCACTAGTGGTGCATTAAGTTGGGAATCCCTGGCCTAGGGCAGAACCACAAGCACATCCTTTGTCCTCCCTGGCTAGAGGAGCTGCCTTTCTGCTCTATGGATCATCTTCCTATACAGGAAAGGCCAGCAGACGTTGTGCACGATATTAATTAGTGTGAAAACTGCAGCTGGAGGGAGGACACTCAGTCTGTTCACATTACTGTACCCCCCAAGCTTGAAGTGCTGTTTTCTCATTGCTGCAGTAAAGTTTCTGTGCTTTGTGCCTGGTTTCCTACTTCAATTTGTCTAGCTTCAGCTTTCAGGACTGATCTGTTTTCTGACTTGGTCAATTAAATTAGAAACCTCTCGTACCCAGTATATGTAGTGAATCATCATGAATTACGTAAAAGCTTTATTTTTTTGAGGAGATGCCTGTTATTTTGCTGCCCATGGACATAGGCATCGTATCTGGTGCTGAGCTACAGCCACAAACAAGTCTGGTGATTATTTCAAAGACAGAGGAGCTGAGCACCCACTTTCCCTTTTAAACTGGTTGGGCTGAGATAGTCTTGGCAGTTATGTCCCTGCATATCTATGTATTTTCACTTCTTGGAACCTGCTTTTCACTACTTGCTTTCGTGCTCCCTGTAACTCTTGCATTATAATTTTTTTTTTTTTCCAGTGGATGATAGTACCGGAGTTATAAATTGTGTCTGCTGGAAAAATCCCATGGTATCCAGATCTTTATCAGGTATTTTATCAAATAAATAATTCCTCTTTTGTCTGTATTTTTTTCTGTTTTCTCGTGTCTTAATTCAATAAATGATCAAACTCGCAGAAGAGCAAATGGAACTTACTTTTAAAATTATTATTATTATTATTATTATTATTATTTTATGCCACCATGTCCTACAGCCTGGGCCATTTTGGGATCTTCATGTTAGTTTTTGTCTTGTTGCCAATAGTGATGCAAACAAAACCACTACATTATGACCTGTCATGCCTTCTCCTTTTGAGTAATACGTTTCAATTCCGTGCTGTGAAATTTTTTAGAGAATCCTCTTACGGTTTTCAAAGCAGCTTGGTCTATGTTCCCCACCCTTGTGATACAGTAGTTTCAGGATCCCCCTTCTTTTCTTTTGTTCACATTCATATTCTCCTCATGTTCATGCATTATGATATTAGTGATGAACTCAAAGTAGCTTTAAACACAGCAGGAACAATACCATTGGTCTTTTTATGATTTGAACAGTTCTAAATATGCAGAAAATGTATTTTTGAAATGAAGTTAATCTTACATTCATAACAGAAGAACTTGGTAGTGTCTAGCTTTCTATTTGCCTTTTTTCCAGTACTCCTTGTAGATCAAATTATGAGGTAATTTCTGCTTCGGGTGATCCTGAAAGCCCCTGTAGTAGTTTGAAGCTGATAAAACCCTTCTGAAATAAACGTTGCTATACATTTACATATGTACTACATAAAATGGGGAGGGAAAAGCTTGATATCAAAATTGAAAACTGTTTATATTTGTGGAACAACCCTGTTTATACAAACATGATTCATATGGGCTTACGTTTAACAACAGTATGACAAGTGGTATGAAAGGATCCTACAGTGCTGGAATTCAGAAGACATTTCCTGCTTTTAGAGAATTTTTCCAGAAAAGTAATGGGGACCCACAATCAAATAATTTTTTTTTGTGAAGAACTTAAATTCATGAAAGAAATGGTGTGAAATACTGGTTCACACTGAGTGAGGACCCAGAGTGCTTGTTTTAGCCTTGTGTTCTTATTTTACTTGTGCATCAATACTGATTGAATGAACACTGTTTTATTGATGGAAATAATTCGTATTTACTAAAGAAAACAGCTCCCAAAGGCACGGGAAACTTTCTTCTCGCCTTTTGTAATCATGATCAGGGCTTCTTGGATCATTAGTCAGGTTTTCAGCTAGGAAAAAATTACCCTCCTGCAAAGGTGCGTTACGTAAACGTGAAGTTCTGTCAAGTTGCATTCATCTCAGTGTGGACATGAAATTGCATCACATCAGTCCTTTGGCCTCACCTCAGATGAATCATGCTTCTTTTACATAAAAAGTGCAGCTGACCTTTTTTCTTCCCCTGTCCCTTTTAGTATGACAAAATCACTCTTGCCAGTTTCAAATTAATATTTCAATTTTCAACCTATCTGTGACATTCAATAATAAGTCAGTATCTCTTTCCTTATACACCTTCCCCGGGTGAACTATTTAAGTAAATACAATACTATAAACTATCTTTGTTATCCAAAAATTTTGCTGCTCAGAACACATGATGCCTGATCTTGCCCCTTTTTAGCAATATGACTGCTGTGATGCTTATGTATTCCATGCCTGATTTGCTCACCTTTTCTTACAGGTAGTCCAAGCACACTCAGCAGTCTTAAAGTGCTTGAACAGATGAAGAAACTCCAGGAAATGGTGAGCCAGAAAACCAAGCTGGTGATTGGGGATGTTGTGAGGGTCAGAGGTTACATCCGAACCTACCGGCAACAAAGAGAAATTCAGGCTTCGTGTTTTTGTGAGTGTTACGGATCTGTGACGTATGTAACTTGGTTGTCTGTATTTATAAGACACAAGCTGTATTTAATTCATTGAATAATTTTCACTTTGTTTTCTGGCAGCTCATTTTTCTGAAGAGATTTTCATCTGTATGCCTTTATTTTAATGTTAGCAGTGTAAGGTTAGAAAATATGCTACTTAATGTGTGGGATCAGACTGCCTGTAAATGAGGCATTCCTGGAAAATCTATGAAGATGACCAGAATGCAGACAAGAAGGTTGTCCAGATATTATGATTGGCTATCTTTGATAGTGAATTGCTCTTCATTTTTGTGTTGAAGCATAACAACCAAGACCTATAGGAAGGGAATTGATGACCTTCTGTGTCACACTTCATCAAGAGTGTTTGCTGCTTTAAAGAAACAGTTGTTTGTTGCAGCCCGTATAATCCATTCCACAGGCAGCCAGCAATTTATTGTCACGTTTTTACATTAAAGCCCAAGTTTTCCTAAACTATCTGGCTCTGCAGAATGACTGAGAAGCATTCCTCACTGTCACTCTGGCACATATCCGACAGCTGTTTGGACAGTAGTCCATTATTTGTATCCCAGGAGCTTCCAGTTGCATAACATCTATTCTCCTCAGTGCCTGTGTTATTGTGTAACTGGAGAAGCTTGTCTTTTAAAAGCCTTGTGTAGCTCAGATAGAAAGTTTCTAGGTTTTTTTCAGCTGTAGCTAAAGTCTGAGAGGGAGGTCAACCCTCCTTTCCAAACAGAAGTTTTATGAATATATAACCCATTCAAGGGTTGGTAACAATGACATTGTTTCATTAAAGGAGAGCCACACAATTCAAATGGCCTCTAAATTGCTTTCAGATTGGCACAAACAAAGCTCCTTGCTATATGCTAACTTCATTTAATGTGTATAGACTGCTGAAAGGTAAAATATAGGTCACAAATTCCAGTTAAATAAGTTTTTCACATGCAAGCATAGTCTGCAATACACTGTGGTCATTTACTGCCTTGTAAACTGTAAAAGCAGGAGTGACCTTTTATGGTTTTGTTTTCATAACAACAAAAACAAACAAAATTTGCCGATTTAATACTGGCCTGTGACACTCCATTGTGCTGCCTCAGGTATGTTTGTTTAAAAGACAAGTCTGTGTGTTCTTTTTTCCGCTCCAGATAAAGTGGATGATCCTGTGTGTGATGTTCAGATTTCAAGGATGTTGGAGCTCCCTTGTCTCTATAGAGAAGTTTACGATAAACCTTTCCAACGCCCAGGGGAGGGACAGAGGTAAATGTGGTATGCAGACTGGTCTAAAGGCAAAGCATGGGATTTTATTATTGCTTGTTTGTTATTTAACTTCAGAGAAAGATGGAACAGGGCCCCACTGTGATTTAGTCTCTGCACAAGCATTTAGGAGCAGTCTTATTTTCTCTAAATAATTGATGATCCATACAGATGAGATCTTGTTCATAATCTGAGAAAAGAAGTATAAAGCTGAACTAAAATGAATACTAGGAAGGTAGTAAAATACTGTGTACGTGCCTCTTGCATCTCTTAAAGGAGTGAGTCTGGAGCAAGATTTGCAGGCGAGATCAACGAATTAAATGGATGAGCAACCTTGGCTGATTTTGTTTTACATATAAGGATAAAGAGCTCATCAATCAAAATATTCCTGAATCTGCTGCCCTTGTCTGCGAATCATGATTTGCGTAACCTCAAACTAATTCAAACACAAGTTACTGTATTCAGCTTAAGGGTAGCTGGATACTTATTGGCAGGTCTGATGCATGTAGTGTGGTTTTAGAGACTTCAGATCTTAAAATCCCAACACTATTTCAATAAATGATTGAAGAGGAAGAGCTGGATGTTCAATGCATTTTAAAATGGTCTGTTTTAATTAAGGGTTTAGATTCAAATTCTTTATGGGCGATAAAACGCCTCCTGACCTTTGAAAACCGGTCTACCAGGCTAACATTAGGCAAGTGATCTAAAAATATCAGTAGTGTATTTCTTCCCTTTTAACCTGTTCTTTGTATCCTTGCAGTGGCCCAGAGGGTTTGGATTTCTCAATTTATATTCTGCATGAGAAAGTGAAAGACTTCCTACTAGAAAACAAAATTCAGACCTTTTACCAACAGGAGCTGGAAACGATAGATACTCTCGTGTCCCTGGCTGGTGAGCCACTGTCCAGTCGCAGCTGTCAGGTGAGTGACTGTACCTGTTTCAAGTTTTTGGTAGGGAAAATAATGCCATGAATTCTAAACAATCACATAAGAGACTGATGCATTCAGAGGATTCAAAAACTGTAAGTGCTTTTTCATCATCGTTAGTTTTATGCGTGCATTATTTACACGGCCTGAGAAACCTTGTCACGTGGGGTGTTTGAAGCTGGACTGAAGAAAGCCACAAGAAAATTCTGTTGTATTAGGGCTGAGTAACCTTACAGTATGCAATGTGCACTGCCTTACCTAGAGCTGGGAAAAATGTCACTGATCTCCTTAAGGCACTCGAGCTGTTTGGTTCAGATATTTGAGATCCTGAATCGGCTCAGGAGAATGGAGGACAATTCTTTGTCTTATTTCTCATTTGAAGTTCAATATATGAGTATAGATGTGGCTTTCAAAGGGAGATTATAATGAGTGAATGAAAAAAATGCTTTGTTAAACACTTCCGTTGTTGGACATCCCTAGCTGTGAAAGGTCATGACTGAAAGGGTCAGATGGTTGCATTTAGATGAAATCAGTTTATGTGTAATTGCATGTAACCGAATTGTTAAGAAGTTTCCCAGTGAGATAGTATGCTCTTGACCAACTACAAAATGATAGAACAAAAAGCATTTTGTAAAATGGTTTTATATTACTTTGTTATTTGGGTAAATTACAGGCCCGATTCTCAACAGGTGTGAAGTGGTAAACTTCTGCAAAACCAGGAGTTATGGATTTTAGCAAGTTACCAACAGCAACTGAAACATGAATCCAGAGCATTATGACTCACTTGTTTGCTTTTTGGTTTTCCGTAAAGAAATAAATTCATGGCAGTCATTTTCGGTGCCTGATCCAGACACTCACTGTTAGAAGTGTTATGTTATATTAGTAGATAATATTAATTTACTACTTTCTTTAAAAAAAAAAAAAAAAAAAAGCCAGATAATGATAAAAAGTAGCTCTATTCATGCTTCAGTGAACTGCTTCTGCTAACTGCTTTTTGGTTTATTTTTATTAAAGGCTTTATTTGTTTGCTTTAAAATGATCATGGATATAAGCAAGGACAGGAGCTACTATGATTTGTAACTGAAAAGTTTGATACTAGAAAATCCAGTGCGGAACAGGGTATTTTTCTAAACCAGCTGGAAGAGCATTAAAAGTCCTCAGACACTTTACATAAGAGGAAGTAGTGGTCAGTGTGACTAATACTGGAAGTGTCCGTCTCTGAAGTTTCAGCATTTATAGAAAGATTAAGATGAATGACTTGCAAAGCCATTTAAAGAAGGAACTGGTGCAGAGCAAACATAAAGGCACCTCCATCTCTCCTCCCCTGCTCCCTGCAGCATCAGCCTTGCTAGTAGTCATGAAGAACTATCTTAATTAGTAGCTGTTGCTCCTGACCCTGATGCAAGGGTGTGAGTATATGTCCCAGGAATCTGGGCACACAGATGCTTATTTAGAAATTGCAGTTCTCTCCATTGCCCTTTGGTATTAATTCCTTGCAAAGAGGATTATATCTCTTTGCATAAGAAAGAACATTCAGTTGTCAAGTGACCTGAATGCCTTGAGAGTGCTCCCAGTAGTGCTCTGGGAATGTATTTTGTTGTTCCTCTGCCCTGTCCCTTGAAGACGTCACTTCCCATAAATGGCAAAGGGTCGAGTACCAGGTTTGATCCACAAAAATAAGTGATAGATCTGATTCCTTTACGTCTTCCTTTCTCTTTCACTGTGTAGTCTTCTGTTTTGCATCTCCCTCAAAACAAGAAAAGATGAAAGGTGCTGCTGGTGTAGAATGATTTTATATCATGCCTATATACCAAGGCACGAGATAGGTGAGTAGACCAAACTGTACGCCTTAAGCCACAGTACAACACACATACCTGCTCACTTCTTGCACTTTTCCTGGCTGTGATGGGATGTTTTGAAGTATAATTGGTCTTTTACACTTTTTCCTGTTTCCAATGTTATAGCACAGCTGCTGTTTAAACCCTTTTCTTGACTTTCTCTCCCTTTCTCTGTGCTCCTAGGAGGTGTGGTGCACTCCCTTCATCTCTTTCGCATCTTTTAAAGTACTTGCACAGTGTTTCTCAACATAGGAGGGTATCTTCTCATGGAAAATTTCCTCCAGGGTGGTGGTGAGCCGCTGTGGAATCATTGGCAGTGGAGTGGAACAGGGGGGTGAAGATGGAAGGAGGTAGCTGAGGTAGGCAGCATCTCTCTGTTCCTTTCCAGGATTACTGTATCTAAACCCTGTCCCTGTCCCACACATGTTCTAGAAGATCTAGTTCCAGTCCTAATGGTTCCCCAGCATTTGGTCCTCCAGAAGAATAAATTTCCCTCTAGCAGGTGCATGTGGCAGAACTTAAATCATGTCCTCTACTCAAACTAGGTAACCTTTAGCTTTATAGTTGCAGAGGTAAGAGAACTCAACGTTTTTAAAAATAATTACAAGTTAACAAATCTGTTTTGATTTTTAAAACTAGTAAAGCTTTATTTCACATAACCAGTGTCTCCTTTATTCCTAATTGGTAGTCTTTCCCTTAAAACAAATGTCTTTTGAGTCTGAAGGGGTGGGTACCACAGGGAAAACTACAAGCAAGAAGAAAGGAAAAGTCATCTTGTGATTAGAGAACGGAGTGTACTTACTGGACTTAGACAATTAATGGCCTGGCTTTTTGTTGTTGTTTGTTTAGAGAAAAAAAATGCTCAAGTGAACTTGATCCATCCAGTTTCTGATCTGGAGTAAATTTGACTTGCAACCAGCCAGTCTTGATCAACCGTTTTGATGTACTACTCCCATGCCTTAGCTATAGTGTGTGCTGTTTTCCTATCATTGTAGCTCGTGCACGTCACTATCTTGGACTTGGTAATGCTTTCCAAACTCTACTGTTTGTACTTCCCTTGATTTGAATATTATCTCAAGGTCAGCAGTGACAAGTAGAAAAAGCAGGGAGTTTTACGGTGTTATGCTTACCCCGGTCATGTACGTTGTGCTGTAGCTATATCACAGTGCTTTGCATTATACATTCTTGATGCTATTTTCTTCTCTTCCTGCCTCTTCAGGAAGCTTCACTGCTACTTTAAATACGTGTATTGCAATGCTTATTATAGGAGCCCAGGGCTGACACATCCAGAATCGCTATTACTAAAATTATCACCTGTCTAAAGCAAGGCTTAAATGTTGCGTGAGAAATTGCAAAGGGCAATTTCCATGAGTAGTATCACGTGTGTGGTTATACCAGGAAACTTTAACACCGTCAGGGTGTGTTGTGATTTGTAATGAGCCAAAGGTTACATACTTTCAGCGTTCAAACTAATTCCTGTACCACTTCATTCTTTGACCTATTATTGATTGTGCAGGAGGTTTATTTTGCTTTAAAGACCCGAGAATAATTGGTTGCACAGCACCAGCCCACTAAACTATGTGAGGCTCACCAGCTGGAATACGTTGGTTAAAATATTGACTTAATTCTGGAGATAAGTATTCTGTTGGCTTTGCTAGGGTCCATGGCTGGACTTGGGAGGGGGGGGTAGTGATAAATCATTATTCAGTAGCTGCTTCTCCAAGCAGGGTGTAGGGAGGTGTGTTTTGCAAAAGTGATGAATGATTTGAGGGTGGTCCTGTGCTTGGATGTCCAGCTTCATTTATTTAAAAAGGACCTGATTTGAGAGGGATGGGGAGAACCCCTGCTGTCAGCACTTCAGGGAACCTGAAACTTAAGGCATGCTTGAAGGGAGACACTTTGAAAAATGACTTGTGAATGTTGCAAGAGGGAAATTGAAAATCCAGATTCAAATCTCACTAGTGCTTTGGATCAGCATTTAAACTACCTAATACCTGTAAATGCTTTGAATTTCTTGGATAATAAGCTTTGTAAAAGTAAAGTGATGGTTTTTAAGCTGTGATTTGAAAGGAACTATGTTAACACCTATAAGCGCATCTGTGTAACTGTTGAAATGCAAGCATTTCTCCATCTCCTCCTGAAATAAAAGCAGGAATGTGAAATCAGGTAGGATTTTATTGTCCCAAATTTCTTCTGCCTTCGTTCAGCCTCCTCTAGATCTCTGCTAAGAAGGCAAAATCACAAGCTTCAGTGTACGCTGGCTCTCAGGGGGATTGTGCAAGTCCAGAAGAAAAGAGGGTCTGGTTTGGCATAAAAGAAAGGTGAGGTATTAGGGAGACAGGCTATTGACTTTTGGATTTGCAGGATGAGAAACTGGAGATGTTTTGGGTGGACCAAAAGAACAGATCAAATAACTTTAGGTGGTGTTCACAAAGAACTTGTCAAATTGTTGATTTACTCAGAGGGCTAGAGAGGCAGAAGCATGTTCTAGAGCATGCTAGAAAACAAAAACACAAAAACTTTTCCCATTATTTCGGGATAATATTAAAGTCTCTGGATAGGGCAAGAGCCCTCATCTGTTTTTCAGAGGTAATTCTCCCACAGAGCCCTTTTTTTCAGACTCTGCAGCACATGTGAGAGGGTGCTGATATGTAGCAGCTTCTTCCTTATTTTCTCACTCCCAAGTCTGCCTCTCTGCCTTCTCTGTCAATCTCTTGACTTACTTTCTTAGTGATTCTGTTTCAGTATCCATCCAGGCAGAGCTGTGTGTCAGTTCACACGGAGCCTGTTTTTAATTATCTCCCTTTTCTGACGGGATCTCAGTGTTAAGCCAAACTGAATAATTATCCTGCTTCTTTGGAGATATTTTTATCTTTTTTCCCCTCGCCAAATGTTTGCTTTCACATTAAAAATTGATCAGAGTCTTGAGGTGGTTGCTTTGCTAGCAGTTTCTTTAGATTCCTGCATTTCTTAGAGGCAAAGCCTCTTCATTTTAGGTACAGCGATGTGAATGTGCTTTTCACAGGATGGTTGAGGTTGGAAGGGGCCTCTGGAGATCACCTAGTCCAGCTCCCCTGCCAAGCAGGATCACCTAGAGCACGTTGGCAGGATGGCATCCAGGTGGGTTTTGAGTATCTCCAGAGTAAGTGACTCCACAGGCAACCTGTTCCAGTGCTCTGCGCTGTCACCCTCACAGCAAACAAGTGTTTTCTCATATTCAGCTGGAAATTCTGCATTTCAGTTTGTGCCCATTGCCTCTTGTCCCGAAGGAAAAAAAAATAATTAAGAGCAAGTATTCACTCTTCACTTACAAAGCAAACAAACAAAATCCCTTTCTTCTACATTTTGTTTGTTTCTTCAGTTCATAAGAAGCAGCACTATGGAAAGAAGTATGATCGAGGTATGAGAAGTATGATTAATGGTGTGAGGGGAATGGTGTCCAGATGTAAGGTCAGGTTTGTAGTTAAAAGTAGTGTCTATAGTTGTACTGGTACAGCTGTGGTGGACAGGGGACAAGCAAACATTCAAACACTAAAATCCTTCTGTAACAGGAGAAAACTCAAAGCCAAATAAAGACAGAATAATAGCTATTCTTCTGTGGTAATTGTCTTGGACTATAAGGTAATTATTTTTGACTAACGATTTGAGAGGAAAAAGATTGCTGTTGTTGGACAGAAAGAAAGAGTGAGAGAGCTGTGATTATGGCCTGCTGAAACATTGAGGGGAAGGGCGTGGAGAAAACTGTGGAGCATGCCAATGCCAATATCTCTGTTGGATCTCCTAAACCATTCCTGGTGAGGCCTGTCAATTCCCAGGCTTACAGCTAGTCTGAGTTGGACTTGAGCCTTACAAATGGGTGGAAGTAATGTTTTGTGAAGGGACGTTCTTCCATTACCAACCTGGTGTCTGTCACCACGTGTCCATGTGAGTTCACTCTGGCACACGGTGGTTGCTTGATTCACTCCCAGTATTTCTGTGAGTTCCCCTGGTGAATGAAGTAGGATGCACGAAGCCTGATACTTCTGCTCAGGACAGGATGGGAGCGTTTATGGTGGCAGATGAAGAAAGGGCTTGGCAAATCTTGCTTTGGTTGCTCTGGTGTGGTCTGGTTCCATTCATCACATGTTCGCTTGTGGGAAGCAGTTCAGCTCTGTTCTCAAAGGAAACCACAGGGAGCACAGAGTGTTTCCAACAGATGTGGAAACAACAACTGGGGAATTGAAGCAGCCTTTGTAGATAAATGGAAGGTTGAAACAGTGGGACAGATAAAGATGGGAAAGAATGTAATGGTCTAGCTCTTATCTGCCCATACGTTCTCCTCTCCACAGCTGATTCTTTATTTCCTTCCACTTCCCCAGCTGTCATTCCACTGTCTTAGCTCTGCTCTATCTCCAAACAAACCCTGCTTTTCCTTTTTTTTCCCCATTTTTTTTTTTTACTTCCTACTCTGCTAGCAGTGTCCTGAACTCTTCACAAGAGACTTATTTCCCACCTGCCTTCTAGCCTTCATCCTTTGTTTCCCTATCTCATGTATCTGTCTTAATTTCTTGCATGCTCTTTCTCCTTACATTTTCATTAGGGCTGTGGAGAGACTCTTAAAAGCGTGACTAAAATATTTGTAAAAATCCGGAAAGCAGGGGACAAGAAACAAATATCATTCTTACCAGTTTCCTTCTTTTCTTTGGACACAGCCTCAGTTTGGTATCAGGAGATGGAGATCCAATTCCCAGCACTTGGATTCCTCTTGAATATCACCCTACAAAGCGCTGATCTTTGCTTCTTTCCATATACCCCTCACTCCCAGAAAACAACATAGAAATACCATCAAAGCAGATGAGCTAAACAGTCAAATTCTCTGTAAGCATCATAGGCCTATTCCAAAAGAAGGGGGCTCTCGGTACATAATCAAATAGCTGCAAACAGCAGTTAGGAGATTGTACAATTCTGATGAAACACCAAGCTTCTGATATTTATATTTTTTTTAAAGACTGAGATGTTGGTTAGTTCATATGTAACTGATGAAGTTAACAGGTTGGTTTGCATGTAACAAATAAGATTTGTGATTTACCAAATAAAGAAAAATGTGGAACAAAATGACATGAAGTTCTCTTGCTCTTGAAATTGTCTGGAGCTTTTGCCATCAGCTTTAGTTGGGCTGAGATTTCTCACCATCTGCTCTGTACATTTCTTCCCATCCAGGTGAATTCAAAACCTGACTCCAGCTCCAAAAGGATTCACAGTGTTTTTAAAGAAGCAATAAAGATGCTACAAGAAGAAGGAGTGGTTTTCCAGAAACCTAGTAGCTCCAAGGACTTGTACCATGTAAGGAATTGAGCTGTGATTGCAAACATATTCAATAGTATGACTATTTTGTAGTTTCAGAGTAGGAATATTTCAAGAAAGGAAGTTGGACCTCCAAACACTGTCTGTTTATTCCAAAGGCTTATCTACGTCTTTCTTTACTCTTGCTTTTACCTCTCTGTCACCCTCCAAGCTGATCTTTTTGTAACTCAGTGCCACTCTTCAGCACTGCTGCTGTTCTAGGTGCAGTCTGTGTTCAGCCTAGGTTGCTTAACTGTACGCTGATGCGACAGAGCGCACTGAAGACTGGGACAGGTCTCTGTCAGGTTTAGGTTAAAACTCAGTGTTCTGTTGAGTTGGATGCCCTCTTTTGGGTTGATTCTGGTATCTTATGTTCTTCTCCTAACTCCTAAATGCTGCTAACATTGCTCAAAAGATAACTGAAGATGTAACATGCATTATTTATCTTGGAGACAGCATATCTTGCTGACTGTAGTTATGACAATGTAAGTTCATGGCCATACATCGTGGCCTTGATGTATGGCCATGATACATCCTTTTTAACATCCTCTCCATTTACTGTGAAATAGACTACTATAAATTGCCAGTTTCTTCCGTTATCTCCAGGTGACTGATCATGATAAGGAGCTGCTTAAAGTGACCCTCGATGTGGTTAAAGAGGACTGCCGAAAACCCAGGCGTAAGTACCGGTGTGGTCAGGTTTCTGGTGAGCTATGAGCTGGTGCTGATACTTCGATGACAATCTCTCCTCCTGCTGCTGGATTAGGTACACTTCCTGTCCTTACCCTTGAACTTGAAACTAAGTTGCTTGTGTAGCTCATCAGAGTAGCTAAAAGCAGAAGTGCAGGAACAGCTTCCTATGAGCGGAGAGAGAGAGCGGGCGAGCACATGTGCCCAGAATGAAGCAACCTCGCAGATCTGAAATGAGCAGCCATTATCTAAGATCTGTATCTTTTGAGTGTACATAGATTTTGGGAGGAACCAAATGCAATGAGGTTAGGTCAGCAACTAATAGCAGTTGCTCTGCACTTCGGGTAGGTGGCAGATCTTGCTAGGTCAGTTTCTACAGGGGAGCTGACACAAAAGCGGTAGTGCAGAAAAGTGAAATCCTCACCTCCATTAAGCCAACAGTAACATTCACTTATATCAGTAGGGTATTCTCTGTAGGTTTTAAACAAGTGCAGAGTTTCAGTGGCTGTTCTTTACAGGTAGGGATTTCAGTCTAACAAAATCCACTTGATTTCATGTAATATACCTCATCTGGCTTCGGAGTTACCCTGTTCCTGAAGCATATGGTGTCTTATTGCCATTGCAAAAGTTAGTGCTTGACTTGAGTGGCTGCTAATTGCACAGGTACATTGATACAGAGTTTGTCAATGCATTGGGCAGAACATGTTAGCAGGGATCACTTGCTGCTGGAGTGCAGCTAGTTGTGGGGTAAAATGTAGTAAAGAATAAATGACTGACTAGAATATAAGGCATATACTCTTAAATTGCTTTTCTCCTTGTACCATCATAATAACGAAAGTGCTTGTAGGACCTGATCTGTGATGGTTATCCTGCAGAGAAAAAAGGGTGAGTGAAGTGGAATGATTTTTGAGTTCCCAACTGTCTATCTTAAGCAATAGCGCAGCTGTTAACATGGTTTATATGTGGAAATAAAAGTTTTGTCTCTCTGGGGGGTTGGTGGGAGTAGCTGTTACAGGGTGAACAGTTGAAGATGAGCTTAGTTGCTGGAGGCTGTGTGAGTGCAACAAATTATAATACGTTTTCTATTGTCTTTTATCCATTAACAAATACAAACACCTCCTCTGTAAAAGGCAAATCATTCCTCTGTCCGTTTTACAGATTAGCAAGTTCTCTTGGAAACACATTTTGTTTCCTAATTGGGCCACTATAAAAGCCAGAACTTGTATGTAGTTGATGCAGGACACCAGGCCTGGTGTGCATTGTCACAGTGGTGAAGTATTCTCCCTGCTCCACCAGAGGTTAAGTTTTTTCTACCAGTCAACAGCAAATAGAGACTGGTAGATAGTTACAGAGAAAACTTTGCAGAACCCTGATTTCTCAAAGCTTTTTTTTTTTTTTTTTCATACTGAGAAGGGAAAAAATAGCAATTGCTTTACAGAGCCTCTTGCTCTCCTTGAAGCTTTCCATCTGCTTACTTTCCTGTTGTAAAAAGCACAGTTTCCAGGTAAGTCTCTCTTCCTCTGATGGTTTTGAGAAGGGCTGTTTCAATGTTCCAGTCACTGGTAATAGAAGACTTTGAGAAGGAAAACCAAAACGCTTCGATCAAAACCAGCAGGATACTTTTGAATATTTTATTGTCCCTGAATGATGCAATGGCACAGAGCTCAGTGTAATTGTCGGGCCCCCTCTGCTGTCCATGGGCAGGTACAGCCACCCACTTGGCCTTGGTTAGCGAGCTGGCTCCTGGTGAGAAAATAGGAACATGGTAGTGCCTCAAAGGCTTTTGCTTGGTTATTGCAAGAAATTTGTACCCATTTTCCTTGATGAACAACGTTAATCTTCCATGACAGTAAGACTGTTTTTATTATAAACCAAACTCTTCTATCCAAATTTCTCTGCTAGCTTTCAAGACAATGCCTCACCCCAATCATTTCTTGTGACACACTCTCAGGCCCAACCCAGCTGCCTGGAACTATTGTACAAACAAAAAAACCCTCAGCATGACTAGTCTGAGCTCCACAAACCCTGATATGTCAACATTACAATCCTAGTCCTTGGTTCTAATTGTAATTCCCCACAGCCTGATCTGAAGTGCCCTTATAAGAGTCCACTCTGGGTCTATCTAGAGGCTTAAGACAGCCTGAAAAGGGTGACAGTATAGTTTGACTCCAGACTGAACTGCAAAATGATAAACTTAATCCAGGTTTTTTTCTTTTCTTGGTGTATTTGTTCTGGTTTTAGGCTTAGATGAAGCTAATAGTAAAGAGAATAAAGCCAAAACTACCTGAAGTTAAATTTAATGTGTCCAACTGGACCTGTGTTGTCCACATGTCCACAATAGTCAAAGAGTAGTTTCTCTCTAACTCTGTCCCCTTTTATATCAGTAGGCAAGGCAGTTTATCACAGCCTGGATTACCTGAGGTTGTAGACAAAAGCTAAAGCCCATAGTGGCAGTGAAAGAAGGACAGCATCACACCGCTGCGAAGCGTGTATTCCCTCTAACTTGGGTGGTAGCCTAGGAATGTATCTGGGCTGCTTAATTATTGCACACACCTGCCATTACCCCAAAATGCCATTTTCTACCAGCATCTTGAACAAAAGATGTATTGTGCTGTTGGGTAACACCTGAGTCACTAATCTAATTCATCAGGGCTTAAGCTAATTTACTGTAGATCAGGGATGGGCGCTCTGACTGTCTTATGACAAACCTGTGACTAATCCAAAATGCAGCTACCCACTTTGTTTGGAGCAGCAGGCACTAAGAGCAGGTAGACTCCTTGTTCTGTTCTCTGTGCTTATCCATCCTAGGGTGGTGAATGTATTTTCTCCCAGCCACAAAGGTCTTTCATCAGACTGAGCCACTGACTTCTAAAGAAATATCCTTGCCTGAATTATGGTCTGACAGGAGTTAGGCTGAAGTGTACACAGTGCCACCTCCTATCTACCAGTGACTTTCCTCTGCAGCTTCTAAGGCAGTTCTGGGGCTTAGCTGATTCTAGAGTTAGGGATTTGCTAAAATAAAACCAAAAGCAGCAGCAAAATAGGACAGGGATCTTCTTGGCCCCAGAACTTCATGCAAATTTCTCACTAGCTGTATCAAACTTACCTTACATCATCCTGAGCTGAGAGCTGAGGTGGAGGAAAGTCATTTGTGTTAATGTGCTTCATTTATGCCAGTTTTCCATTGTTAGCCATGGAGGAGAACAATCTCAGTTGCTGTTTTGAGAACTTGAGGGAAAGACTGGGATCCTGAAGCACTGATAATGACTTTACAGGGCTTGTGAGGGAAATTGTTGGTAGGGACAGCTGAACTTCAGTTAATGTCCATCAGGCACACAGTAGCTGCTGCACGCTGCACTGCAGTTATTAAGGACATCTATTTCTGACTTGCTCTCTAAGAAAATGATTTTTCTTTTAAATATATTTCTGCTTTTATGTACATTTTCAGGGTTTTTTCTCTTTAAAATTAGATGAAACTTGATACCGAAGTTCTGTGACTTTCTACTCCAGTAATTGTTTGAGAAGTTTCAAGTGTAGGAATGCGATTGCATCGCTAGCTGACAAAAGTTGCACTGTGACAGTTTTTCCACAAGATGACAGTGTTGGGCAAGTAGTCACATCTGGCCACGGGCCTGCCTCCTGTTCCAGACGTTTTTAATGCTGTACACAAGCAAAAGGATTTTCATTTGGTTTCCGGCTACATTCTCCTTTTTTAATTCTTTTTCCTACAGATGCTGAAAAAGGCTGCCACTTTCTTCATGTCCTGAGTTGTGTTCGGCAGAACTACAACCCCAGCCTGGCTGAAGTGGTGATGCACCGTGTCTTGGAACTGCTGGAGAGTAACAGTGATGTTGTCAGCACCATGGAAGGATACTATATGGCATTTTGAAGAGGGAAGATATGTTTGTTTTGGTCCAATCAGGATAAAGTGAGGAATTAGGAACAGTTGAGACAGAACTCTGACACTGAAAAATTGCTATTTTATTACCAAGTATGATCTAGATGGGGGGGGGGGGGGGAAGAGCGTTCTGCTTCTCCAAGTGCTATTTTTGTTCAGCTCCTGAGAAGTTGTCCAAATATTTGTTTTAATATTCTTGCTGACTTCCTCCTTATTACTAGTGAAAGTTGTATCAAACTGATTCTGGACGTCCTAACACAGCAGGGGAGCTGGAAAGGAAGCTGGACTTTTTCTCTGCATGTCCTTCCCTGATAAAACAGTAAGATGTGACACGGCCTTCTCGCATCTACGTCCAGTGAGCCCTAAAGAGAAGTCACTGCTAAAGAGCACTGTTTACAGTAATGATCATGTCAGGACTCATCATTCTGGTTTAAAGACTGATACTGTGATGCTTCCATATGGCAGTAGCTGTTCTTTTTATGTATGCTTTGTAATAGCTAGAGAAAGCACATGAAAGAAAACAGTCAAAAGGTTTGCCTGCCCTTCCTGGCAGTGTTGGTGCACCCACGTATGTATAGGTATATTCCTGAATGTGCACGGATATGCTACTCCCAAAGCAATCCCTACCTTCCTCTGAGAAGTAATACTCAGGAATGAGGACCAGCACCCCTTTCCCATCCTGCAGCCTTCTCCACTGCTTGTAAAGCTTGTCTGGATTCCCCTGGCTACCGCATGCACTACTGATGTGTGTTATTGTGGATTCTATTCAGACAAGAAGTCTCAAAATCAGCCACTGTTTTGCTCTTTATTTTTATATTGTTTTCTACATTACAAATGATGAACTATGAATCAGGTGCTTTGAAAAGAAAGTATGAAAACCAGCAAGACTCGCTTTGACCTTGCTTCCTGTTGCCTTTTGTGTCTTCTTCCTTGTCACCTTCAGGAAAAATACTATCCATATCCATGCTTGCAGTAGAACACAAGACATTAACGAAATAAGATCAGCCTGGAGAAGGTTAACATGCAAGGCATTTGACCTGGAATAATCAAAACTCTGGTATGTGCCACAGTTTTCAAAGCCTGGAGCTGTTCAGTATCTGCTCGGAGGGCTCGCTGCAGCAGGGGCTTGTCGAAGCACTCTGTTTAATTCATGGTGTGGAGGTGATACCTTCAATTTGAAAAGCATAAAAAGGAAAAATGTATCCTTCCTCACTGCTCTGCACCTTCCCTGTAACAGTTGAACTAGCAGGCTCCCAGGAGGCAGATGTAGTGGTAAAGCCCTATAAGGATTGACATAGCAGGGAAAAATAAACCATATGCATGAGGAAAGCCAGTGAGTAGCCCCATGTGTGCCAAGTCTCTGGTTTGCTGTTATATTATATGCCTTGTTCCAGGCCGTAGCTGCAGTGAGATATAGGCTAAGAGAAAAGCATGATGAAATATTTGGCATTTGCATTGAGAGGCCTGTGGAAAACTCCAGCCTTAAAGAGATGGTGCATTTGTCCATAGTGGAAAACCATGCGTGTGTCATTATTTCCCTATAATCTCCCTACTTGCTGCAGAGCCTAATAGCTGGCTTCCCTGCGGGCTGCCTCTGTTTCTAGCATTACCGCTGTGTTAAGAGCTAGGTACCTTCTGGGCAGATCTTAGTACGGGCCTGAACAGGTGCCAAAAAGATGTACCTGTGCTGAAGGGAATAGGGGAGAAGGGGATTAAGAAAGAATTGTAGAAGACTTTCATTTCCTATGGATAACTCTGGAAAGCAGGGAAATAAGTCCAGATAGTGAGGGAAATGGTACCGAGGGGAACTGCAAGTTTAATTGACGCCTATGATAAAGGTCTGCTTGGTCATATTGGCAAGGGGGAGTTGAGCTTTTCAGATTCCTTCTTTCTTATACTGATCAGTTTGATGTCATGCTTAAAATAAAGGCTATCAACGGGAGAAGTAGGTTAGGACATCAGTTCCCAGCTTAAGGTTCAGAGCCGCTTCAGGAGTTAACCATATGTTACCGCCTGATTGTGGACCAGTCACCTATGTGGCATGAGCTTGAGGGTAGTTTAAGAAGAGTACGTGGTGTCCTGGACCATATGGAAGAGCACGGCATCTCATTTTACTAAACCGACCTGCCCCTTGGAGTGCCCTGCTGCATTAGCAGAAGTTGATTTCCCTGGGAAAGGGTTGAGTGAATCCTACTGTCTTGGTGTGAATGGTGATAGTCTCTCTTAGGATCGAAGAGTGAGAGAGCCTGGTTCTCCTGAGGGTGTCAGCCAAGTGAGTGGGCTGGGTATCTTCTGGGAGCAGCTCTGTACAGCTGAGTCCTGCAGGAAAAGATGGTCTGGAGATTGTATTGCTCTTTAGGATCTCTTTAAAACAAATTCATACCAAAATAGGATTGTATCTTTGTCCCTTGCAGCCTGTAGAGTCATACATGCAGCATCTAAAATATTCTGTTGCTTCCAGCTTTGATGCTGCAATTCCTGTGGTTTAGATGTATTTCTATGTGTAAAGTCTGCCTAAAATGTCTGGCCTCCTATTTTCTAAGCATCAGTGGTTGGTGCAGACAGAAAGTGTCAGCCCTGTTTGTCCTGCTCCTGTTGTGATAGCAGTGATAACTGTGAAGCCTTAGACATGAGGTGGGAGGAACTCTTCTTGGGAAAGACAGGTAAGTCACTCTGAAAAGTACCTGTCCTTGCAAGTTTTTAAGCTGGTCCTTGCTATCAATGCTGGACTCCTGTGATGAAGGATATATTCTGTTGGAGATCGATCCCCAAGAACAGGAAAAATAACTTTTTTATTTTTCTCCCTTAAGTTAGGGAAATAATATGAATGAACACAAGAGAGCCTACAGTTTTTACAAGAGTGAAAATTCAAGGTAAAAATTTAATGGAGGAGTCTAGATTTAAGTTACACTGATTCTAATTCTGAACAACAGCATGGAATAGCTGTGCCTTAAGCTTGCATACTTTCTCTTTTCCATGGTAGCCACCTAGCACAAACTAACACTGACTCTGGTTGAGTGCATTCCCACTCCTGTACCTACGGGGAATACCGTAAGCATTTGCGGAGCACAGAGCTCTCTGTGGGTTGATTTACCCATTTAGTCAGTATCTCTACAGTGTGCTTCTGTGACAGCAGTCTAGACATACCCATGTTGGTATAAGTCACCTTTATGTAAGTCTAACTACACACACTAGGGCTTTTACTGCCCATAAACTGTCTCTCTGTTTACAGATCGTATCCTTAACCAAGAGTCATATCACTCACGCTGTTAAAATTCTTACATTTAGACCCCACCTACAAAATATTGTGTGGAGCGTTCAGTGAAAGCTTGCTTTCTTGTTTTGTTTAACTTGAAAACTCTTTAGGCAATGCAGTCGCTACTGGTTTATTAAAGGACTTTGAAGGTGGCGCTTTAAGGTAAAACTGACAAGTGAGAATTCATGCTGTAGGACTGCTTCATGGCCAATTCTGGTTTCCATAGAAACAGTCATGGCTGTAAAAGGCAGGTAAGTGAAATGCAGGTTTTAAAAGCAGTCAGCATTTTTACATTACGTTAAAAAGGTATGTTGCCATAGAAATGTAGTTTTAAATGGCCAAAGAATTTTAATTTTCTATTCTAGAAAAATGAAAGCTGATTTTTCTTTTTCCGGAGAGAAAACAAAGGACAGAATAAGGCTACCTTCAGTTCCTGCCATCTGCTTAGGTGAGGGAGAAGATAAGTTTGCTTCACGCCTCAGTTTCCTCTTTTGAAAATTGGGGATAGTGTAATTCCTTGGGTTGTAGCTCATAACCCCAATTTTTGTTAACATTAGACATTAAAAGCTCTTGAGATCTGTCAGTGGTAGCTGTTAGAGAAGAACTGTTGCTGAGTGGGAGTGAGGGAATGGATAGATGCTGGAGTGGGACTGAGCTCTAATCCAAGCCCTACTTTCACTAACTGCTTTATCTTTCTCTGCCTCTCTTTCAGTGCATATTGCTTTGCCTGTCTTGTCTTTTTGGTCTCCGCGTCCTATGAGGCAATTATGGTCTCCTGGTTTATATTCATACAGAATATTTTTCCTGGAATCCTAAATGATTTCTGAGTGTTCTTGTTCTCAGATCTTTGGATTCTGAGTTTGTATTCATGAGTGCATGTATTTTACACAAACCACCTGAGAAATGAAGGGTTTCTTTCAAAGTAGTAAGTAGGGGAAAAAAGATTGGCTCTGTGACCCTAAGCTGTTACTTCTGTGGATCTGTCCATGCTTGCTTATTTCAGTGGTGAACACCATACACGGAAGAGGTTGCTAATTCATTATCCAGAACAACAATTCATTAATGAACAGCCAGTAAGGTGTGGAGCCATGTGAAGAATTAGGAGACAAAGTACTGAAAATCTGCCTGTCAAAGAAATGCTGTTTGGTTTACTTTGGGAGCGAGCCGATCCTGCAGCTTACTGGAGAAAAGATGTGCCTAGCAAAGATCGTATCTTTATCCTTACCTCTAAATGGAAAGGGAGCAAGTTCAGACACCACAGGCAACCTGAATTTTGAAACTTCCTTTTTCGGTGTGGTGCTCTGTTCTCTATTGCTCTTTGAGCATAGTCTCCAGCCCTCCTGCCCCAACAATTGCAGGCGGGTGAGAAAAAAAAAAATTCACTGCAGGAGATAAGAGTAGTTATAATAATTGGATATCATCCTCTAGGAGCTCCCAGCATTACGGAAACATTTTTGTGGATGTTTGTTGGCAGCAGGGGAATGCTGAGTCAGGAATCCTGGGTTTCATTCCCAGCAATATGCCCGGTCAGGCACAGAGGGTTTCTTCCTAATTTCTGTCACCTGTTTCTGCTCTCCACTCTCTCCTCTAATTGTCATTTATTAGGCCTTTCATTGCATTCACAGTCTCAGTTCATCTCTGCACCACAGATCATGGTCAAACCTGCTTCCTCCCCACTTTGTTCCTTTTTCTTTCCTAACTCAAATACCCATGTCAGCCTCTGACAGTCGCAACCACCGGTACAATCCCTCTGCCTACCTGACCTGGCACGGTTTGCAGCCCCTTCAGATTCCAGCGGGCTGTTCCTTGCTTCTTCCCAAGGCACCAGAAGGGGATCTTTCCTTCAGCAGGAAGGAGCTGCAATTTCAGGAAAACAGCCTCCTACCTCCCAGGACCCCCGACCTAGTAGCACCCTCCAAGTTTCTAATTGTGGGTTTCTTGTATCCAAGTATGAAAATAAACATAGTTAAAAATTAAAACGCTCGCATCTTGCCCAAACTAGAGCAAGCACACACTGTACTTGCAGATGGCAGAAACCATCCGCCTCTCCTTGACACTTTAAAGTGTCAAATCAAGGCAGCTTTCATCACAGACATGATTGAAAGTCTGCCTCAACTTTACCAGAAACTTGTAGTTTGCCTATCTACTAGTCAATGTCTCCCCATTTAACCTTTTTTTTTTCTTGTTGTTCCCCAAGAAAGTGGCATTATGCTGTGGTGTGATGGATGTGATTATATTGTGTGTTTGGGCATTTGTCAACCTCTTCTGTCCCACCACCTCAAGTGATTTTGTAAGCTGTTGGCTGGCTAAGAAGAGTGAAGGACCCTGTGACATTATGGGCTTGCACATTTTAAGAAAATGGATGCACAAATAGAAGAAGGAGGCCCAGATTGGTGCTACTAATAAGGGGGTAGGGAGAAAACCACACAACACCAGAGAAACCATGCATAAAACCATCTCTACCCATTTTTTGTAACTTTTACTGCCACAAGAACCATTAGTTCTTGCATTGCAGTGCTCTTTTAAGAGCTGACTAGGCTGTTTTGCCTGAAGTTGGCTAGCAGAGGTCACCCCAAGGCAGACATTCATGATGGGGAATTGCAAATGAACCTAAAATCTGGTAAAGGTGCAGCATCTGTGTCAGGGTAGAGAGTTGAATTTATGATTGTTAGGGATGCCACCAGCCTATTCCCACTAATACCTTTTAAATGTGCATTGGCAACTATACTAATCCAGTCACAGTAATTTACAAGTTGAAACCGGCCCAGATTAACAAGATTGCCCGAACATAACATAACCTGGAATTTGCTAGTGAAAGAAATAACCTAAAGGAACAATTTTCAGCAAGAGTTGAACCACTGAACAGCGTGGTGCCAATTAACCTGGCACAACATCTCCCACGCTCTTGTTTTAGCTTGCTTTTTGTTATTGATTGGAAGAGTGAGCACTCCTTTCCTACCAGCCAGAACTGGAGCTCTCTGCCAGCTTCGCCTGGCATGAGCGAGCTGTGAAGGCGCGAGCGTGTATGGGCCTAAACATCTGCTTGTCTTGCTTGAAAACTGAGGAATAGCTGCAGCTAAACTCTTGCTTTGATAGAAGAACTAGATGGCTCAGCCTTAATCTTAATTCATCTTTTTTAATTTTCCCAAATTAGAAGTAAAGCAGAGAGGAAAGTAGCCCCACCTCTGCTGGGAGCACGGTAAGATAATCACAAGTGTATGTCACTGTGAAAGAGTCGCTGACATTAAATGAAGCATGCACTGAGGCTGTTACTGAGCTGAGAAGTTCCTCCCAGTAGTGGAGACCTCGTCCAAATATTGCAGTGATCCCTGGAAATAAGAGGGAGGAATCTGTTCCCACAGATGCCTTCCCCAACAATACTCATCAAAGCCCTGCAGGCCTAGCTGATTTTAAAATGTGCTTTCTTGCCAAAATAGAAGGTGGTAGGGAAATGGAAAAGGGGTGTAGGGAGATGGAAAAGGGGTGTTTGGAGTTCGGTTTTTCTCCTATTGCCAAAACTGAAATCATTCCCAGTGAGAGCACAGGAGTTGTCCTTGCGTGTGCATAAGACTCTTCTTTGTTGTAATGTCCGCAAAGAACTGAGCCATGACAAGCGAGCTGGGCTTCTGAAACTGCTGCCTCCACTGCTGACTAATACTCTCTCATTGTTTCCTTCCCTTACCTTGTCTTTTTTTCCCCTCCAAGAATGTCTCTTGAACTTAATTCCTGGTTCAAAGTAGTTAGAGTCTGTCTCTTTGTTCTTCTGTGGGTACGGTGATCCAGGACAAACATAACAGGAGCAAAGTGATACAGAGAGTTTTTGTTGGAACTCCCAATGTAGGAAAGGATGAGAACTACAGAGGAAGCAGAGGGAGGAGGATTTAGCAAAAAGATGTTTGAAATTAGTCCAGCTGAAAAAGGCTAAGAAATAATTGCCTAATGATGCTTCAGACATCTGTTTCAGACCAGGCAGCAGGTGCTGCGTGTAATGAAAGCAAGGACTTGTACTACTTTATTTTCTGTAAATAGAAAGCAAGGAAGGAAATGAGGGCATGAAAAAAAATGGAGTAAGAGAATATTTATCATAAACAGCTGGACAAATTTATCTGGAGCAGAGTAATACTTACATGCTCTTGCTGTGCCTTCCTTACACTGTCCCTTAACAGTTCCTGTTCTGCAGGGCGCTTCGTCTTTTTGAAAACTTTGATGCTCAAAGTTAGAGGCTAAAATAAGAGTTGGCCACCCCAAAATGCCTTTAAAGATCAAAATGTTCAGGACAACGTAATTGTCACCCAGATGCTGTTACTACCTGCTGGAGATGGTCCTGAAGGAAGAACCTGCCCGTGTCCCACAGGTGCTCTCTGCGTTTGGCTGCCTTTTAGAGACCTGCCTGGAGAGGAAAAGAGCTGCTTACAAACACTCTCGATACTGAAATGGTTTATAGGGTTTTGTCTCTAGTGCTGCATGGACACAGCCTAATACACGCCCAAATCCAAAGAAACAACTGGAATTAACCTGGATAGCATGTCAGCCAGTGGTGCTGCTCCAACTCCACAGGTAAAAAGCACACCTACACCAGGCCCTGCTGGAGAAACCGTAGCTTTGCCTTCCACAAGAAGTTCTAAGTAATAAAATCAGTGTCGATTCAGAAGGGGTTGCACGAGTAAAAATAGTGAACAAGGAAATTCAAGTTTAAAAGGACTTGGTAGAAATCTTAAATCTATGAGTACAGAGGACTCAGTGTCCATGTATATGCTCAGAGGCCACATGGGAAGAAAATGCAAATGAAAAATGCTTCTTCCTAGTTCTAATTTGGTCGTAACAAGCCTGCATTTTCAACAACAGATTGCCAAGTTTTTTGCAGAGTGAGGCAGAAGATGGCATTGAAATGTCCTCTTGAGAACAGTGAGCACAACTGAAGTCAGGGACAGCATCTGGGAATTAGCCTGGGGAACCCCAATCCAAACCTGTGATCAGTTTGAAAAACTTCAGCTGCCACAAATGTAAGCCTGATGTTTATGTAAGACATAAGAAAAGCATGGCTTGGGCTTGCTTTATTTTATTTGTTTTAACCGTGTCATCAGATATCTACAAAACCTTCATAACAATGGAAAAGTACAAGGTGTATGTCGATGAAAAACAGTCTGCCGGCTGCTGCTACTACCCTAAGCAGAGCGTGTGATGCACCTACTGCTGTTGAAGTCTTTCATCCATCACTCCGGTAAGGGAGGACTGAAAGATAACGTTAGTTATGGACAGGTTAAATTCTAGGAAAGCTGCCTCAGGAAAAGTATAATCCATAATTTAAGTAGAGAGGGTAAAGCAGCTGTTATAGTGTAAGAAAAAGCTTTTAACCACTGGAAAAGCACGTACACTGCTAGTAGAGAGAATATTTATTTTGCTTTCTCGGTTATACTAGGCTGCACATGGGCTGATAAAGCAGCATGCTCTGCTGCAGAGGCTGGGAGGGGAAGGGGCACGCTACCGAGTTTACAGGGCTGCTCAGCCAGGACTGCAGCTGGGTTCCTCAGCTCCCTCTACCACATTAGCTGGGCATATTTATCGCAAGAGTGAACTTAATTTGAAGAGCAGTAATTTCCCAAGAAAATGAGATGCAGCTCGCTTGGAGGGGAAAAAAAGAAAAAAGAAAAAAAAAAAAAAGATTGCATCATGCTTTGTGTTTTCAGAGTTTGAGATTTGAATGCCAGACAGGCTCTACTATTCTTGTCACTCGTATCAAAAGGCATGGATGTTGACAATGTGAAGTGGGAGAACTGCATGGCAAGCAACCCTTTTAAGAAACTGAGGTTTTGTGAGTACAGAATCTGAGATGGGAGTGTAACAAAGCCTCTGTGTTGCGCTGTTGCACATCAGAGCCAAAAAACCCCTAAGGGGCACATCTCTAGTACCATGTCTAGCAGATTATGCATGCAACTCTAGTTGCCAGTAATGAGTTGTGTGGCTAATCTGACATGCACAGCACCGAATCACTCCTCTTCCCCCAGGAGTCTGGGCTCAGGGGGCATTTTGCTTCCGCCCAAGGTGCTGGGCACTGTTAGAGCTTCTCATACTTAATGGGACAGGAAAGCATTTGATTGTCGCAAGGGCAGACCTGGCTGCCCAGCCCTGACAAATAGAAAAGCAGAAGCAGGAAGGAAATGTCTTTGAACAGCGACTCGAGACACTCAGAAAAGGTTGTTAGGCTACATTGTGCTGGATGATATTTGGGAGGGTGGGGGTGGTTACTTATCGACAGTGATATGCCACGAATTAATAAGAAGCATTAAATGCTTAAGCCTTAATGGAGCACAGAAAAGCCTGTCCCTTGTTTTATTTTCTCACTGTTTTTATGATCCAAGTGTTTTCAATTTACAACTCTAATGCTTATTTACAAAAAAATTGCCAGCATGACAAAGTTCTCTTGCAATATAAAAACCCAAGTCATGCTCCAGCTCTGAGACCGTCACACGCACACTCTGTCATGCATCAGCTTTTTCTGTAATTGGAGCGAAATTGAGGTTGCTGGGCTGTGGCTGCATGAGGTCCGTGAGGCTAATCTGGTTACCTGTTCAGTCAAAAATAAAATAAAATGAAAATCCTTTGCCCCAGCACTCACCTAGCAAATCAGTAGAAAAATGCTTTTCAAATAGCTTTTTTATCTCAGTCTTCAGAAGTCTGAATTTCCTGGGTAGCTCCTGAGGTGGATTTTACTGGAATCATGAATGTCTAAAGGTGAATTATTAACTCAGCTGTTAATATTGACATTAATATACATATTAAAATTGAAGTGCTTGTTAGTAGTGATATTCCCATGCAGTGACTTGACTTCGGTAAGAGAGACTTTAAGAAAGAAATATAAAAATCAGGAGATTTAAGATAAAAACACTTAAAGTTAGTAATTTTCCTACAAATTTGCCATGCCTTCGTCTGTGTTTTCATGGGCCCAGTCAGGTACCAGCTCTTCAGCACATGGGCCCAGCCATCCAGCGAGCCTGCTGTGCTTTTCACTGCGTGCTGTTTTTCTCTCCTTGAGCCCCAGCAGCTCAAGCCTGGCTCTCCAGGACAAGGGCCAGGCAGCAGTGTCAGCTCCATTTTCCCAGCTGCTGCCTAAGAGAGGAGCCGATTTTCCCAAGCCTGCAGCATAATAAGGGGTTTTGGTTATTTTCTGCCAGTCTTGCAATAGCCTGGGATCAGACTCCCACTAGACTGGGTGTTGTACATATTTTAGAAGAACAATCCATGCCCCTAGCAACATACGTTTTTTTTTTTGCCTATGTAGATGGATGGATGCAGCAAGCGAACAAGGAGAGCAGAAGGTGACAATGAGAGCAAAATCAGCAGACAACAGGAGCGGAGCTAGATCTGATAAGGGCTGGGCAGGCTTTGCAGCTGGAGAAGGTTGTTTGGAACAGAGGAGAAAGAATTAAGTTGCCTCGAACAGAGGAAAGGTGAGAAAGGTGAACAGGGGACCAGATGCCATGAAAGTACAAGGTAGTCACTAGGGGAGTACAAACCCCAAAGCATCATTAAGGTATCCCTGAAAATAGCAGCTCCTTCTTTGCAAGAACAGATGAGAATACCCATAAGAATGTCAGGAAGGATGGGGCAAAGTGTTTGGAGAATGATGTATTTTTTTCGTTTTCCCTTGCAATGAAATGTTTTGAAAGCTGATTTTAAACAAACCCTGAGTGTTTTTAATGATGGGGGGAACCTTTATTCTTTTTTTTTTGGATAGGATAATAGGAGAAGGGAATGAAATGTGTAATGTATATTGATAATGGCTCACAGGAAAGAGGCATCTGAGACACAGAAGACTTATCATGCTGGGCATATTTTTATCAATGGGTTATTTGAACATTTACATTGTTGGGGAAGAATTTTCTTTGTTTGCTCTGCACACCAGGGACTTCTTGGCCAGTCTAAACAGTGCAGGTTTCTAATGTAAATAATTGCTATACTGCCTTGTGTCATGCATGAGGGTTAGAGGTGGGATGTCCCTCAAAGAGGAGAGAAAGGAGTGCACTGGAAGAAAAAAGTGACAGTAGAGGTGGATACTTCTCCTCTCCTATCCCAACACCAAGAGTTGGTCTAGCATGTGCTCCATGCCTCAAATGGTGCATCAGAAATTTATCTTGTTCTATCAGCTCGCTAGTTTTGGTGGACTGGGTGTAGTAGCTGAGGAGGGAGGAGGAGGCTGGGTCCAAACATCTTCCTCTCTGCAGGCTGGAAGGAAGGCATTACGCAGCATGTAGCTGCATGATGGTGGCATTGCTCACGTTTTTCCTTGCTTTTTTAACCTGCTTGTAGAAACCAGCTATGGACTTCCTCACTTTGAAACATCAGCCTTCAGGCTTAGGTAGCTGCAACTTTGTGATTCCAGAGCGTATCTTATGATCGTTCCTGAAGGGCTAATAACGCGGTACAAAAGTTGTGATTCAGGAAATGCGCTTGTAGAGCATATAGTGAAATCCCACTGAGACTGACCGTTCTGTCACTGTAAATAGGGGACTTTGTTTTGCCAAGAGCTGGGACCTTTCCACACTCCCAGACTTGCAGGTCTGCAGCTGTCAGCAGCGCTTAGGGAGCTTACTGGAAAATCTGTTCAGGCTGCGACTGGAGACACTACAGTCAGTGGAGGAAATAGAGATCTTAGTGACTTCAGTTCGTTTGGTGAATGGCTAATGAAATTCATAAAGCGAGCTGCTGGCTGGGAGATCACATGAAAGTTCCCTTTACTGAGGTAACTGCCTCCAGAATAATCATATGCAAAGTAATGACATGTTACTGAGTAAGGACACCGTGAAATTTCTAGGGCGAGCTCTTCTTGAAGTATGACCAGGGGAGGGTGAGGGTTGTTTCAGTATCTATGTATACACAAAGAGATGAAATAGGGTTATTACTCTAGAAAGCCTCTGTGCAACCTCCCTCCGCCTTTCATCACGGAGTAGGGGGCCAGGACATTGCCAACCTCCCTCAGCGGCCATAAACCCTAAGCCGTGTGGGCTGAGGGCTGGGCTCAGCCCCTCGTGTTTCTGGCGTGACCTTGGCCATATTTTGGACACTTTTAACAACGACGGAGTGCCTTGAGGGGCCGGGCTGAGGCAGCGGGGCTGGGGAGAGACGTGTGAGGGGCCGTGTGAGGAGACCCCCGGCGGCAGCCAGCGGGCGGCCGCCATCTCAGGGCAGGCCGCGCCCCCCGCTCCCCACCGCCCCCAGCCCCGGGGCGCGGCGGCTCCCGCTCCCCTCAGGCCCCGACCCGCCGGGGGCCGCCCTGAGGCGGGGACGGCGGCCGAGCCCTGCCCCTGCCGGGACGGAGGGGAGAGAAGGGGAAAGGAGGGGAGAGGAGAGAGGAGAGAAGGAGCCGCCACGGCGCGGGGCGGAGCCGGGAGCGGGGCATCCTCCTCCTCCTCCTCCTTCTCCCTCCTGCCCGCCCCGCCGGCCGGCATCGCGGCGGCCGGAGGGTGCAGGGAGCCGGTGGGAGCCCCGGCGGGCCCGGGAGGAGCGGCGCGATGCTGTCCTACAGCGTGCTGGACGCCAACGTGGTGGATGTGGAGAAGCGGAGGAACCCCTCGAAGCACTACGTGAGTGGCACCCCCCTCTAGGGACACCGAGCCGGGGGTGCTGGAGGAGGCTTTGCGCCTTTTCGCCCAGAAAGTTACAGCGAGACCTTCATTTTTTGGGGGTGGAGGGGGTTTGGGTGGTTATCGAGGCTCCTCGGCGTGTGGGTTCGCTCGTATCTGCTGTTTGCCTTCCTCCTTTCGCACCTTGCCGCTGGCAGAGTGGCATCAGGCGAGGTTTAACAACCTCCCGGACGCTTTGCCTGCACGAGTTCTCGGTGGAGCAGCTTCTCCCCATCCACACTGTAAGAAAAGAGATGTTTCTTTCGTTTCCTGGCTCCGTTTCTGGGTTTTAGTTACACACAGTCCTTTATTTCTCTTCTCAAAACACGACCTGTGTTTAGACGCGCAGGTTAGGTTTTGTGTATCCTGAAGGTAAATCGCCCAGCTGTGGTAAGCAAAAGCCCAAGGGGTGCTGCAGCTGGTGCAAAGCCCCTCTCGGTGCCCTGTTTGTCCTGGCACTGCACGTCTGCCAGGCTTCTTTGGAGCTGGTCGGTGTTTGACTGGGTTACCTGAAAGGTAAGAGCAAAGATCGGACGCAAAGCTTTGTATTAGCGTTTGATATCACTCAGCTTTCTCCTCCGAGGCATCAACCGTAACCCAGCTCAAGGCTAGAGGGCACTCTGTTGCTGAGAGATGTTGATCAGTGGATGTGAAGCTGAAGCTCTGATCTGCTGTGCGATCAAACGTCTGGTGCCCGATTCATTGGGGTGGGAGCTCCAGGTCTCGCCCCTTGCCAGCTGGACCTGGGCGGTCAGGCGTTATTCATTCCCCGCTTCCTGGCGGGAGAGGCTGCTGCTGCTCTTGGAAATTGTCACGGAGTTGTGGCTGACACCGCTGCAGGCTGTTATCTCACCTGAAAGGTGGCTGCGATTTGGCAGCAGAGGCTCTGGAGCCTCTGTGGAGAAGTCAGTCTGCCAAGCAGCGAGTTATGCAAAGGACCCGGGAGCAATAGCTTCCTGATCAGGAGAAATTGAAGTTAATTTCTTATTTGTTGGAAAATAAACAGAGACCTGGTATTTAAATCCTGTATTGTGAGGCGTGAAACAAAAGTATTTCCCTTGTTCTCCTGCAGAAATGCTTCTGTTTCCTTGATGATTGTTGTTACTGGGTCTTACCAACAGTAACCCGAACTGCTACCAGCAGCTTTCCACAAGACTTCTAGTGGGAAACCTATTTCTCCCCCTTCACCCCGTTCTCCATACGCTGTTTCTAATAGTGCCTTCTGCACAACAGTTCCGTATCCTTGTGCGTCCAGTTCTTGGCCAAAAAAATTGCAAATTAGATGGTTTGTTGTGTGAATAGTGTTGTGTCTGCCTTTCGTCCAACTGACTGACGCTGGCTGAGCAGTGTTCAGCACAATGGATTTTGGTTCACAAACAAGCATTGGCATAATTCAATTAAAAATGATCCATGTCCTTGTGAATCTCTTTCTTTTAGATGAGTGAATTAACCCGTAGGTCCAGAAGTCTTGGCTGCTTCTTTGTTTCCTAGATTACAGTTTGCTGCAGATGTGTGTGCTGCAGCCTTTCATCTGGCTCTGGCTGAATAATTCACTCAGGGTGAACCAACGCTGTCAAAGAATTTAACTCCCTGGATCTGATCCACTGGCTGCTAGTTTCTGCGCTCTTTTACACCATGATGCAACTATTTTCTTTCATGATAAGCGTAAAGGTGGCTTGGGATTTAGTTCCTTCCATTGCCTGTGTATACTTGGGTCAGTGTGAAGCTTGGTGTGCTCTGCCCTATGTTGGCTCTGTAATACCATACAGCCCTTAAGGCCACACAGCACACCGTGGCATCAGATTAACGATGTATTTCTCCAGAGGATGGTGATGTGGGTATTTGAGGCAGTTTCACCTGAGCCCCTTTCCTGTTTAATTGCGATGTTTCAGGGCTGTGACAGAGCCTGGAGAGCTGAAGGCAGATCTTAGGCAGTGTAGGCACGTGGAGAGGGCTGGATGTGAGTAGCACGTAATCCCCTGCGCCGCTTGGCCTAGATGCCAAGGATCGTTCCCTGGAGCAGATGTCTTTGATGATACTGGCATAGCTTTTGTGGCCTTGACTCGAGAAAGTATAAAGCAAGAAGGTGGCTTTGCATATCATCTGCTGTGAGCCCTGCGCGTGAAACTTCTGAAGAGATTAATACCTCGCTGGAAGAGCTGTAGGGCTCTGTGCATGGGAAGAGATGAAAATCTTTAGATCCAGTGCTATCTGATAGGAACCCAGACAGCTGTCCTCCCTGTGGGATCACCGCTAGGGAAGGGGTCTGCAGTGTCTCCCTCTGCATCCCGCTTGGCTTGCCTGGACAGCAGCAAGTGGAAGGATAAAGAGGAGGCTGCATTCATAGCCACATGCCTCTTGTGTGGTGTATCGCTAACACAAGCTACTCCTGTTCCTGCAGCTTCTGATTTTCTGCATTTATTTCCTATTCTTTCTCCATGCAGGTAGTCTTTTTAAAATTAATTTGCACTTGATGATACTGTGAAAATGCTAAATCTCCTTGCTTTCTCCTTTTTTTTCTAAAAAACAAGAACAATGTCAGGAAGGTCAAGTCTGGGTTTGATGGAAAGACCCCTGGCACAGCAGGGTCGTGCATTGGCTGAGCAATGCTGTGATGAAGCTGGGTGAATTAGGATGTTTCTTTTAATGGTTGATGGTGTCAGTTAATCATTCTGAAGCAAAAAAAAAAAAGCTGGTAACAAAATCCAAATCCCTTTTCTACCCTCTGCTAAGCTTTAAAAGATCCCAAAGTGTCTCAGTTGTGTGGAAATTTGGTCTGTTTCGGGATTGCTTCTCTTATTTTTAACCTGAAATTGTGATTGTCTGAAGTAACAACCCCAAACCAGAAACGGTTTCTCTGTTTAAAAAGACCCACTGTTGATGTTTGCCTCCCTTAATTCTTCGTAGAGGGGCTTAAAGAAGCCAGGCTCCCCTCCCCTCTCTGCTTCCAGGTTATCTCCAGACAGAAAGCTCAGTTACCGCCTGCCTGCCTGCCTGCGGAGCCCTGCAGGGTGCCTCTGCCTACCAGATGTGCTTGATCCTGCACTCAGGAAGGTGAGGAGGGGTTAGCACCTTCACCTGTTCACAGCTTCACGGCAAGCTGGCTAATGGCAAACATTCATTAGAAGCCAAATTACCAGGCTCCTCCCCAGCCCTTCCTGACCACTTGCTTTTCCACAAAGGGCTGATTAGCGATGTGCCTTATCTCAGCAGACATTTATATGCCTGAGGTCATTTCTGAGGTCTCTAAGTGTGCCTGTGTTATTCCGAGGGCAGGGATGTGCACATCAGCACAGATTTCCTCTTCCAGCACCGCTCTGCTCCTCTTGTAGTGGGGCTTTGTGTGGTTTGCAGCTTTGTTCAGCACAGAGGGAAGATGAAACGCTCTTGCTTTAGAATTGGCTTCTCCGTCTCTTTCCAGTCAAAAGAGCGAGGTGCACTGCTGATTTTAGTCATAAGATGCCTGCGTACTGCCCCAGCTCTGCTGCACGGTAATAATTTCGTAACAGCACCTCTGACTGGCTTGTGATGGGCTCTCATGGGAGCCCCTCTGCTGCATGGGTGCAGTCATGGGTTTAGTGGCAAGGGTGTTTGATCCTGTGCTGGTTTTTCAGATCACCGTGGGAGGAGGAGTTGGATTTTCCCCTGCTGGGGTCATCCAGTGCAGCCCTGATGCTTGTGCTGGGAGTGTCAGTGGCTCAGGGGAAGAAGAACTCAGCCTGGATTATTTTTTATTTATTTTTTTTGACTCTTGGTTAGCAGAGTTAGAGATCGTGAGCCACAGTGAGCTGGCCATGAGGATATGATGGGCCTGGAGCTCACACAGCTGGTGGCCTGCAGGTGGGTGCTGTGAGGGACTTGATGTGAAGCAGAAGGAGATGTTACGTGAGCAGATGGATTACCTATTTAGGACTTTTGTTCTGTTTTCTGCTATCTCCTTTATCCCTAACAGGAAACTGTCTGTGGCTTTCTTGCAAGGGCCCACGGTCCAGCTTGACTCACTGGTCTGAATTATTACTCTTATTGCTATTATCTTTGCTTGGGGTGCTGGGAGGAAGCCAGAAAATTACGAGGCTTCTCTGTGACTTCATCATTCCTCAGAACTGAACTTCTGAGTACTGGCAAGGGTTATGTCAAAAATGGAGAGGCAAAGGAGAGCACAGAAGGCCAGCCACGTAGAATTGCCTCTCCCTTGCTCTGTATCAGGACCACCACCCTGCTGGGGCAGACTTGTGTCGTTCAAGGATGATTTCCACTGCTCTGCCTGTTGGAGATGTAAATCTCACATGGTTTTTAGGTCTGGTAAGACGATGGGAAGATAAAAAGTCAGTATTTTTAAGGCAAATCTGGAAGCTGTGGATGCAGCTCTCTGCAGGTGAGTTCAACTCTTTGCCCCTGCTCCCTGATGGCTGGAGGAGCAGGAGGGAGAGATCAAACCTCACTAGTCCAAAACTGCCTGCACCCACGAGTGCTCAGAGGACTGCTCACTTCCTCAGCACTGTAACCACATGTTGATGGAGGTGTTACTCATGGAAGCAAAATTCTCTAACATCAGACATTGTATCCTGTTGCCTTTTTTATTATTTCTCAAACACCACTGTTTTATAATGCCTGTGTAACATCCTTTTTTTTTTTTTTTTTTTTTTTTTTTTTTTTTTTTTTTTTCTGTTCAGTGCCATGGAAAGTAGACTTTTTGCCCTGTCTCAGCATCCTCTTGCTCTCCCAGTGTCATGTCTGGAAGATAACCTGCTGTTGAGGTCTTTCCCATGTTACCTTACCTTAGGAAGCACCCAAGAGACTCACAGCCACTTTGAGTTTGTTCAAGGCATACTTGCAAAGCAGCTGAGATACTTTAGGCACCTGCCTGCTTTTCGTCATGCCCTGTCTGGCAGTTATTACCTCGAAAACCAAAAATTTCTCTGGAGGGCAGCCGGGTGGCCCACCAGGGTATGGAGCACTCACAGGCCTTCCCTTCAACAGAGCTGCGGGTGGGTAGCGTTCAGCCAAGAGGCAGTGATATCTAAATCCACTGGTTTGCCAAGTAAAAGGCTGTCCCTAGCCCTAGAAATAGATTAAAACTGATTGAAACACGAGGTAGTTGGCTGGCTTTGTCGTGCTGAGGACGGGCTGAGATTCTGCAGGAGGCTGTGAGCCCCGGCAGGCCTGCGGCACGTCGGGAGGGAGGCCAAGAGGAAAGGCACCGAAAAGCTTTTAGCAAGCCCGTGAGCCGTGGGTAACAGCTCCAAAAGCCTCCAAATTCCCTTTTAAAAGTGGCCGGGATGCCCCTACTGACTCCGACTGGGACGTGGTTCCCAGGGCAGTGTTGGCCTGAGGGACTTTCAGCCGCTGAGAGCTGCAGGGTGGCCTCTGCGGCTTCTGGAGAGCCCTGAGTGTGTGGGCCCTGGCACCCGTCCACCCACCCACTTGTGCAACACAACGTGCAGGGCTCGGTGGTCAGAGTTACCCCGGTTTGGCTGCTTTGAGCTGAAAGGGAGAGGAGTTGAGGGACTGAAATCATGCCCTTTTCCCAGAGGAGACTGAACCGAGCAGACATCCGAAGGAAGCGAATGATGAAATAGGGAATGGAGCCAAAGCTTCCTGCATCCCACAGCAGCCTGGCTGCCGGTCCCGTGCCCTGATCCACTGCCCTCCTCCCATCCCTGCCAGTTAGTGTGTGTGCTGGTAGTGGGCTCATCTGGGAAGATGTGGCAAAGAGAGTTTAAGTGATCGGGCCCACAGCCACCCATAAAGTGTGTGGAAGCGTTTTCTATTTTTTTCTCTGGCTGTTAAAGCAGTCTTGCACTTTATCTGATAAAAGCGCACAGCCTGAAAAAATACCCTCGTATTCTGCCATTGTCTTCCTCAAAAACCATTTCCCATTTTATGTGGATTAAACAGGAAGAGGGATTCAATGTGACCCTACCTGAGGCAGGAGGTGACGTACGAGCTCTCTAATTTAGTCAACTGGGAGGAAACAGCTGGACCTTCTAACGTGAGATGTTGATTTTTTTTATAATTTCCTTTTTTATGTTGCGTCCTCTTAATCGGAGCCCGCTCGCACAAAGGGAATTGGTTCCCAGATACCATGGAGAAGAGCAGAATTATCAGAGGGGGCTGGCAGCGCCCTACCTGGCTTGGCATTGTGAAGCTGAATGCTTTCTTGTAGCTCCAAGTGGCACCTCCTGGCCTGGAGCATGCTGTATAAATATTGCATGAAAAAGGCAGAGAGCTACACAGTAGCATACTGTTTGAAATTGGAGGTGTCTGCTGCTTAATCAGGTCGAGTCGAGACCAAAATACAGGCATGGCAATGGAAAAACTCCTGGTAGCTTCCCTGGGCTTTGGCTCACACCTTTATAGAGAGGCTTTATTGAAAGTTTGACTCAGAAGTTTGTAAATACCATGTTTGTTTGTTTGTTTGCCTTTTTTTTTTTTTTTAATCATAATGCATCTCCTTTTCTCTTTACTATAAAGCAAAGCCACTCTCCAGGATCTTTGTTACTCTCTTCTGGGCAGGGCCATCATCACTTTTTGGGGGAGTGGGAAGAGGAAAGGCAAAAGAAAACAGGGCGGATTTCTTTACCTGAAAGGATTTTGAAGTGAAAATCTCACGAGCTAATTAGAGCCTTCCCACTGCTCACTTTTTCTTTGTACTGCCTTCCATCTGAATACCAACAACCCAGTCGGTCTTTCCGAGTCATGTTCACTACATGTCAGTAATATGCTGTGCTTACTGTATGTATTTATATTTTTTTTGAATATGTAAAAGCCTTTAGTACAAAGCAGGGCTGGTTTTGCTCTGAGAAGCATGCAGACAAACCTGAATGTTTGTCCTGACTCTTGATTAAGCACTGAGCACTGAATTGCAAAGGTGAAGAAGGATCACGTAAGGAAGGATAATGTAATAAGACATCAAATTGTTCCGGAGTGGAGGCAGAGCAGAGAGATCCTGCTCATTGTAATACCTGTAAGTGCCTGAACGTGGTGGTGTTACCTGGTGCTGTCACACTTGGACTGACCTTTCTGACACTTGTAAAATGTCCTTCTCCTGATTTTGTTTAGCTGCTGCTTTTTGCCAGGCTACTCCATGTTCCAGCTGCTGGGAGAGGAGCTCGGTGTGTGGCTAACCACCCAACTGCCAGACCGGGAGCTTTCTACTTGTGTGGGCAGAACTTACATCCCCGAATCTGTGCCTTCATCACAACTTCTCGTACTGCTCTATAAAGCTCCAGCGTGTCCTTAGTGGTCTCAGCAGTCCCTGACATGGAGCAGAGGGTCAGGGCGGACCCTGGTTTCCCAATAAGGCTGTGATGCTGCGTGGTCACATTTGTAATCATAATGAACTTCTCCAGTTTGTGGCACTGACTCACTGGATGGAACAAAATGTTGACAGGCTTTAAGTGTCCAGAAATGTGTGTACAGTCCTGGCTACACTGTGTTTGAAACATAACTAGCAATAGCTGTGTTTTGAAATGTTGCTCTCTCAGTTTCTCTGACCAGTGGCCCATGTTTTATTTTCCCTATAAACCACGCTAGCCAAACACAGTGATGCACCAGGCTCCCAGGCCCTGAGCACTTACTAGAACACTTTTCTAGGCTTGATACAAGCTTGTGTGTAAGGAAAACATCCCTATCTGCATTCATCAGGAGAAATGTGCAAAGCCAGTGTTAACCATAGCTGTTCTGAAGTCCTCCACAGCTGCCCCTGAAATTCTGGCAGCATGCCTACAAATCAAGCATTCCTGGATGATTTGCCAACTTCATACATTAAAGTTTGCAGTTACCATTCGGTGTGATGCTGAATTCAGTGTTATACCGGCGGACACGGTGATGAATGGGCTGATACAAAAGCCACGTTCCTCTCCGAGGACACGCACATTTAGGATTCTGGGCATGCTTCTCGGCTGTCAGCCTGCTCCTCTAGGGCATTCCCTCTTGTCTTGCATCCCAGGGTCTGTGGAAGTATTTGGGGTGATGTGAGGAAGGTGATCTTTCTGGGGAGCTGGCTTGGCAGGAGGCAGGGGGATGCTGTTTGCAGTGTCTGCATTCCCTGTTAGTGAAGCTCAGCAGCCCAGGTGAAATCTTCTGGCCAGGCACCCCTCACAGCAGAGAGCACCTGAATTACCACTTTCCTTACTCTATGAAGACAAGGATTTCTAACTGCTTCTTCAACATGACATTTTCCATCTCCTTAGCTCAGGCTGTTCAATTATTGCTTATAACTTCACCTACCGAGGTGCTTTCAGTGTGCTGTTCGGGTGAACCTTTAGACCCCTGGCACCTCAAGCAAAATACTCTGAGAAACAATTTTGCCATCTTCTATTCCCCTGCCCTGTGAGTGCTTTGTTGCACTGGTGCTGAACTCAGTGAATTTCCTTTGCCTCTGGACGTTTGGCACTCTGCCACCTGCTTCCTCTCGAGCAAGGGACCAGCAATTCGTGGGATGGATGCTGCGATGGGAGAGCCCGCGGAGCTCCCAGCCCCCAGCAGGAGCAGGGCAGCTGGCACAGCCCCTGCTCCCGCCTCCGTTTGGAGGCCTGCAGTTTCCCAGGGCTGTCACTCCAGCAACTTTCACCAGCATTAAAATCACTTAGAATTTAAAAACAAACAAACAAGGATATGTGAAGTATTTTCCTGGAAGAAAGCCACGGAGAGCCCATTCAGTGCATCTCCCTCCCTCCTTCCCATCTCCCGAGCCTGTCGCAGGAGGGAAGCCTGGAGTTCAGCGTTTCCCTAAGTGGGATTAAAACAAGCTCTGGGACTGGTTTCTGGGATAGGGAAGGCAGGAGTAGCAGGGAGACTGTGCATGTATGTTTGTGTGTGTAAATATCTCAGGCTAAACTATCAGGATCCCTGAACCAACATTGAACGTTGGTACTAACGTGTCTTTTTATTAATGAAAGGGCTGCATGTTTTCTCTTAATAATGGGAGATCAGAGCTGTTGGCTGAAGTAAAGAAGGATAAGAAGTGACTAATGCCAGAGGAACTTCCATGCTGGTTTTCCACATACTGAAAGGTAGCGATCCTGTATCTTCTGTATTGTACAAGCCCTGGACAACCTTTATAAATTCGTTCCTTTCCCCAAATCCAAATATGTTTTCCTCTAATGCTTCAGCAGGTGATGTTTTATAAAGACAACACAGGTTGTTTTACTCGTGTCTGGAGCAGTAACCAGCCTCCGACATGCTCTCTCTTGAGGCATATGGAGGAGCCTCATCTCAGCTGTTACTGCTCCAGAAGAAATTTTCTGTTTAATCTTTTGCTGCTGTCTCTGTGATTGTAACAGTCTGTGTCAAAACTCTGGGCTGTTTTGGGGAAGCAGCTTTCCACCTGCTTCTGTGCTGGGCAGCTGGAGCTTGCATTGCATCCCTGAATGTAGACATCCCTGATTTGTAAAGGAAGGTAAGTACCAATAGTTTGTTTTTAACTAAAAAATAGTTGAGGTGAATTTGTCCTGGGTGTCAGCCCTTGGGGGCTGCAGTACCCACGCTCAGGGAAAAAAAACAAGTCAATTGTTGTCTTTAAACCTCTTGCTCTTCTCTTGGCCTGAGGATCAGTGGCTTTTTGTGTCTCACTGGCAATTCCCTAGTGGCACTGCAGAGCGATGCTGTATGCGAGAGGTGCTTCCCTCTCACGTGAAGCCTCCTTTTTTGGGCGAAGAACTGAGATTCCTGCCCAAGTGAGCGGGATCAGAGGTTGTACTGCTGGGGATGGGAGTGAGGCATTGCCACTCGGAGCCTTGGCCTCGCTGCTGAACGTGTCAGCCAGATTGCTTGTGTGGGGCAGCCCTGCTGGTGGTTTCTGCTGGTCTCAGCTGTGGGTAGCACTGTGCATCTGCGTGCCCTGGTGGTGGTGAGGACAAGCGTGGGGATCACTGGTTTACGTAATTCTTCCCTTGTTGTGCTGGGGAAGCGTGCAGTTGTTTGGTAGGAACTGGGGTTTTGAGGTGAGGTTTTGTGTGCGTGTGTTGTGCTTCTGTTTTACCATTTGCATGGCTTTGCCTTTGTGCAAGAAGAGGGCATGGCCAGAGAAATGGAACAGAAAGCAGATGTTTGCAGTGGATCTTTAGGTCCTGTTGAAGCCGATCCAGCTTCAGGATCCTGAACAGACCCTAAGAATACTCTTTTACTCTATTTTTTTCCTCCTCCTTCCAAGAAGGACCAATCTTGCCATGGTGTTGTTTCCTGTTATCTTAATTCTGGAGTTTTGGGTGACCTTCTGGTGTGGTAGAACTGGACTGAAGGGCATCTTGTGAGTGAGCACTGAAGGCTCCCACTGTGTTTGAGGGTCTGTAGGACAGAATATAGCACTGATGTGCTTCCAGCAGCCTTTGCACCTGAAACAGAGGTGGCTCAAAGCTCTCCCTGTGTGCTAAAGGCTTCATGGGGCTCTGCCCACTGAGTTGTTGTATGGTGATGCTAAGCCATCAGGGCTCTAACTCATCGGGTGAGCAGAGTGGGATCGTTTGTCACCAGGCCCTGGCGTTCGTGGGAGTTTGGGCATCCTTGGGCTTGAGTTGGGATCTTGGAGAGGAGCTGAAACTTCTTGGCTTTTGTCTTGCTGCATGTGTAAGAGGTGTTGGCTGGGTTATGGTGAAGATTTTGACTCAGACCAAGCCAAGGATGCAACTGGCTGCGTGATTTGGGTCACAGGGGACTTGAAAGCATCCAAAGGAGTCAAACGAAGAAATGATGCCCACTGCTTCTGCTCACAAAGGGCAGAGTTAGGTAGTACTAACCCAGGACTGACAGTCCAAGCGTGATTGAACATGTCAGTTACCGGCCAGCACCCTTCTGCCCGGTCCTTTATCAATCCTTTACATCTGGTTACCATGAGCAGTAGCAAATTTGAGTCCAAGCCCCATTGCTGGAAGGCCAGCACGTTGCTTTTGCCGCGTGTTGTGATAGGAAGGGTTAAATGAGTGGTGATGTTGGCTGATGGTTGCTCTCAGCGGTAATGCGGCGGTGAGCGCTGAGGTGACATGGGAACCCTCCTTAGCTGACGTCCTTGCGAGCCTCTCAGTGACATCAAACTCCTGGACCTTGTCCAGGCGCGCTTGGCCTTGCCCCAGTGACAATAGATGTTAATCTGCCGGCTTGTCAGAAAACCGTGTTAGTGGTTTTTTCACAGACCTATTTCCAACCCTCAGATTTCCCTGCTAGTAAACACAGCGTTATGTCATTGTTGTGCCAGAAGCCAAGCTCCGAAGCCAACTTTGCCGTGCTGTCGTCAGCGAATGTCCATTCACTTTGGATCATTAGCTGAGTTCCCAGGCTCTCCCTTCCCACTGTTGACTGTGTGCTGGTCCCCGTGCCCATCAGAAGCCAACAGGAGCTTTATGGGAAACGTGTAGGGCCTAGAAGTTGTGGCTAACACCTTCAGCCTGAGATGGGGCTCCTGTATCTGCTTAGCAGATGCCTGTTTGTAAAGCCTCGTTTTCCAGTAATTTTAGCTGTAACAAATGCTTAATTTCATGACTTCCCTCGTGCAAGACGAGCTGAGGGGTTCTGCAGCCTGAGTGATAAAATAATAGCCAAGTCATAGCCAGTGGCAATCCTTCTTCTCATGCTAGCTCCCGTTTGTTTCAGACACAATAGCCGAGTTCCTGTTAAATAGAGTGCTTGTCAGATTGCTAACGTTATAAATTAACTTCCTTAGTTTTCAGAAACAACACTCCCCATAGCTGAAATAAGGCCATTCATGCCATTCTTGTAACTATTGTTCCTTGTTTTGCTCCTAGACTTGTTTCCATCTGCCTCTGCAAAGGGTGTGAAAGTAAAGATTTATAAAATCACCTTCAGTGGTTGGGATCTAAGCTGCTCAAACCAAACAAGTCCTCCAGCCCTAGCTCTAGTTTGTTTTTCTGAGGTTGGCAGAGGTCCAGTCCTTCTCATACTAAGATCTGCCCGAAATGTTATCCTGAATCAGCTGAAGTACTCTAAAAGCAGAGGAAGGAAGAGAGGGAGAGATGCTTGTTTGAATGCAGATCCTGGGTTCTTGTGGTACAAGGGACAAGTAGGTGATGGAGAGAAACAGGTTCAGCCTCTAGGCAATGTTGCAGGAATTACGGCATTCTTGGGTAGGAGGTGGGATGAAATTAAATGTATTTTTTCCCCACTATGTAATTAAGCTGAGGAACACCTTGCTGAAAGTCAATATGAAGGCTGAAAATACACATTTCCAAGTTTCCGGGGACAGGGCTGACACCTAGCAAACACGAGCTATGTTGGGATGTTGGGTGAGAAAGTCAGAAATCTGCTGACTGCCGAAGGTTAAGTAAGCAGTGTCCTCTCTTTAGCTCCTACATAGTTAGTATCTAGCTTCATTGAAAAGCTTCATTGAAAATGGGGAGCTGAGCTTAGATTCAACTTCACTTCGGCCAAGCCTGGATCTTCTGCTGCTTTCCTGGATGTCCCTTAGCTGTACGGCACCAGCTCCATCTTCTGAGGCTTGCTGCATGTGGCTAATATTAGTGAGAGCTGTTGAGCCATGGCCAGCTGAAGTTAGGAAGGGCAGTGCATGCATTGAGAGAGCGAGCCTCCCATCATCGCTCCCAGCTCCCTCCTGTGCTCTGCACGCTGTTCTGTGGATCCCGTCGTGCTTTTCTGGGCTGGTGTCACTCATCTGGGCCTTGACAGCTCGGTTTCTGCTTTCCAGCCCTGGGTCAAGTGGCAATTTATTTCTGTAGAGGTATCGTGGCTGGTAGTACTATTAATATATGTTCGGGCTTTGAACTTATCTACTGCCTTTCATCAAAGCAGCCCCAAACACTCGATGCATCGGCATCTCTTTGCGAGGGAGGCAGATTAGGCACGGAGAGCAGCGTGCACACAGTAACATATCTCTGGCAGAAGTCCCTTTTCAGAGCCCTCATAATATCAGTGGATAATTTGGGCTGATGGAAGAAGTGCTTTTATGGCTCAACGTGCTGTGAAGTGGGTCATGGGACTGCGGAACACGGACCTAGGACAGCCCAAGGCTGATGGTATGTGAGCGTGTTGCATTCCTGCATATGACCCTTCAAGGTGGTTGGGTTGGCTTGACTGGAAGCCTCCATTCCAGTGTAGAAGCTTTTTATTCATGCCCATCCTGATTCTGGTATTGTCTTTTTGCATAAACAGGTCTCTTTAAGTTTGCTTTGACCTCCTGTCCCACTTCTCTGTTTTGTAGAGTGACCGATCCCTTCTTGGCCTTCGTTCTGCTGAGCGGCTCTAACTCCCTCCTGTAGAGGAGGCCACTCTCAAAGCCAGACAGACTTCCCCACCCCACACTTCTCAGCCGTAGCAGGCTGAATACAAGTGAATTGGTGAGCTCAAGCACAGATTAGCAGTTCAGTCTGGGCAACTTCAAGCACGTAGAGGGAGAATTCACACTGGAGCACGGCCTTGCCCATACTGGCGGCTGCCAGATGCAGCTCTGGAAGAGGTTGACCTCAAGGGGAGGTTTGCCAGCTGTAGGCAGATGTGATGTGGAGGAGACGGGCTCTCAGGACTGTCCTGGCCCTGAGCCGTGCGTTGGGTTAGCACGGAGGAGGCTGATTGTTGGGGAGCACCTTCTCTCATGGTTTCGTTTTCTTCCCTTCAGGGAATCTCGGAGAAACTTGTTCCAAAGCCTTGCAAAGTGACACTCCACTTGCAAAAGCAGCGAAGAGAAAACACGGCTGATTATGTTCCCACGTTAGCTTTAATGAGGGTAATCTTAAGCAGATGGCGTCTATTTCGTGTTCTGAAAACACAGACCAAGTAGTTTTCAGCCAGCCTCGGGAGCAGAGCAGGCGAGATGAAGGGCGTTGGGGCAGCAACCGGCAGAGCTGGAGGAGCCCTTGGGTGAGTCCTGGCGTTGGGGCACCCTCTGCTCCTGGGGGACACGTCCCCAGGGCGTCCCGCTGGGGTGAGAGGCGAGGTGGCCTGCGGTTTCTGCCTGAGCTTCATCAGCAGTAAATAATTTCCAGATTGACGTTGTGGAAGCGTGCTGCTTTTGTGAAGGGAGGACAAGGGGGGAGCCAAACACAACAAGAGCTTCTCAGCACTTGGGGAAGAGAGCCAGGGTCACGTTTGGAGCTTGTAGCGTTGGCAGGCGCGGGGATGACGTGCCGGGGCACTGGGGGAGATAACCAGGCCGACTATCAGCCAGCTGCTCCCTAGGTTGTTTGGGGATGCTGATGATCTGAAACTGATGCTGGGGTGTTTCAGACAAATGCGCTCTCTTTTCAGCTTCCATATCTGCTCTTTTTGCATGTTTTTGGCATTTGTCACTGGGGTAAGGGAGAGGCCACAGCGACCCCTGGGATGTCAGTCCCACCGAGGCCAAATCGTGCAGTTACAGATCTGCTGCCATTAAAATCAGCATCACTCGACATTGTCCCCTTTACAGAGCTGGGTGCTGACTGTGCTCCAGCAAAGCTGCATCGAGTTGTCCTCTCCCAGAGCCATCCTTGGCCCTGGCCAGCCTTCTTGCTGGCTGGTTTCTCCATCCTCCTTTGCTGGGGAATGTTCCCAGGCCCTGCCATGAGCATTTTTCAGTGTCCTCACTGTTACACTCCGTGCTGGTTTTTACACATTTCTTTTTTTCTTACCATCCAATTTCTTATCAGTGAAATAAGGCAGCTTTATGGTGGCTGCAACTTGTTTTCATCAAAGCCATCCGACAGACTCATGCGATTCTTCAATTGTTTAACTCTGTCATGGATGCTGAGGCTCCTTTCTTTGGGAGAACCAAGAGGGGAACACCGTGCCATATATTTTAAAGCATTAGGTTTTATACTAAGACCTGTAGCCTGTTTCAAAAGCACTGGTAAAAGTAACAACTGGCAGTAATTTTGCCTTTATTTGGCTTAAATTCACCATTCTGTCCAACAAAAATGAGCAAAGACCACTTGCTAAAATTATACTTGGTAGTATAGCCCCAGCTGATCCTGGGAGCCCTTGAGCTGCCCACCCCCAAATCCTTTCTGCTCACCTCGACCAGGATCTGGTGACCCCGTTGTCCATCCCCTCTCCAGCTGCTGGACCATGCCGTGGGCTGAGGACGAGGATGTCCCTGCAGTGCTCTCAGCTTATTGCAGAACACGGTAAGGAGCAGCTCGCTTTAGCTGCAAGCCCGAGGGACCAGAAATGGAGCCCCCACACGCAGGTCAAGCAGCTGATGCCCGGCTCCCCCTCCAGCCACCCCAGGGATGTTGTGCCCGCAGAGGCATGGAAACAAAGCAGAAAGCTGGAAGGCAGGACAGCGTTGGTGATAACGGGCTGGAGGCACTGGGCCCATGTCCTGAGGCTGTGTTACCTCCCTGGCAGATGGAGATTAGCAGGAGGACTTGGAGGGATTGCCAACAGCTGTCATTTATTTTTAGAAAAAGGGAGGCTAACGTTCAGCAGTGTATCTCTGGCCCTAAAGTACTTAGTAGGCTTGTTGCTAATAAAAAAAAAAATAAAATATTCAAAGGGGGGCTAAAATTAAGACCATTCATTGCAAAACTACTCCCTCTGCAGCCTTTTCTTCCAGGTGGTTTTTCAGTAACTGGTTAGCTCTCTGCACTGGGAGCGTGCAGCTGAGGGAAAAAAACCCATCGCCTCCTGCCAATGAACTCTGCTGCATCTGGGTCCTTGCTTGTGGCCGTGGGGCTCTGCTGGGCAGAGGAATTGTGGCTCCTCGTGCCTGAGCAGCGAGCTGTAGAGCTGTAGTAGCAAGTAGCAGGCCAGGCTTTATGCATAATTACTGTGAATTAACTAATAAGTGTAATAACGTTAATCATAGAGCTTCAGTGACGTGTCTGATCGCTCTGGTGTGTGGTTTAGCGAGCAGGATGAAATGGCTTTGGGGAGCGGGGGCTTTGGGTTGTGTCTCCCCAGCGTGGTTTAGTGTTTGGAAACGTGAAGGGATTCATCCGGTGAGCTGAGGGTGAAGCTGAGGTCTTTCTCACAATTAATTACCGCTGCTTCGCTGAGTTGCCTTGGGAACATCTCTTAATTTCTGCCCCGGTTTAATTGGTCTTCATAAAGAAGCGTGCTAATTATGGCCCTGGCCGCGGAGCGCTGTGAATTTGCCAGCAGAAGTTTGTTATCGCAGCTCGGGGTGCCTCCCTCTCCGAAATTACACCTCATTTGATTCAGTGTGTTTGTGTTTCTGCACTCTGTGGCTTTATAATCCCCTGTTTGTTGCTGTCCTCTCGGGCTGCACGAGCATCCCTGCGCGCTGGGCGAAGGTGGAACAGGATATAAACGCTGCTGAAAATCAGCCAGCTTTCAGGCACGTGGTGGTTTTCTCTTTGTTTTCTTTGGAGATAGGGCAGTGCTCCAAAGGATGCCCTAAAACTCTTTTTATCTGGTGTTTGTTGTTAGCTTCTCACTGGAACTTTGCTAATAAATAAAAGTGATTTATGTTTGATCAGGATGGAGCTGCGTGTTGAGCGTTCCCCGGGTAGCACGGACCGATGCTGATAAAAATGACCCGGGCTCTCCTGGCAAATGTTCCCAGCGCTGGGGGAGACGTGCGTGTATGTGTGCAGGGGACAAGAAACTGAAGCTGCTGGAGCAACTGTTCCCCAAAACCTCCCAGAAGCCAGCAGCTCGGTTTCATGGGGCTCTCGGCTATCCCTGCAGCTGTGGCAGCCCCTTCAGCACATCGCAGCTCAGCTGTCGGGGACAGGACGGGGCAGGGCAAAGCCCCGCGCTGCCTCTGCGTGTGTGAGGCAGAGGAGCTAAGCCGGGCTGCCCCAGCGACAAAATGCAGTTTATTTTTATTTCTAGAGGCTGGCTGGGTAGAGCTTTGCTCCATGTGGTGCTAAATTAAAGGAAGGAACTGCACCCAGGGGTGTGAGCACGTGTGCCTTCAGCTCCCCGCCAGGAGGACGACGGGTGGCAGTGGCCTTTGCTTCCCCCTCTTTCCTCTGAGGGCAGGTGAGTGCTGCTGGCAGCCAGGCTGTGCCTTCCCCTGCCCGTGCTAGGGCTGCTCCCAGCCTCTCTCTGCTCTTCGGAGCTCACGGGAGAAGGGATGAGCAGAGGATGGAGTCACCAGGGAAGGACCCTGCCTCTCGGGCTGCCCCTGGTCTGCAGCATCCTGCTTGGATGGCACGTTTTTGGGAAGGTGAAAGCAGGCACGTTTTGTGAGCTGCTCAGCACTGAGGCAAATAGCAGGGCAAGGAAGGTGGTGTCAAATGGATGTGGGAAGAAACAGATCCAAAATTAAGGTAGGAAAGCTAGAGACAACTACATCACATCCCTAGGCTTGGCTAAAGCTTGCTGGTAGCCAACAGAGCTCGGGGGGCTGGTAGACAGGGTGCAGGAGGGAGGATCTTGGTCTGAGCCACAAGGCTACGTCTGCCCTGCCTCTGTAGGGCAGTGGTGCACACACAGAGGTCCCCTCGCGTTGCTGCATCGAAGCAAGGGCTGTGAGGGATCCTTTTAGGGATCTGCATGCGCTGGGGGCTGGCAGCCAGAGCCTGTGGGGCTCCTGGTGCGTAGTGGCACTGGTCCTCTTCCCTGCACTCTCTTTGTCTTGGCATCTCTGTGAGATTGTGGTTAGCCAATTCAGGGAGCAAAAAAGTCCCCAATTATTTCCTTTTTTGGAAGAAAAGCTCTTCTGTTGGTCGCTGGTAGCCTGAGGCTGTGGTCAGGGATGCTGTCTTGTGCCTGGGGTAAGATGTCATCGCTTCCAGCTACTCCTGGCCTGGGGTCACATCCTCCCACAGCTCCGATTCCTGGCAACCCTCCTTTTTTCCCCAGACAGCAGGGATTAACTCGAGCCTCTTTTCCTCACCCGGATCTTGGGGGGACAGCACACCTGGTCCTGGTGGCAGCCACGGCTGGAGGAGAAGAGGCAGCGAGGAGCGGCCAGCTGCCTCCCACGCCTGCTCAGCTGCAGCCCGAAACCTCAAGCGGGCGGCGCTCGCGGCTCTGACCCGCCGGGCTCCGTGACACACACGATGTTCAAAGCTCCTCCGTGCATAGGAAGCAGCTTAACCACGGTGCTGTTCCCTGCTTCAGCAAATCTGACCAGCGTCTGCCTTCTGGAGCGCAAACGTCACGCACGCAAGTGCAGCAACATCTGGTTTAGGGCGAAAAAGGGTGAGGAAATGGGTGTTGTGCTTAGGATGAAGTCTGCATCCTGAAGGCACTCCTCCGCAGCCAGGTTTTGTTTGGAGAGATCGAATGTAACCTGCTGGATCGAGGCTCAGCTTGCGTGTGGAGAACTGGAGGAAAGGTTGTGTTTGCAATAGCCCTGGTCAGAAGCATTTTGGAGACGTTTTTCCTGTCTCTGAACGACCCTTTTAGTGGGTTCTGCTCCAAGATTCACTACCCCTTTTTTTTATTCTCATGTGCAGCCCAGTCGGGATATCCTGATTGACTTCGGGTTAGGCTCCGCAGTGATTTACACCATTAGGATGAATTGACCCACTGCCCGCCTCGCATGGGGCCTGCTGAGCAAGAAAACAGCTCCCGACTGCAGACAGCTGTGCGGGGTTGGCTTTCCAGCACTGATGGGCAGCTGCCTCTCGAGGAATTTGGTGCCATGTGCGGAGCTGTCCTGCTTTTCTGCTCCCGTAGGCCAGTGCACAGGAGCACACAGATACGGCTTCTGCAGATCCCTCTGTGCTGTTATCAGCAGCTTCCAAACCGGCGAGCTTTCTCCAGATTTTTGGCCGTCTCCGGTGTCTGTGGAAAGCAGAATTTGTGATTTTGTAAGTTGTACAACATTGGAGAGGCTGCCGTGCTATGCAAATGTTTAACATCATTTCCATATGGCCTAGAAACTTTAAGTTTTAAAGCTGAAATGGGAAGCAAGTCATCTTCCTTCTTGTGCCTCCAGGACAAGAAAGTTTTGGGTGCTTGTGCATCTCTTATTAGGAACCATTTGATACCACTTTAAAGGATGCTAAACACGTACACTGATTACATATTTATCATTCAGATACAAGCCTTGCACTGCCCTGCAGGCCTCTTTTCAAGGCAGCGTTAGCTTGAAAACACAATACAGGAAGCCCTATCAATGCGGCCTATCAGGATAACCAAATATTATGCATGGAGCAAAATATTTCCCTTTCATTATGAAAATAAGTGTTCTCTGCAGTGCGAAGCTTCAAGCCTGTTGTTCAAAAGATGTGATCAAGACATCAAAAAGAGGAAAATTAAGATAGCGCGAACTGAACCAGCTGCCTCTCCTTTGGTAATTAAGAGCCAATCTCATGCATTTGCCTGCTGAAATTGCAAACTTTCTTCTTTCCCCTGAGAGTGATGTTCTGAAGCAGGAGTCATTTTAACACTTTTAAGAAGAGCGGCTTAATTTTACAGTCATAATAAGATTTCAAGAAGCAGCGGTGAGCCCGAGCACCGTGCCGTAACACGGCTCATTAGTCCCAAGAACACTTTAAAGGATCAGTGCAATTTTCTCCCCTGGTTTGGATTGGAAGAGGTGACAAGCTGATGGGTGTGCTCGGTTTGGGAGCCACTTCTTTAGGAATTGGCATCTTCTCTGTTGCTACTGCTACGAGCTGCAGAGCTGAGGTCCAGAAACGAGACAGGAAAGTAAATGCAAACCCTACGGGGGCAGTGATCCTGCATCTCCCAGACTTGGGAGTCCCCTTCTTGGCATGCGACTGGGGTCACCTGAAGTGGTTCTCTGGACTGTTGGATGTCAGGCTTCATGAATGCAGAATGTAGAAAAGTCATTTTGGGGGATATGTCGGTGTTTTTCCATTCCTTGCCAGGTGCTTTCAGCTTAGCAAATGGAAGGTGCCTTCATAGGTTGTATGAGTGATGTTGTGTATAGGCACAACGAGGCAGTACTTGCAGGTTTAGATTTGATCCCTACCCATTTTCCTTGACTGGACATGGAACAGGGGTGACTCTGGGTTTCCGGAGTCATGTCTTAAAGAAGTGTTGGGATTTTGTAGATATGAATTATGTCTGGGGTCAGACTGAATCTCCCCATTGTATGGTGCTGCCAAATCCCCTGGTCAGACCGGTGCTCTTCCTTCTGATAGCAGCTGAAGTTTCAGGTGACGCAATTACCCCATTAAAACTTCTTTTTCTTTCTTTTTTTTTAATTGTTGCATCAGACAATCCGTAGCTGGAAGTAGGAGAGAAACGATTGCATGTGCTGGTTTTGGCAGCTCGTTAATTTATTCCTGGAAAAGTTCCTCTTTGTGTTTTCTTCCCCAAAGTTGCTTTCTGTTTTCGTGCAGACGCATGGTAGAGCTCCCTCTCTCAGACACGTTGCATCATATAACACAAGTGTCTGATGTGCTGCAGGGCTGGTGGCTTGAAAGATGTCAGGAAGGAGAGCAGAAAACACCGTGAGCTGTTTAAAATTCTGACTGAGGGAAGAAGATGGATGAAAAGAAAAATTCAACGGGAGATGAGGCTGCTCAGGGGAGCTAAGGTTTTGCTCCTTTAATCAAAATTACAGCTCGCCAGAGCTGTAATTGCCAAATGATGCAAACCCATTAACTGTCATTGCGGATTACATATAATCAAGTCTATTACCTTAAAGAATAACTTTATTTCCTTGGGAAAATCAGGTTAAAAAAGGGTTTTCATTTGAAGCACGCCCTCTGGAATAAAATCCTGCGTCCTGTGCAGAAACTGAAAAAGGCACCACTGAAAAACCCTGAATGCAACAAATAACTCATTTTATTTAGTTGAAAAAAATATTTGGGAAGGAAACCACCCTGAGTTTTGATCAACCCTGACATACAAAAGAAGAAATTATCTTGATGTGTAACATAAAAGGGAGCTCAACCAAAGGCCAAAATAACCAAGCAAAGGGAACATCCAGTGTTTAAAACAAACAGCCCGATCTTGAAGCTTCCCTCTGATCTCTGCCATTAAAATTCCCTCTTGGAGACTGTTGGGCAGGGAAGCCTCCTGTCCCCGTGGATAAAAGAGAAGGTCGGCTTAAAGGGAAATCTGCAGCGGGCACCCTGCTTGGTGCCCACGTACTGTGGCTCGAGACAGCTCCAGGCTCTGCTGGCACTTGGAGCTGGTTTCTGGGTTGTGCACAAAACCCTTCCCACCCCAAGGGGCTGAAGGGGGAATCTGGCCCACGGCTTTCAGGCGTGACTGCTGCCCGTGGAAAAAAAGCAAATGTGTTTTAAAGGGCCTGCGATCAGAGGGTCCTGTTCAGACGTGGTATCACGCTACTCACCTCGGCCTGGTTACTAATCCCAGCACTGCGTTTGACCCTCGAGCTTTTTGTTTTTATCATCTGCTTTGATACGGTCGTAAAAATAGTGACTGGCTGGCAGAGCTCCAGGGCTTTGCTTTATATTCTAGCAACTGTGAAACGAATGTGTTTAAAGCGCTTTTATACTTCAGGATATTGTCCTTTTTTTTTTTTTTTCCTCCTCCCCTCAGGACTATTTTAGAGCTCCCATTTGCTGTTCTGGAGACATCCCTGCTGTCCTCTGCTCGTCGTGCAGAGCAGCTTCTGCCCGGGTTTGTCTTTGCCCTGGCCATCAAACCCGGCATATGGAAACACGGCTTTTGTGGAACCGCTGTGTTCGAGTGGCTTAGGGAGAGGAGAGATCAAGCAGGAGGCAGATTGAGACCTGGAAGCCCTCCTCCCGTGGTAAATTGAATCCTGTGCTGCTTACCCCGTCAGACGTGACTGGCGTTTGAACTTTCTGAAGCATCCGATACCGGGATATCGCATCCCCGCCGGGCCGGGCCCGCATGTGTCTGAGGAGCAAATCCTTGTGCGTGCCTGAGCTGCCGTCTGCCCATGCCAGGCGAGTCAACGGGCTTTTTATATCCCCGAGGATTTGCCTGTGCCACAGAGAGGCTCTGGCGGGTGAAATTTTGCTGCTTGGAGGGGCGGCTTCTGCGGAGTGGGGCGCGTCGCTCGCTCCTCTGCTGCGTTTTAGCAGCAGGCACTCCGTGTCGGTCTGCGTTGGCTTCATTTCAATATTACTGACAAGTTGTTGGTTTAGCTATAAACGTTTCCTTGATCCTTGCTTCACAAACCTGTTCATCCTTCGCTTTTTTGAACAGCTTTTCTAGGTCAAGGTAGGGTGTAGGACAGTGGAGCTGGATGTTATCAGCCTTGGCCATGCCCTGAGGCAGGCAGCTCTGCAACACGCTGCTGGTTACCTCCTGCTCGTCCTGCAGCCCAGCCTCAGCACGAGGAGCCCAGCTGGGACCTCAGTCCTGGTCCCTCCCAGGGCAGGGAGCAAACCCTGCTGGATTCTGCCTGGGGTGGCTAATTTGTTCCAAGCACTGCTAATAATTAGACGAATAAAATGATTAGTTAGAGAAGGAATTCGGTTTATTGGGAGCATGTTCCAGAGAGGTTTTATAGCTCTGAACTAATATTTGCCAATCAATTAAGGACTGTGGGGCGAAGAGGAGCACAGTAGCCAGTTTGGCAGTTAGCTGGGAGAGCCCTGCCTGGGGCCCATGGCTAAAATTAAACCTGATTGAAAATGCCCTTTTTAAAAAAAGGATTGGAGTTGAAGTCTAGGTGGTGTTTGGGTTGATCTGAGTCCTGCCTGGTTTTGTGGTGGGGAGTTTGGTGAGGTGGTTGGACTCGTGATAGACAGCCAAGCCCATTTCCACAGTTCCTTTTGGGGGGAAGATGGTTTCTTGTCAGTTGTCAAAATCACATGAACACAAAACTGGGGGGAGAATCTCAGCTCATGCCAGCCTAAAAACAAGGAAGGGTGAACAAGTTTCTTTCTACATTACTGTGTTTGTTGCCCAATAGCACACAACAAAGGAGGGGAGAATAAGAACTGCATTCTTGGTACCATGCAGCTGAAGTCAGGATTTCCCTCACCAGAACAGTCTTGAAATTGTCCTTCAGCAGGGGTCACAAAGGTATGTGCAAGAGCATTGACGTGGAGGAAGCTCTCCTTGAGCTGGGTTTAGGAGCAGATCTCCAGGCTCTTTCCATAGATCTCCATCTCTGTTCCTGGAGAATTTTTGTATGTGAGGTGGGAGAGATGCTTTTACCTTCCTGAAGGAGCTTGTAGGTGCGTGGTAGTCAGCTGCTGTTGGCTGCTGCTTTTGGAGCAGCAGCAGTGGGAGCAGCATTTCTTTCCTTCTCCAGTTCCAGGCTGGTCGCAGTAATTGAGTTTCTGCATAAAAGAAGGGAGAAGAAAGAGATGGGGATGGGAATCCAGCTGGTTGGAAAAACGTTTGGAGCCACACATGGGCTGACTGCATCCCTTCCCACTCCCTGCTTGAGAAACAGAGATCCTTGGAAAATGTTGCCGCTGGTTTCCATGGGATGAGGGAAAACCCAAGCCTTGCATGCCAGATGCCCTTTCAAGGGGAAAAAAATAAAGTGACACGGCTGGGATATTATTGGGATTGTGTTTTAATGTCACACCTCGATGGAGTCTGGGGTTATTAACTGGGGGATTGCCTCTCAATATTGTGGCCAGATGCAGCAGTTGGCTGGGCTCCCTACCTTCAGAGCTCACTTCTAAATCATGCTTGGATAATTCACCCTGCCAGGCAGATTTGCAGTTCAGCGGTGTGCTGGAGGCAGCTTGGGGTTCAGAAGGGCTCCCGTGTCCATGAGAAAACCTCTAAGAGGCCTGGCGGGTGTGGCATTTTCCCTTTTTCTCTATTTTTCTTAGTGCAATTTGGTAGCGATTTGCCGACTTGGGGAGCCGGTGGCTCGCTCGCTTGCTGCTGCGAGTTAAGATGTGGTGCAGCTGAGAGGCTGAAGCCACGTGGCAGCCTCTTAAGGACTCCTGGCTGCTTTTGCCATCGTGGAGGGGCTGCCTCGCTGGAAATGTGGCATCCGCAGCGAAGGAGGGGCTGGAAATATGTGGAGGCTGCTGCAGCTGTGGCAAGGAGTGAGCCAACCTGGAGCAGATTCAGCCAGCTCCAGCTGAAATGGGAAGTGGGGTGTATGGGATGTGTGAGGTGAGGGTACAGGGGGGGTTTTGTGCTGGAATTGGGGCGAAGATTGGGGGGTACCTGCTCGTCTCCGCGAGGCTGGAGGAGCACCAACGTGCTCGGTCAGGCCGGAGGCCAAGCACACAGCCCTGTTTTGGGGAAAGTCCAAAACGTTGGTGGAAGGATGACAGCCACCAAGAATTAGGATTTTCAGCAGAGCCCACAAATCAAGTTAGATGAGTTCAGGGGCTGTAACACTACTTTGGATGAAGTGACAAAGAGGAAGACCTGGGTGGCCAGGGGCTGCAACTTGGCAGTGGAGTGAAATGTGGGCTTCGATTCCATTGAAATCTCTGGCACTTGGGCCCTTTCTGGAAAAGTGGCCTGCCCTTGGCAGTCCGAGCCTCCAGAGGGATCGCTGTTGTGATCTCCCCAGACTGCCCAGTCTCTGCCCTGTGCTTTCCAAGAACTCCCTGTCTTGAGGAGACGACGTTTATCTGCGGGACCACGGCAAAGCTCTCATCACCTCAGTGTTTGGAGAAGGGAGAGCTGCTGAGATCTTCCTGTGACCACAAGGAAATTGAAACGCCAGAAGGTTTTTCTGAAGACTTGCCTTGTCCTTACAAGGTGCTTACCTTCAGCAGCAATTTGGCTGCTTAACAGGGAGGAGAGGCTATGGGAGCCTGATGGTGTCTCGCTGGCTCCCAACCCTGCGGATTTGCCATCGGGAAGAGCTCCTGCCTTCGTTGGTCTGAATTTGTCTTCCCTCAAGGCTGTGCCAGAGGGGGGTTGGTGTGTCCTATGGGACACTTCCTCGGTGTTCCTGATGCACCCATCTGATAGCACCCGGCCTCATGTCCATCTCAGTGTTGTTCTGAGTGGCTTATATTTAAAAAGCATTCACCTAATGGTATTGAAGCCTTCAGAAAAGGCGCCCTGGGCCAAGCCCCGCTAGTTTTACTCACGTTTCACAGGGCTGAGGAGGGGGAGATCTGAGCCTCTTTGGACCTCTCTCTACTCAAAAGATGGTCGCAGGGGAATTACAACGGTGAAAAAAAAAAAATCCTAGCTCTGCCCTGAGCCCTTTTGCAACCTGTAGTCCCATCAATGTGCTGGCAAAGCAACTGCAAGTTCAGGAGCCGCTCTGAAGCTGGCAGCCCAGCCAAACTGAAGTGGAAACATCTCTTTTTAAAAAGAAATAAAAATAAAAATACTCTGCCTCCTTCCCAGCCTCCAGGAGCGCAGGTTACAGCCTGCCCAAGGCCACGAAAGGCAGGCGCTGGCTTTGGTCCGTGCTGTGCCTGAGCAGGCCGCGGGCGCTGGCTCGGGCCTGGCCGGCTGTCAGGGCGCTGGTTCTTGTTATTATCTTTGCATATCTGCTTCGTGGTAAATTACAGCGGTGCCTCCAGCTCCTTCCTGTGTTAGCACTTCATAAATCGGAGTTTAAAATCGCTCTGGGGACCCAGGTTAAAAACTCTGAATCCTCCAAATGCGGATTGGAGCCGAATCCTCTCTTTGCAAAGGCCTCTGCCCCTGGGAAGCGTTACACCCGCGGCGGCTGGGCCCCGTGGCCGAGACCAGTCTGAGAACCCAAATTTGGGATGCATATGTGTTTTTTTTCCCCAAAAAATCCTGCCTAGCAAGTTCCTGCCGTCTCCAGATGCTGTGTGTGTCGAGTGCAGCTGTATCGGGCCTGCTGGTACAGACAGAAATGTTGCTAGGCTTTGGGTGGTCACTTAAGCAGATTTAATAGTTTCTCTCCGAGGAGCATTAATAATTCCCTTTAAGTGGCTGGGAGTGGGAGAATACTCATGTTTGGGGAGTGAAAGGAAGAGGTTTATTTATTGTTCCAAGGCACTGTAAACCCTGAATTCGACAGAAATGTAAACGTGTGCAGTCAGTTTGCTGATTCGCATTTTATTGCCGGTTTCAGGAGAACATGTAATGCAGGCATGGCTCTAAGAGGCTTATTTTGAAGGTGACACATGCTGACTTGCAGCCGCACGCTCTCCTTCCAAAAATGAGTAACTCCCAGGGTATGTGCAGCTTGTGGCTGGGTTGTGATAGGTAAACGAGAAGGAATTCGTGTGGTTGCTGTCACCATCACCCCTGACAGAGAGCAAGTTACCAACCGGCAGCATGCCCCAGAGCACGAGGGAAGCTGAACGAGGGGCAAATCCCAGCCCAGGGGCAGACAAATCTGCTGAATCCTTCATCTGGAGACACGGAGGTAAACAGTGTGAGTGTCCTCCCAGTAAAATGTATTTTCCTGCCATCTCTGCAGGTTTCCAAGGGGAGCCTGGAAGCCTTCACGCATCCTTTGCATCCCCGACCCAGCTGTGCAAAGCTCCTGTACCCGCAGACCCCACAGCCTGGGCTGGTGAATCAGCACCACCTGGAGACCTCTGGAGAGGGCTGGGGGTGTCTGCTCTGCGTGTGTGTGGCCCAGCTGCAAACTGCAGGAGTGGGATGTGCTGGGGCTGTCTGCGATAGCCCTGCCCGGCTGGGAAGGGAGAGTCAGAAGGCAGGAAGCCAAGCGTGGGAAAAGGAGGGGAAACGAGGATGGGTGGGAGAAGAGGAGGGGGAAAGGAAAGGGCAGAGACAATGGTGCAGCTTAGCAAAGCGGCAGAAGGGCTGAGGGTGTGAGGATTTGGCAGCGTCCTCCCGACAACCCTCAAGTTCCACAGGAAGAAGGTAATTTTGTGGTTAATTTGGTGCCGTGCCCCCACTGGTGGGAATCTGCCCTGCACAGGACTCTTGCATCAGTTTTCCTGGCTTGGCCAGAAGTATGGGGGGAAATAAGGATGGCTCTCCACCTTTGCCTTTTCTGTAGTATTTCACAGTGTAATTGAGGTGCTGGTTGCAAAACGAGGATACGAAACCATCTTTCACAGTTCTCTCTGCAAGAAACTTGGATTTCACCTAAGCCTGAAATCAAAGGGCGCTGCAATGAAAGAAATTCTTCACACTGACTTCCGCACTTTCTGCACTTGTGGAGTTTTATTCCCTTCTAGATTTAGTTGCACATTGTCAGTAGTGCCCTCCAGAGAAGGAGTGCATCCAGTGCTGCACACGTATGGTGTGTAGACGGTGTAATAACCAAAGACCTGCATGCATTGCACGCTTGTTGAATGGTGTTTACAGTTTGAGGGTAAGTCCATTTTTCAGGCACTCCTTTAGCATTTTGCAAACCAAATGCAAATTCTCTTCTGTTGGTGCGTGGTGCTGACTGCTCAGTGATGCTCTGTGGGTTGGTCCAGGTGATTTGACCTCAAGTTTTATCCTTCAGTCACGCATGAAAACCGTAGTTGTGCAAACTATGGAAATGAGACGAGCTTTTCAGAGTTGTTTGTTCATGGATAGTAGGTCACACTTCAAGTACTGCGCCCCTCAGCTCTGGCTTTTTGAGTCTGAGGGTCTCGTGGTTTACATGAACTTGTTTCCCTCTACCCAAAACGAGAGGGGAAAAAAAAAATCCCAGTATTCTATGGCAAAATCCCGGGAGAATTTCCATTATTTGGACTAAGAATGTCCCAGAGCTTTGTCATTGTTCTGGAAGGGCCTGGAGCAGTTTTGCTCCCTTTCCCAGGCCCTTGCTTTGCTTTTCCAGCGCTGCATCTGGGGGTCATATGCAAGGTTACGAATCAAAGCCGGAAGATTTGCATGCTAACATAAACTACATGCAAGCCCTGGTGCAGCGCAGGAATCCCTGCCGCGAGAAGCCCAAAGGAAGGTTGGCTTTTAGGAAAACCTCTTTCCAATTACAAGGCTGCCTGCAGGGAGTTTTTGGGATTGGGGTAATTCAGGTTGTGTACTTGCACTGTGCTGGTACGTGAAGCAGGGCCGGCAATATCGTGGCATGCTCTGCTGGGCAGCTGTGAGCTGTGGATGCTCTGACACTGCTCCAGAGCTGGGAAAAAGCTGCAGGACGGTTCTGCTGGGACGAGGCAAATGGGCTCTCGTTCTCAGAGCAGAAGGAAGGGTGTCCGAGAGGTTTTCCACGGGGATAAATAACTGTGCAAAGATGTGTTAAATCTGGGAAATGGTGATTTCTCTATATGTGTCTCCTTGGTCTTGACGCATTTCCCTCCATAGCAAGCAGGTTCTTGCGAGTTCTCATGTGCCCAAACTATTCCTGTGTCCCTTGCCCCAGGAAACTCGGCAACGATCGTTTTGGCTCCAAAGGGCTGGTTGGTCTTTTTTTCTTTTCAGAACAAGTTTAACTACAAATCATTTTCCAAAACCAATTTAATGAGATGGATGGAAAATCTTTCAGTTAAATTTCCTTCAAGGACTTAAATCCAAATGTGAAAGGGTCCCTTTTGTCCGATTGTTGCTTTTCCCAAATCCTTCCTTTTTTAAAAAGGAGTTTCTCTTCTTTTACCAGAAAACTCTCATATTTTGGGCTCCTCATGAAGCAGTGATCACCTGCTGGGAAGAAAGACACAAGCACTGAGCTAAAGTAGTTTATAATTCTACTGGGATCCCGATCTGAGATGCAACAAGCTGAAAACTTTACCTTCAGATGCAGTTGGACATATTTTAGTTTGCTTGCCTTAGAAGAGCCTCTTTCAGACCCAGGTGGGGTATTTGAGAAGGCCATGAGGGAGCCAGGTTTCACAGAGAGCCTGCGTGCTCCTATTTCCATTTTATGGTTGTCACTCCTCCATTCTAGTGCTCTGTAGGTTTTGTGTTTTCGGATGGTCTATCAACTTTTAAATGTCAGAAGCTCAGCTCTGCGCTTATTCTGCTTCACAAATAGCTCCACCACACACGGGAAGTAAACGGAGGTGGACAGAAATGGATTGGAGGCAGAAATGAGTCTGCACAGATGCTCTGTCTCCCTCATCCAAGTGTCTGGGTCTGACGGGTGGGTGTTCTCCTCTTCCCTTGGCTGCCGTGTCCTTGCAGGGAAGCTGCTGTTCTGCTTCCCGAAGCTGGGAGGCGATACCCAGGGAAGCAATGGGTCTTACCACTCCTATTTCTTCTTCTCCTTCCACAAGCTTCAGTTACCGGATGAGTTAGAGAGAAGACAGGAGCCTTGACTAGTCTTTTGTGTGACCCAGGCTATCAGTCAAAAGACAAAGCCCTGTTAATGCAACACAGATGCCAGCGAGAGGTAGGCACATCATATGCTGCTGTAACACACCTGAGGACAAAGCTAAATGGAGCAATCGGACGAGCCCAGCAAGAGGCTCAGAAGTGGCTCATAAGGGAGCTGCAGAGCTCCAGTTCCAGTTGTGCAGCTCCTGGTCAGGTTCTTGTCACTGGCTGTGGGCACCAATTCCACGTTTTACCTTCTTACGCCTCTCATGGCCGTGGAAATTTTGCTGTAGCGAGGTGGGGGTTGGCCTGTTCTCCCACGTGCCTGGTGACAGGACGAGGGGGAATGGGCTTAAGTTGAGCCAGGGGAGTTTTAGGCTAGATGTTAGGAAGAACTTCTTCACTGAAAGGGTTGTGAGGCACTGGAACAGGCTGCCCAGGGAAGTGGTGGAGTCACCATCCTTGGAAGTCTTCAAAAGACGTTTAGATGTAGAGCTTAGGGATATGGTTTAGTGGAGGGCTGTTAGCGTTAGGTCAGAGGTTGGACTCGATGACCTTGAGGTCTCTTCCAACCTAGAAAATTCTGTGTGATTCTGTGAAATGACCAAGCGAAGAAATACGATGGAGGGTTTCACTCCTTTGGCTCTGATTGCGTGGGCTTGTTGAGCATCTGGTTAGCAGGAAGGTGCTGTGGAGGCCTGGGGAAGTCGCTGCTGAAGAATCCAAATTGGCAAAAGCCAAAAACAAAACAAAAAAACCTCCTTGAAATGTAAAGATGAGACTAAAGACAAGTTTGAACCATGGACTTTGAAACCTCATCCATTCATGAGAAAAATACGGCAGCTATTAAGCATTGTATTGCTCTGCCTGTGTGCACCCAGTGAGCTGGGCTCGTTGTTCAGACACAGCCCTGTTGCTCTCCTGCTCCCTACACGTGAAGCTAGGAAAAAAAGCAAAGCCACAACAACAACAAACTCCAGCCAGGTGTCCCCGTACTGAAATGAGCTCCTCTTCCTGCCTTCCCAGGGATGTCTGCTGGCTGGCTCGAGGCAGTTGTTTGCTGTTCTCATTAGTGTTTAGGTAGAAGTGTTTGGGAAAGAAAACAGGATTTCATCCTGGTTCATCCAGGAGGAAGGTCTGTGCCCATGCATGTGAACGCAGCAGTGGTGGGCTTTTCTGGACCAGAAGGGAGCCAGCTTGGTTCTCGCTGTGTGGCTGGGTTCAGAGCTAGCGGTGAGTTTATTTTCCTTGCACACAGAACAGTTTTGATGTGTTATGGCTAGAAAGGCAAGCGGCAGTAATCCTGTTGTGTTGCCTTTCACAGCTGAAACAAGACCCTGAGGAGAAGATAAATGAAGGAAAGTGCTCCTATCCCCCCCCCTTTTTTTCTCCTTTCTCTCCATATGTTTAATTAGACTCTAAATTAGCTTGCAAATTGTGATTCAAACTGCAATTGCTGCATCCTGGATAAATTTCCTGCGTGGTGGCTGCCCGCAGACGAGACCTGGTGATCTCCAGGGCTGTCTAATCCCTTCCTTCCAGCACCCCGTGGCTCTGCCTTGCTTCCCAAACCTAGGTACGTGCAACACTCGTCCGCTAGACCCGTGGGTCGATTTTTGGCTTGTTCTCAGTTACACTTCCCCCGCCGCTCATGGAAACACGAGCCCTGCAGAGGGATGGCTGTGAAACCACATCTGCTTCGGGAGGCAGCCAGACACCCTGCACCTGCACGGCGCCCTGCCACCGGCACAGCCAGCCCACCACAGGCCTTCCCCTCCAAAGCTGCCTGCGTTTCGTGCTTCTGCTGAACCTCCTGCCTCTGTTTCTCAGCTCACTCTTCATGTTCCTGGGGTGAGAACAGCTCTGGACTGGGGTTTTTGCTCTGAGTAGCCTCGCTCCTTCAGCTTTGTGGGTACAGAAAGCTCACTCGGAGCTGAAGCAGACCGGGGAGCATTCCTGTGCTGTGCTCCACCAGCCAAGCTGGGAAATTTCCAGCTCGCAGGCAGCACCAACATCTGAATACGGGGGGAAAAGGAGAATCTCTTGGTCGTGACTCACTGCAAGACAAACATCCAACGCTTTAATACAAGGCTTTTGAAGGTGCTGATGTTCTCCAGGATAAAAGGCGCTCTTCTGGTGATATCTGCATACAAATTGCACCATATTGTTGTGTTTCTTTGCATTCATAAAAGCCAGTGTTTACTGTAATTGCTTATTAAAGATTATCAGTGCCCTCTGTTATGGGTATAGGCACGTTTCTAGTCTCTGCTCTGGAATCTTGTCTTTGCCACTAGCTTGGGTATTTACAGAGATTTTTATCTTGGCCTCATCATAAGGCTGGTTTCAGGCATTTATCTTCCACTCCAGAGCAGCTGTAGAAAACAAAACATTGTCCTCTAAAGAGCCAATTGAAGCATCAGTCACATGAGAGCAACCTGAGCTCTGTACCTCTGGGGTTTGTGCCAGCTGGGGCTGGATATTTTCCATTGAAAACGAGACATCCAGGGAGAAAGTCGTGCCCAATGACAGCTGAATTAATGTGTGTTGTAGTAGGAAGTCCTCTCTTCTCATTGCTTTGTGTAGGCAGTAAAGGGAGAGCTCTAACTTCAGCTGGCAACAGATTTTCTGCTCTGTGGTGGATCGAATGGAAGTTTCCCAGCGCTAGAATTAAACAATAATTAGCAGCTGATAAAATCCCCTTGATATCCTGCACTGCCTTTCATGCAGCGGGAATATTAAGAGCTGCTCATCAAGCACAGCTCCTGATTAATATTCTCCGCTCTGTACGGGCCTGCTGCTTGTTTCCTCGAGGAAGGATTTCTTTTAAAGCACACAGACTGACAAAAGACTTGGATGTGTGAAATGAAAATGAGGATTTCTTTGTAGCTGGGGTGCCCAGTGACCGTGTAGCGAGCTGTTTGCCACTCGTACTTCAATTATTTATTGTTAAGGACTTTTTTAAAGGATTTGGGGGGCAAAACATTTACATATTGGCTGTGTTTTGACCCCTTGAAGGTCATAAATGTGTGAAACTTCCTTGGAAGAGCTTGCTCTTGGCTCTCCCATGGGTAGGAGCAAAGTGCTGGGGAAGATCTCTGCTTCGTCACAGGTGCCTCCCATCAGGGAGATCTCGCCTCCGGGCCCTTCTGCAGCTCTCTGCCCTGTGGCTGGGATACGTGCCAAGACAGTGGCTCGGGTGGCTGCGTTTTGGGGAGCCACCAAATGCCACATTTCTGTGGCCCTCTCTTGGCTCTGCAGGCAGCAGCAAGGCTGATGCACGTAGCTGAGATTTCCTCTGCCTCCTCATCCCGCGCATTTGCCTGACCTGGGGCTCCCCCAGGACTGCTTTGCTCCTGCTCCCCCGGGATAGCATTAATCGCTTTCACAGCGACCCCTTTTAAGATCTGAGCAAAAAAATATGATGAGGTAAGCTGATGTAATGGTTGCTGCTCCTGAAAAGGTTACGGGCCTGGGTAAGGCAGCAGAAGCGAACAACCATCAAACTCTGATCTCCGAAGGAGGGAAATCTGATCTCGAAGGGCTTCTGAAACCTTTGGACCTTGCTTTTAAAATCTGGCATTTTGCTGATCTTTTCTGAGGTCAAGCAGCTCTTATTGCCCATTATTTCAAATGGCTTTCCAGAAGCAGTGTGATTTATGCAAATAAGAATGAAAATCGATCGCCGTTTCAGGTTTTTGCACCTGCGTCCTGCCGCAGATTTTGAGCCCGTGCGTTTTTAGCTTAACAGAGCTCTGGGTTACGATTAAAGGCTCTCCTTGCTGCTGCTCCGATCTGCCCATGAAAGAGGAGTCAATGCATCTGTACACCACCCAGTTCCTCTTTTGCTGAGTGTGAAGATACCTAAGGCTTACAGCGCTGCTGAGGGTGTTTCTTTTTTTTTTTTTTGGGTTCCTGAAGAGCAGCATGGGGAAGCTCGAAGTGCTGCCAAACTCAAAAAGCTTGGATGGCTGTGGCGTATCTTCCTTGCAAAGTTCTGGAGCAAAAGACGCGTAATTAAAAATTATAAGCATCGTTTAGATGTGCAACGTGTTCCTCCTATCCCTGTCTCATCCCCTTTGTGAGAACCCGGGGCCAGGATTACAGTATCTGAAGTTGCTTTTGGATCCCGGTCAGCTCCCATCTGTCAGGATCTGTTTTTAATCGAATGGGTTTTCCATCTGAGAGTAGCTGTTGGATAGCGAACGAGCAGAAATATTTGTGTTGTGAATTAGCCCAGAGTGAAGCTACAAACTTTTTTTTTTCTTTTTCTCACAACAAACACATGGAAAAAAGTATCCTTCAGTGCAGTGTGGCTGGGCTGAAAATTGGCAACAGCGGCTTCCGTCCCAGGGCCTGACCCCTGCCGGGGTAAGATCTGTAAAGGGGGCCTGAAATGCTCATGTCACTCGATCTCACTGCTCCTCATGAACCCGCATGGTTGTCACCCATGTTTTTTTTTTTTGGTTTTGTAGGAGAAATGTGAAGCAGAGCAGGTGAATAGCTTGGATTTCTGAGAGCCGTGCTCTCTTGGGAGCAGCAGGTGGGTTGGGTAAGGCAATTCAGTCAAATTCAGGCTCCTTACCATCAGTGCTCTATAAAAGGCCCCAGATCGCCTTCCCTGCGTGTCCAGCTCTCGGATATGATGGAAGTGGGCTGGGGGGACAGGGAGCACGTGGCCTTGGGACTGAACGTGGTCGTAATGAGCAGAGAGGGAAGAGAGGCTGCAGGACCTCCGTGCTCCCAGGGCATCAGATGCCACCTCGCTCTTACCAGGAAAGAAGGGGGGAAAAATCCCCTAGTGGTCCTTGGAAAAGTGTTTTTCAACCTGGTCTTTAACATCCCTCCGGGGCTTATCTTTAAAAGCAATAACCCAGCATCTGCACCTCGGCAGCTGGGCTGGTGTCCTGCTTGTCCGTCCCCCGTCCCTGCAGGCAAAGGGCAGAGCTCCTGCTGCAGGCAGGGGCTGAGGGAGGAGGGATGCTTGCCTGTTTCCTCTGCCAGATCCTTATCTCGCTCCATATGCGAAACCTGGAAAGTGCTTTAAAGACCCAGGAGCTGCCCTAACTGTGATTTCCATTAGGTTGGAGTCGTGTGGTCACCTTTAGTGACCTGTGTTAGCTCAAGTCTGGTTGTGTCTCGGGTATTTGTCAACAAGGCAGCAGGACCAGCATTCAGCTTGAAAGCTGGTAGGTCTGAGACCAGAACTTGGCTTCTTTTTGTTTTGTTTTGTTTTGTTTTTCCTCTTTTTAAAAATATTTTGGAGGCACTAGGGTCAAAAGGAAATATCTGTGTGCAGTATGTGTGTGTATGTGCGTGCACTTGTGAATCATTTTTCTTCGTGTCTTCTGGCAAAAGTGCTTCTGTAAGGTGATTGTTCAGGATGCGTAACAGGGCTGGGCAAGGGAAACCTTGGGCTTGTTCTGGGCTCGTGTTGTTTCCACAAATGTTAGGAAACCGTCTCGCCCTCACTGACCTGCTTCACATCACCTTTGAATCAGCCTGCTGGCTACCAGAGGTGCTGGGCTGAGCTGTACATGTATGGGTGTGCATCACTGGCTGTGTTTTACAGAGCTGCAATCCCACAGCCCCCAGAGCTGGGTTCCCGTTGAATATCCTTGTGGAACGAGAGCCGTGTGTTGCCTGTGTTTCAGAGCCCGTGTTGACCTGTGCTTTCTTTTCCCTGACCAGGTCTATATAATCAACGTGACATGGTCCGACCTGACTTCCCAGATCATCTACCGCAGATACAGCAAGTTCTTTGATCTGCAGGTAAGGCTGGCTTTCCTTACACAAAGCGTTATTGATGCTCCTACTCCCAGTCATATCTCCAGCTGGGACGATCTACGTTTAAATAAGGCTTTGTGCTTGTTTGGTCTGTTACATGTCATGATCCTGAAACTTTTCAGGTTCTGTCCTTGTAGGGTATGAGAGAAGTGGGTGGTATGCTCACAATGAGTAACTTGCCCTGCGAAGACGTTTAGGGCTGACATTTTCATGAATGGTTCCTATTGAAGAGGGAATCTAATTTTAAATACTTGAGATGCACTTAGACAGGGAGCTACATCTTGGGCCCCCAGAAACTACTTGCCTAAATTGCCGAAAAGAGCAGAGCTTTTGCATGCTCCCACAGCAGTTTAGTAGTGGGGATGGCAGTGGAAACCTTCTGTCCCTCCTCCTAACCACCTCTCCAGCCAGCCAGCCTCCTGGTTCCTGCTGATTTGTTTTAAATACCCAGTGTGGCTCTGTTGCTTTATCCCATGCCAGTCTATTTAGGTTTCATTGAAAGCTTTCTTGCTGGATTGATGCTGGGTGAAGCCTGAAGCCAGGAAACTAGAAAGTCTAAATTACAAAGTTTCAGTGTGGGCAGCAGTTGCTTCATTTCTAGTGCTGCTGCCAAGCACCTGTACAACTTGGGAGAGCTTTTTGGCTGCTGTCCTGTTTAGCCATAGTCCAGATCCATTGTGTCTGTACCTTTCCAGGCAGAAGCACTGTAATTGCCTGGGGTTGTAAAACCTCTGCTTGGGAACAAGCGAAAGCAAAAACTGAGGTTTACCAGACTCCTGAACTTTGGGGAAAATGCTGATTTGGGGCTGCAGCTTGTGCTTGGAACTGGGCTGTGTTCAGAATATCAAATGAGCCCTCACAGCCAGCCTGAAGGACACTCACAGCCGGCTGGGCCGTGGCCTGGGAGATAACAGGCAGCCAATTTGCTAGGATGACTTTGGAAAAAAATGGTTCCTCCCTTGAGTGCCTGGTTGGAGATACCTGGAAGAATGAGAGTTTCATCATTGCTTCCCCTTTACTCTCTGCTTGTTGTACTTGGACATCTGAAGTCTCCAGCCACCTCTGAAAGCCGTACCGGTTACGTTCTTCTGGCTTTGGCAGGGGAAGACCGGACAATTTTTATAGCCAGTCTTGATGTCCACGTTTGCTGTGTGACTGGAAGACAACAAAGGGATGTTCTTAAGCCCCTCTCCGCTTCTTTCTAGCCTGAGGCACCAGGCCTGTCAGTCCCACTGCTATGAATGATGTGTGCAATGGCTTCTCCCTCTCTGATGTGCTTCCTAAAGATGCTCTGCTCTGTAATCACAAACATTTGTCGTCCGCGTGGCTTGTGCCCCGAACTGTTTCTTTCTCTCTTCTTTTTCTTTTCGCCCCCAGTTCTGTTTTCATGCGTATGTTCTTCTGGGTCTCCTGGCCTTTCCTGGTAGGTTTGAAAAGTTCCCATCAAGCGGGGAGTTATCAATGGGGTTAGTGTGTTGGACAGGAAATGATGTCTCAATCAGGGAGTGAGCCCTGAAAGGTCCCATTGATAAGTGCAAGGGGGCCTAGCGCCAGTGGAAAACTCCCGCTTGCACAACGCTTCTCCCCCCACGAGAAAATACGACAAGAAAGTAACAAAATTCCCTCCCTTAACCCTTTTTTCTCTCCCAGGGATCCCTGTCGGGGCCACCACCGCCTGAGCAGCGCCAGCCCTCTGCAGCAGCCCCTTTAGCTCGTGCTGTGAGGCACTGCGAGTTCCCAAGGCCCTCACCTGGGGTTTCCAGATCTTGCAGTGTCTCTGGAGGAGCTGGGCAGCCCCTGCTGCAGCTGCTTGCAGTTGCCCACGTTTAAGTGTTGAAGTCCTCCCGGTGCTGCAAAGCAGCGCTGCCAGGGTGTAGCAGTGGAGGATTCCCCACGTTTGCTGTCTGAACTGCGCCTGGCTTGTAGGGGGGATCTGTGCTGGGCCACAGCTCGCCTTGCAAACAGCTGTATTAAGGTACCCTGAACAGAAGAGGGATTTTTGCCGTGGAAAACCCAGCTCAGAGCTTTTCACGATGAAAATGGGAGACCAGCATGAAAGCACTGAGCCCCATTCCCCAAACTCTTCAGGGGCTGAACCTCTTGGTCACAGACCATGTCGTTGGTGCTGGAGGTGCCACCAGCTTGTTGGTGATGAAGGTGGTCTCCTCAGACCCCCCTCCTTTTGCTCCCAAAATCTAGAAATCTAGAGCCACGTTTCAGGGCTCCGAAGCCTGCACGTGCCTCCTTTGCTCTCGAGTGAAGTGGAGGAACAAGGGCTGACTTGTAACAGCTTAATCAGGGCTGCGATGCCTGATGTTGGCAGTGACACCGGATAGGACCCGTGGGGGAGCCCGGGGGGCTGCCAGGGGCAAAGAGAAAGGAATACAAATAATTAATTTCACTACTGTAATTTCAGGGTTCTTTAAAAAGAGCCCACCTGGCCCTGGTCTCTCTGCGACAAATGGCTCAGAGGTTTTAAGAGCTCTTGTATCATACTGTCGGATGTTGTTGCGGTGTTGCTCTTTTTATTTTTTTAATACTTCCTAGCAAATTGTGCTAAGCACTGAAGGCACTCTGAGGCTGCTCTGTCCCAAGGATTCAACCCCTGGAAGTGTTTAGCCGTGCCGTTTCAGCAGTGCGTGTGCTTGAGTTGTGTGTCAGGAGGTTTTCGAGATAAGTAATAGGGCAGTGGATCTGGACACTCTGTGGGATTTTGAAGCTAGAGTTTGCCCCGTGGCGGTGCGGTGAGTAGAAACCAGACCCAATGCAACGAGCCAAGCGTCAGCTCTGTGCTGCTTCAGTGAGGTCTGGAGATCTCTAAATGCGGGCTTAAATGGTGCTGCAACACCCTGCTTCAATTTAATTGTGCAACCAAGTCACATCTGCTGCTGCATGTGGGTCAAATCACGGCAGCAGACTACGTGTGGGTGCCAGTGTTGCTGCAAATAGGATTGTAAGTATTGAGTTAGCTCTGCGTAGATGAAAGCAGCACGATAAATGGCTTGTCAGGTCCAATTATTTGTTGTCCTTCACCCCGAAGAGGCATTTGCACCCGAGCACCACGTGGAGTCAGAGCCACCTCTTGGTGTAATATTTTAATTGCCACTTTTGGATGCACCCTGCCCCTGGGTCCTTGGCTCTTGTGTGCAGCACAGAACGGGGGAGAGCCCAACACGGGGAGAGTGGTGTGAGCATCGCCTGCAGCAAGTGCTGAGCCTCGTGGCAGGCTGGGGGCTCCTGCAGGCACTTTACCTGGGTGTCATCTGAGGTTTCCCACCATCAGGGGTGGGTTTGGTGGTGGTGGCAGCAGAATCCTGTCCTGAGCTGGTAGCTCTGGTAGGCAGTGCTCCTGCTGTCCCTGAAGGAGCTGAGGAAGGACACTTTTATCGGGATAGCAGGGATCGTGCCTAGCATTTCCACTCCGCAGTAAAAGACACCTACAGATGTAAGGCCCCTGTTTTTGTTGCTGGAAAGGGCTTTTGCAGGATGGAGATTTGCAGTTGAGCACATGCAGAAATCTCTTAAAGCGTAAGGCATCTTACCCAGCGACTCCAAATGTCCCAGTCTGCTTTTGTGCCCGTGTTTTTGGTGCCTGGATCAGGGTTTGGACAGGACAAGAGCCTCAACAGAGGGGCCAAGCCCTGCAGTCAGGCACCAACCCCTCCATCCCTTCCATGAGGGTCTCTCTGTGTGAAGCTGGGGAAGGAGCCTTCCCTGCAATTGCCAAGTGCAGCTTTCTCCAAGACAAAGCACAGCAGCAATCCCACGTTGTGTTTCTGGTGGTATGAGAGGCGAGCGACGTCCCCGCCAGCGCCGCGGCAGGAATGTGAGGTAGGCAGCTCGCAGTCTCCGCACACAATGACCCACACAGACGTTTTGGCCACAAGGAGACATATGAAATGTCACAATTTTGAAAAGGCAAATAAACAAGGCGCTGTTCAAGCATTTGCTTTGTGTATCAGTTAGCAAAAAATTATCTGGCCGATGCAGTCTGCTGATCTAAGCAGGTTTTCTTCAAAGTGGTGCAGAAAGAGGAACTCACTAGCAGCCAATTAGAACATTAAAGAGGAAAAAAAAAAAAAACGAATATCAAGAATTTTATTAGGGAGCGGAAAGAGATGTAAGTTGTTTCCAGCCTGATGATAAAACATCAAGAGCTTCGTTTGTTATTGCTAGGGCCATCCTGATTGTTTATAGTGCTGTAATGAAGTAACTGAGCACTGAAGAGCACATTAAACAAAAATGGGACTATAAAAAATCCTCGCAGTCTGTAACTGTGCTTGTTCAGACCAGAGTTCATCTGAATGCTGCTGCTATCGATCCTTCTTCTCTGATGTGCTCTTCTGTCCCAGCGTCCCTTCTTCTGTTACCCCAAGCTGTATCAAATATTGTAGCATCCATTCTCATTCCCAGTGTAATTCCTCCATGTGCCTGAGGGCTCTGCATCTTACAGGGTTACAGGGATTCGAGGTGAGCTGGCAGCCTCGGGGTTTCGGCTTCCTGGGGCAGAGCAAAGGGGGAATCGGCACGGGGCGCTTGTGGGGTTGCTGCCTGATGTCGCCCTGATGAAAACGCTTAGTTCTCAGCGTTAATTAGTTTGGGTTAATTGCCCAAGTGGACTCATAATCACTAAATCTGGTGGTCCAGCACAGTCTAACTCAGCACCGACTGTTTTTGTAGGGCATACGGTACTGTGTGTTATAGCACTCCTGCTCCTAGCTCTGTAGGAGCGGCGGATCAACAAGCTCAAGCATGCGCTGAGCTCCTCAGTGACGAAGACTGCAGGTAAGAATGCAACGGGACGAGCACGTTCCTGAGTTTGCAGAAGGCTCCCAACCACCACCAGGGCTTCCCAGGCACCCGGGGCTGCAGGCTCACCCCGCGGTGCCTGAGGGCGCTCCCTTCCAGAGCTGCCACCCCGCGAGCAGCTCGGGGTGCTGGGGAAGGGAAGGGAAGGAAGGAGGGCTGCTGGCGAGGCCCCGTGCGTGATGCAGCTTGCCCCTCTCGCCGCGTGGGAGGCTCGCCTTTGCGAGATTCCCAGCCTCTGACGAGCTCGGGGAGTGTTCGTGCGGGCTACGTGTGTGTCTGAGGGTGCACACGGAAGCAGGCAGGGGAGGAGTGGGGAGAAAACGGCGTGGTAGAGGGGTGGGCTGAGCTGTGGTGTGAATGCACCGGGGCTCTGCAGTCGAGGCGTGGGCCTCCCTCCACTCTGGGCTCTGCTGGCGTTGGCTGGGATGGTCTGAATTCTCTCAAGGATGGCATTTGTCCTGCTCCCACTCTCGTGGTGTGGGCCTCAGCGTTTTGGCCCCGCTGCAGGCATTGAGATTGAAACCCTCCTCCGGACCAGGAGGCTGGCAACAGAGCTGACCCGCAGGGTTCAGCCCCAGGGCTTGGCTTCAAGGCCATCCCCGGCAGTCCCGGGGCTGTAGGGGACATAGCTCCAGCAGCTGGGATGCGCGGAGTGGTTCGACAACAGCTTCCTTAAGAACGGGACAGAAACTGAACCTAGCCTGGGAAAAATTGAGAGGAAATCAGAGCGTGGCTCCGTCAACATGTCTGCTCCCCGAGGTCAGCCCCGGCTCCCTGGGGAGGAATGGCACGTCCTTTCCTCCCAGTAAACACTGTCCCAAACAGCTCGTGGAGAGGCCGGCAGAGGTCTGCAGGTGATGCAGCAAAGCAGATTTCCAGGAGAAGCCCTGAGCCACCAGCCGGGAGCGCTGGCCGTGCTGCTGGCATTTTGGCAGCTGTGCTGGAGCTCCCGGAGCAGCCGGGCCCCGTTCAGCTCTCAGAGAGCCCTGCCTGCTCCCCTCCGAAACACAGCCCAGCGGCAAGCCTGTCGGGAACAGGGGAATTGAAATTCCCTTGGAAAAAAAAAAAAAAAAGAGTAGCTGATGTGGTTATTGAGCTGGGAGTGATTGTCTTAGATGATTAAAGGCTATATAAATGCCTTTTTTTTTTTCCTTCTGGGGCTTAGTCAGTGCCTTAGGATACCAGCTGGCTTGGGGCAGTATCTTTGTCTTCAGTGAATAAATGGAATTGTTTATAATTCTTATTTCCATCATTATTTAAATGTTTGCTTGGAGAAACAATCCGTTTGGTTTCCAGTATTTGTTTCTAAAGAGCCCGGGCCACGTCAGACAGAGATGAGGGAAATGGCAACGCGCCTGCCCAGCTACAGCAGAGGCCACGTTCGAAGCACACGGCAAATAACCAAATAAATAACCTGCTGCTGGGGAAGGCTCCCAATCCTAGAAGTAAAACGAAGTTTAATTAAGCCACTGGCTCTATATTTAGTTAGAGAAAGGAGCAGGTTTTAATTTTAGAAAGGTTGGGGCTGTCACAAAGAGGTGGTTGACTTCTCCACGGGCTCCTTGTAGATACACGGACAGGGCGTGCTCCGAGGTGGGAAATGGTTTCGAAATTGCTGCCTCTCGTGGTGCTAGGGCTGGTGTTTTGCTCCGCGTGGTTTCACGAGGCCTGGATCCCACGTTCAGCGCCCTGTAAATGTCGTCAGCCCAGGCAGAGCGTGAAGTCCCTCTCCGAGGTGTGTGATCGTGCCGGGGTGGCGACGGCTGCCGGCTCTGCTTCACGGCACACAGCCTGGGAGCTTCGGAGGGGAGGGTGCAGCAGGGTGTGGAGTTACAAACTGGCTCACGTTTCAGGTGGAGAGTGAGAGCTCATAAAGCAGAGCTCCCCCGGGAGCCCCCATCTCTGCAGTAGCCAGCGGCGGGGGGAAGTGCCGGGGTTAGGAGCCCCCAGCAAGTGCTGAGGCTGCGGCAGCTTCCTCCGGCTGCTGTCAGGCTCAAGGAAACGTCAGAAATGAGAAGAGCAACAGCTCAGCGGTGGTGAACTCTCACTTACTAAGATCCCAGTGGGATGTGGTTTTTAGAAGGTGTATTGTCTTTATGAGAAGGGGAGAGAAACCTGCGCTGAGGGCTCTTGGCCCAAAACTGCGTAAGCGCTGGGAGGGATCGGGGAAAACGCAGCTGCGCTGCGAGCTCCTGTGCCAGCTCCCCTCTCCAGTTTGGATCTGACAGCTGGGAAGTGAAGCCACATTACCAGATGCTCTCATATTCATGGGATAGTATTTTTGGAACCGGGCAAAGACTGAAGAAGTGTCTGTGAATGTCGTTTGGAAGCTTTAACCCGATTGCTTTACCTGCTTGCTAGGCCGTGCTGCCGTCTATGTGGGTTTTATCAATTACCTAGAAAGAGTTTAACTTGGGCAGATTTTTCCAAACCAGCAAAGAAAGCGGTGGAATTAGTCAAAAGGATTATTTGAATTGTTATTTTTGGAGGTCTGGTTTGTGTAAGCTCTTGTTACCAGCACCCCCATCCCCTACCTCCTGCTGACAGCAGGGGCTGTGAGGATGGTGGGGCTCGTCCGGGTACATCCGCAGGGAGGAGATGCAGCAGGTTCTCCCAGATCAGCTGAGGAGGATGCAGACCAAGTTTCCTCGCTGCTGGTTGCTTTTCACATAAAAACACACACCTCCTGCGATGTCCCACCTCTGTTCCCATTACCCCAGTGCTGGCAGGTCCCATTCAGCCCATTTGGTCTCCCCAGCAGGATTTAAAGCTCAGCCGAGGGAGGAGCCCCCTTGTTTGTTAACCTTGTGCCAGGTTTTGTTTGCTGGAACAATAAAACACAGGAGAGCAGTGTATTTCCTTTTTTTTTATTTTTTTAAACCAAAGATCAAGGTATTTTCTCTGAAAATCACATTCCTTGGCAGGATTTCTCCCTGCCCTTTCTTCCCTGAAGCACCCAAGTCCAAAGAGTTGAGGCAGTGACAGTTCCCCCCAGCTTGTGTTCACAACCATCCGAAACAGCCCTGCAAGGGTTACGGGGAGATGATTTACGTTAATGCATTTAAGTGCAAATGGGGCTTTTTGCTCCTTCCCCATAGCACCTGAATAATTCTGCAGGAGCGGGGTGGGAAGCTGGGATTTGCTTCCCACCTTATTCCCTTCCTGCCTGTTCCAGCATTTCCCTGCCTGTTCCCAAGAGAGGCGTGACCGGGTCGAGGGTCCCTCGCTGTTTGTGCCGGGGGGACCCTGAGGAGCGCTGGGTTTGGAGAAGGATCTTTCGAGGTCTCGTGTTGCTGTTTGTTTTCCATGCAGTTTCCCAAGGAAAGAGGAAGCCGCAGTGCTGGTGTTTGGGGTTGGATGAGGCCTTAAAACACAGCTGGGCCCAAGAGAGATGCTTGGAAGGGAAGCACAAACCTGCAGGCTTTGGTTCAGTGTCTGAAGTGCTTGCTGGTGCTAGGTATTGCACGGTACAGGTGATATTTTAAGGACAGGTACTAATTGATTTAGCAGCATTTTTGCAACCGGAGTGAGCGCAAGAGCCCCGCAGCTGGGTCTGGCTGCATTTGTTTGTTTTCAGGGTGTGCGAAGGAAACCAGCGCGACTTGCTGAGCTGCTACCTTCAGCCAGGTGTTTGGAGAGAGGTGTCGGACAAACCACAAAAACCCCGTGAGAGAGGAAAATGCCACATGAGAGGGAATTAGAAAGTAATAGAGAAAAGGACTGAGTAAAACGCCAACAGGAAAAAATGCTTTGGGAGAGCTAAGGTGAGCTCAGTGATTGAAGTTTTGTCTTACAGGGAAGGTGTCTTATTCACCTGGAGCAAATTACTCAACAGGCTGTTCATTTTTTTTCTGGCTAATCTCTGGTTTCTGACAACCCAGAGAGTTTTGGCCCTTGTGTGGTCTGGGGAGCCTTGAAATCCAAGCCCGGGCTCGTCCTAGTCACTGCCGTGCTGCTGCTGCCTGAGCAAAGCTGGTGCGTGGCAAAAACTTTAGGGGGAAAATACGTTGTGGGATGGCACATGAGGAATACCCGAGTCCCTGTAACAGATGCAGGTCTCCCTGCAGATTTTGTTTTTTTTTTTTTTTTCTGTTGGGATCTGGGAATAAGGAAGATGGAACATTACAGGGCGGTGTGCTCCACGAAGGTAGTCCCTAGCTGGCCTTATGGAGAGGGAGAAGTTGGCAGAAAGCATCTCCAAGTTGCAGGGAGCCCTACAAAACCTCAGGTTCGCCTGGGGACAGCCCTGGAGTATGTGGGGCATCAAATCCCGTCCCACTCCTAGGTCAGAACAGTTTCATTTCAGTGCGGGGATGTTCTCAGTGCAATTACGAGCCGGGAGTCTGCGGTGTGGGACGAGAAACGGGGAGCTGCTGGGTCGGCAGGGAGGCTATCTGGAAATATCTACCCATAAAACGGGGGCTATAATCAGCCGCCTGGAGAAAGTTTGTTCATTAATGTTTGCGAAGCGCTTTGAAGTCTTTGGCTGGGAGTCCTTTGAACAGAGCCAAACGTTAGCTGTATTGCAGCAGCTAAGCCAGACCCTAATGACCACGTTCCCTCTCCTCCCCCCAAACCCCCAGCCGTTCCTACCAGGGTTTGGTGAAGAAGTGAAACGTCAGCAGGGTGACCAAAGAAAAGCCAAGCGATCAGCAGAAATATAAATAGTGCTTTTCTTGCTTGGGATTTTGTCCTGGTCCTGTGGGCTTCTGCTGCCAGGAGTACAAGTTGTAGAAGGGACGAAGGGTTTCCTTCCAGGCTTGTTCCATGTTATCCCAACGGGTAACTGGTTTAGGGTGTCCAGACACGAAGCCCGTGTGCTGATACCTCTCAGCCTGGTCCTACAGCTGAAGGACACGGGGTGGGTTTGGTCCATGCCGTATCCCCCGAGAACCTATAAACGGTCTCACAGTGTGGAGGCCAGCAGGGAGGTGGGTGCACCAGGCGTTGCGATGCGAGGACACGTCCCAGGGCTTCAGCTGCTGTCACAAAACCGCTCTCCAGGCGTGTCCCCGTTTGCTCTGGGTGGCAGCTAGGAACGTGGCACTGGCATGGCCCTGATGTGTCACAGACACAGCCGATAACCTTCCCGGCCGGTCCGACACCCGGCTCGCTCTGCATCCTTTTCCTGGCCTCGCCCGGGGCTAGGCTGGGACATCTCTTGCCTCGGCTACGGCACCGCTGGTCACTGCCTGCTTTGGAGATTGGGGTTTGTCCATCCCGGAGCAGGGCTTGCAAAATAGAGAGGAGCCAACATTTTCCCCCAAAACCAGCCGTTTCTAGTGACCCATCCTTCGAAAGTGCCCTCTGGCAGTGGAGCTCGCATAGTCTGACCCAAAGGCTGACCCGTCCCTCGCCTCTAATCTGCTCTTTCCTCCCCGAGCCCGGTCCCTGGAAGGCTGCCTCTCTCCCAGAAGACATTCCAGGGGGGTTTGATCACTGCTCGCTGCAGCCGGGCCGAGCTTGTGCTCCAAGCACCTGCTGGGGCACTTAATTAGCAACAAATGAGAGGCGTGGGTTGGGGGGGAGAGAGAGCAGCACCCTGGTGAAGTATTTGGTGCGATGTGATGTGTTTTATTTTGGGTTCGGGAGGCAGGCCGTGAGGAACATTTTCCAAAAGGCTCCATAAACCACCTCCGTTCACAGGGTGATTATTTGAGGAGGGAGGAGGGTGTGGATTTAAATCGGTGCTGCTGATTTCTGCAAACAACCACATTATTTTTAATTCATACTCCAGGCTGCCTCCGCCCGTGGCTTGATGTGAGGAGCTGTGAATTTTCCACGTCATAACAAAGTCCCTCTATAAAAGAGAGCCCTTTCAATATATTCTAAAAAATGGATTTCAGATATGTCAGGCTCTCAAGTAAGCCAGTCTTTGGGGTGGAAAACTCGCTTTCCTTCCCTCGTGGTGACCCGTTAATTTATTTGTATTGCCGCAGCACAGAGCAGCTCTGAGCAGACGTCGGTCTCCTTGGTGTCTGAGGACGGAAAATGCATGAGAGGCCGCAAGCCCCGATGAATACAAATTGAAAGAAATAATCCCTTTGTTCGTCGTTATTAGCTGAGCCCAGGCGCTCTCTGTTGAGATAAAAGCCTGGCATGGCCAGCCCCGTCTTACTGATGAAGGGAACAGAGATGGGCCAGCTGGGGAAATGCTGCAGGACTGTGCTGGATGCTCGCTGTGCTCCTGCCTTGAGAGATGAGCAGTGAGAGCCTCGTGCAGGAAGGGGCACACTCAGCTTCCGTGAGCACCAGCCCACAAGCACTGGGCCAATTATTCTCCATGGAGAGGGAAGTTTTGCAATGATCCCTAGTGCTTCTACCTAGTGCAAGCCATAATTCCCAGTCTGTAGGCACGCAAGGTGTATTGTCCTGCATTATTTTCTTAGTCTGATTAAAGTGCTACAAGGAGGAACACTGTATGTTGTTTTTATGTTTTGTCCTCTCCTGACAAAAGCAGAAAAGCTGGCTCTTAGAGATTTTGGGTTTGGATTGTCCATTCTCTAACAGCTTTCATGGATTTTGAGAGGATAAATCACCTTGTGACCACAAGGCATTTGGATGCAGTAGGGACTGAGGCCATGGTGAAAACTCAAGACTGATGATTTTGCTCTCGTTCAGGGTTTTAAATTCAGTCCTGGACATTGGGTTCTGGCCCAAGGATGGTAAAAGGTCACAGAAAAATCTCATCTTGTGAGACTGCTGTCGTCCTCTTATCAGAAATATTGTAATAGCTTCTTACTGCAGGCCTGGAGGATGGACATACAGCATTGCTCTAGGACAAGCTGGTTTGTATTTATTTGTTACCTACACAATATCTTGTATTCTCTCTTTGTTGTGGTTGTTGTCTGCACATCTCCTGGACCTGGTGGAGTCCTGCAGGTCAGCGTTTTGCTGAGAACCAACCCCTCAGCAGTGTCTTTTCCTCCTGTTAACCTTACCCCCTTTCTCCATACTCTGCTCTGATGTTAGAAATGGGTTCTCGCTGTGTCGATCTGGAAGCAGCACCTCGAGGGACACGTTCAGACTCAGGATATAAAGCTTGAAGTTCTTTTCCCACCTTCTTTGACATTTGAGAGATGCTTTTAAGTAGATGAGATACTATTACAGTGACAGCCTGTCACCGAACGCCTTGACGCTCAAATCATATTCTTCAGCTCAATTTCAACAGCAAGGCACGAGAAGCTGTCTGGCAGTTTGCCTTGTTACATGCCTCAATATCGCTAAGAAGGGAAATTAGGTTTCCTTTTCAAGCCTCTGTTGTGTTTGCACAGTTTAATCCTGTTCGGTCCCACGTCGAGGGCAGGGGATCACCTGCCCGGGCTGCTCCTGTACCGGAGAGCAGCCCCTTTGCTCGCCCCTTCACCTGCTGCTGCTTGCTTTCGAAACATGAGCGTCTTCCTCCAGCTTCAAATCCTTCTCCGTGCTGATGCTAATCTTCAAGGTTCAAAGCAGGGGTGAGATTTCAAAGCCTCCTTTAACCACCTCAGATCTGCAGCGTGGCGCTCAGGCTGCGTTGAAAGCTCGTGTGCCGAAGCACGCCGAGCCGCGTCTCCGCACCTGTTAGAGCGGGGAACATTTCTTCTGAGTTTCATTGCTGTTTTCCTTAAGCCTCTCTCAGGTTTTCCTCCACCTGTGGCCAGCGCGATGTTCTCCCGTGCCTGACCTCATGGAGAGACATGCCGCAGCCCCAGATGAAGGGCTAGAAACAATGTCTGCACCTGGCTTAGCAAAAGAGGGTATTTGTGCGTCCGCGTGCGTGCCGGCTAGCGTAATTTATTTGCGCAGTTACTCGAGCCAAGGTTTCCCCCCAAAGGAAGCCCTAATTAAGCGAGATAACTTTGCATCTGGGCTGCTGGCAACGAGCAGCTCACCGGCTCTGCGTGCAGGGCTGCCCACAGGTGTGTGGCTGCTGCCCTCCCGTGCTCTTTTCTCTCCTTATTTGATAAGGAAGGGAGGTGAAGGGATCAGATCAGCATTATCAGGGTTCAGTGAGGCTGGCGTCAGCAGGATCCCTGCGTGGAACTTTGAAAATTAAGTTGCTCGTGTCCTGGTAGAAAGCATTTGATGTGACATTCCTCCTTCCACCTCCTCCTCACTTCTCACTTCTTTTTGGGGATCTGTTTTTGTTCTTCAGCGGAAGCGTTGCGGCTGGGTCCCGCAGATGGCTGCAAATTCCCTCGCCAGCCTGTACCCTGCTCCCTCACCACTCTGATGCTGAGGTGCTAAAGGCTGATCTAAAATACACCGAAGAGAACGAGAAACTTTGCAAAAGTTTTCCCGAGCCTCAAATCAGGCCTTGAGATTTCAAATAAATTGCCCTACAGATCCCACTGGAGGCGGGGGAGCTCAGAAAAGCAGCAGCCTGGTGGCTGCTGGTGAGGGAATTGGAGGGCACAGACATGGCCCTGAGCATTGAACCTCCCTGATGCAAGTTACCGTGTTCCTGGGTGCTTTCTTTAATGAAGCATCACCAAGAAATGCTGTCAGGGAGGCTGTGAAACGTGAATTCCCTGCCCCAACCAGGGGCTAGGGCAGAAGAGCTGTGTGCTACCTGCAGCTCATTGGTTAGGACCCATCCGCAGGGCTATTTCTGCAGTCTGGGCATCCTTCTGGTGGATGTGGACGTGTGGCTTTGTGTGGCTGGGTTGGGTTTGTCCTGCAGGACGTGGTGTCCCTCCTTGTAGTGCCGCCTTGGGCACGGTCTGGTCCCTCTGCAAGGCACAGCAGGGGGGCTGCGTGGGTCCCCTGGGGTCCTCTTTCTGGGCACGGGCTGTTAGCATTCAGATGTCACCCAAATCCCTCTTTTTTTTTTTGAAGAGTGACCCCGCAGTGCTTTAGGGCGGCCGCTGGAAGGAGCTGACGTGGGTTTGGGCACCCAGCTAAGGCGCCCATCCTGTGTACTTGTGCTGGAGTTGTTTTGAAAGTGCTTTTGCTGAATGTTTCCCATGGATTTCACCAGAACTGGTAAATCTGTAGGTAGAAACACACCTGTGAGATGCCCCTGTGCCCCTGTTCTCATGTTCTGGGGCATAACTCCTCCCTCCCTCTGTTCCAAACCCAGGGGAGGAACCGTGGCTCGGAGCCTGTCCTTCCCGGGCACAGATGCAAGATGAGGAACCTCAGCAGATCCCCGCACCTGGCACCGGGCAGGATCTGAGCCTCAGGGCACGCACTGGGGCTGGGAACAGGGAGGTTTGCAGCTGGCTCCGAGCTGTTGGAAAGCTCTGGTCCTGCTGGCTGCGTGCTCGCCTCCCTTGGGGCCCGGAGCAAGATATCTGTTACACGCACAGCCCCGGCTGCCCGCTCGGCTGCTGGGATTCATCGTCTGTGCTCCTTTGCTAAATTACCCCAGGGACGGGAGACGCATGGGCTTGGAACCAGATCCACAGGCAAAACATCTCGACGGTTGGAGGTAGGGAGAGAGGGAGAAAGAAGACAAAGGAGTCTCCTCCCAGCACATAGTTAAAACCTGTGGCTGTGTTTTGCTTGGCACGGTTTCTTCATTGTGCTGCGCCGAGCGGCCGCTCTCCCCGTCTCCCCAGAGCTACAAGCAGCGTCCCACGGAGATGACTAGATACTCTTGCAGATGGAGCTGCTCAAGGAAAATGTGCCATTGTGTTCGGGGCTATTGTTTCTGCTTTCAATATTAAAGTTCCTTGCGGTTTCCAGGGGACAATCTATCAAGCAGAGCTAACAGGCTGCAGAGAAGATGGAGATGATGAAAACACGGGGATTAAATTTCATACGTTTGGAGCTAAAGCCTCATCTGTCTCGTAGTAGTGCAAGCAGGGGAGTAGCCTTGCGGGTCATGAAACTGCCAAATTAACTTAAGAGTGTCTGTTTAAGCAGGTTTGGTAAAAAAAAAACAGTGGTCATTGCTGCGTGAGCAGCAGAAGCCTCGCTGAGGATGGACTCTGGGTGCAAGATGAGCTGCCCACCGGTGTGTAAGTGGTGTCTGAGAGAGGTCCCACACCAGGAGCTCAAACGAAATGCGTTCGTGTAGATGGGGTCTGTCTGTCTGAGCAGCCCTGGCTCAAAACGCCGATGAGAGCAGCTGTTACATCCTCAAGAGGCAGGACAGGGCATCGCTGCGTGGGACAGATGGGATTCTCCAGCCCCTCGACATCTCAGCTGCCCTGGAGGACAGGCTGGACGCAAGGGAAGTCGCGCTGGCACACAAGCAGGCCCTTGGATGGTAAATCAGTTCCCTCCCTGTGAGGTGCTGTCCTTAGCCTGTGACACTGGGGAGCAGGTCAGGAGGCTTGTAGGAATAAATCGACAGCAGGACAGCGCTGGGCAAAACCAAACCAGCCTGCAGGTCGTGCTGACCTGAATCCTCGGTGTGTAATTAGCGCTAACAGCGAGTGTTTAATTAAGAGCAGCGCTCTGCTCATGGCTCTGCTCATGGAGTTCTCAGCCGCTGGAGGAAGCGGCGATGAACAGAGGTGCCCTTGGTGCTCTGCTCCCTCTGCTTTCGGCGAAGCTCCTGCACTTGCCGCCGTACTTAAAAATGGGACTTGTGCTCTGGCGGCGCTCTCCAGAAACCAGGGAAAGTGTTTGCATCCCCTCCTAAAATGATGAGCCTGCCTCAGAAGCTCAGCTAACTGACCCAGCGGGGCACAGCACCTCTGCCATCTCTGCATGACCTCGCCGTGCCATGTAACCGCAGCGTTCATCTCTCCTCTCTCTTTCTGCAGGCATCACGGCGTGGCCTCGCTTCCCAGGGATGTTGCTGGGGCAAACGCGCTGCAGATAGCGGAGTAACAAGGGATGTAAAACGTCCACGGACAGATGGCAAGGCATGAAGTGGCCTTTGTCCCGGCATCTTCCAGCGCGGTTAAGTCAGACGAGGCCGGTCTGATTTAGCTCTGGGGAAACAAAATGCTTCTGGCGGGGCGCATCAATAGCTGCTCTGTGAAGGGGCAGGGCAGGCTTTCTGAGAAGCTCTTCAGTGATGCACCGAGTGGCTCTGTCATCCCAAACCAGCGCCTCTGAATGTTTTGCTGGTCTGCTTTAGCCACAAACGCCGGGCTCGTTTTGCGGAGCCCGTAGAGAAAGCTGCGTTTCTCTAAGCAAAATGCCCACTGTCAGCCGGGAAGCAGCCTCCCCTCTTCTGATGGATGATGCTGGGGAAACACCCCCGCTCCCTGCTTCCCCCCCTTCTCCTCTCCTGGCTGTTTGAGTTGGATGCTGAAGGGCTTGTAAGATTTCCAAGGTTTCTGGTGGAAATTTTCAGACCTGAGAGAGGCGTTTTCCCCTTTGGGGATTACACCATGCTTTCAGTGTCTGTTCTCTTTATTTTATATGTGTTTTCCTGCTTTTGTTCGACTTTCTCACGGATTGCACGAGATTTAATTCAGAACATATCCTATAACGCTGTAATTGTCAGGCACGTTAGCTGCTTATCCAGGCAGTTTTTACTTTAATTCTTTTTTTTTTTTTTTTTTGATTTCCAAAATAAAAGGGAAGGCAGTTACTGCTGCTTCCTAGCGATCGAATAATGCTCTTCTCTTGCATGCTGTGGCACCACGTAACACCAGGGGAGAGCCAGTGTCTGTGGCTGCCCGGTGTAATCATTCCTGCTGCGTTGGGGAGCTGGTTACTGCGTTAGGAAGCGATGAGTTTCACCTCCTCGTGCTGCCTAGGATATCGGTTATCCACGGGAGTAGCTGACAGCTGGGCTCAGTCTGTTCCATGCCCTCACCCAAAGATCCCCCAGGCCTCTGCGAACCCTGGCTAACTGATGCTGTGCTCAGGAGCAGCTCTGTTTCAGCTCGGTGACTTTCTGAAGGGCTGGGAGCTAGCCAGCCCTCCTGCGGGTTTGTGTCTGGGGGAGCAAAGTGGCTTCTTGTTCCTCGGAGAGAGTAAGGCAGAGGAGGAACAAACACAGGCGTGCCCTGAGCTGGGGTAAGCCAGGTCCTCCCACCTGTGTCATGGATGCTCCACGGATGAGCTCTGGCAGAAGAACTGCCCTGGAACCAAAATGTTGAGGAAGGGATCTTCCCTAACCAGGCTGATGCGAGGTGAACCTGGGGTGAGCGGCTCTCGTGTCACCCTCATTCTTGCTTGGTTTCACCTGCTGACAGAGCTCAAAATCCACCAAAATGTTGCTGTGGTACTGGGCAGGATGAGAGCCGTTTGCTGGAGCTGGGGGCTTGTGAAAGACCACCCTGGATGCTCTGGTTAACCAGGGTTTGCCATGTGCTACAGATGGACAAGCCCACAAGTGGGAGGATGAGCATTTCGGAAAGCCACTGCCAATACTTCCTCCATTTGCTTCCGTCCTGCTGATTTTGAAGGAATTCCTTTAAATTTGGCCTCTGCCTCCTGCTCTGCAGAATGAGGCTCAGAGCATTTGGTGGCTCTTGATTAGATCTCCCGTCACCTTCCTGCGATCTCTCCCAATTTTCCAGCTGCGAAAGCAGAGGCAGAGCCACAGAGAGGCTTAGCCGTGGGAAAGCTCTGGCAGATGGCAGGATTCAACCTGATTCTGGCTTCGCCCTTCCCTGCAAACCACACCGTGTGTAACTCAGGATGGAGCTGATGATGCCGTAACCATCGGTCATGTCAGCAAGCAGCACAGCTGGTTTGCATCTTCAGAAGGAAAGGAAATTGCTGCTGCTTCTCCGGGTTTAATTAATAACATTTTCTATTCTGATATCTTACCTCCCCTTCTCGCCTAAGCTTTCATTAGCCACATCAGGTTCTTTCAAGCGTTTTGGAGTGGCAGATGCTCTACCCCCATCCTGGTGAGGCTGCGAGTTTCATTATCTCCTCTTGTAGATCCCTGGTAGCAGCACTGCTTTTTTTCAGTCTCATTTGCAGCCTTCTTGCAGAAGGGTGCACACAGCACCACACTTGTACTGATGCCTTCTGTCCTCTACCCCATGAGCTGGCTTTAGCTCCTCGTTGCTTTTTGGGACTCTGAGCTCAGATGAGCCACACGAGCTTGCCCACTGTGCCTGGTGCCTACCTCTCCTCCTGTACCTTACCTTCCATCCTCACGTACTTTACTTTTCAAGTCCAGCAGTGGCTCGGTTCGTGCTATTGTTGGCTTGCCTCGTTTTTAATGAAAAGCACGTTTCCTGATGAGCACTTGGGAAGAGAGAAGCCGATCTGCCTCTCTGCATTCAGCGTAGGAAGAGTTGCAGCCTTGGGACCACTCGAGGGACGGAGTGTAAGGTGGCAAACTTGACGGGGTTTCTGGGGGCACTGTGTCAGAAATACGCTGTTCTCGGTCTCGCGGTCATGATTTGCTTTTCATCAACTGGCTATTTTGCTGGGACGAGAGTAAATCAGACACTGCGGAGAGGGAGAGAGGCCCCATCTCTCTGCAAAAGGCCGGAGTCCCGCAGCCCTGGATGTTGTTTCGCTTCCCAAAGTCATGGGTTTGGATGAAAGTCATGCTCAGGGTCTCTGTTTGTTAGAATAAACCTCCTGTGACTGCAGCATTGACCTCCTGGGGGACTTTGATTTTATCTGTGCACAAGGCAAACCTACATCCACTTGAAAGGACCCAGCGAGATATGCGCTCTGATAAGCGGTTCCGTGGGTGTCCTAATTTGCTCGTTTTAAGAGGTGTGGAGAACTTCCCTCTTGTGACTGGGGGAGAGTTAAAACTGCTGCAGGGAAGGAAGGGCAGGAATTAACAGCCCAGCAGGAAACTCCAGCTTCAGTCCATAGAGTAAGGCATAAACGGTGATCAGGTACTGCCTATGGGTTAGTTTTGGAGAGTTAGATTTGGTCACACGCTTCCAAAACCTTGAGACCAAATCAAGAATGAATTTCCACTGCCAAATGCTGCAGGATCAGGCCAGCAAGCAGTTTATGTTCGTGTTCCCCTCACTAGCTGGCTTGCAGCAGAGTAAAAGTCTGATCTCTTGCAGAAGACAAGTCACCCCTTCGTCTCAGGTGCTTTTCGTCCTTACACCTAAAAGAGAAGGAGATGTTGTTTTGTGCAAGTTTAACCACGGCAAATAAAAGGCGGTAAGTCAATAATTACCAGGAAGCTGCCTGGCTTCTCATCTCCAGAGATGTTCCTTGGAGCGTCTCAAAGGAGGCTTGTTTTAGTTCGTTTGGTTTTTAATCAGGTGGCACCACCACAAGGCACGGGGAGCTGAATCTGAGTTTCACAGCACAACTGATGGGATGCGGTCGCAGAGGCCATCAGCTGGTGATGGCTGAGACAAATACGATCCTTATTTTGAGGAGCATCTCTTTCTTCACTGCATATTCACCTTCTTGGGTAGACGTGGTCTGAAGCAGAAGAGATGAAAAGGCAATAGCAGCTTTGCTGGCTGCCTCTCCCTCATTTCCCATGCAACTTAAGCATGCCAGGCAGCTTCCAGAGCTCCCTACTTTTATACCAAAAGCGCAGAGACTGCGCTATTTGTCTTTCATTTTCGTGGCCTTTAAGGATGAGTTTGGATGATGTTTGCAAGTTTATCTTTTGAATTGTAAAAGCTAGAGTGGTTTTTGGTCATTTTCTAACAGTGAATACTGATTCTCAAACAATTGCTCGTCTCCAGGAGCTGGGACTTCAGAAAAGAGGCCAGTCATTATGGGAGGTGATACCACTGAAACCCTTTTCCTCTTCCATCCTCGCCAGTCAAGTGATTTCACGGAGATGTGCAGGTAGTAAGGAGCGGAGCAGGACAGTGCTTGGGGACTGAGCTCATTTTAACGGGCAGCACCTCACACAAGCAGTTCTCTTGATTTTTATTTTGATTAGTTACATTATTATTTACTGACTACTGCCAGTAAGAAAGTCCTCGTGTGGACCACAAGGTTTACAGCAGGTCTTCTAACAGAGCTGAGTGCAGAAGCGAGAACAAAGCTGCTCAGAGCCCAGAGCAGGGCCCTGTGGAGGACTTGCATAGGAAAGCTGTTGGCAAACCCAGCGTAATTTGGGGAGACAGAGCCTGGAGAGGCGGTTTTGGTGGCAAATCATTTGTGGACACACATGTGTTGTGCCAGAAGCAGGGCTGGGGTGTGTTTGTTCAGCCTGCCTCCAGACGCGCTGCCTGTCTGGGTGGGAGGCTCGTTTCCCAGTTTCCATCTCCCCTCCCTGTTCCCAAACGGATCCCCCACCCCGTGCCAGGCTGACAGATTTCTTTCTGCTCATCCCACTGTTCATGCAATCGGAGCCTCCCCGTGGTGGGATTTATGGGTGAGTGTTTGTAAGCAGAAAAACCGAGCGTGAGCTCCTGGAGGTTTGCTGAAAATGCATCACCCACTTGGTTTTCTTCTCTGCCCTAACTCCACCCATCGGGAAGCCTCCACCTCCAGGCTGCCCTTCTTTCCTTTCCCCCGGGATGCTTTTACTCAAGGCAACAGGAGGTGACTTCTTCATGCAGTGAATCGTGTCCCTACCTTGAATGTTGTGTCTCAAACAATTTGTGGAGGCTGCCAGCTCTGAACGGAACAGCCAGGGGCGATAAGTGACAGATATTTATCAGTTTTATGTATATTTGCAAGAAACGTAATGATTTCCTTTCGCGGAAAACCATTTGTCACATGCTAAAGAGTTTTCAACTTCTGGATGCTGTGCAGACATCTAAGTGAACCGAAAATCTCTTTATTGGTCTTCTGCTGTTAATTATCCTCGTAGGGAAAGTGCTGCCACTACCAGGAGGAGCTTCTGTGGTGCAGCCCGCAGCTCCCTGCATTTCGGGCCATTTATCTCCACTGGTAGCATCTCTTCTGACTGGAGATGGGCTTGGGCTTTGCCTTAGGGTGCCCCATCACCTCTGGCAGGTTTGGGATGTTTCATTCAGGCCTGTTGCTGTGTATTTTTTTCCCCCACAAGCCCATCTCTTCCTTGTCTTCTGCTTTGTGTCCTTCTCCATGAGTGTAAGGGCAAGGAATCCTGCTTGTCTGGGATTTTAAATCTGATTTGCGCTGGTTTTGCACAGCAGAACCGATCAGGGAAGTGCCGGGGAAGGATCTGTGCTTCTTTCTGTTTGGCTTTGACATCCTGAAGGGCTTCCTGCCCTGCAGAGCTGCTGGGCAGTCACTGCCTCCCAGTCTGTTGCAGGTTTTCCGTGTCATTAACACTCATTCACACAGCCGTAGTCGTGCTGGGAGTGCTTTTCTAGGCATTGAGGAGAACAGCTGGGTACAGAGGCCGGGACATTACTGCTGGCCTGCTGTTATGTCCTTGCACAGATCCTTTGTGGGATCTCTGTAAGTTCCCCATCTCACGCCACGGATTCAGCTGCTGGTTCCATCCTGATGGTCCTGCCCAGCTGCCCAGCACTGCCCCATTTCTCTTGCTGGGGCAGGGCAAATGCTCACTCCTTGTCTTTAATTTTCCATGTTGCCCATTGGGATATTGCCCGATACATCAAAGAAGACGAGAAATCTGCCATACATCCAGGAGATTTCACCCTTGGGACAGGCTGTGGCCCCATAAATCGCACCGATGGCCTCCGGAGAACCTGTGCCACCCCCAGCTCTGCCATCCCAGCATAAACGAGAGCCGGGGCAGCGTCGTCTAGGAAAGCTTAGCCAAACTCTTCCAGCTGTCGCTTGGTGTATCTATTTTCCTGATATCCACCCTTTAGATAAATAGAGCTGTTGTACACATTGCGACGCTCTTGATGTGGTTAGCAAGGCTTGTGTTAGCCAAGCTAATCTAACTCCAAGAATAACCATGAGAATTTGACTGTATCGCTTCCAGCCTGAATAAGTCACTGTGCAAGTAAGTGAGAATCCTGGCTCAAAGTGGAGGAGCAGGGGAGTTTGGAGTGAATCGCTGGGGCTTTTCCCCCTCCCCTGTGTTTCTTTGAACAAAACCGCTGCCCGTGGCTGTCCTCAGACACCCGGAGCTCCATCTCCAAGAAAACAAAATTTCCCATTTTCAATAAAAATCGTGGCTCTGGAGGTAGAAAAGTGAGTTAGTGAGCAATCCGCAAAGCTACGCTCTATTTATTTACCAGGCTGGCTCCCTGATGGGGGAACATGTGGGATCTTTTAAGTTTTTCTCCTGCGCAGATGTTCCCTCTGCTCCCGAGTTTCCTCTTGATCTTTGCTTTCCCGTTCCATGTGGGGAAAATGCCGGGGATGTTGTGTGCCGCGGGAGAGGAGAAGGGCTCTGTGTGCTTCAAACAAAAACAGTAAAATAAAATAAAATGTGTTTTTTTTTTTTTTCTGTTATAGCAAAAAAAATAATATTTCTTAAAGGAAATCTCTTGAGGTAGCAGAAGGGTGGGTAGCTCAGACGGCCTCGCTGTTGGACACACAGGGCTGAAGAGCCCCCCCCCCCAGCCAGCTTTTGGTGCCAATTTGGGTGTTTGCTTTGGGCTGCGTGTGGATGGAGCTCAGGTGAGAAGACAGGGGTCTTGCAGGAGGGCTTGGCTTCCTTCCTCAGGGCCTGCAGGCTGTGGGATGAAAGACATCGCTCCCAGTCTGCTGGGAAGGGGTGACTGGGCTGCTGGGATCCCTGGAAGGTAGCTTCTGGTTGCTTGGACAGCAATTTTAGCTAGGCAGGAGGTCTGTCACAGGGACAGGTAAAATCTGCCTCTACCAACCCGGGCAGGCTGTGCAGTAGAGACAAGGCGCATTTGTGATGAAGGATGAGAGCCTAATTTTAGGAGCGTGGCAAGGCCAGGCTCAGATGTCTGCCCTGGCCCCATCCCAGCTCCTGTGCGCTGCCAGAAACTTGCCCTCCCTTTCTTGGAGTGAGCAGGATCGTATCGTCGTGTCCAGTCTCCTCTGCAGCTGGGCAGAGGGGTTCCTGCAGTTGCTTTGCTTTGCTAATCCTCTTCCAAGCCATACACGGGCCAAGAAATCCTCTGTCCCTAAGCAGCCACTCTGCCTTCCCCCTAAAGCGTTTCTTCTGTTTCCTTTGCAGATGCAGCTTCTGGACAAGTTCCCCATCGAAGGAGGCCAGAAAGACCCCAAGCAAAGAATCATCCCTTTTCTACCAGGTAATGCTATGACCAAAGCCCTAAAGAAGATGGGTGAGATACTGTCTGCAAAGTTAAAGCAATGCCTCTTTGGCCTGAGCTGCTGTCCCTCTGACAGCTTTCAGAGAGGGCTAGACGTGATGGATATCCTCTCCTCGGGGTAGCTGCACGCTGCCAGCAGCGATTGTGGGGCTGGCACGGCGCGTTGAGCCAGACCGCAGCGTGCTCTTGGAAATGCTGGCTCAGGCCAGCTCCCCATTGTCTGACTGCACGATTCTGGCTGTTGGCTTCAAGTTTGGCTCGCGGCACTGAGCGTGAAGATAAATGGAGTATTTTCAGCCTGTTAAAAGGTCTTTTCTGCCTTTAGCCGTAAAAAGGAGATCCCAGCTCTCCCCCAAAGGTCTGTAAAGACAAGCTGGGATGGGAGGGCTCAGTCCTCTCCAGGAGTGTGCCGCGGTCCCTGACGCTGCTCATAGGCAGAAGATCTGCTCCAGATGTGTGGCGAGCGCAGCTCCGGGGCTAGCAGGGAGCAGGGCCTTGGAAAGCAGCAGCACAAATACGTGACGCAAGCGTTGGAGCCACAGCAGGGCAGCACGGCAGCCTGGCAGCCTCCACGGGCCTTCTGGAAAGCAGCCCCAGGGATCAGGGATTGCTCTCTGCAGCTCCCTGTGCAGCATCCAGATCCTGTGCAGCCAGGGGGAGGTGGTGTTGCCCTCAATTTCCAACCTGGAGTGAGAGGAGCCCAAGGTCAGGCTCTATTTTCAGCTGTGCCACCAGCAAACTCGTAGATGAGTCAGGTTGTGAGATGTCTGTACTGTGTGCACGGGTGCTGCTTGCCTGCTCTTCTTGCTGCTGAGCATTTTGAGATCCCTAAAAAGCACCACACAGGTGTTGAAATGACATTGGGGGAGGTGCTGTAGGAAAATCTGTCTGTAGGTAAAGGTTGTTCCTCCTCTATTGACTGCCACTGGCCGATTTCTTTTACTTTGTCTTAAAAAAAGTGTTGGCTGAGCGCAGGTCGCTGCTGCTGTCTGCCTGCAGTTCTGGGTGATGGATGTCCTGGTACATGGGTGGGTGATATTTGCGGAGGAGCAGATCCATCCCATATGCCCGTTATAACACTTCCCACCCTCCCAGAACACGAGGGAGATGGTGTTGCTGTGTCCTTGGGGGGAGAGTTGGATCTGGAGAACATTTGGGTTGACTTAGTGTCCGAAAGAGAGGAGCTGCCAGCAGAGACTGGACCTCATCTGCATTTAATTTAGAACCTATATCACAGGTATTTTACCTTTGATACAGAATCTCTGCCTCTTTCTTGTCGAATTGCTGAAAAGCCCTCGTTGCTTGATCCAGCAACAAGGTGACTCAGCTGAATGGCAAACCACGTCCAACTCTGTTAAACGAACTGGCTGCTGTAATTACAACGTGCCTGGCATTTCTGCTGCCGGAGCTGCGGATCGCCGAGACAAATACCTAGCTACCAGCTATCTTAATTAAAAAAAAACACAGCAGGGCAGATGTTTGCGCTTAAATCTGAGTGTTAGGAAGGTGCTGTGATCTTGCTTGCTTGTTGTGGGCCTGATGCAGCCAAGTTGGAGGGACTGCCAGCTGCTGAGTGCCCCGGGCTCGCCATCAGCTCTGTTTTGGAAAGCCGACACACAGCAGCCCGAGGCACTCCAGCAGGTCTGCAGTGCCGTGGTGCTGTCCTAAAAGAGGTGATTTTGGGGGTTTTTGCTTTACGCACAGGTGACAGCCCCCTTTGCGCTCACTGCTGCTGTTTTGCTGGGGTGGTATTGCTGCAAATGACCAGGCAGGGCTGCCTCCCCGCTGGGGTAATCAAGCCTCATTATTTGACTGTGCTGAAACTCCTGTACCTGTAGGAACAAGAAAAGTGTACCAGAGTTCAGAGCCTTGCCCTCCAAGGAGAGGCCACAGCAGGGAAGGGCACTTTTCCTTTCCTCCAGACACCTTTTTTGTATTGTCTATCAGTTTATTTCTTCAAATATATTCCCCTCTTCCCTCCTACACAAATAAGGACTCTACAGCCTCATTGCCATGAAGCGGAGCGAGGAACAAGAAGTCCCGTGGGTTATTTTATAGTTTTATTTTACTTCCTGAGGCTCACCCTGCTACCCTCAATTTTTTGTGATCTCTTTTTTTTTTTCCTTTATCATACTGAGAGGGAAAAATTTGCATTTTTATTCCCTTCTCCCCATTGTATCTTCTTATCAGTTCTTCCTTTCTTCTCTCCAATTTCCCTTTTACTGTTGGAAAAGTCTTCATCGGGGCAGAAGAGGCAGAAAAAAACCCCACATAAGAAGATCTTTGTGGAGAGGCCAGAGAGCAGGACGTATTTGCTGAGATGGTGATACGAGATTTTTGTTAGGGAGGATGAAAGGAGTTTGTGGAAGAGTTAGGATAAAATTTGCCACAAAACCCCATTTTAGACCAAAGACAATTTGTAAAAAGGCAGAGATGAAAAGCACTTTTTGGCTGTAGCAGTGGGACTGTCGGCTGAGCCCACATGAGAGGCACTGATTTCTCCCTCACCTCTTCTGCTGCCGTCTCTGAAGGGCAATCTTTGGAGGGTGGACTTGGAGCTTTGCTCCCTCCCCGTCAAATACTTTTCTATCTGCATCAGCAGGGAGAAGAGGCTACGGATTTGTCCTCCCTTCTTCTGTCCCCTTTGTGGCCCGACGCCGTGATGGGGTTCCCTGGGGACACACAGGGGGGGAAGACGAAGGGAGCTGGTGGGCTGGAGCAGGCGAGGTCTGCTCCTCTTTGCTGCTTCGTTTTGGCCTCATTCCTATTTTCTCCTCCTGCTTTTGCACCTGAGCTGCTACGAGGGAGGAAAGCACGGCGCTGCTGCTCCTCTCCTCGGCGGAGGCGAAGCTCCAGACGGTGCTGTTGAGGAAGAGCCCTGCTTTCTCCCCGAGACACGAAACGCCCCGGCACCATCTGGAAAGGGTCCCTGGGGCAGCGGGAGCACTTTGGGGCTTTGCCCCCCGGCCCAGCAAGGAGCAAAGCAGGTTTTGGGGGCGCGAGGCCCGTCTGAGGGTGACTGCAGCCTTGCGTGCGCCAGGAGGGCGGTGGGAAGGGCGCGGCGGCGGCCTCGGGCACGGGAGGCGATGGCAGCGCCGCCCAGGCACCTGGGGCCGGCCGGGGAGCGCAGGCGGGAGCCTCCCTCGGTGCTGCACAATGCAGGAGGACAGGACGGGGAGTAACCTCCAGCAAACGCCGGCCGGGACCTTCCTCGCCCCCGTTCCTGGCCGCTCGCAGGCTGCAGCGGGGAGGTAGAGCTCCTGCCGATGAACTGCATCCCAGGTGGCTATGTCTGCTTCTGTTTCGGTTCGGGGTTGTGGTTTTGTTGTTGTTTTTTTTTTTTTGTCTTTTTTTTTTTTTTCCCCTTTCAAATGCTGTCGTTTCTCCGGGGAGGAGGAAGCTGAGGAGAAAGGCTCGGGCCAGGTTTGCAGCAGGATTTTGTCGGTGGTGCCGAGCGGCTGGGTGCGCTCCAGCTTGGCTCCGTCTGTCTGTCCCCGGGCTGCAGGAGAAGCAGCGTCTGGTCAGAGATCCTGGCAGGTTGCTCTCGTGCTGAGGCAGAGAGGACGGGCTCACCCCACTAACTGAGGCTGTGGTGACCTTTGGATCCTGCAGTTCCCCTTCCACCCGTGTAAATCAAGACCAGGATCAGCAAAATTAGGACGTGGCCGCGTATAATTCTGTCAAAGGGACTGAATTTCAGCCGTGGTTGGTGCACGCAGGGCATTTTCTGCATTTACTCTCCCCACCTCGTGGAGGCAGAGCACACGGGGATTTCAAAGAGCACTCCCTCCCGGTGGTAAGGAGGACCCGTAGAAATCACAGGGATATTCCAGTTACCGGCTCCTTTTTCCTTTGAAGAGGTTGTTGCTAGGTGGCATTTACAAGGAAATGCATTCCTCGCCCTAATTCTTAGAGGGATTTTCTGAGCGGAAATATATTTATTTAATTTCAGGCTTGTTTTTGGCTTTTGATTATCCTCTCCTGCAGCAATCTAAGCCCGAGCAGCAAGGTATTAGTGAGCTCTTTTAACTTTTCTTTAGCATCGTTTTGAATCCCTGACCCTCATTGAAAGGATCAGCATTGCAGCAGCTCCGAGCCAGGCAAAAAATAGTTTGAAGGTTAAACCAAAAAAAGAAAAAGGGAGAGATCAGATGAAGTTTTCTTAGAGCATTCGTATCTGACTTTTTGGATTAAATTATGGATTAAGTCATCCTAAACAGCGTGCCTTTTGTACGCAGGTGTAGTCTCTGCAGGTTTGATGGGCATGCACCCAGACACGTCTCAGCTGGCTGCTTTGCTGAGTAATGCCCGAGTGCTACAAATAACAATCAGCCCGGGTAGGTAACCAGAGGCACTCCATGGCCTCCTGAATCCGAGGCAGCAAACATTTCCCCCAGAAAAGATCTGCAGTGCAGCAGCAGGTTCACTGAGGGAAGAGGTCCTGGACAGAGCCTGCTGCGTGGATCCAGCCCCTCGCAGCCTGTGGGACAGGGGGCTCCTGGTGTAGGATGGCTTGGGAGAGCCTTGTGGAGGCCGTGCCATAATGCACGATAATTTCCTTTTAATATAGAATTTGTCAGTTTTCATTCCCGTTCTTTGAAAAGGAAGGATGTCTCCAGCTTTAAGATGAACTTATAGTTGGGCTGAGGCAGTGTTAGCCAGACAGCTAACGGGTCCTTGGCTGGTTTCCACTCCGGCTTATTTAGGACTGGCTGATAAAAGGGCGATGCTGTGCCTCTGGTGAGTTACTCTTCAGAAGCTCCTATTGTTCTAGAGAGCGGTTGCTATTGTTTCTTTCTATTTTCTGCTTTGCTAGGAGAGCTATTGCGGAAAATTCATCTCCTGTCTCTTAGCAGAGGAGAATGCATTTCCTGGCGGCTCCAGGCTTGAAGGGAAAGCGAGAAGTGCCGGGAGGAAGCGGCTGTTCCTGGGCCGAGCGGCACGAGGATTGATGGTTTTCAGGGGGGCAAGCGGCAGGATTATTTTCTTCAGATCCCGTGGAGATATTTTTAGGGTTTAAGTCTTTACGGTTGTCAAGCGTGAGGTCATAGGATGCCCTTAGGCTGCTGCGGGTTGAAGAACCTGCAAAAAAAGAGGAAGGAGCTGCCGGAGCTGTGAGGAGCCCCACAGGTGTACCCAGCCTCTTTCAAAGGCACCCTCAGGCCTCCTGGAGGCTTTGGGCATTAACAGGGCTTGAGCCAAAGGCCCAATTTCGTTACAAAAGGGATCAAAAAAATGGTGGAGAGGGTGAGTGAGGTTCTTCGATTTCTGAATAAAGCCGGGCACTGACCCTCTTGCTAGCTGCGGTTATTTGCTGCCAGGACTTTTCTCCCCGAGGTCCTCTGTAGCTTCAGCTATCCACTCGTGTGGAGACACAGTGTGAGCAGAGCCCAGCACGCATGTTGGAAGGGTTTGGGTTTGATTTCTGGAGGTACTTTCTGAAAGACACCTGCCCTTCCACATTTAGCGGGGAAATGATGGTGACTTCTGCCCAAGTACGTGGTCCTTTTTTACCTCTTTCAACCCTTCTGAGTTCTTTTTCAGTGTGTAAATCCCAAATCTACAATCCAGCAACTGAAATGAAGAGCCCATTTGCTACCCATTCTGGAGTAGCAAACCCCTATAGAATATTTTTCTCCTCCCTTACATGTTAAGAGCGCAAACAGAAACCACCTTTGGGCAGAAATCAGCATACGCAGAACACGATGTGCCTCTCCTGGACCATCAGAGTCTCCTGATGAGGGTTTTGTAATTACCAAGCCACAGCTTCAAGGGAAAACAAAGGATGGAAAAGTTTTTGTTTGGGGTTTGCTTGAAGCCAGAGCTAATGAGTTTTTGTGTTTTTTTTTCGATGCATGATGCTCAACCAAAAAGGTTTTCAGTGCAGTGTGGCTGCCTGCAACCAGGGCAGCCTTTCAGTGCAGCAGAGCTGCCTGGATTCCTTGGGGAAATATACAGACGGTTTTGCCCAGAAATTAGTTGGATTTCGATTCTTGTTTTTAAAGGCAATAAATAAACACGATTATAGACTTGAAAAGCAGTTTGAGCTGCGCTGGGCTCGTCGTTTCCTCGGGCAGCCGTTCCAGATGAGTGTGCCCTCCACTACTATAATTACTTTTTAAAAATAACTCTGCAAGCCTGTAATCTAAAGTGGCTGGTATGTAGCAAGTCTGAGAGCATTCTGCATTCAGCCCACAGGCTGGGGAAAAGGTGGCTTTATATAAGGGCTTGCTTGTCTTCATCTCTCGCTTGAAATCTGACTTTTTCCCACAATCCATCAACAAATGACCCAGAGAATGAAAGTGCTTTTTAACGCAGGAGGCAGGCTCGCCAGGGACTGCAATGGCTTTGCAGTCCCACAGGCTCTAGAGATTCCCTCTGGATGTTTCTTTGCTGCCAGACCCTGTCTCTGTTGTATTCCCATTTAAGCTGCCTGGGCAATACAGGAGAGCAGAGCCCTGCTGAGATTCGCAGCTAAGTAATAGCCCAGAACTCTGTTTGCATCCGTTTTCATCCCCCTTTGCCTTTTGGCTGGGCCAGCTGATTTATTTAAACCCTCGCATGCTTAAAATAAGCTGCGATTATTTTTTTCCTGAGGATTTGGAAACAATGAACCTGGGAGTTCGCTGCCTGATCACAAGCGATTTCTCCTACTCCGTTTTCTCTATTTACGAAGCTTTTTGGGCGCTGATGTTCTGAAGTGCGCTGTGTTTGCAGACCTTCCTGCTCCACAATGGGGCTATTTTAAGGCTCTCACGAACACGTTTGTTCTTACACATAAGGGGATCCTTACACTTAGGAGTGGAGTGAGGGGATACTGCAGGCAGGGTGTGTTTCCATTCCAGGGAAATAACCTATGGCGGTGCCTAAGCCCCACAACTCTTTTTTTGGAGTTATAGTCCCATTTAAAGGGAAAACTGAACTGGAGAGTGGGAATAACATCGCAATTAGAAAGAGGAAAGTGAGGGTAGGTAGGTGAGGAAAAGAAAGTGAGTCCTACAAAGGGGAAACTCAATCCTCTTGAGCTTCTCCCATTCACTGAGGTGCTAATACAGGCCCCAGGCTTGTGCTCGGGATGAAGGTAATTAATGTTTGCTCTCAGATTTCCTCGGGTCTGCAGCTAAGCACTTTCACCATGTCATTTTCCATCAGGGTTTTGCCACCTCTAAATAAGGAGCAGAAAATGACATTGCTCCTGGTTTTACATCCTCACCACTGGCAGGTTCCGACCCGCAGGTTCCTTCTCCTGTCCGGGGCTGTGAGCGGCACGGGGCTGACCTGGAATAAGCAAAACATCAGCAGCCTGCTCTGGGTTTTTAGCTCGGGTGCTGGGGCTGGAAATCAGGCTGGCTTCACTTCTGCGTGCACCGTCGGGGTGAAAGATGCAAGTGGATGTCACTCTGCCCATCAAACGCAGAGTAGCTTGGTATCCTCTTGGGCAAGCAGGAAAACCACCGGATCAGAGTACAAGGAAAAGGCATTTGCTGCCTGTTCCCACCAGGCAGTGCCGTCACCGCTGGTCTCTTGAAGTCATTAGCTTCCACGATGCGGAGAGGAGAAGGGAGAATATTTCTAGCCTGGTCCCAGCTCCTGCAAAACACAGAAAATGCCAAATTGTGCTTAACACATTTCCTCCTGGGAGGAGAAGTCTCCTCTAGATAATAATCCTTTTAGCAACATCTCCAAAGAACAAAGAAAAAGTCGCGAGCTCGAAATATGCCTGAATTTCCTGAGTGCACTCGCTGCTGCGTGCAGGCAGGAAGCCGTGTTGTTCTGCTATGGATGTTTGCTCTGACGTGACATAAACACAGCGCTGGGTCTCCCGGGATCCTGAACTGACCCGTGGACCAGGGGATGGGGTTTCTCAGCCGTGCTGAGTAGTTGTGCTGCTCCGTGCCTGCTTCCTTCTCCTTCCCAGCCAAATCCGTCCCCTGAAGATGCCGGGTGCACGTGGGGGCAGGCAGCAGAGGCAGATGTTGGAGCCGTGGTGCACGAGGGTGTTAAGCTGCCAGCCAGCAGGGAACTCATTTCCTGCCCAATTATGAAAACAGCTGATCTGTGACATTTTAAGAAGGGGGAGAAAATCCAGGGCAGGGGAAGGAAGGCCCCGGCTATGTAAATATTTACTTTTGCACAATGTCCCAGCCACCCCCTTCTCCCAGGGGCTGGGAGAAGAAGGGGTTGCTTGCTGCTGGGTCTGGTAGGTGGTGACAGGGGACAGGAGAGCCACCAGCGGGCAGCCAGCAGCTGGAGGGAGCACGCAAGCTGCCAAGCAAAAGCTTCCCAACTGGAGCTGGGATGCTGCCCCGCGTGGCACCCCTTCTCCCGGCAGCATCCCGCAGCCAGGGATGTGCTGCTGCAGCACCAGAGCTGCTCAGAGCACCTGCCTGGGCTTCTTCCCACTCCACAGCCTTTAGATGGTGCAGGACTGCACCTTTTTAGCCGTGTTTCTGAGGTGCAGCAGGCTGTGATGGTTGTGTCAACGCAGGGTGAGCTGCATATGAGGAGATGTGCCCGTAACGATGGCACTGACCCGCTGGCTGGTCTCAGCATGTTGTGCTTCCCCGCTGCTGGCTGTGGCACCAGAAAGGTTAAAAGAGGCAGGATTTAGAGATTTGTTTCATGCAAGAGGTTGATGTGGTGTCAGAGATACCTCGAGCCTGTTTGTCCCCACCTGTTTCATCGAGGAAACATTGGCTAAGCTGCCTCCCCAGGACGTGCTCCATCACTCAGTGAATAAACAGCAGGGATTTTGTGTTGCGGGCTAATTCTGCTGCTGGAAATTGTACCCCACCTGTGGTCAGATGACATCTTTTTTTCTTGGAATGGGACCAAGGTTAAGAAGACGAGGAAGGCAGGTTAGTTAAAACATGGCAAAGTCTCTTGTGTGTAAGTGAAGACTGTAAATAAAAGCTTTTCAACTTGGAAAGGGAACTTTAGAGTGATATGATCGGGTTCAATTTCGTCCAAATATTGCTTTATGCCATTAAGCTGTTATCAAGTTTTGGTTCAATTGCGATAGTTTTATGGCTTTAGCGTGGTGGGAACAGTTGCAGCCTTTATGCAACTGCACCATTTTCCCCTGAACTGTTTGCTCTGAAGACTGCTGCATTGTGCAGGAACCCGAAGGTGAAACGGCATGGAAATGAGTAACAGTGGAAGTGACCTTTCCTACCCCTTTGCATTGTCTGTTCCAAAGTAACTACCAAATCTAAGGCTTTACATCGTGAACAATGAGGGGATTTGAATAAGATTATTTTTACATTCTCATTAATGAGTCCTCAAAGTCGGTACTAAAAGTTAAACATTTGGACTTATTTCCTCTTGAGCTGCAGGCATGCCTGATTCAGCAATGTCTTAAGATGATTTGTCAGGATGAGAAAATAAGTCACATCCTTTTTCCTCTTGGGATTAGGGAACCAGAGCAATCCTGTGCCCATAATATTATTTCAGTTGGGTTTGCATAATAGCCTGGAAATGCTTATACTCCATGCAACGCTTTGTAAGTGCGACGTCTGATCCTTTGAAGTTGGATTAATTCATGTCACAGAGTCAGGTCTGCACAAATACAATAAAATACATTTTTTTTCCTAGTGTTTTTTTTTTTACTAGCCCTCATTTCCTTATCTGACTTCCACTGTGGTCCATTAGAAGTGAGTGGATTTGAGTGCTGTTTCTCCGGATATCCAGCACCATCACAGCCAGAAGAGTCCAGTCGCACGTTTGGTGCCCTCACATGTTGGTGTGACCGTGGGTTTAGGAAGGTCCTGGTGCACCAAAAGAGTCTTCACAAAGTTTCAAACACTGCCTGCATGCATGTGTTTGAAAGCCCTGCAGACCTCGAGCGCTTCCACCAAATGGCTGTAGCTGATTCTCTGCGAGCCAAGGTTTTTCACAAGCATCTGGACTCTTATTCCTGGTTTACATTAGAGAAAGTGAGAGAAATCAGCCCCCCGTAATTACTGTCAAGCTGTGAGCTAGGCACATATGTCAATATTTTCAGGGTCACAGCTCAGCTCTTTATTTTTAATATACTTTGTTATTAGTAATCACTTGGGAAGAGATTGAAAATCCCACCCATAAGTTTCTGTAGCGTCGAGCCCACTCAGCCTTGACCTCTGCTCCCAGCAGTATCCTTGGATTTACTCTTGATTTCGGCAGGAGCAGTTACAGCAGGTCCGAGGGCTTTTGCAAACCCTTTCCCTGTGTTTTTCTAGATAAAGCCCATCGCTGTGGCTGCCAGATTGTGTGACACCAGGTTTTAAAAAGACTTAAGAATGAAATCGAACTGATAAGGAGGCTAAGATGCGGTAAAGCCCAGCAAAGTCCATTTGCTTTCTTTCCGAGGGGAAAAAAAAAAAAAAAAAAAAAAAGACTTTCACGAGGTTTTAATTTTCTCTCGCCCAAGTGGAAAAACAATCCGTTTGGGTTCACCATGTGCGTGCACGTTGGGTGTGTGTGGATGCTGCTCCCACGGAGCCCCAGAGACAGCTTCGCCGTGTGCGGGCGTGGGAGCGAGGGGAAGGCTGCCGGGGGCTCGCGTTTAACTTCTCTCCTTCCCCCAGCCCTAGGGTGTGATGTGGGAAATCACTGGGTACGGCTGTATGTAGCCATTAATCCTCCCCACAACTCATCCCTGTTTTTTTCTCTGCTGCAGGTGCTTTAGAAGGAGGCGACGGGAGGTCTGGGCACGCAGGTGGGATAGAGGAGGCTCGGCTCTACCTGGCCTCGTTGCATTTCTTTATTGGGCAAAAAATAGAGACAAGTGGGATTTGCCACATCTCCCCATGGTATATAAAAAGACTAAATCCATCAAACACTGCGTGGCACTCAGGTACTGGAGCAGGAAAGACCTTTAGTTACCCAGGTGCCTGCACTGCTCCCTGTTCCCCTCTGCAGATGTCCCCTGGAGCCGGGTGCTGTGTTGCTGCAGCAGCACCGCTCCCCGCTGCGCTCTCATGGGTTACATTATTCCTCATCAAATCTCTCTCCGTTTCGCTGGAGGTCAGCTCTACTCATCATCTGGCAGGCTCTTCTCCCCCCTGGGCCCCTTTCTTTCGCAATTAGCCCAGATCCTTTGTTCTGCGGTGTCGGCTGGAGGGACGGTGCTTGGGGCAGCCGAAGGAAAGCCGTGCCGGCGAGGGCGATGCCTCCGAGCTCTGCTCCTGCTCCTCTCCCTCTGCTCCTGCCACCAGCTCCCTGCAGGCGATGCTCGCCCCGTGCAGCACCTTTGTCCCCTGCAGTGTCGTCCCTTCCCTGGTTCACCTCCCCTTGAACAGAGAGGCCAGATGTTGTAATCCTCTGGTAAGCCCTAAAATTGGCAGGATTTTCGTGTGTTGTTTCCCTCCTCCTGTTTTATTTTCCTAAGCCTATAGATCGGCTTTATTTCTCCGAAACGTTTCGAGGCTGCTATTCATCCGCTTTTAATTAAGGCGATAGAGGGAATTAGGACCTTCACAGGGGTGGTTCTGGGGATGGCGACGAGTGTTTTTGTTGGTTTTCCTCCCTTCTGAGTAACCGTGTGGAAGTGAGAGTTTGAGTTTAGGCTTCTTAATTACCGGGGAGTTAAATTACTGCGTTATGGTGAGTTGATTCCTCTGCAAGGGAAAAAAATGTTCCTGGCTGCTGCTGCGTGCAATGGCACAAGTAAGAGAGGAGGGCGGGCTGCTTCGTCCTCTGGGGGACAGGAGGGAGTGGGAGCGTGGGCATCAAAGGGCTGAGGGTTGGCACGGGGACGCAGTGGGATCTGTGGCTTTCACAGGGCAGCATGGGGGAGACCGGGGGAACCCAGTCCCGGCCTTTTTCCCACAAGAGCTTGCTTTACAGCAGGCTGCATGAGGCACGGTTTCGTGTGACGTTGGGACCACAATGAAAGCGGGTGGTGCAGGGCAGCACGGATGCATGGCAGAGCAAACTCCTCTCTTTTCATCTTTCTCCATAAAACCCAGCCTCGTGCAAGCAGAGGCTGCTACAGGCAGGGTGTAGGAACCTCCCATTGGCTTACTGGGATCCCAAACTGGGCTTTTTCTGGGCTACAGCCAGCGAAAGCCTCCTGCCCGAGGCACAATTCTTTTGGGTGGACAAGTGAGCGATCCTAAGAGCAGCTCTCAGGCTGACCCAGGGAAGCAGCTGGTTTTTCTGCCCGGAGTGTCTGAATTATTTCAGGATAGTTTTACAGAGCGACAGGCTCCAGCAGGAAATTTTCCGAAGAGCCCGAGCGTCATCTGACCCCGGCTCCTGTTTTCTGAAGTGTCCGTGCGTTCCCGGTGCGTGTCTGTGTGCTTGAAAATCTGACTTTTGTTTCGCATGGGTTGGCTATTTTAGTATGGTGGAAGGAAAGCTATTATCCCGGGCATCAAGAGCATCAGTACGCTTGCAGGAAAACCTGTCTGTACCAGTGGCTCCTTGGGAAGGGGGATAATGGTTTTCAGTCTCCCTAACTTCTGTCTGTTGCTTCTGTTGCTCTTGCCTGTGCTGGTTTCCTGCACAGGGACACAGCTTCTCTTGGCTTCCTCACCCCATAAGCCACATGTAGGGCCTCGTGGTGCTGCAAAGCAGCCAGTGTGGGTGCTTGCGCCCCTTTTTGAAGTCCTTTGGGTCCGTCTCAGTGCCAGCACTTGAGCAGGGGGCCATCCCCTCCAGGCTCCTCTCTGTTTTCTCTCCTCTGTAGCCTGAAGCTGGCTGGCGTTCCCCAGAGGACCAGGGATGCTGCATATGTTTCCAATCTCCGCGTGGCAGATCCAAGCCGTGTTCTCACTCCCAGCAACGAGACACCATCTCTGATGTCAGTCAGCTTGCTTTTCCTCCGTGCTAGTGCCGGGGCCAGACTCAGCCCTCATTAATGCCTTTTGCTTTTGGAAATGTGCACTTCCCTTTCCGCAGCGTTCCTCTATCGCAATACCTTGAAAGGGCCAGCAAGTTTTTGTGTGCGGCTGTTGTGATGCCTGTGATTCCTCGGGGAATTTCAGGTGCTGTGGGTGTAGTCAGTGATGCGTTGGGTAAGTTTCCTGGGGACTAAGAGATGATCTAAAGCAAATCTGACTCGTTGGGCTGACTCAGGAGTGACCCTCCTCAACCACTCCCAGGCAGCTGAGCTGTCTGAAGAGTTAAGTACAAGGGATCAGATAATGCCCTGTGTGCCTCCAAAAATACCAGAAATCAATTAGAACCTTTGCATTGTGTGTATTTTCTAAGTGGTCATTTCAGTGCCCTCTTTTCAAGTAACAGATTTATAACGAAAATCCAACACACTAGCTGAAATGCACCTGTCTTGTCCTCCTGGCACGTGAACACAAATTAATAAACGGTGAGTTAAAATTAGCTATGTGGAAAATAGCAAGCTTTTTTTTTTTAATTTTTCTTTGGATGACACTGAAGTACAAAAGATATACCTGTGGAAAAGAGTAGTTTAGCACTTCTGGGTAAATAAGATGAAAAAGAAGGTACGTGAAAGAAGACCGCTGTATTAACTCAGAGTCATTTAAGGATCTGCTTGGGATTCGAACGGTTCTCCTTCAAGAGAACATAAAATAAGGGCAGTATGCTGGAGAGTGCATACGTAGGCGATGCTCAAGATATATGCAAAACTAAGGTTTGACGCAGCATCAGTGACTGAATGGGGTGGGCAGCCTTTAATGTGAGTATTTCTTGTATTTCTTGCAATCGGGTAGTTTCAGTCTATGGCCTGTGTTTTGTTTTTGCCAGGTGTTAACTCAGGTGCTGTCCGGTGTTTGTGCAGTGGGATGGCAGGTTTCTGCTCTGGGATAAATATTTTGGAAAGTACCTTCAGGTTCCTTGCAGAAGACCTGCTCCTCTCCACCCTTTTCCTTCTGCCCTCACCCCACGGGTTGGGAGCTGACATTTCCCCTCTGCCCTTCTGTGGTGCTGATCCCAAGAAGGGACCCGCTCTCACCCTGCCCAGGGAAAAAACGTGGGGGCTTTTTCTGCTCAGATCTCCGTGGAAAAATGTTACGTGGGGTGAGGCTGAGTTCCGGTCAAACATAAATAGAGTAGCATACCCCAGAATATCTTCTCAGCCTAAATCCTGCTCAGCAGTCAAAAGTCCCAAGTACCAATAAAGTCCCTGACTAATGAACTTTGAATTCACTCAGTTCCTTTGGGTGCTTGGCTAGGGGCACTCATAGTTTCCAGTCATACGTTTACTCCTTCTTACTTCAAGCCATCCTGTTTTCCTTCAGTCTTTCAGCCTTAAAGGAACATTGAGTAACTTTGTGTTCTGCTTTAATGGCAAGGCAAGGCATCCCAAAGACACCGATCTCGTTGGCTTCCACTCCTGCTACCTGCAAACACCTTTATCTCTGGTGCCAGTCGAGGCATTAGTTTTCTGGTTTATTTTCCATCACCCTTTCTGACTCTTTCTCTTGCCCCTTTTCTACTGGAACTGAAAAGAAAACGGGGGTTTTCCAAGCAGAAGTGTTTCTCTGAGTAGGGATTTCTTGTAACTTCTTGTAATTTCTACACAGCAGAGATGAATCAGCACCAAGGCGTTTGCCCTGCACCCCGCATTTGATGGGCAGAGAGGAAGGGATTAAAATTCAAACCTGAACTGAACCTGAACTGACGTTTTGCAAATGATCTCGGTAAAGGGAAGGTCAGCCACAATTTCTGGCCTGTTCAGTCCTGAATCTCTGGAAAAATAAGAAACAACCAGCCTCCAGATTTGTCATTAGCCTGGCACATGGAGGTCTCTATACTATATTCAGTTTCTTGTGCTGCCTTGCAGGAGCTTGCCTGCAGGAATAAGCACCTGCCTTATGGACGTGAATGGGACCTGCTCTGCCATTCATACCTTGCATACCATTCTTTGCTCTGTCATTCATACCTTGTCACGTATCGTTCAGAATTGCAGCCTGGCACTGGCCCTACATCCCCATGGACCTTGTGCCCAGCCGGAGCACGTTCAGGTGGACACCCTGCCATATGCTACAATCCAATTTTTGGGCAGTGCCATGTTGGTGTATTTGACCTGTTTCATCGTGGCCAGGTGGGCACTGCATAAAAGTATCACCGGGCAGGGAAGTATCTCCATCGTCGGAGTCTAACACAGTGAATTTTGAACGGCAACACTACACCTCAGATTATCACTAGGGATAAAGAAGAATCCCACGTCCAATTGACCATGGCAAATCCAATTCAAACTGCAAAGGGATATTTTTCCTCCCATTAGGCAGAATGTGATTAATTTCCCATGTGGAAAATTGTTCCAGACAGACGTGCTCGTAAATTATGGCAGAAGAGATCCTATTACTGCAAGCTCCATCAAAACCTACTGTGCCTCCAGAAATAGCAATAAGAAGATAATTATATTAACAGCCTTTGTTGTTATTTGATGTATGGCTGACATAGGCTGTAAGCTTATTTTCTGCCAGATTGGAGCCTCCATTTGAGGATGGATGCTTTGATGTTTGTGGACATGAACAATAACCCTTGGTTTCTGACACTTGAAATTAAAATTGTTACAGGAAAGTTTTTAACTGGGTGATTGAAAGCCAATAGGTGCAAATGAGCCCGGAGTTTAAAATGTCTCCTCTGGGGATAAAGACTTAAAAACTTCTTATCTAAAAGGAAACTCAATTTTACCAGCCAGGATTCTTGAAGGAGCTGTGCTAGGCTCTGTGCTGTTCAACCCAGGATCTGTAAAAGAGGGTAAGTGATATGACTAAAGTAGTTGGTCACACGATTACTCAGGATATTAAAATTTGGAGCTGACTGCAAAAAGCTGGAGGAGGATCTCATGCTATCGATGGCAGAAAGGCAGTTCAGTGTTGGTAACTACAAAGCAATGCTGTGGAGGGGAAAAAAAAAAAAAAAGTTGTTGCAATCCAGGGATGAGATTTCAGTAGGTCTGAGGATGATTCCACAAAAACTCCATCTCACTAGTCAGCAGCAGTCAGAAAGCCAAATGTGGTGTTGTAAAGAATTAGGCAAAAATGGAGAACAAAACACAGAGCTTCAGCTGCGGAAATCCACGATTTCCCCACACGGTGAACACCATGTGCAGCTCTCGTCATTGCCTCTCAAGGAAGGTGCAATAAGCTAAGGTGCTGAGAAGGGTGACAGAGGTGGATTGGCTTCTGTACGAGGAGAGCAAATAGATGAGAAATCTTCAGTCTGGGACAGAGGTGATGGGTGGGTTAGTGTAGAAGTTTGTGAAATCATGAAGGATTTGAGAGAGTGATGGAGACATGATATATCTTTTTTTTTTAAATTCTCTGAATGCAAAAACCAGGTGCAGCCTGTGAAATTTGGAAAGCAAGCCTAAAGTGAACAAAAAGGAGTATGTAATCACATGCCAGGTGACTGAATTAGGAAATTGATTTCCAGACATCTCCATGTCTGCAATATCCACGGGTTCAAAAAAGAACAATTTTTGTAGGATATTTTCTAAAAAATATGTTCTAATTCAGAAGATGTCTGAAAAACTGATGTGCAGTGATGGGGAGTATATATCAAGAGACGGATCCCATTACACATGTCCTGTTCCTTGAGTTTCTTCATCTTTTACTGGCCACTCTTGCAGACAGGGAGCTGGATTACAGCTAGACCTTCACCCCAACCAAATGTGACATTGACATCACTGCAACAAAGTGGAGTAAATCTTCTGTCCCTTGTCTGTGTGCTGAAACAACCAGTGAAACTGCTTTCTTGAACTTCAGCAGCTAGACACGTGGCTGGTTATTCCCACCTAGAAATGGAGGAGATGGCATCTGTCCATTCGCAGCCCTGTGCCTGGAGACCACAAGTCTGCAGGCTGGCCCACCCCAGAGGGGTTATCTGAGGTACCCAACAGTGGGACTTTATCCCTCTGGCCAGCCCTGCGTAGCGCTGCACACCAGGACACAAAGGCAAACAGCGTTTGGGGAGCTGCCATTCCAGTGCGGTGGCACCGAGGGAGAAAGACCAGTTTGTTTGGAGGTGTGTATTTTGCTAGCAGTCGGGCCCGTTTGGCTGCTCCGCGTCTCTCCGTGGCTTCAAATGCAATTAATCAGGGCCCGAAAGGGTAATTATCAGCTCACATTCCTAATTCAGATTTCTGTGCCTATTCATTTTGCTGTTTTTTCTTTAATTCAGCAGTAAAGCTGGGGTTATTTTTATGTTTTTATGCTTCTGGCCCAGTGATCCTTATTAAAAATAAAAAAATAACAAAACATTAGTTTCCAGCCTGCCTTTTTTTTTTTTTTTTTTTTGCTTCTTCCTGGGCAGTAAAAAGGACAGAGTAACCATGAAAGGGAAACGAGAGCGTGCACAGTCCTAGGGCCCTGCTGTCACCTTGGCTGACGGCACTTTTCCTTTCAGGGGGCGAGTAATTGGTGAGGACGTTAATCCCTGAAAGAGGCTTTTGATTCTGCAGCCGTGGATGGGAAAAGCTGCCGATACCTGACAGGGCTGCTTTCTCCTGTGTTCAGATGTGTGTGAGTGCTCTCAGTCGGGCAGCTGATACGGAGCAAGTGGGGAGAGCTGGCACCCAGGGAGGTAACGTGGGTGGCTTCATGGTCAGGAGTTAAAGAGGAGGTGCTGCTGGACCAGCATGGGCCTGACCCCACAGGCTGTTTTGTAAGGTGTGTTAAAAAGGTGTGTCTGGAACCAGAGAACAATGCCCTGGGTTTGAGATGGTGTCGTGGGCTGCAGACGAGCCTCCCGTCTCAGAGGCTGCCTTTGGTCTGGTTGTTGTTTGGTGACCTTCCTCCCTGTCTTAGCCTGCTGAAAATTCAGCTTAAAACTAGTCCGAGCGTTAAGCTTTTAGCTTGGAGGGCTCTGGGAGAGCACTTCTCTGTGCAAAGAAAGAACAGCGCTCTGTTTTGCAGAGCACAGGGGATTTTGTTTCTGAATACTGCTCTCTGAAACCCTAGCTGTTGATTTCCAGTCTCTGACAAGCACAGACACCTAGTTATGTTTGCCGCCGGGTTGTTTGTTTGTTTAATTTCTGTGTTAATTGGTGCCTTCCAAATACCACAACTGCTCTAAGGAGCAGTGTCCCTGCCAACCTGAGTGCTGAATTTCACCTCCTGTAATGTGGGACATGTGTACCTGGCAGCTGACTTAATCGAGGTCGACCATAGGAGAGAATTTTGCCTCTTTTATGGCAGAGATTGAGGATTTGTTTTTGATTAGAACAAATGTTTAAAGAGGATTTTCTGGCCCTGAATGTTACTTTAGATGTACTTTTACTCTACATCTCTACATCCTACGGTTTCATTCTACATCCCCCTACAGCAGAGGGATCTATGGACTGACTTCATTGCTGTCATTAGCGTGTGCTCATTCTGTGATCCTGTGAAGTCACCTTCATTTCCCTACCCCTCAACCCCTACCTGCCACATTCCTATGCCATATACACCGTAGCACCGAGTTATTGCAAGACCTACCTCCTAATAATAATAACGAGAGACTTTGATCTATGTGGCGTGAGTGCAAATATTATTTTATTCACAGCTCCGGCTCTCAACCAGCACAAGGGTGGAGCCTCCCAGGCGGCGTTACTGCCAGTCACGCCAAAGGATGTGGCTCGGACCTTACTCTGCTTTTCCAGTGTAGTTTGGCAAGGGTGCGGTGCGAATCCACCTCCCTCCAGCGACCTCGCTACAAGGTCTTTGACCTTGCACGAGAAGGTAGTCTTATAAGGGCTTGTAAGATAGTGGAAATATTTTAATAGGCTGAACTCCTTAAGGCCTGTGATTGAGAAGATTGAGCTGGGACCATATGGTCCTCTGCTGATGGTCCATCCCACCCGTGTCAGGAAGGCTCCTGTTGGCTTCAGCAGATCCCCGTGAGACAGGTCAAAAAAACACACTGAGCGTGGTTTTTGAAAGAGCAGAGGAAGAGTTTAGTTAGTGCAGCAATAGGGACGTGGTCTAGCCCTTCAGGAAGAGCATTTTGGTGAAAAACATTTACAGAATCATGTGAGAGCCTCTTGCCTTTTTCCACTCTGCAGGACAAGCTGCAGTAGCTCGGATGATATGGGCATGTTGACCAGCACGTATGTAACACAAACAGGGGCTGCTGGTTCCCAAACCTGTTGGACCAACGAACAGTGATCCACATCATTCCCACACTGTCCAGGGAGAAAAGCAACTCTTGAAAATAGCCATGAAGTAGCCATGCAGACTGTCTGTGGACTGCTGATGAGTTGGAGATCAAGGTTAGGAACCACTAACTACCTGGGTGAAAGCAGGATGCTGGTGTCAGCTGATACAGAAGATAAATCAAGTGTTTGAGCACAAGTGATAAGATGTAGTGGTTGGCGTATTTCTCATCAGTTTGGTATAAGGTCTTGGAAGTTTGTTACTGAAGCCCTGATGCTTCCATAGGTCAGACGATTTGGTCCTGAAGATTTGTAAACAGATCTTTTTAGAGGATGTTCAAAGAAACTCAGGGTGCAGTGGCTGTGTAAATGTTCAGATTCTTATCTTAGGGAAGAAGTATGCATATAGGCAAGGGAGATGCTTTGGATCTGCATAAGCTTTCCTGTTTTTCCGTGCCTCTTTTTTGTGGTGGAGCAAAGCCTGTATGCAAAGAGGGGGATACTCCCGCATTCTCTGCGTGGGGAAACCCTGCTGTTTCCTAAGGCAGTGTTTCTTAGATGTTTTGAAAATGTGACCCTCTTTTGGCTCCTTGTCTTTGTGGGACTCTGAATTATCATCAGCTTTGTTCCTCCAGGTGAAGGAGTTGCTGTTGTTGGCTGGCTGCAGGTGTAAACACCATTCTCCTCCTCCCTTGTGACAAACTGACTGCTTTCTGCAATTAAAAGCACTTAGCTCTTGGCATTCTCTTTGCATTGTAACACTGACAGCTGGTAATTACAGAAGAGTTCACTTTCCATGTTGGAGAAGCTGAGCTGTGCAGTTCCAGGAGGCACCAGTTGCACTGCAGAAACTGAAGACTTCACTCCCTGAACGAACAGCCCAGCACTCTGCAACCATTCCCAGACTGGGAAGTTCACTTGTAAGGAATCTGGGCACCAGTGCTCAGGTTGACATCCTCTTGCGTGAGGCAGATGCTTTGCTTGGTGGTACTCTGGTCATCTTTGTGGGTTTGTTGGTGTGTGCAGACCAATAATGTCCAGGAAGCCATCCCACAGCATGAAAAATGAAAGGGTAACTTCACAGCCTGCCCATACCAGACCAAATGGTGCACAATTTGCCTGCATCACGATTTCTGCCTTTCTTTAGAGAGGTGGGAGACGTGCAGCTGGGGCAGCTGAAGAGATGACAGGAGCAGCGGGTTGTTTGGGTGATAGCAGCAGGACACAGAGCAACATGAAGTAGCTCTTGGCTTATGCAGAACGCTGTACAAACAGTAACAGAGCTGTTAGCTTGAGAGTTGCACCCTGTGGTCCCCATCTGTCACTCCTGAATTTCAGCATCAGTGCTCACAGCTTTTTTCCTTCTTCCAGCTGTGCCTGGTGCTTGAGCTCTCGTAGGCTGTAGTAGCTAAGTTGCTCTAGAGCTGGTGCTGTTACCCCAGGGGATAAGTAGCCAACCCTACAGACAGCTGAAAGCAGCCAGGTTCACAGGTATGATCTCTTTGCTGGTGGGCAGTCCAGCCTCGTCGCTTGCCTGTCTTTGGTTTCTCCTTGTAATTATTCATGGGGGACATATTCTGCTGTATCAGTTCGAATGGCAGAAAATTTCTCTTCCTGGTGATACTGTTATAATCAAGCCATGCTGTTTTCCATCCTATATTGCTTCTCAGTGATTTTCTTATACGTTGCAGCTTTTGCACATTAAAAACAGGATCCAAGTACAGAAGGAAACCCTCTGTCCCCCCCATATCTCAGAGCAATATTATTATTGCTTATGTTGGCTTTCCTGGTTGCTCCATCTGTCTCCATCACCTCTTGTCACCTTCCATAGTAATTCCTGCTGATTAGCAAAGGCTGTTATCAACTGAGGCTCTTTGGCAGCCAAGTTCAGCCAACAGTTCTGACTGTCACGAGTCTCCACTTATGAAGAAAGTCCTTCCCCCTCCCACCAGTGGAAACAGTATGAATCATTTCCCTCCCCTTTCTTTGTCAGGAGTAAATGCCATCAGTGTTCAACACTGGTTCCCTGACTCCAGGAAATCATGGATGTAACAATCCATGGAAACTGGGTTCCCCATGTGAAATCAGTTTGTAAGGAACACACCTCTTTTTTGGCCATTGTCAGATTGCCATCTGGATGATAATCACACCTACGTCCATGAAAAGTGTCAGATTGTTCTTCTATCCCATAGTCCTGTACTGCTGGGATACGTATTTTGCACTGCAAGGTAGCAGTGCATATTTATGTGCTCCATTTGGGAATTACATTGCATGACAGGTACCTGAGAGCTTTCTTGCAGGACTCTGGGATGGATTTCACGGTGTAAATGGGTTGAGGAGTCATATCTGATTGCACATTTATGCTTCTTTGATGAGCAAAAATAGTAAGAGCAGCTATGCGTAAGGCGTAAAAGCCTTCATAAAAATACTTTAGCCATGAAATGGTGTTAGTCACCGTGGAGGAAGCTGCTTAGCCCAAAAGGAGAAGCTATAACTGCTCTAGGACTAAATTCTTTTCTCTCTTTCTCTGGTGCAACCCCAGTGTAACTGCAAAAAAGAGTCTGACCTCATCTCGTAAGCAGACTCTCTTTGAGAATTTGATCTTAAGTTGAACACGTTGCTTGGCAGTACTCACACAGGCCTGGTATCGCTCAGGTTCTCGGGTAAAACGAGGAGAGAATTAAGAGCACAATAGCAGTAACAACATAAAGGCACAAAAGCAAGAGCTCTTTCCTGCTTTTAGGAGACAGCTGACTGACTGATGGAGCCCCCACAGCTGTAGCTTCTATAGTTGGAGGCAGCACATGTCTTTTTAAACGTGCATCAGATGAGGCATTACAGTATTTTTAGCATACCCATTAGTATTCAGGCTGTCCATTGAATATTTATCATACACTTTGCTTTATGTAGAGCCCTCTGAAGTGGATTGTCTGTACTTGAGGTAGAAGATTAAATGTGGATATGCATTTGTTCAGCGTCCCTTTTGCAGTGTGTTTGGGCTCTTCCTAACCTCCAACAGAGAGGCTGTCCTTGCATGGAACAACCCTTGGTCAGTCCATCACCCAGACATCCCTTGAAAGGAGAATCAAGCTCAGCAGTCAGAGAGTAAGAGAAAGGTGGATTCATTCCCTGGTAGATTTGGAAAGGAGCTAAACATCTGCTCCCCTGCTGAAGCTCCCTCCTACCTGCCCAGCTCCAAAGAGCAGTGATGCTGGCAGCTTGGGGCTGAGCCACTGATGCAGTGCTGGGAAGATGAAGAAAGACACCTACAGAAGGTCTCAAGGCCAGCACCTTTCCTTTGCAGTGAAAGGTATAATTAAGAGATTTGTTTTCATGGCTCTCAGAGCTTACAAACCACCAGTCTTGAGCAGTGGCTGCTATGACAGCGGGCCTCTACTGTGAGCGTAGGAGTTGTGTGTCATTTGTCCCTCTTCCTTGGAGAGGAAAATGCAGACTCCCTGCTAGGCATCCTCGTGGAGACCTCTGGTGCTTCTCCACCTAAGCTTGCCTGGTGCTGACCTGCAGAAATCAAGTGATATTCAGAGTGATATTCAAGTGAAATCAAGTGATATTCAGATTTAAGCTTGCAGCTGCCAGATAGATGGTCTCCTGGACAGCTTTATTCCTCCCACTTTGTACACAGGATGAAACTGGGGCTCTGTGGGAGAAGAGGTGTGTGGCCATGGAATTAAAGGCTCCATCTATATACACACAGGGAGATGAAGGGATGACTTAAGATGTCCCCTGCAACGCTGAACCTGATACTTTGCCTCTTATCCACATTAATTTCCTAGGAATAATATTTTCTTTAAAGAAAAAAGGATAAAAATAAATATTGTCATCCTGCACTAGCAGCAGGACTGGAGCCCTGTTTCTTCCCCATGTCTCTCTTTCTCAGTGCCGCTCTCCTCAGAGGCCTTCCCAACGCACGTGCCCGACCTCCCTTGGCCTGGTCCAAGCCCAGTAACATTCACTTGGTTGCTGAGAAAGGAAGCGGTGCTGTATGTACTCGAACAGAATCAGGTCCCTTCCTTAGAGATGTGGAAACTGCCCAGAGGAAAAGCCGAGGGGTGCGTAAAGCAGCACTCCACCCTCATGAGGAAGCTGCCCGGGCCGGCCTCCATTTACCAGCCGCCACAGCACTTCCCGCCTCACCGCGGTGCTGCGTGAGGTGCTCCCTGCCCCTGCCCCCTGGGGTTTCCTTGATGGGAAAAGCTTGATGGGAAGCTTTCATCTGCTTCCCATTTTTCTCTTTATTTCATTAACAGGCTGATCCTAATTACTTTGGATTTGGTCAGGGTCCCTCCTCACTGCCCACCAGAGCAGGTGCTGCTGACTGTCCTCGTTTCTCTTCTTGCCTTGTGTGCCAACACAGGTCTGAGCTATTTGGCCTTCTCCAGACCTCAGTTCTTAATACCATGGACTGGGCACATCTACCCCACAGTGCTACCCTTTTCTAGCTTCCAATAGCGGAGTGAAAGTCTCCTTTTTTTTGGTGAAGGGATAAAAATGGAAGCACCTCCTGGGCTTTGCTCCGTACGAACACCACAGTCGTTCTGGTATTTTCCATCTCCATTTAAGGACTGAAGGAGAACTCATCATGTCCTGGGGTCTTTTTTGTACTCTGTGTTTAATATAACGTTCTTTATTATATTTATCTTGTTACTTATGTCTGACTCTTTCATTTATTATGTTACTTTGAAGACTGGGCCTCCCTGTAAACTGTCTTTTTAGGAAAGCTGAATGGCATTTGCAGGGGATCTTTAATGTGTTTAAGTCTTTGGTTCCTTTATGTTTTTATATGGTCACCGGTTCTACTTTTGACTCGTGGCTTGAACTGAAAACAGGAAAGCCAGACAGTGAGAACATTTCCAAAATGTCCCTTTTTCTTTGCAGTGTATTTATAAAAGTTGCAGAGAAATGCAAGGATCTCCCACAGCAGCATTTGCGGAGCACTGAGAAGGGAAGCAGTCTGTTCCCTGCAGATACCCCATGCTCTCTCCCAGAAAAAAAAAAAAAGGGGGGGCTTACTGCAGTTATGCATTACAAATACAGCGTGATCCTGGAGAAACAGTAAGAAATGTTTTGGAAGTACAGATAATTCCCCCCCTTTACTGGGGCTAGAAGGCAGAAAGCAGCAAGGTTTTGATGTGTCCACAGCCAGGCAGCGCAGGGTGATGGACACATCAGAGCCGTGGTTAAATCACTTGAACATGGATGAATGTCTCAGCCACCTATTGCAGATTTCTCACATCCTCTGTGCTCTGTTACCACCATGCATCACATCCTACAGGCATGGCTCAGCACCGGCTTTGTAGTGAGATAACCACGTGGAAGCAGAGAGAAATTTATGGCACCTTTGAAATGGTGACCTTACTTCACAGAACAAACCACTTGACCAGTTGTGCTCCCGAATTCTCAGGGACTGTGATAAACTACTTTCTCCTGTCTGAAACAAAAGGCTTTAACGCTTTACAGGTTATCTGTTGTGAAGAGAAAAGGCAACCAAAAGGGCCAGACTCTGGGAGGGTTTAGAGCTCTGCTACTGGGCTGTTAAAGGCTATGCTTTCATTAACCTCTCAACTACTGTAATCATGACAAAATCAAAGCCACATATTCGGATTTTGGGTCTGATTTCATCTCCTAGTCCATTTTCTTATCCCATGATCTCTGGATTAGTATTTCATTTGCCTGTTGGCAGAATAAGTTTGGAGCAGGAGGTGGTATATATGTCAGCATTTTTTTTACGTAGACATTTCATGGATTAAATAATGCTGGCAGATACTGTTTTCTTCCACCACAAGGAGAACATATAATTTATTCTTGTCTCAATACATTAAAAGAAATACAGCACAAAAGAAAAAGGGAAGAAAACCACCAAAAAAGGATACGAAGATAAAATCCCTTCAAGCCAAAAAAATACCAGCTCTATGACATCCTTGTGTGTGGGGAAACTCAGCTCCTAGATTATTTTGATAAACTCTGTTACAATCAGTTTAACACAAAACCCAGCTATTTATTTAATCTTAGCTGACTTGCAGAAATGTCATCCATTAAGGACACTGAGGTTATTATTTTTTCACGTAAAAAAAAAAAAAAAAAAGTTTGTTTATTTTTCTTCTATTATTTGGTTTCCCTCTGTAGATTTATAAGGTCTCTGTCACTGACAGCCTAATGTTTCCTTGTGTGCTGGCTGTGTGGTTCCCCTACAGGAGTGTCTGCGGTGGGAGGAGGCTGGGTGGGCATGGACGGGGCGTAGATGGAGCTCCAGCACCAATGTGCCAAAGCGGCACCAAAGTGGAAGTGAGTCACAGCTCACACAGGTCTGCGCCAGGGTAATGCAATCACTGAATGGGAACTTGGGAACTATTTTTTTTAATACTTTATCTACAGGATAAAATTAGAAAAAGTCCCTTTGCCGTAAGTTGGAGCTGGGGATGAGACCCCATTCCCCAAACCACATGCCCAGGGCACTGATGGCTGTGGCCAATGTCTGCTCTCTGCTATTGCACTCTCCCCAGTGGTCAGTGATGCTCCTAAACCTCCCCTGTCCTCTGTTCTCTCTGCAGGGAAGATCCTGTTCCGGAGGAGCCACGTCCGAGATGTAGCTGTGAAGAGGCTGAAGCCCATCGACGAGTACTGCAGGGTAAGAGCAGGGGGACAGCGGGCAGCCCTGCCACGGGGGGCTCACAGGCAGCAGCTGTGTGGCACCATTCTCTAGAGATACAACTAAAAGCTTCATCTCTGCTGAGCCCATCACAAGAAGGGTCTTCTGGAAGCAAGGACAGTCCAGCCGCAGCACCACAGAGGCTGACGGGGCAGGTGAAAACAGAGGCCACTCTTTGCTCCCTTAGCCAGCACTGCCGTGGTGGTTGTTGTGTCAATCCTCAGCTGAGCGTAATGTATACACTGCGCCGGTGCCTCGTTTAATCAGAAAAGGCCATAGGCATAGTCTGCCCTGCTGGGGCTCTTCGCATAAATGCGGATTTTATTTCTGCTTCAGTCTCCATGAATGCGAGAGTTCAGCAGGCAGAGAGGCCCAACAAAGATGGCATTTTCTCCTTTTCCTTGCCCGTCTGGGCTGCAGGAGGGAAAATTTGGGTTTGTGCAGAACTGGAGATGGGCTGGCGGCTTTCAGGGGTGTTTCTCATAACGAGTGAAAGTCTGGAAATTTATGGCAGGACAGAAAAGCATGCTGTGTGGAGAAGAGGGTTAAGTGACCTAATCTTTCCTTTCCAGCTTCAACTTTATGATTTGATGATAATTAATCCTCTGACGGTAGATTAAAAGTTGTTTCTACACGAGACCAATACCCAGCTCTTGCAGAGGTATTGAGCACGTCAGCGTGTAATTTAAACCCCAGACTTCCTCTTTTCTTTCCCGTGGGGTTTTCTTTCCGTTTTTAGAAAGCCAGAGGAGCAGGTGGAGGGGAAAACCACCATCCCCGAGAACTGCTCCAGTCAGACATTTGCTCATCCACAACAGGGAGGAGGTCACAGCAGCGCCTGAGGCGCGCAGGGGGCAGCGGTGACAGGGCCGGGCAAAACCCCTGCCATCTGCATCACCCGGGCAAGGAAGCTGCGATTAAAGCCTTATCTCATGAGATCAGGCTCTCTGTGTGACAATTACCACGCTGTCTTCCTGCTGGCGGCCAAAAGTCTCGCTGTAAAATATGCACGGTCCCGCTGCACCCCCAGCCTCCAGCCCTCCGACAGGAACTGCCCGCGACGTGAGCGGCGAGGACGAATGTCAGGGTTCACCCAGCAGATGCGTGGTGGAGAAAGCAGCGATTTACTTGCGGGGGAGCCCCTGCCCCGGGCTGCCCTGCGCTGGAAGCTGCTTATCTGGGACCCCATTGTCTGTGCCCAGACAGACAGCCCCGGCCCGGCTGCCCTAGCGGTGCCCTGCCGCTCACCTCTGAGGAATATGTCTTGGAGTCAGCCGCTGACATGGTCGCTGATACTGCAGCACTTCCAGTGCTGCCTTCCTCCTCGCTGGGCTTTTCTCTCCACGAGATATGTGGCTCCCCAGCCCCAAGCTGGTGGACGGCCTACAAGTAGGATCATGCCCACCTCTTTGGCAGCATTAGCTGTTTTCTGCCTTTTTTCCCCAGCCCAGCAGATGTTTTGATTCTTGAATTGTAGAGAACTGTGGAGCAAGAATATCATTTTGAGATTCATTCCTGCTCATATAAGGGTGCAAAGCTTACATCCCATGCTAGTCCTACAATGAGTAGGCAGACGACATGTTCAATTTTGAAAAATGTGGAGAATGATGCTGGAATGATGTAGGTGAAATTGGCAGAGGAAATCTGACGTGGGATAGTAAAATGAATAAAGGAGACAATAGAGCTTTGTCCGCTGGAGTCTGGGGAAGCAGAGGAGGGAGGCAGATTTCAGACGCAAAGTTTGTGGTGATTCCTTTGCCAGATGAGGACTCTCCATCCAGCTTGCCCTGCAAAAGCGAAGCACAGATGGGCCCTGCCAAATGAGCGGTGCAAATGCTCGACCATTTGTTGTGTTGTTGTTGCAGCCTGTCTCTGACAGAGCGCGGTGATTTGCATGGCCAAGAAACAGCTCTGACTTGGGCTGTTTTGAAGTTTTGTTCCTTCACTGGGCGTGGAAGCAATGACAGGCAGGCAAAGGCTGTCCCAGAGTTTGAGAGAAGTTGTGCAGAAAGCGTCGGTCATCAAGGGCTTGAGACCTCTGCTCCCTGCAGCATGGGCCTCCCGACCCCTCGGGCCTGTCTGGTTCTTCGCTGCTGTGTGCCAGCCTAGAGAAATGGCTTCACAGGGATAATTAGGCCAGTGTCTGTGCTAAGGCCACAAGAAGCTTTGAAGTTGCAATGAAAAACAGACTGGGACATACAAGAAAAGATTTCCAGGGCTTTTGTCATCCGTGCAGGGTCTGGATGTCCTTTGTGGTAACCTGAGCAAGTTAACAGACAAACTGAATTTTGCTTGTGAACGTGTGCTGCCCACTGGACTCAGTATCTCTGGATGATTTCCTTCCTTGGAATTAGTTTAGTGAGATTGAAAGTCTTCTGGGCTCCTTGGGCCTGGTTTTGTTAACTTTTTAATAAGTTGTTGCCAGTGTGGAAGAAAGAGCAACTTCACAGGCTCACCTTGCTGGGGGCATTTTATTTAGTAAGCTTTTCATCTCCCACACACCCCTCTGGTGTGTGCATGTCCAGTATGCATCATCCTGTGTTCACGAAAGGCCTCTCAGGTCAGTGGGTCACCGAACCACCACGCTCTCCTTCCTCAGCCCTCGGGGAAGACTCAGGCCAGCATCTGCAGACTTGCCTCGTCGTGGTTGTTGGTCCTAACTGAGGGAGGCATCTTTGTGCAGGGGAGCTTTCAAGATGTGAAGTCCCATTGTCATAAATACTTGAATTTGTCACAGGCTTTTATGCTGTCCTGACAGGAGGTGTATTTACGTAGTAGCTTATGGGCTTTTCCAAAGGGAGGTTTAAGTACCCGTACGCACACAATCTAAATAAAAATTATATGAGCAAGTTGCATCAGCGCCAGGAAATATTGGTCATTCCTTTATTAAAGTTCGCAGTTTGAGAGACCACACTTCAAAAAGGAAAAAAAAAATAATTACCTCCCTCTTGGTCTCTCAGTCCGGCCTCTCTTTCAAGGTTTAATCCTTGAACTTGTCAAGACAGACGCACAGACGGTTCTGTCTCTCTCCATCATACGACTAAGCTAGGGCAGAATTAAAATGGAATAGTAGTTAGTCCTATTCAGGAATGAAGGGGTTTAAGTGAAAAACTTTGCAGTGCCCCTCTCAGTACCTGGTATAGGGCCTTGCTTTCTGGTGCCTTATGGCCCTTTTATGTCAGAGGCTCTTCTATGTCCCAGTTACTTCCAAAATTACACCTGCTTTTCTTCCTCAGCTCTTTATTTATTCCTGCATCTCCCCACTTCTCTTGCCTGAGCCACCAGCACGCACTAGTCTCTGACTGTCAGTGTTTGCCATTCAACCTCCACACTTCATTTCTTGGGGTTCAAGCTTGGAGTTACTTGGAGCTCTCAATAAAACAGATACAGGAAGGTAAAAGAATTTGTTTCTCTGTTCTGAGAAGTGAACTGTTGTAATTGCATCTTCCCTCTTGCTGAACTCGTGGCCATTCCCAAGCATCTGCCACAAGCAATTATCATTAATTAGAAGGATAAGCAGTTGAGAACAGGCTCCTTAATATGAAAAGTCAGGGAGCCATAGGCATTCAGTAGTCAGATGTCTCTGGATCTGTGAGCTGGGCTTAACCCCGCAGAGCATTAGGGAGCTACGTGTCTGAGCTCCCTCAGCGGGCTGTGTGTGGGGAGAGATCACCCCACCCAAAGCCAGATGTCTGCGGTGGGGCAGACAAATCACCCCCTGGAGGTGCTGGTCTTCCACCAACGATGATACCAGTCACACCAGTCCCACACCAGTCCCCAGGTTTAGATACGTAAAGTTCAGCGGGGTGAACATCATTGTATGCATACACACACACCTACACGCGCTGTGTATCTCTATAGAGTCATGTCTCTGCATCTGTTTTTTTGTTGTTGTTGTTTGTTTGTTTGTTTTGTTTTTTTCTTTTGTTTTTTTTTTTTTCTTTTTTTTATAATTGTTTATACATAAACGCAACATGCAGCGTTCAGGGCACATTTACATACCGTGTGTTTTCTCACCCGTGCACATGCATTTCGTGAAGCCATCCACCTATAATACATTCCCACCGAGCTGTTTGCTATCCACATAACCTTAAGCATCCAGCCCTGCCCGCCGCCGGTGCTGTGCTCTGCCAGCAGCTGAGCGGTGTGAATCGGTCGTGCCCGATGCGGAGGGCTGATTGCTAACGCCCCGCCTGCCGTGGAAGCTTTTCTAATAGCTTTTTGAATCATCCCCTGCTCTGCGAGACTGTCTGAAACCTGTAATATAGAGAGACAGACATCATTACAGGCTGAAATAACACATAAAAGCCCATCTCCTAAGGAGTATGTGAGGTCTAGGCGGTGCACGTCTGCCTTCGCTGGCTGAACAAGGAAACTTGCTGTTACTGATAATACTTAGCAGTGCTGCAAGGATGAATTCTGCTCACTAGCACTTTTTATCTTTCACCTTTCCTGTGCAAATTCCGCGCTGTTTCTGGATGCTTGCTATACGTAGCTGTGTGCATTTACCTCTGTTTTCCACGTCCCAGGAAGAATGTCACATCCCTATCCTTTTCCTCTTTTCACTATCTGTTTTCCTCTTTCTCTTCTTCCTTCTTCCCTTGACCCCACGGTCGTGCCTTCAGCCTGCTGCAGCTCTGTCCTGAAGGCAGTTTGCTGGAAATGCCCAAACTTGTATTTTCCTTGCAGAGGAGCTGTGGTGTTGCTCATCTCCTCAGTGCACTTTCTGTTCACTCTGTGAAGTTGCATTGCACTTGCCTTGATCACAGGTAGATGTTGTGTGTTTGCTGATGAGGTTTGTTTCTCAAACCAGACTTGTCGCTCCCTGCCACTGTCCAAAACAGACCAATTCTTGTTGTTTTTACACTATCATTTGCACTTTCTTAGCATTTCTTACTCTTTCTTAGGGTTTTGCTCTTTAAAAACAACTGAAAACTGATTGGCTGCAGACTTTACACCTGAGATCTCCCCAAAGCATGCAATGGCAAGTTATTATCAGGTGGTTTTCATTCCACCTCAGTGCACTGGGCTGAAAATTGCAGCACTCTGGGAGGTGATTCAGCAGTGGGAGAGCCAGCCCTGCCCCAGGGCCACCGTGTCGCTGGGGTGGGAGAGCAGGATGGCTGGGTTTGGGAACAGCTTCAGCTGTTTGATTTGTGTCCTCTGCTGCCTGCCTGGGAAAGCCAAGAGCCATGGAGGGGCTTTCCAGTTACCCCCTCTGGCCCAGCAGGACCACAGCGCTCCCTTTAGACCTCCTGGAGATTTCCAAACAGGGGAGCACCAGTTCAAGGAGGGTCACATTTCCTTAAGCTTCTGTTGATTTAGAAGCCCAAATCTACACGGCAGCTTACCAAGCTCCTACGTCAAAGAAAACCCACTAACCCACTGTGCTTCGATTCAGTATTGACATCTGCAGCCTGTTTTTTGGGGAAGGGCAAACACCTGCAACACGTAGGGAAGTGACAACTATTTGAGAAGGTGCCTGATGTGCAGGACCCCCTGTGATGGGTATAACTTGGGTATTTTATGTTTCCCTGGTAATGATACGTATCGTTTGCAGTGCTTGCTGTTGCCCCATTGACTGCACAAGATCAAGCCCTCAGAGATTTCAAAACACACTGTAGATATTAAATATCTGAGCCTCATAACCTTTCAGCAGATTAGGTAAGTGTTATTGCTCAGCGTCGTAAATGGGTAACAGAAGATAAATCCCTGCTGAATTTCATGGAAGGAGGTTAAGGATCCTGCCCAAACCGAGCAGGGTGTTAGCAACAGAGCCATCGCTAAATCTCAGCCCCCTTACGCTGTTTGTTAGGTGCCATTACTCCTCCGTAAGTCTCTCCTGCTTGGGGTGCAGCTGAATAAAACACTCTTTAGTGTTTGTGTCCTTGTTGTGTCTGTGCTGGTGAGGCGTTTCTCATTCTCTTTCAACATGCCATGGTTGTTACTATTCCCGGGCAGCTACTGACTTCCAGTGTTAGTCTTCCTTTGCCAGCAGGATGCCTGTGTTTATACACACTGGGAATAAGGGCAGAGAGCTCACACCTCTGTTATGTTTTTAGGCAAGACAGCAAGACTGAGTGGATAGCAGTGCGAACTAAGGCGCCCTTCATTCAAAATAAAGGACTTTAGTTTTCCATCTGTTATATTTCATCGTGTGTTAGTGCAGGAACCAGCTCTGTAAGCACGCCCCAGCACTTAGACCCTCCAGGTACTGCCAAGCTTCTGCAGCTGATGCTGCTTCCTCGTTACAGGGTATGTTTTTTTCTGCTCAATAGCACAATTGCACATGACCAAAGGCCAGTGTCTCGTTCTTCACCAGCTTGCTGATACTAGATGAATTTTCCCTGCATTTTTATAACATCCCTCAGCCAAGAAAGGTGAGCTGGAGGTCTGGAAGCACTTGGCTTGCAATTTCAGACCACCTAAAAACAGGACCAGGTCACCTAATACCGGAGACCCACAATTTCAGAGCAGGATTATATATTTTTTAGCTATTTTTCTTGATGTCCCTAAGCAGGAGTGGTCTTGGGAACAGATTTCTTCACTTCTTAAGCTAGGTTAAAATCAAACATGTGGTTAAGAGACTGCCCTGTCCTGCCTTCGTGCTTTGGCTGGGCCTTCTTGTGTGTCTGACCAAGATAAAGCAGATGTCTCACGGGTTAGTATAACCAGTTTGCCGTAATGCACCTTCATTTAGCTCTGGCGTAGTTTTTCATCCATCTTCCAAGATTGTTTGTCCTACTTTCAAGTAGCAGAAGAGCCAGACAATCTCATTTTGTCAAACAGGTTTACAGGACCTCTAAGAAACTCGGTCTATATTTAACCCATGGCCTATTTTCAGCATAACTTAGCACAGGAGGAGGTTAACTCCAGCCTCTCCTCCTCTCCTGCTGGTCGCTTCTGGAGTAAATCTCAGAATCATGACACTTAGAGCTGCCCTCCTATGTCTTTGTGAGCAGCTATGTGGCTTCTTTTGGCACTGGCAGGCTCTAGAGCCTGAGCAACAAATTCATAGCATGGTTCTGCCTTGCCTGCTTGTCCTGCTTGTTTCCAACACACTTCTGCATAATGTGGTTCCCTCCCAGACTGCTCTCAGTATTGCTGAGTGTGACAGCGCTGCAGATCTGTACCTTGCAGAGCGTATGGGTGTTGTTAGCCAGGATGCACCACAGTGAAGCGGTCTTTGTGCAGAAGTAGCCTCCATGCTTTATTTATTTATTTTTCTTCCAGACAATCGCATTCCTTTCCTCTCAGTTTTGGAGCACATCACTGTGTTTTATTTGATGATTATTTTTGAAGCAAACTCTGCCTTTTCTGTTGACAGAAAGCTTTATGGGGAACATTAATCCCTTGTATTAGTGGAGGTTGAGGCTGCAGATTTTCACTGCTTGAATTTGTGTGCACTGACACAGAGCCTGTAAGCCCTCATTGTCTGATGTTCCATGCAAACCTGTCACCAAACAGCCCTGCCACAGAGCACTTATCTTTTCAGTATAATGCTTTTGCAGAGGTGGAACAAGTTCTGTTCTTGTACACATGGCAAAAAATGACATTGGCCAACTCTAGGTGCCATCACTCATGTAAATTCATCACGCCCTGCTTGACATTTACATTCAAGACATGCTCTTGTCTTTCTTCTCAGTTAAGTAGCTGGGCAGGAGGCTTTCCTTTTCTATTTCCTTCCACCTGCCAAAAATGTCTTGCCCCCTCTTGCTTGGTAGTTTAGATATTTGAGGACTTGTTTTTAACTTGATTTTTCTGAGTGTTTCTCCCTCTTGTTTTCCTCTGCAGGCGCTGGTTCGGCTTCCTCCTCACATTTCGCAGTGTGATGAAGTCTTCAGGTTCTTTGAGGCTCGCCCAGAAGACCTTAACCCTCCAAAAGAGTAAGTGCCTCAGGGATTTCCAGTGGTGCTCAGTTCTTTTTGATTAGCTGGGGAGAAGCTGAAGGTCATTTGCCTTTATTGCTGCTGTAGGTGTGGGAACAGCTTTCAAGCACTGCCTTAGAAAATGCCTGGCAATTACGGCAATTACATACAACCACATCAGGTGTGCGGAGGACAGAGGAGTCAAGCAACCCTCAGACACGTTGTTCAGCCATCCTCTGCCCACTTTTGCATTGTTTCTTGTTGATAGTTCTAATGAGGGAACCTCCCCTGGCTTGCGGGTTTTGCCTGATAATTATCACCAAAGACTCATTTAGTTCCCGAAAGCATTGGCTCAGCAGCAGGGGGAAATCCTGCCAGCAAGCACACCGCTAATAATTACCAGCTGCTTCTTTAAATGTACTCCTGCCCAGAGATACTTAGTTATCTGAAGGGAGCAAGATTGTGGTCCAGATCCAAAATTGTCTCTGGAGAGTCTATTCTTTCTAAGCAGGAAACTAAGAAAAGGCTGGGAAAAGAGTTTCCATTGAACACAAAACAGAATTTTAGCCTTTACCTTGAAATGGACAGGCTGATTCATGCTGATACTGTCAGGGTTCAGAGGACTAATTAATTGAGGGAAAGTGTTGGCAAGAGGGTATTTACAGGCAACTGTGCTGCCTCCCCTAATATTTCCTATTCTCCTGTATACAGAACAGGATATATTTTGTTGTGCTCCTCTAATGTTTTGACTCAGTCCCATTGTGTTTTGTGCTGCTTTGTTGCATAATTTGAAAGTTCATTGCAGGCTGTGTTTCCATAATTCAGTTTTACGACTGTTAGCACAGCCCCTTGGTAATGAGAAATGGATATAAAGCTTTTCGGAGGTTTTGGCCACTTCAGTGTGTGCAGAACCTGTAGTTAGCAGAAGGCTTTGTATTGAATTCTGCTGTCTTTGGGTTAGACCTGTAGCTCCAGTGCTCATGTAGAGGAGAGGACATTTGCAGTTTGATTTCCCAAACTTTGTTTTCTGCACGTATACGGTTTTGTGTAACGCCACATATTGGCATTTGTACTGAAGAAAGCACTGCTAGCACAGCTGAGAGCATCCCTTTTGCTTGTGAATGATAAAAGGAGCAGCTTTAAAATCAAAGGTCTGAAAAAAAGAGCTGTTCTTTCTTATTATTTTCTAGCTAGGCTTACTTCAGAGAAATTTCTGGGGCGAGCAGAGAAAGTGATGTTGCATGTTCATTGCTAAACACCTACTGCAAACGTAGAAAGTATTGCAGCAGGATATGCCTACACTCTGGACATACTGACTGTCAGAGCTTCCGTTTAAGGTTTGTAAGGTTTGCAAAGGTTGCTTGATCCCACAACACCCATCTCATGCAAGGAGACATCCATATGTCCTGGGCAGCAACAAACCCCCAGAAGAGGAGTAAGATCTCCAGGGTTACAGCAGAGGTCACCTAGAGGAACCCAAGTAGACCTCAGAAATCTGTATTAAATGCTTTCTAACACTCCTGCCTGCTTTCTGTGCTGATACAGAGCTTACAGAGTTAGGCCTGAGTAAAACAGAGTCAGGACTGGATCTCTGCAAGGTAGGGAATGGGGATCAAGGCCCACCACCAGGCTAGCTCTACCATGATGGCTTTCTTTTTATTTTTCTTCCTAAATGTTGTCGAGAGCCTTTTGCTGGGCACCCTGTTCAACAGCCTTGCAGCAATTTTCAAGTTACCCATTTGTTTCCCCCAGGAAAAAACAAAAAAAGACTACATTTTCTCAGCCCGAGCCTTGCATCTTATTCCAACCTAGTAATAAGTGTGATTTATTTCCCTGGAAAATGTAGAGCAATAACCTGATTAAATCTCACTTCACTAATGTCTGCAAGACATTAATCTAGCTGGGTTTAAACAAATCCTACCTCGTCTTCTGTAAGCAAACAGATCTTAGGGAAGGTGTCTAAGGTTTCTGCTGGGAGCGCTTCACAAAAGATGTATTGTTGAAACTGCAGATTAGTCTCTACAAAAAGATGATGTAAAAGCCAATGGAAACATCTTTGTGTTTTTCTTCTGTGAACTGAGGGGGGAGGGAAGAGGTATGGGGCTTGCTGGACCTCTGTGTAGGGTCCGGGAGAAGGACACCTCCAGGGAGATTCTCAGCCCCAGCAGCCACTGCACGAAGGAGTGCGGTCAACCAAGAGAAATCCCTGCTTCATTCCCTCATTTCTCCTCCGCCAAGCCCCTCCAGGAGGAGTGAGCCAGCACTGCCTGAGCCCTGTGAAATCAGTCTGCCCTGGACCTCATTCACGGCCCCATTCATCTCACTGCGGGGGGAGCGAGGTAGCCTGGAGGCAGCATCTAGACTTCTGTGATTATTTTATCTTTCTCCGGCTGCTTCTTTTAGCCCTCAGTGCAGCGATTGTTCGCGTAGTGATGAGTCAGCAGAGACAAGGCATTCAGCTGCCTGCGTTAAAGGAGAACAAATACCATCAAGTGAGGGACTCGGCCACCAAGGGATGCTTGTGCCGCCTTCACGTCTTCCCTCTGCTCACAGTAAAACGGTCTTTAGTTTTGTGATCACCTGCTCTGGTTTTCTGCAGAACCTCAGCCTCCTAAGACAAAGCCTGCCCCGCAGTTCCGTTAGCTAATTTTCAGGAGTGTGACCTTAATCCCGGGGGCATTTTGATGAGCCCCGAGAGTCGATTGGGATATTGCACGTCAGCAGAGCAGGGACTGAGCACGTGCTTCCAGTCAGAAGAACGTAGAAGCCTAAACTTCAAGGGAGGAGGCAAACCCCCCTGGTTTACCTCACAGCCGGGCTTGCTGAGAGGTCTCCATGCCCTTAGCTGCTGAGCCGTGACTCACGATGATGCACATACAGTAACTTCTGTGCTCCTGCAGGAATTCAGTCGTGAATTTGTGCCTTTCGCTTCTGTTCCTGCTGTCCCAAAAGAAACTGCCGTCTCCCTGTAGTGCCTGCAGCACTTTTACAAATGAGTTCCTAAGCTGTTCCCTATAACTCCTCACCAACCCTGCTGGTCCTCGCTGCTTCTGCCTTCGGTGCTTTCCACGTTGCGCCTCGTTTGGCTTGCAGGCTGCTCCCTGCAGGCTCATTTCCTACCACTGCTGTGCTCCGGCTTCCCACAGCGCCGAGCAGCAATCCAGCTATAATAAAAGACGGGGTTTCCCAACACTGCTGGGATGGAGCCGGTTTGTTCGGTTGGCTTTGCTGCTTAGGTTATCTCTTTCCTGTTCTGGTGATGATCCAGGCTTTCGAGCCCCGTGACAATAGGCAGCAGGTATGCCATTCAGCACCATTAAACCTCTTCCTCGTCCAGCAGCTCGCAGGCAGGTAGCTGGAGAGATGTCACAAGAGATCACAGCATATGACCCAGTTGATGGTCTGCTGTCTGCTCCTGCTGGTGAAGCTGGGCTGTGCCGACGGCGGTGCTACAGCTGGGTCAGGTAGCTCACACAGCAGGTTCCCTTCGTGCAGCATGGGGGAGACAGCAGAGGACACTAAATCCCTCTGGTAGATAGTCTGGGAGCTCTCTCAGACCATTTCATGGGGTAAAAATGTGTCTTTTGTACGGCAGCTGGCACATGTTGGGAGTGTGGGTGTGCACAGCGTGGTTTGGAGCTCAGGGCACCCGAAGGGTTTGCTGCTTCTGCTCTTGCTCTGCTCCATGGATTAGGAGCAGAAACCTCGAATCATGAGCTCTGGTACAGGAGGAGAAGTTTTCAGCTGCTTAGATTTGTGACTTGGAATTTTAATGTTTGAGCAAATGTGTGTGTATAAAGGCAAATGGCTGGGCTTGTGGCTTTTACTGTGCCCATGTAAAGACCAGATCCTGTATTGCAACAGGAAAAGGTATTGTAAAGTAAGAAGAAAGTTTTTTTTTTTCTTTCTTTCTTTCTTTTTTTTTTTTTTCCAGTATTCTACATTAAAACACCATGTCACTGAAAGCCATGCATTTACTGGACACTTCTGTTAATAATTATAATTACTAATAACTAAGCCAGAGGTGGATTAATTTCAGACTTCTACTGGGGATTGGGATTCAAGGCTGAGGTCAGGCCAGGGCTCACAGTCAACAAACAAAATCTCAGAAACCATTTTTTAAATTATTCTTTTTTACTAAAAATAACATAAGTACCCGAAGAGTAGTATTAATCAAATAGACATTGCATGTGGTTTACTGCTCTTAGGGTATTTTTGCTGTTTGGTTCAAAATATCAGAGCCAGGCTGTGTGGATGAGAGTTCACTTTTCCTTTCTGGGTCTTCATCCTGTATAAAAAGCAGAGCAAGATCCAAAGGCTTAGTTCCCCAGCACCCCCCCTGCAGAAATTCATGCAGGCTCAAAAGAGATTTTGTTTTAAATCACCAATAATAATATTAACAAGTGAATTTAAAGCAGTACTTATTATCTGAGAATATTTTCCTGTAAGAATCATAAAGTGATTTTCAAACACTATGCAAATCCAGGCAAACTAGGGAAATTCTTAACTACACGACATGTTATTATGAGGGTTGATGCAGAGAATGCACGTAATGATGGTGCTCCCTTTACTGAAGCACAGAAATGCTTTATTGTGGTCTGTAGCCATGGGCCTTACTGATCCTGTGTCCATCATATAAATAAATACTGGTATAACATCCAGATACCCAGATGCTAGGCAGTAACTTGGGTATGCAAGCTGGATTCTTCCTTTATTCTTCACAGGTTACAAACTTCTGGTAGGGACTCTGGACGGAAATTACCAGGGTAATACATTAACCAAGTTTTAGTTTGTGAGGCTACTAGTGCTAAAGCACAGTTCCCTGAGCCTATTTTCTACCCATTACTTCATTACTTTAATTGTGTTTACGGACGACTATTCCTGTTTCCCCAAAGCCTTCTGATCTGCCCTGTAACACCTATTGATAGAGGAGGCAGGTTTTTCATCTGGGAACATCTAGTCTGATTTCTTTGCAATTCATCTTTCTTACAGGGCTTACAGTAAAGATAATTTCCACCTTATTTAGGAAGGTAGTCAGCACCGTTTTGTGACGATCAGTATGACAGTGTGCACTTGGTGATGGTATTGTGACGGCTCAATGAACGCATTTGGTTAGGAACATTCATTCCGCTTGAGAGATGCAGAATGGAAATTAATTTCCCTAAGAAATGCAAAATCAGAACATGATGGAAGTAGTGCTTCGGTATGATTTATCATCTGGGAAGTAAATCACGTTACACAGAGCAGGAAAAAAGCTTTAACAAATTATCTGATATTTTTCTGAGAAAGGTTTGTCTGAAGATAAGGCAGTTGAGACCCATTGTTCTGAAGGGCAGAAAAGTTTCACATTTTCAAAAAATGACCTAATCACCTTCACTGAGATTTCAGCAGCTGAGGATGTAATAACCTGTTAGGGCTGGGTTTGCCCAATTACTCGTCCAGCTCTCACTGATTTCAGTAGGAACGAGGTGCCAGAGCCCTTTGAGTATCAGTTTAGCAGAGCACCTGTGTTTACTTTTTCAAAGGTGCTTGTTTTAGAGTTGTGTTTATCTCCAAATATTTGGCCTCAGCCCCTAAATTTGTTGTGAGAATGTTTCTTGGGTTTCCAAGTCGCAGAAGTGCTCTACAATATGCTGCCCGTAGCGTGGGGTTGTTAAAGTCTGGGGTTGAGAGGGGAGGCAGTCTGGGGCCCCAGAGACACCGCAGTGAAGTGTGGCTGATTCCTGGCGTGTCCCTCTGTCCTGGGGGGCAGGAGCTCCTGCTCTGGGCCCTGGTTATTGTCAGATGCCCAGAGAATACACGCCGAATTTTATACTGCCTGCTTTCAGGGTCTATGAGAAGGTCCCGCTTGGAGACTGCTGCCTCAAATAAACTACGCCAACGCAGGGATGGAGTAGGCTCTAGGTATGGAAAAAAAAAAAAAAAAGAACTAACAGATGCATCACACATCCTCTTTCACATGGGAAATTCCCCTTTTGTTGACAACCTATGAATGATTTGGGCTGGAATATCAAACGGAGGGGATTGAAATTTGCTACTGGCAGCGGTGTCAATGGCAGCAGCAAATAATGCAGCCTTGCTGAGACGTGATTTGAATCTTTTTGCTACCTGGCCAAAAAATGAAAAGAGAGGTTATATGCAGATAAATATCAAACAATAAACCTGGGGGGAAGCATAATGCATGTTAAATGAAATAGATTCAGCAACCACAAAAGAAGAGGTAGAAGAATGGCAGTTGGAGCAGCATACATCATTGCTGTTGCTGTACAGCGAGAATTTTGTTCCTTGTCATGAATATCACACTTGGATCTGCTCGTGCTTTGTGGATCTGACTGTGAAAGGACACAGGGCTGAGAGGAGCAAAGGCAGTTTAATGCACTGACACTTGGCAGTGGTGGCCAAGCGTACATAAATAGCTTTTGCCTGGATTGGCTAGGACCACGCTGCAGGGTTTAAAAGTGGCGTGCTGTCACGGGCACGGGATGGATTTAGAATAACCAGACTTACTCTGGGTGCTTCAGAATGTGACCGAGGGGGGAGTGCTGCCACCAGGCTCCTACTTCACTGGTGGTACCGGGAACTGGCTTGCTGGGATCAAGAGCAGCAGTGGTGTCAGGATTAGCAAAGGTTTACAGTTTATCAACACAAAATTGAGGCTTTTTTTTTTTCCTTTCTCTCTAAAATTGTTGGGACTGAAGAGGTATTTTGGAAAGCAGACACTGCCTTTAGAAAAACTAAATGCCAGGCCTCTTGGCTCGAGTGTCTTTTTCCTGTCCAGTAATTTTTCCTCATATCCTAAAGGAACAATCACTGCTGACAATTTGCCAGTGCCTATTTTGTAGATTAGAAAGTAGCAGTTTACTTAATGTTTAACTTAACCCATAAAATTCCTTCGGTCCAGAGAAATGAAGTTCAGTGGTTAATTACAGGGGTTTGGAAGTCTGCTCCTTTTTGTCTCATTTATTTATTTGGTGGCATTGGAAAGGCCTCTTACGTCTCCTGGCTGTATCTACAGCATGGTTGTAGATGTACACTTCCAGAGATTTGCTAAGAGGATTTGATTCTGGTAAATAAACCCTGTTTCTCTTGCAGTATAATTCTAGACATGATCAGTTACAAAAATATTTTGATTTTAGACCATTTGGAAGAAACATGACTTCCAAAACCTGTTGGGAAAGCTTGTTCTGCTGGTGCTTCTCTGTTCAAAACCAGTTCGGGAGCCAAAAGAACAAATTTATTCATCTGGCATTGGAGAATGAAGCAGGATTGGAGCAGAAGCAAAATAACTGGTTTCAGAATATACATTGTGAGGAATTTTGGACTCCCGTTATCCTTGGGCTCTCACATCTGGAAATGTTTGACCCAGTGAACCAAGATCTTCTGAAAGCCTCTGTTTAAGGACTGGTGGTGCTTGGTTTGACACCCCAGAATAGGGGCAGCCCAAAGGCTTGGATTGCTGATGTTGATAAGCCCACAAGAGATGTTTAGGTCCATGCAGGAGAGGAGCATCTGGTGCTGCTGTGCTTTGGGGATGGGCCTAGAGCTGAGGAGAGGAAGAGGGATGGGTATTTCCTCGTCTTATCTCCATTCATTGCTCTGCAGCGAGCCCCTGCTAGCAGGTTAATTGCACACACCGGGGTATCCGTCACCCTTGACTCACGACCTGCCAGGCAGGAGGAGATGGGGTGGGGATTTCTTTTCGCTAATGTAACAGGACTGAACATAGCTGATCTCGTTCTCTGTGGGTCACGTCCCTCCAACACCAGAACAGGCAGCTCGGGTTAGAAATGTAATTGCAGAATGGAGAAGACTCCAGCTTGTCATTGCCCTGTCTATATTTAATATCGTCGGGCTATTGTTTAATGAAGATCTTTTTCCACTCAGAGGAGGAGAGCAGGAGGGACAGACGTGCTCAGTGGGGTGTTTGCTGCCAGGGTGATGAATTATCCCCCAGTGGCGCCTGGGGTCAGATGAGACTTTTCACTGCTCCGCGCTTCCTATTGTTGATTGCTGTGTAATTTTGACACTGCTTATCTGGAGACTCCCTTTATTTTCAACACTGTTGCAAATGAGTAGGCTCACTGGTTGTAAAAGCAGTGGTTTTCTCTGGCACACATGCCTAATGTAACCATATATGCAATCCTCAACTGGTTGGGGGCGAGGTAAGACATCCCACTAAATTTGATAGGGCTTTATCAGGCTGTGCCCTCTGTGCTATATATAACAAGGGAAGGTGTTGTTTAAAATGTGCTGTAATGCTGTGTTATACAGGGCGGGTGGATGTGACATTTCAAATTTATTTAAGGTGGAGCATATCAAGCAGAGGTGACGTTCCTTGGTAAGCAGGACTTTAAACTTTCAGTCTCAGGTACTGCCCTGAGCATCCAGCAGTTGCCACTGAAGAGAGAGGAAGAAACATTAAGAATAAGAGTGTACAGAGAGAGAGGTAAAGCCAGGAAGGACTCTCTGGAGAGCCTCCTCCTCATGCTCTAGGCTTGCTTTCTGGCTTAGCTGTATCATAACAGCACGTTAGGCAGCTCCTGTGCACGGTGCTTCACCCATTCACTCCTTGCCACCAGAAGGTTTTGAGCTGGAAGTCCCTTCAGTTGCACAGCCAGGTGCTGGGGTATCACGTCCACAGAGTTTTGCATTCAGCTGTCAATGCTGCTGCTGTTTAAAATCTTGTTTGGAGCAAGCCTGGAAAGAAAAGACATTTCTGGCAGTAGGGGACTCTTCCCTGGAGAGCTGCATGCACCCAGTATGATCTGTTTTGCCCTGTCCTATCTCTTAAGGTGGTGGGATTCCTTCTTCAGGCCTGAGGTGGTATAAAAAATACCAGACCTCAAGTGGCTGTGGCTGGAGGAGACACGGTGATCCAGAGGTAGATTCATTTCCACCCTTTCCATCTTCTTGACTTGTCTGCAGCTGACTGTCTCTCAGGCGTGCTGTTCCCAGAAACACAAGCAGAGGATCAAATAGCAACATGTTTTGACTCCAAACTCCGGAGTGACTTATCATGTTATCAAAGCTTTTGATTTAATTGAAATTTCACAGATAACCCGGGACTTGCTTTTAAGCGTAGACTGGAGAGCCAGTGGGAATTCAATTAAAAGCCTCCCCCTGCCCCTCTTAATGCTTGCATTTTTGTTTAGGAGGTTTATGGAAGGGATTTGCTACTGCTTATCTCCAGCAAGAGCAGCGTATCTGGGTTCAAAGATACCCTTTGTGTTCGGGCAACCTTTTTCCAGTTACACCAGGGTTTGATTGGAACGACCCCGCTGACAGTAATGGCCTATTTGAGATTTACACTGATGTAAGGATTGCAGATTTTTTTTGTGTGTTAAAAGCCGAATTCTTCCCTTCTTTCCATTCACAGCTCTTAAAACAATTGGCCTAAGCTAGGAAAGATGTTCGTTTAAACAGCCCTCAGATATATCCTGAATAGGGGCTTGACTGTGGCTTTGCAATGCTTTAGCCTAATCTAATAAACGCCGGTTATTTGCTGGATTCTTGCAAGCTGTATTTGCTTCCCAGCTCCAAGAAGTTTTAATAGCCACTCCAGTAATGCTGACTGCAATGCGCTGTGGTGAACCTCAGAACATTGTATATGTCTGATTACATTTGCTTTCAATTACCGGCTGGTGGGTTTGAAAAATCAGAGCAGTTCAGGCTCATTTGGGAACCACCGCAAAAAATCACTCGTAACCTGAGATACCTCGTGCTCGAGAATATAAAAGAAGATGTTGGATGCTGGGGGCCAAAATATCTGCGTTTGGCTTTATGAGGGGAGACCCAGTGCAACAACTGCGGGGTTAGGGCGGCAGGGCTGAAGGGGCACCGTATCTGACAGATAAACCTTTTCCTTTCCCATCCCAGTGTGCTGGGAATGAAGTGTGAATGACTTTTACCAGAGACAGAGTTTGTCAGAGACTCGAATCTGTCGAGGTTCACTGGTGAATTAGCAGGGATGCCATCGCTGTTGCTCCGCATTGGGTAGGTTGCTCGGTCCTTTTTCTACGAGCTGATCCTCACCAGCATCGTCCTCACTTGTCAGGGTACTCGATTCGAGTTTGTGAGGATGTTGAGATGAGATTAGTCTCATTTTCATCAGGATGCAGGATTTAGTGGAGATGTTGATTATTCTCTAAACCTGGCTGAAAGTGGAGTTTTCATGGACGCGTTTCACTAAAAATGTTCCTCTGGGTTCCTGTTGAAATGCGGTCCCCGAATTTGGATAATTTTCAGCAGCTCTGCTGAGCAGCAGGATGGCTGGAGAGTGGACAGACGTGCACGGAGGCGTGTGCCAGCTGGCTTTGCAGGTGACCCCTTCTGTAGTGACATTCAGGTCTCTGGGTTGGGTCCCCATCGTGGCTGGGGCCGGACCTGCTGCACATGGTGTAGAAAGCGGGCTGTAGGGCTGTCCCCAACCCCCCAATCCTCACCTCCACACACGTCTTTATAACGAAGCAAGGGGCCGGGGGCAGCTGGGGAAAGCTGCAAGAGTCGTTCACGTCCCTGCGAGCGGCTTTAAACTCTTCCAGCGTACTCCGAGAGGTCAGGAGAAAAATATCTGATTGTTTCCCGGGCCGCCTCAATGCACAAAGCGCGGCTCTGTTGGACGTGCACAAACAACGTTGGCAATGTTCGTGATGCACCAGTGTCATCCCCTGGGGGGAGGAGGAACCCCCGGCAGCTGAACTGCGCAGGCCACAGCAGCTAACGAGCTGCTCCTCTTGCCAGCCCTGACAAATAAGCTTCTGTTAATCGGCATTGTTATCGTTTTGGTGCTCATCTGTATCTGCTGCCCTGCGTGTGCTGGGGAGGGGGGTGTCCCGCAGCTGCTCGGCTGAAGGCTGGCCGGCTGCCCCGCTCCGGAGAGGGCTCTCGAGGTGAGCTGAGGCTTGAAGCAGAGGCAAACGTTCAGCAGCCGAGGAGAAAGCCTCGAATCCCTTCAATAAAGTATTATGTCGGAGCGAGCGGCCGCAAGAAGCAGGAGTGCTGCGGAGGACGGGAGATAAAAGGAGGCTTTCAGGCAGGAGAGAGGATTCCTGCCCCTTCCAGATGTAGCATTTGCATTTGGAGAAGGAGAGCTGCCAAAGGGCCAGGCTGATGAAGGATGCTTTGTGATGCTTCCAGCATATGAAACATGCAATACTTGGAAACGGAGGTGCTTTCGGATTATTCGGCGAGGGATGGAGCAAGCATTGTAAAACAAATCCCTGCCCCCTCTCCTTTTGGGAAGCCGCTCTCCAGCACATTATATCATTGTTACCTTTCTTCTTCCTTTTCTATCTGCTTTCTCTTAAGGCTTTTGTTACACACTCTTGCCTCGATCATTCAGCATCCTCATAAATCAGGCATTTTTGGCTGTGCCGATTTCTGACGAGTGTTTTTTATTTAATTTTTTGTTGACAGGCATATAAACTACTGAGCCCTGGTTTACTGCCCAATAAGCCCTGCTCCCTGGCAGGATAAATAATGTTTGTGAGAGAAGATTGAATTAATATCAGTGAGCAGAGAATTTCGGGTTTAACAAACAAATGTTGCTTTCTGACATGATCTTATCTGTCCTAATATGTGCTCAGAACATCTCCAGTGTTATTTCCATTTGGGATATGTTCTGTTCATATACACTCAAATGCTAGGGAGCTCTACAAGTAGAAGACATGACTCTCATTTTAAGAAGGGATTGACCCAAAATAAATAATTTAACAGCTTGGGGCTGTGAGGGTCCTTTGCAAGTTCCCTGAAGAAGTTTTGCCGGTGATGTCTGTTGCTCCTTTTAAGGCTTTGTTCTTAAAATACCAAAGCAAATTCCAGATTTTGAAAGAAGTAGGACACAGCCCTACAGAGACACATGTCAGAAACAGTTCACCTCCAGAGTAACGCAGCCAGATAACATTAAACGTGCTGTCAGCCCCATCCAGAGAGCAGCCCTGCTCCTCCAAGCGTTTATCCACGTGCGTAGTTTTCTACACAGTGAATGATTGTGTTGAATTCGACAGGAGTACACGTGCACCCAAAGTTATTTGTGTGTTTGTGTAGTCATCTGTGTGTTTGTTTGATGGGAATGAGAAGTTCTGGAGAGGGCTGGGATATCCAGGAGGTTCATTCTCCTGTGCCCCCCTCTGCAAATAACGTTGGCTCTTCTCTCCTCTCTTGCCTGGAGATTGATGTGGGTGAGCACATGGGCTCGGGAGCCATCACAACAAATTTAACTTGAATTAAGTCACCAGTTTTCAAGGGAGGAGGGTAGGTGACACCTATTCTTGGAAACTCCTAAACACAGAAAAAAACAGCAAAGAAGCTCAACTGTCCCAAACGTTTGTAGGTTTTGTGTAGCAGACAATTTGTGTGCGCAATAAACGCTCTTTTTATAAGAATTTGTTTTTGCTAATACCTCATAAAGAAAACCATAAAGATACTGAAAGCAATTAGGTATGCATTTATGTCTGTATCTTTGAGAGGACCTTTTAATTGTGCAGCTGTAAAATCGAGGGAGCACCAATACAGTCTCTTTGTGACCTTTTCCCGTAAGAAAGCTCTGCAGAGAACCTTTCTGGGGCAGTGTTTGCTGCTAGATGCCATCGGCTGCTATTTTCCCCGTGGTTCATTTGCTTCAGCCTGTGCTTGCTCCATGCTCAGGGGGAATTCAGCAGTCAGACAGGGCTGTGCTTTAGAGGCTGTGAAAGGAAAGATGAAGCAGCCCCTGCTGGGTGAAAGAGTTTCTGAGGATTCACTTACTGGCATGGGGAAAAATCCCTGGGCTGCCCACTCGTTTCTATAGGTCTTGGCAGGTCCTTATCTGGTATAAAGGACTGGGGCATCCTGAGGTGTCTAGTTTGTGCTGTAGGCAAATGATTTATTCTCTCCTATTTTACATAAAGAGTTAAGTCTTATATTACAAGACTTTAAAAAAAAATTGCACTTTGTTCTTACTTCTTGCTTTCTTTTTGCTTTCTTATCAACCCTGACTGCATCAGCTTCTCTGCCTCATACTGACATATCTTTTTTTTTTTTGTGCTGTTTTAAACTGTCCCTGAGGTTTTTACATTCTCCTTGCATCCCTTGGATATTGTTTTCTTCCCTCTCAATGCATTCTGCCCTGCTTCTGTCAGAATTTTTATACTCATTTCTTTTTCTTCCACTGGTACTCTGTATGCTGGGTGTATTTGCTGCCTAATGTATTTCTTCCATCACTTTCTCTCTACCATATCTTTTCATACCCAAACCTGTACAATATGTAGTAGAGGAATGAAAGGAGTGTCCTGGACACAGACAAGACCCCAAGGCTGAGGGTAAGTGCGTCCTTGCTGATTTGCAGAAGCCACGTAAATGCTGGATTTGCTGCTAACATAGACCCAATCCGGGGGAAATAAAATCATCAGGGTCCCACACCGGTTCGTAACCTGTAATTTTTGTAGAAGTTGTCTCTGTGGCCTGCCAAACAGAAAGTCGTCATATCTGGCCCGAAGTTACTGGGTAATTAATCATCCACGGCGGACAAGGCGGGCTGGATTTTCGGTCTGCAGGCATGGGCTGCTATGAGCTAACCCGCAGCCCCACTGAACCTTTTCTCTCTCCCCTACTTCTTCATTTTCCCATGACCTTAGGAAAAAAAAAAAAAAAAATCTGCACTTCGTAGGTCTTTTTTTTTTTTTTTTCTTTTTTTTTTCTTTAAATCACACGTTATGGAACACAGTTTTAATACTGTACGGTGCGTGTTTAATGATGTCCATATGGGTTTGTGGGTACAGGAATTAAATACATAACGGTTCACGATGACATAACACGGAAATGCAACTCCCGCAGTGCTGGTGTGTAGGCTGTAAAGGGTTATTAATAAAAATGAAGGTTTTAAATAGAAAACAAGCTTAGCAGCACCGTTTTGGCCTCGGGCCCATCTCTGAGTGATGGAAAAAAAAGAGGCTGGAATATGTGGTCTTTCCTCAATACATGAAAATAAATACATTTTACCACCCTCCCCTGTTAAAAGTTTCAGAGAGAAAGCTGCAGGCCCGATGCGGGGCATCTCTCTTCAATCAGAGCATGAGCTCAGGGAGGTCTGGAGGGGATATTTCAGCAGGGTGCACAACACATCAAACAAGTACTAAGGGGGAGATTGATGCCTCAGATTATTAAAACGGGGTAAGGCCACAATGTTTTGGTTGGCAAAAGCCTTCAACAGTCGGACATTCGTGTTTCAGAAGAGCAAACCACTCTGTTTGTGGGTGAGCCAGGAAAATTGCAACTCACACAGTTTGGGGGAATGACCTCAAGGAAATCCCATCCCATCTTGTAACCAGAGTTGCTGCATCAGTAAGCCAAGGAAATTACATAATGCGCCTATTAATATTGTAGACAAACACAAGCAAGCTTACTCCTCTGTGTTCGGCCCTGTCCTGTCTGCAGTTGTCCCCAAGCCTTTCGTTTAAGTCTTCAGAATAAATGAGGCAGCAGCAGATGACTCGCTTAGCACATCCCTCTGAGGATGCTGCGTGTGAGCACCTCTCACTGACGCTTGCCCTGGTCTCTTTGTACTCCCAGCTGCTTTCTCCTGCTCGTCCTGCAGTCCCTGCCCTCTCTGCTCACGTCCTTTGCCCCCAGCACTCACTCTCGCCCCATCCTTGCACCTCTGCATCCCCGCAGATGGCCTTGGAGGACGCAGTGGGGCTGCAGGAAGAAGGTCTTCCCACTTTATCGTGTGCTGTCTGGGGCAAATTCCCACCAGCTGCTGGTTCCTTGGTGCCTCAAGTTGCTGTTCGTTGTGAAACACAAATCTCCTTAGCTCTGTGGCCTCTGCCCCACCACTTCACAGAGAAGAACTCAGTCCGTTGTGTGGAGCTGCAATTCACGCAGAATCCAGGGCATCGGCTTTCTTCCCACCTGGCCACAGCCAGGACAGTAACCAGAAATCAGCATTTGAGCCAAAATACTGTCTCTGTGCTGCTGTGCTCACCCTTCAACCCCATGGCTCGAAACCAAGATCCTCCCCTAAAAATTGGTTAGAAAAACTGCTCCCTGCCCGTGCTCTGCCGGAGCCATCGCTGTGCTCTGTCACACAGGGTGGGCTTCCAGCTCCTGCTCCCATACTTTGGCTCACTTCAGGCACACCTAAAGCTTTAGGAAAATTATATTCTGTCTATTTTTCCAAATGCCTTTGTTCTGACAGATATCAGTTGTTTGTCTGCTGAAGCTGGAGGGAGCTGGACTTTTTAAAAATAGGTATCGTGTCCCTTTAAATAGCACAAAATCCATGGGAATGGCATTATTTTTGTCCCTGGCTGCCTATAATATATCTTCTTCCTTATTTTAGTCAAACCAAAATCTTCCCAGAGATTGCTCCTAAGAGTAAGACTGAAAAGAAAGCATCTTGTGAACCCGGCAGTAGTAACAACGACGTTACTGCTGCACTGCCCTGCTCTGCTAGAGCTACTCACATTGACCTCGAGTTACAGCCCAGACGCTCCCAGCTCCCTCAGTCAGACTGTAAAACACTGGCTTTATTTTAGAACCGGGGCAGCAAAAGCACTGAACTGGTTTGTAAAGGTCAGCTTTGTAAAAGTTGTTTGCCTTAGGTTACGAGGATGCCATGAAATGCAGCTCCCGGCTGCAGGTCGGTGCGGTCGGTGCTGCAGACCCGGCTCCCTGTGGAGACGAGGATCTGCAGATCGAAATTCCTGCCTTTGGGGCAGATTATTCCATCTGCAGATCCTCGTCCAGAGTCAGTCCTTGGTGCCTCCTGATGCCCTCTGCTCACTGTGCTGGCTGCCCCCTCCGCTGTTTGTCGCCGTGTCCCTTAGGGCTGCGTCTGCTCGCTGTGTTGGCGATGCTGCAGGCATTTCCCAGCCACGGGGCTGTTTGCAGCGGGAGGTTTTGCTGTGCCCATTCGAGCAGTTGGGAGTTTGGACTGAGTTTGGACTCCTGGTCTGAGTCTTTTGTCCCAGGCAGGTGGAAGAGGGACGTGCCGAATGTGCATTGCCCTTCCTGCTGTGTTGTTCTGTCCCTGCCTGTCCCTCAGTCCTGTGTTTCCCAGCTATAACTCTCGTGATGGCTGTTGCCTGGTGAGCTAACAAGAGCACATCTGCCTCGGCTAGATCTTAAACTGCCTGACCTCCCCCTCGGGGAGCTGCTACAGCTTTCCATTGGCGTGTGCTAAATTACCCACGCAGTCCTGGCCCTCGCTTCAGCGCATCTTTTCCTCCCACAGGACCCTTTGCTGCTCCATGGCTCCTCGCTAGCTTTTGCGCTCGCCGAGTGTGTGGTCCTTGCAGCAGCTCACACCGTGTCAGACCAGAGCCCCCAGCTCTGTTCTCCGCTGCTGCAGACGATGGACCTTGTCCCACGCAAAGCCCCTGAGCGTGCCCGTGCCAGTGGGTGAGAGAATGCGCCCTTGCATGTAGCCTTTGTTCTCCTTTGCCCACCTCCCCGCGCGGCAGATAAACACAAACAGCCTCCTTGTGTGCTCCATAGGCAGGGCACAGCAGCGCTTCTCGGCAGCTTCTTCAACAGCACGGGCATCTGCACGTCCCGAGCCTCATGTAAGTAAATCCGTCGTCACGCTTCGCCCTTGCTTTTGGATGGCTTTACGGAGCAGCTCGTCTTCAGCTCGTAAAAGCGTTTTCTGGGAAGTTAGGCGTGGGAGGTGGGCAACTCCTTCCATGTATTGCCAGCTAATCCTTAATGCTCTCCTTCATCATAACAAATGAGTCGGGTTTCTCAATAGCAGCATCTTGTGCGCTTCTTTTATCTCTTTCCTTTCGCTGTAAGGCTGGAGATGAGGTTCTGCCCTGGATGTGTTTTACAGCACAAAACGGCGGAGCCAGGACTCCTGGCTTCTGTCTTCAGCACTGGATGCTCGCCTTTTGTACCGACTCCGGCGTGTGAAATGTCTTTGTGAGCTGGAAGGGGCTGTAGGTGTGCAAACGGCTGGGTTTAGCTGTGTTATTAAACACAGAAGAGGAAAAAAATTGAGGCACAAAATGCTCAAGATATAAGGAAAGTGAGATTCTTTCAAACTGTTCTTCACCTTGAGAATTAGGGGAGCTTTTATGTCCCACCGGTGCATCGCTCTCCTGCTAGTCCCAAATGCTTTGTACAAACAAATGTTCAAGGTTTGGGGGGATTCTCGGGACAAAAAGTTCCTGGTTTGCTGGGATCCATCATCACTTCACACCTCTTCCCTTCTGTCGAGCCATCACCCCCCCTCCTCCAGCCTGGTAGGTGGCACAGGAGGTATCACACCATCCTGCTGGAGGAAAATTAGCATGGAAGCGTCTTGGAATTTGGCAAAGCGCAGCTCTCCTTCTGCAGCAGGGCTCATCTTCTTCCCATTAATGGAAATTAAGTGTCTGAGTCTTTTTGTCTTCCCCCCTTTCTCAGTTTTACTGTGTGCCTTGGGATGAAGTTTTGTCGTGCTACATTAATTCCTCCTTGCCAAGACCTTTTTTTATGGCCTCGATTTAAACTAATTCCGATCAGAAACAATGGAAGGCCGTCATATTCCCGTGCTGGGGATGGGCTTTGGGGGCTGTTTGCCTTTCTTTCAGGGATAACAACACATCCATGTGTGCGTAGTGTGGACGCCTCGTGCTTACACAAAACCGAAGGATCTGATTCTGGTGGGTCATGCTGGCGGGTGTCCAAGCCCCGTAAATCTGGTCACTGTGCTTTTCCAAATGTTTATTGTGCTGTTTAAGCTTTTATGGGCTCTTGTGTGTATTACATATGGTCTGAATAAATGTAACGCGGCATTACTCTGCTTAGCTGAGATGCAGGAGAGCCTCCGAGGGGATCATTAGAGCCGAGGCAGCCATTGCCAGCGTTTGGAGATGAGTTTCTTGGTTCGTCTTTTCAGGGCTGGTGGCTTCAGCCCCGTTCTGCTGGCTTGTAAATGCCGCTTGATCCGAGGTCACAGGGGTGGAACTGGGAAGCCAGGAGTTGCAACTTCTTGGATTCGGGCCAGGATTCGGGCAGCAAACATTCCCCTTTCTGAAACTCTAGTAAAAAGGGACGGATTTTGCACGGGCTCTGTTTCCTCCGCGCCGCTGCTGTGGCAAGATCTGCTCCGATGCCCGTGGGATTCAGGAATGCGTTAAGGAGTTACGGGATGCGTAGCGGGGCAGAAGTCCCCCGCAGAGGAAACACCTACGGGCTCCAGCCAAGAGCCGAGGCTCCGCTGCTCTTGCAGACAAATGGCAGAAAGGATCCTCCCTGCCCCTCCGAGCCTCCCGGCTCCTCTTTGATCTCGGAGATCAAACATGAGCCAGCCCGACTCAGCCGGCCCCACTCCAGCTGCTGGGAGCCGAGGCAGAAGCAGGCACGTGTGGGACTCGTGTTTGAGGGGTGGCTGTGTGAGAGCGGTGCCCAGCACGGGCCTCCTCTCCCTCTGGTCTTATTCGTGGCCCCAGCAGCGTGCAGGGAGCACGCGTGCGGCTGGCTGAGTGCCACAGACCTGCTGCTCGGTGTCCTTGCTCTCTTCTGGCCCAGCCAGCCCGAGGAAAGAAACCGCAGAGAGTCCTGGGCAGGCTCTCACCAGCACTAACAGCTGGCAAAGCAGCCAGGCCGAGACCTTGGGACCTTCAGAGCTTCCTGCAGTTCAGCCCTTGGCTTTCCTTCGCTTGGCCAGACGGCCTTTTCCTCCAGTGTCCCCTAGCATCGTCGCTTCACTTTCCCCACCGACCCCCCTCACCCCGGCAGGAACACGGGCTCGCTGTAAGGCAGAAACGCCCAGGGCTGTGTTTCGGCAGCTGATGTACAGCACCCTGTGGGGCTGGCCATTGGGGCTGGTGTACCAAACACCAGCAATAACTGCTCTCTGCTGCGGGACGTGCTGAAATGGTGGAGGCTTCACAGAGGTACAGGAGAAGGAAGGAGGCAGCAGACGGAGACGGGACTGGGAGGGAGGGGGGAAAGCGCCAGAAGCACTGGGAATCTGGTGCTTCTTTGCCTCCGGAGAGCTGCATCTAACACTGCAAAGCCTGTGCTGATCGGTATTTATTTCTTAGTTTGCTGCACACTTCAGTAACTGCTAAGAGGGAGATTATTTTTTATCGAGACCAGAATTCAGATATGCTCTATATCAGCTCAAACATTGCACCAGTGGGAAAACAGCTGAAAAAAAAACAAAGAAAGAAGGGAAGAAAATATGCATCTGCAATCAGAGTTGGCGTGCTCCTGGCTGTAAAAATGGGAGCTTTTCTCTTCCTTCCCCATTGCTTCAGGCTTGGGATTAAAATGTGGGTTACGACTGGCTCTGCTAAGATAGGAGGCAAACCTCAGCTACTGCTGCTGCTGGGGTAGAGGAGTCGCCTTGCTGGGTACCTGGTGCTGCATGTCCTACAGCCTCTAAAACACGAATGCATTTGATGCAAGGTCATTTACGGAAGAAATCCCTTCTGCTGAAGAGCAAATGTAAGCAACGGGTAGCACAGCTGCTCGGGGCGAGACGGGCTGCAGCTTGCACGATACCAACGGGTTCGCTTTGCCCTGCCGGGTTGAATAGAGGAAATAATATCAGGAAATAATAGGAAAATAATAATTCTGGCATGCTAGTCCTGCTGGCAAATGGCCTGCACCTAAAATCCTTCCTATGCCACGCTGCGAGGGCTGACCTAGGGCTGCTGTACCGGGCAGGCTGTGACCTGCCTCACCAGGAGACGATCCCCCAAGCTCTTGGTGCTCGCTCCAAGGGTGTCTGGGTGATGTTTGGCACAGCGAGCAGCTTCTTGGTGTTGTATAACGTTACATGGCAGGCACCACACGCGGTAACGCTGCTGATGTCAGCCGAGTTACCCTGGGGATACACTTGTCCTGAGGTTTTTTGGAGGTATGAGGTGGGGCCGGCTTATTACTCAACTTTGCACCACACCGTGGCGTGCGTCCTGTTTTCTGCCGCTGCGCTTTGGTGGTTGTTGCTGCTGCTTTGACCCGCAGGAATAGTTTGAACCTGCCTGTGCAGAGCTGACAGGAACAGCAAAGTGCTGACACGGCAGCTCAGAAACCTCCTCCCTCCCCTGGCTCAGCCCGGTGACTCCTCGGTGCGTTGGTCCCACCAGAAGCCGTGATGCTACTTCACTTCTGTCTGCAGCTGCTCCCAAACCCGTGGGTGACCCTTCTTTTTCTTCTTTTGGAGAAGAAAATGGTCACAATGGTGGTGACCAAAGGCAGAGAGGCTGGCGATGAGTTATCCGAGATGGGCCATCAGCTGTCTGAGTTATCTGATGGGCTGTGAGTGATCTAAGATGGGCTCAGGACTTGGGATTGCAGCACATTTGGCCACTGGAGCTGATATCTAAAAACAGGTTTTAGGGCACGTTACTTATGTCTTGACACGTCTGGGAGCGGGGTACCAGGCGGAGAAGCACGTTGTGTTGAGTGCCAGCAGCACCAGGGCTCCCAGTCCTCGTGCTGGGAGCTGCATCAGCTTCTGGGCTGCCCCACACAGCGGAGGAGGAAGGGTAGGGAACGGGAACAAATACAGGATTTACGGTGGGGTTGGTTGGTTTTTTTTTTTTGCAAACAGCCTGCTGCAGAGTGGTGCTCGCCAAGCAAACCAAGCAAGCTTTTTAGCTTTTGTCTCTGCAGAAGCCGTGCTGGTGGGTCCAGCCGCAGGCACTGAGGGCTGCTAGCAGGAGAGTGGCAGGGGCAGGGAGCTCCTCGGTGCCTCCTTCCTGAGCTGTGACCTCCCCAACCTGCAGGGAGAGGGGAGGAAGGTGGGAAATGAGGCGACGGGAGCAAACTTCCTGCGCTGGAGCTGAGCGATGGGGCTGGCTCTTATCACCAGAAAACAGCCCTGATGGGGGCAGCCGGAGAGGAGCCGATCCCAAGCCTGGGCTCGGGCACCATCCACCACGCACCGGCTGGGTTTTGGCAGAGCCAGCAGCGGATGAGAGCCTCTCCTGTGCTCAGTGTTTCTGGAGATGCCCCTGCTCTGAGCCTGGCTCGTGGTGGTTTCATATGGAGGAACCCGTCCTCCTCCAAAGACCAGAGGCCGAGGAGTAGATCTGGCAGCAGATCCCGTGTGGGCTGCCCCCGAGCACAGCTTCCCAGCCTGAGGTGTCCTCCAGGAGCAGCGCCAGAGGAGGACTCGTGAGGAGGGCAGCATGATGAAGAGCACGAAGTCAGGTTTTACAAAGAGCTTCCCCTGGAGAGGCCGTCTCACTCCAACATCCTGCAAAAGGTACTTGTCAGTCTGGCCAAAAAGCAACAGCTCAGAAAGGAGACCTACAAACTCGGGATTTTTAAGGGTCACACTCGGTGACTCGTGCAGAACTCTGACACCCTTTTGCAAAGCCGTGCTGGCTGCTGGACAAATAGCTCCGAAAGGAAGGCTCTGCAGGCAGCTGCTGCCACGGTGTGGGGAGATGGTGCCTTACAGGCAGGGGCTGAGCTGGGAATAATGCCTGGGGGCTGTGCAGATGTTGGGCACGGTGGCGTTGTGCCCAGCCTCACCCCTCGCCATGCTCGTCTGGGGAAGCTGCCTTGTTCTCAGCGCCCTGTCTCAGGGAGCAGGAATTGCTCTAGGCAGCAGGGGGAAAGCTGTGGCATGTTGCTACGAACAGATACAAAATCCCCTTTCCACCTGGCTTCTTATTAGGTGTTGCAGCTCTGCCTCTTTCCATTTGTCTTTATTTTTTTTTATTTTAATTTTTTGTGTTTACTGACTTTGCATCTCAGAGTTGATGCAGCATCAGGAAGGAGCAGACTCGCAGTCTTGGACGTTAACGCTAACAACTCCAGAACCACACCTGGCTCAGACATTTGTAAGCACATGGAGGAGACTGAAGGTTATCTAACTGTCTCTTTAGCTGTCAGTGCTGGGCCGAGTCACCTCCCCAAGCCGGGGAAGCTGTGCTGATCACCAGGCTCTCCTTGCTCCAGACCCTCTAAGCTAGAGACCTGACTTGGAAGTGGAAACCTCTCCCGTCCCCAGCACTGGCTGTGCTGTGGCACTTGGCTGAGTTTCAGGATGGAAGGTGTCACTGGCTCGCTTGCATTTTTGGCTGTGAAAGTCAGAGCGACAGCTCTCCTACACCCAGATCTCATGCGTGATCCCGTTAGGGGAGTTTTCAGCACCAAATCTGGGTGTTTGCTGTCACCCAAATCGTGTTGCCAGCGCATTGCCCGTGCAGCCTGACACACTGCATTATTAATCCAGGTTTTGGCCTGCTTGTTTGACCCAGGAAGGATGTAACCCTGCCACATCTGCTGGGGGCTCTCTTGTGCTGCTGCTCATTCACACCGATGCTCCTCAGCACGTCTCAGAGAAGGCATTTCTCTCCAGAGCTTCTCAGGCACGGCTCTTCCCGAGGAGGCAGGGACTGCACCCGCTTGTCCTGTATGATCTCCATCCACCCACCCACCCTCAGCAGTGTGGTGTTTGCAGACCCCATACAGTCCCTACAGGGATCAGGCAGGCAGCAGCTGATCAGTTCCCTGCCAGACTGAGCTGCTCCCTGCCAGACCTTGCTCCTTGCCTTGGAGGAAGATGAGCAGCTCTCCAAGTCGCTCTCTTTAACCCAGGGTGGGGAATAGATTGGAACTGCAAAGCCTTTGAAAAATGATGGAACGAGGACAAATTTCCAATCGCAGCCCTCCAAATGCTGCTCTGAAGGAAAATTGCTCTTTGTGGGTGAAATGAAAGGCTCGGCGCAAGGGCGGAAGAGTCACAGAATAAAGATTTAAGCACTGAAGAAAAGGAAAGAATGGGAGCTCCCAGGGGAAGGGGAGTGGGGCCCGGGACCTCTTTAACCTGATTGAATCAAGAGACATCGGAGCTCCTGCAATTGCATGAGGCCATCTGACCAGCCCAGAGCTGGGCAATTCACAAGCCACAGAGGTTGAACTGCTGGTAAAAAGCTGTAAGAGGAAAATCCATTTGCAGTTAGGAACTGAAAACCTGAAGAACAGCTCTTGTGGTTTTAGAGCCGTGTCCAGCTGCTGTTGGGAGCTCGGGGTCTGTGCCCTTCCCACATCCTCCCACCGCTCAGCAGGTCTGGGGCAGATCCTTGCAGGGCAGGAGCTGGGGCTGTGTGTCCTGGGCAAGGAGCCCCCTTCCCGTACCTGCACCTCGGGACCTGGGCAGGGGAAGAGGCTGGGAGCAGCCTCCGGCGATGGAAACGCTGACCCAGCCCCAGGTGCTGCGGGCTGACCGGGCTCTGGTTTGAGCCAGCTGCCTTTGGTCTCCTGGGCCTGGGAAGAGCAATTTCTTTGAAGCTTCTGAGAAGAGGCACCAGGCTCAGCCCAGTTACTCTAATCCATGAAATCTGCGTCCACTGGTTTGTTCCCAGAAGTGCTGAGCATTCCCAGCTCCGCCGCCGCTGGTGGCACGGGCTCCCCTTGTTGCGGTGCCAGCTTTGACTGGGACGTGCCTGGCCTAATTGTTTCGGGGTTTGGCCAAGTGGGCTTTTCCCTCTCTTCTGGGAAACTCTGCTGGTTTTGTGCCCGTGGTATTTACAGAGTGCTGACAACCCCCTTTCCTTTGCAGTAACAGCCGCCTGCTCAAGGTGCTGGTCCCTGGGGGCTGGCTTTTTCCTTTCAGGGCGTTTGATCCTTCATCCCTGGGACAACTTTGCCTCAGGTTACCCTACGTGAAATCTGACCCTCAGGGCTTTCTGGGGAAGTCTCTCGGTCTGTTTTTCGGTGTAAACATCAGCTTTCTTGATCTGGGGTTCTGTGCTGCTATCTGACCTATTTACTTGGAAGCCTGCGAGGAGGGCTGGGGTTGGAAGGGGGCTGGGTTTGTGATCCAAGCGTGAGCCTTTCCCTGTTAATTGTATTAGCATTAATAATTGCATGCACATTTCTAAACTGTCACGATTGCCACATCCTTTCAAAACACAGGGCAAGACATCAAAAGGGCTATGCCTAGTTAGAGATCAGCAGAGAAGCAAGAAATTAAATTGCCCGATACTTTAAAAGATACGTGGGCTGCTTTGCCCCCATTATATCAAAAGCGACTTAGGAAAAATAAGCCTGGAATTAGACTTTTGGAGCTCGTTAGCCTTCGGGATTTAATTATCAGGAAGCAGGCTGTTTAACAGAGGTGTGAGCTGCCCCGTGCCATCCCTGGGCAGGGGCTCGGTGTGGGCAGCTCAGTGGGAGCCTTGCCAAATGGGGCCACACAGGCACAGGTCTTCTGGGGTGAGGTGGAGGAAAGGGCTTCAGAGTGATATTCAGAGTGATTTTTTCTGAGCTGCTTCGTCTTTGTGCATGGCTAACTCTGTGCTTCAGCCCTCAGCCCAGCTCCCCATGGAGGATGCCTGTGGCTGATGGGCAACGCAGCGAGTCTGGGCTTTCTCCTGTCAAATTTTCCAAAGTACTGCTGGTGGCAGGGTAATGCCATCAAGACTAGGCTTTGGAAATGCCTGTTTTACAAACATGGAATACATGGACATCCGTACGTGCTTCTCCACCGCTGGTTCTGCCTGCTGGATGTAGTCACAGAGGTTTGCATTTTCATGCATTGCCACTCCTGCTGTGGCACCATCAGGCACAGTGAGCCGAATTCATCACCAGCAGGCCTTGTGGGTGGCGTTGTGCAGTTACAGAGCTCTGCGTGTCCAGATGCTGGCAAAAGAGGTCAGAGCAAAGGAAAGGAAAGCGTTGCGTGTAACAGAACTGCAGCCCTTTTGTTCCTGGAGCGCTTCCCATCCCCGCAGCACTGCAATCAGCCACATCTCACGGCGGTGGCGGCAGGGCCCTCTCCGTCCCAGCTGGAGGCTGTTTCTTCACAGCTCTGCGCCGTGCCACGTAGCCCTCATCTCTCACTTGGGGCTGTCTCCTTTATTCTTTATCCGTGTAAAGCCCGGCAGAGCGGTGCCTGCACAGCTGTTTGCAGCGCAGCAGCGCGGGGGGGAATTACTCGTGCCTGGCCTCCAGCAGAGCGAGCAGCATCGCCTCCAGCAGCACCCAGACAGCGCAGGGAGCAGCAGATGCAGCCGGCAGAGGGAGCAGACCATCGCAGGCTGCCTGCTCCTTGGATCTTCTCGGATGCAGCACCCCGCAAACCGGCCTCTTTCTTCCCTTCTCCCAGCAGCCCGCTAAGTGGGAACGGAGCGACGCGATAAGGGATTGTTTGTTATGGAAACACGCCACTTTTCGTAGATTTACAAGCAGCTTTGCGGAGCTCCTGATGGCTCGGTGTGGCTGTTTGTAGCCCGTTGCTCCTCCTGATGCCTTCTTGGTGAGCGGCTGAGCGCGGCAGTAAAAGGCCCTAGTGGGGACGTGATGGGGCCGACGCATCGCAGACGGAAAGCAGCTGCCAGGAGGCATTGCTTCCAGGGCTTTGAGGCGTACCAGCAGGCTGTGTCAGCCGGCAGGTACTGTTTCGCAGCGGCTGGCTTTACAGTCAGGCTGTTTTGTGGCTCCTTCAAGGCCCCGTGGTGTAGAGGCTGCACAGATGGTTGTGCTGCATTTCGAGCAAAGTGAAATAACACCGGTTCCTTCCATTCCTCGCCGCCTCACCCCGAGAAATTACCGGCCTCTTTTGGGAGCTACTAGTCAAAAGCCCAGCTCTGAACACCTCCGGACTTTCAGCAAAGTTTGAAGCCAGCTCAGGATCTGAATTTCAAGCCTCCTTTTCCTGTGCCAAAACCCCCAGAGCTGAATACCTGGGAACTATGGAGGTGGGGTAACTCACAGACCAAATAACCTCTGAGCTTTTCATTGTCTACCTCTAATGCATCAGCTCTCCCAAAATAATACATCTGGCATGGTTCATACCACAGTCTCTGCTGTAATCACCACTGAAACCTGGATAGGTTAGAAATCCATATGTGGATCTGTGTCTGGGTGAGTTTGGCAGGCACAAAGCAGTCCCCAAAAAGCATTTTCTTCCTAGCAAATCATCTGCCAATTTTAGCAGTCTCGATTTATGTTTTTTAAGGTTATTGAGCTCTTTGCTGAAAAAAGTTGCAGGCCATCTTCCGTGGCGTTACTATTGAATGGCTTGCAGACCACAGCGTGGCTGGGAGCTGATATCTGTTACATAGGAGATTCCTCTGCCTGTCTTGTTGGTCTCCAGCACTTCCTTAGCTAAAACAAGTGCTTTCAATTACAGAAAAGTAATTGACATGCAGACATCAGTCCTGGTCGGGTTTTGTGCACTGTAGTTTTATGTGGGGGAGGATTGCCCCTCGGTTGCACTTGTACCTGCACCTTTTTCCTGCTGCTGCACCCTCCAGTAGGGAAGAAATGTGCTGTGTGTGTGTTCGTAACCCTCCCGGTTTCTCGAACAAACCTTTGCTTTTCTTCTTTTCCTTCCTTTTTTTATTTTATTTATTTGCACCTGATACAGAAAATAGATTAAGGCGGTTGGAAGGACACGAGGGCTGTTTTGTGCAGGGAAAACCCGAGGTGGTGAGCAGCTCCTGGAGCTGTTTGGTTGGAGGAGGAGAGCACGGAGTAAGAGCTGCGAGGAGGTTGTTAGATCGCTTAGAGGGACTGGCTGAGCAGAGCGTAAGCTGAGCGTAGCAGTCTGGAAAGAAGATCATCTTTCTGAAAGGCAGAAAGAGGAAAAATAACGGCTCCGTATTCATCCCTTGTGTAATTCTTTTGAAGTCGGTGATGTGCACGAGGATGATTTAACCCCATCAATTTTAATGGGTCCCTGCCGTGTCCCAAGGGTTTCTTTTCGCCGTGCTCTGTTCTGAGATGGAGACAAAGCAGAGCCTCGGTGTCTGGGCTTGAACCCAAGCTCGGTGTCCCCACGGGTCTGGCTTGGGTCCGTCTGTGTTGTGGCTGCCTCCAGTTGGAGAGGGAGAAGGATGCGAGAGGTGATGACGTGTCTGAGCCCCCGTCCTGTGACGGGACGGCCGGGTGCTGCCAGGACTTGGTAGAAGCCATAACCTGCCTGGAAAGCAACCCCTGGTCGGAAAACCAGGAAGGAAGGGAGCCTTACATGGAGCAGGAACCAGCGCCAGGCGAGCCCTGGTGGGACTCATTTCCACGTCGTGGTGCAGCACTGACCGGGCGAGGGGAAATGAGCTACGGGGAGCAGACAGCCTCTAATGAAATGAAGCGCCACATCTTCCTGGAAATGCTCTCAGTAAGACTGAGGGGAAGGGAGGTGAAGGCTGGGTGTAAAATCAGCCAGAAGCAGCCTGCTGCGGTCAAGGTAAAGATGCTCTTTAGCATCTCGCAGAAGGAAGGGAAGAGGAGCATCGTAAAATTGGGTGAAATGATTTGTGAAATAAAGGTGCATCTGGCCTCCAGTTCTATCTTCTCCAAAAGCAGCTCAGCTCAGGACACAGCAGGTTGTTCTTGCACGCGTGTGAGCCTTGGTGAGGCCGTGCCTGCCCATCACTTTGGTGGAGCTGGTCCCCAACACCTAACAGTGCAACATTACATGGCAGTGCACCCTGTACGTGTCGCTATCTGTCTTCTGGGGGAGAGAAGTGTCAGATGTACAGGGCAAAACTCTGCCAAAGCCCAAGATAAGGCTGCAATTTGTTCCAGAGGCTGGAACAAGTGCTGCTGCTGCTCTGCAACGCCCGGGGGAGAATTTCTGCCATGCCCCTGCAACGACAGGTGGCAGAGTCCCAGCAAACCTCATTTATCTCCTCGGTTATTTTAAGTAACCTCAGCAAGTCCCTCCCCATCACGCAGAGCTGCCTGCGCCGTCCCTGTGCGGGCTCTTGACGGGTAGCACGGGTTGGCAGCGTGAGGGAAGACGGATGCCACTGTTCTCAGAGATATGAAGCCTTTCCTGGAGCAAATGAAGTGACTGAGAAGTGCAGGTGCTGCTGAAATCCTGCCTGCGTGTCCTCGTCCGTAAGCAGGGTCGCCTGCCCTATTGCAGTGGGCTGGTGCAATTCGCCCCAGAGCTCCTGGGATGGCATCCCCAGAGCACCCTATCTGCCAGTAATCCAGCCTCATTTCCCCAGATTACATAGCTAATAACTTTAAATAAAGGGGAACTCTGGAAAAAAAAAAAAAAAGGCAAACTTTACCCGGCAAAGGAGACAGTGAATACGCTGAGCAAAGTCTTTGTTACCGCTCACATGCTCCGCTCAGCCTTAAACGGGAACAGACCGCGGCAGGTGTGAAGGGATGTGATACAGGCCTGGAAATCCTGGAGCGAGCCGAGGGAAGGCCTCCGAGAAGCAGAGAAAAATGCAACGTGATGATGAAACGCAAATATTTTTGCGAATGTGTTTTAAGTGCAGAATCCGGGGCGATCCAGCTGTCCGGGGGCCGCCTTCAGCCAAAAGACAACAGAAGGCAGCGGATGATCTCACCTCGCTCCTCTTAAATTGACAAATCTCCCCCACAGTTGCTTAAGGATGGGTTTCTCTAGAGCTATTGCTCGCCAGCTGTTTGGCAAGCCCTGATGCGGGCCGAAGGTTTTCTTCCCTTCCCTTGCAGCTTCCTTGCGAAGCAGGAAACCGCTCGGGTGCCGGGGGTGGCCGTGGATGGGAGGTAGGAAAGCCCGAGCACATTTCGGAGCATTCAAAGTGTGTCGGCAGCAAACCCTCAGCGTGAGGCCAGCTTTTGGGAGGATAGCGCTGACGTACGGCTTGCGGGGATCAAAGCCCAGGAGAAGCTCAAGCAGGGCTGCCTTTGAAACGCTGGACCCCGCCGATATAATGCGGTCGTTTTATCTGACCTGTGAACATCTCTGACAAGGCACCAGGTCATTAGTCTTGTGCTTGTTATTGTAACATTCGCTGGAATGAAGCGCTGCCATTTTTAAATCACAGCTATCCAAGCGTATCCTAAATTGTAAGCGGTTTCTTTTCCTTTGTTTGAGTGTATCCCCACGCCAAGTCATTTGGTGCTCGTATCTTCCAAATTGAGCGTGACATTACCAGTGAGAAGCTGCAATTGAGCGTAAAATAATTACTTGAAAAAAAAATCCGCAAAAAAAAAATAAAAAAATCCATGCCCTAAAAAAATGAATTGAAAATGACCCCTATCTCATAAAGTGGTTCTGCTTCGAGCCTGTGATAATAATTGTGTGCTCGGTGCCTGAAGTGCTAAAGAGTCTACTTTTCGTAGAGTGGAATTTAAAAGACTGTCACTCGAAGTTTTATATATATATATATATATATATATATATATATATATCTCTTCTGTGCAGTCACTCCCACCCACAACCTGGTTTTCTTATTTCTGCGAGCTGTGACACATTTTTAAGAGGAGTGGTGTATTTTTAAGCTCCCGCTGTGGCATGCGGTGAAGGTCGCCCAGCTGAACTGGGATCTCTGAGAGACCGAGAAACAAAACCCCGGTCTCTACTCTTCTTCTGCCACTTTGGGCCGGGTACTCGTTGCTCAGCTGGCCTTTGTGAAATGCCACAGCAGCTCATCCCTGCCTTTCTGGTGCCTGAGGAGTGAGATTCACCCACATTTCTGGGTGCTCAGCTGTGAAGGTAACGTGGCCAAGGCCATATGGCCCTGGCAGCATTGAGATGCTCAGAAGTCTTTAGAGTGTGGTCTGATCCCAGTGGTTCCCAACCTGAACTGTGATGTTTCTGACTTTAAGCATTGAGCAAACTGTACCTGGAGACATATTTTCAGCTTTCTTACCATTTCTTCTGTCAGTTTTCAAGTTTTCCCAGATTTTCTCCAGGAATGGCCTTGAGCCACAGCCCCAGGGCCTGCACATGGGGTCCCCTCTGTGCATGCAGCCTCCTCTTGTGTGCCCCAGGATTTCAGCTTCTTGCTCGGCTTCCTCGATGTACTTTGAAGAACCCCCAAAGCAGGGGCAGGCAACAGAGGGGTCAGGGACGAAGTAATGTTTGCAATTTGAACAGTTCCTCCACTGGTTAGAGACATCCTGGAACCTGCTCAGCATCAGTTGGCCTTCAGACACTGGGGGTGAAGAGGTAGCCAAAACTCACCGACCTTCCTTCTCCATCACCATCCCAGGTTTGTTTTGGTACACACAGGGCTCTGAACTAATATTTTCACAGATCTATTGTAAAAGTGTTTCTTGGGTAAAACCGGAGCATTTTCCCTTTTCTTCATGTTTACTGGGTGAAGAGGCTTGGCGTCATTAGCATTACAAAGAAATGAAATTTATTCCCTACGACAAAACCTCGCATTCTTCAGTGTAGAACAAAGGCGCATAAATAACCAGCAGAGGGGATGTGCCTGACCTCCACTATATGTGGAGTTCACTGTTCCAGACCCTTGGTTTTTATTCTGGACAGTGATTTAGAAGGAAAAGCTTTTATCTAATCATGAGCTAGGCCTCAGCACAGCTCCCCAGGCACCGCTAATGGATGGGATGCACAGCGGAGCTTGAAGGATTTTATCCTAGCTGCGTAAAATGGAGAGCTGAGTTTCTGGTGTTGCACGCTAGATAAGGATTGTACCAGAGGGGCCCTGGGAGCTCCCTTCAAACCTCTGCAGTGCCGGGCAAGCAGGGTTTGGCCGCTTGCTCTGGTACCAGCACTGGGAGCTGAGGATGAGCTGGTAGCTGCTGCCGGAGAGCCAGCGGATGCAATGCAGGGAGGCCCTGTTCCAGGAATTAGCTCTGGTCCCAGAGGATGACTGGGGAAGAAATCATTAATAAGTAGGTTATTGGCACCAGGACACGATTTCGCTTTCTGATTCATAATCCCTGCTGCTGCCTCTCACGGCTGATATGCCCGGATTCTGGTTTTTGACCTCGCAGTATTTTATAGCAAAGAGAGGTTATTCAAAATAGTATGAATAGTCTGAATTTGGCTCAGTACTGGGAGCCAAGAGCAGCACAGATCTTCGTGTTTCACATTTACAGTCGTGTTTATGCACTGTGGTTGCAGCCTGGTGTGATATGCTGTGTGTCTGCATTGGCTTTGGTCTTGCTTGGCTGGACACCACGGCAGAGACCTCAGCTGAGGACACACAGACCTCCAGGGACCACAGGGCTGCTCTCGTTCCCCATCCCAGCCTGTAGGTGCTGCTCCACGTGGAGGAGCTCACAGCCAGGCATGGAAGGCATGCCACTGATAGGAAAGGCAACGTTCCTCCTGAGAGTGAATTCTTATTATCCAGCTTCTGGCATTTTAAGTAAAAAAAGGGAGAAAATAGTGCACACAAGCCGACTGCAGGACATGAGCTGTGCAGAACCTGGTTGATATTCTGAGCTTGTGGGCTCCTGAGCAAGCCGGAGCAGCAGCCTAAAAGAAGGGGGTGTAATTCCCAAGAAGGGATGACATTTTCCTTCCACCCACATCTGCTAAGACATAGACAAAGCACGAATAGTTACAGCAGTAATAAGCTGCCAGTGGCCATTTACCCCAGCAAACATAGGGATCCTTCATATTCCAGGCCAGCAGTACCTGTGAAGCAGTGTGCATTTTGAAGGAACAAGTAATTTCTCTTTTAGCCAAATTAAAAGGTCTTCTTCTATAGCCAGCAGACTGGATGGGAATAATTAAATTCATTCATTATTTCTCTTCACTTCTATGGACTGAGAACACGGAAAAAGATATTGGAAATACCACACACACCCTCTTTGGAGAAGTACGAGGTGAATTAAAAGTTAATGTCTGGACTGAGAATTGTCAGGAGTTACATAAAAGGAACAAGGAGAAACTCGCTGTTTTCTGTGGGAGCGGGTCTGAACAACCTCCAATTTTTTTACCTAAACTGGGCTGTAAAATTCAAGCTCTACTCAGACTTTGCACTGTTTCCTAGTGTGTGATGGTACTTTTGTATTTGGCATGCCTTGATGCTTTTACATTCAGCACAATGCACTTTTGAATGTCTATAAAAGGATGACCTTCTGTTGTTTTTTCCAGAGGTGCTTCGTTTTTAATGCTGGTCACCTTAAGAAATCAGTTGGCATGATTTGGGCTGGTTTTGTGCAAGTAAACAGGCAGGTATTTGAGGTCAATATGATTTTTTTTTGATTTGCCTTTTAATGGCAGTGCTGTTAAGCTTTGTTTCCTTCCCCAGATGAAGCAGGCACTGACACAAACAATCTCTTACACCATCTTGAAGCAGGGGGCTGTTTTAATTGTGATGTGATACCCAGAGCACACAAATTGCATTGCTGGTCAGTGGGGCACTGCCCTCGGGGTGCTCACAAAGCGCCTTTGTCCAGCGGGTCTGATGCTTCCAAGGACGGAGCGCTCAGGAAATGCTCTTGCTGCTTCTTTGCAAATGCCAGATCATTTAGCTCTCTAACCTCTTGGGGAGCAGAGAAGAGTGGGACCTGTTACCAGATTTGGGTATGTAAAAGGGGTTATGGTCATTACCTTGAAAAGCAACCCTAGTGTTTGAAAGGTTTTGACTTTGGGAAGCTGTCTCTGTTTTTCTGGCTTAATTGTTGCCTGTGAATGATAATTTAAAAGCCTTTCATGAATTCCAACAGTTATATTGAGCAAGACAAACCCAAGACATCTTTTTCCTTTGATGGTTTTGTGTTAGAACCCCATTGTGTGTGCTTTAAGACTGCCTAATGCTGGTAGGCAATCGGGGAAGACAAGTCTGGTTTTAGTAGTTGCCAGCTGAGCAAAATTTACAAGATGCATTTACTAGATATGTTTTGGAGCCTTCCAGTTTCTAAAAAAGTTCAGTTCAAAGCACAGTGATTAGCAAAAATTCCTCAAGTTCATGAACTCGCAGATCTTATATGCAGTGATTTATGTCTCTGACAAGTAAATTAAGAAACCCAGTGACGTGAAAGACCTCTCCATGTGTCACTTTGTAGAAACAAGCAGAAAACAATTCCAAGATATATAAATTTGGTGTCCTATAGGGAGCTACACCACTTTTTAGTACACTGGAAAGATATTTGATGTTGCAAGACAGTTAAGTGAGGACATGCTGCTGAGGCAGCTTTGGGGAATGGCTGTGTTTTAATCTTGCTGTTTAACTGAAAGAAGCGTAACGAGGGGAAGAATGACTGCAGTCACCAGATGAACAAGTTGGAGTTGATACTTTGGGCTTGATCCTGTCTTCCCACGTGTGTAGTAAGTTTTTACCTCTCCTGGAAAAAATATTTACCATTCTTGGGGCCATATGTACAGCAGATGAGTTTAAAAAGTCAGGAGAGAGATGTACCTCTAACCGGGGATGTAAAACTAGCTGGGGCAATGGGGTATTTAGCACTGCAAAGTACGTACAGATGCAGCAGCCATCTGCTGTCTGTGCACGCTGCTGTCTTAATCCTTCAGGTCCCACTCCCCTTGGACACCCAGCAGGAGCAGCAAGGCCGAGAGGTCCATGCAGCATGTTGCTGAAAAGCCAGATGAGTAAGCAGAAGGGCTAGACACCAGCAGAGCAGTACCAGATAACAGCACAAAATTGTTTAATATCAAGCGTCTGGCAGGCTCCCCTTCGTGCTGGGAGCTTGGAGGTCTCACAGGGTCCGGGCCATGTCTGGAAGTGCCTGCAACTCATTTCTTTACTAATTTAGAGCCTTTAAAATTTCAAAAATGCCCCTGGCAGCCTGGGAATTCCCTGCGAGAGGCTCCAGCACATCAGCTGGTGCCAGCCCCGAGTCGGGACGGGCTGTGGGGAATCCCTGGGAGCGGTGCCCAGGCACGGGGCCTGCTGTGGGGATGGGGAGTGGGGTGGCCTGGGGGCTGCTACGGCCTGGGGGCAAAGCAGGGCATCTGGGAGAGGTTGTGTGGTTATTCCCCTAGTAGTTATTGTCTGTGTTCTCTCTGGCAAATGGAAACGTGGAAGAGCTGTTTTGTTGTTTGAGATCCTTTCCTTCAGGGATTTGTCACTTCTGGGCTGTTTCTTTGCTTACACGGCCACAGCCTGTCCTGTCTGCGCGCTGCCGTGGCTCCTGTCCTTCTGCTGGTGCCAACCTCTGCCCGGGGCTGGCGGGATGCCACCGGCAGGCCAAGTCAGGTCATCCAAATTTTGGCGTTCCTGCTGCTACTCTGCTTACTGGGTGAGTTTCTGCAGTCACCAGTTGTGCACCCTTCTCGCCTCTAGACTTGTGATGGGGTGACTCACTGTCATTGAGCGCACGCTCGGTTTTATTAGACACTCATCTCATTTGCTCTCTGTTTAAGAGCCGCGTGTCTCTTTCCTTGAGCATCTTCAGGAAACAATGGGAACAGCTTAAACAGGGGAAGCTCAGCACCATTCACCAAAAAAAAAAAAAAAAAAAAAGAAGTCCTATAGGATGTGTCTGGTCAAGTGCTGGATGTGCCATATGGGAGAATTGAGAATGATGAAGTATTTACTCAAATTGCTGCCTTCCGCTGCATTGAAGCCAGAGCCGCTGAAGGCACTGCAGCGTTTATGACTGATTTCCTAAGCAGTGTAACAAATTGAGATGAGGGCCCTTTTCTTGTAACTCACATGTGCAGCAGAAAGCACTTAGCTAACATAAATCAGGATTCAATTGCTTTTAAAGGCTCACAAAACATTTCTGAAAGAGACAGGATGAGGAAACCACTTTGCCACTGCAGAGTGTGTCCCCACGATGAGTCCCATTAAGGCCTGATCAAAGAGCCTCGCTGGCGTTTCATTATGGCCTGGCTGCGTACAGGTGAAACTCAGCAGCCGTTTCGACAGCGTAGGCACAGAAATATGCACAGGAGGTGAGTTTAAGCAGGAATCTGGACCATCAAAGAATGTGATTAAGGACAATTTAATGTGCTGAGTAATGCAGCATGATTTGGATGTAATTTATCCTAATCCGGTCTGATCTTTTACAGGAGAATATATTACCAGGCCACAGGGAGGTGAGACCAGGGTCCCATCTGGCCTCCTGTCTCCAGCAGTGGCTTATCGCCAATACGAAAACAAAGCAAATACAGAGTGAGCTTCCCATGTGCATCCTCTCTGCTTCTGGCATTCAGCGGCTGTGGGACCTCTTGGGTCAGAGCATCCAGAGCGGGGAGTACAATAGCCACCATTTATCCTCTCCTCCTGAATTTATCTCGTTGCTCTTTGAACCCCTGCCTGGTTTTGGTGATTACAGCACAGAACACCAGTGAGCACCGTGATTAAGCTGTGTCGTATGCAGAAGCTCTTTTCTTTGCTTTAAACTGGTGGTTTGTTAGTTCGGCAGGTTTTTGGTTATGAGAATTAGAGAATATTTTCTCTCTCTCTCTGGGTCAATCATGGTTTTGTAGGTTTCTAGTGTTATTGCTGCTCACTTCTGTCTTTCCTAGTCTGGAGGTTCTTCTGTTTATTCTTTCCCTCTAAGGAGGCTAATCCGATTTGAGGGAAGATCATACTTTTTCAAGCAGATCAAGAAGCCCCAGACAGTGCCTTGGGGAAACCCTTTTTTCCCCGTTTCCACTCCTCCACCACCAGCTGTGCTCCCAGTATTCCTCCTGGTGCGGTAATTCAGCGTCAAAAGCCTTTTTGGACAAGTTCTGTCTGGGCCTCAGCTCGAGGCCTGGAGATCTGTAACTTTACACATTTTCTTCTCTTCCCTTCCCTGTCTCCTTTTCCAAGGACTGTCTTGAACAGCACTTTTGGAGAGGATGCTGGTGGTTCCCATATTTCCCCAGCAGAGGTGGTGGCATCCTGCATCCCAGGGGCAGGCACAGCTCAGCGGGCTGTGGGTGACGTCCCTTTTTGGGAGGTTACCCAAAAAGCAGAAGGGAGGCTGTGTCATTGCAGGACAGAGAGGCCATGGAGGGAGCGTGTAGCTCCAAGCAAAGCCAGCCTGGAACAGCAGAAGGAGCTGTGTCCCCGGCGGGGTACAGCACGGGGTCTCTGCCTCTTCTTAAATTCCCCCTTAGGGCTGCAGTTTAGAAACCTGCATGGATCGTGTGGTTGCCAGCCAGAGGTGAGACCCAACTCCCCTTTGGGAAACAGAACATGAGGGGCCCACCCTCAAATCAGGAATGGCTCAGCAGAGATGAGATAAAAACTCAAAGCCTGTGCTGCATTCTTAAGCTCTCGGCCAGATCGGTGTGATATATGTGAGAGCTCGTTAGCCTGGCCGGTTCGTAAGGTACACGAGAATTTATGGTTCTGATGTTCAGTACTTAATTGGAAACTGTGATCAGATGCATCTTTTAAACATATCCATACGTAACGTACGGGCATGGAGATGTGTGTAACGAAATCCCCAAGCACAAGGGGTAAAGCTGCACATGAAAGTCGTTTATTTTTATGACCTCATTTTTATCACTCAGTGTTTCTGTTGTAAATACTATAACAAAGTGACACAAGCTTGGTCATTGGAAGACAGAGATAAATTTGGCCTCTCCGTAAGGGACAGCCAAGGTCAGTTTATAGGAGGTGAAGAGCACCTCCACCCAGAGGTCTTGCTAAGGTAAATACATTTTTCTGTCCTGTGGAGAAATTTGCAATCTGAAGGAATAAACAGGGTAAAGCAAAACCAGATGAAGATGTGACTGTTAGGCAAGATCTTGTTTTTATACTTCTTTCCAGGAAAAAGCCTGCCATAAACACTCGTGCTGTCTTTTTCAAGGCCACCAAAGCCTTGCAGTGGAGCATCACATGGCATTAGCTCATTGCCCCGGTGTCCTGCAGCCTCCTGCTCGTGCTGAGCCATCGCTCCCCGGTACTGCCAAGGCTGGGCTTTGCTGTCAGATCACCGGGCTCTCTATCTCACAGCCTGCTGAACTGCTGAATGTGCAGTTCCAAAGCCCCGTCTTCCTCTAGGAGGATAATTTCATCATAAGAAAATGTAATTGTGAACAATTCAAGAGGCTAATTCTGCATTTCATCCGCCCGAGCCAAATACTGAAGCCGCACTCCGGAGCCAAATGAACAATTTCACCGCTGAGGAATCTTGGGACAGAAATCTGCGACATTTCCCAATCGTTCAGGGAAGTGGTGGGTTGCCTTGAACCCACCTCTTGTCCTTCGATACCCTTTGTACACACAAAAGAAAAGCAAACAGCCCCGTGAACACCAGGTCTGAGGGAGGCTGAATACATCCATGCAGATGTTATTTGTCTCAGAGCACCTCGAACCTGGTGGCAGAGCTCGACAGCTCAAGCTGTCCTCTGTGGGGCTAATTTCCAGTCCCTGCTGAGTGCAGGGCAGAGGGCAATGCTTTTCCTCGTGCTGCACTTCCCCTTTGTGATACAAATCCATGGGTTCATGCAGAAGCATTGCTGGAGAGGAGGCAGCGTCCATCTCCTTCCAGCCTGGGCTTTTCTGTGCGAGCTAAGGTTACCCAGGTAGGGAAGATGTTTTCTGCACATAGGGAAGAGTTTCCAGCGTAGTGCTTCGAGATTCTCGGGGAGAACTTGGGTTGATTTTCACTTTGTTGGCTTGAAAGAAGCTGTTGGAAGCCAGCACTAAATGAGGACCTCCAGCTGGGTCCCGGTGAGCCAAACTGGGCCACTGTTGTTCTGTGATGCTGACAAAATCCCTGCAGCCTAAGCAGAAATATATAACATATAAATATATACACATTTATATTAATATATATATAAACTGTGCTGGTTTTCGGTGCCAGAGCATAGCCACGCTGTGAAAACAACAGAAAGGTGGCAGGAGGGCAAATTTTTCTCTTCTGCAGTGTCTCCTTTCTCTTAAGGAGCTGATTGCACAACATGGCCCTACCCTCCTCAGCAGCAAGCAGAGACTGCTACCAGCCAGCAGAAAACGCCTGTGTTTGAAGCCAGGTCGCCAGTTTTGCTTCTTGCCCCCTCAAGCCCCTTTTGCTGGCGGCAAGGAATTCTGGAGTCTCGGGGCTGCCACAATGGGAGCCTTTCTGACCCGGCTGAAAAGCTCGACCTCTGCTCAGAAAGGACAGATTCATGTTCGAGAGGGTTCCACAATGCAACGATTTATGTCAGGAAATGAACAGAATATTTTGTTAAAAAAAAAAAAAAAAAAAAAAAAAAGCCTCCATCTGTTTATTTGGCTTGGGGAAGAGATCAGCTGTGCCTCTATGATTTCGGAGCATGGAGTGCTGGAGGGGGAGATGTATAGCTGTGTGCATCTACGTTTTTGAGTTTGCCTTCCTGGTGCATAAGATACAGAGCTAATTTTACTTTACTGTGTGTCACGTGGGGCTCAGAGCTCAGGGAATGGAGATACCTTAATGCACATGGCTAAACTTTTGCACTCCTAGCATCGTGAGTCTGAATTTTAACCCTGCCCTCTCCATCCAGCTCCTGTATGTTCGTAAAAGTGGTCAATTGCTCCTCCAGCTGAGTGGTAGCGGAGCACCCAGTGCTAGTTCTTGGTCATGTTTGATTTTGTGATTTTGTGCTTTGTGAAATCAGCTAGGAGGATTTCAAGATGCAAGACCACTCTCAAGGCTCGGATTCCTGTATGCGTAAGGAGCAGTAGCAAGGTATTTTTGTATTGGCTTACTTTAAAAACCCTATCCCAGAATCTGATAGTGATGTTAAGAAAAATAGTTCCTGAGAAAGCCAGCAGTCTTCATTACTGACTGCAAACCGTGCGGATGCTGGGAGGGAGAGCGTGGACTTTCTAGTTAAAACATTGCTGTGCTCTTAATCTGCCTGGCAAATCATTGGTGATTAAATGATAATCGGAGCTGTTTGTTTGAAATGTCATACATCTCCACCGCAGCCTCTCCACAGCACTAAAGAGTTTTAGGAATTAAGGAGCATGGGAACATAGACGCCTCCAATGTATTTAAACACGAATTAGCTAAAGCCAACAAATACAGAACAATTTCCATTTATGTATTAAACACTCTGGAGGATACAGATTAACCTCCATTACTCAGAGTTTGTCACCGTCTCATCTCCTTTGGACAGCTAACGCTGAGAAACGGACAGAAAGGAGATTTATTTTTCCTTCAGCTTCTGTCTCGCCTGATGAAATGTCTGCTGTGCAGCTCCCCCAGCCGCGCTCCTCCGTGAGCCCTGCCGGCTCCCCACGCTGTGCAGGCACCGCTTTCTCTCACGGCCAAAACTCACGCTCGTCTGAAATCTCTGCGCGAGGAATTGAAGCCAAGCCTCGCTTTACTGGCACACGGAGGCCCTGGGCTTCGAGGTGATGTGGAGGAATCCCACCGAGTCAGTTTGCTTGGGTCCACTGCCCCATAGCGAAGGGGAGAAGCCTTTAAAAGAGCCTTTGCATCCCGCCTGCGGCACAGATGATGTTTCCCGACTGAGCACATCGCCTCCAAGGGGCCGTGCAGGACCAAAGCCGCAGCCTCGCAGCCCCGCCGCTGTAGCTCTGTTCCTCTGCAAACCTCCCTGGTCCTGCACGAGGCTTCTGCTGACCTGCCAAAGCCCATGGAGCATGCAGGAGAAACCCCCCAGGCCAAATAAAAATCCACAGAATTAGAGATTTGGCTGAAAGATGGACCCAGCATTACAGACATGCCTGTTCACCTCCAGTCTTCCCCTCCGCTTGGAACACCTCAGGAGGCTTTTATTGACCAAATACTGAGATACTCACTTGTTAAGCAACTTTCCAATTGTGCCACTGCTTTTTTGTAGGTATCTCTGTGTATTTAGATAGATTAAAACACAAACATGGCATGTTCATGTCATTAACTCTCACTGAATACAGCAGCAAAGTTAGTCCCTAAAGAAAAGATGTGCCATAAAGCCTTTCCATAACATTATTAATATAACCATCCAAATTAAAGTATATTCCAAGTGACATATAAATTCAGTGATGTAATATAAGATTATTTGGTCTTTCACAAAATTCTTGACCAACTAACTGTGTGTAGCTTGATGGGATAACAAGGCAATGATATCCGAGGGGATACTCATGGTCTTCCTTCCGTGTTCGTTGATAGGACTCAAATAGGTGATGTTGTCCTGGTGTCCTACTGATGAGAAAGGAGATCCAGCCTCCCTCTCCTTTGGCATTAAAGCAAGAAGAGTGTGTTCAGCCTTTGTGGTGAACTTGGCACCAGCGATATTTTAATATCATTAGCAGAGAGAACTACTTTCCTTGCCAGTAACAAGGCTCAGTGTCAACTAAGGGTGGTGCCCCATGGGAAGACCTTAGACAAAACTTGCTATCTTATAATTAAAAAAAAAAAAAAAAAGGAAATATGCTATTTTTGGGGAAAGACATTTGTTCAAGTATGGAGCGATCCTGGCTGATGGGGAAGGGACCTGCCGGTGCTATTCATAGTTCCACCTGCTGGTTTCACTGCTTCTCTTGCAGCTATCGCTGAAAGCGAAATTCGGATGCTCGTGTCTGTGCTCACACAGAAATGGAAGAAGTCAGAATGGAAATATGTGTGTGTGTAGAGATAAAGAGATAAAACGAGCCAGAGCTTAAGGGAAAACAAGCTTCCATGTGTAGCTGCTGACATGACTACACCTTTCCTTGGAAGGGTTTTACTTCTGCAAGGCCAGGTTTCTCGTCTGATTGAAGGGCTAGCAGTGTGCCAGGCGCAGTCCATGCTGCAGGAGATGAGAGTTTCTGCTTGGAAGTTGTTACAGCTAGGAGAAACCACTGAAGAATTTCCTTTATTGTGTTGGACGCGATCTGATACTTCGGTTTCACAACAATGCTCCTCTGAAAACAGTGAGGCTATGAGGTATTCACCATCTAGGCCGTCACTTGTGAGAGGAGAAAGACATCAATGAATCACATCCTGAATAGTAGGACATAAAAAAAATAAATATGGGGTCAGGCAGGGCTCCTTGCTGCTTGCTGCACAAACCTTTCTACATTAGCAGAAGAGAGGAGAACAGCAGGTGTACAAGGAGTGCTTTGCCCAGCCGGAGAAATGATTTGCTATGCCTTCCTTGCTTACTATTTCAGGAGTGAGATTTTTCTCATCTTTGCTGGGAGGAACAAGTTTTGGCTTTCACAAAAGCACTGGGTTTTATTTCGGAGGGTTTTATTTCTAGGTCCATTTTACTGCTTTGTCCCGATTTTATGAGGGAAACGTGGGTGGAGGAAAAATGTACGAGACAGGGAGACAGGGGGTCCACGTCTGAACTCCCAAATCAGAACATGACAAAACTAGAGCAGGAGCAAAGATTAGCGTGAAAAAGCTCTTTATGGAGTAATATCTCTTGTCCTCATGTGATCTGCATGGAGGAAGAGGAAAACAGTTTCAAATATCTGTTTTTTTTTTTGTTTTTGTTTTTTTTTTTTTAATCTCTGCCTTCTTTAAATTGCATGGATGAGTCATTTATGATTCCTTTATAATTAAAAGGAAAAAAAAAATCATTTAAAAGCTTGCTGCAGTCACACACACAGGCCCTGAAAAACAGCTCGAGACTGGGGATTGATGCAGAAGGGCAACGGGACGGAGGTCTGGGTTTGGAGTCTTTTGGGGCATCTGCGCTGGTGCAGAGGGAGGGCACAGCCAAACCATCTTCTTCCATTGTGCTTTCCAAACCTGAACACCGACTTTGCCCTGATCTGGTGGGCAAAGACATTCAGCACCATCCTTACCCATTTTTACTTGCTTGCTAATCACAGCCATTCATCAACAGCCCCCTTCCAGTCCCAGGCTGTGCTGCTGGGATGCTCCAGGAGCTCGGCTGCAGACAGCCGGGACAGGCAGCAGGGACTGAAGTGATCGCCAACCTTCTGCACGGTGGGGCATTAGGTTAAAGCAAACGGTGTGTGGGGATCCCAGCAGCGTTTCCCCTCCTCACCATTTAGCACTGTGAAATGTGAGGCAGCTGAAGGCAAGGACCAGGCAGAGGCTGCCACGTGCTGGGGGCACCGGGCTGACAGCAACCGCAGAGCTCCACGCTGGCGTGGGAGCAGAGCTGAGGCTGCTGATTAGATTTTGGGGGTCGTGCCTTCCCCAGATCATTGTGAGGGGTCTCTGTTTTGGGCACCGGATAGTGAGCATTATATCTGCATATGATATCACTTCTGCAGAAGAAGCAGCCTATTCATCAGCAGTAGCATCTTCACATCAAATCCCACAGCAGGCATGACTGCGGGAACAGGCATTTAATTGAAACAGAAGCGACGCTGGAAAATTCAGAGAGGGTGCAAAAAAATCCCGGGTAGCTGTTACTCACTGGAAGCACATCCTAGACATGCGAGGCACGGGGTGCATGCGGAGTGCTGGGAGCAGCAGCTGGTCGAGATGTAGCTCTGCCCTTCAGACACGCGTTGTTTCTTCAGATGATCCCCTGAGCTGGCTGGAAATTCAGTGCATGAATTAAATACGCAGTTCGGGGTAGCTGGGGGCTCCTTTTTTCGCTGTCCCCTTGGAGCATGCAGCATGCTGCAAGGGACAGCCCCGCTCCTGGCAGCCCGGGACATTCAGAGGCTGCTGCCGCCCCTGCGGTGGGATTCCTGCAGCCTCCTGCAGGGAGCCTGGATGATTTTCCCACCCTTATCACTGCCGGGTGTGCGGTGTGTGACCGTGCTGCGGGCACTGTGCCTGACACTGATGCCTTCGCTGCCTGCTCTGCCCCTGCCCCGGCTCCCGGCTGCGCAGACCCTTTCAGAGCCGGGGCTGAGATTTTCCTGAGAGCACCGGGGGGAAGCACAGCCCTAGCAAAGTGTCTCTGTCCTTGCTTCTGCTTATCCGAATCAGTTCTCGCAGCTCGGTTCTGTAATTTCTTCCCACTTCTGTCGCAGCTTTCTGAGCTTTCAGCTGCTCTGTCAAAAGCAAAGGTGCCGACACCCTCGAAATCCCTATAGAAAAAAGTAAGGGGTCGCTCCCCATCCCGGAAAAAAAGAAGGAGGGACAAAGTTTGGGGTGTTTTTTTTTTTTTTTTCCTCAGGGAAGACAAGTGCGTGTCAGAGATAGCTAGGAGGGGTCTGGAGGTTATGCACAAATTAAGCAGTCCCTGAAAGGAGGGGACTGCAAGCCACGCCAGATAAGCCCATAGCAGCCACAGCCCTGCAGCGAGCAGCTAACTTTCCCTTTCCTCTCCAGGGGAACACCAGGGGTTAATTCAGTAGCCACGCGTTTAATAGCTCGATTTAAAGGGGAAAAAATGACACCCTTCTCCCCTGCCTTGCTGCTGGTGGATGGTTTGCTCTGTCTAGCTGATCACATGCTCCCCCAGCCCCTGGTGCTGCAGAAGCCCCAGCTGCTGCTGCTGATGAGCCGGTGCTGCTCAGGATCTGTCCCAGCCCTTGCCTGTCAATGCCTTGCAGCCCTGACCTCCTCTTTAAAGGAGGGAGTGGGCAGGATGAGCCCTTGAGCATATGGGTGGAAATTTGGGACGCGCCCCTTCTCTCGCCACCGCTTCCAGCTCTAACCATGTCTATTTGTTGTTGTCTTTTTTTCAGGGACTATGGATCTTCAAAGAGAAAATCAGGTAAGATACCAGGCTTTCTATGTTCTGCATGGTTACAGAGAGGACTTTTTTTTTTTTTCTTTCCCCTTCTCCTTTTTAAACCTTCCCTTTATCTTGTGCTGCATGAAATTGTGTAGCAGTTTAACTTTGGGTTGCTGAAGCCTGCTACAGACAGGCATCAGATTATTTCTTCCCTGCTAGAAAGGAAAAGAAACCTGCCTTGTACAGTATTGCAATTGAAATGACTGCTTTCCTCTAACTGTATTTATGCAGCTCTCTCTCTCTAATCCAAGAGGGTAATTGTGTTCAATTTCTTTATATTTTTTTTTTCCTGAAGTATGTCTTTACCTGAGCTCAGTCAAACTGCAGCCTGAGAGTTGGGGATCCTTTTCATGGGGGGTGGAAGAGGGAGGAAATGCTTTTCTGTTCTGACCTGAATCTTATTTTTGCCTTTCTAAAAGGATGTGGTAAGGCTTCTGATGCAAAATGTGTCAGGGTTTGGGCTGAATCAATGGCTCAAGCTCAGTGTTTTGTTTTTAACTCCTGGATTCAGATGTCCTATAAAGCCCTTAATCTGAAACTACACAAAACCAAATTTTCTCCTCCCCTTGGAGCTCTCGGTGATTTTTACAGATGTGCTTTCGATAGGGAGTAGGGACATGTAATTACGGGCCTCTGCATTTGGCTGCTCTGGGCTGGACGTGGTCGGCTTTCCCCCTCCCTTCTCCTAAGCACCTGCAACTCTCATTGACTTCGTTTGGAGTCCTGGGTGCCCCAAATCGCAATCAGGGCATCCAAAGGGGCCTTCTGGACCATTAGCAACTCCTGGAAAACTCTGGCCTGTGTGGATGGGAGGAGAGGGTTTTATTTCTTTAATTTTTTTCCTCTTTAAGATGATGAAGAAACACTGCAATGGCTGAGTCTCTGGGCAAGATGAATGCGAAGTACTGATCTCAATGAATGTCGCTACCTAGATTGATTTGCTAACTATGAGAGCTTTTATGCTGCAGCCCTGTAATAAGCTAAGTGATACAGTGATGCAGAGCTGTTCCCTGCCCCTGCCATGCTGTGCACTAAAAGGCTGTTCCCTTTGCAGGCCAGTGCCTGTGGTGCTCTTCCCCTGAATTCATTCAGCAGTTACTGCAAATGCAGGTGGGGGTGGTAGCGAAGGAGCAGTGTGGCACGAGGTGCTGGCCTGACACTAGAAACTGGAGAAGATTTCATCTTCCCCATGCCCTACAAAGCTTCTATCTGCGTTGCAATTAAAACAGGTCCTTTTACAGAGATGCAGGTGCACTTCTAGCATGTAATATTAAGTGAATTTTGCACCGCTTGTGCAAAATGGGCAGTGAATGAAATGGGCAGCGGCACTCTCCAGAGGGGCAGGCTGCAAAGCTGTGAGAGCTCCTGGCTCGCAGTGCCAGGAGGGCTTTGGGGCCCTGCAAAAAGTGCTGAGAAATGCTGCTGAAGTCCCTGGGGCGACCTGATTTAGCACTGACCTAGAACAGCCCCAGAAAACCAGGAGAGCTCTGGGGCCAGTGCCCCAGTTGTCATACACAGGAGCTACAGCATTGCTCTTACAAGGGATGCGAGGAATTGCTCTGGGAGCACGAGGGAATTGTTCCTGCTCCATTCCTGTGGCTCTGTGGAGAAGCTGGGACTGATCTACCATGGTGCTGGGGGAAGAAGGATTAAGTTGAGCCTGTGGAGCTGAGGCACCAACCGTGCCTGGTGCTCTCCACTGGCCTTCTGCCCTGAGGCATCCCCAGAGCCGTGCTCATCCATCCAGGAGGCCAGGGCTCAGGCTGGGCTCCCCCTCCTCGTCTCTCCCACCTCTGTGTGCTGCTTGGGCTCCTTTTGGGGCAATTTCTTCTCTGTTTCTTGCTGGCTGACTGCTTGCAGGACGTGGAACCAGTGGGGTTTTCGGGATGCTCTTTCTCCACTTAGGCTGCACTGACAGGAATGCGAAGCAGCTCCCCGACCAAAGGGAGCTGGATAAAGGGGCTCTGTTCTCAGCCATCTTCTCGCCTGAATTTAGGGTGGCGGGGGAATGCTTGGTTCTGCCTGGAGCTGGATGTTGTGGGAGTACGTGCACAACGAGCCAAGGAACATGCCCAGGGAGTTGGTGGTTACAGCCTCTAACAAAGAGCAGCTTTATGACACTTGATCTAGCGAGGGGGTAAATAAGCACAGCTTCCCAGCCTGCGTTGTAAAGAGCCTTTTAAGATAACAAATAACTTTGAAGCGCAGTTTCCTCTGTAGGTGCGAGCACGACTCCATCCTTAAATGGGACAAAGCGGCACTTTTAAGTGCAAACGTCTCCCAACAAATCGGACCTGAGAGCACACATTTTGCCTTGACCAAGGACGAGCTGGGAGGAGACTCCTGCACGTGAGCACAGCCATCCCCTGCTGTCGGGCAGGAATCTTGCAGCTGCTGCATCTCAGGCGTGGCAGGCAGGGCACGAGCGTGCTGATGGCAGAAACATTTGGGGAATGCCTCCGACAGCCAGCGCCACCTCTGTGCTGACCTCTGCCTTGCCAGCGAGTGCATTTCTAGCTGGTCTCGTGCTCAACCCTTAAAGCAGGGAGAAATTGGAGAAGTTCAGAGTTGAAGAGGAGTTATGGAAACATTTATCACTGCAGCTGATACTGGTTGTAAACATTTGGAGACCTTCTGAACCACGCGCAGCAGCGTGGCCCTAGCTTAGCTAAACAGAAGGGTCGTGCAGTGATCTGGGGCATCTCTGCGTGCCAGCCCTGAGCCAGGCTTCCTCCTGTGCAAAGAGCTCTATAAACACGCAGCCCTTCCCTGGGCTGTGATCTAATTATAAACGCTTTAACCTGCAGCCAGCCCCGAGAGCTGGAGCTTTGCTGAAGCAGCTGAGGCTCTGCGTAGGCACGGGCATTTGGCGTGACCTAAAGCACCACGTGTGCTGTTACCTTGGATTGCTGGGGCTTTGCTTGACGTGCCGCAGAGCTGCTTTGGAGAGCTGCCTTCATATTTCCAGTCAATTGAATCGTTGCTCTGCGACCATCTGTCAGTGCCCACGAGGCCTCAGTACAACTGCGAGGAGCGGTTCTGGTGGGCATAATCTGCGTGCTTGCAACAAGTGCTCCCATCCAGGTCTCTCTGAAGACCCTCTGTAGCAAAAAGGGAAGGAATTCCCCTTCAGACTGATCCCTCAGTCACATTAACCAAGGGAACAGCAGCTCATCTGTCACTCCAAATAGGTGCTAGTTCAGCGCAGGCATCCGCTGGGGCTTTCTCTCCTCAAATCAAAATAAGGGCAGAATGACTTGGAGCCTGGTAAGGGATGTTTGCATGGTACATTACGAACCACAAATTAGGTTAATCCACTCTCCCAACCCTACCAGCTCCCATCTGTGCATGGTGAACTAATTAACCCTTGAGACATCTGCTAATCCTGATGTGGCTCGTAAAAAGCAGTTGGAGGATGCTTCTCCCCAGAGATGTCCCCCATACACACACTGCGCTGTTGCTGGCTAGAACAAGCTCCAACCTCCTGGAGTGTGTTTTTTCCTTTGCTGAGAATCTTTCTTTACTTGTTTCATGCCAAAGTTGTTAGATTCTCAGTTGTGATGCTGGAGCAAGCATCTGAGACCTGGTATTTGGTGGCAACAGGGAGGTGACACGGGCTCCAGGGCTTTTCCATACTGAATCTTCACGCTTCTTGGTTACTGAGAGTTTCCCTTTTTAACAGAAGATGCTGTTTCACCTCTGCTTTCAAGGCTAAGGAATCTGTTTCTGCCACCTGCCCTGTGGGCAGCCAGGCTCTTGTGCACACTCCTTCAGTGCCTGCTAGCGAAAGCACTGCTGGACTCCCCCTTCTGAAAGCATAACAAAATCCCCCCCCCCCTGCTTGCTCGCTCTTGCTGGCTTTGAGCTGCTGCTTAGTGGCTTTTTCTTACCCCTCGTTGCTGTGGGGTAGGATGTCCCCCTCTGAGGGGAAATAAACCTGAGGTTTATGGCTCCAGCAGCACCGCGGTGTCTCCCCTCGCTAATTGATCGGATCCTGCCTGCATCAAGCTGGCCGGGCTCTGGCGGAGGCTGCCAGCTGAAGGCTGTTTAAATAGCCCCTGGAACTGAGCACTTAGAGAATTAGCTCAGCAGCTCGCTCCAAGCCAGTGGTGCTTTGGTGAGGACGTTGATGAGGCTTGGCTTCCCCAGCACAGAGAAGCATCCTTCAGCTCGGTTCCCACGTCCAGCTCTTGGACTCGCAGAGCGCTGCAGCACCCAGATGACAACCTCCGGTCCCTTCCCGTTCTGCAGCCTGAAATGAGGAAGGATGTATCTGCTGGCTAAGTAAATAAAAACTTCAGAGTCCATTTGAAGCCACTTCTCAAATTCTGTCTTTTTATAGACGTCTCTGTAACGCTCTCTTATCCCTCAACGGGGAAATTAAGCGGAGCTGAGAGAGGGACGGCAACTCCAGCCGGAGGGCCTCCGAGTGAAGGAGAAGCAGAGCCCTGTGCAGGTGTTGCCCCACCTTTAGGGAGATGCCTCAATTGCTGCTTGAGTTATCAGGGATAGATTTTTCTCCTTCCTTTGTAATTATAAAGGAGAATGGCTCAACTCTTTGCTCTTTTTTGGGTTTATTGTGGAGCTATGCTCATCACCTCAGAGCTCAACCTCTTTGGTCCTGTCACACCACACATCTAGCCTGCGCTTACAGCTCCGTGGCTTGTCCTGCGAGTTTCTTTTCTTTTTATAAATGACTTTATTTTCTTAACTTCAGTTTGAACTGCCTCCTTTGAGGTAATATGGAGAAAATGAATGGTGTGTGCTAGCCCTTCTGGGCTTAATCATTCAGCGGGCTCACAGATGTGTGAGCCATTAGCTGGACCTGCGTGGCTGGGGCTGTTTCTACCTGTCCCAGGACCTAGGAGTTGACCCCAGGGATGAAGTCTTGCTGTCACAGCTATGAACACGGAGTCCCCTGCTAGCTCATGGCTCTCTGGCAGGTGTTTAGCTGAGCATGGGTATGGGGAGAGAGGAGGATGCAGAGCTTCCAGCCTTAGCAGGTATTTTATGATACTTATGAGATGGGTTAAATGTCTTGATTTCCTTCTGCCCTTCCTCTCCCCCTGTAACCACCAAGAGGAAGACTGAATCTCTTAAATGAGCCTTCAAAGAGACTAAACCTGAGAGCAGGCTTATCAAGATGTTGGAAAAATCCAATTAACTACCGTGGTGAATCCCACTGCGAGGCTGCGCATCTTCTGTCCGGGTGATAACTCAGCAGATGTCTCGGGGCAACCTGCGTGGAGTGCATGAGTGACGAAGCAGGCAGCTGGTTGTTGCTTAATGAACCTGAGCCGAGGTGAGAGCAGCAGCAAAGCTAAAATGTGGTTTTCAACCCAAATGCTAGTTTCAGGCATTCTGCTCTCATCGTTCATTTCTCTCTGACATCTGTCTCCCTGTACTCCATCCGAAAGGAAAGCTTTGGCCAAGAAGGGTTTTTGTTTGTTTTTTAAGGCAGTGAATGGGGATCTAAGTTTGTCCAAGCTCATGGCAAGTCCCCAGGAACATCTTAAACCACACAGCTTGGGCTCGGTGTCTCAGTCCTTGCAAGAACTCTGTGGTGCGACGTGATTCCTGCAGGCTGAGGCACGTGCTCTTGTTTGTGCCCTGATGAATCACATGTGCGTGCCGTGCTCCTCGCCTTGTTTTCTGCAATTAGTCCATGCAGGAGCAGTGATGGGGGCTGCCTTGGTGTCCTCGAGCTGGGTGCTGAGGCTGGCCTGGGGCTTTTGCCAGCCGCTGCTCTGCAGCTTCACGAACGTGTGCGGACAGGAGTGCTCCTGCTCAGCAATCAGGATCTCCTCTCCCACTTACAATTAACCTCCTTGGCTCCATGTGCTAATTACCACATGGAATTTAAACACCAGAGCAGATTCTGGCAGAACATCTTGGTTCTCACTTAGTGTTTTTTTCCTTTTTTTTTTTTTTTAAGCAGGAGGATAAAGGGAATTAGTAAGAAAAGAAGGGTAGAGTAAGCAGAAGCGTAGCAACCGAGGCCCAAAACAAAATTTAACATGTGGTTACTGGGGCTGCACATCCTGGGCCTGGGTCTGGAGGGAGCCAGGAGTTCTTGACCCTGATGTGCGTCCTCGGTCCAGTTCCTGATGGCAGAGCTCCCTCTCCTCACGATGGAGAATTAATCCCTCTCCTAGCGAAATGTGCTCCTCTCTCACTGCCGTTCCGTTCACTGGCTTTTGCCTGATGTCATAATTCCCCAAGCAGCTCGCTTTCTTTCCTGATTTATTTTAATCAAGTCTGTGAGTTACCACGTAGCTGAAGCAACATCAGCTCTGCCAAAGCAGGGCTGTTCGCTCTCTGCTCAGCTGCACCGGCACCGAGAGGGGTCTGAGGAAGAGCTCTGGCTACGCCGGACTGTCTCCATCCCCGTGTGTGACACCGTTTTGCATCTCTGGTCGTGGTGTAAATCTGTCCAGTCCACCCTCCAAGCCCAGCCTGGGGGATTCTGGCAGGAGGAAGCTGATCTCGCCATCCTCCTCGCACACCACATTTTTAACGTCGCTGTTTAAACGGAGACGCTTTGGCCTTCTGCCTGAGGCTACTGAAGAGAAGAGCAGATAGAGGAGTTTATTCTTTTTCTTTCAGCCTTCCTGCTGACGAGATGTGTAGCCTGCTGGCTCTATGGGCTCGCTGGCCTCTTCTGGGTGGCCCAGATGCCGGGGGGAGGAAGACGAGGACAGGAGAGGAGCAGTTGTGTGTGCCTTGTGTGGGCTTTCTGCTTCGCCGCCCGGCTTTTAAGCTGAAGTGTGGGGACAGGGTGCGGGATTAGGGAAAGGAATGTGTTTGTGCTCCCTGCGCTTCCCAGCTCGCAGCTAACACTGCGCAGAGCCCTGCGTCGGGGGGAGAGGGCCGGGTGGGCAGGGAAGGGCTGCAAGAATGAGGTGTGGCTGGAGCACGGCGATGGAAGGCGTGCACCCTGCTGAATGCCCCAGTGCTTTTTGTCTCTAAAGGGGTGTGATGGCTCTTCTCCTGATTTTTTGGGGAGTCCTCTGTTCTCCATCTGCTCCTGTGCTGCCTTCCTGCTCGGTCTGACAAGTGGCAGATGGTGCTAACGCTGCCTGCGTGGGTTTTTCCTCTCCTGCACGCAGGGAGCTGTGGTATCAGGTTTTCATTTTGCTGCTTCGATAAGGCAGGTGAGAAATGCACTCAGGGGCTGGAGTGCACCGTGATGGTCCTCAGCCTCTGCAGGAATCTCTGCGTGGCACCAGCGGGCTCCGGCTGCATGGGAGGAGCAGAGCTTTCACCTGGGGGTTGCGATAACAATATCAGGCTGGTGAGCACCTGAAACTCGAATCTTCTTGTGAGAAGGAAACCTGGATGGCAGGGTGCGTGGCCTTAAAATACTGAGAGCACTGACCCCATAAACAGTGTTCCCTAAGGGCCTGAAGCTTAATGCATGATTTTTCACCATCACATTTGGGTTAGCCTGTGTACAGCCATGTGACAGACAAAACCCTCACCAGTCTGACTTGGCTGGGGTGGCTCCTCTATTCAGAGGTGGCTGCAAACATTCCTTCTAGGTGCTCGGCAGGGGTTATCACATATGTATCAGTGGGCCAGCTCAGCCTGCTGCCAGCCAAAGCAGGCTGCCCGGACACGCTGCTGCTGCACTGCGCTCCCTGTGCTTGGCTGGGGGACTTCTTGCAGTAGGGATTTGATTCTGGCTTTTTTTTTTTTTCCTTTCCTTTTTGAGTGTTTGAGCCATGCACGACTCCTGGCATTCCTACGTACCTGTGACTTTCCAAGTGTGATGGCCGGGGGCTCTCTGCCCTCCTCCTTGGCAGTGTCGAGGGCTTTTTCTTACCCCCCTCAGACGAGTGATGCTCTCAGTTTGTACAGCTGTAGGTGTGGGCTGGTGTTCAGATATTCCAGGCAATTTCCAGCAACTCTGGGAACTTCTACAAAGCTGTATGCGCAGGGAGCATAGCACTCATGTGGGAAGCAGCCCTCCCCTGCCATGTGGAAAGAGTTAATGTGCACGATGGCTGCCAGAACAAGCCCTAAACAGCCCTGTGTACTTCTGGGCTCGCAAATGGGATTAGGACGGGCTTTTGCAGAAGTAAACAGAGTAGAAAATTGGGACTCCATATTTTTTTTTCCCAAGCTGTTCCTTCTGTAAAGGACAAAGGGCTGAATGAGGCGGCTGGCGTGCAGCGGGTAAGCAGGGAGCTGTGCTGTGTGCCTCACAGGCAGCCCCTCTCACCCCACAGCTCCGTCCCGACTCGGGCAGGGACTCCTCGGCTGTGGCTTTCTCCCCGGCAGGAGCGAGTTATCCAGATGATGAATTTCTGAGTCACGTGAAAGCCAGATGCGAACCTTTTCCAAGCAGCGTGTGTGGGTCCGGCGTGCGCCAGGCAGCCCTGCTTACGTGGCAAGTGGAAGTGGGCTGAGACGGGTGTGCAGCGTGGTGCCGGGGAGGCGAGGAGCCCCAGCAGCTCCGGGGCAGCCGCTCCTGCCCAGGAGGGGATGGAGCTGCCCGGGCTCAGCCCCTCTGCTCCCACCCTGCACACACACGGCCCCTCCGAGCCCTGCCTGTCAGGAGGCTGAGCCCAGCGAATAGGACTAAAATTAAAGGGTTTATTTAATGCCTGCTGTCAAATCCTCTTGCTCCCGTGCTTTAGCTGGATTTGCATATTGGGGAAACGCTGGGGATTATCAACTAGCCAAATATTTGCCGAGATGTAGCTCTTTAAGGGACTGCCTGTCGAGCAGATGGCGTGTGGAGCGGAGGTGATGCTGCTCTGCTTTAGGTGTGTGGGAGAGGAGACATCTCTGTGAAGATGAGAGACTTTAAAACACACCAAGTCTCCGTTTGAGGGGGGAAAAAATAAATACAAAACGGACTTGAACCAATCTTGGTATTCCTTCAAAGGCTATCCTAAAACACTTGCTTTAAAGGTGCCGCCCCAATGTCCCAGCCATAAGAACAAGCGAAGCTTATTTTGGCAGCTGTGGGGAGGGCCGGGGTGGTTAGCAGGACCACCCTGGGTCAGGCACCAGGCACAAATGTTGGTTTTGTTTTGGGTCCCTCTGGGACATCAATGGCACAGCTAAACAGGATGCCTTGGGCAGCAGGGATTGAAGCAATCGACCAAAACACTCGTAGCCTTTCTGTGCCATCCTCCTGTTTCTCCTGCTCTCTGTTGTTTTCTGCCTAATTGAATGAGTTAATTGTGTGAGCCAGGGGTGTGTGAAAATGGTTCTCATTCAGGCTGAGGCTCGTCTGCTTTTTTTTCTTTGCAATTTGCTCTACAGCCATGTTGTAGAGCTACAGGTGGACTCTGATACAGGACAACTGCTAAAAGCAGGTACTTTGGTTCCTCAGGGGTTGGTAACACCCCATATTTTGCCCCCCTCCCATGGTCTAGCTCTGTCATATCTCCTTACCTTCCCATTTAACCACTGTCAAGCCCCAGCTGGAGGCAAAGAGGCTGGAAGAGAAAAACAAGGTTGTCCCTCAGCTTGGCTGGAGAGGAGAGAAGGGCAGTGATGAGTTGGGGCTTACCTGTTCTGGGCAGCGTGGTGCCCTACCTGAGCAGCTAGGACATCTGGCACTTCATTTATACCAGCACTTTGGCATGCTTGACCTCGGAAATCATGAATGAAATAAAATTTTAGCTTCTATTTTCAGTTGTGCCCTAGGCGAGGAACGTTTCAGTGAACAAGGCTCTAGCCTTTTCTAAGAATTGGGCAGCTTCTAAGAAACACCCCACTGCAGCTTTTTCTTGCTGATTTATCAAATACCACCGATGGGATGAGAACACCCCCGTTCATCTCTTAGTGCCTTTAATGGTGATGGAGGAGCAAAAAGCATTTACCCCCCACAGCTCCAGCCTGAGAAATCACTGGACCACCAGTAAGTTCTCTGGAGTGGAGCACCGATTGCTGACTTCCCAGGAAGTCAATACAGTGTCAGTTCAGTCTAAAATTATATTACTTACTATTTTCACCCTTCTGGGTAAGTTGAGGAGGGTGAATGGCTGGGAAATGAATCTGCAAAAAGCTCAGCTGCATTCACCACTGCAGCCCTTGGCTATCTGAGCCAGCAGTGTTTGATTTTGGAGAGGACTAATGCCCTACAGAGCTGATCCCAGTTGGAGAAGGGCAGTCCCTTTCAGGTATCAGCATCTCTGTAGCATGGCCACCTGTTCTTATACTGCATTTCTCAGTATTTTTTTGCTGTACCCTGTAGCTGCAGAGCTTTGTGGAGACTTCAGGATTCCCAGGTGACGTTTGAGGTAGAGCTTCGAGAGAACAGAAGAGCCTGTTAGTTAAATGTCTCTATTGCTGCTATCTGTGTGGAAGGCAGCTTCCAAAGAAAGGTCATGTCTGTGTAATTAAACTTCTTTTATAATCCTAAGCAAGGCAGTCCCATCCAGTTTCCTCATGAGGAACATCTCTGGCAACAATATGCACCCTGTCAACATTTAGGCTGGAAGCAACATCTATTTAGCAGTATGAAATAATGGGTGCTGTACTCAGCGTTGAGCTGAGCCTTTGAACACTGCTATTGACAGAAGGGAACCTGCATCAGGTGGGAGGGCTGTGTCTGAGGGCTTTGCACCTGCTGGACCAGGACCCGGCTGGATGTGCAGGGCTGGAGCGGATCACGGGCGTGGATGCGGTAGCTTTGTGCCCGTGCGTTCAACTCTAGATGTTTTCAGGCGTTTTCCCTGAAGCTTTCTCTGCTCTAGCTTTATGCAAGACAAACAGGCTGCTACTCAGATGGGATGAGCGGGGCTGTATCGCTGCGAAGCGTCAGTCCCCAGCAGTCTGGCGCCTCTTCTCTCCCCAGCAGTGGGAGGAGCGGCAAACAAATGGCTCTCGGTGGCGGCAGGAAAGCTTCTGGTGAAACCTAAATAAAATCATGTTTCGTGTGTCTTAGTTCACCATGACGACTGGCTTAATTAAGCCTTCAAAGCCTTTGCCCCTCTAATTCCTTCCTTCCTTCCCTTCCCCACCTGAGGACTGGGGCTGGCCCATCCCGGGGTCCCCCAGCTCCCTTGCAGCAGCTCTGGCGGGATGGAGCTTTTTCTGTGGCTATTTCTGGGCACTGTGGCTCTGAAGGGAGCCTCCTCAGCGCTCTGCACAACTGCCTTGGCTCCGTGGCTTCGCTGTAATTTATGGACCTGTGTTTCTTTGGAGCTTTTAAAAATAATTCCGATCAGAGGGGTTTGTTCTGGCTCCAGCTGAAGGCGGCAGCGAGGACCGGGGGGGGGGCTGGCGTTAGGAGCAGAGTCAGGATGCCGTTGCCTTAGGAGTGGCTTGCTTTGAGCAGGCAGCTTTAATTTCCCTTCCAAATACTGAGATTTCCCCCCCCCCCCACCCCTCCTCCAAGTCATCTGAGACCAGCCGGCGCTTGGCCGTGCAGCGGAGGGGGAGAGGAGAGGCAGGAAGCGAGGGTTTGTTCGTTTACCGTTACCAATCCCATTGGAAAGCGGCTCCAAGCCCTGTGCAGAATTCCAGTAAAACCCTGTCCTGGAGGGGAAACCCGGGACCGTTGCAAGCTTGTGTTTTGTTGGCGTGGGCACAGCGTGCTTCGGGGCCCTTGACCTCGTCCCCGTACCCCGGATCCCCACGCAGCTCTCCGTTTGAGCTCTGTGCGGGGCGGAATCCATCCCTAATGTCTGATATTTTTGTTATTTGTAGGGGGAGCTCTTAGAAGCTGGTAGCAATTAGAGCTTAAACGTCTTGGAATAAAAAAAAAAATCCCCAAGAAGGAAGTTTAATGCTAAGCAGATGTGCAGGAGCAGCTGAAATATGCTAGCTGTCTTCTGCTTCAGGAGCAACCTCATCTACATCTCGCTGCTGTCAGGCTGGGGCAGCCGGGAGGTGCTGCTGCTGCTGCCTAGATGCCGGGGAGCCCGCATTTGGGACCTGGGGGGTTGTTTGCCAGCTACTATTTAGTTTGCCTTCTTATTCTGATTTGGATAAATCAATGGCTTTGACAAAGAGAGAAAAAGGTGGTGTTTAAAAGCAAGGAGCTTTTTGCTTTGCCCCTTCACGGTAAGCATCGTTCCCCATCGGTTAGGAGATGTCATGGGGTGTTTGTAGGTGTGGGGCTAAGCTCCCTCCTTCCCTTCTTGGGCAGGCACATCCAGGGGAGCCCATACTTGTCTGAAGCACAGCTTATTCCCTCTTTTCTTAATCGTTGGCTGTCTCAGCCTCTTGCTGCCAGCTTCGACTGGGGCAAACCAAACCCTTCCCGCTTGTTTCTCCATCTTCCTCATTTATCACTGCCATATTCAGGTTCTTCTGCCTGGAAAAAGATCTGACGGCTGACTGACGTTCGTAATCCTCTTCCTGAAGGCGGTGGAAGTGTATTAAAAAGCTAATAGACAAGTTGCTGACAACAACTCCTTCACACCCTTTCCCGTTTGTGCCCCGAGCCTGTAATAGAAACACGCCGCATATTCCCTCTGTAAGCTGAAGCACGGTCGCCCTGCCAGATGATTTCCTGTTGCACTCTACCAGTGCAGAGCCCTCTCTTAATGACAACCCAGAACAAATCATTGCAACTTATCGTGGTGTATTCTGCGCTGTATGTGACAGTGCAGTGCGTGGCTTTGGGGTCTAGGAGCTTGGAAATTTCTGCCCTTTTTTTTTCCCAGTGGCCGCTATAGAGAACTTACTGAAAAGCGCAAGGCCAAATCCATCTGAATTCCAGTCTTGCTCTAATGCAATTAAACTTGTGGGCCCGATATAAAGGAAGAATTTCAAAACCTCACCATTCCTTTAGTGCTGAGGAAATGCAGCGAAGTGTTTCTTGGACCTCAGGTTTCCAGTGGGAATGTTTGAAAGCTGTTTCTCAGGCTTCGCACTGTGCTAGAAATTTCTCAGTTAAATGCGTGCTAGGGATATCTTACTGGCTGCTTTTCTTTTTCTTTTTGCTGTCTTGATGGTATTGTGTGGGTCAAAAGACAATGTCAAGTCAAGTAGACAGGGCCACCAGTACAGATCAACCCTCTCTCCCAGTACCTGAAGGATGCATCGTCCTTGCTGGTATCTGACAGCTCCAGAACTGGGTTCCACGTTGCAAATGGGTTTTAAAAAATGTGTTTTGAAGTTGTCAATATTCAGGAAGTTCTCAGCATGTTGTATGAACACCTCCCCATCCCTTCTCCCAGGCTATGTGGGGGTGACAGCTCTCCTTACGCTCCCTCATCTCCCAGAACGGGAGGGTTCACGGGTTCTTATTTTGAAATGAGGGCCAACCTGTTAACTTCTGAGACATGCTTCCAGTGTATTCAAACAAAAATAGCATTTAATATTTGAAGATTATTCCCAGAAACCCAAGCCAAGTATTTACACCTCCTTTCATGGAGGGGGAGGGAAAACTTTTGACCTTGTTGATAGTAACTGTATCAGCTTTGTCTTTAACCAGATTTCTGCCTTGTATTTTTGGCTAAAAAAAGGGTATTTCTATTTGTGCTTTGAATATACCTTCATTGGAGCTCTGTGCTCTTTTCCATGGGGCATTATTTGACTGTTGTTGCTTCACTTACTGCAGTACCAGGGTAGCAAAATGCTTGTAGAAACGTGAATGGATTTGCTAAGCTCCATCTCTGTGAGTTGCCTGTTGGTCTTACGGGGATCATTAACAGCTGCAAAGCTAAGTACTTTTGCAGTTCTGAGACTTAATGAGTCAAGCTGTCTCTTGGTATGCATTTCCTCTCCTTTTGGGAATAAGCTCAGAGTGTATCTCATTCCCTGATCTCAAATTTGGATCACTACAGATCTTATAACTTCTGTAAGTCACCTAACTTTTGTTTTACCTGGGTAGTTTGTGTGACTTGACCTTTAACTGAGTCCCCACCACGCCAATGCAACTCCTAAAGAGAAGTTTAACGTTTCTTTTAATGTGTTTTCACTAACTTTCTACTTTCAAACTTGCTGCTGTGACTATTCTTGTTTCTCTAATTACTTTCTCTTTTTCTGCTGCCCTTTTCTTGGATTTCAAGTTTGGATGTCCAGTTTGTCTGAGACTCCCAAAAAGAGCGTTGCTCCAGGTAACTTCTCGTGTGTTGGTGTTCTGCATGCCATTGAAAAGTCTGTTTAAATCATGTGGTTTTGGAGTTGTCTTGAATATGGGTCTCTCCTGGTGAGTATCCAGGATCTGTTGTCTGCCTGTGCATTGTATTTTTTATGATGCATGAGTTATGACAAGGACATTGCTTTTCTGACTCCTGCCTCACCCTGCTGCTGTCACTAGATGATAATTTTCCTGTGTGACATCTTCCTTGTCCAGCTCCAGACCCACAACCCAAAGCAGCTTCCCCTCTTGTGGTGCATTGACCCTGGCCTGCAGCTAAGCACCTGCACAGCTGCTTGCTCGCTATCCCCATGGGACGGGAGAGAAGAAGAAGAACAAAAGTGAGAACTTGTGGATTGAGATAAGGGAAATGAACACAAGAGCATGCTCATTCTTTTTCTGTAATTCTCCTTTGCTTTTGCACAGTAGGTAGAAGGGGTGTTTTATGGAGCATATGGGACTGAAGAAGATGCAAAACTTGCAAAACTTTCATGGGAGCCTCAGACTCCGTGTCACAAGGAGTCAGGAGGGAGGAGGGATCAGGGAAACAACTTATAGAAGTGTTAAGGCTTGGGGACAAGTAACCCAATACAAGGCAAAAGCTAAGCTATATAGTATAAAGAATTAGGTTCTTTTCCTGAGTAATCAGTAGATTTCTCTGCAAATGTGTGTTGCCTGATATGGGATACCAGAGAATATTCTTTTATTCTCTTCAAACTTAGTCTGTAGCTTGTGATAGTTCCTTTCTGTGAAGGATGCAGGCATGGGCACCCAGTCAGTTAAGGCCACCCATAGGTTTCAAGGCAAGGATAGATGGAAAAACCCTGCTGCTTTCCACACCTGACTTACTAAATATCCAAGCTCATGCCCTGTTCAAAGCATATAAGCAAAACCCCACCGTCCTTGATGGATGAGTGCCTGCTTGTCAGAGGCTTTTAGTAAGTAATACTGCTGTGGTTTCAGAAATGCTATCTTTGACAGAAGTTTAATACCCCCTGGGGGATGTTGTCTCCAATCTGAGCAGAACAGGTCTGATTTCAGGGTGGTAGCTGGACATAACAGTGCAGAAATATCTGAAGTATTCGGTCACAGGAGCCTGGTGGTTAGTGGGTCATGAGGGAGTTCAGACAAACAGAAGGAGACTGAGCAGGAGGGCAACGTGTTGAGAAGGAGACAGAAGAGGTGCTCTTTGGGAAGAGTGACAAGAAGCCCTTGGGTTGTCTGGTTTGGGGGAATTGGGGTTGTTTTTCTGACTTCCTTGCATCTCTTGGGACTGTTTTATGTTGCTATCTATAACATGGCAAATTAAATACCAAGGCTTTTAAGCTCTCTGAAGAGAAAGAAGGTAAAATCTTATTAGATAAAATTCCTTCATTTCCATTGACTGCTTTTAGCTAAATGCATGTTGCTAGTTTGGCTCCGAAACCCGTGCATGATGATAGGGCAAATAAGTGACTGATTGCACTGCATAGTGCTCGAAAAGGGAGATGCTGATGCACAGTCTCACAGTGAAGTCACACTGCCCAGGCCTCTAGCTCCCTAAACTGTTCCAGTTCACGTGATATATATCTGCTGCCCATCCAAATGACCCCACATTTCTTGCACAGCTACGGTTCAGTTCAGACCTGCCATGGGCCATATTGCAGATTAACATTAGGGTTGTTGGGGGCACCCCAACTGCCGTTAAATTCCTTGGCTGGTTTGCTTGGTGGGATGTGGAGTAACGTGAACGTGTTGCCACGCTGAGCATGACTAGGGAGAATGCCAAAGTATATAGGTGACTTCAGCCTGGTGGAGGACCCGGTCTAGCAGCTGTGTGAAAAATCTCCAAATGGTTTAACAGATCTGTGTGCAAAATACTTCAGTTTTCTTAACCGTTGCTACCTGTAACCTAGTTGGTTGGGATTGCTGTTCAGAAAGCCAACTTTCCAAGAAGGAGTGGAAAGAGGACTCAACTTCTTTTTTTTTTTTTTTTTTTTTTTTTTTTCCTTTCACCCTCCTGCCTCTAATTTTTCTTGGCGCTCTCTTAAAACCTAGCAGATCAAAAATAAAAAACTCAAAATCCTAACAAGCTCCAGTTGGCAAAGGTCAGCGTCGAATTGCTCCGTTTGTCAGGATTTTATTGGAAATGCTGCTGAGGGCTGCAAAGGAGGAAGAAACAGTAGTGGTGTGCTCACTTGAGAGAGTGCCTGCCATTTACCGTGGGCCAAGCTCGTTCCTGATGCGCTCCCCGTGGGGCTGTGTTTTGCTGCTGCTTTTAGCTGTGCGTCGGACACGTACTCCGGCGCTGGAAGCCAGGCTGCCTTCAGGCTGCCACTTGTCCCAGGCACTTGAAGGCTTACCCAGATCTCCCTTCTTAGAAATGCGAGGGAAAAATAAGCACCCCGTATGCTGGGGAAGGAATCCAGGAGTAACGTTAACTTTCTGCTGGCCGTATTTCCTTCTCGGGGACGGTGCGTGCGTTTGGCTTGGGCTCCCTGTGGCTGTGGGTAGCAGAAACCCGTGGGGCCCAGAGGGAGCTAATGCAGCTCATGGAGTTGCCATCTGTGCCTGGTTTCTGCGTGTGCAGCCAGAGGGATAACGAAGACCTGAGGCTTAGCTGCTCTGTGAGGAACCCATTGCCCCATCACAGAAAGGCTTGCGGAGCTCATAAGTGCTGTGGGGTGGAGGAAGGTGTGTGCGTGGATGCTCACTTCTGGAGAAACTTCTTGTGCGTTATTATGGCTGCTATCTCAGGATGAGAGGTGTTGTGTAGTGACCTGGCCATCACTGGGTGCATGGTGCTCAGCCTCGTGTCACTCTCCTGTTCTGATACTGGGTGTTGGATGAGGTTTTAGGCCAAACTTCTCTGGCTTGGAGTCCTATAAGTCCTAACCCATCCCTTTCTGCCTTTAATTCTGCCGTTGTCTGAAAGCAGAATGTCACCTTCTTTGGAAACTCTTCAGAAACTCCAAGGAATTGCTTTGTCCTTAGTAAAAGAGCTACCAAGCTGAGCTCAGAAAAGGAGCCATGGAAATAACAGTGTATTAATAACCCATTTGGTAGCCTTTTGCAAATACTAATTTTCATCGATAATGGGACAAAAGGGGGTTTGCCAGTATTATTTTATTGGTAGGAGCCGGAGACTGGGCTGGACTTGTACTGAATTCTTTTCATTGTTATAGGTGGTGCTGAAGTTCTGTCTCTGCCCCTAAAGTTTCATGGCTCAGAACTGCTACAGCAGGAGCTGCTGATCTGTAAAACCGAATGCTGCTAGGATGGGGGGATTCCTGCCTGGCAGACAGGATGGAGGTGGATCCCCTTCCCTAATGACACAAGCCGCATCTGACCTTTTACTGCCATGAATAATTGATGTGCAATTACAGCCTGGATTTCGAAGGGGAAGGGGGGCTGAGGATGGCCAGGCTGGAGTACTCATCTCCTGAGTTGAAGGCCTGATTGCTTGGATCCTATAAAGAAACTGAATAGGAATAGAACCTACTTTTCTCTGAATCTGCATTGTCCCCAAGGAGATCTGTGGAAAGCTCCGCTAGTCTCATCCCACGGCTAACTCCAGGAACTGGTTAGTTTGGGAACTGCTTTTGAGTCTACTCCAAGACCCTGAGCTCTTGTGTAATCTCACGTGCTTGTCATGGTAAAGTCTTTTTTATCCTTTGTGCAGTACTTAGCCCAATTTTTAGGCAGAACTAAGCTCTGTATCTTAAAATACTTTGGGCTAGATCACTGGCAGAAGGCTCAAAGAAAACACGCAGCTATAATGTGTTTATTGACCACGGAGGCGTGGACCTTCTGATAAGAAAGGAGAGAGGTAAAAGCTTTAGTTAGGCAAAGAAAATGTGTGTGCTTAAAGCTGAGGGTGTGATTGCTGTGAGGGGATAGACCGATCTGAAGATTTTTAGTAGGCTTGGTGCCGTTCTGGGCACTCTTATTCTTTAGTCCTTGTCCTCTTCTTTCTCCAAAGGAGTTTTCCCGAGATGTGCAAAGGGTTACCCTTGAGGAATCGGCTCTATCAAGAAACCACAGCAGTAGATGTAAGCTCCCACAGCTGTCCCTCGCTCTGACTGTGCCATGTGGCACGCTGTGACACTGGGATGCCTTCCACCAAGCGCCCCGTGCGAGCCCCATGCGTGTCCCCAGCAGTTGTGCCCGCAGCTGAGGAGCCCGACTACCTGCCAGCTGCTTCGTCAGCTGTGACTCACGGTCAGGGCATTTTCTGACCGTTTCTGTGGTTTTGGCTTTCTTCAAACCTTCCACTGACCAGCCCAGTCCGAAGTCATTTAGTCTGGATCTGTAAACACTTGATTGATAATCATACAAGGGCGATATAAAAGCCCGCATGCTGTATAGATTAAAAGAGCAGACATGTTTATAGCCTGATAACAACAGAGCGCTCTGGCAAAGATCGGGAGTCTCAGATTTCCATATCCAGATGATTTTATTTTTGGAGTCCAGTTGGTGGTTTTAATTTTTTGGCTATTGCAAAACCATCATAGGTTTTAGCTGTTGCAACACAGGAGGAGGAGGAGGAAGAAGCCGCTTGGAACAGGCGCCCTGTGCTCTTATTTAGGAGGTAGTTGCTGCTCTCTGAGTACCGCAGGAGGAACGATGCTCCCTCCTCGCTGCCCGGGGAGGGGGACGGGGTGCGACTGTGTCACTTCATAGCACCGGCTCTGGGGGGGGGCACGGACAAGCTCCGATGACATTTCTGCCCGGTCCCGGGAAGGTAACCGCAGAGGTGAGGAGCGGGAGGATTGTAAAGTGGAGCCCTATGGAGAGGAGGAGGGCTATCCTCAAGACTTTAACCAGGAAACGGACTCGAGGCAAAAGTAACCGGAGAGGCAAGCAAACTCTTATTTCAGCCAGCGATCTATCGTGCGCTCTGCTCGGGGGGAGGGCTTGCAAGTTGGAGCTGAACCCAAGCACTAATGCTGCTTTCGGGGGGGAAATGAGCAGGGGGGGCTTTACCGGGCACATCAGCCTTATCCTATCCTCTGCTCTCAGTTTCTCCTGCTTATACTGAAGAAGCTTTAAAAAAAAAAAAAGTGGGTCTGCTATATCCACGGGGCATTGCAGAGTGCATGTGAACTTGCTGGGGGACCCGTGCTGCTCTGCATCCCTTTTCTCCAGCGTGGCTCAGGCTGAGCAGGCTGCGTCCTGTGTTACAGCTCAGAAGCGCCCACGGCAGCCAGTGTAATTGGTGCTGCGCTCTCAGTGTTGCCTGCCTTGTTCTTTTTGCATCCCTCTTTTGGGGGGGAGGCAGCCTGGGGTCTGACAGAGCAGACCGGTGATGTTTTGGGGATCTTAAGCGTCACCGAGAAGTCACTTCTTTGAAGGTGTGCCCCGGGGATGGAGCTGAGGAGGGCTGAAGTTCTTACCCTGCTGGCTGTGTTTGGAGGGAATGTCGTAACAGGCTAAACCAGACTACCTAGAAAACATTTAAGGCTTCTAATTACTGGGAGAAGCTGTTTGCTTTTCTATTCTCTTCCCTCCCTTCTTCCCTCCTTTGCTATTGGTGAAGTCCTCCCTACTGAGCTGTGCCTACTGCTAGGAGAGCATCGACCTGGGAACTCCAGGGACGCCCCGACATGTCCCAACCCAAAAAAGAAGGGCATGATCTGCTGTAGCTATAAGTGAACAGGTTTATTTGACCTTGGTTACGTCCTAGACCATGGAATTTATCACCCTATTTTTTTTTTTTGTCTTAATAGGAGCCCTGTAGCACTTAAAAAAGCTTCTATTAAAATGTTCTCCTAACTGTACGTGTTGCAGCAGCCACTGCTGTGCCAAAAGCCCTCCTGCGGGGAATACCTCATCCAAGGCAGGGCAGGATAAGCAATATTGCGATGTCCTGCTGGGTTTAGGATATCTGCATGCAGATATCATCTATCTTGCTTTTTTTTTTTTTTTCTTATTTTATTTTTGGAGCTGTGGCAGAGGATGGGAAATGCTCCTTCTCTGTCTTCTTTGCTGGCCAAGGTGCTCCCCTGGTGTGTGCTCCCTGGGCCAGCATGGGTGGCTGGCAGTGGGGTGTTTGCCAGCCCGTGCTCGAGCCTTGTCCTCTCTTTGTTCCCAGCAGGGATGCATGCACCTCGTGAACACCAAGACAATGCTGTGTGGTGTTTTTTCCTTATCTTATTCCTGAGAAGCCTCTAGGAGATTAGAAAGAGAAGGTGTGGAGTGGCTACTTACTAAGTAGCTTCCTGCATGTCCTTTTTTCCCTTTGCAACTGTTCAGTCTCTCCTTTGCCTTTCCATACTCACTGAATTCTTTGCTGATGCACAAACATATTCCCATGATGACTTTTGGTTTTGGTTACAGAACTGGTATGTGTCTCAGGACAAAAATGAAGCGGGGGTTGTAGGTGCTCCTTGCTTATATAGGTTGAAGGAAGATGCTGCTGCTGCCCCGTTCTAGGCTGTCTGGAAAAAGCAGTGTGAAATGGGGGAAGGCACCACATTGCACTCCAGATACCTGAATTAGCACTGTTTTAAATGAGAACAATCGAGTTAAGTTGGTTGGTTGCGAACAGAAATTATACTTGTTTAGAATGAACAACTATGGTGAAAATTTTTGTTATAAATCTTAAGGTTGTCAGTTCTTTGTTGTGGTCTTTTCCCCCCTATTCATGCTACTGGCTGTGGTTCAGCCATCCACAGAAGAGCTAAATCTCTTAAACACAAGCTTCTAGAGGAGATGACTCCTCTTTGCAGAAAATTAACCTGTGGAACACGAGAAGAGTCAGAGGCACGCTTAGGGAGCAAGGAAGTTGTCTGATTTTCTGGACTTCTTAAGACTGGTCCAAAGGGAGACATTGTGATAGTGCTTCCTTTCAGGAAAATGTTGAATTAATTACTTTTTGTTTAAGGATCTGCATTTCACAGGATGCTGTTCTAATGGCTGATGCACTCTTTACCTCTCTGTTGGCAGGGATGCTAATTATTTGCCTGCAGAATCACTTTGCATCCTCAGCCCGAACACATCCGACCGTGCTGCTTTTGGAAATGCGGCGCTGAGCATCCTGTGCTTGGCTTGTAGTCCCCTGACTTGTCCGGTGGACAGCTTCAAACCATGCTGCTTCCTTCCTGTCTCTTGGAGTTAATTTGTCTTCAGAGATTCAGGAGACCTGGAGCCTGCTCCTGGCTCTGCCCCCGTCACGTGAAATGGGGCTCTCAGAAAGCCATACATCTGCTTCTGTCTCCCCTTTCCATCTGCATCTTAATCTAGAGAGACAGGAACTGCCTCGTACTATGTAAAATGTATAATATGCTGTTGGCCCGAGCTGCTCTGCCTTAATAGACAATGCTGCAATTCAGGAAACCTGTAAAATAATTTTGCAGGGAGGCATGCGGCTGGGGGCTCTTGGTGCAGGAATGGTAGGTGCTTTTTGTTCTGCTCGGACACTTTGCAGGATGTGAAAGAGTTTATGGACAAATCAAGAAACCCTGATGTCCTGAAGGTTTTCAGGACTTTGAGAGGCAGTTTCCAGGCAGGAGCAGGCAGCCTGTCCTTGCCTGTGCTGGAGGTGCAGGCGCCCCTTTCGTGCTGTTCGTGTTGCATCAGAGCCGAGGCACACCATCAGCGGCGAGCAGCGCTGCGTGACCATCTCCTCCGGGTCTGGTATGGCAGCCTGCCTGCTTCACGGCTCCTCCCCAGAATGCACGATTTCTATTTGGGGGTGGAAAAAATCAAAAATAAGCAAACAAACAGAAAACCCACCCAAGAACAACCTGAGGACTGTGGGGGGGAAGGGAGCAGAACGGTTATTTGGTGCCTTTTTTTCAGCCCTGTTTGTATGAGAGCCGACACTCATTCATAAAGGGCTCGGACAGCCAAAAGCCTTCGGTATGAAACGAAACTGTACAACTGGCAAGAGTGGCTCAAAGAGCTCCAAAAAGGCACCGAAGGGCGATGGTGAGGGAAGGGGGACAGCCGGGACGCCACGTTCAGCCCCGTGCAGGGGCTGTTTCTGCAGCAGGGAATGCGGAACTGCGGCGCTGGCGGGGGGCAGGCGGGGGGTGGCCGTGTTTTAGCAAGAATCTGGCGCTATAACTTTTTTTTTTTTCTTCTTCTGTTTCAAGTAAACACTCTTCCCCGCCCTCCCTCTCTCCCTCCACCCCACCTCCCTCTCTTTCAATCCCGCTCATGTGTTTCTATTTAAGGGCTGCAGTGCAGACGAATATGATTGGCATCTACAGCCCCCTCTTGACTTTCAGCTCAAGCCTTTAGAGTGGAGAAGGAGCTGAGACGCCAAGGGGAGAGCTGTTTTTTCTTTTGGTTTACTGGGGGGATGGCTCAGCTGTGGATTTATGCTGCTTCTGCCCAGGATTTTTCGCTCTGAATGGGAGCAAGGATTGTGGAAACCATGTTGGGAAGAGGTTTATTTTCAGAATCCATCATGAAACTTTGCAACTAATTCACTGTATTTTCAGCTCCTCTTCAAAAAAAAAAAAATATTTTTTTTCTTCCCCTTTTTCTTCTTCTTCTCTCCAATGTCCCTCTGTGCTGCTGGGTTGTGGGCCAGAGGAGGCTATTTCTATATGGCCAGCCATTTGGGGATATGCTGCGAGCCAAGGTTGTTTGCTGATTCGCTTGGCTCTGGTGACAACTTGGCCTGTCGTGAATCGGATGGACGGAGGTCGCTCTCGAGGAGCCATGGCTGGAAGCTGGCTTACGGCTTGCTTTTTCCCTTCCCCAGGTGCTGATGCTAGCTCTGAACCCATGATCCTGGAGCAATATGTGGTGGTGTCCAACTATGAGAAGCAGGAGAACTCTGAGATCAGCCTCCAGGCTGGAGAGGTCGTGGATGTCATAGAGAAAAACGAAAGTGGTAAGACAAGTTTGCTGCTTTTCTCTCTTCCAATGGTCGGATTTTTGCATGTGTTCCTCTCCTTTCGGTTTCTTCACCGCGACTTGCAGCCGTACATTAGCTCCATCTGGTACAGTTACTATGTCTGGCTGAGGATGTTGAAGTTTCTCGATGTTGATTTGGGCTGGAGGCCAAATGTTGCCTTCTACTGTAAGAATGTTTCATAGGTTTTGTGCGTTAATTAGCCAAAGTACACTAATGGAAAACGAAGGTGAGGGAGAGAAGGATCTGCAGCTAATGAAGCTGATGTGTAGTAGATGATATCGTTGCCATGCTGTCTCTTCAAGTCTCTGTCAGCGTTTCCATTACTAACTCCCTTTTTGGAGGATTTATAGGTTGAGTGTTTAAAAATTGCTTCGGATGAAACTTGGCTTGACAGCGTAGCCCGTGGCCCAGAGCTCAGTAGGGAGGGGAGAGAATGTGCGTAGACAAATACGTGGCCATGCACGGCTTCAAAAACTTGTTGCAGAAGTGTTAATTGGGGAATTTTGAGGCGAGGAGGCAGAGCCTGTCCTGTAAAAGCGAGATGAAATCCCTCCTGCCATCCACTGAATAACCAGCTTGCACTTGGAAAATGAGCTTTTTGGCAAGTGTTGGCATAGATGTCCTTTGTGTATTTTAACTCTTGGATGCCTGCTAGCTTGGAATCTGCCTGAACAAATGCATGAGGCTGTGTTCATGTGAGTGGCTGGAGCGGGTTAGCAGCTGGTTTAAATAACTGCCTGTCTTCAGCAGCTCCCCCTCCACCCTCCAGCACTCCTTGTGTATTAATCCAGAGCAGTTGTCCAGGACTGTTTTCCAGCCCACTCGTGACTTGTGTGTCCTCATCCAGAGGAGCTGCTGGCACTTGGAGCCACTCGAGCAAAGGCTCCTGGTGTGCGGCTCCACGGCCGGCTGGCTCTGGAGCACACTGGCAGGGGAACCGGGATGCCCTGGTCCCAGCTCAAGTCCATTTCCCAGCGCTCTGAGTCAGGTTATCCACAATGATGACCACACGTTGTATTTATACCTTTTTTTTTTTTTTTTTCTTTTACTGAAGCGGTGATTTCTCTGCTGTATGAAAGCCTAATGCTTGCTTGGCTCAGGGCTGCAGGCAGTTGCTGGCCAGTGACGTGGTTTGGTGTCCAAAAGGAGAGTGTGTGGAAATGCACTGGCTAGCAGGAACAGAAATTCTTGTCTTCTGGGTATTGACTGTATCGCTTGCAAAACCAGTAGAAGCCAGAATGCTCATCTGCCCTGCTTTAAAGCCATCCCTGTGATTGTAAGGGGGAGGGGAAATATCTCAATTTCTTCTGGACTAGTGGACAAGCTTCCTCCCTTCCAAGCCTGAGGGTTCCTCGTTGTCAATAATGGGTGTCACTGCTGTCAGAACAAGCCTGGTTATTGTGGCAACTTATATTCATATCCATGATATCCCTGGCTCTGATAATGGCTTATGGAGCCAAGGGAATTGGGTTGTTAAATAATGCAAGAAGTGTCTGAATTTCAAATTACAGCTCCCTTGTGTTTTCTTTTAATGTGGCCTCTCTGCCTTGCGCAGTTCACAGCATATTGTATTGAACCACATGACATGGAGATACAAAAGGGTCTGAGTTTAAGCAGTGGGCCCAGAAATGTGCCTCTTTTAAGAAAACATCCTTGAATTTGGATTACTGTCCTTGAGACAATATTCTGATGCTTAGCAGCTAGATCTCTTAATGTCTATGCAAACAAGAAGAGGGAGTATGGAGCACTGAATTCCATGTTACGGTTCTGCCCATGTGAAAAAACGTCACCAACTGGTGATGTACATCAAGCATCACTTGCTTTGGATGCTTCTCTAAACCGTTCTGGCAAGGAAACCGTGTTTTACTTTTTCCAAGAACAGTACTCTAAACATACACTCCAACTCTCTCCTAGGTTAGGGATACCACAGGAATGACTTCAATACTTCAAATTCTTGTCTCTTCAGCTGAAGCTGTGAATGACATGTAATGGGACTAGCTAAAGTTTTCTGAAGTGTAAGCTTTTGAAACTTGTAACTTACTGTTTGAATTTGGGCATCTGTTTAGTGTAGGCAAGCATGTCTAGAAGACGTGGTTATGAATTCTAAGAATATGGGAACACACTTTTTAAGAAAATATGATTATTGCACTATGCATGTGTGTGGCAATTCATTTTACTGTACAGTTATATCCATAAGTGAGAAACTACAGCTTTTGATTGTATAAACTGGGCTTTTTCCTCCTGATTTTGGCAAGCAGAGATGAAGGTGTTAAGTATGTCACTGCACCAGGGATGGTTTCTGCAATGAACCTCTGCCATGTACAGTCCGCCAGGACAAGAGGGAATTATGACTAGATAGCATGTTAGCTGCATGGCTGAAGTCCTGTTGGACTGGACAGTGTGCTTTGAGTGTGGTGGCTGTTCTGCTGGGCCAGTATCACAAGCTTCCCTGTATGTATACCTGCTTATAACATAGCGTGTGTCTGGTTTGGTTTCTTTTTTTTTTTAAACTCTACCTTGGGAAAGCTAAATAGGAAAAGGCACAGCTGACTGCTCGAGTTTTAAAAGCCTTGCCTGAATAGGGTTGCATGCCGATGCCTAGGGACGCTTTAATGGCTCTTTTGTTTCCCAGAGTGGGAGCTGCACAGCTTTGTAGGGAAGAAACACCTTGGCTTTACTGGCCAGATGGCCTTTACACAGGGAAGTTCAAAAGTTGTTTCCAAGCAGTGGTGCCTGTTTTGTGTCTTACTGGATGTTTTCTTCTCACTGCTTCCAGGGCATGAGCTAGTTACCATGTTTGTGTGCCTCCAAATTGTGTGTCCCCCCATGGAAAGAAGCACTTGATGCTTTCAAAGGCTGGTGTGCAGGGCAGAAGTAGAGAGGAATAAAAAATCCTCTAGTGTTTGGTTTATTAAGTCTTACCTAGTTATAGTCAGTTAGGTTAACTTCATCTTAAGTGTGTTGCGCTTACTGCACAGCATTACTCAGTGTTTTTGCCACATAAGAGATGGGATTTGAAGCATGTTGCAGTTGGACATGAGCAAACCTATTTGGTAGGGCCTTGCCTCATACTTAGTTTTCTCTGTCAATGAAGCAGAATTGTATAAGCGTGTCTTCATTACTGAGCCAGTGAGAGTTATGACTTGGACATCATTTGAAGTTGAAACTTCTGTTCGGTATTATGACTTTAAAAGCAAGGTCAGTTAACATATGCGGTGAATAAATAATGAAACCTTTCATCTTGGCTGTGGAGACCATGGGTCACTGTAACCTGGCTTGCTGCAGTTGCTGGAGAAGCAAATCTCACTGGACTGAAAGAAGTCTGTAGGACTTCGGTGCTGCAGAACAAATAATGCAGTAACATACCAGCTCTTGGTCTTTGAAACTAAGTTTTTGTAATAAATACCTACCTTGGTTCAACAGAAGTTGTCCTTCAGATCTTCCTCTGAATTCTGGTTATACAAGTGGAAGGCCCACATGGTGCCTGATGTGTCTGAGGGATCTTTGTTTTTTCTCCCGTCAGCTGAGGCAAGAAAAGCTGCATATAGCAGTGGTTACAAATGCATCAAGAGGAAAAATGGACGTTTACATTCTTTCCAGATAGCATCCGGGAACAGGCTGCAGTTACGGGGTCTGTTTCTGCCTGAAGCGACTCATTTGTTTAAATGCACTGTGCAGGCAACCTGCACTGGCTGATGCTATCTAAACATCTCCGAGCAGCTTCAGAAGAATAATGTGAATAGCTGACCTGAGTCTCGTCTGTCCAGCAAATTTGCTTCTTGAAAACCTTAACTGAAAAAGCCTTGTGGAGTGTTTTGATGATACGTATTTGTGCTGCAGCAATGAAATGTGACTTTAAAGCAAGAATCCAAAGCAGATTTCTTTAAGGTAGAAGGGGGAGGGAACTGGGCCCAAGCAACTCCTTCTCTGCCAAGTTTTGCGTGGATGTGGCTTGAAACGGTCAAGTTATGAACTGTGGCAGCAGTGTTTGCAATGGAAAACCTGACAGACGGGGAAGTCTCAGCACGCTCCCGAGCACCTCGGCCTCCGCCATTGCTCTTCCCTCACAGCCCCCGCGAGCTGCCTCTGTGGTGGGGAAATCGAGGGGTGGTGTTTTCAGCAGGGCCGCAGCCATTTCCTTTGCAATCGTATAACTGCAGACCAAGTTCTGATATTATATCGCACACAATAAGTAAAACAAAGCTATTATAGCTTTGTTTTGACTTTCTCGGGACCCAGAGGGACCTCTGAGAAGGGAGGCCTGCTCGTCCTGTTTGGTGCTGGGATGTGGGACGCAGCACTACAGTGACACCATAGGAAAGGCCTCTACTTCTTAGGGTGCCCTGGCTCAGGAGTCTTGGGACCTGCTTGTTGTCCCCAATGTCAGATTAGTGCCCACCTGGCAATGTGCTGTGTTACCCCGTGGTTTCACTTGTGCCACTCATTGGCTGCAGTGCTGACTGGGGAAGGGGACATAGAGAGGCCACAGCTCTCCTGTGACTGATTCCTGGGGGCGTGCTGGCTTCCTGATTGTCAGCTCCATTTTATTAGTATGAAGGCTACATCCTACTCATTATTTTGAAGACTTCATCCTACTCATGGGGAGCACTGCACCCTTTATTTGGAGGGTTTCTGGGGTTTAGTAACTGTTCTCAGTCCAAGTAAAGCCAGGATTACTTCCATGATGAAATTCTTCATCTTGGCCAAAGGTGCGACCTTTAAAGTCATCTAAATAGAAACAGAAACATGTTTTTGGCTTTGTTTTAACATCTTATGGATCAACCTTTCCTCTCTGCCATGCTTGCTTTCACAATTAGCATTATTTTCAGTCCCATGCTTTAGGGTGCTTGTTTTCTTTTAATTCTGTGAAGACAATTATTCCTGTCTCACATCTGCTTTCTGCTGTCTTCCCCCTCTCTCTAGGATATTACCATCCGCGTGCTCCCTCTTTTGTACATGGGGGAAGTGTGTTGTTTTGTGCAATGGTAGCAAATCTGTGTTATCTTGCAAGTTGGCCAAAACGCAGTGCACTTGTTTGTTCTAACAGATAAGTGATAAGCGAGCAGTTTCCTGGGCTCCAAGCATGGGTACAGCTCTACACCAAATTGCAAATGCCATTACCGTGTTTACTTATGAAGTATCAATGGCTGTGCATCCATTCCTTGCATGTGTTACCACACACAGTATGCCTAATTGCCAACATCATGCTTTATTTCAGGTGCAATTGTGCGTGCTGACTTTCTCTGCAAAGCTTTTGTGTTGTTTTTTGTTTTGTTTTGTTTTTGTTTTTGTGTTTTTTTTTCTTGCGGGGTGTTTCAAGAGAGCATGGTCCAGCAGATGTGACTCAGGACTTAATTTCTGTTTGTATATCCAGCCCTGACCTGCTGTTTGATCTGAGAAAACTACTTCAGTTCTTTGCGTTTCCACTTCTTCCCAGCATGGCTGTGTATTTGAATTGCAAACTTTAAGAGACCACAGTTGTGATATAAAAAGTAAATACTGCCTAGAATGACAGGCCATCCTTGAGCTGTGCCTGGAATGTTAGGAGGAGAAATCAAACACTTGGGTAGGTCAAATACTTTTCCTAGCACTGGTGGTTTTGCCCAAGAAGACGTGTTTAGGTGAGCAGCCAACACTAAATACCTAGGACAGCTTGTGCAACTACTCCTGTGTGCACTGATATTCATAGTTCTCTAATAAGCAGAGCTGAGTGTAAGGATGGATCACCCCAAATCCCTTTTTCAGAAAGTGAAGGCTGTGACAGTGAAGTCCACCATCCTCTTCTGAACTCACTGCTGCCTTGCTGTGCTCCCTGCCTCTCTGGGCCTGTCACCAGCCCTGCAGTGAAGGATACTTGATCCACTTATGAATCAGTTCCTGTCCTGCCGTGGTTTTCTGCCCAGTGTGTATGTACTAAGGCAGACAAACACAGGCCATCTAAGGAGGCAGGGTGGGTGAGGAGGAATGTTTGGCTAGAAGTTACTGGAAAGTTGTTTAAAATCCTAAAAAACAGCTTTTGTAGAAGTTTTCCCTCCAAAGAGGGACAATGCTGGCAAAGCATAGATGCTTTTTTTCCTTCAGACACTCGCAGCACCATGGCTGGAGAAAGATTTCTCCATGTTGGCGGAGTTTCAGAGCTGTCTGTGTTGGGTAAGGATGCTCAGTGGCACTCGCTTGTCTCATTGTAGCAGTGTCTCCGACTCTGTCTTCAGGCTCCTTGGAGCTGGTGATCGAGGCTGGTTGTTCTCCTGTTTTGTTTTGCAGCTGTGTAAGCAAAGCAAATTCGGTGTGTTTGGTGGGATTTATTTTAAGCTTTCGCTGTCTGGAAGCTGGCGTCCGTGGAGGGAGCCTGGATGCCTTGTTTTAAAGTCCTCAGTGAAAATGAGGTCAATGGAGTATTGGTAGGATGGGCAGGAACAGCCCATCAGGACTGATCCAGGCTCTCTGACTCCAGAGGAAGCCTGAGCTTGGAGCAGAGAGGTAAAACTGGATGGGTTGACTTGCTCTAGCCAAGTTCTCACTGGAGATCCGCTCCTTTCTGGGAACAGTGTGGCTGACCAACCCTGCAAAACAGGCACTCCCTCTTCCAGTGGCCTGTTTGCAAAATATTGAATGGACAGGGAGAGAGTTTACGCTCTCACCAGAAACTGCCAGGTCAGCAGGAGATGAGGAGGAGCCCTCCTTCCTCTGCTTTTGCCCCTGGGAGCCCGAGGGTGGGGTGACACTGTCTAATGACTTTAGCAGCTGTACTACGCTGGAAGCAGCCCTTGACAGCCTACCCTGACCTTTCTGGTGATTCTGTTTTGTAAGCTATTTTCTAACCTCTTCTCTTGCTGTTTTTTTCTCCCTTTTTCCCTAGACTGATTTGCTTTTTAAATGTCTCTGCAAGGGTAAGAAGGTGGTAGCTGCTTTTCTTTTCTGACTGTTCAATGTTCAGCAGTCAAGGGATCTTGGTATGGCTCAAGCCCTAATTCAAGCTTTGTGGGCGCAGTAAATCAACTTAAATTCTCAAAGGAAGAATGCTGCAATGTTTCTGAAGCAGTTACTGCCAAGCTGTGGTTCAAGGATGCTGTGTACATGTGCTTGAACAATAGGCTATTTGGGGCTGATGGTTCTAAACCTGCACCAAACCACTTTGAAGTCTGTATTTTGGGCGTGTGCAGGGGGAAGGCTGTGATCTGACTCACAGGAGAGAAGGTGAAACCTGCTTGTCTGCCTGAAAAAAGGATCAGAAATGAGAGAGAGTTTCTTTGAGCTCTTGCTCTTTGTCGTGTCCAAAATTCCTTGCCCTTACCAAGAAGGAAACTCTGCAGAGCACGAAGAACACCAGCATCTCAGCTGAGGTTGGGAGGTTGCTGTATGAAATGTTTGAATTATGGATGTGTTGTAATGTTCATGCTGCTGTCTCGTGGTGTCTAAATATCTTTCTTCTGCTCTACTTAGAAACCTACATGGCAAGTGTTGTGCGTTTCTGAGTTTAAGAGCTTGGAAGGGAATTTGCTATGCTGGAAGCAAAGCAGGGCTGTTAATGCTCTGGTTTCCAGAGCTGTGTGCTGTCACTGTGGGAAATGAAGTTGTTTTCCATTGCTGCCTCTGAGATACCTGTGTTTTGGGGACTCTGCAGAGGGATTAAGTGGGCTCCTGCTTTTCTGCTGGGAATACTTGTTCAGCCCTGTGACAAGGAGAAGTTCTCCCTCCTAATTGTATTGTGATGTTTCCATCTCTACTGGGAATCCATTCTTCATTTTGTGGACACCGTTGCTTCATTTGTGCCGCCGTGACGTGCAGTGTGTCCTTGCTTTTCCAATCACACTTCTTCAAAGTGACCAACTCTCTTTGAACACTTGAAATACGGCTGCCTGGTACCTCCGTGCCTTCTGCAACGCCTACCTCTGCCGGAGCTTTCAGGGGACACCTCCACACTGCTCTGGATCACTGCTAGCAGGGATGTTTTGTTTGATGGGATGGAGGGATTGGTTCATGGCTTGCTATTTGGGCCCCACTTGAGTTGGGAACATCTCAATATCAAACTAAAGTCAGCTTCAGCACATTTGTAAAGCCTCGTTAATGTTGGCAGTACTGCTGCTTCCTCACGTTTATCATGGAGGTTTTCAGTGCAGTAAGGAGTTAATGACTATTTTCCAAGTTATGCTGCCCCATTTAATTTCCCTATGGAAGGAAAAATGTGATTAACGAGTAATAGGGACACAAGATGTCATGAGGTCATACTACTACAAAGCATCTCCTCTTTAATTCTATTTCAGATCCTATCTATGTAGAGTTGGCTTTTAAGGTTTTTTTTTGTTTTTAAAGGAACCTCTCTCCAGATGGAGACACAACAAAAATGAGCTTTCAATGTGAAATCATTCTTACAGAGTATATTTTCCTCAAATGCCTTGGGCAGGAGTACGTGGTTTGTTTGCACGTTTTTGTCCAGTTTCCATTGTATTTCCATTGTTTTTCTTAATCTTGGGCAACTGGTATTCTGGCAGAGCAGGCTTAGTTAGGCTTTTTTTTCTTCCCTTTTATGTATCCATCTGAAGTCCAACCACTTTAACTTCTGCATTCATTGGCATTTTCTTTAGCTGATGTCATGTCTCTGTTGGACAGTTCTCCCACCCTCAAAATTTCTCTAAGCTGGGGGGAAATGTTACTGCTGTGAGTAGGAAGTATTTAGGCACATTAAAATATGCATCTACAGAGCTGGCTTTTTAGCCTCTGCTGTCCTCTAAGCATCCTCTTGAAGTAAATGTGTTCCCTTTTAAACTTCCTTCCACCTGGCTTGATGTAGAACAAAATTCTACCCGTCTAGGGTTCTGCATTTCTCTAATTTCTCAAGAAATTGGAACTGAAGTCAAGGCAGAGCATTTCCTCTGCCTTGAAACACCCAGCCTGCTTGCAGGGGCACACGGGCAGTCTTGACAGAGGTCCTACAAGGTTACCAGGTCAGCGAGTAGGGACACTTGTTGTTTGCAAACAAGGAGGAGCATAGTTCAAAGCAGGGGAAAAGTCGATGTCAGCCTTTGGAAAGATTGTTTCCTGGCTGCAGCTGCTCTCGCTTCCCCATATTCAAGGGAGCGAAACCCTTGAGAAGCTCTCTAGGAGCAGAGAGGGAATGAGCCTGTCTGGGCTTCGTTTAGTAGGGGTGGGCACGAAATCTGTTCTGGCACTTCTGAGACTGCCCTGCAAGTCTGGCTGCCGTGGGAGAGGATGGGAAGTGACTGCCGAAACCACGGACTCTGTCCCTTATTTCTCCATAAAGGCAATTCAGCCTTAGAGGAACAGGGTGTGTCTAGGCGTGGAAAAGGTGTGACAAAAAGCAATGCTGCCTTTAAGTTTGCTGTGCAGCACAGCCAGGTACTCCTGAGCAGTGCTCTCTCCCCCAGACCTCTGAAAACTTAAATCCTGAAATTTCCAGCTGCCTGTGAGTTCCCTCCTCTTTCCCTTCCCCTCTAATCCTGCCGTGCTGAGCCTTTATAGTCAGGCAAATGGTTAAAGTCGTTCTGTTTCCACTGTATACCCTGCTTGGAGCCCGGGATGGCAGGCTGGAAAGGAAAAAATTTTACACAGCATCCCTGATTGGAGCCTTGACTCATTACCGCCTCTGTTTATGCAGTCACTGCCAGTTTGGGGACCCTGAAACCTGCCCCAAGAAAATGTTTCCAAGGAAAATCTGCTTTTCATATTAGAATGCATAAACTTGCTAATGATTGGGTTTCCTATATCAGCCAAATAGGTCACCAGCTCAGCACTGCTGCAAGAAACTACCTGGGGCCAAGAAGATACAAGGCTCTTATGGAAAACGTCCCATCGGTCCCACAGTTGCCTTGTGGGCTACGTTCCTTGGGATGTGACTGCATTAAAAAAAAAACAACCTTCAGAATTGTTTTTTTAGGTCTCTGTTACATCAGTTTCTTTTCAGAAAGCAAGTCACTGAAATAACTTTAAATAAGCCCCTAAAACAGTAAACTTAATGCATGGTGACTGACGTCTTCTGCCCTTTGTTCTACTTAATCAAGAGAGCAATTATACACAAAGGCTTTGGCTCTTGTGGTGACTTTCAAGCCTGTTTTTTTCAAAGTAAGCAAAAGCCTGATGGTGCGTTTTTGTTGTGTCAGATGAGGACAAGATTAATAAAGGATGGAAGAGATTTTTTTTTCCCCAAGCTGCATAGCAAATAAGCAGTTCTAATAATACTTTGGCAGTAACGTGGAAGCTGTAATCATTAGCAGACGCCTTTCAGTTACAACCAGCAGCATAGCTCCTTACTTTTGGTTTTCATGTTAAAAAGAGTTCAGTTTCCCCACAAACCAGTGTTTCTGCCCATCTTCAGACAAAGCAAAACCTATAAAAGTAATCGTCTTGCTTCGGACTTTCATAATTCAGTCAGATATGGGGGGTACAGCGGGGGGTGGCTTGAGAGCGGGGTGTATATCTTCCTTTCTGCCCCTCAGGCAGGAACATCAGACTTTCCAGCATTCCTGATGGAGGCTATTTTTTGGTCGAAAGCTGTTGGCTCATGGCTGGATTAACTGAAGTAGTTCTGGAAGGCGCAGGGGATGAGAGGGGCTCTGCTGGATCTCTGTTTTACTGGCTGGCTTCTCTTTACTATTTTTATTGGCAGGTTTTGGTTTTCTGTATCTTGATACTGTGTGACTTCATCTGAAAGTTTCACATGCAATGGGACATCACTTTATTATTTCAAATGAAACTGGACTGTAGTTATATTGGCAGCATAGCTGAACTTCAACGTGGTGATAATGCCAAGTATTTCCCAGCCCTTGCTTGAGTCCATATCTTCTATTTCTCCCCACAACGCAAATGTGTGCTGGAGAGCCCCCAGCTTGTTGCTTTTGAAAGTTGTTTTAATTCTGTTTGCAGAATCGCCTCCCGCTGCTCCTTTCCCCTCTCACGTTGCACACACGTCCCCCTTTCTGCTCAGTGTGCTGCTAGGATGGGCTTTCATGGATACACTCGTGCTGCAGACCTAGCCTCAGAGAGCTGTGCTTTGCTCCCATGTGATCCAGCTGGCGTGTGTTTGCTTAAGAATCCCAGGCTGGTTTGGTGCTTGGATAAAAGAAAATAAGCTGCTGCATTTGTGTGATTTGCAGCAGCTTGACTAGCTGGACTAACACTGGCAGGCGTATGTCTGCACTGCCTGATGAGTGTAAGATAACGCCTTTGTGACTTGATTTCAGGCACTGCAGTGACTTCAGAACGGTGAACATGTGTGCAGGTGAAATCTGTCCTTAAAGGACAATAACTCTTAAGGATGCTGCATACGAAACAAAATTGCCTGAATTTCTTGGAGAGACTTGATGCATTTGTCTGAGCTGAGTATACCTGGAAATTTGGGATGGGTAATGTGAAGCTTTTGGAGATCTGTCACTGAGCAGTTGAAACCCTAGGATTAAACTTGTTTCCAGGGCACTGAAGAAATTGGCTACCACTTTGAAGTCTGTACTTTGAGTGTGTTGGGGGCAAGACTGTGAACTGACTCACAGGAGGGAAGGTGAAGCTTGCTCGTCTGCCTGAAAACTGGATCAGAAATGTGAGAGGCAGCTTCTTTGAGGTCTTGTTCTTAGCAGTGCCTGAAATTCCTTGCCCTTACCAAAAGGAAGCTCTGCAGAGTATGAAGAACCAAAATTACAGGATGGGTGTATTTTCAGGATGATCTTGCAAGTGATTCTCCTGTTTCAAGTAAATCTTCTGTGACCAGAATGTCCTTGAATAAAAGCAGAATGACCAGAAATGGGATGCTATTTCTGTCACCAGGCAAATGGGACAACTAAACCCAATAGAAAGTGCCTCTTGTTCCTCCTGAGTTACAGCAAGCAGAGCTGGTTCCTGAACCAGCTACAAGTTAAATTATACACTTGGTCATTCCAGACATCTTTGGTGTATTTTTGGAGCAGACTGTGCACTTCCTGGGCTTTCAGCCTGTTAATTTTAAAATAGGAAATGAGCCTCTCAGGGTTGGTATGTGAACCCTTCACTCAACTGAGGAATGGGAAGTTAAGCATCTCTCAAAAGCACCCAGGTTTGAGAACCAACCACATGAAAGGGCATTGCCCTTCCTACCCTGCTCCAAGGGGTGGCCCTTGCAAATGATCCTAAAGAGAAACCCCCATCAGTGAGGATACTCCCAGCAGAATATTGTGTGGGAACTGGGCGACCGGGTGGTTCTGGGGGTGGTTTGTGAGATCCTTGCTGACACTGGTTTAAATTTGGCTTGGGTTAACAGGAATTGTTCAGTGGCATTTGAGGGAAATTGGTTTTGGTTTCAGGGAAACTGCCATTATAGATGAGATGGAGCCGCCCTGTGCAGTGCTGTGCATTTCTTCTTTGCCTCTTGTTTAATCAGACTCCTGAGTAGACCATCTGGCTGGCCCCAGGTAAATTTGGTAAAAACTTAACCAGCACAGGAGGGGAGGCCTGAGGTGAGGTGAGCATAACCTGAGTGTTCAGGGGGATTAGTGACTTCTTGGTGTCACTTATTCTGTGGCTTTTCTTGTTCCTTTCCACTGATCCCCTGCACGTTTTGCAGAGTTTCCTATGATAAATGCTTTTTGATCTTTTTTTTTCTTTTTTTTTTTTTTTTTTTTTGGATAGCTAAAGCTTCTGCTAATTTTTGCCTGTCAGGAGTACATTTTGATCTCAGGAAACATAACGCAGCACATTCCCCAGTCCAGGAAACCAAAATGCTGCATTTCTGCAGGACTGAAGCTTTGCCTTAATCAACCTTAACAGCGTGATGCTGAGGCACTTTTCTGTAGCTGCCTCTGGGCTGTGCATTCATCACGTCCTCGTGGATGGACCAGAGCTGCACTTATAAGGTAGAGCCCTGGAGTCAGCCCATCCACTGGTACTGGTGTTTTTCTTGCAAGCGAGTTGGCAAGAAAGAGCCTCGATTGCTGTAGTTGAGCACTGACCTAGATTGGTAAAAGCAGTCATCGCTTCAGAAAGCAGACTTCACAACTGCAGTCTCTCCCATTCAACTGGAGCAATGACTTAGGTCAGAACTGCTCATCTTTGACTTCTGAAGCTGAACAGTAACTTTTTCTGGAAGAACGTGGACTTATAAGGGCCGTTTTCTGGAAATAGCAAAGTTGCACCAAATTCTTACCTATGGGCAATGCTCATACTTCAGACAGACCCCAACAGACCCCTTCGATTGGTGATACAACAAATAGCCTGGGGAGAATGGCTGAAGAGCCCCCGAGGTGGTACAGCTCCTGGTGTGGAGCAACTTGGCTGCTTTTACTTCCGTGGTGCGTGCTCCTCTGCAGGGTATCGGTAGTCTCAGCAGTATCCCCTTTCATAGCGAGTCCTTCACTTGTCTTTGGGGAGTAGGGGGAGAATATCTGTGTGAACAATCCCCTGCTTTCCCCCTCTGAGATCTTTTAAAGTGGGATAAAATAACACACGGGAGTGATTCATCCCATGGGCTGTGCTGCTGATCCCATGAAGCTGATGGGAGCAGTATGTGGCTGATGTCTCTGAAAACATTCCACATACATTAGTTACAGGAGGTGCCTTGTGAAAGACAAAACCTTCAAAACTGGCTTCGTTCTGCATGTCTTCTCAAATGTGTCACTTTTACGCACCCCATTCTGTGCTAATTAACTTGTTTCCTTTGCTCTGCAGTGTTTGTTTTTATTGAGGAGGCGGAAGATCAGTCATGTAACTGGTTATGTTTCTCATTTCTTTCTCTGCTTTTTTTGATGCTTTACATTCAGGGAAGCCAATGCACAGGAGCTGCCTGTGACTTGTAGAGATTTGTTAGTGCATGGATGTGAGCAAGAGCCTTGCTCAAGTCGGCAAATGGTTCCTGATCATCCCCGTTCTTGTAACAGGGTGCCCAACAGAGCTTTGTGTGCTCCTCTCCATCTCTAGATATAGAATCACAAAATGGTTTGGGTTGGAAGGGACCTTAAAGACCATCTTGTTCCAACCCCTTTGCCATGAGCAGGGACACCTTCCACTGGAGCAAGCTGCTCAAAGTCTCATCCAGCCTGGCCTTGATCACTTCTATGGTCACATCATACTTCTGTGTTTTTCTGGATGTGTACAGCATCACAATCTTCCTCAAAACAGCAGGGCTGTGCCTCTTATCACTGATTCACAGAATCACAGAATCACAGAATTTCTAGGTTGGAAGAGACCTCAAGGTCATCGAGTCCAACCTTCAACCTAACGCTAACAGCCCTCCACTAAACCATATCCCTAAGCTCTACATCTAAACGGCTTTTGAAGACTTCCAGGGATGGTGACTCCACCACTTCCCTGGGCAGCCTGTTCCAGTGCCTCACAACCCTTTCAGTGAAGAAGTTCTTCCTAACATCTAGCCTAAAACTCCCCTGGCTCAACTTAAACCCATTCCCCCTCGTCCTGTCACCAGGCACGTGGGAGAACAGGCCAACCCCCACCTCGCTACAGCCTCCCTTGAGGTACCTAAAAAGAGCGATAAGGTCGCCCCTGAGCCTCCTCTTCTCCAGGCTGAACAAGCCCAGCTCCCTCAGCCGCTCCTCGTAGGACTTGTTCTCCAGGCCCCTCATCAGCTTCGTCGCCCTTCTCTGGACCCGCTCAAGCACCTCGATGTCCTTCTTGTAGCGAGGGGCCCAAAACTGAACACAGTACTCGAGGTGCGGCCTCACCAGAGCTGAGTACAGGGGGACGATCACCTCCCTAGCCCTGCTGGTCACGCTGTTCCTGATACAAGCCAGGATGCCGTTGGCCTTCTTGGCCACCTGAGCACACTGCTGGCTCATATTCAGCCGACTGTCCACCATCACTCCCAGGTCCTTCTCTGCCTGGCAGCTTTCCAACCATTCCTCTCCCAGCCTGTAGCTCTGCTTGGGGTTATTGCGCCCCAGGTGCAGGACCCGGCACTTGGCCTTGTTGAACTTCATGCAGTTGACCTCAGCCCATCGGTCCAGCCTATCCAGATCCTCCTGCAGAGCTTTCCTACCCTCAAGCAGATCGACACACGCACCTAACTTGGTGTCATCTGCAAACTTACTGAGGGTGCACTCGATGCCCTCGTCCAGATCATCGATGAAGATATTAAAGAGGACCGGCCCCAGCACCGAGCCCTGGGGGACGCCACTAGTGACTGGCCTCCAACTGGACTTGGCTCCATTCACCACGACTCTTTGGGCCCGGCTATCCAGCCAGTTTCTAACCCAACGAAGCGTGCGCCAGTCCAAGCCAAGAGCAGCCAGTTTCTTGAGGAGAATGCTGTGGGAGACGGTGTCAAAAGCCTTGCTGAAGTCAAGGTAGACCACATCCACAGCCTTTCCCTCATCCACCCAGCGCGTCACTCTGTCATAGAAGGAGATCAGGTTCGTCAGGCATGACCTGCCTTTCATAAAGCCATGCTGACTGGGCCTGATCGCCTGCTTGCCCTGCAAGTGCTGCATGATGACTCTCAGGAGGATCTGCTCCATGAGCTTCCCTGGCACTGAGGTCAAACTGACAGGCCTGTAGTTTCCCGGGTCTGCCCTCCGGCCCTTCTTGTAGATGGGCGTCACGTTTGCTAGCCGCCAGTCGATTGGGACCTCCCCCGATAGCCAGGACTGTTGATAAATGATGGACAGTGGCTTGGCCAGCTCCTCTGCGAGTTCCCTCAGTACCCTTGGGTGGATCCCATCCGGCCCCATCGACTTGTGCACATCTAAGTGCCGTAGCAGGTCACCAACCAGTTCTTCATGGATAATGAGGGCCACTTCCTGCTCCTCATCCCCTTCCACCAGCTCAGGGTACTGAGTATCCAGAGAACAACCGGTATTGCCGCTAAAGACTGAGGCAAAGAAGGCATTGAGCACCTCCGCCTTTTCCTCATCTCTTGTAACTAAGTTTCCCCCCGCATCCAGTAAAGGATGGAGATTCTCCTTAGTCCTCCTTTTTGTGTTGATGTATTTATAGAAACGTTTTTTGTTATCTTTAACGGCAGTAGCCAGATTGAGCTCCAGATGAGCTTTGGCCTTCCTAACATTTTCATGACAGGACATTGCATTGGGATGGCACGCAGGGCCACAAGCTTCGTGATTCAAAACCAGTGGGCACATGACTGGACCTAGCTCCATTCACTGACAGCTGATGAAATTTGTGATGCAGCAGTAGCCAGGAAGCTCCTGAGTGCGTAGGAGGCTGACTGCCGTTACGCAGTCGCTCTGTTTTGTTTCTCTGTTATCCGGGGCTGGAGAGCTTGGAAGTGGATGCTGGCAGAAACGAAACCTTCTCACAAGACTCTTACTTTGTGCTTGGAGAACTGAAGTCACATTGTGAAGTCTAAATCCATAGTGGAATTTGATGGCATTGATTTAAGGGGCCCAAAAAAAACTACGCCAGAAGTACTTTTTTAAAAATAAAAATGCTATGTGTTGACTAGTCAAGAAATGTTGAGACATTAGTGGAGTCTTGTGAGCGAGTGCTTTCAATTTGTATTTGGATGTTTGTCTGTCCTCTTCTGCTTCAAAGCCAGTTGCATCTTGTATCTTGTAGGCGGAATTTTGCCCCAAACTGTTCAGAATTCACCATCTGAAGGGTGGTAGAAGGCAATAAGAGGCAGAGGACTTCATGGTGTGATCACGTAGGGGCTGCAGAACAGGCAGCAGTGAGAATTTGCCATTTCTGCTCAAAAACGGTTTCTGAATAGGTGGCAAAGGCTCTGGAAAATCCAAGTGGAGTTTCTCGTGGAAATCGGGAGCAGGCCTGGGGTGAAACGTGAGCTGAGTGCTCAGCCTCCCTTTATACAACTGGCATATTTTGGAACTTGACACGAAGTTACCTCTTCCCAACACATCCCTTCTCTGCAGCAAGAGATCCTCGGTGGTAGGAATATGATCAGAGTTTGCTCCAGTTTGTTTGCGTTGCATTTTTTGGGTACGTTTTGCTGAAATTCTCGCTCTTTTACTAGCTTTCTATAGCATTCATAGGAATAAGCTGTTACTGTCGTATGGCTCCTGAGCTACACTTAAACAGCTACACATGGGTTCAAGATGAGAAATTAGGTTTCCAATCCAGACTTTCCCAAAATAGGAGGAATGTAAGTTGTGTTCTGTCTGGCGTTTTTGTTTTGGATAGGAGGCTTTTGGTTAATGTCAGTCTTGGAGGAGGGGAAAGCTGTCAGATGCCACAGAATCCCAAATGCTCTTTGTATAGGCCAAAGACACTTGAGTGTCAGATTTCTGCCGAAGTTAGCGAGCGACTTCTTAATCATGTGACAGCAGCAGAAGCATTTCCTGGCCAAAAAAATGGAGAGTAAGCAAAAACCAGCGAGTCCTGATAGGAATGTGCAGCAACGAGTAACATTTTTAAGGTATACACAAATATCAGAAAGCTGCCTTGTGACTGCCTTTCTGCTTCCAGCCTCCAAATTCCTAGGAAAACCTGACTTTCCCATGGAGTTTTACAAATAGGGCCATGTGTTTTGCCATCAAATATGCCTCCCTTAACCCATGGTAATCCACCCTGAATACACCATCACGAATTTGATGCCTCCCTGTGGAATATGGCAACTGACTTCCTTGCACGCTTACTCCTCGAGGCTGACTGAGTAGCCTGATGGCTCTTTGTGTAGGAGCAGTTCACTTGCAGATGTGGTCTCCCTGTAGGGAAGGGAAATAGCCTCTTCTCCCCGAAGCTGAGTGACCCGAAGTGTGATTCTGCTCGTGGTCAGGAGCTTACTACGAAGTGGCTTCTCTTCCTGAGGCACATATCCAAGCCATTGTAGAAAATCCGGGCACTTTTACCAATGGCTTTGGCAAGCTGAGAGTGAAATTCTTGGAGTCCATGACTTTGCTCTTCATCCTTCTCCCCTTCAAAGCCCACAAAACTTTTTTTTTTAAAGTTATTGATGGCTTGTTTCCTGTAACTCAGATATGCAATGTTCTGAAAACAAAAAGAGCCATTTACCCTACTGCCTGTACGATACCTCTCTATGCCTCAAAAGCCTGAATGTTTGGCATGGTGGATTCTGGCTGCAATTTCTCTTGTAAGACAAGCTGGGATCAAGCTTTTCTCCCACAAAGTACTTTTCAAAGTGCTCCAAAAAAGGGTGAGTATCTGTGTGCTGGTGGCCTCCTTGCAGCAGCGTGTCTGAACGTGGGCAGCAGATGGGCAGTGCTTCAGCTGGATGGCCTGCTCTTGGCAAGCCTTGCTCGAGCAGCAGCAGCCTCCCCTCTCCAGCCTCGAGGAGCCATGGTTATGCTATTGGGCTACACAGCCAGAGAAAATCAAGATCCTAATGGAAAACTTTTTGGAAGACTGAAACTGCTCCTGCACATCTGTCCTCCTTTGGAAAAGGTATTATGTGTTGAAGTCATGAAATATTGTCGGAGGGGAAAGTGCTCGCAGCTCTCCAAAGATCCGAGAGCGTCTAAATGAACGTACACGGGTCAGCAGCGAATTGCATGGTTTGAAGAGCCAAATACCGTGCTCTCCATTTACAGAGAGAACAGAAGTACGACTGTGCCAAAGACAGTTAAGTTGATACCCACTGGCCAGGAGTTGATATCGCTGCCCAACCTCATCTAATTTCACATTGATGTGAAAAGCAAAGATTTGCTCAGACTCCGTGCGACTGGCCTCACATAGCGAAGCGACCCGTGAAGATGTTTGATTTAGCGTATGGCTTTCTGTCGTCCAGGTTTTTGTGCAGTTCCAATTAATTTATTATTATAGATGTTATGCACCCACTTGGAAGCCTGCTCTGTTCATATTTAAAATGTGATTGTATTGTTGAAGCAATGAGAACGTCTTCGTGGTGAGGGTTTTTGTACTGACTAGCCTCGCTTTGATGTACTTGCCAAACATCTGGGTGCTTTCTATATATTTTCCCCTTGCCTTCAGAAAAAGGATGGTTGCGTTTATTTGTGGATGAAATACTTTGCTAGGAATGGCTGTAAATCTGAAGGGCTGAAAATTGTCAAGTGAACTCATAGACAATAGTAACAGAGAATAAGGAATTAAGCCTGGTATGCAGTCTGGAAAAGAATTAAAATTCTTCAGAATATTTTTTTTTTTGCTGGCATAGGGATATCTAGAAATTGGAAATCCAGCAAAGCTTCTGATTTGGAAACTTGAAACCATTGCAAAGTGTGAAACCCTTGCGGAGTGTGGCAAAACTAGCACAAGGGGGACTAGAAGATGCTGGAGTCCTCACTGGCCCAGGCTGTGCTGCATGGACAAGAGGTTGCTGCGGATGGAGATGTCTGCTGTCCTCCTAAATCTTCTGGTGCCCCATAATACCTCTGATTTATACGAGCAGTGATGCTACTAGTACTTGTTGATGTTAGCTGGACATCCATGTATCATTGAAAGTTTGACTGCTAAATCCATGGAAAAAACAAACAAACATGGTGTCAAACCCAAAAGAGAGCCTGGTATGCTTGATTTGTGTTTTTGGCTCTCAAGCTGGTTCAGTGTAGGTTTTTTGTACTTTCTTGATGGCCAGATTATGAAGTAGCTGATGTTTAATGAAAAGGATTATAAGGGAACTCCATGTTCTTTTTTTCTTATTTCTTTATTAGGTGACACCATCACAGTAAGGGGTGGTTTCTAATATTCTTATTCCTTTGAGAAGGAGAGAGGAAAAAATGCGAAAAGGGACAATTTGTAGCTCTGTGTTTCTTGAGGATACAAGCTGTGTAGAGAGCTAATGTGTTTGGAGTGGCAATGGCTTGATTTTGGAGGTACAACACCATTAAGCATTTGGCTTTGCAAGTAGAGCTGCAGCTCTGAGTAGGCTCCTTAAGATGCTGGTGATGCCAATGACCAAGGGCTGCCTCTGCTTGCAGCTGGCTTTCTGTAAATCCAGCCTTTTACTGGACACTTCACTGTGATTCAAAATAAGGATGTTTTTGGCATGTTTTTCATGTTGGAATTTAGATAATCCGAGTGAGAATATAAACCCTTCTAGGGCTCTTCATGACTGTTATTCCCAAGAATCTCCATCTGCCAGCTCGGGGAGCTGCTGGAAGTGCCGTATCAGTGCTGCAGAGATGAGCATCCCTGGTGCACAACAGCCTTCAGCTCAGCCAAGAAACGTGCCCTTAATACAGCCAGGGTGCCCCAGATGTGTTTCATGTAGCAGCACAGAGAAGAGCCGCCTAATCTGCTGTGAGTCTCTCCAGCCACGCGTGTGTTTGGCTTGGCCACCATCATCCCCGTGCTCAGAGCTGGAGTGTGTGTTGGCAGCAGGGAATCGGCCTCACTGAGGGATTCTGAGCACCGAGGAATCAAACCCAAGTTCATTTTGTTCTCTCTTTAAACTTGCGACTCATTTGAGTGGGCAGGGGGTGCCTCAGCTGCTGTTCTGTCATCTTGGAGGGTTTTTTAATCAGTGCTTCATCTCTGTAGTAAGAAGTCTCTTGCTGTATGTGAACCAAGTTTTGTGCTCCTGAGATTTCTGGCTCTGGTCACAGACAGGCATCTTGCTTACGAAGTAAGGCTCTCTATCAATCTCTTTTTAAATAGTATAGCTGCAGGCACAGAAACCGTGATAGGGAATCACGCCTAGCTCTCTGTTATGCATATGTCTTTTATAAACAAAAACCTTAAAACAAAATAGCAATCACTGAAGTAGTGAAATAGTGATGCTTTTTTTTTTTTTTTTTTTTTTTACAAGCTAAGGACCAAAAATAGTCTAAAGACTCAGTGCAGTTTAGCTGTGTAGCTATGAGACACGTATCCAGAGGTATGCTAGCAGCTCTTGAGGGCAGCGCTGTTCGTATCCTTTATTCTTGACTTCTGTTGCTGCCTGCTAACTTTGCTCAGGTGAAATGGTGGTCATCACATCCAGTTGCAATAGTGGTTTTAAGCAGCAGATGAGAAATCCCCTGAGCTCCAACCTGAAACCAGTCCCTGACCTTAGCCTAAGGTTTGAGGTAGGCAGATAAGCTAAACTTTAGCTTTCTTTAACAATAAATTTTGGGGCTATAAATGTTTTTGCTGTTGTTAGGCAATACCTGTGTTAGTTGCAAGCCCTCGTTTAGTTCGGAGAGCGAGCAAATGCAGGTTCTTCCTTCACTGAACTGAAATCCTCGTAGCTAATTTCCAGGACCTCATCTGGAGAAACTGCTCCATTTTCTTGGCTCTGTCGCAGAATTTGAAAACTGAGCTGTGAATAAATAAGCGTGGGCTCATCCAAAGGCCTGAGACGTAGCTGGAAGGAAAATGCAAGCCAGGCTGGAAGTGACAGCACAAAGCTGTGATGGGTTAGAGGCCTAACGGCACTGCCGTACAGGCATGGCCCGTGGTGGGGTACGAAGGGGCTCCCCACAGATGGGTTTTTATTTCTTTAAAATGTTACTCAGGCCTTGGCTCCGCTCCTCAGCTGAGCAAAGTGCTTAAGCCTGCACTTGACTAGAACATGAGGTCTGGGGGCATTTTGCATCCTACTTTTATAAATAAACAAACTGCAGCACGAACCCTGTTAGAGCTCTAAAAATAGAGGTGGGAATGGCAAGAAATGTGAGCAACTCCATTCCTTTGTGGTGGTGGGGAGTGGGCTCTGGCAAGCACCAGAGCTACCTCTGGAGAGACGACAAGGCCAGAAGTGGGGAGACTGCCTCTGCTCTGCTTCAGGAGATCAACCTCCTCTCACTCCTGTGTTGTAGGGGGCTGCCCTGAAGGCAGAGAAGCGAAACTGATAGGAAAGTGTGAAGTCTACTGATTAATAGTCATCTTTATCCTATTTTCTATGGAAAAGAGGTATCAGGAAGAAAAGAGGAGGATGTCTGCATCTCCTGGTGGAAAAGACTGAGGGGAGAGAGCTTCTGGAAGTAAGTTGTAGCCATGCTGACATTTTTAAGTCACATCAGAAAATGTAAAATGTCATACTGAGCTCTGAATTTTATTTTTTAACTATTATCTTCTCCTTAGAGCTCAGGATTTAAAAGAGGCAAATGTGGGCAAAACTGACTAATTGCCCCTTGCAATAGGAGGGTAGAAATATTTTCCTGAGATCCCCTTCTTCTGTCACACCTCATTTGTTGCATACAGGTAGGAGTAGTTCCTATCCTCTAATAGGGTTGGATATTCTCAGGCTGTAGGAGGTTCAACATGAAAGTGCTGCTTTGCATTTTGCTCACCCTAGAAAACACGTCATGAGGTCAAAACCATGCTCTGAAATGTCAACAGCTGTGGTACTGAAGACCTTGATTTAGTCCCTTTGATGACAGTTGCTGATGTGATAGGCTTAGAGAAATGTCTGTGACTTTTTCTTGGATCATCCTTGTTTTTCCTGGGACTCTTGAAAGCTGTTGCTGAGGTAACTGCTCAAGCCAAAGCGGCAGAGAAAAAAAAAAATGGAGAAAGAAAACTAAAATCTAGATGGGCAAATGTTGCAAGTTAGGCGGAATCTTTCCACCTTTCTGTCAGCTAAATCTTCAGCAGGCATTTTGGGAAGCAGGTTAATGTCTTGTGTGATACTTCCTCAGGTGGTGGTTGCTGGTGCCTGTGTTTCTGGAATATCCCCAGTACTGTACCTTCAGCTATTTAACAAAAAAAAAAAAAAAGCCATGTTCCTCAGAGTGAGTAATCTGGTTAAAGTTAGTAGGCACAGCACTGGTGAGCCAGGTGACATGGCATTAATGGCCTGTGGGATGCAGGAGGACAGACAAAATGAAGATCCCTTTTGGATCTTCAGTTTCCTTCAGCTTCAAGTGTGGACTAGCAAGTAGAGAGAGGCATAGCTTAGTGCTGAGATAGTATGTGCTGGCAGATAACCAACAAATACAGGCTTTTGTAGGATTGAGAGTTAAGCCCTTAATTTTAGCTCAATGTAAAGTTGGCTTCCAAATCTTATTAAACCAAATTCTGGTTCTTGTTTGGGATGTCGATGAACTTGTTCACTAACAGAGCAGATTGCAAAGATTGTTTTTAGAAATAAAATTAACAGCTCAATACCACTAATTAATATTAACTAATGACTGACATGATCTACTGCAAATACAGCGTGTGACCTTTCCCGAAATAAGCACATAAAAAGCTTGCTTTGTGCTCCCAGCCCATACTGTGTGTGCTGGTACTAGGCAACCCCGTGGACTTCCATAGCAGCTGGTGACAGATCCGTCAGTCAAAGCAAATGTGATCTTCATGAAAAACGGATCGTAAGCACAGAACAGTTGTGATGCCTCTTATCGTGGGCCTGAGGAACTTCAGGAGGCAGCTCTGAGCCTCCAGAAGGTGTCTTTTACTAGTCCAGAAGCTTGGCCAAGAAAATCATCGGGGACTGGTGTGCCTTGGTGGTGGCTGTGCTGACTCCTGCTGTGGAGGGTCTATGCATAAGGTAGGAGAGCTGGAAGTAATGTCCATCCTTCCCAGGGAACACGTGCTGTCTTTGGCCTTCTGCAGGCTGCTCTGCAGCGTTTTGCTGAGCACTGGAGAGCCTGTGCGAACAAGGGGAGGTCTCTGAAGTGCAATGGCCAACCTCCCTCCGCAGTGGGGATTTAGCAGCTGCAGAAGGATGAACTCTTCTGTCTGCTCAGGTTGGGCTCTTCGCACTCCATAATCCTTTCCCACAGCCCTTGAGAGGAAAGCAAGCTGATAAACTTCATTAGTCATCCAAAAAAGTGCTAATAGTCCAATTGGTCTTGCTTGAAGGTTCATATTGTGTATACCTCATGCTTGTGCTGCAGTGACCTCCAGCTTACCCTTCCAAATGTGCGTGTAGTTACTAAATGGGATGTTTCAGAATAAATTCACTGGGCTTATAAGGGTTTGTTAAACTTTTGTTAAACTATGGTGTTCCAACGTGGTAATCAGTGTGGCAGCTAACAGACCTACCCCAAGACTTATTTGCTGTGCAGACTTTTTACACTGAGAGCTGTGCTTCTGTGATCTGTGCTTTTTTTTTTTTTTTTTTTTTTTATGGCAGTGCCTAAGGCCCGGCTGAGATCAGGGTCCTGTTGTGCTGTAGCCATTTAGGCCCTGTCTCCAGAGAATGGCTGTCTACAGAAGCCTTAAACAAAGGAAACACTGTTCAGATCTGGATGCTGGGGGAAGGGAAGGGAAGTAACCAAGACTTGGAAATTTGGGAGGGAAAATCTCCCCCCCCCCTTACACTATAAGAATTGGTTTGATTCTCAGCTCTCCTGCAGAGTGCTCCCCAAAGCTAGGGCAGCTCCCCAGCAGCAGGACAATCCTCTTTGTCCTCGTGGGTACGTGCTTCCAGAGGGCTTTCCAGGGGCCATCGGGTGTCGCTCTGCTTTGAGCTTTGGTGGAGTCGAACAACCTAAAACCGGCCAAACCTGGGCTTGCTTTGCTGCATCTGTATTGGCATGCGCTTGTTGTGTCCTTGCCCTCCAGCCGAGCTGTTACTCAGAGCACCTGAGGGTTGCTGCTTTGCCTATGTGTTGAACCAGCTGTGTGATACCCAGCTTGAGGTGAACGTGTAGCCTCTGTGCTCCATCACTGACCTTTCCCAAGATAAAAAGTGGAAATCAATGCATTTTCAGAGAAGGAAGGAAAAAAAAAAAAAAAGGCAGTCAAGCTACAAGAAGAGATCCTGAAAAGTAGAGGGCTGCAGCCTGCCAGAGTTCAAGGTTTTCTATGATGTTGGCATCAAAGTGATTGTGGAATAACAACTATCTGAGCAAAGAAAGCGGGATGCACTTGCAGTAGGGTGTGCAGGCAGTCCAATCCGTCTTTTGGTAGCATTGCGTTGAGGGAAGGGAAGGGTTTGATGTTGCAGGCACCCATGGGGTAAGCTTAAGTGCCTGCATGTTGAAAGGATAAACACTACGCCTCTATCATCTGTCTTACAGGTTTAGGTAATCCCTCGCTGTGCTGCTTATTTATTTTAAAGGGTGCTGTATTGTGCAGTGCCTGTGTGTTTGTCATGGAGGGTCTGCAAATCTTAGCTTTTCACCCAAGAACAGCATTCCTCCTGCCCTTGTTTCATGGTTGATTTATTCCTAATGGAAAGGAATAAGCTTCACAATGTTAGATTTGTTTTGTTTCAGCTCTGTGAAACGCAGAGATTGACGGGTTTTCTGTATCTCACTTCATTAATTTTGCCCGGTTGACCCTTATTTAGTATCAGAAGTTCAGCCTCAGTGATTATTGCCAGCAAATCTGTGCTTAGTACCAGCTCTGGCTCTGTTTGATTAAGACTGAATAGAGAGGAAGGAGACTCAGAGGATGAAACTGTTTAAATATTGGGCCTTTCACTTAGTGCACACTTAACCGTGCCTTCCTGGAGGCAGGCTGGCAACTGGGCAGGCGGTAACCCGGCCTTTTGCTATGAAGGAGGTGTTAATAGGAAAGTTGTTGTCATTCCCACAGTGCAAGCCTTAGCGAGGTGTTTCTGGTCTCTGAAGGCAGAGCAGTTCTGTGCTCTGGGTCTAGGCTGCCTCTCGGGTCCGAGCATCAAAGGCTAACCTGGCTGTGAAGTCAGCACTCCTGGTGGCACCGATTTGGGGAAATCACACGAAGCAAAAACCCTGAGAAGGTGCTCGAGCAGCCTTCCTATCCGGGGCTAAGCCAGAACTGATAGAAACAAGTGCTTAGTTACCTGCCTGCATGCACAGCATCTCCTGCAACATGGGAGGAGTGGGTTTCTGTTTAAGGGGAAAGGTAAGCATCTTGCCAGGGGGTTTTGCCTCAGCAGCTTCTCTATATTTGCCTTCTCTTCTTACGCTGCTGATGCACCTTTTTGTTGGAGCTCATGGAACCAGATACCCCAGTAATTTCTGTCTGCTTCTTGAATCCTACCTGGATGAGCTCAGGTTTCCCCTTCCTAAAGGTGAAAGTCCTCTTGTTTCTACCTGCACAGGCTGCTCCCATAGTCTGGGTCCCTGTGAGAAATAAAACTAAGAGGAAAGGACTTTTCCTTTTTTTTTTTTTTTTTTTTTTTTCCTCTTACTTTTTTTTCTTCTAGTTTTCCTCAGGCGACTATATTTCCTCAAAATGGGGCTGGTTCAGCTTCGTGCTGATCTAAACATAGCAATGTCTCCGTAAGTTTCTAAATTTTAGAGAAGCCTGGAAAAAAAAAAAAAAAAAAAACCTTCCGAAAACACTGAGCTGGGTTCGTAATCTCTTCTGGGGAGTGTGGGTGATGCTGCCTGCCCATGTATGTCCTTGCTCAACACAGTGCAGTTCATGAACTGGCAGGCTGCTGGCTCCCCGGCTGCTCTTGCAGCCTGCTATTCATCACTCGGGTGCTCATTTCCGAAGCTGTCATTTCCTGCTGCTCTTTGAGGCAGCTCTTTGAGGAGCAGCTCCTGGGGTCACTGCAGAAGCACGGCTTGAATGGAGCTCAGGAGAGGAGCCACGAAGCAGCGTTGGAGGGAGAGCCGAGCATTCAGCTGGGCTTACATCAGTATTCGCGATAAGGTACCATCTGGGCTGCGATCTTGCCAGAGCTAGCTAATGAACAGCGCTGGACAGAGGCTGTATTTGGAAAGCAGAGCCTCAGGGAATGGCCAGGACACGGAAATGGCCATTTTTGAGCTGGTTGCTGGAGCGGTGCTGCTGCTCCACACGCTGAGCTGGGCACCGGGAGGCTGAGTGCCTCGTTCCTCTAGCAGGAGGAGCTTTGTGGCTCGAAAGCATCCCACAGAAGCTGTTTGTGAAAGGCCGTGGCTTTCATCTGGTGACTCAGCTGCGCTTCAGGCTGAGCTCACGTCATTGTTCGCCTGCTCTGTCCCCTGGTTATAGTACAGCCTTTGTGCCTTGCCTCGAGCTCTTGTCCAGTACTGCTCTGTGTCCTGAGGTTACTCGAGTCCCTCTCAGGGGCAGCTGCTGTAATTTTGACTGAGATATGGGATTCCTGTGTGACTTTGACTCCAGCACCTGGAGTGCTGCGTTGTACTGTTAGGGTCACTCCTAATCCACTGAATCTCTTTTTTCCTCAATCTGTGTGGTTTTGAGGATTTCCCAGTAAGCAACTGACACCACACTCTCTACGGACTTCGGAAAAAGAAATTAAAACAAAAGTGACTTTTGTCAGTCTGTGTAGGATGTAAATACTGGCTATTCTCTGCTGCCTATGGAGGCTGTTTCCTATCAGCTGGGGTTGGGGGCCTGTAACTTTTTAAACCGCTAGGAAGTAATTTGTAATCTTTGGACAAGATTGCTCTGAGGCCCGTTTGAAAGCTTATTCATGTTTTCCTAGAGGAAGGCTTGGACACGAGACGTGTTTGCTCTAAGATTAGGTCCTGTGAATGTAAAGGAACTTACTTGTGAGTTTGCCTGTTGCACCCTGTTGGCTGACCCCAGCGAACACACAACCGCACAGCTCGGAATGACCCAGGGAGTCTCCGCTGGCTCCTGGGGCTGAGATGCTCCTGCCCCCTGGGGTGGAAGGCCGTCTGTTTGCATACCTTTCCTGGAAGCAATTGCTTGTGGCTTTGGAAAATGTGCTGCAGGAGGTGGCGGCACTGGTGTAGCCTCCCTGAAGCCAGTGGGTTGCTTGTCTGCTGCCCCGGGCTGGGCTTGGCCTCTGGGTTCTTGTTTTACGCCGTGTGCTGCAGTTTTTGTCTGTTCATACCCCAGCAAACCCACTTGTGGTCAGGGTCTTTTGTAAGTCACTGATTTCTATAAACATCGAGGCTATGATATCACTTTGGGTTCATTGGGTTCATCGGTAAAGTAGACATCAACCTGAAGTGTGGGCTGCTGAAGAGGAGGTGGGAGACCAGGCTTGAAGGAGGGTGAGGGGAGACTTATTGCTTAGCTTTCCTACATAACCTAGATCTTCCTAAGAGTAAAAATGCTAAAGTAGATGAAGGACAGAGATCCTGTTGGAAGTAAAAGATGCAAGTCTCCAGTTTCATCAATGAGAAGCAAGGAAAGTGCCCCATGAACTTGAATGATCAGAGAAGCTGTACTGAAGGACATAGGCAGCAGTTGGTATCCTCACTGGTCAGTTTTGGGGACCTGAGGAAGTAAAAACAAAAAAAATGGTGTCGAGAGAAGAAGAGAGGAGGGCACTACCCAGTACCACTTGATGCCTGTACAGACTTAATGTGCAGCTTTTAATACTGGCAGTGAAGTCTGTGTGCTCTCTGGCAATCTCACCTGGCCTTGTGGGTACTAAAATCACAATTTCATTGTCGAGGGGCACATCTCTGTCACTTTCCAAGATAAAAGAAGACACCGGTACAAGCTGGTAGCCTTTTGAAAGCCATTTTCTTATGGTGGATCTCTTTTTATTCAGTGACTGTACAGCACTCAGCATTCACAGGCCAACAGCTGCAGCCAGGCTGCTTGCACAATACAGCATGCCCACCAAAAGATAGCTTTGTTCCTTGTCGTGATTGATGAGATATTTCCTCTGAGTAAAACACTCCTCTCTTCGTTCCTTTTGTTCCTGTAATGACCAAAGTCTGTGAGCCACAAACTTGTTGGATTATGTGGGATGCAGCTCGCATTGCAGTTTCACCATTAGGTGTTTGTGACACTAAGTAAAGCAGGAAAATAAAAATTATGTTAAATTTATTTTCAGAAGGCGTTAGTGTGTCTGAGGATGTGACTGCCTGTACAACCTGCTGCCTGCTCCACTGCTCTGTGCATCTCCTGGTCTCGGTGGGCTGGGATGCTGGCCAGCACCGTGGGCATCCTGGTTGTGTTTCTTTGCAGTTGGCCGCGGGCAGGCTTAGGAATTGGTGCTTTTTTTTTCTCCTTTTGTCTTGGGGAGGCCAGGGTGCTTGATTTAGGGGAAGCTGGTGACATGGAGCTTGATGGGACCTTGTCTGGGATTTACAGGTAATGCCTAAGGCTTTTCCATCGCTGCTAATGCAATAGGCAGTGCATTTATTTCCTTGCTCTAAGGACACAACTGGTGTAATTCGTACTGGATTGTACGATGGCCTTGTGGATGCATGTGCCAATTCCTGAGAACGTGTTTGGCAGATTCCTTCATTCCAGCTGTGTCAATACACAAGCTTGAGGTCTTTTTTTAAAAAAAAACAGGGAGGGGAAGCCCCTGGGTAACTATTGGGCCATAACAAATAGCTGCAGATCCAGGACATGGGGAGTTTATAACATTATCAGAACACAAAGATAAACTGTGCGCTTTACACATCTGTGCGCACGTAAATTCACAAATATCATCAGAGATGAGTAAGTGTTTTTCCAAATGTGCCCCTCTGACAGACGTGTCATCTACCAGCTTAGAAGACTTGAAGGAATACAATAACGCGGTATTTCCTACTTGTCTAATACTCTGAATATCCATCGTCTCTACTAGTGATGTAACCCACAAAGTATTAGAGCTGAATTGTATATTATCCAGTTTTTGCTTTTCCCATGAACTTTTCCCATGTTCTAAACACTTCTGTTTTTCCAGAAGTATGGGGAAAAGCAGTTTCAATCCCAACAGAAGAGGAGGGTGGTAAGTATTTGAATGCAGAGGTCAGGGTGTGAGTTTCCACATCTATACGTGTATTTGTGCATATGATGTGACGTGAAAGCAGTCCAGGCAAGCTAGATGTTAAAGCCAAAATCTGAGACATGCTCTGGGACTCCGTATTGAGCACTTATGTACACACCTAGTCAGCTCAGCTGCTCTTGGTCCAGGAAAAACTTGTGTGGCAATAGTAACTGGGATGGATATGCTGTCCACACGTGGTGCACCCCCTATGCCAGCCAGCTCTGTAGCCAAAGGAGCTGGAGAACAGCAGCAAAGGGGAGAGATGCTCAAGGCACGGCTGGGAAGCCTCCATCCACCTACCCCACGTGGTTAGTAGTAGAGGTGGAGGAAAATGACAGTGGAAGGATTGGATGGCAAATCCATAACCACACAGACCTGAAGCAACAAGTTGCCTTACTAGCCAGGCATTGCAGGGAAAAAAACTTTCATTGTAACAGCACCCAAACTTTAGGATTCACTTTTTTTTCCCCCCTCCTTGAGCTTGCCTGCAAACACCTAGAGCAGTGCTTCTATTCCTCGTGCTGCTGCTGAGCCCTAAGCATCAACTGTTGCTATCAAATCTTGCTGAGGAACGTCAAACCCTGGTCTCAGCTCATGGCCTTTTGTTCCAACTTTCAGCTCCACAAGGCCAAGTGCTGTTCTGCTAATGTCCAAAAAGTGATATCAGCAGTCCATCCTTCCAGGAGTCCCCACCTTCAGCTCCCCATCTCCTCCCTCACCTCAGGAAGCTCTCTCAAATATTGTTCCCATCACCAAACTAAGCAAAAACTGCTGCAGCCTTCACTCTGAAAACAAACCTCAGCTTTCAGGCTCTCCCACAGAGGGTGTGGGCAGAGAGGTGTCCCCAGTGGCACTCCACATGTGCTCTGGGCTGACGGTGTTCTGGAGTGATGCTCTTAAGCTGGGGTTCCTCTTATGTTCCTGGAGGGTCTCCTGTAAATGTTAGCTGAATGCTGAAGCAAGGCACGGGGGTGTGCAGCCTCTTTCTTTAGTCTTGAATGTGCAGACTTTGTGCAATCATACAAATATTACTCTGCTTAATTGCTTGTGGGGGAGAACGTAGTCTGTGACCTGACTTCTGTACCCATTGCTGTGCGATCACTGTGGGCAGGTGTGTGGTTCCTAATCCATGAACTGTCAGCTGCTGTGGCACATTCAGTACCAGGAGCAAAACGTTTGCTTGGTACATTTCAAATCCTAATTGGGTTATTTTCTTTGAGAAGAGAAGAAGGAAGCTTTAAAAATAATAGTCATAAAAATAGTAATACTGGAGTTTCCATGTTTGTAGTTCATCATTTATCTTTCAGTGATATGACAGAAAACTTGTTTCATGACCCATACAGAAGCAGCAATTCCCCCAGCAGCTGGCACGTTTCCTCCCATGCTGGGCTACCAGGAAAGGAATGACAGGCTCCTTTCTCCTTTCTCTCATGTAAGGAATCTAACAACTCTGCTGACCCACTGCCGTGCTGTGGGGCTCTTAGGGTATTTCATCAGCAAATTTGAAAATTTGTTGGAGATGGGCTGGTGAGGTTTTTTGTCTTTTTGTTTCCTCCTAAAGTTGTACCTGGAGTACAGGTGGTTGTTGCAAGCAAGGTTGCAACCTTTGTACATTTGACTGCTTTCGCAGACTTTTAGGGTTGCAGCACTTTGCAGAATGAGGCTCCCACTGGGAAGTGTGGTTGCCCCTAGGAACGTGTGGGCACCGTGCAGCTAGCAGGTAGCTCCAGGACTTGAAGGAAGGATCACGACATGTGGTTGAGCTGAAATCCTAACATGTGGCCCGGCCTGGTTTGGGTATGGCACATAAAAAGGCCGTGAATCTGTGCTGTGAGTCTTCATTGTGCTCAAGTGGGATGTCTGGCACAAACGCTTTCTTCCTCTAGCACATCTCTGTTGGAGCCCCGCTTCCATCTTTAAAGCGAGACAAACATTACTTCACGGCTGAGTGGTGGCTGCTGCACAGCCCACAGCACACGCAGGCTGGGAAATGTGTTTAAGGATAAAAGCTGCCTTTAATATTTCACCAACTTGAATAATTCATCCAGAGATGACGGCCCCAGTCTGCTGAGCGTTGACTCATGCACAGACCTCTACCCCAAACTGCAGTCAGGTCCATGCTAGGAAGAGCTCTCGCATCTTATCTCCATATTTAAGGCAAAGATGCCTTTTTATGTGAATTGTGAGGATGACATGCTCAGAAATCAGACACTGGCCTTCACACAAGCTCAATGCTATCAATCCAGCACCTTTGCCAAGTACGAGGCTGAAGCAGCCTTATACAGAGCAGAGGCAGCACGTACACTGGTAGTGTCTAACAGTATGGACACTGCTGTAAATGTTTAGGCAGTGGGTGTGAGAGCATTCCTACTGCAGGAAATCTCTCGCTATGTGCTGCTTCTGCTACCTTTGTCTTTCTGCTTCTGCATATTTGTTAAGAGATCTGTCTGAGGCTATTATGACCGACTTCCCTGTGCGCATCAAATATACATGTACATGCACTGTGTGGGAAGTAAGAGCTCTGGAGGGGAGGAAAAAGCAAGTGCCTTCATCTGCACAGCAATGCTCTCACATTTGAGCTGTTCTTTAAAGAAGCAGATAGCATCTCTGAAAGAAAATGGTCAACTGTCGGCACAAAAATGTCTGTGGGCCATGTTTTGAAGAGAGCTGATGGCATCTAATATTTTTAGGACGTCTCAAGTCGTAGGCACTATCTCTTGAAATTTCTCGATCGAAGTCAGAAGGACTTTAAAAGGGAGCAGCTCTCTGAAGTGCAAGGAGTACACAGCAAATGTACCAGACTACTGCTCGAGTGGGGTTTTTCCAAGGCTCTTGAGAGGTGGAGTGTTGTTTAAGTATTTGTTTAGAAGAAAGTGTAGTCCACTCATGCAGGAGAGATTCCCATTCCCTTTTTACAGCGTTGCTGTCCTTGTTTACTTTGGTTAAGCTGAAAGTTGGCAATAAAAATCTACAGAGAACTTAATGGCTGAGGGGAGAGCTGGAGATCAATGCTCAGCATGTTCGTGCTGTTAACAACAAAAACAAGGGATTTGTAGCACCTTATATGCTACTTCTGTTCACGTTGCCAATTTTCCTGTCTGTGTGGAGATATTGAAGCTTCAATATTGCCATGAGTAAGGGTCAACACAAACCAAACTTGTACAAAATGCAGCCCTTTGATTGTTGTTTAGTAGTTTCCCATGGGGTGGGTTGGGGCCTCTTTAAAAACCTTTTGGAAGGAGGACTGGCAATCCAATTAGATTTATAGAATCAATTTTTGGTCACTTATTCGTTCTCAGGCACGATCAGTCTGTTCCACAATCATCAGCTAACCATGAGAGTGCATTTGTGTGGCATGTGGAGCCTTTCATCTCTCACTAACCGGTGTAGGTCCATGCCAAAATCTCTCATTCTCAGAGACTAGATGGACCCTGCGAGCGTAGAAACATCTTGTCTGTTGCAGCTGAAGATGCTGACGTGCCAGCCAAAGAATCAATGCATCTGGGGGGAGTGTTGCATGCCTACAAATTCATATTCCTGGGTTAGTATTAAGGCAGGATTTGGAGTAATGCAGCAAAGCTTGAGCTGAGCTTGGCCTGGGTGCAGCAGCCACAATTCCCCCTATGTCTTCTGAGACTGAAACTCCCTTTGAATCCTCCTCAGGGATGAGGGCTGGGTAACACTCTCAGTCTAGACATCCGTGCCACATCAGCTTCAGAGTTGCATTTTGGTGTCTGAGAGCTAGGGGCATCCGTAAGGGTTAACTTGAGCTGCAAGTCAGTGCCTAATTTTTACAGATGGTGTGAGTGCAAGAGCGAACCTCAGCCTGGCTTGGCAGTGCACAGAGATAACTTTACATAATTCCATGCAGATGTTGCTGCAGAATGGTTTTAACAAGGAATTGTGAAGTCAAGCTAAAATCCAGCATAGAGGGAGAACTCAAAATAAATGTGATGTTTTGTTCTGTTTCAAAAGCGAGTTTTCTAACAATGTTCCTGTGAGGCTGCGACAGTTTTGGGGAGGGACACCCAGTAGTTTGCTCCGTTATAGCCCTGACTTTCTGCAAACAAAGGCCGATCTGGCTACTTCATCTGCATGAGCTCACTAAATGAATAAATTAAAAGGTGCCATTGGTGAGGCCAAGTGACAGCTGCCCTAATATTTCCACCTAGGTGGTAATCCAGAGCAAATACTTTGTTATCAGCTGCCAGACAGTAACTTTCTGCAGTTCGCTGCTGTCATGCACTGCCTTGTGGCACTTATCTTCGTATCAGCCTCTTTCTGCTAGGAGTCTTGGTTCTTGTGCTATGCTGTAATTTCCTTTCTGCAGGGTTATGGCTTAGATGTGCCATCATAATTCGGATTTTATGCCTCAAAAGGAGTAAGTTTTCTCTGCATTGCTTGCTGGGCCGCTCCAAGACCTTGTGTGTCTTGCTTGCGAGCATCCATTTGGACTTCCCACTGTTGGGAGTGCTGCTGGAAGTTTCTCTCTCTCTTCAATTGTTCAGGCTATTTAAGTAAGATGTTGGCTTTGTTTTGCTTTTGTTCTGTTTTTCCTATGAATGGGAATTTGTATTCCTGCATTAAAGCTTTTCTTCCATTTCAAGCTTGGTGGAATTTCAGCGTGGAGCTTGTTATCTCTGAACCTGGGTGCACGCTGCTGATTTCTCATTAGCTGCATGGGTTTCTGGTCTGTGCTTTACCCTTGCACATAGTATATAAAGGAAATATTTAGAAATAACTTTCATGATTTCAGTGGCAAACAGCTTTCCCCTCAGAGACGCCTTGAAGAATCAAAGCTGCTTAAGACCTTAGTTAGTGCTGCGTGCTCTGTCTGCACCCTGCAAAGGACTTGGGAGTGATGGGGAGGCAGGCGTATGCATGCCCAGGTTTGGGGGCAAAGACTTGCTTTTTTAACAGGGAGCCCTTTTTGGATAGATGAGGGCTCAGCTACGCTATGGGCCCAAACGCAGGGCCTTCAGCTCGGCTCTGAGGCAACAGAGCATCTCCGTCAGCCCAGCCAGAGGAGCTGTATTGCGAAACGGTCTAGTGCTGGGCTGGCGTCAAGGCTGTGAGCTCCAGCCTTCCAACAACTGTTTTACCATGGTTTGAGCTTGGCCCAAGCGCACATTTTAAGTGTAGGCAAGACCTTTTGTGCAATTGTATTTAATTTCTTTCTGAGGAAGAGTTTACATAAACAATTCCAGCCTAATTGGTATCAGCTGAAAGCCAGCTTCTGACATTTTGTGCTTAATTATAAGTGTACGTTAAGCTGTGTTCGCTACCCATGTTGATATGTTACTGGTAAAATGAGGAGCGACCGTGAAGATGCATTTTTGAGTCGCTCTGGCAGATTCCAGTGCTCGCTGCTGTGGGTTTCGTGGCAGGAGAATCCACCTCCTGCTGGGGAGGAATAACTAAATTTAAACTTTCCAACCATGAGCCTTGTGAAGCAAAGTTTCCAACCCTCTGCTGGGCCAGAAAATGGAAAGCCATGTCTGAGCTTGGAGAGTAAATAAATAGAGCTACCTAGCAGCTGTGCCGCTGAGGAGCGAGGGGGTTTGTTCCTTGGGGCACGTTGTCTCCCCGCTGCAGGCTCCTGCAAGGAAAATGAGGGTTTATAACTCCTGTCCTCTGGCAGAATCTTTTGTGACAAGTTTTGGAACAAACATGGGTGATTTTTAACGTGAGAACTTAGGCATTATTTCAGATGGTTCCTTTTTTTTTCCCTTTAAAGTTGCAAATTGCATGGCCATGGAGCCCAGCAGAGTCTCCCTTCCCCTTACTGGACCCAGGGCTTCATCTCCTCGCTGCAGGAGGGCTGCGTGGCCATCACACGAGTCTGTGCTTTGTCACAAAAGAAATAAGTCTTTGCGCCCCCATCTATTTGCAAACCAAGCTGGCTTGTCTCTGCCTTAGCTCATCGCAGGCAGGTTCAGGTTCCTGTGAAATTTCTTGGTTTTATGATAGCCATTAAAGTCTGTAAACCGCGCTGAAGCGCTTGTACAGAAATAACTGTTTGCTCAACTCCCTTTGGGCAGGCTCTAAAACGAGCGTTGAACAATAGCTCGCGCTCTCCTGACGAATCAACTTGCATTTTGGGGGAAGAGACTGGGAGATGATATAAAACAATGGGAATGTTTTAACTGCTTCGCTTTTTATGGTCCTGTGTCTTAACCCTGACCTTACCTGACTGCAGCAGAATCTAGATGTGCTCCAAACCTAGAGCTCTGCAGGCTCGTGGGTGAGCAACTCCATCAAACTCAGGGGAAGGTTCAATAAATCAATGAGGCCAAGCGAGAAAAGGGGTGTGAGGATAGTTGTGACTGGGATGTGTTTAACTGAAAGATGTTTCACCTAAAATTTTATTCATCCATCCATAGATACGACCTAAAGGTTGTCTCAATAGAGTTGGTGATCACTTTGTTGTTTTTTTTTTTTGTTTTTTTTTTTTTTAGACAATAATATGAACATGGAGGTTCAGGTGGGAAGGTAAACAAACTGGTCCTTATAGCCTGAAGTCCCATTTTGGTTGCCTTTTTCTCTTATTTCTGTTGTGTGCAGTACTTTCTAGGTCACTGAATACTGGTCGCAATTGTTGAATGCTGGCAATGGTGATGATAAGTGTGCTAGGAGTGTTTATTTTGTGTCCTATTCTGAAATTTGTGCTCTTCTACTGAAGTCTTTCCTGCTTCCGTTGTTTGACTTCTGAGACCTCAAACATGGATTTGTGCTAACAAAGTATTTCAGTTTTGTAGATGTACATGCTGCAAGACAGGCTTTCAGGAACTCAGTTGGAGAACTCAAATCAGAGTTGTTATGGATAGATTTCAGATTTAAAAATAAACTGTTTGCTCTTTTACAATATTTTTTTACGTGTGGTCTGCCTGTGTTCTTATCAGGCACGTTGAGAATATCTGACAGAAACGGCCTCTTTTTAGGAGGCTGCAGAGTAACTCAAACCTGCACCAAAGCTTCTGACTCAGTGGGATGCTACTGAGAAGCAAGCACAATCCTTGTTCCTCTTACTTGTTGACTGAGCAACTTCTCTTGCTTCTTTTTGTAGGCTGGTGGTTTGTGAGCACTGCAGAGGAGCAGGGCTGGGTCCCTGCTACATACCTGGAATCCCAAAATGGAACCAGAGATGACTCTGACATCAACACATCCAAAATTGGGGAAGGTATGGAAAGCTTTTTGTTGTCAAAGGCAAACCAATATTCACTTGCTGTATACTTCTCCACCAGTAGGAAAAGGGCGACTTTGAAATCTTACTACCACTCATGGCTGCTAATCCACCACGTTAATCTCTTCTGCTTTTTTGAATCAGTAAATAAATTTAAACTGTTGAAGAAATTAGGATGAAGTACCATGCCTGTAATTCTTTTGTGACTGTCTTGGACTGTCATTGTGTTTAAAAAACAAAACAAAACTAAAAACACTGAAATGATACCCATCTTAATACCCTTAAACTTAAAAAAAAAAAACAAACAAACAAACAAAAAAAAAAAACACTCCGGTGCAAGTCCAAGCAGCATGTTCTGACAGAGGTCTTGGACTATGATGTCTGTCAAAGGAAAGAACTTGCATGGCTTGTCTGCAGAAATTATATGTGAGAGCTTTTATTTGGAAGAATATGCTTTTTGGAGCCACAGGTGATTAAAAGGAGTGAGATTTAACTTCAATGGTGGCTTCTCAGTACATTTTTGTTAAATTAATCCTTAAAACTAGTTTAAGTGCTGGTTGCTGTGGTCTGTGATTGTGTGGAAAGGTAACTTCATTTGGTGTGGTCTTACTCTGTTACAACTGAAGTGCCATTTGTCATGTATATGTATCCAGCTGTGCTGTGTTTTTGGCTAAAGATGCTTAATTTGGGTTCCAGAAATGGAATAGTGCAGCCTCACATGTTCCCCTGTTCCATTATGAAAGACTAACCACATCTTAATGGACTTCTCATGTAGCAACTGTGTACAAAGGACACTTTTATTATCATTTGCTTCATTCTAATGAATCTCTAGATATATTTGTAGGTGCTTTTGACATGACACTTACGTAAAACGTATGTGGAAGCTCAGCTGACCTTTCCTTAGCATAGAGGAAGGAGGTTTAGAGATGTGTCAGGGTGACAGTCTGCCCATTAAGATAGCAAACAGGCAAAACGTTACTTTGCTGGGCCTCAAGGGTGACATCTGTGGCTTTATTGAAATCTTTGGCTCTAACTCATTTTTCCCTGCTCAAAGCTACCCATATCCTGGTTCACTTAGGGTTTAGAGGCTGACTGTAGCCTGGTAGGCAGGGAACCAGTCTGGTATGATGCAACACCCTAGCAGATGCAGTAAAGTTTCCCTGTTAGTATAGACCAAAAAACTTGCTGTTTTCTGAAAGAGCAGAAGAATGCTTTGTCTGTTGATCTGTAGCTGCCTCCCTTTTCCTGACTCTTAAATATGAAGCATGCTTGACAGCCTTATTGCTTAAACTGCTTTCATTTCAAGCTCTCCTCCTCCTTTCATGTTGCTCTCTGGAGTGTACTCTGCTGAGGGTTGTTGCTCCGTGGCAATCTGTCCTGGGTAATGGAAAATCCATCAAATGCTCCTTATCTTCTTCCTCTCGGTCCTCTTTAATCCACTACATTGCTCTCCTCAGCTATGGTCAGCAGTCACATTCCCTGCCTTACTGCAAATCCAGATACACTGAAACCTGACACTGTTCTTCCCTTCTTGTTCAGATCCATCCCAGTGACAAATCTAATTGCATTACCTCTGCAGCTGCTTTGATGTGCCCCAGCTTTCCCTTGCTTTTCAGTAACTTTGTTCTATGTTATTAACCACATAAGCTGAGGCTCCTTTTGTTCTTTGTTTTTCTTCCCCTTTCTTCCTCAAGTAAAGATGTTTTACTTGAGCTATTCTCCTCGCCATGTAGTGGAATGGCCTCCCAATAGTTATTAGTAGGAAAGAAAGGCTTCCATAAGAGAGGAAGGAAAAACTCAGTTCACTCTCTTAATGAAGTGTGTAAAACCAAACATCTACACAGACAACTTGCCCGCTTTCTCTCAGGAGACCCCAATGTAACTGAGGAGGACAGTACTTTGACTGGATTAAGTGCCCTAGCCCCTGCATGTAGAGTATATACTATTTTCAGAATTAATTCTGTAGATGTAGATTTCCTGTACCTATACCATCTGTACTGTCTGCTTTGAAGGGCAGAGACACTACTGAAGGGAACTTTCTTTATCGGCCTCTTGGCCCTCTGCATTTTCAGAGGGCCCAGAACAAGTCCACAAGCCAGGCAGACTCAGAGGTCCTCTCTGTGGTAGCAGACCCTTGCAGATAAGGAGGTGCTGGGTGCAAGGTATTAATAATACTACTCCTACATATTAGTAATAATTCTGTGCATCTCTGGTTTCTTCACTGAGAGACAAACGTGTTTCCTCCCTGTGCTTGAGCCTGCACAACATCTTTGGTCAGGATGAGGGTAGAGAGTCAGCTGCTACCTGGGCCTGTGTTTGGAGTAACACCCTCTTACAGAGCTTGGAAAACATTCAGAAAGCAATCTAGAGAAACTTATGTAGCCACAGGAGCTGTTAAAGTAAACATCTTAAAATGATCCCTTAAAAGGTTTAGACGCTTCTTGATAAATAACCTTTCTGGTGACTAACTAAGGGATGGCCACTGAAGTCCAAGTCCAGGATCGCATGACAAAATTCAGTATTGCTGAAGATGAAAAACTGACTCATAAAAATGTGGCTGAAGTATAAAAGGCTTCTTACTAGGGACAGCCTACAACTGTTGTGTAAAGGAGAACACGGTGGATCTGTGTGACCCTCTGTGGGAGACCAGGAGATCCCAAATGGCTGAATCCTCCACTCAGCTCTGCTCTGAGCAAGGAGCTGTGGGTGACTGACCTCTGACACAAGTTTCTCCCCTTTCCACAGCCCTCCCCTTCCACAAACCTATTAGATCAATGTCCTTAATCTCCTCGCTTCTTGGACAGAAACCTCCTAACACAGTCACAATCTGTGACAGCGTTACTGTGATTTCAGCTATAGCTCCTCTCTCTGCTATAACCTGTATGTCTCCTAAAATGTCTTGTGTTGTCTCTCATGTAGTGTGTGTGTAACTGGCAGTCTAACATCATGTGGATTTGGAGAAAGATACCAGGTTAAGCCAACGTGAAAGAAAAACACCACCAGGAAGGACTGAAGACAGCTACTCATTTGTGCCACTGTGGGCTTCCAAGAGGATTACTAAGTCCCTTTAGCCAAAACCACAGTGATCTATGTAGTTAAAATCTAGCTCCCCAGAAAATTCATGGTGGTTCTCTGCTTTGATCCACGTGGGATCAAAGGAGAAGTACAGAATACCACTAGCTAGACATTGTGCCTAGACACCACACCTCTACTTAGGGTGGCTAGGGAAGGTTTAGGCCTTACAGCAAAGGAGAAATTTGAGGTGAAGGAGCTGGGTGCAGGAATTTGCACTAAGCCTCAGTAGCTGTGAAGGGGAAGAAGGCGTCAGCTGCTTTTTGGGGGAAGTTATTAACACTTGTTCAACCAATCCTTCCCCTGATCAAAACATTTTGCTGTTCCTAGTTGTCTGTAGAGCATAGTGTTTGAAGACCACGAGTATGAGGGCATATTCCCAAAGTGACTGCAGAGTCAAGCGATTATTAATGAGATAATGAGTTGATGAACAGCTTTCTCAGCATCACTAGGAAAACGGTTGTGGTCGTGCCCTAGAGATAGCGGAAGTGTAGTATTTTGCATTACTCTTGTCAGCACCAAGCATACTTTCGGTAGTTGCCAAACTAGAGTGGAAGCCCTTACATGGGAAGAAGAAAGCGTTTGTCTGTGTTTGTGCCAGTCCAGTGGTTCCTGTGTTGTTCACATCTCCACAACCAGAAGAAGGAACTGAAGTACGGTTCCAAGTATGCAATCTGGAAAACAAGTGGTGTCCTCTGTGCACAGCTGTTCTCACAATGCCATTTCCATAAGTGTTTTGTTTTTGTTTATATTTTGTTTATATTTTAAGCATAAATTATTGTTTGAATGTGGGACTAATTCTCAGTTCTGCCATGTTAGCTTCTTGAGCCTGCTCAATAACAGGAAGGTTAGTTTGCTCATTATTTTCTCTTAATCATGATCTAGACATCAACTATTAACATAATGAGTATTATCAGCGGTAGTGCTTGAGTTGCATGTTGCAAGCAAGGAGACAGCAGACACTTTCCAGCTGGGTGCAGTTCCTGAGTGCTGTTACAAGTGAACTCACATATCAGAAGCTACCTTTTTTTTCCCTGATTTTTTTTTTTTGGTGATGTGGTAATTTATTTAGAGAGTGTTAGAGCCCCGTTGGGTTTGATTATTGCATGCAACGGGGTGAATTCTCCGGAGACCCTGTAGCCTAACAAGGAGATCCAACTGCAGTGATGTTGATCTGTCCTGACCCTGCAGCCACCTTGGACACGTTTTCCTTTGTTGTGCAGCTTGCTTTGTGTCTGTCTGTGTTTTTTATTTTTTTAAATAAAACTAATATCAAGGGTGGCAATTTGTGACAGTTGTAGGTGGTTTCTGTTACCCAGGCTCAAGAAGCTAACTTGTTTCACTGTACTATATAAACTAAACCAAAGTTTCTGCATCCCATCTAACCTGTTCTGCTAACAAGACCAGTGCTTGTAAATGCCATGTTTTGTTTTTATTCCTCACCCTCCCATCATTTTTTTTTTTTTTTTTCCTTTTATGTTTCCATCCATGTTCCAAACTAGTTTCTAAGCGACGCAAGGCTCACCTGAGGCGCCTGGACCGGCGATGGACGCTGGGCGGGATAGTCAACAGGCAGCAGAGTCGAGGTGAATGAATAGCTTCCTATGGCACTGGCCTCTAAGGGTGCACCAAAAAACATGCTACTGTGCACTGGGGTGGTGCGGCTGGTGTCCTTGGTCTGCATCTGGTACTCTGCTAGAGATGTGGATTTCGTATGTGATGGCTTGAGGGTGTCTTGGATCCACGTTTGGGCACCCCAAGAGCTGGAGGCTAATAACCAAGTGTAATTCTGCAGTCGGGTTGCTCGTGCAGCTTGGGGAAGCTCACATCTGTTGTGTTTTAACTTCGGGCACATCTGTACTCGTACTTACTGAGGTAGGAAAGACTAAGTGATACTTTCAGGGCTATTAAAATGAGAAGAGTGCCAAAGAGTCACGGTCAGAGATGTGCGTACTGGAAAAGCGCTTGGTGTGGAAAGATGATAATCATTCCACTTGGTCTCCTTTCTTCCCTGCAATAAGTGCTTGGTACTAAAGGCTGACTTCTCTAGAAGTTTTGGGAGATTTTGATCTATGTCCTAGGTGTTGAAAATATCACTACTAGCAGCATCTTTTTAGCTTTGCTGGCCTGACAGGGAACATAGGAGAGGAAAAAACAACCCCACCACCTTATGTTTTGAAGTGGCCTTTGGGTAAAGTCTGAGTAACCTTCCGAACAAAACGTTTCTCTAGTGCATGCAACGCATCTTTCCCAGAGTAAAAGTACCCCTTGTTCTCTTCCCCCTTCCTTACAGGATCATCCAGGTGTGGTATTCATTGTACTTTATAAAGGGGAAAAAAAATCACTTGTACCTTTTGTGTAAGCTTTACATAATCTTACTGAGGGGCATGGATCCAGATACAAGTGAAAGAGAAACTTACCAGTTGAGGGAAAAGGTTCCCTTTCCTAGTATGGAGAGAATGTATTTTTAAGGTTTCAAATTTATCTTCTCCTGGGTTTGGTGTGTGTGCAGACCCATGCAGGTGTCAAGAAAGGTATGAAATCGGTGACACTTTACTTATACTTCAAAGTATCATTGAGGGATTCGAAGCAACAAGAGTGGTGTAGCTATTGTAGCTTCACCCTGCAGCAGCCAATACTATCCTCAGAGGACATGGTCTTGCTTCTCAGTCACCAAATATACCCTGAAGGCACCAAAAACAAACAAACAAAAACATAAGCACACATGCTATCTTGTGAGGAAAAACAACTTATGCTTATTTCTGTTCCTAAAGAATTTGGGAGCTACTTATTGTTGCATGTCAAAATCTGGCAGATACTTCCTGACAATTTAACTGGGAAAAATTGGGGCAATCAGTTTCCTAAACATTTTGTTTACCAGTTTAAATAAATATATTTTTCCTATTCATACCATATTACATTAAAAAAAAAAAAAGTCCATAAAATACCAAGGCTGCAGGGTTGGTCCTGTAGCATAGTGGATTGGTATAACTCAAGGATCTGAGTTCCAGTCCCAACTTTTCCCTCTTATGCCCATCATCTGCGTGTGTGTCTTCTCCAGACCTGCCCTCTGGCTGGTGTCGCAGTGTCTTCCCTGGCAGCCTTCCACACCACAGGCTCACACAGTCTCTTCCACCCCTGCCTTTGTCTTGCCTGGTAAAAGTTTCTTTCCTTTTAGGTCAAGCAGTGCTGGGTTTCTGAGTTTGGGAGTGTGTGCTTTATCTCCAGCTAGATCTTGGCACGACCTGCAGCATCTCAAGGGTTGGGGTTCATCCTCCAAGGAGGAGCTGCTGCTATGAGCTCTTTCCAAGGCATTTCAGCCCCAGCTAGCCAGGTTAGCGAGAACTAAGGTGTTCAACATCAGCTGAAATAGTAGGTTAGGAGCTCTTACAGGAGCAGGTTAGGAAGTTAAAGTGATTTGAGCTTGAGGGCAGGTTGGAGGCAGTATGCATCTGGCATAGCTGCAGCCTGTACAGACGTTACTGCTTCCAAACTGCTATTGTAGAAAGTATGAGTCTCTTTGGGTGTTCAGCCCGCTGCTGTCTAACAGATCACAGTTTATGTGAGGTCAGGAGAGACTCGTTTTCCCTTCTTTCCCTCCCATCCCAGCCCAAAAGGCATAAAACAAGGCCAAATTTGGGTGGGTTTGTGCAGAAATGACCGAATGCCTGAACTGTACGCACGCTGCTGCCAGCCTGCAGGCTCTTGCTCCAGAGCACAGAAGAAGTAGTGCTGCTCAGACAGGAGGCTGCCAAAACTGTTTAACAGAGGGTAAACAGCTTCCCCTCCCCCACTTGACCTCTTTCTTGGAAATAAATCCAATTAAACATTTTGGCTGAAACTCATCCCACCCAGTGATATTCTGCTTGTGATAGTCCCAGCTTTTGGAAGGGTTAGCTCCAAAAGTTCACTGCAGCTTAAAAGCAACCTGTAAAGGATGCTTCCTTTTATATTTATGCTTGGGTACCATTGATAAGCATTTTTATCTGCCAGGTTTGTGGTCAAACTACTTAAAAGCCAAAATTAAGGATGGGTTTGAAGGCTAGGATTTTCCAAGTGACTCGAGTGTTTCAAGCCCCACGTACCAACCTGGGAATGCTCCCAGTGCTTTGCAAAAGCAGGCACTTGCTTCTCGTCTTCTAAAAAGCAGGATCTTGGTGGTCTAGCATGTCATCTGCAGTCAGCCTGGCTGTGCCCCTGGTTATGTGCTGGGAGCATACCCTCTCTAGCTGAAAAAGCCAGTCCTGTGCCAGTCAGGACAGCTCAGAAGTAGCTACTGCCCTGAGACTGCAGGGATTAGTGCAGAAGAGAGGGCTGTTTGCCTCCCTGGGAAAGACTATTTAATGGGGGGAGACGTATCACGGGTAATGTATGGCTTATTTATTTCCACCATTTTCAAGGCCATTCAAAGAAGCTAAGCAACCCCGAAATTTAGGTATTTGGGAGCAACGTTACTGGGTCTGCAAATAAGAAAGATGAAAGACAAATTATTGAATATCGTGGTAGTGCTCCTTTATTAAAGCTGGAAAAAAATCTGCAAAGAGAACAGCTGTAGCCTGTTTTTACAAAGAGAAACAGATGACATTTGTTGCTGAAGTTTTCTCTTTAAAATGTCTGTGGTGTGCCCAGATCTAAGAGATTACATTGGTTTATGTTTCTTGTATAGTTGCAGAGCTTGGTTGTTTTTTTTTTTTAAACGTTAAATGTTTTTAAATGTGGGAAGTTTTCTAAACTTTTGTCTATACATACCGAAATTCAGCTAGTACAAATACCAGTCGTGAGGAGAAGCTTGAGCATTTGTAGTTTGCTTCAATACTGACCCTTGTTGGACCTGCAAGCTACGGCGTTGGTGCTCGCTTGCACCAGGTGAAACTCTGTTTCTACAAACGCGTTTACTTGGAACTTCCCCTAGGAGAGGGCTTAGGATTGTTTACAGACTGACTTCATGAGAAGTCATTTGTGTTGTTAGCGTTTGGTCGGGCAAACTGGGGGGTTGCATGCTGTTTTATATACCAGATATTTGACATAAGTTATGGCTTGCCTGGTTTTGTGCCCAGCACTCAATTGGAGCTGGTACGATGCGGGAATAGCTTGATTCATACCAACAGTGCAGTGACATATGGGCTGAGTTTCTGCCAAATGAGCCTATTACTTAAGAGTAGCTGCTAGCACGAGAAGCAAGCTATTCAATGAAAGAGTTAAAGCTACGATTTGGAAACTGGAGGTCTTCCGACTGCTTGCCTAACTTACGGGGAGGGGGAGAGGGGGCAGAGGGAGGGAAGGCAGCTGTGTAACCACTGAATCGCTCTTGAAGCTCGAACCCCATCTCCCTGCCCAGGCAGGTCGTTCTGCAGCCAACTTTCCAGCTGTGCAAAGAGACCTTGTTCAATAGCAGCAACCCAGCCTGGCTGCTGCGCTCGTGTGCTCTGACCCTTTCCTGCATCTTACTGGATCCGCTCTGCCTGCTTCGGCAGCCCCTGCATCGCTCAGCCCGCGGGACTTCTCCCTTTCTTTTCACTCCTTCCCTGCTTGTCCTTCATCCACTGACACCATTCGTCACTGGTGGCTTCGCAGCCCTAAAGCAGACGGGCACAGCAGCACGTTTGGGTTGTTCTTTCTCCATCCTCCCCCCTACCACGCTCCAAGGAAAGTAGTAAATGTTTATTACCCCTCGCTGGTTGAAGAAAGAGCGTGTGCAATGCAAAAACTGTTTAGAAGAAACGTCATTATTGTTCTTCTTTGTGTTGGCATCATCCCTTCTGGTATTTAAAAAAAAAAAAAAAAAAAAAAAGAGGGGGACAAGAACGGGAGAGACAAAAGCCGAAGAGCTCCTGTCTGCAGATGAACGCAGTTGATAATTGGATAGCTATTCTCTCTGCTGAATATTTAGACAAGTAAAACCAAGTCGGTGCTGAATTACTGCCCGGCTTTCTGGAACGGGGAGGCTTTTTCCAGAAGCAGGTCTGACAAAGGGGGGGGGGGTGGAGCGGAGGGGTGGGGGAGGGCGAGCGCAGACTGCTGACTGAGGGGAAAGTATTTTGTAAGAAAATTCTTCTTGCGGTTTGGAAGACGTAGGGTTGGGGCTGTTGCGTTTTGCTGAGAAATCGTTAATTGGCTAATTTCTAGCCCGGCTCCCCTCTATCCCCCCCCCCATCAGCATTTCAAACAAGGCCGGGGTCACAGAAAGTTGGGGGCACGTACAAAAACACCAGCTGGGCAAAGGAAATTGCTCCTGTGCTTGGTCGGCTCCCAAAGTGCCGCCCATAACTCGTCTGCTTATTTGTGGAGACCAAAAAGAGCAAACTTCTAAAATATAGGTGAAGGAGGGGCACCCAAAGCGGGGCCTTCGGATCTTGGAGGCAGAAGCGTCTGAGCGCTGGCCATTTGCCTGGGAGAGATGAGGCTGATTGCGCAGGGCTGGAAACGTGCACGGTATTTTAGCTGCTTAAACGCAAGGTTCCTGTCCCAAATACTTCACAGCCTAAACAAAGAGAAAGAGAGCTCGTGCATCAAAGGAGCCCGGGCAAGTGGCAATTTGGCACGCGTCTTACTGCGACCAAAAGGTTTTTCACAGTGGAAAGTGATACTTGTTTGGTATTTTTAAAAGCTTTTAGAGAAGGGCTAAAGCTAAACTTGTTTGGCAAGGCAGGAAGCTGGGGTAGGTAAAGCTTATTTTAGGAAGGATTTGAGAGTTTGGGGTTATTTGATATGACGGAGGAGGGAGCATGCTCAGGTTGAGCAGGAAAAGCATCATAGGAAAAGCACGGAGCTGAGTGGGAAAAGATGAAAGGATGTGGAGGAGTGGGAAACGCAAAGGGAGCAGAACACTTGTAGTAGGATGTTAAAGCAAAGTGGTAGCACTAAGGCTTGGAAATTCAAGCTGGGACTACTTCATTTGGTGTAACACGTGATAAGTAATCTGGTTGAAGAACCAGAGTGATGGTGGTCAAGAACAGCTTGCTGAAAGGCTGGGAGGGGAGCAAAAGAGAGGATGTGGCTGTGCAAAAGAAATCTAAAGGCGTGCTCTAGCAGAGAGGAGCAGCAGTGATAGAAGATTTTGAAGATGTTGGGGAAAGGAACTGTTACCTTGGTGATAGACTAGGAGGAATCTGAAATAACCAGTGCCAAAGGAATTGGGAAGATTGAATAAGGAAGATTTGGAAAGCACTACTGAAGTTCTACGTTACAACTCCAGCAGTAAAACTGCAGGTCTGCTTTCCTTGACCTGACAGTAAGTATAAATCCAGACAGCCAGAGGAGGGACCAAGTTGTTTCTCAACACACCTCGTAATTTTAATGGTGTGTGTGTGAGCACACGTGTAAAATCTGAAGCCCTGGTTTGACAGATGGGATTGGAAGGAACTTCATGGGCTGTTAAGTTTGGTGTCTTGCTCTGTCAGACCATTAAGTACGGCTTCTTCAGGAACTGATGGAGCTTCATCTTAGCTGTTTCACGGTTTTAACTGAGGAATAGGGCTTTTTCCTTTGTCTTAGTGGGTCACCTGATACAGGAAGTGCCATGTCCAATGCCTAAAAATTCTTTGAGATTCCGTTTTCACCAGTAGACAAAAATACAGCAGATGAAACAAAACCTATTTAGGTTTACACTGATTAAAGGGATGGTGATGGAATGGACACGCCTGCTGACCCTTTACATGCTGTAATCCTACACACAAAAAGAAGCATGAAGCATTATTGTCCTGGGCTGCCATTATACAAGAGTAAGTGCCAGTGATTTTAAGTCCTTCTAAATTATATTAAGTTAAATGTTAATATTGCTACCTTTTCTGCAGCCAGTATGTTTTATCAGAGCCAAGGAACAGGCTGGGTAAGATAGAAGTATTTCAGTCCCTGCTGCACCGTGGCTGCAAAAATGTCCTTTTGCTGCTTGATGAGTATTGCCAAGGTGCCTGTAGGTCATCTTGCTCTGCTGTAAATCATGTGATGATATAAAAGCAGCTTTATAAATACTATTTACGTAGAAAATTGTGCTTTATCAATATTCTTTTAACCTAAAAATAGATGGGAGAAGACATGTAGGCACTCCTGAATTGTCCTAGCATGGGTTTGGATTGCTTGATGAGAGTTGCTTTCACGCTGCTTCCAGCAGCCTTAGAAACAATCTCTATTCTCAAAACCAAGAGAAGCTGCACTGAAACCTGCCTGGCTTAGTACAGAGAAAGGAGTTTTACACAGGGTTTGTGGTGCCAACACTTCAACATTTTTTTCCCTTCTTTCTTTCCACGAGCCGTTGAGGAACATTGTACGTCTTTGGCTTATGAAGGAATGACCCACAACACTCAAATACCACTGGTTTCCTTGTACCAGGTCTGCTGAAAATAGCATGGCTGCATACGTCTGGGACCACGCTGTGCAAACCACACGCTATACATAGCAGTAATGCAGGGCAATGTACAGCTTAAATGCCTTGTACTGTGTATGGGCACGTGTCCTAGCTGGGCTTCAGCAGCCTGTGTTACACTTGCTGTTGGGAAGTCTCGGTTGCTAGACAAAGCCTTTCTCCAGTTTTGTGGTCTGTCACATGGCTGCTACAACTGTCTTTTACTATCCACACAATTTTCCCAGTGATCCACCAGGATTTGCATCTCAGTTTTGGCCCCAAGCCTCTGCTGTCCTTCTTGAGGAGCTTTTAGGTAAAACCAGAGTAAAATAGAAGCTTACCTTTCTTTGGGGGGGGGGGAAAAAGGAAGGAAAAAGGTTGATAGGGAAGTGGGGTTCTGCAGTAACTAGTGGATTCAGTGCTGGGCTGTCAGCCTGCCTGGGAAGGCTGGGCTAAACACTTCTACGAGGGGGTGGCGTGGGTCTGGTAGTCCAAACAGCACAGAAATCCTTGTGGTGTGTGTTTTAAGTAGTCCGTGTCTGGCGGGGAAGGATGACACACTAACTCCTTCCTTTCCAAGCAAAGTGGGTTGCAGTTGGGTAATGCATGATGTGACAGACGTCGTAGCTCTTTGCCAAACAGGCTTTGCTTCTTTGTGCTTGCCTTGTTTGGGCTTACAAGTATGGCTGAATTTCCAATGGAGCTATCTCCTTTAGTTCAGCCGGGGAAGATATCTTTGACCTGCAAATTAGAGGTAAGGAAATACACGTTAAGGTGGCTGATTGAGTTATTAACACATCTCTGGGTGTCACAAGCTAAAAACAGAGGTATCGTTGTGCCATTTTCAGCTGATCCTGAAGGGGGGTAGGACCCTCATCCCATTATTTCCAAAGTGCAGCCTTTTAGCTGGTGTATGTGTTTCGTAGCACATACTAAAGTTTATTCTGCCCACTTGACCTCAACGGTGAAGTTGATGTAATGGAAGCTGCAGCTGGGGAATACAAGTTATACTTGTGTTTGCATTTTCTTCTGCTAATTGTTAAGTCCAAACTTGATGAATCAGAATTAAACACTTGTGAGTTCTTTGCAGATCTGGGCATACAGCTCTGTTGGTAGGTCTGGGATGGTTCACTGACGTGTGTTTTGTAACATCGCCTGTCACAGTATCTGAACAAAACCAGCATATTTCAGAGGTGTCTGTGTAACTCCGTGCAGTGTCTTTTCCCTGGCTGCTGCTCTGCTGATTCTCTCATGAAGCCATTTGTCTGCGTTAAGCCTTTCCAGTAACTTCATGTATCTATCATGAAGTGTCAAATAGCTTCTCTTAACGACTTGTGAGTAGCTGTAATCTGATCTGTCGAACCCTACATCAATCCTCTGAAGCAACACATCCATTGAAAGCTCCTCAGCTCCCTCCAGCAAGCGGTGGTTTAGGCGTAACATCCTCTGGCTAGAGGATGTCTTTGAGAAGCAATCCAGAATTACACTTGGGTTGCAAGGGGGCCCCTATCTTCAGAATACGGTTTAAGTTACAAACCTCATGTGTGTTTGTGGTATCCCCTTCACCACTGAAAGAAACCAACCGTGTGTAATCTTGGAAATGACCATAATTTTTGCTGTGAAAGCACTTTGCAAGGGGAAATTTTAATGGTGCCTTCCTGTTTTTGATCTGGGGGCTTAAAAATAGAACTGCTAGGCACAAACATTGTAGGGACCCTCTTCTCTGAGTGAATTTTTAACCCAGTTTTGATTTGTCTTGCTTCATGGGAGAACTTTGGAAAGCTGCAGCTCAGAAAGGCCCACCAGTCCCTCCTGTGCATCCCAGTGTCACGACATGTGGATGGGGCTGCGCCTTCCTTAGCAATTTGGTGTGTGTTTGAAGAGGTGGCCTCTGTCTCTGGTCACTCAGTACCACTGATGAGCAGTGTTGTGTGGTGTATGCAAGGCAGCAAGGTGAGAGCAATCGGCCAGGCAGTATTGTCATACATCTGTTATCCTTCTCCCTGGTAGCATCTCACCTAAATGTGTAATGGAGGGAGTGATTTGTGTAGAGGAGGAAGGGATTTAATGTTCAGAAGGTGATTGCATCCTAGTTTGCAGAGGACCCTTGCCCCAAACTTTCATTTTCCCTTAATGATCAGACCCAGAGATGCTGTGAGACTGATGGGTGACTGTGCCCATTCCTCAGCTACAAGAAGTCGTGCTGGAGCAGGCGTTTGGAAAGCTGTGGTGCAAATCCAGGCGTGAATGCTGAAGTTGTGACCTCCCCTGTCCTCTGCAGCAGTAAGGAGGTCGCATCCCTGGAGAGAGAATGGGACCACACTGCCCAGCGAGAGGAGCTGGAGCTAGCTGAAAAGCTGGCTTTAGCTGCAGCAGGGCCTGCTGTTTATGTGAAGGAGCAATAAGATAAACAGAGAAACTTCGGCTGTAGCTGTAGTGGCAAGGGTGAACTCCGATAGAGCAGCTCTGGTATGGGGGAGAGACAAAGCAGAGCCTTCTTCCAACACTAAACAAACGCGTGGCTGAGCTCTGCATTGCTGGCCTAGAAATGGAAGTGTTTAAAGCAATGTGTAGCTGGGAGCTGCTGCAGCTCTGCGCACCCAAATTTCTCATCCCTTTCCTCTTGGGGACAAGCTCTGGGTGCTCAGGGACCTTCCACAGTTCAGCTCAGTGCTTGGGTTTTGCAGGTGGTAGAAACCGGGCTCTCAGCTCCTTTTAGCAGAAGTCACTTTAAAAAAGAGGAAAAATAAGCCTGCCTCTACCATGCAAAGCAGAAACCCAGCACGGAGAACTGTCCTGTGACTTTGAAGTTGGGTTTCGTGTCTGTGGGGAAGGTGTGGTATCTTGATGGTGCTAATTACAAACTAGCTGAAATTCCTTAGCAGTAATAAAGTGGCTGCATTAACAGGGAGCAGGAGAGAATATTTTCCTCTTGGGGACAAAGATTTTGACGGATTTTATTCCATCGGAGTTAGAAAGCTCTACTGTGACCCGTCAAAGGAAGTTGGCTTATGAGATGCAGTTTTGCTGAATTTTCTGCCACCAGATGCTCTGCCAATGTTTTTTTCCCCCCATTTCAGAGGTATTATTTCTTACTCTGTCTCAGTAAGGCTTTTCTAAGTTTCCATGTTTCTCCCAGCAACAAAATGCATTTGAGCCACAAGACCAAACAGATGGCTGGGTCTGCTTCGCTCTTTCCAAACGAGCGCTTGCCTCAAGCTGCTGCAACCTTTTCATAGCTCCTTTGTTCTGCAGCGATCAGGAACTCTGCATTCGCTTAATTTCCTGCCAGTTCCTGTGCACTGACAGCCCCCTGTTTGTTCCTGGCCGTGCCTTGTTGTGACTGCCAGCAGAAAGGGCTAGGAAGGCCGGTTGGGGTGTGCTTTATTGCTTGCCTTCCCTGCCTTTGATCTAGCCACAGAAACTCGTGCTGTTACATGCACTGCAGCCTGGGTTCAGGAGAGGGGTTTGGTAACTTTTTCCACGTCTGCTGCTGCAAAGCGAGGCTGGCACTTCATGTTTTCAATGCCAGTTGTAATTTTTCAAGCTAACGGAGGGAAAGGTTGACCCCGAGCGTGATGGAGGTGTTGCAATAAATGACCCCTGGTGGGCAGAGGAAGATGCTGAGAAAGTGTCTGTTTGCTGAGCACAAGCCAATGAACAGAGCAAAGTCTGCTCACCTCTGCCCAGCCTGGAAAGGAGATAGCATCCCCATCCACCCCCAGCAGCTAAGTTTTTGGCTTAACCCCCCTGCCTGAAATCCAGACTGTGCTTTTGAAGTACGTGTCTCGGTTCTGGCCCTCCTTTCCCACTGCCACCTGCGTACTTCTCTGGAGTGAGGTCTTGCAGAAGCGTGTTTGCAAACACTTCACAACCCATGAATGCAAGATGATGTCTGGTCTCCTGCTAAACGCACACCCCTTTTGTTCACATGTCACTTCTTTTAATGGTGTCTCAAGCTCGTTCCTGTAGCCCCACGCCGCTCTGGAGCTGCGGGGAGAGCAGCGAGCGTGCTGGGCCAGCCCCTTGGAGCTGGGGAGCATCGGTCCCTCTCAGGATCCAGGGCTCAGGTTTCAGTAACACAATGCTTCGTGCAACCATGTGCGTGTTCAAAAGAGCCAACTGGCTGGAGCTCCCGCGGTGACGCTCGGCTGATTTGGCAGCCGGGCTGATTCTGTCAAGTTACAGTATGGGAGTTAAGTCCAGCTTCAAATCCTCTTTCTTACCCGCTCGAGGAACTTGGGGAGGGGGGGAAACTCTCAGGGGACTTTGTGTCATTATTGGCATGGAAATGCTCGGTGATTATCAGCAGCAGGGCAGTGGCAAGGGGCTGATTATCTATCATGTCGTCAGCATAAATAATCAGTGGGCCCCTGAGCTGGGCTCCGCCTTTTGTAATGGCTCCACGTAATCACTGCACAACAGTTTAAAAGCAAGCAGAACAGAAAAACAGCTGGACTAATCCTGACCCTAACTGATGTTGCCTTTTCTCCCTTCACTAGAAGAGAAATATGTCACCATCCAGCCGTACGCCAGCCAGGGGAAGGATGAGATTGGGTTCGAAAAAGGGGTCACCGTGGAGGTCATCCAAAAGAACCTGGAAGGATGGTGGTACATCAGGTAAAGCAGCTGCACGGCCACATTGCTGCAGAACCTGTGGCAATGAGCTTTTCTGATCGTTTGCTTAATGGTAGTACATAAGTAATTCTTGTTGGGTGAGGACGCCCCTCTTGCATCTTGAAGGAATGTAAAGAAAAGCCTAAGACCATGCTGATTAAAGAAGTATTACAGTGTATGCAAAAGCTGTAGACTTCCAGTGGGGAAATTCCTTAGCTTCTCAATGTTTTCTTCTTCCTTCAAGTTAAAAGCCCATCTCTGAGTTGATACGAGAGCCCTAACAGTGATTTCTGTTGTGTGTGATTTTAATGTGCTCCTGGTATAGGAGGTTTTCTGCAGCCCATTTAAATCTATTTATAGCAACCGTGAAAGGCTGACTGTGGTCTGCTGAGCTATTTGGGCAGGTGGTGTTATTCCCTGGGACAGAAAAGATAACTTTGGCTGTGGCCCTTTTCCAAACTTATTGATGGATTCAACTTATCAACTAATTTGCCTGACTTCTGCCTATCCAGATCCTGCATTCAGGCAAGAAGAGGGACTGTGGTTGAAGGGCAGGCGAAGTTATTATTGTGTATCTACGTTTGTTATGTATTTATTAGCAGTCATAGAGGAGAGACTTGTGACTTAAAGGGGTTTTTATGGGAAAAGGTAGGTTAGGTGTGTCTAAGACAGTGATATAAGGTGTAAGGAGAAGTACTTAGTGAGATCTTTCTCCATTTGGGTCCATGCAGCACTTGGGTTTTAGTGCTCTGTTGTGATTCTGTCCCTTTGTAACATACACGTTGCTTAGATGTGTGGACCTGGCCATACGGACACCCCATGCCTTTTTAAGCAAGATGTGATACCACAGGTGGCTTAAAAATGCAGGTTTATCTCAGGCAGTGCAAGACATCCCAGCTAGTCATATTTCTAGTCAGCATGTAATCACGATTTTTCTCCTTTCCCTTCCCCAAGCTGTAACTTGCTTTTGTTTAAATTCTGCTTGATTCATCAGCTATGAATGAGGGCTATGAAAGTGCTGACTGCAGCAATGTTTTTGTTTTTCTTGATGTCCTGTACTCAGTAAAGGGATTTTTTTTTTCTTCCATCTAATGCTCCCATAGAGGGAAGAGGCTAATAAAGATAGCAGTGGAGTCAGGAAGGCACTCCAGATAGCAGGAACACAGAATGCCTGGGTTTGGTCAGGTCACATTTTTTTCTCCTTTAATCATTCACAGAAGTGGAATCCAAAGTTGCAGATAAAGGAATCAACAGCACATAGGTTTTCTGGGGGGAGGAGCGTTGTAAGACATCTTCAGTTTATTCTGGTTATTTTTCTGAAGCGCAGCTGTATTACTACTGTAGGTTCCCCTTTGCCATACCAACAGCTGTACAATAAGAAGTCCTTTTTTTCGCCTTTGCCTTGAACTCTGCTTTGTACCAGCCACGTTTTTCTAGAAACAAAAATGTGTGTGTGCTTGTCAGGCTTTCTAGCAGAAGTGCGTGTAAGTGGTTCCTTCACACTGATCCACGTGAAGGGCAGTGGATGCCCCAGCCTCCCCACGTCAGTCAGGGAACACAACGTGCCCTTGGCTTTGTTTAAAGAGAGATTTTGAGTTGAGCAGCCCATTTTTGTTGAAAAGTGTGTTAGCTCACCCTATGAGCATGATGACCACGTTGGGTGTCAATTATCATCCTCTCTGCCACTCCAGGCACTGCTCTGCTGTCTGGCTGGAGAATAAGCAGCTCTTGGAAACTTTACATTTTTTTTTTTTTGCCCCTTCAGCAACAGTTTGGGAAGTGTTGATGCAGTGATCTGTCCCTGACAAGCTGGTCCTTTGCAGCCCAAGTAGCTATCTCAAACTTATTGTGCTGTTTATTAGGTTTAAGCCCCAATGTGTATTTTGCCATACCGCTCAGAAAAAGATTCCCCTTCCTCAGGAATTCCATTTTCCAAGATCTGAGTGCCTTAAAAATAGCAGCTCTTTTCTCCTGTAGTGAACGTGAGGGGAGGCAGGAAGATACCTCAGCCGAATCCTGCTGCCGTGTCTGCGGAGCTGGGTAACAGAGGCTGGACACACAAATCAGTGCTGAGAAATAAAAACAAACCCAGCAGCTTGCAAATGGAATCCACCTTAAAGACATTAGCTTGTTCCACCTTAAATATGTAATTTCCCCAAATTCCTTGCCATGTGCTGATCCTCATTTCCTGTTCTTCTTTTTCTTTTTTTTTTTTTTCTTTTTTTCTTTCTATTTTTTTTCTCCCCCAGTTTGCTTCCCTCTGGAGTAATTCCAGTGCTCTGGAGCTGGAAAGCAGATGTGACTCTCAGACTCACAGAGGCACTTCTGACTTTTTTTTTTTTTTTAACATTCCTATGGTTTGAATCCATTTTTTCCTTCATGTAATATAAACAGGGAGGGTTTTGGAATCACTGTGGAACCAAATCACTGCACCTAATTCTGTAGCCTTCCCATTTCATTGCTGTAGAAGCTAGAGGCAAGATTGGGGTCTTCCTTTATTTTGCCCCTCATGCATTATGACTTTTTTTTTTTGAATGACTTGAAATATGGATAAATTAAAGCTCTGGCCTGGTACCCTTCTTATTCCACTGGGCTCAGTGGATCTGTGCACCTCTTGTTATGACGAGAGCTGACATTAACACCCCTTATTTAAATCTTGATTTCTAGCCCTACCCTCACCTGGAGGCAATCTTCTTGCAGGCCACAAAAGTAGCAATATGCTACACAAATCTTTTGTTATTTGCCTGCTTCTTCAGCCTTGTTGGTTCTTCTGAGACCGATGAACGAGGTGCAGTCGGGGTGAAAGTAAATGCACTAGAGTTGAGAACGATCTAGGATGGGGTTTGAAATGTCTCCAGTAGGCTGTGATTACAAACCGAGGAAGGATATTTGTGATTCAACTCCTGGATGTGAAAGGAAGGTTGTTATGAGTTCAAGGCTTCTCCAAAGCTGGTCAGCCTTCACCTGAGCTCTTGATCTCCCCAGTTTCATAGGTGAAAGTAGCTTTATAAGGTGATGTTTGCAAAGAGCTTTGCAATTGCCGAGTTCAAGGGCTAAGGTGAAAAAACATAAGCCAATTTGACTTCCATAAGAATCTTTTATTTGTGGAGTAACACAAATGAGCTGGCAGTTGCTGGCAGCTACTGCTCAGCATTAACTTCAAGTTGAATTTACTAACTCAGAGGAAGAAATAACTCGCAACAGCCTCTCTACTGAGGGTATGTTGCCCAGAGTTATTAACTGCCCAGCTATTGCTGCTACTATTCATTGGGAGAAACTGTGTGAGATCAGAGGTGTGTGAAGCAGCGGGGTTATATGGGCTGATCCAAACACATACAGTTGGCAGGAGAACTAACGAGCCAGTACAGAACCTGCCTGTTGCAGCTTTTCTGATCTTAAACATGTTAAGTCTCCCACAAACTGAGATGGATGTAAAATGTTTTTTTTTCTTGCTGATTCTGCACAATCAGGCTCTGTTGAAAGTAACCTTTGGAATTGGAGCGCTCAGTGCATTGGCCAATGTGGCTTTCTCACAGACTGAAATCTTAACATCTCCAGATCATGTAAAGCTATAAAGTCCTTCAGAAAAAACAAAAACAAAAACAAAAAACAAACTTCCCTGATGCACATGCAGCAGAAAGCTCTGGGCAGTAGCTGTGCAAAAGGACCATCTACTGTAAAACCAGGTGGGGTGAAAAGTCTTCAGGACTTGAAAACAGTACTGAGAGATGCCTCTCCTCAAAGGAGGATATGGCATGAATGGGAGTCTCTTTTTTGAGACTTGATTTGAGGTTTATCCAAAAATCCTCAAAGGGGACAGGACTGCATAGATCCAAATTGCATCCTGATACAGTATCAGTGCCTAGATGTTGTGTTTCTGTTGGAAGCCACATCAAGTCATTACCACTTCATTATTTTTTGTTAGTCTCGCTGCTGCAAACAAAGCTCAGAGCTATTGAGATGGTTTTTTTTTTGTTGTTGTTGTTTTTTTTTTTTTTTAACACCAGAATCCTTGGAAAACCTTATTACTAAACTCTCTGAACAGAGGAAATCCCGTATCTTTGCCTTCACGTGTTACAGAGGGAAGCTGCTGTAGGGAACAGCAGCATTTATGTGCGGTGTACTTGTTGATCTAGATGTGAGAGAAGGAAAAGGCAAGCTTTCAAACACACAGACCCTTGTGCTCCTTGCTGCAACTACAGCAATTGTACTTGCTTTTGTACAGCAAGATGTTAATGAAAAAAGTCTAAGGACTCCATAAAGTCCCAGTGCCATTCTTGAGTGTCTGGATGTGGAAAATGAGCCCAGGGTATGCCTTGGTGCAGAAATAGGACAGTGAATCCCAGAATCCATGCTTTGCACAACAAATATACATTCAATAGAGAATGATTTGCTGATTATTTTTTCCCCTTCCCCAGCTCCTTCTTCCTCTGCTGTCTGAGTCTCCATTTGCACTGAAGAGCCTTAGAGTCCTACTGTTTTAACCTTTGTGTTTCCTGCAGATTTCCTGAGCACCAGGAATTTAATGGTGCCTGCTTTCCTACTTACAGTTCAAGCACCTGCCTTGGGTATCTTGAGAGATTAAAGAGAGAGGGGTTTCAGTGACTCGCTCTGTAGCAAGTTACAGTTTCATTAGGGAAAGCAGAGTTCATCCACGTGGTCCTCCCTGGAGTCTGATTGTAATCTGAAATCCCTGCTGAGGTGTTAGGAATGGCAGGAGTTAGAAAAACCATCTTCCCAAAAGCCCAGCTGTGGAAGAATGACTTCAGTTTGAAGTGTAGCATAAGCAGCTCAGCCTGGTGCTCTGGGAGCACGTGCTGGATTCAGGTGCCTGTTCAGATTTCCCAGTTTATTTCTTCAAATAGCCCCTAGCTTGTTCAGGGAAATGAGTCTTCAACAAAGCTGTTTTTTCTAGTCAAATTGTTTCTTGACCTTGCAGTGATAGAGGAAGTACAGTGGTTTAAGAATCCCATTTTCTCCATAAAAGCTGATCAGACTGGACTGGGAGTTATGGGAGGAGGGGAAGTGTTCATTATTATAATTATAAGGAGATAGGATTTCACAAGGGCCTTTTATAGAGCAGATGTAGGGTCTCTGTACTGGGATGAATTTTACTCTTATTTTTAGCCCTCTTTCATTTTGAGTTGCCACTTGGAAGGATTAAAATATTTTTCTCACTGGCTTGCATTTTTGCTGTGTGGAAGAATACCGAGTTTATCCAGTAGTGTTTAGATGTGGCATAAAGCAAAATGGTGGTGCCCTTTGTCTTGTGAGTAACTGTGTGACTTACCCAGGGACTCCTTCCTTTATGATAAATGACTTAACAGCAGTCTGCAGTTCGCTACTAACTGAGCTGACTCTAAGATGTCAGTAGGTAATACATGAATCCAGACCGCAGAAGCTAGTCTGAGTACTGCAAGTTCAGTTTCGGATGTTACCATCCATCATTTTGCCTTTGTTGTTGCACCTGAAATGCTTGAGAAGGCTGTGTTTGATGTTTCCTTTTGCATCTTCAGGTATCTCGGCAAAGAGGGCTGGGCCCCGGCTTCCTATCTGAAGAAGGCTAAAGATGATCTTCCGTCTAGGAAAAAGAACTTAACCGGGCCAGTGGAAATCATAGGAAACATCATGGAGATCAGTAACCTGCTGAACAAGAAGTCATCCACTGACAAAGAAACTCAAGCAGAAAATGAGACCTCAGAATCGCATATCACCAAGAAAGAAATCAGTTTGCCCATTCTCTGCAATGACTCTAATGGCAATGCCATGATGACCCCAGACAAGCAGGCTTCCAAACTGGCACAAGGATCCCCAGCCGTCGCAAGGATAGCACCACAAAGAGCTCAAATAAGTAAGGCAGTAAAGTAGTTTGGATTACCACTGGCTTGCAATGAACTCTTTTTTTCTGTCTTTCAGGGCTGGCATTGCTTAAGGTCAGCTGAGGTCCTGTGTGTCCTGGCCTTACAGCTGTGGCTGCCTGAGCAAATCTTTGCACTTGTCTGTAGATCTGCAGGGACACCAAGATATGGTCGTTTGTTAACAGTGATAAAATTTGACTGCACTTTTTACAAGGGCTAGCTCATGCTTGTTTATCTTAGCCCATATGCAGTTACTTAACAACTTTTTCTGAAACAATATGCTATTTTTTTCTCCCATTTTGAACACCCTAAAATGTGCCACCCACCCTCGGTAATGTGGATAGCGTGATCATCTGTTCAAGTCAAGAAGACCACCTATGTCTTTCCTCGCATTCATTTTTCTGTTTTCCAGGGGTTGAGAAAGTCAAGTTGCTATAATGTTTTTACTACTTCATCTACAAAATGCAGATGCTAATACTATTCTGTTCAGGGAATGGCAAAATACTATGATACAGGACAGTATGAATGTTATTAATTTAGCGGATTATTTTTACTGCTGGGGGGAAAGCTAGATACTAGGCCAATTCTTTGCTGGCCAATCTCCAGTGGAGCTGGTCAGTTCCAGCAGAAAATGCAATCCACTACTTTCTGGCAGTGACTTCCTCTTAAATTTGGTAGCTTAGCTGAGATGAACAGCAAAATTACCTTAGTATTTCTAATATAGCCTCATAGTTACCTCTGTGAAACAAGATAGGAAGCTTAAATATTATAAGTAATGATTTCTAATATTCTCACTGTCAGAGAAGAGAGCTGCTGAGGAATGTGTTTAGCAGTAGTTAGAAAGTTAAGTAAACTTTCCCTTCCTCTTTCCTTCTCAGGTTCTCCAAATTTAAGAACAAGACCGCCCCCACGAAGAGAATCCAGTCTGGTTTGTATTGTTTTACAGTATATAGTAGCAGTGGGAAGGTGTGTGGGTGTGCTTTATGAGACTTCCTACATCTGCACTGGAGTGGTGGTTGTAGTATCTGAGACATCCTTTATTTTCATGGCTGTTCATTTTATTGTTTAAGTATTGAACGAACCTAGACATCCTAATGTTAACTGGAGGATTTGTTTTTCAAATCATTGCCCTAAGTCAGCAAGTATAGAACTCTTCTTAAATTGCTGCCACCTCCCAGCTAAGAATGTCTTAGGGCTTTGCTGTGTCTGAACCTAGAAAAAAGTAGGACTTACAGTCCTACTGAAATAAGTACTGTGAGAAGAAGCTCATGTTGGACATGAGGCGTTTGTACAGATCTAGATATTAGAAGTCCTCATGTGTGAGGATGTAGGACTCAAACTGATATGACCCCATAGCTTCATGACAATCCCTCAGCTGTATGATGGCCTGAATATTTTCACAGGAAAAGGATGAATTTTAAGAAGGGAGTGTGTCGTAAAGCTGTTATGTCCTGTGCATGCACATTAAAGCTTGTTTGGCCAACACAGAAGGTTTAAAGTTTCTCTAGGTGTCTTTTGCGAGGACTTTGTCTTGACTTTAAGTGATGACTTGTCTTAACAACTGGGAATCTCTCCCCTCCTTCCATGGCTCCCATCTTAAAGATGGCTAAGTGTGACTGTTTTATATTGTTAATTGACTTTGGATCATATGGAAGGGTGTGTTTTACAGGATTGAGACATCTCCTATGATCCTTTATCCTCAAAGCTGCAAGTCTGCACTAATTTATGTCATTTGGCCCATCATCTTCAGATGGGCACTACTCAGTAATCCATTTGTACAAAAGTCATAACATAAGCTAATAACTTATTTATAGATAGGCAATACGTAGTATTAAATCTTTGCTGTACCCTTTATGAAGAGTATGTGCCTTGTAGTTCTGTCACCTGAGATGCCTCTCAACAAACTAGATGAATATCATCCTAGCATTTTCTAGACTTTGGCGTTACATATGGTTTTAACAAGACTACTACACTTAATCCCATACTAAAAATAACAATGACAATACATGTGAAACCCTGAACACATCTGCTGTTTCCAATTATCTTCATTAAAGCCAAACCATGCTATTATCTGAAGACATTTTATTATACTGTACTTCTGCTGTGTTTCAGAATTTATAGTGCTGAAACATCCAATTACAGCATTGTTAGATGTGGTTTCTAAGGTGCAGCGTTGCATTATCTGAAAAATGCCACGTGCTGTGTGAGATGAAACATGGATTGGTAGTCATGGGGATTATCTTAAAAATGGGGGAGCACGTGAATAAATGCAGTATACAAATTATTTTTCTCTTTAATGGTTTAGGATTGTTTTGTCTTCTGCTATCCTGTGTCAGTGGCAGGTTTAGCGTGTGTTCAAGAGATCCTGGCATATTGGAGTTCTTGTGTTAAGACCTGAAGGAATGGAGTGCAAAAGCTGTGAAGCTTCACCATCCTCTAGTCTATCCGTAGATACGCAATCTACTAATCTGAAAAGCTTCTGATACTGAAATTCTGGAAGGGACTTTTATCCCATTTATCCTATTTATCGCCTTAAAAATAATTGTAATGAACTCTAAAAGGTGACAGCTTAATGTAAAGGCACTTAGCTCTTAGAGGAGTCTGGTATGCTGCCAGAATGGCTGTAAATAGCAGTGTCCTGTTTCTGGTGGAGCTTTTATGCAGTTTAAATGCAGGTTGTGTTGGTGTGCAGGAGTTGGGGTTGAATAGAAGTTCTGGGTCTGTTATGGGGAGGAACCAGAATCTTGTGATCCTAAAGTCCTTTCCCATTCCACTATCACTTTAGCTGAGCAAAGCTTCCCAGGGTTTATATTATCCTTGTTTCTTGCTGTGATAGATGCCTGTTAGGTTGTATCACTGAAGAATTCAGATCATTTAAAATCTATCAGCATATTAGGAGCAGTAATTGATTAGGATTAAGTTTTAATAAAGTAGGATATTTGGCAATGGGCAGAATCTATCTAAATGGGCCTGTTGCAATGCAGTTTTCTGCAGTTGTGACAAGCTATCCAGAACTGAGTGTTTCTGGACAAAATCTCAGAGTAAATGGGCTGTTGTTACGGTGGCTGGAATGGCAGCTTACACTTTATGGCCCGTCAGTTAAATGTTTTACTGTTCAGGTAAAGATTATCACAGTTTTAATAGCTAGTGAAGGCGTCGTGAACAGTGCACATTTTGAAAGCTTTCTCTCTTGTGGCCAATCTCAATACTTCAGCTTCCACTCCAGAGAATCAGGAAGTTGTCGTTAGGAAGTAGCACGGGAAGAAGGAAGAGTTTTAGTGACTAGCACATCTAAGAAGGCAAATACTTGCTTATACTACTGTTCAGCCCACTGTTTCTCAGGTTTAATTGAACAAAACTTCCTATTTGCCATAGGGGTTTCAGTTGCCCAAACCACCAGAGCCACCCTCTGTGGAAGTGGAATACTACACCATTGCAGAGTTCCAGTCGTGCATCTCTGATGGGATAAGCTTTCGTGGAGGACAAAAGGCAGAGGTGAGCCTTAATAGTGCAACTGAAAAAAATAATAACGCTTGGCTGTTGTAGGGGACTGGGTTGGAAGGGGAGGAGCGGAAAGCAATTTGTTGAGATTTTTGTGTAAGTAACATGTTCCTTGTCATCTCATAGGTTATAGAAAAGAATTCTGGTGGCTGGTGGTATGTGCAGATTGGAGAGAAGGAAGGATGGGCTCCAGCATCTTACATTGACAAGAGGAAGAAGCCAAATTTAAACAGAAGAACCAGTACTTTAACCCGTCCAAAAGTTCCTCCCCCAGCACCTCCCAGTAAACCAAAAGATTCTGAAGAAGGAACAACATCTGGAATGGTTTCTTCAGGGGATACCCAGGACTCTCCCCACAAGCTCAAATATGAAGAACCTGAGTATGATGTGCCTGCCTTTGGCTTTGAGTCAGAGTGTGAAGTAAATGAAAGTCATCATGAAGAGGGTACCCCTGAAAAACGACTGTTCCAGCCCCTCAAGCCCTCTCCTGTGTCATCACTTCAGAAAGCAAAGTTCAAAGTCGGAGAGTCTTCAGAAGATGTTGCTCATGAAGAAGAGACCATTTATGAGAATGAGGGATTCAGGCGTTATGTGGAAGATACTTTGTCCAATAAGGAATCTAGTGGAGACTCGGATTCTCAGAAAAGCTCCTCTCTCTCCTTGATCCGAAGGAACTCTCCATGTTCCAACTCCCCCAAATCATCACTTGTGAAGCCCAAGATGGACAAAAACATCCAGCCCGATCTTGGAAAATGTCACTATTCCAGGAATGAGGAAACAAAACCCAGGTCAGCTTCAGATGTCGGCTTACGTAGCATGCCAAGAACGGGTGTGAAGAAAGAGCCTGCACAGAGTCCTTCCATTAGAGCAAAGCCTATTGTTAGGCCCAAACCATTCCTGAACAAGGCAGATTCTCAGAGCCAAGAAAAGATGGATATCAGCACTTTAAGGCGTCAGCTGAGGCCCACTGGGCAACTCAGGGGTGGACTTAAAGGTTCAAGAAGTGAAGAGTCTGAGAGCCCCCCACACACAGCTTCTGAGAACCAAGATGATCCTGTTAGGAGGAGCTCAGCTGACCTCATTACAGCTCCTTCCCGTGCCATTTTCTGCTCTAGCCATCCAGCCAAAACTGAGCAAGAAAATGACTCCAGGTGTTTCTATGTGACCACTGACTCATACCAAAAGGTACAGGATTCGGAAATTTGTTTCCCGGCGGGTGTAGAAGTAGAAGTTCTAGAAAAGCAACCCAGTGGGTGGTGGTACCTGAAATACGGAGATATGGAAGGCTGGGCTCCTTCCCATTATTTGGCTCTCCCAGATAACCAGCGAGAAACCACATCAGCAGAGACTGACGCCTCATTTGCCAGGAACAGGAAAAATGAAAACAAGTCAAACAGTTTAGAGAAGATAGAGAAGAGAGTTCAAGCTTTGAACACCATCAATCAGAGCAAGCGTGCTACGCCACCCATCCCAAGCAAACCTCCTGGTGGTTTCTCAAAAACGTCAGGGCCAGTCAAAATGAGGAATGGTGTGAGGCAGCTTGCTGTCCGGCCTCAGTCAGTGTTCGTGTCTCCCCCTCCAAAGGATAACAACCTGTCGTGCTCCTTGCGCAGAAACGAGTCTTTAACATCTACTGATCATCTTAGAAATGTCCGTCGGAATTCCTCCTTCAGTAACACACGGTTGCAGCAGGGTGATGCGAAGGGAAAGCAGCCTGAGCGGTCAGGCACGGATGGCTCAGAGACCACCTCCAACCTCCCCACCCAGAGGAATGGGATCCCCGTGTCCACTGTCAGGCCAAAGCCCATTGAAAAGTCCCAGTTCATCCACAACAATCTCAAGGACATCTATGTTTCGATTGCAGACTACGAAGGGGATGAGGAGACTGCAGGGTTTCAGGAAGGTGTCTGCATGGAGGTCCTTGAAAGGAACCCAAATGGCTGGTGGTACTGCCAGATCATGAATGGTGTGAAGCCATTCAAAGGCTGGGTACCCTCAAATTATTTGGAGAAAAAGAACTAATATTGCAATATCTTTAACGTCCCTAATTTATACTGTTCCTGCTGTGTAAATGTGGAAAAAAACAATTACTACACAAAAAGACGTTTCCCTGTGCCCCAGTTTGTACAAAGGGACAAAGAAGTCTATGCTGAGGACAAATCTGCTATGTTCTGGAGAGGTTTGTGGGGTTAACGTGTTGTAAGCAACTATGAGGAAGATGCAGCATAGTCAAATGCCTTTTTGTGAAGTTGTTAATAATCTTGTATGTGTAACAGGGTATGACATCCCATCTTTCCAGTTATTGACAGGAAACCAAATGTGTGCCTTTCATGAGAGAAATACACATGCATCTACCTGGGGAGTTTTGTGCCAAACTCTTTTACAACCTTGGCTCCCTTTCTCCTCGTTCTTGTCCATACATGGAATACCCAAGAGTTTTGGATGCATTTCCACAACTTGCAATGAGAAGCAAATGGAGGTTTCTGAAACACAGAGGGACTCTAATCCTTTGGAGAAGCTCACTTTTTTTTTTTTTTTTTTTTAATCTCTTCTCAACAGTTGGTTGGTCCAGAGTTGGAGCCTTTTCATCGTGGAGAGATTTGGTCTCTGACTTCAGCTGTAGTTTGTTGTTACTGATAACTCACCGGCAATGGCGATCAGGTGGTGTTGGTTGGGGGCTCTTTGTTTCCTTTCTTTCTGTCTTGTTCTTTGAGTTGATTTCAGGTGTTCTAGGGCAGCAATGCCTACTGGTGCTTGTAAAAACAAACCTACAAACCCCATGCTTAAGCACGTTGATTACTTTGCAGGCTCCATAATTAGTTCTGTGCTTGACTTCTGCCAGGAGATCCTGGCTGAATTTCTTTACAGAGCTGGGTTTCTCAAAACTTACCATAATATCAAAATGTACAAAAGTCCCTTAAGACACTGAAGACAAAGCTGTCAAATGTGTTGCTTCTGTTTTTTGCGATCTGGTCCAAATTCAAGCGTGCTGACTGCTGGCAGGGCCCACTAAGGTATTAGTTAGAAATAGCCGTAACCTTCTGCAACAGCAGTGTTTACAATGAGGGGGAAAAAAAGCCATCAAACTCAGTCTGCACATCCTTAATTTGTATATTTTTGGGGAATTGTTTTTGTGTTTTTGTCTTTTCTGTGCATTCTGGGTTTACTTTTTTTTGGTCTTGGTTTACCAGAAGAGACTTAAAACTGAAGTAGGAGCCAAATGTGTTTCTGTTCCCACTTGAATCCAAAAAGTATGTTTGTGATGGACAGTGTGCCTGGGCTTTTAATGCTCAGATTTAATATCAAAAGAATTATGTCTAAAATTCATCTAACCAGGAAGCTGCCTCTTCTAGTTCCATTTCTGTTTGCCTTTCTTAACTCAAGCTTTCAAACGTGGCACATGGTGGGGGTAGTGTGGTTGGAAATAGATGAGGCATCCATTGGAAAAGGCTTGGAATATGGAGTTATTCTTGAGGTAGCCAACTCTTGTACTGTAAACATCATTGGCCAAATCCCTACTGTACTTGAGAAAGTCTTGCTTTTTTTTTTTTTTTTTTTAATGGCCTTGTTAATCACCCAAGATGAATACCTGGTTCCTTTAAATAATAGGCAGTATTGTATGTCTGTTTTAAGGGGGAAGGGGCAGACTATTTCACTACTGGTTTACACAAAATGATACGTGCCCTTTTTTCCCACCAGAGCTTCATACTGATTTGGCTTGGAAGGTAAAGGTTATAAAGACTTCAAAATAGCTGGGATCAAGGGACTGAGTAAAACAGCACAACAATATTGTGTGTTACCGGGGATGTTTCTCTGCCAAAAAAAAATTACACAATTTATATGTTGTTCTTGTCTTTATTCTTAATTTTCTTGGGGGGTGGGGTTTTTAATTGCCATGGTAATATCGAGAGAGTTGCCTACAGCTAACCTGACTGAAAACAGGTTAACAGCTGAAACAATATCCAGGTGCCACAACTGGCTACGAGCAGTGCTGTGGCCCGAGCAGCTCTCTGCATCCAAATAGGGAGGGGAGGGTGTTTGGTTGGGATCCCTTTTAAATTGTGGTGGCAGGAGAAGGAGGTGTATCTGCACAACAGCTCGTATCACAGTGTGCAGGGTCCTCTTTGTACCTTACGTCTTGCTATATAATATATATGTATATATCCAGTTAGCTACATCTTACTGGATGTCTATCCGAGGCATTGTGGCCCTGTCTCTCATACTTCTCCCCATTTTTAGTTGTACTAATATGGTAGCAGCCATAAAAGACTGCTGGAGCTGTTGTGAGATTATAATAGAAGTATTATATTCTTCTGCTGGACAGTATTAAATAGAGCAATACATAGAGTTATCTGCTAGATTGCAGTACTAATAGTAGTGACTTAGTGACTCGTATTAATGTTGTTATGATTTATTTTTAACAATAATGATGCGGAAGTGGTTCATTATTTTGAATTAATGCACTTTAACAATAAAAGAAACCAAAACGGAAGCCAATGCAGAGAACTAAGTGCATTATTTAAAGGTGCAGTATATAATTATCATTTTCTTGAAGCACATATTTATTAAGAATTAACTTATTATTTAAAATATTCTAAAGTTTTGTTTAGAGACATTCCCACTAGGTCATCTCTTTGGGGGGATGTAGAAGCACAGCTCCCAGATCTTCTGCATTGAGCCACTGAATTCTCCACGTGCGGTGCAGCGCGATGTGAGCCGCTGCCCAGCGGGAGCAAAGCAGCACGCGCTTCAGCCAGGAGAGCCCGGACTGCTAGAAATGTTCACGCTTGCATCCAGCAAAGCCGAGCCCAGAGCACCTCTGAACTGCAGGAGTCCTCGCAGGGTTTGGGGAGGCTAAGCTGCTTTTGGTGGCCCTGTGTGACACTCGGCTGCCGCGTGCCTTGCACGATGCTGGTCCCCGGTGGGAGTGAGCTCGCTGCAAGGCTCAGGTTAGTGTGAGGGCTTTTGGATCTGCCTGTGAAACACAAGGCAGCCGTCTAACAGAAGTTGCTCTGTCCCACAGCTCCCTTTCCACCTTGCTGGCTTGCTCTTCCAGCCCTGGCTTTTGCAGGGAGTTGTTTTGGCAAGCAGTGCTGGGGGTGACACTGTCAGTGCCTGCAGCACCACCGGGCTTTTCTCGAGCATCAGCCCAAGGCACATTCTGGCCCAACTGCTCCTTTTTTCTGTCCAGAAGGCTTCGTGACCCTGAGGAGAGCCAGAGCCTGTAGAGGGACTGCAAAACCAGGCATGTGGCCTCCTTCTGCCCCCACCTGCACCAGCAGAAGGGAGGGGTGCAGTTAAAACTACTTGATGCTAGAAATGAATGTGGGCTGCTGCCCAGCATGCTGTGCTTCCCACCAAGTGGCAATGCTTTGGTTTGGGCTTCCCTTTTTTTGATTATTTGATGTTTGGTGCTTTAAAAGGGCATTTGTAGAATAAATACCACCCCCTCACACACCCCAGACTTGCAGGTATTTTCTTCCTCTCTTTTTACTGTTGTCATAGCATCCCTGATTTTTTTTTTTTTATTTGTTCAACTGAAAGATATTAGGACAATAATTATTGTCTTGATTGGCAAGCAGCTACTTGTAGTCAGCTCTGCTGATACCCAAAAGTACAAGCGATTTTTTTCCTGTTAGTTGTGAAACAGAGCAAAAGGCCTTAGACCAAATCATTGAAGCTTGACTGCAAAGGCAAGGAAACCTGGAAGGGTTTCAGAGGACGGTATAGTGCTAGAAGCGTTTTAACTCTTCTCTAAAATGTTCATGTCGCCTTAAGCTTTATTTCCTAAATTTGTCAGAACCGACACTGGATCACGAGCAATATTTAAATGCCACGTACACCTCAGTGAGCACTCAATGCAGAAATCACTAGTACTGTTTAAATGTCTCTTTTTTCTGGTCTCTTCTTGAACCAGACTGCAGAGGAAGAGCTCTGCAGGGCTTCGGCAAGGCTGTTTGCAGCTGAAGGGGGCCCTCCTCCGGGGGAAGAGGCGGCTGCTGTCACCGCGGGGCTGGCGCCTTGCTCGCACCGCTGCCCGTGCTTTCCAAAAAGTCTTGAATTTGGACCAGCAGAAAAATCCAAAACCCGATGCCGTAGAACAAAATTTGAGAATGTGAAAAATTGTCTTGCTGTATACTGCAACTTTAATAATAATGAGCACTTCTGAGTTCGTTATTGAGGTTTATATAATGCCTGAAAAGTTTAATTGCTGTTTTCCTTTGTCTCCCCATTCAAAACACTTTCTCGTAACAGCAGCAGTGATAAGTTTTTGTTAGCTGCCCTTCCCCATGGGAGGCAATTCCTGTTAATCGTCTTAGCTCTCATGCCTTGCAGTGGGTGGGTGTAGTCGTACCTACCAGCCTTTTGCAAGCCAAACTTTTCAAGATAAAAGATACGATGGGCGCGTGCCAAGATGTGTCAGCTGGGTGCGTGTCACGGCGTCTCGACAGGAAGTTTTTGAATCAATGTACATTAATAGCAAGTGCACAATAATGAAGGATTGAAATTGGCTCAAGGTTAGACTCCAAAAAAATAATAAAATTAAAAAAAAAAATCACATCTGCACTGGTACAGCTAAAAAAAAAAAAAAGGATTTGGCCCTTGTGGATGCGCACCCCAAAGTCTCTTTCCATTATGATGCTATAAAGTTTGACGAAGGCATTATATAATTGTTTGCATCACTTTCAGATCTTAATGAATCGTATTTTATTGTAATATATATTCATTGCTTTCCTCAGTTAAAAAGAAAGTTACTGCTTTTATCTTATATGAAAAACAAGGGAATTTGATAAAGCATTCATTATTTTCATATTACTAGTATTAACAGAATAGAACTAGTACTATTTAATTTTAGATCTTCATAGCTAGCTTGTTAATAACTCATATTTTCCTGTGTTGTATCCTAATTTTCGTCTATTTTTCCCAAATACTCTGCATTCTTGAGAAAAACAAATCCAATGAGAGGATAAGTGCAATATTCCTAGAATAAACAGGCCCCTCATCCAGGACGTGGAGTGGAACGTGCAGTGTGAAATGTTTGCAATTCTCTATTCGTGCACTCTTAGGGGAAGGGAGAATGCAGGGGAGGGTGCAGCTGGATGAAAACAGGACCCTTGGGTAGGTAGGGACTGATAGCTGGGGTTGTTTGGGGTGGGAACGGTTGCTTTTTGTAAAAAGCATCACCTGTTACTAAAAGTGTAAAGATTATGCAGCATGTTGCCAGGTTTATGTACAGAATGTGCATTAACATCCTTATCAATACAGGACTTCTGAGCTATGCTTTAAATACTTTGTATGTCACCTATGCATGATACTGCTTTCTGTTACGTCTCTGCTGGTGGTTGTCCTCTCTTACGCTTCAGAATCGACTTCAAAAGGGAAAATGCTGCTGGTGCAGTCCCAAGTTTTGGTAGTGTATTGTTACTTGTATTTATTGCAAAAGCTATGGAAATATTTTTACATGTCCTCATTTCTTTTCTTTTTTTTTTTTTTTCCCCCCTTAGGTTAACAATAAGGAAGAAAGTCCCCGTTTTAACTAGATTATTTCTCACCTGCAGAATTTCACAGCCAATTTGGGTTTTGATACCGTATTTATTGGCTTGCAAAGGATGATCTCTCAGGTCCAAAATAAAGTTGGGCAGAAACTCTGCTCTTTGAAGGCTTTATTCTAAATCCTATTTAAACAAAAGGAGAACTTCCATTTATCCAAAACAATGTGATTTCCATGTAGCAACAAAATTTTATCTCTGAAAAACTGGACTGTTGCCATGAGAGTCAAAAGAAATGTGAAAGCCAGAGCATTTGGTTCTCTGAGCTCTGGGGAGCACATCTCCTGTAGCTCTGCTTCTTGTCCCTGGAGGGCAGTTGTACCTCAGCTTCCTGCTTCAGTTTTGTCCTGCTGGTCTTCAGTTTGTGAACGTATGAATATTACCAGAGACCTTTGCATTCAAATAGAGAAACTGAATTCTGCAGCTGTACTGAAATGTTATCAATGACGTGGTTTTGGCAAACATCAAATACTTTACAGATCTGGTTTTGAGGAGCCAACCTCGTTCTTTCCCATGCTCTTGTCTAAACCAGCAACAAGTCCATGAGCATCAGTAGAGTTGGCGCTCGCTGTGGGCCATTCTCAGCAAAAGCCAGCACCCCTGCTCAGTCCCCGTGCCTCTGAAAGGAGCACAGGACCACTGAGCCCCAGGGCTGCCATGCCATGAGCTGCTTCCCAGCAGATCGTGCAGCTTTTTAAAACCAGAGCTTTGCTGCTATTTTGCCGGTGTCTTCCCGACACCAGCAGCTCCTTCTCTGGCAACTTCAGATGCTATTTACCTGCATAGCAAAGTGCTGCATGTAAGTCCAGTGCTCAATAGCTGCCAAAAGCACCAATACAATGTTCCGAGAGCAAATGTTTAAGTTATTTTTCCCCCCTCACTTGCTTGATAGAAGCAGGGACCACCAATGTGGCGACGCGCGGGGAATGTGTCTGCACACTTTACCTCTTCGATGGCCTCTGCTAGCCATGCTCAGTGCTTATTATTTCTCTTCCTCTCCCTCCGTGCTGCTCAGTGGCCACATCCATTGTTTGTCTGTAACTCTCACATAACGTACTGTACGTAGGGCCGGATCCAGAGCCCCCTGCACTCGGTTGACTTCGGGCCGCAATGTTGCTGTTGCTGCTTTTCCTCCTTTCTCTTGGCCCCAACTCTGGGCAAAGCAAAGATTCCCGTAGTGAAGTCACCTGTAGCTCTTCCTAGTGAGATACCTCTAGGTGTCAGCTTCCTGGGGTGTGCATGCACTGCCGAGGTGGGGAGCGAGGGTGTCCTTTTTTCTTGGGTGTCCTCACATCAGGGCCGGGGCTCTGCAGCGAAGCCGTGCTGCGTGCGGGCCTGGCTGGCGTAGGCAGAACAAATTCGCTTCTCCCATTTTATAATGTCAGGGCTGGGCTGGTCCCATAAACAATGTTCTTCATTTGTTCTTGCATCGAGGTAGCATTGACTCTAGTTGGAGAGTGCAATTTAATTTTTTTTTTTGTTTTGTGTTTGTTTTTTTTTTAATAAATAAATTTGGTTTAAAGCTTCACACTGGCGTTTTACAGACCTGTTTTTGTCAGCAAAAGCCACTGCTGTCCTGAGTTGAGACTCCTGTTTGTTACTGAATCAAAATAATGGGAATTATATTAACAATTGGGAAAGAAATGAGAGGTAACTATATTGGCAGGGGAGGGGTAGATAAAGATAAAATATGAGGAAAAACTTTCCAATAAGGCCGTAAATTATTGGGTCTGACACTGCGGGTGCTTTCTCTGTATAGATGGTTTTAACACATCACTGCTCTGTGTTAGGGTTTTCCATTACTGAGAAAAGTTGAGTTTTACACTCCATGACAGGCTATGGCAATCTGTGTCCTGAAGCCAGACAAGCGCGTGCTACGCGGTGCTGGTAGCAGAGGCAGTTCGTGTGGCTGGGAGGTGGCATTCACTGAGGTCTGGCTGGCAGAGCTGGCATGGGCTGCTGCTCCACACCTGCCTGCTGGCCCTCCAAAAACCAGCCAGGTGCTGGTGGAGCTGCTGGGAAATGTTTTCTGGCCTTATCTGACGGCAATCTGCCCCTGATGCTCAGGGTTACCCGGGTGCTACGGTACCTTTCTTTCTTGGTCCCTGCAGGGTGGAGGAAAGAAGCAGAGGGGAGGGAGAATCACTTGGCACTGCAGGAGAATTTCTGAAATGTAACTCTTGATACGAAAGCAAATATTTCAGGCTCTTCCAGATACTCTGCTCTCAAAGCTCTGTTAATGCCTCAGTGTTTGAGATCTGAAATTGAAGCGATACAGCAGGGCCTTCGCTGTGCAAACAGTTCTGGTGTCGTTTGAGAGCTTGTTCTCAAACTGTGTCTGGGTAAACAGGGAAGGAGTAATAAACAAAATCCCATCATCACCAATGGGGTTTAGGTGTGTGTGGGGGGGAGATCAAAGTTGGTTTTGAGTCCAAGTCCCCCTGAGCATGCAGATTGGGTTTGTCCCTGTCCCTAGTGAAAAGGACAGAAGAAAATGCTGCAGGCACTGAGCTTAGTCTGTAACAATTAGTGAACTGGAGCAAGTAAAAGGGGAATTAAAAACAAACCTTTTTAAAAAAAATGAAATATTTCTGTGAATAGCCGACTTAACTATTTCCTGTCTTAGGTTTTCATGAGGGAGGAAAAAAAGCAGTTATAATTGTTTCCAGTCTCTAGGAGAATTTTTTTTTGCCTCGTGCTGAATGGGCCTGCTGAAAAGACTTGCTCATTACTCACCGTGGGTTCAAACCTGGAGTATTGTGAAAGCAGAGTGTGTGTAGCGTTACAATGACTTTTTTGTACTAAGGGCCCAAATTGACTGTTGTGGGGTCAATAGCGTACAGAGTAGGTGCACTTCTGTTGTCTGGCAAGGCTCGTGTTACGTCAGTGCCGTTCTTTTATTATAAGTTTAATCACAGACAGCAGCGTTGGTTACTCTGCTCCCAATCTTTGGGCGTAATCAAGCAGATGAGGCTCCTCAGTTAAGACTCGATATCACATTTCACGTGGGAGAATTCTTGCCAGCAGTTTGCTGCTTTGGTCAAAGTTCAGATGCAGATAACTCGAGGAGGGTGTTGAAAGCAACTCCATTGGGCACGTACCTCTGTGGCTGTTTCCAGAGCTGTTAATTAGCCCAAAGAATTTCTGGAAACGGGAGAGAATCAGTTACTGGGAGCCTAAACCTGTCACTGAGTGAAGGCTGAAATCTGTTGGAGTGGTTGCGCCCTCCTCCGTTAGGAGAGCACTTGCACGTGGCTTGTTTAGAAAGCCCTATGGGTTTCACTCTACCAAATTTGTATTTAATGACAAAATCGATCTAGGCCTGGTCCAAATGAGGCTTTGCAATGGGTTTCCTGGGTCATTGATGTTCTTATTGTGACCTTGAATATTAAATACTGCTGTCATTTTTTGTGTTGGTGTAGCACTCCATTTTCTAGCGGATAGGTGGTGGGAATGTACCTGGTGGGGGTTTGGGAGAGTATGTTGGTGACCAGAGATAGAGAAACGTGTGGTTGGTCTTAGTGTGTGTGGTCAAGCTGGTGATGCTATTTGTTTGTTTTTGTTGTTCTTTTTTTTGTTTTGTTTAACATGGGAACCATTTCGTCTGTTCTGCTTGAGAAAAAGTCTAGAAGTTGGTGTGGTTTCTGTCACTGTGTACGTGGAGAAGGAATAACTGAGAGATTTTTTTGATCTTGTTTTTATTTGGAGAGAGGTTACAGGCGGGAGTCCGTTCAGTTTGTCTTGGGATGAGAGTTAAGAGTTGAGCCAAGAATTGAAGAAAATGAGTTTGGGGAAACCTTGTGTTCTTTTGTTTGCCTTTTTTTTTGGTTCGGTTTGTTTGTTTGTTTGTTTTGTAACAGCTTTGGACCGTATTTGCTTGTGGCCTCTAATCTAGTTTCATTGAAGGCAGTGGAGTGAATGTTGGTCATGGTGCAGATGTTTGGGGTTTTGGCCAAGTATTGGTTCTTTCAGAGCTGACAGGTATTTTGACATTCATGGCATCAACCATTAATGTTCCTATTAGCAAATGCAGGGCTAGAAGCAGAAATAAATACTGCAGCCTCGTGGATTGTCCAATTTTTATTTAATAAACTTGAGGTGACCGGTTGGATGAAACTGTTTGTACAGTGAAGAGCTCCTGCTAGCGTCCAAATGTGTTTGGATCTCTGAGGTGCACCTGATTTTCTTTTCTAGGAAAGCATGAAAAATATTGCCTTTCTCAATCATTCCAGTCAAAACTGAAAGCCAGAAAAATGGCACTCATGCATGCAACAATACCTTTTGTCACTGGTGGTATGAGTTATGTTATTAAGGGGGACAAAATGCCCCCATCAGTCTGAACTGGCACAAAGCAGACCTTTCTGTGACCAGTCCCCGAGTCTGCATGTAAACTTGGTAGATTCAGTGCGGATTAGATTTCTAGCTAGCAAATATGAATGACTTCTTCATGGGCCAACACAAGAGTTGCATCCTCAGTGCAGAAAATAGAGCTCTCCTTTGTGCCAAGTGATCCGTAGCAAAGTCTCTCAAGCTTGTAGATCATCTGGGGACCTGTGGTGATGTAGCTGATGCATACGGTACTGTGGGCCTGCTTCTGGGACTGGGACAATAGAGGTGCATCTCTGTCCTAGGCTAAATTAATGAAATTATCATAGCACGTTTTTTTTTTTTGTTGCTCTAGGTTTGTCTGGGGGAGGGGGACGACAATGGCTGTGCAAGCCATTACCTTCCCCCTAACCCAGACTTGAAGACTTAACTTGATTTTAGTGCCCAGTCCAGAACTGGTTTCAGATGGCTCTGCTCTGGAAGATGGCTCTGCTGCCCTGGCTGGGACAGGGGTTGTATTTGAGGTGCTGCCCTCATTTCCATGATTGCCTAATGGCCACATGCCATGGCCAGGTGCTTGCTTGCTCAGAGAACCACAATACAATGTAAAGCAATGGAATTTGTGTGTGTGGTTTGTTTGTTTCCTTTTTTTTTTCTTTTTTTTTTTCTTTTTTTTTTTCCCCTTAGAGCAGCACGTGCTGAAGCCGTGAAGTAAAAACAAATGTTTGGGGTCGGGATTTTAATCATGTCTGTGTCTGTAGAGGTGAGAACTCTGTATGGTCACTCAATGGAGAATGAGAAAACTTCTCAGGCAATTGTGCTTGTGAAGATGCAGAGCAAGAACTTGAGATTTTTGTCCCTGAAGGTAGATCTCAGCATCCCTCTTCAGTCATTTGTTACAGCTTGGAGGTGAACAGTGTCTAATAATGGTTATTCAGGACTGCTCAAAAACTTTTGGAGGAAAAGAAGAGACAATTTGAGGTTCTGTACACTTGTAGAGCAGGGAATTAAAATAAAATACTGTCAGGTGCTTTATGGATTTAATTATTTTTTTCCTAGGATTATCACAAGTCCTCATGAGTGTATTCTGGCTGGTGCTCGTGGTGTGGCACAACAGCTGAGTATAGACACCTGCAAAAATTCATAGCTATACATCTGTGGTGTATGTGTGTACATTGGAAAAGATCAGCCTAAAAAGGGCCTGGAGTAAATAATACTTGATAAGAGCTCCTGATCCGTGTGTTCCACACACACCACAGTAATGTGTTTAGGCAGCTTTAGCTCCTCTCAAGGCATCTGACAACACGTGGGTGCTGCAGCCTGGGCTTTGGAGGGTGGCAAATGCTAGTGGAAAGGGCAGCTCTGGGTGCACACCATCACCCAGCCCTTCCTGCTCTTCAGCTGTGCCCCAAGCCAGAGCTCTGCCATGTCAGCGCAGGATCGGGCCCTTGGCACAACGTTTGTCCTGTCCAACAGAGCCAAGCTCAGCTCTGCCAAGCGCTTTGAGGGGTGCAGCCATGAGTGCACTGCCCCACAGCAGTGATGTTCACCTCCCGTGTGTGCAGGCCCAGTGGAGGTTGCGAGGGATGGCCAGAATTTGAGGGCTGTTTTCTCAGCGTTACTACAAGTTCTTGCAATGTGAACCTCTAACGTTTTCAAAGACTCAGGCAGAAAGGACTTGCTAAACAGACTGTACCTGTCATCTCCCAGTTCATCGATTGCTTGGACCAAAGGTGGTGCTAAATCTGATCCTCATCTGTAATATTTATATTTTGTTGGACTTTTTTTTTTTTTTTTTGAAGTGTTTGATAAAAACAGATGCAGTGTCCTTCTTACATGAGAAGCTTATTCCCTGCTTGGGACTTGGCAAAATTCGCTGGACCTTCAGGGTCCAGAATTGTTGCTTGATAACATTTGAGCAGGCTTGCAGTGTTCTGGGGGGAGGTGGGGAAAGGGTACTCTATCTTCAAATGCTTGCAGACTGTAAGAATTGACTTGTGATTTTTTTGTATTTTGTTTACATTGCCTCTTATGCCCTAAGGAAAAATAAATTTTTGACCTTTTTAATTGTGATCCAGTTGGCTTATTTTATTTTTTTTCAACCTTTTCAGTACTGTTTTAATTCCACTCAGTTTGTCAAACCACTCAATTTAACTTTCCCAGAATAACTTGTGACTTACGTGTATGTGCAATTGCAAATTTCAGCTCAGGCTTAAATGGATAAAGGATCTTGTCTTGTCCCCTGACTCTGAGTTGTTACTGTACCTGTATTTTTGTCTCCTAATTCACAAAGTTTTAGGGACTGCTGCCCTCAAATACAAAGACCCTTTGTCTGTGTTGAGCAAGGTCTTAAGATACATGTCAGTGTGATTTTTGGAGTGTAATGAGACATCAGATCCAAAATAAGAAGGGAAGCATCCTTTTGCTTGAGTGGCCCTTCTGTGATAAAAGGGTTGCTGAGCAAGTTGGGATGAGTTCTTAAACACCTCTGCATGCAGGCTGCAGAGCAGGCTGTGCTTGAACATGAGATTTTAAGATTTTACCCTGCAAGGTTGCTGGGTCCTGTGCTGGGCCCTGCTGACTCCTTGCTGTGTTTGGAGGCCCAAATAATAGGTAGAAATTTCCTGCTATGTGAAGCAGATGAGTAAAGGAGGCTGAAGAGCTTCTACTAATGGATCCCTGCTCCTTATGAGGGGTGTCCCTGAAGGATGCAGGGGGCTGTGGGATTAGGGGATGCAGAGTGGGGTGAGTTGTAATAAGGGATGTAATTCTAAACAAGACTGTTTTCGAGCACATCAATCCCCAGCTCAGCTATGGGACGCCTTTATGAAATATTGTCCACAATTGTCTGCTTCCTTGTCTGTTAGCAGTTTGCAAATCTGTAGGTAAAAAGGGTCATTCCTAGTGCCTGGCTTCCACATTGCAAAGCAGAGCTGCAGAGGGGGGTGGCTTTCACTAACTCCTTGTTGCTGCAGCAGAGGATGGCTGAGCTTGCCTGCATGTGTCCTTCATTTTGGCAGGGGGACATGCCTTTGCTCCCTGCTGCAGCACTTCACAAACATCTTGCAGAGAAATGATGTCCCTGGAGATGGGTCAGCTGTCTTCAGAGGCACAGCATTTGCTAACAGCACTTGTGAGATGCTCCTCCATGCTGGCATGTTAGTGGGTGATGCACAAGGAGCCCTGCTTGGGCACCCCAGCTCTCTGAAACCTGCAAGGAATTACCAGGGCAGCACCCAGTCCTGGGTGCTTTAAGGTACAAACATATGCGTGAGGAGCACGCCTGGGACCTGTGCCTTCTCTTCTGTGTGCGTAGGGTTGGAAGGGTTTTTCTAGGCCAATACAACCAAGATATTACTCTAACATACACTCTTGTATTTTGTAACCCAGTATTAATTTTTCCCTTCATTCCCCATTTTTCTCTGAGACCCACCATCAGAGCTATGGTGTACCCAGACTAGTTCCTCTGATCCCACGTGTGTGTAGTTGTGAAAAGGACCAAAATCAACCCTTCAAAAAATAGATTATTAAGTGCAGTGGTGGGCGCGGAACACCAGGTGGCGATGGTGCACCAGTTCTGCCACTCCTGGACCACTTTCGGAGCATCCTCTCCCTCTTCCTCCTCCTTCCTCCTCCTCGTCGTCCTCCTCCAGCGCAGCCCGTGGGCTCAGGCCCTACAAGCCGCCGGCCAGGGAAGCCCTGGGAATGGATGGCCGTACCTGAAGCATGAGGAGGGCTGCAGGGGGTCACAAGGAAGCAGCTTTCATGCCACCATTGCTCTTACCTCAGCCTCTTCTTCTTGCCTGCCTATCACATTTTGCCACACTTGCTGAAGTGGCAAATACTCAGTCACTCATGCTGCTGCAGGATGCCTAAATCAACTTTATTCACAATCACAGTTATCCAATTTTTCACAATTAGTTATTCTTCTCTTTAAACAGAACACAAAACATTTTAAAGTAAAGCGATGAAATGCAAATGACACAAGAACACAGAGGTACGTGGGAACCTACACAATTCAAACAAAAACAAAAGGTTAGGACTGTTGTTCTTACTGTTACTGCTTTTGCTGTTTTTTTCTCCCTGGAGAGAGCCTTGCTCTCCTACCTGCTCACAACTGGAGGCCAGCTGATGCTGGGAGCAGGACTGAACCCCAATTTTTGAGCTTGGATGCTGGGGGAGCTTTCAGCTTCTGCTAACTCCTAGAGTTTGGTCCACAGTAAAACAAACACAGTTATATATTAAAACACTCTGAATTCAAAAGGTGAAAAGGGAATTCACACCACTGCACTGATACCCATGGATGGAGTTTGTTGAAAAATAAAATGTACCCATTGGCTTGCCCTGCACAGGAGGGAACCGGTCCCAGTGATGTGGTAAAGGCTTGGGAGGCTGCTTATTGCACGTTTCCCTACATCCACTATTCCACGGACATGTTCCTACCCGTTGGGTTTTCCCTCTCTGAAATTTTTGCACTGGTGTTTGTATAACTACTGAAACAGGCTCCCCATGCCCGCCAGTCACTGTGCTGTCCTGGAGGCTGGCTCCGTGCCCACAAACTGGCTGTGCTCCTGCCATGGCAGCGGTCACCCTTCACCCTTTCCTCCCACTCCTCACTGAGGGGTCCAAGCGCAGGAGCCAGGGTGCTCCAGGGCTTCTGACAGCCAGCCCAGAGCACAGGGCTGAGCCCCTGGGTTAGGGGTGGACATGAGAAGTGTGCAAAGAAATAACATAAATCCCTGTAACCAGGGTATCAGCGTTCAAGTCACGGACTGCCCACCAGGCGGGCAGGGGGTGGCTGCAGGTCCCTGCAGTAGGCTGCAGTGATGGCGGTGCCTTTAGAGAAAGGCTCTAAGATGCGCCCTCCAGCTCTCAGCATCTTCATTGACTTCTTCAAGGGGACACAGAGCAAGGCCATGTTTTCCAGGTGCTCTCAGGAGCAGCCCCTGCGGGTAGGTGCTCCTTCACCCGCTCCACTGCACGCAGGGCTGTGGGTAGCCATGCCAGGAGAAGGCTCAGCAGGATGGGCATAACCCCGTGCCCTTCCCCAGCCTGGCCTGGTGGGCAACCCCCCTCTGGGCCCAGGTGCCTCCTCTTCCTCCCACACAGCCCTGGAGGCACCAAGATGGGGCCAGAGGGCAGACAGGGAGCACCAGATACAGCAGAGCTGCCCTGGCTGGACCCAAGGCCCGGCAGCTCTAGGCCAGGCCAGCGGCCATGGTGGTGCGGTGGTTGTCATGGCAACCATGGGGGCCGCCATTACAGGCACCCACAGTGGGGTTCCCAGCTGGGGCAGGGGGGCTGTTTAAATAAACCAAAGCAAACTAAACCCCTCAAGCTATAATTTTCCCCTTCTAACACCTAAGGACAGCCATGTCCTGCCGGCGGGCTGGCTGTTGAAGGGCTGGCTAAGTACCACCTGGCTGTTTTTGTCTTAAAGCACAGTGATAAAGTTACCAGTAAATGAGACCCGCAGACATGTGGTTTATACATTCTTCCCCAATGGGGTTGTTTTTTTGTGTGTGTTTCTGGATTTGTTTGTTTTGTGTTTTTTTTTTTTTTCTTCTTCTTTTTTTTTCTTTTTTTCTTTTTTTTTTTTTTCTCCCTTAGAAGTGTTGTCTGGATGGTAAAGGGAGGAAAGGCGAGGGAGGTGCATCTCCCTCTCCTGCAGGCCATGGGGGCAGAGATGCTGCTGGATCCCTTGTGCTGCATGGAGACCATTTGGGACAAGCCAGCTTGGTGGTGATGGGGTGTGAGAGATGCTTGTCATGCAACAGGATGGTGACAGGAGGTGGCGGGATGCTGCTGGGAGGGAGGGTGGCCCACGTTGGCTGCCAAACCCACCGTGAACGCCTCCGCTGGGGAACAGCAGGACGGCGCTCAAGGTACTGCCGTGGTACTGTTCTCCTCCTCATGTCCATAGGGAGAATTTTGCTTCAAAAGTTCCAGGTCTTTTTCTGCACTGGCTCCAGGCCTTCCACTGCAAATATGCTCACTGCATCTCCCTTGCTGGGTCAATATTTGCCTCACTCCACGCTTTCTAATGGGCGTCCTATGGGCAGGCTAGTTGTACACAGAAACACATTGCTTATTTCTCCTCTTCTGCCAAGGTGTCCTCTGCACACACCGTTTCTTCAGAAGGAGAGGTGCAGCACTGAACCTTTTACCACTTGCTCTCCCTGCTAAACATGGGAGATTCCCCTCCGCTGTGTATGGTGTAGAAAAGGGATGATTGCTCCAGCTGTTGTTTGTTTTTTGTTTTGTTTTGTTGAGATAAAATTTAAAATCTGTAGGAGAGACTAGTCCATTGTGATTTCTCTGACGCACTGGAGTTCAGTCCCAGGGCTTGCTTGGAGGGTAGAAGAGCAGCATCTAAGCTGGTGTCATCTGTTGTCCATGGAAGTGGGGATCAGGGTGGTGGTGGGTGATGGTTTTTGAATCTCCCAGGTGATGAATAGAGACCGAGACCTGCATTATTTCACAGACTCCTCTCCACCTCCCTAGTCCCACCACAGCATCTGCTGCTGCTCTAAGCGCTGCGGTATGTTTTGATGATATCTTTGATGGCTCGTCTGCAAATGGGACAGCAAGCATTGGCCATCTTCTTGAGCTTCAGCCCACAGGAATAGCAGAGACACATGTGTCCACAGGAGTAAATGACCGTGTCTACCATGTTCTCATAGCAGATGGCGCATTCGTCTCCCCAGGGCCCTGAGATGGATGGGGAGATGGGTGACTCAGGCAAGCTGACAGGAGAGTTGGGAGCTGTGCCTGAAACACAAAGAACAGGGTCACTCATACTGCTTAAAATGTTTCTTGACACCCTGAAGCCAGCTGCAGAGGGAGGAACCATGGCCTAGAAGAAATAGATGCTTGAGGTTCAAGGGTCCTTTCTGTGATCTGCTGGCCCAGTCGCTGAGACCTGGTTCACATGCCAAGGCTCAGGGCAGCAGAGAGGCAGCATCTGCTGGGATCTGCCACCCACATAAAACAAACCAGGAGACAGCAGTTTCCAAGCAGCAGGGACAAAGAACAGTTTCACATTTTCAAACCTCTGTCTAAATATTAACAAAGGAGGAAAAATTAGAAGGGCTAGATCAAGCCATCTGCTTTGATGGTGGCACATGGTGGCAGCAGCTCCCAAGACAAGCAGTACTTCATCTTTAAGTCTGATATAGGGATCTGGGTTTACGGTGCCTGGCTACAAATCACCCCATCCACGTGGCGGATCCTCCAGCAGAGGGGTGAGGTGGTGTTGACATGGACTGCATTTAGCTCATATACAGCACACTGCAACAAGAGCTGCAAGAGGCTGCAGTAATTATGCTTATAGTACCCACCTGTGACAAAGCCTCCCCATGAAGCCTGATGAGGTAGCAAGATAATGAATTTCTTTTTATATTCTCCCCCCAAAAAAACATTAAAAATCTTAATATTTGCTGTCACAAGTTATTAGGCCTGACACTGAAAGTACCTTTGTGCCTTTCAAAGAAGAACAACCCAGGTTAGGACAATGGTGACAAGGATTTGGTAAATCATACAGCTGTGGGATCATGCAGGTCCCTGGGGCTTTAGAAATGCTGCAAAACATCCTATCATTTGTGCCGCATGTATATTTTATCTAAGTCCTACTGGAATTCATTGGTATGTTAGAAATATCTGCCTTTTTCTGATAGTGTGTGTGTGTGGAGAGGGAAAGGGGGGGGATTAGGCATATTCAGAGCTCAAATCGAGTTAGCATGCAACGTGTCACTGCCACACAGCGCTCCAGGAGGAGCTGTGCGTCACAGGGCCGTGAACATAACAGAAACTTTGCTGCCTCCCCTGGGACTTTTCATGATGAAAAGGGTTGGAGAAATATTGCTGTCTAGGCATCTAAGCGGCTTTCACGTAAGAAGACTGAAAATAGACTTTGCAGAGGCTCTCCCTTCCTCCCCAAGGGAGCTGACAAGAGCCTCTGTTGATCACTGTGTTTTTAAAGCCCTTCTGGGAGACAAGTCTGAGACCATGAAGGGAGGCAGAGCAGGAGTGGGCAGGGGGAGGCAGAGGAAAGGAGGACAGAGAAATCTTACCACACTTACCACTGATAGAGCTGCAGAGTGGGCCAGAGCCACATGTCGATAGTATGGGGTCAGAGACACCACTGCAGAGGATGGTTGGGGAATTGGGTGTTGACGTGGGTGAGCTTGGTGTGGATGGCCCCAGCCGCTCGGTTAGTATGGTGGAACCTGCACCATGAGAAAAGAAACCAACAATTACTTTTAAAGATCAGGTCTGTCGAGGCCTGAGGATGTGTGGCTGGGGGTGCAGCTCTCGATACTAATCAGGACTCACGTCTTATCAGCTTGAAATCTAGGGAAGAGATCAAGAAAAAAAAATATTTACACAACTTTTCAAATGCTAGCAGCTGGCCCAGAAATCCCACAGCCCCTGAAATTAGCTGCTGTTCCTTTAGCCATCGTAACCCTTTGTTTCTGCCCTTTAATGTGTCTCAGATCATTAAGTGCAGTTATTTTCCTTATGGTCTCATGCTCATATGCGCCCTCAGCACTATATCCAGTGACGGGCTTGTAGCCAGTAGAGGACAAAGCCTGCAGCAGGGTGGGCTAGGCTCCAGCACGAGAACATATCACCTTGTCAAAGCACTTTACATTAACCCAGAGTAAAATACATCCCAGGCTCTGATGAATTCATGCTAAGTCACCCAAGGACTTCCTAGACACAAATGTGAGGGTTTACTGATCAGGAAAACGGATCTGTTAATTGCTCTGCCTCTTTTCTAGGGTGGCCTCTGTCAGAAGAGGGGATAGCAGGTGAGGGCAGAAATGTGGGTAGAAATGGCTTCAGGCCAGCCAAGAGACAAGCAACCCAAATGCATTTGAATCTTGGATGAACAAGGACATCCCCCTCAAATCAGCAATGTTTTATCCCTGTATGCCTGATTGTGATGGCTCAGGCTTGCAGAGCTCCTTGACATCCTTCCTACATGTCCCCAGCTCTGCTGACTCCTGCTCTCAGTGCTCACCATCAGCTCTGGGTTACTGTGCTGTTTGCCAGAGAAGCCAACTCTGCCCCCCAGCCTGCTTTGCATCCTCCCTTCTCCTTCTGTTAGAATAACAAGCATCTTAAAATCCTTCCCAGAAGGAAGGAAAAAAAAAAAAAAAAAGAAAAAAGAAAAAAAAAGGAATGCTTAAAATTCTGGCTGCTGCAAAGGTTTTTGTAGGAGATCCATTGTTAATGATACAGCCTGGGCTTCAACAACACAGTGGTGAGACAGCAGCATACATGTGCATGAACCGAGATATGGTTTCTTGGTGGCAAGAACGAGTTTTGTCTGCAGTTTTAAAGTTTCTCCCTGCCAGCTGAGAAGCTGGGGTAACTCCAAATCAGCGCTAAAACACCACAGCTTCTCCGTGTGGCCTTATAAGGAGCCCAGAGACACGGAGGGCTTGGAGCCGCAGTGTCCTTGATGGGTCAGGAGTTACTCTCCAGAGAAAAAGCAGCAGTAGGAGGCCAGAAAAACCCTGTTTTTCCTCCTGTAGAACGGGCCTTTCTGTTCCTATCTGCAGGGAGACTAGCAAGCCAGTGAGGACCAAATCCAGGAAGCGGGGACTCCAAGTGTCAGCTCTGGATTGTGTAAAAAAGCAAAAGCACAGATGCTAGATCCTCCTGCCCTTTGCAGCACACCAGGACCAAGTAGTGCAGGTGTGGCACAGGGACCAGGAGGTCAGCAGGGAGCACGTTTGTGACTCTCACACTTGAGATGCTGCAGAGCAGCACCTCCTTTTTCGCAGGGATGGGAGCTGAGGCTGAAGCTTGGCTCAGTAAATATGCAAAATGATGCAGCCTCTAATGACGGCCACTAGCAATGTCTCCTCTCCTCCAATCTGACAGATGACCGTAGCAGAAAACTTGCCCTGTGGGTAACACATACTGTAAACAGGCCCAGCAGGGGCACCAATTTCAGCTCACTCACTGCACACAGAACAAACGCGAAGGCTGAACAGCTGAACAAGTTTTCCACGCCTTCCCTCTTCTCCCTGCAGCCCGGAGACATTTCTTCCATTCGGCTGACACACAGCATGTTGCATCTCCAACACCAACCTGGTCATTTCATTAAACGCAAAATAAGGCCTATTAAGAGCACTTTTTCCTGGGCTGATTGGGGAATTTGGAGGCACCCCAGGTTTCACGGATACGAACTGATGAAGCCTGCTGGCACCGGTGCAAACGGCCTTTCGGCAGTGCAAGGAGAGTTTGTCAGTGCAGGATCTGCAGTCTGCTCCTGCTGAGCGGCAGGGCTGCCTCCCAGCATGGCCCTGCCCAAGGCCCAAGGGCCAGCACACCCCTTCCCAGCTCCTTCTCCCAATGCAAGGCACAGTTTTTGACTTTTCTCCAGTGTAAGTATAGAGCTTTGTTTAGAACAATCTGAGTTCCCTACCAGACAAGACACGCTTCTCCCTTGGTGACAGGATAATCAACATAAGACAAGTTACTCACGCTGCTAATATATTGCTGGATGGTGTGCAGACACCATGACAAGGAGCACGGAATGAGATCATGTGCAGGGTGGAATGAGTGTGGCCAGCCTGGCTTAACTAAAACCAGATACATGTGCTCAAGGCCAAACACGCTCACTGTGTGCACAGAGCTCCTACCAAAAGCTAGCTTTCAATCCATGATTTTTATAAAAACCTAAATAAATCGCGTTAGATACTGATTTTAAAACATTCTACCTCTCTGTAAAGCCCCCAGATAACTTGTCTCTGCTGCTATCTTGCCTCGTGCTTGATCTCAAACATGCTGAACACACCAGAATCACCTTTTTGGATTTTGAATCAATTCCATTTGGTGTTTTATCTTTGCAGCACTAACATTAGGAACATCCGATGCAGTTTGACTCTTTCTCTGCAATTCTGTGTCATCGCTGTGGGAGAGGTGTAAATAAGCGAACCTGTATGTCCACCCACAAAAGGGAAGAGAGTATTATATTTTCAGTAGAAGAGAGTATGAACATGGAGTGTGCAGACAGCCTCATGTGGGGACAGGCTGCTAGTACGCTAGTGGTTTTTAACTCAAAATGGTCTTGCCAAACCAGAACTAGAGTCAGAAAGGAAAGGGAAGGTATTCAATAGGATGAAATGAGAACTGTAACACTTAAGCAGAGATAATCAGTCACCAAAATACAGGCCAGGGAATTGGACCATTCAATGAAAAATACAGCTGTCCTAAAAAAAAGGGCCTGGGGATTGCTGGAAGTCACCAGATAACCATGAATCAACAATGCCATCCTGTTATGGAAAGGTTACACCAATCCAGGGTCATACAAGGGTGGTTAAGCTCCGGAGCAGGGGCCTGAAGGCACTGTGGTATCCCTGTCCCTGGAAACACTCAAAACTCAACTGGTCATGGTCTTGTGCTCACTTGGCACTTAGCCCTGCTAATGAGCCCAAGGTTGGACTAGATAATTCCCAGGGGTTGCATGTGACCTAAAATGTTGTATGATTCCATGATTTCAAGATGATAACAGCTTTCACAGGCTGCTAAAATGAGGGAAGAAACAATCTGTTCTCCGTGAAAGTTCTGCTTAAGACAAGAAATCCTGGCATTCCTAAGGCATAAGCTGAATGTTAAGGCACTTGGGTTGGACATTATATAGACAGTGAAAGCACTGTAAAGCAATCAGCCTTCCCAGAGAGATTACGGAACCTCCAGCATTGGAGTCCTTAAAGAAAAGTAAGGTGAGGTAGGTCAACTCTTGGGATACAATCCAGTATTGATGATTTTTGTGAGAGTAGTTATCTGTATCCATAACTGCCCTTTTATAGAAGGTCTTAAAAGTGACTAAAATGCAGCAGCTGTGGCCCTCGGAGATGCTGTTGGCTGGCTTTGTCTATTGTGGTGAGCAGGGTGGTTTCCCAGAACATTGCATTCCGCTCTCTGGGGATACCCCCTGGGGCTGTCCCAGCTTTTAAAAATACATCTTTTTGCTCCTCTCTTAATTGCAGCTGTCTAGGGAAAGCTGTGCCACTGAAGTTTTTAAGTTGGCAAACAGGACAGATACAATGGCAATATTCCCTAAAAATACACAAAATTTGCCAATTAACATTCCCCCCTTAACTCTCTCATTTATAAGGATATTATTTGTACATTTCTTTCTCATAACAAAGTTCTGAGAATAGCACTTATTACTGTGTGGGCCCCAAAGAGAATATCAGAAAACAACCACAACAGCAAAACCAGGTGGGTAGTAGCAATGTGCTGCCTGTATTCTCCTTCTGAACGTGCTCAGGGACATTTGCTACGCTGCAAGGAAATACCCAGGGCACTTCTGTGACCTGGAGCAGGGATTAGCTGCCTCAAATCTGTTCGGCAGCTCTCCCAACCCAAGCAGTACTTGCAGACTTCCAGGCTCCAACTGCAGCTGAGATGGTGAGAACAGATCAGTAATACCAGTAGGCTGCTTCCTTATTACTGCTGTCTTCGGAAGAATGAATGAGTGCCATTTCAAGGTGTTCATAATGCACTTCTTCATCTGGGATCTGTTCCTGAGAGAAGAGATAGAAGGGCAAGGCCCTTCGTGGGACTCATATAATGACAACAGGCTGAGCGCCATCCTATTATGAAAAACATCTATCAGTCAGCAAAAGGTGCCCAGCAGTTTTGGGGGATTTGAACGGAGTATTTCTCATGCTGTCTCAGATGGGGAGAAGTGTTCATGATCGTAAAGAGACAAAAGTAAGACTACCCGTTTTACTAAATCTCTGTCTTCCTCTCTTATTCCTTTCCCCCTCATAATTAAATTCAACATTACATAGTCCCACTGCACTTTTTCAGATCTGAACCCAGAAGGCCTGCAAGCACAATGTTTCTTTTGGACCACTGGGACCGTACTCATGGAAGTCTTGCAGACACCAGGCTCCACAGGCTGAAAATCTCTGCCGCTTTGAAGTGGAAATGCAGTATTGCATAGCCTGGAGACTTTGTTTTCAAGGAAGAAAGAAGCAAACCAACAGGGCAAGCCCAGGGTTTGCTGGCTACCAACAGGAATGAACAGTATGACTTCTGTGCCCAGAAGGGTTTCTGGCAATAGCAGATGCCTGTGGCAAGCACCATCTCGGGTGGTTCATTCAGTTCCTGCTAATTGCATTACCTGTCTAGGCTCTTAATGACTATTTCACAAGTATTATAAAAATAATGTATACCCACTGCCTGCACTCCAAGGCTAGCCATTAAACTTCGTTTTTCCTGGCTCACAGGGTGCTGTCGGTGAATGACCACTGCTGTCCAGCTTTAACGGGCCTTCCCCACCCATACCCATCACAAGGACCATGCCAGGATCTTAAGTAAATGTGCCTGAAAGAAAAAATAGGGGAGCATCCTGCCATGGTTTCTAAGAAAGGTAAAGTCTTGTGCAACATACTTGCACATATGTTGAGCCCCTTTCTGAACACATCTGTTGCATAAATACAACAGCTAATAAAGACCAGATAATTACCAATAGTAATCACAGATTTTCAATGTTGTTCCACACATCTGCAGGTTCCAGAGCTTCCAGCACACAGTGGAAATGACTAGATGAGAGGCTGAAATCTGGCTGCAGCTTTCAATTGGCACTTTTAAAGGGGCACAAGAGAGCCATGCACTTCTCATACATTTTACCCAGTGAGCCCTGGCACTTGACAGTCCCACTCATTTAGCTGCCTTACACAACTCTCAATTTGATTTCTATTTGTTGGGAACCAGATTTTTAAGCCTGTCAGCTAAAATAATTTCCTTATCTCAAAATCTGTGCAATATATGTTCTCACGTTTAACACTCTGCATGTATCAGGGCCATTGATTTTGTTATCTCAATGGGATCAAGGCTCTTTGAAAAATCTGGCACAAAAATCTGTGGGTACTGAGCTCATGTAAACAGCTGACTATGGAGATCTTGTCCCATAAAACATGCGCTCTTACGCTGTGAGCGAGCTGAGAGGTTACAGAGACTGGATACTCGAGCAACTTAACCCTGTAAAGTGTCCTATCTTCACTTAATTTTACTTGCTACGGGTCTTTGGCCTTATGGTGACCCCTAGTACGTGACCACCTGTGGTAAATGACCATATGCAAGACTCTTGTAGGACCTCAGTTTCAGTCTTTACTATTTTTTAATGAGAAGTCTCATAGTTTTCTGCTCCTGGATGTAGCCTGTGTGGAACTTTCTCACTTCGTTTTTTTCCTCTGTTCATCTTTCCATTACAGAAAAAAAATGAGTAGATACATACCTATATTTGTTGCAGAATGCAGACTTTGGTGGAATTACACAGCTGTTTTGCATATTATGAGAGCAAAAGCCAATACTGAAGATGCAGTCAGGAACCTGGAACTGTACACCAATGTGCCTTCCCTTGACCTTGCAATCTCGTGGCAGGACACAGAGTACTGAGATCTCCTGGGTTCCTTCCCCTGTCTTCTCTCAGGAAGAGAGACAAGGTTTCTCTTGATATTTGCCAGACAGATCTCTCACTTGATACCAATACCAGAAAACTTGGTATTCCTTCAGTGGTACATCCACAGAAAGGCGGGCCTTATAAAGACAAGCTTTGCAAGGGCTAAATCCTTCTACATTATATTTCAGTAACTGGCTTTCAACTAATGCAAATGCTCCCATCAGCTGTAGAGAGAGCTGCAAATACCAACCACGTCTTTAGCGAGCTTGTCTCAATGCTAAAATAACAGCTGTTCCCTCAGCACGCTCTCTGTTCCAAAGGACAGCCATGTAAATTTATGCATATTATCACATTTTCTTGCCTCCAGTCAAGGCTGCAGGAGAGCTATTCTGTCCCATGGGGCCACCCAGGTCTTGCACAAGAGGGCTTTTTGAATACGTCGTAGTAAAACAAAGGAACAAAGCACCTGTAGCTGCATGGGCACATGGTAGTTAAAGATCAACAATAATGCTAGGGAAGGATGTAATCATATCCATCACTTCTGAATGCTATAAAACACATGTATTTACACAGCCAGTTGTTATGTTCCCACGGTGATGGGAACAATACAGCATTGACCAGCAGCCAGAGCTTCCTTCCCCTTGGGCTCACTGTTTGTGGCCTACCATGCTCTCAGAGCCCGGGTTCTGTGCTGCAATTCATCTCCACCTCTCAGGTGACTGACATCAGCTGGTGATCCATGGGGAGTTTTGCATTCAGTATTTCCTGGGCGATTTTAGTTCTGAACAGAACAATACTACATTTCTGACCAGAACAATGCTACATTTTGTCCTTTGCAAGGCCGTGAAAACACGAGGAATTTTGCATTTTGCTACAGAAATGTCCAGAAAAAAGGTCAAAAAGCAGCCTGGCAGATTCTGCATGCAAAACCAAGAGGCTTATGTTTGCAGATGGGTGTCAGACTTAACCACGGTTTGGGGAAGCAAAAGTTAGATCCAAATCACACATAGAACAGTTCAGACTTCCCTGTGGATCAGAGAAGAAATGTGCTTTACGGCTTCACGGGAGTGTTGCTGTCTGCTGTGTCCAGAAGGGCAGCAGGGCACCAGCACAGCCATTATTTGCTGTGCAGTTAAGCAGGAGAAATGAAAGCTCCAGATGCTACAGCCCAGAATGCTGTCTGAAGCCAAAGAGCACATGGCAGACTGACAGGCCAGCTGGTGTCCCTCCTGACCCAAAGGGTGAAGTTCAGTGGTTTATCAGCACTTCATCCTGAAAAGTCCTGCAGGCATGGACACCGTGTGATGAGCATCTAGCTGAAGCGAAGTGAAAGAGCCTCGAAGAGGGCTCCATCTCACTTTCTAGACCAACAAAGCACCCAGAGAGATGTTTGGACCAACAAGAGGTCAAAACTGAGCCTAGATTAAGTAGCTGAAATGTATGAAAAATGAGAACTGGAGCTTACATCTTCTTTAAGAAAATAAAAAGCCCTCTAAAGGAGCACAGGTATTAATTACTGTGACCAAAAAGGCTCCTGTTCATAAACGGTGTCTTTTCCAGCCTCATCTCAAAAAGGTCCTTGGGCTCAGGATAACTGGGAAACTACAGCAAAAGTGGTTCTGTGAGCACAAGGAAAACTGCTGCCTAACCCAGCTGCTCCAGCACTGTGCTCTGCCCGGAGGGACGTGTATAAATTGGGTGGCAGATACATACAGGAGACAAATACTTCCACTTTTCTTGGCCAGCACTGCTCCAAATTTCTATGGGACACACTGCTGGATGAAAGGGGTTTGACAAAGAAGGAAAAGCAAGAGTTTAGTCTGCTGTGTCACTCTCTCGGTAGCCAGAAAAACTAACACTTGCCAGTGCTGGCTCAAAGAATAGGTAGATTTTATCTCCTGACAGATGAGCTGTAATTCAGAGAGACCTGTACATGATCCCTTATCCTGTACATTCACTGTAGGCAGGCAAAGACGCTATGAGATAAGGGATATCTGTACATCACTTTTTATGAACATCTCATTGCATGCAGGGATAGTTTATGATCCTAGTCGTGATAATCGCTTTTACTCTTACAGAGGGAAGTGTAGAGGGGCGAGACATTCGCATGCCCTGGGGCTGTCACTTGGAGGAGATCTGTTTGCTTTACCCAGCCTCTGCCCAGATGCTGCCTGATAACTCAGCACACGGGCTAAAGCTCACTGACTTACCCATGGCAGGAGTGGGTCCCTGCGTCACAAGTGACAAGATCTTTAGCTGGATGGCACAAGCCCCAGGCAGGTCCTAACTCTGACATTGCTGACACTGGTCCAAGGAGACAAGCATCTGACTGCATCCAGAGCTCCGGGATTATTAACTCTCTATTAACTCTCTTCCCTCACTTTTCATGTGCTTCTGCAGTGTCCTCCTGAAGCCCCTTATTTCCATTTTGCTGGCTGCTGCTGCAGGGAATCCCGAGGACCCCAGGATTCACAGTTGGTCTGTCCAGGTCAGCTCTTGCCTCCTGCCCCTTCCCTGCTCTGAGCCCACTGACGAAGTTCAGCAAAGTCTGAAAGGAGGATGGAAACCTCAGCAACAACTGATTTCTAAATCTCTTGCAGTGGGTGGCCAAGCAGGAGCTCCAACTCAATGTGCACTGTAAAGGAGGCAGGAGAGTTTAGCCCATGCACACTCTGCATTTACACAGCATGGATGTGAATACACATACCCACACCTAATGCAGGCTCTTGGCCAGCATGAGGAGACATCCAGGGAGCTGTAAAATTGAGCAGCTGTTGCAGAGGGGCTGCAGTTATTGAAGTGTGTATGCAGACAGGACGCAGATAAGCTGGCAACTCAGCTTCATCAGTACAACTGCTGATGGAACATATTATTTCACTGCTCAAAGGAAAACTTCAATATTACTGGAAAGGATGAGATTCACAAAGGAAACCACACACACAGACACATGCAAAAATATAAAGGAGAAGAAGGATGGTGTTTTACATTCTGGTGATTCACTCTGAGACACAAGAAAATGAAAGAATCTCCCCAACCATTTGGCTCCCCAAATACTAAATATATAAACTTGTTGCTGTGATAGCTCCTCCAGACATGAGTCATACATTTCAAACCCTTATGGGGTCGATCAATTTAACTTCATAAATGAATTACACCACCAAAACCAGACCAATGTATCCAGACTGGCTCGTTTCAGTCTTTCAAAGCTGTTGCTAAAACTGTGTGAGAGTCCAAACGCTTACCAGCAAGAGCTGAAAACAGTAAATCAGCTTTAATAGGCTGTTTTTGTCTACTGTACAGGAACAATGCCTGAAAACAAAACAAAACAAAACAAAAAAAACACCACCCAGACCAGAACTAACAGAATTCCTGAAGGATGTGCAAACTCTGTTTCATTTCTACATGCCTGATGATCTGGGTTTCAGTTTGGTTGTCCTACATACATAACCCACAGAATTTCTGAATCAAGACCAGCACTTTATATCTAAAATATTTAGAAATGCTTCCAATACTGACAAAAAGATCTATTGCCTCCCTCAATAGCTCATTCCTGTTGCTAATTACCCTCAGTTATGTCTAATTTAAATGTGTCCCTTCATTTGCCAGCAGCTTGATATTCTTATGCTAGTATCTGCTACATTAATGCACCCTCCCCTTTCATTTATCTTCCCTCCATGTGGTAAAGTTGTCTTTTAACCTTTTCTTTGCAATATCATTGACATCCTCCTGCCTCCCTTTGAAGATGTCTGTGGTCTCTCACCATGCTATAGTGGTGCTTCGGTTTCATTTATTTTCCTCGTGGTAGGGAGGCAAAAAGAAAAAAAAAAATGTTTCCAACATCATCTTCATTTTCTGCTTTTTTATTTCTCCTGCAGCAAACACACTGCCAGCATAAGATGCCAGGCTGATAAGATTGAAACAAAAGTCAGAATTCTTTACTGTCAAACCAACTTCACACTGCCCTGCTCTCCTACAGAGTGCTGTAAGACCATCAGCCTGGGTAGAGATGGTGTCCCCTGGTATTTAGATTAGGAAATGTTGTACCAATACCATGGAACAGCTGCTGGTAGCAAACATCAGCTTCCACTGTAAAGACACTAGCCAGGAGAGCCCTGAGCTTGGTCCTTCTCTGGATCAGGACCAAATAACTAATCTCAGGTTGTGAACTGTATTATCCAGTGAAATACCGTGAGCCTTCCTTGATTTTGTTCCCCAAATCACAAATAAACCTTCTCTAGATTCAAGGGTGGTAGTGTTGCTTTCCACATTCTCCATCCTCCCAGAAAAGCAGAAAAGATGAAGAAGCAGAAAGAACAACTTTCATTTGCTGCGTTTTATGGTTCACTGTGTGTGTGATGTTCTTTTAATACTGCATAACAGTGCTTTGATTATTCCAATAATGGCATGCCCCCAGAAGAAGAATGACATCTGCTATATAAGATAGGTTTGGTACAATTATGCCTCTTGCAGTATTTCTGTCTCATTTCTTTCAAGGACATGGAACTTCACGTTTTCCATTAAAGCTAGAAAAGATGACTATAAACATGTCTTTTCCTGTGATATAAAGCTCAAACTACAAAAGATAGATCACACAAAATTATTCCTGTTTGCATTCTGAAGACGGAGCTTGTCATTAGAAAGATGAACACTTTATATTCTTCTTACATTTTCTAATATTATAATGACAGATATTATGGCAAGTGCCATAATCTGTTCCACTGCTGTGCAAACATTGCACATCACCTCCCTAATAGCACTGCAAAAGCTAGAGATGGAAGTTCATTATTTTCTTTGCCTTCTATCGGGGTATTGATGATCTATATAATTACTGCAGGTGCAGAGATGTGCAGTGGTGAGACAGCACCAGCACAATTTTCCAGGCAGCAGCACTGTACTGATACTGGGAATGTACTGCTTCCAGCATTATTATACTGGAAAAAAATAGGTCTGAAAAGCTTGGTTTGTATTTTAGCACTTGTTAAAGATTACAGGCAAGCTCCTGTTTTATAGTTTTTAACTGGGAGACAGCAGCTTGCTGCCCAAGCTGATGTAGCTAAAGCTGTATGCCCTGCAAGGTCCTACCATTACCTTGAGCAAGGCAAGGTCAGCAGGTTCAGTTCTCTTCATTTACATCTCATGTAAGAACAGTAACCCATTTTCAGCTTCTCCTCCAGCAACAGAGGCCAGGAAGTCTGTTATGTGTATACAAATACAGGTAGTGTGGAGTTTTCCAGCTCAGCAGATTTCCACTGGAAAACATGGATTTATCTAAAACATTTACTGGGAGTGTACCAGTTTGGGCAGAACTCATGAGCAGGTAGGGAGGACACCCACGGGGACTGGGAGATAACTTGCTTAGCAGTTGGTTTGCCCAGGATGCAGGACACCCAAGTCAGTGCTCTGTTGAATTCTCTATGAGGGCATGAATCTGATCTTCTGGTGAGACACACCCTCTCTGACCCATTTCAGGACCTATTACATACAAACAAGCTATTCATGCTGTGCAAAAGTGCCCGAATTTGTGATCTCATATGAAAGGGAGTACTGGTTGATGACTTGGTTTTACCAGAAGCCCATTGACCTGAGGATGGTTTCCTTCTTATGTATAAAGAAGCATTTAATCTTCCTGCTTGGACTGGGATCTGTTTGACTTCACCTACCATTATCAAAATTATGTGTTGGTGGACAGCAGAGCTAGCCATGGATTACATACAGTACCCTCCACAAATGTAATCAGGTTGAATTATCAGGGATTGAGTCCTGGGCTCCTGGAAATAAATCGTAGTATTACATTTGTCATCTCTGATCCTTTAATAGCCACAAAACACTGACAGCAAAGGCCTATGGTCAACCTTAAGCAAATTGTTTAGGGCACTTTGGGCTGTGGTTAATGTGAACTGGACCCTGCAGACAGATATGTGTGTTCATAACAATATATCTTCAAAAACCCTCCAAAAATCCTAAGAAAAGTGGTGTTGGTTGGGTTTTAGTTGGTTGGGTTTTTCTTATTGGGTAAAAAGGGTATTTTAATAGTGAGGATTTGAAGCAAAAAGGAACATATGTGTACTGAAATGTCTATAACAGTATGAACAAGAAAGGAGCTCTTTCAAATAATCTCCAGTTAGCACGGGGCCAGGAATTACATCATGTTCTCAGAAACCATCAATTACTTTCTGACAGCAGAACCATGATAAGGTCCAAATTCAAGGTCAACCACATCCTACACTTGTGATCTTGTGAAAATGCTTGCCCAATATCCACACACAAAGTGGATCAGTCACTTTTATCTTTCTTTTTTTTTTTTTTCTTTTTCCTTCTGATTCTCTCCGCCATCCCACAGGGGTGGGGGGTGAGCAAACGCCATGTGGTGCTCGGCTGCCTGTTGGGTTAAACCACAACAAGAAGGAAACCCCTCTCCTGTTGTGCTGGTCAGCGCCATGCTCTCTGCACCTCTGGCATTACAAAGCACGGGGCTTCCTCTCCGCCTTCCAGCCTGCCTCTCACGTATGAGCCTGGGGAAAGCAATGGGACTGCTTTTGGGGAATTAGACTTGCCAGAAATCTAATGCACAGAAAAGGGAATCCGTTCTCATTTTTCTTGCGGGCTATACCCTAGATTAGCTCATCCCAAAGCACCTCTCCTCCCCCTTCCTTGCTTCTCCCAGGTCAATGGTGACTCATTGGTACTCAGTAGAGGTTTCTGCAGTTTTATTCATTGTCAGAAAAAAAAGGTTTGAGACTGTCAGATGAAAGATACTACAGAAGTGGAAAGAGGTATGTCTTGTAACTCTGCAGCCATGCACTACGTACATTTCTTTATTTTATTTTCCCTTAAAAAAAAAAAAAATTATACCTGATCCTAGAGTAGAGAGGCAGCTTTTTCATTCATCCCCACCACCCCTCCCCACAGCATGTCCCACCTTGCTGTTTGTGCACGAGGCTTTGGGAAAGGCAGGGGTCGGACATACCCAACAAACGGATCTGTATGACGGCACCGTGTAAACCAAAGAACATCCAGAGGGGCTGGGAAGAGTCCACGCAGACCTGCATGCCGGTGCTGGCACCGTTGTGACTCAGGTGCAGCTCGCCGTCTGAATTCACCATAAATCCCAAGATGTCTCCGCTCTGGAGGGGCACCAGGACCCGGCAGACAGCCCAGAACTCCTTCCGATCGACCAGGGACTCGGGGTTATAGGGGAGGTCGCTGGGGCGCAGGGTGCTGGGGTCGCAGGACGTCACCCCATAGGACAGCGTCCCCGTGCGTGCGGCGTTGGACTTGTTAATCTTGACGAAAATGGTCTCGTTGATCCGAAGGGGTCTGCTGGTGAAAACCAAAGTCCTCTCCTCCCGGGCGTGTTCCAGGCGGGCCACGGTTTGGTCATCGAGGATTTTGACGTGGGCTCCCCGGAGGTGGTGGAAGCGGAGGTCGCTCTCGAGCTGGGAAGGGAGGAGGTGGGAGTGCTGGGAGTTGAGGGAGTTCTGCGGGATGGGGCACGTGGTGGCCGTCACGTGGAAGCTCTCCTCCTGCAGGTTGAGGTCGCACAGGCTGACCGAGAGGCGGGCATCCTCCGTCTCCTGCCGCAGCGAGGGCCGGCGGATGGCGGTGAAGGAGCGGGGCCGCAGGCAGTCAGGAGGAATGATTTCGCTGTCTGCGGGGAAGGGCAGGAGAAAACAAAAGAGGTGTCACTGCAGAGAGAACGAAAAGGGCCTGGGAGTTTGCAAATCGGTTTGATTCAGATGTTTAAAAGGGAAAATCAGAGACCTGCTGCCATTAATACATTTTCCCCTTTAAAATATGGGAGCGGAGTGCCATAAAAAGTATCTGCAATCGATTGCTGTTCTTGTGCTCTCCACACCAGCACCACCATTTTCAGCTTCTGAGTAGGCGGACTCAAAATCGATGGAAAGAATTGACCAGGGGAGGGTCTCCTTGGAGAGGGGAAGCGGAGTGTAAATATATGAAATACACCCCAAACGTGCCAATCAATACCCATGCAGGCTCTGAGTTTTCGTGCCCTGTTTATTGTCTACAGTAATTCTCATAGATCTAGGAAATGAATTTCTAACTGGATATTTTTTGCTTTGAAACAAATGCTATGTTCAGTTCTAATTTATTTATCATCGTATGAAATTTAATTTGTATTCCTGCATATAATTAATCATTAGTGGTCTGGTCCTCACTGCAAACCAGTACAGATATGGATTTCACGGTGTAGAACTTGGGCATATGCTGCTTTCTATAAATAACACACAATCATTTATTATCTCTAAGACAAACAATTAAAAATCAAACCCATAGGCATATAACAAAGAAAGATGACGCTTTCATATTCGTACCCATCAGTGGAAACAGAATTGAACCTTATCCTCTTTGTTAGTCTCACCTGCTGTTTCAAGAGCTAATCATCAATTTATTCAATTCTTTTTCCAGGAAACATAATCACCTGCCTTTAATGCTTAAATTACTTTTATTTAACATATTCTTAGCTACACTGTTACCATAGAAATTTCAAAGAGCAATATACTGAGAAAAAAAAAAAAAAAAAAAAAACGAAAAAAAAAAAAAACATTACTTGAACAGATTATAAAAGTAAGCTGAGATAATGCAAAGATTTATACATATGCTTAACTTTCTGTGCTGCACGAAGCCTATCAGCGTCAAGAGACTATTCTCTGTAAGAAAGCTGAGCATGTGGAGAATTCTCTGCAAAAATTACAATAAGCTATGACCCATATCGACTATTTCCCCACAGGAGCTATGCCTGCCCCAAGCCTGAAGACTGTGTTGTGGCTTCAAGCCAGGCTCCAAACGACATGAGGTGGGAACACCCCATGCAACGCAATCCCCTGACAGTGGCACAAAGCAACACTGCCTGATCCCAGCCCAGGACCTGCCACAAACATGGCACAAGGTGGAACAACAAGAGGAAGAGGAGCAGAGACTCATTCCTATCCCATGGGTGAGACCCTTGCAGGCGACACTTCTTCCAGCCACGTCTCCTTGGGATTTTCTTTTATGATAACAAAAGAGCAGGAACCCAGGTTATTTCAGGATTTTCCCCATGGGATGAGCCCTCTCCTGGTACACCAGAGTAGTGGTTCTGCCCTGGTGTGCCAAAATAAAATGCCAGTTTCTGAATAACCAACATCTACCGCGATGGGTGAGGTCTGACTAACAGCCGTTCCTGCCCATCTCTTCTGGGAGCCCTGACAAGAGCACACCCACACACAATTTGGCTTCAGCAGAGATCTTTGCTTTGCTTAAACTGGATTATTCCAGGCTTCTCTCTAAATAATCTGCTATTACAAGGGAAGCACAGTCTCAAACTAAAAAAGGGCTTTGTTTCTCATATTTGATTTTCCCCAAACTGATATTTCAGCTTCTCTTCCCAAAAGTTAATTAAAGAAAAAAGAGGAATAAATAAAATCAAAAATTACCCCAAGTAATTTAGAAACAAGTTGCATTAATGCTTTGTAATATATGGGCTCGCATTTGCATTGCAAGTGCCCCTACTGGATAGAATTAGATTTATTTTGCCTTCTTTTGGCTGGAAATCCACAGAGGAGAACAAATTAATACTGGCAGCTGATGACGATCCTTTGGTGTAGGTGAATGGGTAGAGACCTTTCTGAATAGGAACAGAAGGTCCTTTCTATTTTATTCCCTGTAACTATGCATGTGCAGCCTGGCTGACAACTGTGATGTGTGGGTAGCTTGCAGCCAGGGTTTTGAAACAGCTTGTTTTCCACCAGGATGCTTGCATTTCCCTTTGGCTGCTGGACAAAATATCTCTTTCTATCTGAAAAGAGGTTAAGAGAGATGAAGTTCTTCCGCAGCCAAGACACATGGCAGTGATAGCAAACCAGGGTTACGCTTCCAACTGTTTTACTTAAACCCATCAGTAGCTCAGATGCCTAGCCACATAAGGGATAAGATGTCTCAAGCATATGGGATTGACTGTGAGACTTAGTTCATTAATGTTTGCAAATATCCATGGAAAAAAAGGATTGCAGTTTACTGGCATTTGAAGTAAGTTTGTGAAAATTTTGAGATGACTCTCAAGAGATGCTGGCCTGCTCCAGGGCTCTGTTTTTTTCACAAATCACAAGATAGCCAGCCAAAGAAGAAAAACAATCCCATTGCATATGAAGTAAAACAAAGTGGGATTCATCTTTTGGGGTGGCAGATAAGTTGGAAGAGATGTGGTATGCCACTTATCCAGAATAAGTGATAACAGCCAAGGGCTATGAAAGAGCAATTCTGGTGAAATGTGAAACAAATGGGGTGACTTTGAGCAGTTTCTTTCCCCAAAGGAACCCAGAAACAAGTTGTTTTCTTCCCCCAAAGCTTCATTTACCACTTTGCTAACACAGACCCAGCTGCTCAACTGACTTTTAATGCCTACAAAGGAGGGACTCTTCATGTAAGTGTGTTCAGGAACATTTCTATTTGCAGAGACAAACCAAAAGCGCAAATCAAAAAGACAGAATGACTTTATGTGATGAGACTGTTCAATACGAAAAGGGTCCCAGGGCCACCACCACATGCAGCTTGGCACAGGCTGGCTGCCCAGAGAGGTTTTGTTGACTTCTACATTAGTACAGTTCTGATGCCGATGTTGTATTCATAGACTTAAATTTCCAGTAGTGATCTAACCTTAGCCAAAGCAGAAAGGATTTCCACTAAATACAAATTTTCTGCTCCTCAGTTCAAGAACCTGAGGCACATTGAATTTTTGCAAAGGAGGCCTGACTTCACAAATTGCTTTGTATCTTCTTCTGGCTTTGATTAAAAATAAAAAATAAAAAAAAAAAATGAGTAGGAGTAATTTATTTAGCAAAGTAGAGATGAAGGGCACTTAAGCAGTTCAGCAGTCTTCTGTTTTCTCCCCCTCTTTAGCGATGTATATCTACAAAATTTATATTCTCAGCAGCTGGTTCCTTGCATACTAAATTAACTTGAGGTATCTTCCTCAGATGAGAGGCTTCAAAGCTCTCCGTTTTCCTGCTCAGAGGGCATGGAGGAGCCTCCTGCTTTCTGCAGGCTCACGGTGACTGCAGCAACACTTTAAAACAGAGGTTACGAGGTGCTGGTGAGCAGCCAGATGCAGCTGGAATCGCTGCATCCAGCTCAGAAGTGTGTCACTACCGCCTTTTATTTGAACCGCTGCCAAGTGTTGACTTCTTAAGACCATCTATTTCCTTAAACACGTGTAATAAAAGTAATATATATTTATTACAGTTATCACATGCATGCGTGTTTACTGTATCGATGTGCACATTCAGACACAAATGCATTTCTAGTCACCAGCATGCACAAGTCACCTCAGCCCTACACAAACCCAAAGGGGATGTACTGCCATCAGGCTGTCAAATCATTATTTCCTTCTTTTCCTTCTCAGTATTGTTTGTTACTGCCTGAAGAGTTGACTTTCCAAGGTCATGAGCAGCAGGGATTCACACACCTGTAGAGGATTTGAGAAGGCAGAGTGAACTTGGCACCCACACACTTGCACGCACGTACTGGAAACTCCAGATTTAACTGCTAGCTCTAGGGAAGCTGACCTCCTCCTCTCCATGAGTTTTCTGAGACTGGAGCAAGCCTCCAGCCTCACATAACCTGAGTGGGCTGCAACCACCCTCCAGAATGAGCTACAGAAGACCTAACATAAATAAATCAAACTTGAGACTTATGACTAAAAGAAAACAAAACAAAATAAAACACACACACACACACAAAAGAAAAAAAAAAAAAAAAAAAAAAAAAAAAAAAGAGAGAGAAAAAAAAGAAAAACAAGAAACCAACAATCAAAGCCTTAAGATTATGGGAATCAGGCTGATAACCTGATAATGTAAGAACCCATCCCATTTCTCATGATCCTTCCTCCCAGGAGAGAGAGATGCTGAGAAGACAAAGAACAATCTAGGGATTCCTTGTGTCTGGAGAAAATTTCTGTCCTCTGCTACTAAGTAGAATAAGAAATTGGTAAGGTCAGAACCTTGCTGGCATGTTCCTCTCCTTCTAATACACATCCCCATGTTCTTTCCTTCCTTCTGTTCTTTGCTTTACTTCTTCACAAGTGCATTCCTCTTCTTTCGAGCCCTCATTTCACTGGGTAATATTATTTTTAATGTGTACTGGTGCTCACTATGTATTTTCCATGACCAAAGAACCTCACAGGTGCTAAGCTACAAAAAGACAGCCTACAGTCAGTGGCACCTACAGGAATGGACTGTGTAAATGTACAACTGCAGAAGGAGTTATACCGTAGCACTCCCACCATGCTGGAGCAGCTCCATTCCTACTCAGGAGCTCAAAGGAAGGCTGCTTTCCCCACTGTCTGTGCTATCTGTCACACGGGGTTATGCAGGGAGGATAACGGGGCTTCCAGCACCATCTCCTCCGTGGTCCACAGCAGACTTGTGCAGCCAACTGCACATCTGGCAACACTTTGCCATTGAAGGGGATGTCTCTGAAATATGAGGCAGATGTATTGGGCTGTAAAATAATATCACCCTCAAATGCAATCGGGACAAGAAGCAAACCTATGCTCCTGGAAACCCTTCATCACACACAGCCCCGTGTTCCCCATCGTGGGAGTGTGGGTATTAATCCTGACCGCAGTCCTTGCTGCCTTGCTGAGCCAGTCATTTCGAGCTGATGCATGCTGCTGGGAACCACCACGCTTCAGCCCAGAAGTAGCCAGAGGAATTTCTATACATCGTTTATAGCTCCATTTATTATGAGCTCTAAGGCAGCTGAGGACTGAAAACTCAGCAAAATGGAAACAAATTATATTCTCACTAATCCCGCAAAAATGAAGGATGAAGATCATTGTGACCTGGGGGCAAGGAGCAATACTGGCTCCCAAATCCTTTTGGCTGCCAGCTTTTCCAGCGTGTGTACAGCACCCAGTCCACAGCACCACCTCGACTGGAAAGAAGAAGAGCAGCCCTGACTGGATCTTGGAAGAGGAGTGCTGCCGTGTGGCCCTGGGTTCAAATTTCACCCAAATTAAGGGGCAAATGGAAGCCGATCTGCTGCAGCTTGCTGCACTCACAGTGTCTGAGATGTCCTCACTACCAGAGGATGCTCTTGCTCTAAGCTATCTCAGGCTCTGCCACGTGTATCTTAACTGTTTTACTGCACCAGGACGAGCTAAGCAAACAGGAGAGTGAAAATCACCCTTACTTAAAATAAACATGGAGGAAAAAATGAGAAGTGAAGAAAGCCGAGGCCACGCTCATGGTCATTAAGAGACAAAGCTCCACTCACAGAGCACGTCCAAAGTGCTCTTGCCTGCTGGCAGCGTGTCAGAGCAGACACTTGTAAAACTATTTGTTTTTCTGCAAGTTTGTACGCTCCATGTGAGGTCTGGGGAGGAGGCTGGGCTCTGCTGCGCTCAGCGTAACGCTGCCGAGACCCGCACGCCCGAGTGGATGCTGCTGCTGGGATGCTGCACACGGGTCTCCCCCTCCCCTCCCCGCTTGTTACTGTTAAATCCTGAATTTATATGATCCGAGACCACTCCATTGTGTTTACTTCTCATAAACCATCAGGCGCCAGAATGCAGCTTCTCGGATCATGCAGTGAAGCCACTTTCAAGAATTATTGTAGCATGTGGGAGGCAAATGTTTAAAATCTCTCAAAGGAATGATTCAGACTAAAAACCTCCTTTGCCATATACTTAGGAATTCACTTCTACAAAGTACATTTCCCTTTATGAACAACCGAGAAATCAAACGACCCAAGTTATTGCCTCAGATCAACCATTCCTTCTCCTTGCAAAACACCCACATAGAATCAAGGACATCAGTTAAATAAACACCTACTTATACAATACCTGCACATGTGCCTGTCTATTTCGTTGATAGTATAAATAGTTTCAAATAAAGCTGCTTCCTTCTGCTCTCGTTGCTTTGGCTCCTTTCTTTTTTTTGCATGATTACAGGAATATATGCAAAGCTACAGCCAACAGATGATTTCACTTGTAGCAGCTATATGTGTAAGATGCCCAGGGTGCTCTTTAAGAGACAGCAAAATCTGCTCTGGGGCAAACAGCATCGAAGATCAGGACCCAGCTGCTGGGCTCTGCAGCAGAAGATGCTCCTCACCGCATGAACAGAAGAAAGGTGTAAACGGTGAGTGGGAGGCAGAAAGAATTACTGTTCTTATTTTATAGACTGGAAACTGTGGGATGGGGACAGTCCAAGGGGACAGTCAATTTCTCCAGCAGAGTTCTTGATTGAAACCTCTTGGGTTTCTTGGGATTCAGCCCAAGGCACAACAAAACCACCCCATTTCCCACGTTGCACCCTCTCATTTCCCACCTCTTCACTCAATGCTTTATTCTCTACCTGCTGCTCCTCTGCTTCCATCTGCAGGTTCCTCTCTCCACCTCAAAACTCAACCTCTTGGGGCCCCTCATCCATTACAGGATCCCGATGGTCAGTATGGAAGCTGCTGTTCAATAATTCCTTCTTCATCAACACACCAGCTTGGCTTCACTGCATGGTCAGCGGAGAGCAAATGTGTTTTTTATGTGCATTCCCATGGCTAATGTGGGAGTTAAGGGTTACATGCAAATTCTGGCTTCCTGCTCGTTGCAATTTGGAAGCCGAGCTAACTGATACAGCAGCCATTTTCATTGCAGGAAGGAGAGCTATGTAAATCAGCTGAGCCCATTTATTTGCCTACAACCAACACAATCCAGACTAGCTTTCTGAAAAGACAGTCAGTTGTCTTGCCAATACAGCTGAAAACATCAGAGAGAATTACTGCTGTAGCCAAGGGGTAGACATCAAAGTCCACTCCAAGGGTTACAAAGAGACCAAAGCTGGAGTTCATCTGTGGGAAAAGTCATTCATGATTATGCAAAAATTGTCACCAGATTTTAAAACTGGTCTGCAAAAGAAGCCAGACCATTGACCCTGTGGATCCAGCTGCAAGGCTATGAACATCTTCTGCTTTCACAGAAATTATTGGAAATCAACACTGCTTAATTAGCACCTCACTGGACTGGCCTTTGCTTTGTGTTCCTGTTTGTTTGGATCAAAATCAACATTTCTTTCCAGGCATTTTGGGAGAGATTGAGCACTAAAGCTGTTTGGTTTGCATGGTTCAGTTTTGGAGATGTGATAAAAATGGGATGGAAGAGAAAAACTTTGCCATGTCATTGCTACTGGCTCCTAGATGTTTGATTAAATCCTTGTGCAAATCTGGTGATTCCTGTGGCTGTTAGCACCAAATCCAGCTTTTGAGGGAGTGGTGCCTTTGTACCATTAGGTACATCAGGTGTCCTAAGGACATGTGTCCTAAGGATACAAATAGCCTTCCTTGACTTACCAGGATTATCACAGATTTCTTGTCATGAATGGTCAGTGCTGTACTCAGAGTACAGATGAAATATCACAGCAAAACAAATCAGAAACAAACAAACAAAACAAGCAAGCAAAGAAAGAAAGAAAAAAACAGATTTTAAAAGAGGGAAAGGAATGTGTGCTTACGTACTGCAAGCCTCTGAGTTGGAATATCCAGAAAGAAAAAAAATACAAAACCCTGACTTTAAGAGAATTGCAGATGTTTTTAAGCCAGAGTGAACAACTGTGGCTTCCAGGCCAGCTTAGCAATCGAATTGATCATCTGCGTATTTTTTAATAACGTCTATGGAATGAAAGCATACAATTTCGTACATGGATAGACTATAGTTTAAGGGACAAAGGTTGAGTACTGACTTATAAATCATAGTTTTGGGACATGTGCTATGTAACAAAGTGCTCTGAACCAGTCTGGTTCATAACAAACATTCATGCAATTCTGCATAACATCTGTAAGCATGTCAAATTGATTTGAACATATGAAATGGCACAAAAAACATAACTAGCCTCATAGAATTAAAATAAATTACTGTTTTCCTTAGCAAATATGAATGTTTTGAAAGAGCCTGACAGTAGATTATGAAGAACAAACTTCCATACGCGTGTTATGGCTGTGGATTTGTTTTCTTTTCCACAAAAGCTGATGCTCAGAGTCTGCAGGGTGTTGGCAGCCTCTGTGTTACAAACAACACATTTTGTTTTTTGTCCAGGAAGGCTTTTCACTCTGGGTAAACTCATCTTCCCCATCCAGCGGTCACGCAGACAGGCAGATGTCCTCAGGTTAAGGATGTGCTTGAGCACTGCCACAGCCACCTCTGGATGTTGGCACCTCCTTGTCTGGTTCCCTGTAATGTGGTCATGGGTTTTCCATTTGATGTTTCCTAATTCCTCATGAAGTCATAGAAAGAAGGTTTCAACAGAAATCAAGTGACTTGGTTTTGTGGAGACCAGTTAATCCCCATCATTCCCTCCTCAATCTATCTCCTACTCACACGCTCTCTGAATTTTTCTCCCACCCCCAATGAAAGGATTTCCATCTCCATTCCCCCAGACCTGCTGGACTCCATGATCGGATATTATTATTCCTGGTACAAACCACAGAAAAGCAATCAGCACTTCTAGGATCATGCCTACACTATTTTTAATCTCAGTCCTGCCCCCCTCTGTACAGTGTCTCACCTTTTCTTTACATGTCCTCTTATTCTTTCTACCACTGGAAAATCTTTTACTACTTGTTTTAATTACCTTTGCAAGACTAATTCTCCATGGAGTCTGACAATCCTTACTTCATCTGAAGCTTCCTGATCTTTGAATGTGAATTCCTCTTTAGAAAAGTTTTTTTTTTCTTCTTTATTTTCTTTCTCCATGGGAAATTAAAGCAATAATTACAATTCCTGGTTGTCTAATAACTTTACGGGGCCCTCTTTTCATACCCAGTGGCTCCACCAGCACTATCATCCCTTTTACCCTCCTTGTCTCCTAAAAACTTTGACCCTCTTTTATCATACCTATTGAAGTAAGACAGTAGCCCAGCATTACACGCAGAGCTAACCCCACAGCTTTACTTTTTACCACTTACTGTCTCAGATTGCTATGGGCCCTCCAACAACTCTATTTCTAATGCTCTTTGCATTACTGTGAGAATGTTTCCATAGCATCTCAGTGCTCACAGCCAATTTCCAAGCTGCATCAGACACATCCCTTTACCCCCTGAATCATCTGACAGCAATTTTCTTCCAAACAAGTGCTTTCTCCCTCCTTCCCATCCATCATCCTCCCTCCTGTGGTATTTATGTACCCTGCATTTATCCTTTTTCACCTGCTTTCATTTCCCCCTGTGTTTTCCTGCCAGGAGTGGAGATGATGAGTACTTCCCTAACTCCTCACCACATGTCCCAGCGAGAGGCTCCTACCATTGCTGACAGCTTTACAGCCAGCTGAGCAGTCAATGCAGCAACAACCCCCTTGTCTCTGCCACAGCCTCCTCAAGGTCCAGCATCTCACTCAGCATCACTGCTCATTGACCTGAAATACACCACTAGGTCTTCCCCACTCCCTTAGGAATCAGAGAAATGCTGCTAGTGATCACCTGTGCCCATAAAGTGCCTCTTCTGGGGCTCATTGCAGTCCCTTTTTGTCTGCTAAAGGCACTGATAAATGATGAATGGTCTGGGCATCAGAGGGATTTTGCCTCCTTGCAATTACCTAACTAACAGAACCTAAGAATACAACATTTTCTGGCGAAGACACAACCTGTGTAGGGCAGTGATAACACTTAATATTTCAATCCACTGTCTGAAGAAAAAATAGATTGAAAAGATACAGCATTTCAGGATAACCTGAAACAAAGCACTCAGTTTATCTCGCTTCCTTTTATCAAAGCAAATGACTATTGAACCAAGAGCTACTGCAGTTGATTTCTGGGGCTTATTTAGAAATTGCTCTGGCAATTCTCAAGATTAAAATGTTATTTCAAGACTCAAAATGGAAATACATCATTTTGAAAATAATGAAAGAAAGCAGCTACAGTTTGCCAAAATTGTTTCAATTTTTTTTAGCAATGACTAATTAAGTTTACAGAACATCTCTCCTCCTCCATGCTGGTTCCTCACCTAAAGATCCAACAATTACATTTCTGAAAGAATGCACATAATGCTATTTGTCCATAGTATTTTCTTTGTCTTAATTCCCAATATCCACTTCTTGGAGAATTTCTACCCCAGAATCTCATATGAAGAAGCTCTCAAAAAATGTCTGACTTGTTTTACACATGTACAAAATGGCACTGCAGCTATTACACCCCATCTACTCCACTCCTATTCCAGAGCTTCTGTGGTCTGCAAGAACCATTCTCCCAGTGATGCACAGGAACAGTAAATCAAGGCTTTCTTTGATGAGCTTGGTCTAAAATAACACAACTATTGCATTCAGCAACAATTCAGAAAAGTTCAGCACCTGTTTAGGTCTATTCTATTTCACAACAGCACTTAAGCATCCACATCATCTAAACAAATATTTATATCCCACTGAATACAACAGGACATACACACGAGTGCATTAGTAGTCTCAAATCAACATAATTTTCTGCACCAGGGCTACACAGGGAAAGATTTAAAAACTACGTTCCCTGACAAAAAAAAAAAAAAAAAAAAAAAAGTTCTTATGGCAAACTCCAGTCTCCACCACTGTCCCATTGCATGCTGCTGGAGGAGTAAGCAGCAAAGGAGATTTCCTAAAATAGTAGCCCTGAATCAGTCATTTTAGCTGTCACAGATGGATGAAATTAGGAGGGAGAGTTGATGCTCAATTCTGCCAAGGTATGCAATTGGAAAGTTCATCTCTTCCATAAATTCTTTATATATTCAGTCATGACAAATGCCCATTAGGCTTTTGATTTCTTTACAAGTTATTTTGATGCCCTGAACTAAAGAAACTATGCATCTTGTTACCAGAGTCTCACCTAACTCCTGAAGCAGAGGTGAATTCTGCTCTCACTTACCCCAGGGAAAGCTTCAACACCTTGGCTATCAGTAAAGCTGATTTAAATGCACAGATGATAGGACGTGGCCTCAGAAGGTTCAGACAGAACAACAGGAGGCTTTTCTGAAGCTGCAAGTTGAAAGTATAAATAAGACTAAGCCAGAGGGCTGCAGTCTGGCTGTCAATCAGGGCAGTGTGACCTTGCTGAAGCCAAGGGATTTGCATGAACAGAGTTCATCTGACGTGCGCTGCCTGATGCTGAATTCAGCTGCAGCCCCAGCAGACAAACCCTCCTCAGCCCCCTGAGGAAGGGGGCCTGGCCTGAGGACTCGGGTGCCAAAAGTTTCTGCTCTTTCCACATCCCACCTTCCTACAGCACTGCTTTTCTTCCTCTTCCTCCTCCCTTCTCACCTGGTGCTATAAGCTTAAAAACCCCTGGTCCTGCTGGGATCCTGGAGTTGGAGCCAGCCTGGAATGACTCCAACAGTCCTGTGCTGGACTGTCAGATTTGAGTCATGCACAGACGCAGGGGAAAAAACCCTCCTGGGGTCATTTCACGGCTTCCTCAGAAAAACACCACACCAGCTATAAACATACCACCGTAGAGACACCTGACTTTACAACTGGTTTGTGCTATTACTGATCTCTGGGACCTGTGAAGGAGGGGCCAGGGATGGTGAAGACACAGGCACCTAAAAATGCCGTGATTTTTATTTATTTATTTTTTTGGCTCTCTTCCTTTTCTACAGGGTGATTTTCCTTTCCTTTTTGACCTCTTGTTAAATGACCATGGCAGGTACCTTCCTCTGTCATTTCTCAGCAGCTGCCTTTTGCCACATGATGCCCCATTGTGCTGTCAGTGCATTTTCACTAGGATTTAACATTTCAGCTGATGCCGAAGGTCACCCTCTCTGACTGATGTATGCTCTAAACCTCTTCCTTACCTGCTGCTAATGAATTGTTTTTGCAGCTATTTGCCTAGGACTGGGTACCCGTGTTCATTCATGCACTTTCAGGTTTCAAACTGTTAAACTCCTACATCTTTATTGTCACCCTTCGTTATTCCATGGTGCTGTACTTCTCTAATTTGGGAAATTGTTGATCAACCTCTATTTTTTGGTGGTTTGTAAAGAGTGATATTTAGCTCCAGAATGTCATGAACAAGCCTTGTTTTGGAGATTAGACTGAACTGAGTATAGCCTGCAACAGAAGAGTCAATACAGCAACATAACAGGCAAGTACCCAGCTGAGATCTATATGGGCTAAAGAGATGGTAACCAGTACAGGGATGCAAGGATTTTTCACCCCATTAATATACTAAATTTTTCTACAGCTTCTGCGGCAAACTTTAAAGCAGTATTTGGTGACAATGTTATTGTGAACTTCTCTTCATGTACTCTGAACTGTTGTAGGGAACTATCAAATCCTTTCTACATAATAATAAAAATTGCTGGGCTTGACTGAAATGTCTTCGCCAGCGCCAGTGATGTCTTGTTCAGTCTGAGGAATCTGGGATGGATCCCAGAGCCGGTTATCAGAGAAAAATGGTCCCTCTCACCACTCTGCTCAGTGCACTCCAACCATTCCGGGTGCTATAATAGCACTGACTTTTAAAATGTGTGACTGTTTTTTCATTTTCAACAGAGAAAATGTTCTTTGTTACCAAGCACTGACACAGCTCAGTGCTAAAGTCTGGGTAATTCACATTTGCATCCATTTTTGACTGCCAAAGGATGGCACAGGGAATGCACATCGCTAAAATCCATACGTTTCTAAAAGCTGGAAGAGAGGAAAAAGCAGATGATGTACTCAAATCTAGCATTACCCTAACATCTAAATCAAAGAAAGAAGGATTACTACAGGCTGAATTTTTATTCTATGACTCTTTTTCATAACAAAACAAGAATTAAAAAAGAGCAGTGCCATGACTTTCTCCCAGAAGGCGGCCCAGGAGGTGTGCGGGCTGGGCCCACCACGCCATGCGTGCTCTGCTCCGCTTAGGCTGGAGCCGTGCTACCGGCCCCACTTTGCTCTTTACAGGAGACACAAAACACACGGACAGCCGTTGCCATAGCTACCCCTTTACGTCCTCGTGTCAAGTTTCCCCGAGCACAGAAATATTATTTATAAGGTGGCTTAGGTGTGCTTTGCGCCTGGCAGTTAAAAATGGCAGGTCCCATCCCAGGGGAGCTCGCGGCCCGAATTAGACATAACACAGCGAGAGGGCACGATAAACACGGCACGGGGAGAAGAGGGTCGGGGAGGGACAGCGAGCTGCCGCGCGTGCACCCTGTCAGGGCTTTATTCTCCACATTAAACCACATTACAGCTCTGCATCCCTCTGCAGTTTTACTGCAGTGTCCTGGCGGCCAGCTGTGACTGCCCAGCCATGGCAGGGCCCGACCCGTGGCCTCCCCAGGCAAGGCCACAGCCTCCATCCCGGAGCTGAGCTGAGTCCTCCCCACGCTCTGCTAGGGCGCAGTGGTGCACAGGCACCGACCAACCTTGGTGCTGGCCTGGGGAGCAGGTTTAGAAACCTAAAACTTAAGTAGACCAAGTTACTGCAGCCTTCCCTTCCTCCCACAAGCTGTAAAAGCGTTACTAGGGGTGGGCCAGATTGCCAGCGCCAGAGAACAGAAAGTGCCTCCACCTGCCGGCTTGTCGACAGCCACCATGGGGCATCCCAAGCCCTTCCATCTTGCCCAGCAAGGCGAGGTTCACCAAGATGTGGCTTGTGCTTGCTTCATGCTGTCTGTGTGTATGCTGACCTGGTGAGAGGACCTCCAAAACCTGCAGATTAGAAGGCACCACCCTCCAGCTCTGTCTGGAGGAGGTCACCTCTACACCCACGCCTCCTGCTGACTGCTGGTCATGCCCCAGTGCCCAGGTTTGGAAGACAAGTCTCAGCTGCAGCAGGGTGTTGGCATGGCCCTTCCCAGAGGCACCAGAGCTACAGCATGCTTCACAGTCCATTTGAAATCAGCCATCCCAAGTAACCTTCAGAGTCTATTTTCTCCACCTCTCAGCCCTCCAGGAAACCCTCTTCTCTCCAGAAATCTGACATTTCTTCATCCCAGCTTGTTTTCCAGGTCAGCAGCCTCATTCCCCAGCACTCCCAGTCATTGAGCATGGGTGTTTTCAATGCTGTCACTGTCTCTGTGCCTTTGCCATCCTGCTGAGTGCTCCTGCTCCATGGGTGGCTGGAGGCAGAGCTCCTGGAGATGACTCCTTTGACAGCAGCTCCATGCTTGCTCAGAGGATGCTTCACCACTGCTGTCTGTACCTGCCATGTGTCCCAAAGCCATCCCAAGCACACATATTGCCAGCCTCAGAAATCAGCAGGATGGGAATGATTCAAGGGACAGATAGAAGTAAGCTGTGCAGCTAAATTCAAAGTTTGGGCAGTCCAGTGGCATTTTGAAAAGGATTGGGATGGCACCAGGCAAAAATGTTATTTGGCCCTAAATTAACTAGATGTAACACTGGATCCTGGGCAAACCTTGTTGTGTTGGGACATCTGACTCTGTCCTGCTGCAGACAGGTATTAGGAAAAGGGACACTTTTCCTCCATAATGAACAAAAACCCTATGAGTGCCTGCACCCAAGCACCGCCCAGTGCCAAAGCTGCATTTCAGCCACAGACAGAAAGCCCAGTGCAGGCTGCTGGCTGAGGTGAGGATGGTTTCTGCCTTGCTGCAGCTCAGCAGCACCAGATTTCTCCCATGCACGAGGAGGGACAGCACTCACAACTATTTGGCTGTTTCTGATATTTTACACTGAAAATATGTTGCTATGGAGAGCGTGGGGCAGGAATGTGCAGCCACTACAACGCATTCTGGCAGAAGCAGCCCACAGCTTCGGCTGATATTTGCAGGCCCTCTGCTGCCATCCCCATCAAGGCTGAAAATAGACCTAGCACTCAAATGAAGCATCCGTAATCCTTCATTTCTTCCCATTCCTCCCTGAGGCACAGAGACTTTTCACAAAAAAAAAAAAAAACATACCGAGCATCCCACGTGCACCCTGACATCACATCGCCGGTTTCTAATTCCTCACTGCGCACGTGCCTTGAAAAGGAAATTCCTCCAGCTCCATTTTAATTCCGTGTCCTATTTGTGTCTGGAAAGCAAGTCCCCCTCCTGAGTCACCCCCTGCCAGTAATCACAGGTGCTGCTCAGTCCTCATCACCTTCAGCCACAACATAAAGCCCATTCCTTGTGCTTGCCCACCTTGTTGCCCTGCTGGCTCCACTGCATCTGATCTCCCTCATTTAAACCTGACCTTAGCAAAGGTCACTCAGCTGCAGGAAGCAATCTGCAAATACACATTTGGCACAGGAGAAACCTCTTTGCACTACTAAGTCTCAGCCTTTGCAGTTTCCAAAATGCTTGGGCCAGATCCTGAATGATGCTGAACATTTCTGCTCTCCCTGACTTGATGAGACTTGAGAGAGCTCAGCAGAAGCAGCGCAGACCTGAGTCCCCAGCACCATGAATGAAGAACAACTTCGGGGTTTTTCTTTCCTGTGAATTTTTAAATATCTGATATCCTGTTTGTTTTCTTTCTCATATTCTGAGGGACTGATAAATCCTCAACCACACCATAAACGGCCAGCCATCAGCCCTTGATTTCTAAAAATGTATTTGTATTAAGCTAAGAAATTATTTACAGAGGCCATAAACATCCTCCCAACATCTGGCAGCTGGGAGAGACTTGGAACTCACAAATTTACTTACATTGTAAACCACTTTCTAATAAATAAATAAGCTCTTAATATCTCACCCACAAGAAGAGGCACATGGTGTACAGCACTATATTTGGGGTCCTTCAGAGGTGAAGGATTCAGCAGATGAATTTCTCTGAGGATCTTTCTTTAGACAGTGCATGCTTATGCCCAAATGAATCGTGAGCTGAAAATCTTTATTTTGACATCAGCTTCAGATTCTCACATTGGTTTGGATGCTGGGAAAGGGGTTGCTTGGTTCGTGTTTTGCCTGAACCAGTGCCAAATTCTGATCAAAGGGGCAGAAGAGAGCACTTAAAAAAAAAAAAAAAAAAAAAAAAAAAAAAGCCAAGTAAATGCGTGCTGATCCTTTAGTAGTCATCCTCATGGGATGGACTGCTGAGCTTATGAGCTGGCTGCTGGGGTGAGAATGCCATCAGCTGCCATGCCAGGAATGAGCTGTGGTCGCTAGGGCCCACGAGGGGTGGTGAGAGCATTTAAGGTGATGCAGATGCAGTTTTCAACTTCTGTAAAATCCAGCTCAGTGCCCATGAGGATAAGTGGCTGGCTCAAAGCAACCCTGGAGTAAAACCAATGTTGCCAGATCAAGCCTGATCCAAAATTTATGCTTTGGAAAAAAATAACAATAGCCTTGTACAAAATCTGAGGCAAAGGTGGACTGTTTCCACATCCTTCACTTATATAAAAATAAAAAATAAACTCTCCCTTAATTTTAACCTTTGCTGGTTCACAGCAAAGTTTAACTAGCAAACAGGAAGAAAAATGTTCCACTCTTCCTCCCTGCTGCAGACATGGAAGACAGGAAGGAATTAATCAATTATTAAAGTCAGTTTTGTTTTAATCGTGTGAAATTATACTCACGGACAGCTAGAGACCTGAATGAAGAATTGTTAAAATAGGAGCCCCAGTGTAACCAGGTGCTACTGTATCATAGGTGCTCTGTGGCCAAGCTTCCTATGAGGGTTTTCACAATTTATCTACAATTAGAAATACCTTTGGAGATCTTTGACTAATTGCAGAGGAAAATAATAATAATAAAACTCCCTCTCCTATCCCCTGCATTCCCTATCTGCCCCACTGGGAAAGATGAAACTGGATCCAAATTCCCCCTTCACCGTTGAGTCCCCCACCATGGGCACTTGGCACCTTCTCTGTAGGTAGCACGGCCAACCCCAAGCACAGACCTGATTCTCTCTGAGGGGTTGGGGCAGAAGGATGTGGGTGGTGAAGGTGCTGGTTGTGACCCCAGCTGGCAATAAAAACATAACCAGAAGCAAAATAGCCTCTCCAATGCCCTCGGTTGCTGTGAGTCGTCTCCCCCATGTGTCCCCTGTGCGGTCAGTGCAGAAGCTCTGCAGAAACATTTCTCAAACACAGTGAGCTATGTCCTGCTACATATTTTTGTATAGCTAGTATTTTCCATCCAGCAAGGGACTATTCCAGTAAAATTAGGCAGAATCTCTCTGTTTTCTTAAGTAAGATAAATGAAAGGCAAATACTCGCTGTTGTTCTTCAACAGAAAAGCATGTGATTTTGCATGTAGTTACCGAAATCCTTGAGGCAGCACAGACTGCTTGCTGTTGATCAGACAGATCTGGGGTGGGGTTGAATGAAAAAGCAGCTCTGTGCTTTCAGGAGTAATGGTCTAAATTCACCCCTGTTGTAACACTGCTCCACTCACCCCAAACACGAATTCAGCCCTACAGTTTTGAAAGCGTGCATGGACGGCATGAATAAATCTCATCACCAAGACTTTCCTACCACTCCTGCTGAATATCCATTCCTATTAGTCAATGTCAGGCCCTGGGCAACATGAAAAATTGCAGAAATCCATCCTGGCTGTCACTGGAAATCAAAGGTCAGTCTCAAAAACCAAAAGGCTCCTTTGAGCTTTGGAAGGCATTCATATTTCCAGAGTACAAAGTGCAATTGTCAAAGCTCTGCACGTTCATGTGAAACAGGAAGGAAAAATCAGACCCCGACACCAGTACGGGACAATGGGACCCCGGGGAAGCACTGGAGGAATGGAGCTTTTCCTGGGAAGCTGTTTGTCAAAATGTTAAAATACGATCTATTTACACAATAGATTGGAAAGTGCTGACAGCCAACACCATGTTAGAGGACAGGATTTCAGATTAGAAACACTGGCCTGGTTAAATTGTGAGTGTGTCCTAAACTAATTTATGGATTCTCCAAACAGAGCAAAAATGCTATTCTCTGTCCTGACCTGTTTTGGTGGGGTTGCCACCTCTGTTTTCACCATTAAGATTCCCTCCCCTCCACACCCACGTCCATCTGCCTCCTCCTGCTCCCCTTCTCCCACCTCTTGCTCTTCGTGCTGCCAGCCCTGCCCAAAGCTTCCCCACCACCACTCTCCCACCACATCTGCAGCCCCCAGTTGTCACTGCAGCTGTGAACAGGCCGTGCTGTAATGAGCTCGAGAACAAGACAGAAAGTCAGGCTCCTTAGCTTCTATTCCCATCCCGTCTGCTCCACAGAGGGATGCCATTTCATCCCTGTGACCCATGACTTGAGTCCTCCTCTTGTGAGCAGCTCATGATGCTCTGAATGTCCCCAGCAGGTCTGCGGGGAGGTAGGTCCCAGGGCCTGCGATTACAGGTCCAGTGCTGCCTTGTTAAATGTCAAAACTTCTTAGGTGTTAAAAGGGAGAAAAGGCCCTTTTAAGTGTTTCTTTGGTGAGCAGATGGCCAGCAGCTGAACTTCTCTTGTAAATCTGTGCAGTTTTAAGTGGGAAACACAGCCCAAGAGACTTTAAATAAATCTGTTGTACGCTGGCGTGAGAGAAGTATACAATCCCTCCTGTCCTTGCTGTTACCACCACGCGGTTCAGCAGCCTTCTGTGTGGCTGAGCCTTCCCTGTCAGTTGCAGAAGGCTTTCTGCTGTGCTCCTAATCCTTGGAGGACACCTGGGATCAGGTCTCCCTTCCCAGCCCTCTGCTTTGGTCATATTTGTCACCTCCATCCAGTATCTAAGGAAAATCATCAGAGACTTCATGTCTGATGACTCAGTTTTTCAGATCTGAGTCTCTGCTTTTGGTCTGCACACACAGAGGTATCTCCTGAGAGAAGCACAAAGCACAGCTTGGCCAGAGCACTGGCTTAAATACATTTCAGATCAGTTAAGATGATGCTGACAGACAGAAAGGAGACGCTTGGGCTTCTGTTTACTCATCTGCTACCACAATCAGAGGAAGGAACTCTATCTTTGGTTTCGTTGTGTATCATGCCATAATCTCCTTTCAGGCTTCACATGCAATAAGATGGGGTAGTATTTCCAAATTGCCGTGTCCATGCTTCAACCCACATAGAAAAATGCAGAAACATTTCAGGATACTTGGAGCATTGCTTTCAGAATACCCTAATAAAAGCATATCTGAGGAAATTGTCCTGGTAACAAGGACAAAGAAGAAAGCTCTTTTGTATCTGTCAAGACTGTTAGTTTGGGTATGAGAGTCTCCTAAATTTAGCTTGAAATTCAGCTCTGCTCCATAAAGCAGTCAGCATCTCCTCTGTGCTGGAGACCGAGCACGGAGGAGCAAACCCTGAATAACCGTTGTGGGAACAAGCCAATACAAAGTAGCTCTGCATTCTGTAATTCCACTAAAATAACTGAACACATCAAGAAGTATTCTGGTTTTCAAGGGAATTGCCACACTTTCCCCTACACAGAAGCTGCATCCTGGGCTTGTTGTGCAATGCAGAGAAGCGCAGGGCCAGAGGAACACTCCCATGACAACAGAAACAACAACAAATTTACTCTTCTCCTTCACTCAGATCTGTCAAGTACTGTGAACACATAACCTGTAGGAGCTAAATACATTCCTTTGCAGTTTTACTCAACTTTCAGTACGTGTAACTCTTATTTTTCAGAAGGATGCCTCTGAGCAGCTGAGAGACGCTTCAAGCTGCAGCCCTTCTTCCCAGATGCAGTGCCCAGGTGGACAGCTTGATCTCACTGCTCCCCTACGCTTTTCAACAATTTCTCCCTGCTGTCTGCATGTGATCTGCAGTCCTAAGTGAATTTCCCTTTTCTGCGAGACACATTCTGTTATTTCAGTATAGCACTGTCTAGACAACTGAAAAAGTGCGAACAATTTAATGGATTACTCTCCCCCTGCTTTTCATGAAAACGTTGAAAGTCTGGAAGATTTCTGGTCCCTGTGCAGTCTGTTTTGTTTTCTGTCGTTTGGTTGTATGATTATTGGGGGGGGGGGGGGGGGGGAGGAGGGAGGGTTGTTGGTTTTTTATACCCAGAGCTGTAAGCAGTTATAAAGAGAAGCTCAAAAAAAATGTTATTATTTCCATTTAGTGAGAAGGCTGTCCCACCATCAAGTTTTCTACAAGATTCAGTAATTTATCTTTATTCAGACAGTTCTGTGAATAAAATGGTTACTGTCCTAGCAGATAGAAAGCAGACACCATCCTGCCTCCCCTTGTAAAGCAACCGACACTCCTTGGGAACAAGCAGCCATGGTTATTAAACACAAGAGAACAGTCCCCTTCACCCCTCTGAATTCCATCCAGCCTCATCATTTCCTAAAAACCAAGAAAAAAGATGACACTGCAAAATGTCTTACATAAATTTTCCTGTCCCAGGAGCCTCCACAGCCAATCCAAAGGGTCAAAGTACTTAAAGAAACCAGATTCTTTTGGGATTTCCAGCTCCCACTTCCAGATCTCAGTGATTAAACTGAAGGCTGCCAGCATCACCCTTGACCCGTTCCCACCTCTGCAGCAAGCCTGTTGGGGTGACTGACCCTTTCTCGGGAGCTCTCCAACGTTTTCCGGAGAACTGTGGATAGGGAAAAACCCATCAGCAGCAACAGCATGGCAAAAACTGTAATCTATTCCATTTCTATTATTTTTTTCTCTTGTTTTTGAAGAACATAAATTTTCTAACTTTTTCCCAGTGCAAACTGGACAATGCAAGTAAAACTTCTCCACATCTGCATGAAGATGAGACAGAGGAGGAAACCCATGTGCATCACCAGGCCTTGAAGCCACTGGCAAAACAGTGTCTGAAACCTGGCTCAGTGCTGGCCAGGGACCTGGCCAGGGCCCTTCACCTCAGCAGGGGCCATCCCAAGAAACATTTACAGTGATCATTTACACAGAACTTCTCCCTGTTTCTACCAGAAATGAAGAGCTGCTGAAAAAAAGATTTTTGGTACCTCTGGACATTCCCAGTTAAGCTCATCAGCTCCCACACTGCACTTAGCTTGTATGTTATCCAAACGAGTGCAGCAGGGCCTAATCCTGACGAATAGCTGGGCAGCTATTAAAATTGTTTGCCTTCATCAACAAAATGGAAATGTGAGGGCTTGACGCTTGAGCTAGCATTTAAAATGGGCCCAGGTAATCAAAACACCAGATCAGAGAGTGCTGGGGGCTGTGGAGGAGCTGAAACTCATTTCAACTGCACACTTCTAGTTTATTACAGTAAACAATTCCCACCAACAATAAATGAAACTAGCCCCAGCTCCTTGTGGAGACCGGGTGTACCTGATCACACAGGTCCACACCAGCTGCTTAACTCTTTCTGGCCAGCAGTGCTTCTTGTGCAAGCCAATACTGTCTGTCAGACTTTCAGTCATGTCACCTTGGGATGCCTCTTGAGAAGGGCCACATCACTGGTCATCTCTTGCTGAAGATACCTGAGATGCCAGCATCCTAGATACTGACTTCTCTCTGTCCAGGCAGCAAACACCCAGCACAAATTTAGAGCAACAAACAGCATGAAAACAACTCTGGTACCTGGAGGGGCCTTGGGTCCTGCATGCTGCTCTCATCCCCATCCCCAGCTGCTCTGGCACCTGGGCGGGTGGGGATAGGCCTATGATGATGGCACCTGTGACAACACAAAGCATAAGGATGGGCGGAGGGAAGGTGGCAGAACTGTGTGGCTGCCCCACAGAGCTGCTCCCCGAGCACGCCGTGTGGGGCCGGCCGTGGGACGAGCAGCTTGGGCAAGCCAAGCGGGTGCCTGAGCCATGCGCCTCTGTGTGTTCCTGCCCAGAAACACCCTGCCAGGAAAAACAGGCCTAAAGCACGCCAGCTGATGAATGCCTCATGAGGAACGAAAACACAGCCCGGGCATTTCAAGTAAGTAAACTGGACATTGGTGTGCGTAGAGGCAGGCTTGCTGCATGAGGAAAGCTGAGCCCAACTGGGCTGGTTTCCTGAGCGGGCTGAGAGTAAGCTAAACCAGACTCCTTTCCAAGCCACATCCCTACAAGGAAGCCTGCATTAAAAAAAGAAAAGGGAAGAAGAAACCGTATTCTGAGCTTAACCAATGCTGTGCACGCTTCACCAATTATACATAGTCTGAAAAATGCAGTAGTGGGCTAAACCAGGCCGCAGAGGCGGAAGACCAGCGGTGCTCCTTTGTGGCAGCCCCGGGTAGCTGTGGAGGGGACACGCATGGTAGCTGCCACCAAAACCGAATGGGGAAAACCTTGCTTCTATAATCGCATCCATGTAAAATGATTTGGTAACAAGTCCAGCACGTGATAACAGTCCAGCTTTCACACGTTCAATAAAAAATAACAGCCATGTTAAATGCCCAGAACACCTACATTTCAGACAACCTGTTGTTGTGTGTGTGATACGAGGAAAGCAGCAGTGCTGCAGGGGTCCAGACCACAGGTAATTCAGGTGTTAACTGAGAGCAAAGGGATAACTGCCTTATGCAGCCAAGTCACTGCAGGTAGAACTGTCAACACTTGCAGAGATCTGATATATTTTGGCTCATGGCATGTGAGCTGTGACTCAGATTTCACTTCGGAATGAAAGATGATGCAAAGATGCATTAAATACCTCTGTTTCACCTTATTTAACCTTCATCTGGCTGCATCAGGCCAGCTAAGGGTGCCCAAGAGAAACAAAAGCAGAGCACTGTGTGGGACTCTAAGGGATACATTAGGAAATCTGAGGGCTCACAGCATAATCCATCAGGCTGCAGGGCATCAGTACATGTGTTTTGGTACCCTGTGCCAGTTTTGGGGGTGAAGCTCCTCTCCTTCCAGGTATGAGTGGCATGCGACACACCACACCTTAGGGAGAGCTCCCAAAATCGCAGACTCACCCTCAAAAGCCACAGGCCAGATGTAAAGAGGAGAAGAGGACTTTTCCCTGCCCAAGGCAGCCCCACACCACAGCCCCTCATGGGTTGGGCATGCTGTAGTTGCTGGGAGCATGCAGCAGGAGCCAAGCGTGAGCCTCACGTTCAATGAGACCTGACACATCCCACCAAGCTCTGCAGGCAAAGAAAGCGCCTTGGACCACCAAGCCAGAGACAGCCTCATCTGTGCCCAGCCCCAGCACACTGGGGGCACGTGGGATTCAGTGTTTGGATCATCTCACAGCAGGCTGGCAGGGACCCAGCAGCGCAAGCATCATCCCATTTGCACGAGCACGGCACTGGCTTGCCGTGCACTTTTACCCTTCGCATGGGGGCAGGCTGCGTGCACAGGGACATTCTTCACTTGTCACCCCCAGGCTTAGGCTGTTTCTGTCTTCGCTGTTACCCAAAGGTGAGGAGGAGTTGAAAAACATTACACTGACAGCGCTGGAGGAGTTGCGGATGTAGGGCTTTCCGCTACGCGCCAAGCAAGCCCACTGGAATGGTTTGGACGCGATAGGTAAACAGTGTCGGGCTCGCTCAGCAGGGAGACATTTGTATTTAGATGTTATAGATAAGTGGTGCATATTTGAGACATCTGAAAGTTATTATTCCAGGCAGTTTCTAAACAGAGAATCGCAGTTGCGTAGCCCCTTAACTCCGAGCTGACAGGCAGGATAATGATTTAAATTATTGTTAAACATAGGCTCTGTTTTAAGTGGATGGAATTCAACAGCATGGTAGGTTTGGGGGAAGAGGGGTGTATTGCAAAACACAACATTTCCAGTTGCTGCAATGCTGAGCCACGGGAGCTTCTCTGCCAACACCAAGCATCACTTTTCACACTAAGAAAATGGCGTGAAGATCCTCAAAAGGCAACACCATCCAGCTATCTTCTGGATCATTACTGCTCCCTCTAATTGCAATGACTTTGATTAAGAAAAATGACATTTTTAAAGCAAAACAAAAAAAAACAAAAACCAAAAAACTTTCACAGGCTGTGATACAGAGTTCAGCAGTGAACTGTAATCATTTTTTATAATGCTTTTGAATTACAAGCGATTTATGCTTCCTTGAGCTTAATAAGGTTCTGTTTATTATGCTATCACTTTTTTTAATGAAGAGTATACTGATTTGCTCTTCATTAGAAGCACAATTACTGTATTGTATTAAATCAGAGTATAACATTTGTTTCATCCATAAAGAGTTGTTTTCCAACATTTTAATGCATTGCTGATATCTCAGCCCCACACTCCTCCCATACACCATCCAAGCTGTGAGCCAGCCCAGCAGACGCTGCAACCAGGGCAGGCTTTTTGCCCCTACCATGTGCTGCTTTCTGCCACACCAAAGGTTAAGTGTGACAGTTAAGTGTGACACTGGCTCTGTATTGCAGCCCATATGCCGGCAAAGGTCCAGCAAAAACAAACTGGTCTCTTATGTGGGAAGGAGAAAGAGAAGAAAGAATTAATTTCTTGCTTATTCAGCATCTGCTTGTCTCTCTGTGTCACAAGCGTGCTCCCAGGCAGTATCTCCAACCACTGCATTCTCATTTCCCAAGTGGGTAATTCACAATAATGCAGGCCAGAGGGTCTCATCTCTGCCTGTAGCCTAAAGACGCAATTGGGCCTTAAAAAAGCAATCGCACCTTGTCACTTAAGGGAAATTATATGGATGATTAATAATAGATGAGCCTCGGAAAGGCCACCCTTTCTGCACATACCAGCATCTTATTCTAATTATCCTCATCAATAATGCCCAGAATTGTTTGGAAATTTTAGGGGAAATTGAGTTCACTCGGCTAAGTGTTAATAACTGCTGTGCCTTTGACACATGAGGGGACCAGTAATTCAGAGGAGTGGAAACCCACAGTCCCCTGCAAGGAAGAAAAGCATCATTGCCACTCTGCAGCAAGCAGACACATCCATGGTTTGTCCCAGGAAGGTTAGAAATCTGAACCTGAACTAGGAGCTGAATCCCTTACCACTAAAATTAAGGATGGTTTTTTGTCCCTTACTGTTAATATTAGTTATCAATCTGATATACTTACACCAGAGTGTAAAGGCTGAGGAATCTGTTGCTTGGTTGCTGAACAATTAAATCCTAAAACGCATTCTTCCCTCATGAAAATAATGATCCTGACTTTGTGCATTTTTCTCACCTCTTTTAATGTGGGAAAACAAAACAAAACAGAACAATAACTAGAGCTTGGTAGGAAACAGGCAAAACACCCAACTGGGTATTAAAGCTACTACTACCCCCTTTGAAGAACCCAAGAGAATCACAAAAGGGAACTGCAGCGATCAATGGAGAACATGGAAACAATTCCTCAATCCTCAAGCTGGGCATTGACTTTGTGCCTTGACAAACCCATGTGGCGTGCTCAGGGGTTTCGCCTCCTGTAAGCAGGGAGAAGCAAGGCCTGCCCCTTCCTACTGCCCTTTGGCTGCTGCTCAATGGTCAGCAAGCACCAGGAGAGCTACAAAGGCAAGTGGAAGCAGGATTTCCTTGCGTTTGCCTCCAGAGGCAGCGGCTCTGTGCAGGGAAAGGGAAGTCTCACACCTCCAAACACCTCCTGGCCAAAGCACAGCCCGATGTGGAGCAGACTGACAGCAGCCTACACTGCCAGTGGGCAGCCAACATGGTCCTGGACTCAAGGCTTAATATTTGAGAGGCACGCATGCATTGGAGAGAATAAATTATAAAAATCCCAACAATAAAGACAGTATTTCCCATATATTTTCTGTTCTGGCCTACTTTTGGTAACTCCAGATAAGCTACTCATTTAAGGAGCTGAACCCAAAAGGATTCAAAACCAATCTGAGGAGTTTTAGCACAGCACATTTCAGCAGATGATCCCAGCATGATACAGCTGCTTTGAAAACCCATCATTACTAAATTTGCATGTCCTTGCAAGAGCTGATAAAGACATGCTTCCTTCCCAGTTGTGACCCAAGATTTCTAGGTCTCCAGAGAAATAAATCCTACTAGTTTCTGTATTCATCATCATGCTGGAGAGCAAGCGTGGACACAGCTACCTGATGGTGGGAAGCTGCAACACTAAAACTGGTCTGCGATATTTATTTTTCTTACCTTGTTTTCCACCTGTGACATTAAATAACAAGACAACAGGCAGATCTCAGAACAAAATTGCAGCACCCTTGATGGCTTGGCTCTGCAGGAGTCAGAAAAAAAGGATATTAAATACGGAGACAGGCTTGCAATCAGCCTTTCTGAGGAAATAATAACCTGGGAAATTCTGACTCATGCTGATTTGTGATCAAGGACTGTGACTGAGATACCAAAAAAAGGAATTGAATCAGATTTTCATGGCTGTGTCAGAATGAATTAATTCTCATCATATAACTGGAAAAGATTTAACATCGTTGAAGGATTTTTAGAATGACAGCAGGATATGGAGGCTGTGGCAAAGAAGAAAACATGATTACTGGGCTGGAGAGACTGACAGCGAGCAAAGATAAAAAGAAACTACATATACCATAAAATAATAGCTTGGTCAAGTAGCTGCCAACAGGAACATCCTCGGGAGGGGATGGTGGTTGTGAGCATCTGGCACTGGTGGCTGCAAATATGTCTCAGACAATGCTTATGCCTGAATAGTGGAAGTTTTCAGGGGTGAAGAAGTTGTCTTCCTGGGACAATTTGAGAAGCTGCTGTCATTCACCACTGTTTTTCGTCCTTCTGTTAAAGCCAGGCAGAGACTGCTGCCACGGTTTGTCCAGTGGTGTCGTTTACCCTCATGCCAGTTTCAAAGTTGGGCCAGGATTTTTCATCCTTGCTTCTGTGGTTGCCACAAAACTTTTAGAGTTAACCCAGTATCAGCTAAGCTCACTCTGAATCTATGTCAAATCAGGCTATTTGAACTCCAAACACTTGCCTGTAGAAATGATGAAGGTAGGCATAACTGGTTCTTTCTAAAGCCATGCTTGCAATTGATTTGCATTAATTTTCCACTGTTCCCATTTGTAACTAAACCCTCTGCAGAAAAGCACTGAACTCAGTACACATATCTTAGAGGTTTTTGTTGTTGTTTTCTCCTCGACTGATTGCTGTAGAGATGCTACTAAGTAGAAGATTAGACTAAAGTGCAGCTTGATAGACGGGAGTTCATCCGGCAGCAAATTCCACAGACAAAGCCGGAGGAGTGTGAAATCCCCATTGCAAACTATTGACCAACAAAAGATTCTACTCTCTCCTCACAGAGCCTACTCACCTTCATCTAAATCACCCCCTTGATAGATCTGTCAATGTTCACTAGCAGAAGACTTCTATAATAAATTAACTAGATGATAAAGAGTGTTTTTGCACAAAGAGGAATAGGTGCTATCAAGAGCAGAACAGAAAGCCACCAATCTAATTTGGGATGTAAGAGACATCTGACTCAGATATTTCCCCATGGGTTGTTTTAATCCTGTCTCTTAATGATTCCTTTTATAGGGAGTGTGTCAGTAGTATGTACTTGACTCGATAAAAGAGCTGACTTATCTGCAAGGAACATGCCGGGCATCCAAAGTGGCCCATGCAAAGTGGCTGAAACACTCCTAACACCCCAGAGCAAATAGCATCAAATATGCTGTCGAGGAAAAGGAGAAAAGAAGAAAAAAAAAAAAAAAAAAGAAAAAAAAAAGCCTTTGGGTTATAATTGCCATCACAAAGTCAAAGCAAGGCAGTGATTTACACATGTAACTTCACACTAGTAAGGAAACCAAGCAAGGCAGGGATGGTATCCTGATCATGGAGCTGTTTTTCCCTTCCCTGCCAATATATCCTGATCCTGCTTTGCCAAGCCTGCTCTTCCGTCCTTGCTTTCAGCCAGCAGTTCACCCGTTTCCATGCTTTTATCTTCTTGCCCTCCTCCTGCTTCTGGACCCTGTGTAAACCTCCCTGCACAGAAGCTATCCATGTTTTCCAAGAACAGCAAGCACTGCTGGGAGGCAGCCTCTCCACCTCTTCTCAGGCTGCTGCAGTACATCCAACCTCCCCCACTCATGCTCACCTCTCTCCTCCTGAAAGAGTCTTTACTTCTCAGGCCAGAAAAACCATTAAGCACAGAGCCTGATCCTGGTATAACCATTGATTACTGATTAACCACAGATCACTGGTTTTAACCTAGCAAACCCTGCACAGAACCCAGTAACAAGCAGATGGCGAAGAAAAAGATCCAGCAGGGCTCTTAAGCACATAGCTATCTTTAGGAATGTGAATTAACAGACTTACTCAAGCATATACTTAATTTCTGGCACGCCGGACACAGGCACATATGTGTAAAAGGTGGGGAAGTATTTAACGCTCCTGTTGAATTCAGGTCCTGCAGCCTATGCAGTCTTCTGAGCAAATGAGAAGGGGTTGGGAACTGCACACATTTAAAACCTGCTATTTTACTTCCCTCTTGAATTTCTCCTCCATCAGCTTTCATCCATTAGCCTGCCAACACAGAGCACTCTGCCTCACCATTTGATTGTTATTTAGGCTCTTTGGAGCTCATCCGTTTCACATGGAGCATTTATCCTTTCAGTCACACATTCAAAACTGAAGCACTAGAAATTATAATACGAATAGTTATAATAGTGATTGTGGCCTATGAACAAATTATTTATGTATTTCTCTTGAGTAAGCCAATTAGGCTGAGCTGAAAATGCCAGTCCCTGCAGCTCCACAGTGAAATTCTCCATCAGTTCAGTTTTCCTTCCAACTGTTTCTAGCACTGACCTTCAACATGAGGCCAATTTCCTTCCACCTGGCCAAGCGGTGTTACAGTCAAGACCTACAGCCTCTACCATGTTGGGAATGGAGCGATAAAAAAGTGTTTTGACAAATGCAGCACCAAGGCTCATCTCAGGCAGGAGCACACTCCAGTATACGTAGCCATTGAATAAGATCTAGTTAGAACCAACCAGGCCACAAACAGGAACAGAAAGCAACAGGACCGGCATTCTTGTCAAAAAGATGCTTTCACTCAAACCATGCTGGGATAACAGAGCGGTCTGCCGATGCCTGCGGAAGGCTCAGGAGGATGATGGTTGCTGCCTACAAATGCTGAGGAGATCAAAGAAAAACAACCAGGTAAACGCCACTGCAGAATGAGGAGGAAATGTAAGAGTCTATAGGAATACATTGATCAAATCATCATCAGAATCCCAGATCAGGTAAGCTGAGATCATGGTGCTGAGGTCCTCCAGACCAGGGTATGCAGAGAAAAGCAGGACACTCTGCATTAAAGATTTCAGGGGCTTCAGTTCTCTCCATGCAAGATGCACAGTGTTTATTGGCATGGTACCAGCATGGCAATAGGATTACTGGATTCTAAAGGCTTTTTCCCTAGAGCGGTCTTTATCCTCTTAAAAGAAGATAGAGCAATTAAACATTTTTTTTTTTTCCCTGAAGAGAATTAATTGTCTGTGAAGGGTCACACCAGTGGCCAGATGCATCACAAGAGATTTTCATCTTCTTAAACTCACCAGCAACAGCCAGTGGTACAAGACCACTTATCAGACTTAACTCTAGCTACAGACTAAAAAATTACATTTCCAAGTAAGTTTAATTTCAAATTCTAATAGGAGCAGATGGAATGGGAATTGCTTTTGAAATATTTCAGTAAAGCCCTTTAAGATCAAAGTGACATTGATGAATCAGAATCAAAACCTGTAAGTGACTGGACATACTGTTCTAGCCTATGTGTACGGAAATGCTTTTTATAAGTTTTGCATCATTCTGCCAACACCCTGCTATAATACCCATGGCAGTACAAGGAAGCACTTACCTAGCACATCTTAGTATAAGAGATGTTATTTTCATTAAAAATATATATATATAATAGTACCAGAAGAACATATTATGATAATGTAATAAAAATAGCATGGTAGAAGACTACAAGGTGCAGGACAAAGGAGCCCAGTGTCTCTCTGAGAAAAGCACCTTGCAAGATCACCTGCAGCCTAGGCAGAACTAATGTAACTTCTGCATTGAAATTGGAAGTAAATTTAATGCAGGTAGAGAATCTTAGAGAACAGCTTGACATGACTAAACATGGAAGGCAGAAGAAAATATCACCTGTTCTTGCAAAATTTTCTTTCCAAGAGGATGTGGAGAGCTGGAGATACTGTTCCTTTCCAGAGACAGGACACTGGATTCAGTGGACCTTCAGTGACACAGCATGTGTCCCACGCTAAAGCAAGGAGTAGGAACAAGACCACAGCAAGCTCCAGACACGAGTGGTACGAAACCAGGACCAGCTCAGCCCCAGGCTCTGTCTGTTTGCACAGAGCGAAGGAGACTTGCGGTGAAGAACACACACGCTTGGGGCAGCACAGGGATCTGTTCTCCATGCTCATTCCCAGACCTTCCAGCCCCAGAGCACTGGCACTGCCTACCCTGGAAGCACCACTGAAAATTTCACTGTTAAGAAAGTCTTTCATTCAACTCAACACATCTTTCATCTAGACAACTCCAAAACTTGCACTGTATTGTTTGTACAGAGACGGTTACATGAATTGCATTTCATACACGAGGAAAGGGTCACATCCAGCTGCTGAACAGAGAGGCTCTTTTTGATTCATATGTATGAAATCCTAACTAATTTCTTTGGAATAAGTGAACAAATGGGTCATTCTAGCCCATCTAGCCTTATTGGCGTGATGATTTAATGTGAACTTGGTGTCTAAGGCCAGTTACTTGCAATGAGTATCAGGCACACTTAACAGATAACTTTTAGGGGGAAGAAAGCACCATAATTTAGCGATGGTTACTTTGAGAGGGCGGTTTACTGAGTTTAACGCTGTGGCACCAGGCACTGTGTACTCAGCTGTGCATTGCTGCATCAGCCCTTTGGTGCTGAAAGGGCAGCTTGCTGCTCAACGCTTCCTCCTGCCATCAGGACAGTTTGCCCTTGACATGAGGATGCAGAACCAAGTTGTTAATGAAAGAGCTGGGTCTCCACAAGCAGATGACACCCCTTGCACTTTTGCCATCTTTCAGACACCCGTGAACAGTTACACTCGCACAGACCCCTGGAGGCTCTTTTCTCCTGACAAGGGTACTTAGAAGGAGAAGCCCTGGCTTGAATCAGCACAAGTTTCCCCAGTCCAAAACTCCTTTGTTTTCTTTGGGACAGGCCAGGAAAGGTCTGGAGGAGCTTCTGTTGCTTGGTGTTTGGCCAAAGAGAAGTGATGAATAAGTAAAAACCAGAGGCGAGGTTCTGCTCACAGCGTAAAACCGGAGCAACTCCACAAAGCGGCTGCAAGCTGGTAAAACTGGTCAAAATGGCTGGTAACACATTGCAGATCAGATTAAGGGTAAGGAGTTCCAGACTGAGCCCAACAACAGCTCTGCTTAAGCAGCCTGGGAAAACAAATGGAAACTTTGGAGTATAATGCAAGCTCATTTTTAGCTCTGTTGCTGATACCGATGGAAAAGCAGATTTAATTTTATTAAAGGTGTCAAACTTTTTTTTAATAACTCAGACACCTAGAGGGATAATAAAATCACATCCTCTGTACGGTGAATTGCATGTTCAGCAGCTGTGATACCAATTAGATACTGAAATGATGAAGTACTTTCTCATGCCAGTGGAGACATACAGTACAGAGCCAGTGTTTAGTTTTATCATATAAGCAATGTTTAGCCATCATCTGTCATACAGACTTAGGGGAAAGGGCCTCCTCAGCTGGAACAGCTGGAATTGCAAGATTAGCTCAATAAATTGTTTTTCTTCTACCAGATCATCTATCAGTTTATATACATTACTCACCTCTAGCTTCAACTGCCTTCACTGGAGAAAACACACACTTTCTGTCAAGCTCTAGCTTTATGAACAAAGAGGAGTTCGCCTTCAGCTTTCAAAGACAGGGTTTGTGAGGTTTAAACTATTTTACTGAGTATTTTTGAGGAAAGTATTCAGAAAGATGCAAAGATTAATTCCCTGTGTTAGTACGTTCTCTCTACCTTTCTTTTTAAAGACTCCTCTCACTTCCACAATTACAATAGAAACCACATCAGACAAACTAAGGGAAATGCAATTATACGCCATGTAAGTAACAATTAGGAGAATGCTTTTTTTTTTTTTTTTTTTTAATGTTGTTTTAACCTAATGGTTTAAATCAAAATACTAAAACCTCTGCTAATGTAAGTAATTCTTTGAAATCTTTCCCAGGAGTACACACTGCTCCATTCGCAGCGTATTCTTATTCTCTAAGGCCCTGCCTATTCTGGAAACTTCTACAACGAATAAGAGCTGTGTAATAAATTCTGCATATATTCAATTATTCCAGTAGTTTATACCTCTAGTGGACGTAAAATAAGGTCAAAGCACTTTTAATTGGAATCACTGTTTCCAGACTACAGCTTCCATACTTCTGCTAAAAAATAACAACACTTAGCAAAGCCAAGATGAACTTCTCATTGAAAACCAGAATATTTACCTCCTTAAAGCAACAGCCAAATCAATCATGAAAACAGATATTTAATGTGAAGATATCTTTTAAAAAAAAAAAAAAAAAAAAAAAAAAAGAAAAGAAAAGAAAAAAGAAAAGAAAAAGAAAAAAACACTCAAGAGCTTATCTTTGCAGTGTCATTATCTAACTACAGCACCCACATACCCATGGTGTAAACACCACTTAAAATTGTCAGTTTTCCCTGCGCTTTTATGGGTACAATGGAAAATATTATTATATAGCCTTTCTTGCCTGTGTTAGGAACAATATTTCAGCATAGCAGAACTAAAGGAACTTGACAAAGCACAGAATTTATTTTCCACTGATCCTGCTGTCTTGTTACAGTCTTCATTTTTCTCAGTCTGGACAGTAATAGCCAGGCTAATCCCTCTCCCATTTATTTCTACCCAGGTTCAATTGCAGTTTCTCCTGACACCAATGTGAATACAATTTCTGGTGGTGTACATATCACCAATAGACTTTTATATGCCAGATTTTGTCCTTTCTGTTCCCATTTAGTAACGTTTTAGCTCCCTGACCAGTCCCGCTAAGGAAGAGGCAGTTTGGGCCAAAGCAACAGGTACACCCTTGAGCAACAGCGATAAGACAGATGTAATTCACCACTTCATCGAGACCCAGGCAAGTCCAACGCACTGACCCCTCGGAGGCCGTGTTTGCCTTGGCGCCTGGCTGTCCCAGCTCGCTCAGAGGTTGCTGTCCAAGCGCAGAGCCTGAGCTCCCCGGGGCTGCCAAGGCACGTGGCAGGAGCGCGGCGCGCAGGGGCCATGTCACGCGGGACCCTGGGGAGATGCCAGCGCAGGCTGATGTGCCCAAATTCTCTGCTGTTTACCATCAAAAGTGAAGAGAAGGAAAAAAAAAAGTCGCTGCCATGATGAACTCGGGCTTGTTTGGAAGGGCTGTCCCCAGCAGCCTCATTGTTGTAAGCAAGACAGACGGACCTGGAGGACAGAGAAACCTCCAGATACCTTTGGGTTAGCCGTAACTTTTGGTACCTATCGCTTCTGGAAAAAATATATCCCTCCAGAGATGCCAAGGCAAAGAAGGGATTGATTAAAACGGCAAGAGATGAGTTATTTATTAAGCTGTTTTCACATTTTTAGCAATGTTAGAGAGCTTCCTGCAGCTGCCATAGAGACAACAGCTACAGACAATAAAACTTTATGAGCAATTTAAATTCTCTCTCCCCTTAGGAGATGCGGAAAAACAATGACAACTGACTGTTTGCAGGTTGCATATATCTTGCCTTCATTAAGTAGGACTCTGTTTAAACACATATTATTCTTTTCCATCAGATTGTCACAGACTTCCACAGAGAGGGTAAATAGTTTATAGCTTCCACTTTCAACAATGCACTGTAAAAATACACTGCAGTCAGATTTGATTATCCAATTTCATTTAGTGCGAGCCACTCTCAGCACATCAGCGTGCTTATTTGCATGTTTCAGAATAGCAACAGAAATGGATTACCATGGGCAATGGAAAATAAGTTTTTGCACATGGAAAATAAAATAGTAATAACCACATTGTAAAATTACAGATGCATGTGATAAATCAGTTTTAGCCTCAGTCTTATACCATTCACACCTGAAATTTGTGCATAAATCCACCTCATTTGAGACTTATTTAATGTTTCTTCTAAAGGTGCCCTGGAGCTCAAGATTCAATTTACCTAAGAACTGACATGGGTAAAGAAAGAAAAACATGTTCCCTTCCTTCCCTACAAAATGTGCAATTTCCTTGTCAACTGTGCACTAGCTTGAGTCTCAAGATGGGTAAATTTTCATGCATGATTGGTTCACATTTTGACTTTTGTCACTTTGCAAGCACAAAGTGATAAGAAGCTAGGAAGGAAATATGGAGAAAGAAAAGATCTCTTAAATATCTAACGTAATATACAGCACTGTCAGTTAATTCTAACAGAATCTGTATACATATTTGTGATTGACATATATATTTATACTCTGTCTACTTCAGAAGAATTTAATATATGTACTTTTTAAATTTTCCTGGTTTGCAAGGTCTTGCTAGACTACCACTTATTTTATATTTACAAGAGGTGGTGAAGCTTTGCTTTCAACAGGTGCCTTTCAGTGTGCCAACCTAAACAAAATTACCTGTGATTTTCCAAGTCGTAGCTAGTAAAGACCAAGAGGACTTTGAAATACTGCCTGAATGAAAATACAGATGGATGAGAGAAAAGAGTGAACAAAAAAATAAACAGGAAAGGTGTTTGTTTGCTGACCATACTGGTAACAAATGGTATGAAGAGGAAAGCCAATAAGTTATTCCTCATGTTACAACACATAAATATGGGAGAAGTAGGGCATGTACTGAAATTAAAATTTCTTTGCAGTCCTGTTTCTTTATTTTCAGAGCACATCTGTTGTGCTTTGAAAGAAGAGACACTGCTTGGACTAGATGATCTCTGCAGGTGCCTTCCAATCTCAACTGTTCTGTGGTCCTGCACCACAATGTCAATGAAATGGGGTAATTTTCAAAAAGTCAGAACATAGTGGGTAAAGCTGAAACTCTTCACTAAGAGGTACAGAAAAATGCTGAAAACACATCTTAATAACCTGTGCATCACTGAGGAAAGTTGCTATCTTTGTTGTCCTGCACTGAATCCATAGAAAGAACACATGAACATTTCTTAGCCTATGCCAGGCTTACTAGCCAAGTTCTGGGAAGAAGCAGGCTAATGTGAGACAACACCATTAGGTTCCCATGAGCTGCCATCCTTCTTCCAAGGCTCTGAAGACCCCAGGAGTTAACAGTTGGCCCCTTCCTTGTCTTTTTTAATGCTTTATTATAGCAGTGAGGCAGCAGACTGCTTATATCCCATTTTTCTCGGACTCTTTTTAAAGTGTGAATGAGCATGTGTGTATGTTGGAGTGATAACATAAGGCTAAGGCACATTTCTAGTAAATATTACTTTAAATTATCCTGGAATGTAAAAGTGCACTTGTGCAAAACTAGCTGCCCAAAAAGGGAAGCAAAGCTGTAAACCAGCCTGCCTGCAAGCTGGGCATGTCGGCAGGAGAGTGTCACTGTATAAGGGTATGTTTACAGGTCACTTCAGCCTGCATCTATGCACCCTATAGCACTGAACCTCCATGCACTTGACTGCAACCACCTCTCCTATGTGGGCACTTACATTGTGGCAAGAAAACAGCCGAGACCTTGTGGTTATAGGAGCACCAGCTTCCTGGATGAATTTAAGACATTTCTTCCGTAAAATGTGGGTAGAGGTGAGCAAAACAAGGAGTAGCCTCCCACGTGACTGACCACATGGTGAACTTCATCACCAAAGCCACCTTCAAAGTAGATTTAAGCTGGTCTCTCATTTAAGACTTGTTCCAGCAGTGATAGCCAAGACATGGCCCAAACTCAGTTCCTTGATCTCCCTTTGGCTGAAATTCAGTGAACCATGCAAGCCATTTTTACCTGTTTCAGAACAAAAATCAAGCAGGCAAAGAAGCTGTTTAAAGGACTCTGCTTCTGAACCTACAGTGGGGGCATTCAGACCCAGGGACACCTGTGATAGTCACATATATTTATGCATTGACTGCAGCAATTAAGTGTGTAATTAGCAGTAGGGAAGAAGCTGTGGGTAAAGCCATAAGCACAACAAAACCGAACATTAAGATACAAAACAGCTGCTTCTTTCATCCACTGCCACAATTTAGTGATGCTGAATGCTGTGCAATACCTGTGAAGCTGATAGGGAGGTGAAGAAGGACTGAAAGCGGCAGCACAACAAGGCTGATGGCATCCTTAAAGTGGATGCTGCTGTTGTATACCTCCAGCAAAGAGGTTACCTCTCACAGCCTTCTGTCCCCTTTTTCCCAGGTTTGCCTGTATTAAATCTGTAATACAAGAGCAATCTCACTGGACTTGGTCATTGCCATGCTTTACCGCATCCCTAATTTCGGCTGGCACTATTATTGTAATGCAGATAAGAAAAACAAAGTTTTGGAATTTGACTTTTGGGGACATAAATGAGTTTCCCTGCAGAGTGGGATCTTGCAGTGACTGCTACACATCTTTCTCCGGGACAAGTCTGATTTTGGAAGTGAAGTTACGTATTGGGAGTGGGGAGGGAATATTTCTGCAATAAACAGAAAGACAACCACCACAAATGGTAAAGCTTTTGGTCAGATTCCTGGGTGAAGCACACATAAAATCAAGTGGAGGCAGTGCAGAGGTGCAATGTGACACTGCAACCCTACAGTCTTTAGGAAAATAATGAGGCTCAAGAACAAGGAACACATCAAGGGGGACAGGAGGCAATAAATCATTGAACTGGAATCTGAAATGCTGGGCTGTTCTGTTCAACGTACCACTCCAGCATCTCCAGCCTCCATCACATGCCCTGCATGCCATAATGGTCTGAATTTGACCATATGTTTGTAGCTAAGCTATGAAATTCATTTGTCAAGTCCCAGGAGTTTTTGGCAAGTTGTCCCATACTATATGTGTGGTCTACTACACTAACACATGCATGCAAAGCTTTACAGTGGGTATGTCTGTATGATCCAGAGGCAACGGAGCTGATGATTTCAGTGCTCTGATTTTTAGTGCTCTGTAACAATGAATGGAGATAGAGAGGACTCAAGCCTAAGATGTTTCAGCACAGTTGCTAGGACTAAAGCCTGCTGAAGGCTGCTGGAACATGCTATAAATATGTATCTGAGCTCCACGCCAACTGTGTAAACTCAGAAGCTGCTTGCTTCATTCAGAGAGTTTATACCCACCAGAGCTGCAGTGAGAGTTCAGAGCCTGTTAAAATAGAGGCAAAACAGTGGCTGGCAAGAGTCACATTTTCCTTGTGAAAAGGGATGTGGAAGATGCTAGGACAATGCAGGGGTGGATGACAGATAGGAAATCATTTCTCGGGTGTTTTGAAAGGAAACACATAATCCAGAGTTATGGGCCCTCATTAATCAGGCAGAGGAGTCCTGAGGTGCCAAATCTCGCAAGAGCAGCCCAGAGAACTTTGAGTCATTCATTCGTAAGCTCTTCCTAACTGAATCCTTAATGTGACATTTGCCCAAATTCTAGATCCCAGTTCAAATATCACCTTCTTGGCCTAAGAATGGTTGCCTAGTGGCTCTGACTCAAGCTGATTCACAACAGAAGATAAATCTTTCTACTCCTAAAAGAAAGCAAAAAGCTGTCGAGAAATCCCTACATTCCTCTGCCTTGTGCAATCTGGGGCCAGTAGTTTTTGCAACAAGATGACAGTCCCATTTCTTCATGTCCTGAACCAACATGCCTCTTAGAGGCTGTGTAGGTTGCTATGGGCAGCCCTGCCACCGTATTTCTTAGTACCAGTGCAGAAAGGATGCAGAACTGCCAAAATAAGGCTTCATTAAAGTCCAATATATATCATAAAGGTGAGAGGGTTTGTTGGTTAAGAGGTTAGCAGGCTGCATGAAAGAGAAACCAGAATCTCCCTCAGCCTAGCAGGATCATCTAATTAACTTCAGCTCACGGTAGATAGCAGCTACCATCTAATATTTTTCTAAAGTCAAAACCACACCTGTGAAGCTGCTGTTACATGGGTGAAATGCTGTGATTTGCCTCCCAGCAACACCACAAAGCCAACTAGGAGACTGCATGCTGACACCTCTGGTCCCCACCAGCCTAGCAGACCATTAAGTTGGGTCCTTGGAGACTCTTTTCAGTTTAAGATGTATAAACTCAAATACCCCAAACCTTGCCAAGACTGCATGCCTGGGGTTACACTGAGTCCTCAGGAGTGCCAACAACCTTTATTTTAGCTGAGGATGGCAGAATGCACAGATACTCAGCACTCCCCATCCTCCAACCCCAATCGCATTTCCAATCCTCTGGCTCCAGAGCATGAATGTAACTAACTCCTCTGTGAAAGTAACCTCCTGGCAATACCAGCCACAGCTTCTCCCAGGTAATCTGGATGATATCCACGTTTTAGATCTGTCCACTAACCCAGCCAGAAAACCGCAATAGCGCCATCCAGGCAGGAATTACCCATAAAACAAAAAATGCTTTTCCCCACTTTGGCACAGGGAAAGCATGTCAGACAAAAAGAAAGTTTTGCAAGGTATGTGCCACACTCCAGAAGATGCTCGGATAGAGCGTAGTTGGCAAAACATCTCTGAGCAGAAATCTACTTACTTACAGATGGCTGCCAGTGATGCACTATTACCATCATTTCCCCCCTCCCTGTGGTGAGGTATCTATGTGCTAAGCTTCAAACACCCACTGGGGTGGTGAGATGCTGGAGGGAGAATGGAGATGTCTCCTTGTCACCCCTGGGCACGAGCCCAGCTCATGCAGTACTCACCTAGGAGCTGCACCCCGCGGGTCAGCCCGTAGACATCGATCAAGGCCCAGAGGGGTTCTGCCGTCCTCACCCCACTGAAGAACAGCATCGCGGCAGAGTCGTTCACCCGATAGAAAACCCGTCCTTTCTTGTCCACCCAGAAGGCGATGATGTTCCCCTCGTTGGCAAACTCTTCAGGCAGAGCCTTGGCCCAGAAACCAGTTTGGGAAACCAAATCGGGGCACGCGTACTTCGGCAGGGTGTCAGGGTTAATCCTTGATGGATCCTTAGAAGTAAACCCGATTCGAAGAGCCCCACTCCAGCAACACTGTTTTTTAGTGATCTGCAAAAAACAACAGCAGCAATAACAGCATTTGGCACTCAGACTTCTATTTACACGCTTCAGGCTCCATGCCATCAAATATCAAAGGCCACCGTGCAGATAAACCCACCAGATTTAGGAAACTTTTTACCCAAACATTGCTGCGGATATCTCATCTGCAAGTAGCAATACTGCACACTTAGGATATAATACACATATTTAAAAAAAAATTTGCATCAAATCTATGGGGAGAGATGAAATGTAATTACAGCTGCATGATGACTCACTTCTATTTCGAGGGTAATTCCTTTTGGCCTAAGAAATGTCCTCTTGCAAAATGTGCCAAAAAAATGGCCATAAGAGCTTTTATCTCAGCTGAGGCAGCACCTGCAGCAGCAGAGCTCTTCCCCCTTGGTGTTTGGATGATGGGGTTTCTCAGGACCTGAGGGAAAAGCACTGGCTCCAGAATCACAGTCACCACCATAGGGTTTTCTGGGTTTCCCAGCCAAGCTAAAGACAATCTCACCCTTCTTTAGCTTGTCAGATTGGATGAAATCACAGCTTTACAGCAGAGAACTTGTGTGGGGAAAAGCACAATTTAAAGTATTTAACAATATTTAATAAATAGTTAGGGGACAATGATAGATGTTGTATTATAAGTGATGAAAACCTATTCATTTCAGCCATGAGTGGTGGTTTTCAAGATATGTGGTGCTCCCCTATACCCACCCTCCCTCTCCCCATCATTGTGTGGTTACTTAGTGTGTTTGAAAAGCATGCTAGAAACATTGGCTAATAAATTTTGGGATGCTGCATGAGTCATACCCACCCTTCTGCACCTCAGAGAGCAGAACAAAGGCTCAGAGATGCCTCCAGAGCCATCAACTGCTTCTCACCTGAACTGGGCCCTGAGCTGAAGAGGATGGGCAGGGAATGGGCAGTGGGTCCTAAGCACGTGCAGCACACCAGGAACACCACCCAGGCACAAGATCACCTTCTACCTGCAGAAGGGGGTGATCTCCAGGGTGGCAGTAGGGTCCCCACATGGACATCATGCTCGCAGAGAATTCTCTCTCATATGGTTGCTCGTTATGACCATGCTGGGAACTGCTCCTCTCAAAAGCATACAGCCCATCAGCATCCAGACTATGAAATGAAAACCTAAGAATGCTGAATCCAATCCTTCTGCAGGGCCAGGATAGTCACTGCCTGTCAGTTGATGCATAATTAGCGTGTTTATTTGTGCACTAAACCTGCAGCGCCCAGATAGCCTCAAGCAGTTTCAGTATTTGCTGCAGGACAAGAGCAGAAACAGGAATAGGTACCACAGAGCAGATGTCTCACACAACTTGCTGCCTTACTGTAATTTCTCCTTGTGTCCAAGTGCTGATGGCTCAGGTGATTGGCAACACCAGAGGCTAAGCTGCCCAGGACTGCTGGATTTTGTCCTCAAAAGCCTGGCAGCAGCTCCTCATATACCAGTGTGGGAGCCAGCAGTGCAGGATTTTCACCAAGGGATTCTCTGAGACATTTTCTTTGGATTTCTGAATAGTTCTGTAATAACATTTGTAAATATTGCATTTTTTCTTTCGCATGTTCCTCTCCAAGGCAAATCTGGAACACGTGCCCTTGCGAGCACAACAATCTCACCACAAGGACATTGCTGAAAGCCTACAGATTTCTGCTTTATTAAAGTGTCAGAGAAAACACCTCAGGGCTTCAGGAAAAAAAAGTTACCAGCCGACAGACAGTTTCTCAGTTGAGTGAGTGCTGCTCTTTACCCCTCCTCAACCCAGCCAAGCACCTAAACTGTTTACACAAAACAGCATCAGACACTCAGAGCTGCCCTCTGCCCTGGGAATGACACTCTGGCTTGCAGGACAGGCACCGGGGTGGCACTAGAAAGGACCGAAGCAGATTTGTTCTTTTATATCCCTGGTTGGGCTGGGCTGGGATCACACATGTCCCCAGGGGAAGGGGGGTGGATGGGGGCATGCATGTGCCAAAACAGGGAATATGCACGCACTCCAAGAAGCGGCCAGGATTATTTATTGTAGCAAATTTACTGCAAGCCCTAAAAGCTTTTGGGACTGAGATAAATATGGCCTCATTGTTATTCGTACAATTTACTCTTTCACAGTCTCTTGCCAATACTTTACAGCAATCACAGGCTGCATGAAGTAAATATTCATATGGTAATCTAGGCTGCACATGTTCCATGTATTAATCAGCACCTATAAACAGTTCTCAATACAGTCTGACCACAGGCAAACTAATATCCAAATTAAAATCTTGTATAAAGCCTGCCAAGAATTAGACACAGCTGGACAAAGGATACACAGTTTTGCTAAAAAAGGCAATGGTTAATGATGGACCAGATTCTCTCTTCAGCAGCCACTGCTAGTAGAAAGGCTTGGGAGGTCCCCTGGGTACCAGAAGGGGAGGAAAAGATGCACTCCAAACCCAAACTGCTAAGCTATAGCTGCTTCTACAGACTCAGGCTCCCACTGAAGTGTTGGAAGGGACCCCCACTCCCTAGCAGTACCCTGAATTACATGGAAGAAACCAAACTGGGGCATGCATCTCAGAGGCAGAGAAGGAGGAAATCTTCCTGAACCCCATATGGTTCCAGCAGCTTGATGGGATTCTCAAATCTGCAACGAAATCTCAGAATAAACCTCAATAAACCGAATGAGACCTCCTGACCTCTTTCCCCTAGTTTTCCAAAGGGAGTTTGGATTCTATAAGACCTGAATAACTAAGTTAGTGGCTGGTCTTTAGCTGGTAAGAAACACGAAATGTTTAAGATCCCATATTCCACAGGCACACGTAACAATAAGGCTTATGGACTTATCAGAAAAACAGAGGCATTTTCACATTTCTATCCGTCCCTAGGGTACAAGTTCTGCTGAAGCCTGCTGATCACTCCCAGGAGGCCTTCCCAGTAGATTCAGCAGGAGCCCTGCTCATAAACCCCTCATGCAGAGATGAAACATTTGCATGCATATTCTTCACATATGTTATGCAAACTAAAATCCTAAAATATACAGTAATAAACAACTGAATTTCCTGAGATAGTTACATTGTTTCAGAATGAGAAAGAAATAATCCAGAACCTTTGCCTAAACCACTAAGCCCACTCAAACCTTTGATAGTGTTTTCAAAAAGGAAATGTTGCTTTCATCTCCTCCCAAATCATTTCTTGCAGTTGTTTGTCCAAACTGCTAGCCAACATGGAAGAAATCCTATTAGGCAATGTGAGGGAGTCCTGCTGTGTTTCCAGCCTGAATGGAACCAGTAAGAACTCCACAGGAGACGAAGCAAACCTAGAGGGGGGATTTTCTGCCTATGGGCCTGAGCCTAAAATTGCCCTACATTTTTAAAAGGAAGCATCTCCCTCCTTTCTTGCTCCTTTTCTGGCTATAAGGGAAGAGGCAGAGAAGCCTAGCAAGCGGCCATAGATCCCAGCACATTGGGAGCTCTAGCAATGGACAACAGCAGGATCATTCAGACTAGAGATGGCTAGAGATGCACCAAAGCTACTGCCTCTCAGGATGTCAAATATGTTTGTTTTTTTTCTTGCTGTTTTCCAAGCAATCTCAACTTAATCTGCTATTCCTCATCTAACATCCAGACAAGCTCTCTTGGAGCATGGATTTCCCTTTTCTTCAGTTTCTATAGGGGTCTGTACTAACGGGTCTGAGAACAATGGTGACAAAAGCAGAAAGATTATAGATATTTAAGGCCAAGATCTGACTACTGTGTTTTGTGTGGAGGGGATAAATACCTGCTGTGAGCACCTGGTACACCCCAACAGTCATTCACAGTAGCTACCATACCAATAAGGGAAGGTATCGACCACTCACCTTAAGCCTGACTTGTTCATAAATAATGATGGGCCTGTTGCTGAAGGTAATGGCATTGCAGAAGCTAGATTGGCGTTTTACTGCCTTCTGTGTCGTGTCCATGATGATCTGGGATCCCTTCGTGTGGGGGTGGAAAAGCAGAGGGCTGACTGTCAGAGTCCCACACTGTGGGATGGGAAGGCAGTGCTTCTGCTTGTGGTGGCATCGGTGGGAGGAAGCTGGAAATGAGCCACCTATGGAATCTGAAAGCAGAATGAGGAAAAGTGAGGTTTAAAATCTGCTGTAATAAGTAAAACAAAAAACTATCAATGAAAAAAATTGGGGGGAGGAGGGGAGAGAAGGTTGTAGAGCAAAATGAAAGTCAGTCAAATCCTGTCTCTGTAAACTAATAGAGGTTTCTAGAGCATCTTGAACAACAAAAGACTATTAGGACACCAAAGGTTCCCATCCGGGCAATCTGATGGCACAGAGCCTGACATGGAGAACACAGCTCAGCTCCTGAAATCTGAGGCCATTTTGAGGCCACACATCAGAACACAAGGCAAGAATCAGCTCCAAAACTGGACCAAAGCATGTGTGATGTTTGTGTATCAAAGCTGTCCCACCCAACTTGACCATTTCTCCCACTTCTCCTTTGCAACAGCAGCTCCATCAATCCTTGTGCCCATTTGCCTTTGTGTGCTGTTCTATCCGCTCTCACTAAGTGCCAGCTCAGACACATAAATTCCTAACTCATACCTGAGCGCTGCTCAGTGATAACCCACCTGGACTTCTCCACCCACCTACACTCCTCTCTCCTCCAGCGATGGGAGCCTCAGCTGAGATCCCACTCGTCATGAAGGCACTTACCAGCACACCATGACATGGCAAGGAAAGTGGAGAGGGAGCAAAGTTGTAAAGCAGGGAGGAGCTTATGTCTTTAACCAAGAGAGTCAGTGCACAACTGACATGATCACGACAGCAGCTTTGTTCATGAATGACAGGATTCATGAGTTTTTTTTTCAATAGGGAGCCTGAAGCAGTTCAAGCACAAAACAATCATTATACTGAACAAAAGTCATCTGCTTCCTTTTCCTTGTGTGCACAAACAGAGTGCATTATGCACGTATGTTTGGGAGGAGATGCTCATAGATTTGGAAATAGAGTACCAACAGAGTAATGAATTATTCTATGATAGACTCAGGGATGCAATGAAAGCAATGTGACCTTAAAGCTGTGTCACTTTGCTTGTGCATGACTAAACACTGGTTTAAAACTCTATTCCTCTAATGCACAAACTACATAAACTAATTATATACATTCTTCATGCAAATTAATTGCTGACACTTATGTCTTTATATATCTACTATAAAATAATGCTTACACCTCTAATGTAATTCTTGGGAGGTAGAAATGTAGAGCCTGAACCTTATTCCTCCTAGCTTTTAGGGCAGCCTGTAACTATGTGACATTGCAATGGTTCATCATCACAGCAAGTCTAAATAAGTAACAACAGAACTCAGAATGCTGATTTCTGATGAGAACATTTTGACGCAACTTCAACATCAGCCTCTTCAGCTTTCTGCTCTCATCCTCTTGCTGTTCTGTTTCTCAATGCTATCCCTCCAGAACAGAGCAAAGAGGCCAGACAAGTGGTTTTACCTTGAAAAATTCTCATCAATGCTGTAAGGGAGAGATGAACCAGCTGGAAGTGATTTGATGCTAAAAATTGTGTAGAATATAAGACATCTTCCTGTTTCTCACAAGAGAAGCAAACACCAAATATACATTCAATTCAAGCTAAACTTGCATCCAGACCTGAATTTTGTAGCTCCAACTTTTTGCTAGCAGCCACTTACCAAAACAAACTTGTGAAGCATAAAGGCACAGACATTTTAACTTGTTTGCATATCTCTACTCTAATTTTACTGGATAATTTGGCTGTGATTATAACAACTGCTGCATCTCTCCCTAGGATGTGGCACCCTTCTAAAACATGGTAATGAAGTGACAAAAACTGCTCACAGCTTTCAAAACACGCTCTGATAACAACACTACATATGTCCAGAGCATCTGCTGGAGCTGTGTTATGGAGCCTTAGGGTCCTGTCTGCCCCCACGGGAAAGATGTTAGAGGAATGCTTATTTTTTGTGACAGTCTGGCACTGCTGAGTGAGAATGGGTCAAACTCACCCTAGGCCAATACCTGCAGGAGAAGTGCCCCTGTGCATACGGCTGAAACTCAGGGCAAATACGTCCTATGGGAAGGAAAGAAATCAGTCAGGGAAGGGCATCCTCAGGTGGAAAATGCAAATGGGGAGAAGACCCTTTCCTGCTCCCACATGCTCTCACTCAGCAATGACTCTCACTTGAGGAACAGAGTTGAATAAGAACAGGAAACTATCTTATTTTTTTTTTAAAAAAAAGTCTTTATTTAAAACCAAAATATTTGGGTTTTACTTTCACTTAACAAATGTTTGGAGAAGTTACAAAGCAATGGACCAAATAGGATAGATGCCTTTGCTCAGTTCTTCAGGACAGTATGCCCACTCCAAAAGGAGGATACACCATGCAAGTTCAGATGGATGGTAACACAAACACCAAAGACTGGACTTAAGAAAGGAAAGGGACACTTCTGAAACACAATATGGTGATACATCAGTGTCCTTGCTTGGCCAGCTAAAAATAAATCATCTGCTGAAAGTTTTTTTCAAACTGAGCTTGACCTGGACTCCAGTCTTCTCCCATTCACTTATTTAAATTACTACACATTTCAACATCCTTAGCTTTTGCTGCTAGGAATATTGGTACAACACATCTGAGGCCTTTGCAGTAGATTTCAACTTATTGTTTTTCTTCATCTTCATAGAAAAGAATTGAGTGAAGCTCACAAACCTGGAGTCTCAGCTGGCAAAACAGGCAAAAGTCCTTCTGGCATCAGAGAAATCATGTGAGATTCCATTAGCTGGAAACCTAATCCTCCTCCTCCACAGCCTGACTTATCAGTCACTTACAAAGGAGAAGTGAAGTAATAGCTTCTAATAAAGTTTGCAAACAAACAAGAAGGCTCGAATCCAAAAGCATGTTCAAGGGCACCACAGGTTTCCCATGCAACAGCACAGCTGTAAAATAGCCAGGCAAAAAAAATTCCTCCTGACAAGTGGGACTTGTAACAACGTACCATGATCATGCAAACAGCTGGTATCTTGTGACAACAGTCACAAGAGTCAAGGCATGTCTGAAAAAAAGCCCCAGTGTCAAAGTGCTGCAAATCTAGAGAAGCCCCATGGGTCCCCATACAGGTTTCCAGGTTTCACATTGTGGGTCACAGAGATCAGCATCTGCTCACTCTCATGGTTTTAAAGATTGGATAGGCTTTAATTTTCAATTCATGCTCAACAACAGATGCTGGTTGTACCATTTCCTTCAGTACTGGAAACCACAACATGAAGCACTCCAAGCTGTTCTGCCTTCAGATGCCTAAATGCATCCTTTCTGGAGCCCAGGCTGTTTGAGAAAGCGGAATATTGCCCCACAAGTGGCACGCTTCTCCCTTCATGTGTGCTAACTGTCCCTGGGCTCAAGAATCTCAAGGCCTGAGCAAAATCCACAAGCCTTATAAAAGGCAGCACTGGGGCACTGGATGTTCTCAGATTAGAAAATGCATCCCAAAGCCTGTTAGGGGTTTTCACTAGAAGCATTCATGCTTTGCAAAAATGAGACAGTCTTAAAGGCTTGGATTTCTTAAATGCTGCAAAAAAAAAAAATGACTGGAGTTCATTTTTAACAAATACGTCTTTTCCAGTTGAAAAAAAATCTTGACAGGCACATATCAGAACATTGTCAAAACTCATTTCAGAGTGGAAACTAACTGCAAGGTATTTAAGATTAACTTATTTAAGCGTGTAATATGATTGGCACTCAGAACTGAGCGAAAGAGAAAAGACAACTTGAAACCAGAGCCCTGGGACTGACTTGAAATACAAGTGGGAATGACAAATCCCCATGTACCTGGTAAAGAGGAAAAGAGAGGCATAAGGGTTGGTGACAGAGGCATGCCTGTCCTGCAGGCCAGTGAGAGTAAGAAGAGTGGACAGGGCAAAACACCACACCAAAAATCATAGAATTCTTTAGATTGGAAAAGACTTAAAGATCATCAAGTCCAATCATCAACCTGACCTACCAAGTCCCGTCTCTAAACCATGCCCATTAGGGCCACATCCACATCTCTTAAACACCTTCAGAAATGGGGAAACCCCCACTTCCCTGGACAGCCCCCTCCAAGGCTTGACCAGTCCCTCCATGAAAAAAAATTCTTAAAAAGAAAAAAGTGTTTCAATACTGTGACTTTATCAAAGGGAGATGAGAAAGTTAGTTTTATTGCCAGGTGGCTGTACCATATATGTATTTTACAGGATGGATTTTGAGAAGGAAGAAAATGAACCACTGTGGGGAATGCAAAGGACACAATTCCCTGGGGACGTGAGCAAGGTGCAGCAGGAAAGCCCTAGCCCTGAAAGTATCTGCACAGTCTCTCCAAAGGCATATTAATAAAGATCAAAAGGAGAAAAACCACAATGAACTCCTTGTGCTAGGCTTTGCAAATGTATTCTTAAAAGCACTTTTCAAGATATGGTTTACTAAAAATAAACATTAGCTCAACACCATGGGAAACTGAAAGGGGTTGCAAACCCTGTTTTCCTCGCGTGCAGCCTGACCCTGTGCATGCGCACAGGAGAGAAGGAACTGTAAATAAGTGCAAATGAAAAAAGCTTTTTTTTCCATTGCCTTCTCTTGAAGGAATAAGTAATCATGCATCTCCAGGCTATAACCAACTCCCCCTATGCCTGTTATGATGATAATGGCCTTATTATATCACTGTCACCAGGTCAGCTACTGATCTTGGCATTACAGAATGACCAAGATAAACAACTTTGCTCTTCCACGAAGACCACAGCTTTGCAGGAGTTGAGGCATGCAATTATAAGAATGCAAAGGGTTAATTCTTTAAGAGGAGCATTAAAATGCTTAAAAGGGGAGCATTAAAGCCAGACAACCTGAACTTATACAGCATCTTCAGTTAAACTTCAGAGAATTAGGGACTTATCTACAAGGTGGATTTGAGCCAGCAGGTCAGATCTAGCACTCCCATCCAAGACTACAAAACTAGTCAAAGCCAAAACATAACTTATTTTCATCTGTGCTATTTTAGCAGTGATGAGATGTATCAAGAGAGTAGGTCTGCACATAGTGTAAGATTTTCCACTTAAACTGCAAACTGTGAGACAAGAGACAGGTGCGGACAGACAACATGTACATGAAAGGAAATAATACCAGCCAGGGTGGGGCTTGGAGATGTGCTATTTTTTAATTATTTTTTCTTTTAAGCAACCTCAGTGGAACCCATTGAACAACAACTCCATGGCTACAACCTGAATCCTGGATGCAAGACTTTATGAGGGCTTGCTTCAAGGTTATAAGTTTTAGCAAGAGTCAGGAGAGTGGCAATTTTTATGGAGATTGAAAAAGAAGGTCAAAGAGCCTAGGAGAGATAAAAGAGCTCTGTTTCAGTTCTATTAAGCCCATATTGTTTGCAATATTTTATTTAAAAAGCAAAAATAAAAATAAAAATAAAATCCTAGTGCAAAAATTTAGGTTGGCCAAAGAAGACTTAAGTACTACAGAGGAGCAGTAAATCTGTTAATTGTCTGTAGGAAAGTTACATCCAAACTAATGTTTGTGGTTGAATTTACTCAGAGAAAGATAAAGATGATGCTCCTGGGCAGAGCCTAGTGGAACCTCTCCTGGATGTGCAAAGGAAGGTGAGAAAGACCCTTGAAATGACATGCAGGAGAGGCAGGCAGGGAGGAGGCAGGACGGAGCTAGGGAGCAACCTCAGGAGCAATAACCCAGTTGACAGCACCACAAGTGCTTAGCAAAGCTAAGTACCATGAGGATGGCTCATTATGCTCTTTTTTTGTGAAGAAAATATGATATGCAAGAGAGCTGTGAGAATACAGAAGTATTTCTATATGCATATAGGACTGCTTAGAAGAAAACCCTTACCAGGAGAATTAATTTTTAAACTTGCCACCTTCAGTAATGCTACCGTGTAATCATTAACAATTTCTTGGCACCTAATAAGGCACTCTTTACTCAGCATCTCGCACAGTCACTTGGAACAATTCAGCCACCCCCATTACCAAGAGCTCCAGCACCGTGCTGCCTTCTGTGGGTGCAGCTGCCTTTGCAGGCCCCCTTCTTGCCCTCTCCCCAAGCCCCCACAGAGCAGAAATGTGCTGAGCACATAAGACCAGCAGGCACTAAGTCAGCAGCACATGCTCCTGTTGGCTGTGTGAGGAGAAAGATGGGCTGAGCAGCCCCCTGGAAAGAAAGAAAAAGAGAAAGAAAGGAAAAGGAGAAAGGAGATGGAAAGGAGCCAGCAAGTGCAATGGTGCAAGTCCCTCCATCAGCAGCAACCACGCTATTTCCCAGAAGCTTCACTGATTCTTGCAAGCAGGAGCAACTTGGGTGTGTTATCTAATTATTTATTCTGGGGAGGAACTATGGACTTCTGACTTCATCCTCCTTGTCTCAAAGAAAAGTAGATACACTGTTTGACATTAAATTATAAGATTACATATACTTAATAAAATAATCCCAGAGTTATCTTTGCTCCGCTGTTCCAATGTATTAATGAAGGAACTACTTGTCAAAGCTCCTTTTCCAAAAAACATTAACATCATGGTCCACCTTGGACAATCCAGTGTCATTTCCCATCTAACTTAATTCCATTTATTAATTTTCTTAGTATAGAGCAGAGCTATGCATGGAGCACTCTACACCTGTATTAACATTAGAGATCCTCCTAATTTATAATAATATAAACTAAGCCTAAGTAGATATTATACACATTTAACTAAGAATGGTGCTGCAAGATTAGGGCCACCAGCATCTCTGCCTGTCTCTCTAACTTCACAGGAGTGCACATCCTCTGATGGCAAGGACAAGTTCAGCTTCTGCTTTCATCCATGCTTTTCTATGGGACTGCCAGGAAGCAATACACTGGCTCCTTACATGCTGTCCCCAAGCAGTACGTCTGCTCACTCGTGGGCTAGACAGGCTCCAGAGCTGGTTTCCCTGTTGTTCTGGTTGAGAAAACAGCGTTTTGCCCTGATGGCAGCAGTGCCAGCTCCTTGGGGAGCATGTGGGCAGCTACTTGCTCAGCTTTTCCCCCAGAAAAGCTATGGGGGTCAGAAGATTTTTGTGTCCCACCTGGAGGTGGCCAGCATGCTGCTGCCCAGGGAACTGCTAAATGCAGTCTCCTGGTATAACAAGTTTCAGCCAAGGTTCTAACCCACTGACTGGTTATCTTAGATGTAGCTTCTAATGGTCCTAGACACATACCTGACCATCACTGATATCCTGGCAGGCCCTGAGATACTGTGCAAATTCCCTGGAGTCACGTTACCCTGCAGGCATAGCCAGAAGGCACTCATCCCAACAACAAACATTGCATCGGTTTTAAACCAAAGCATCTTTCCCAGTCCAGTATTTCCACCCTAGCATAAGGTGCTTTTTCCCTATCCCTCCTGCAATGCTGGGCACAGCTGTGATGAACGGCGAAGCTGCTGCCCAGAGGTAGCTGTGCTCCGCAGCACAGCCCACAGCACAGCCATGCCTGGAGGGTTAATGACACTTCACGCTGGAAAGAAGTAGCTGCATAAAAGCAGAGCCCAACTGCAAATATTTTATGGCCATGTAGTATTTCCACGGACTACAAATCAATGTAAAAGATGTTTTCTTCAAGGGGCCTCATATAGACTGTGTTTTTAAAATGCATTCCCTCTGCTAAATATAAATCAGTAAGAGTTTTTGTTCTTCCAAAAGATTAACTAGCCTCAGTATTTTGGGATCTAATTCTGGAATACTTGTAGATGTGCCAGCATTCTCTTCCAATTTAAATAGTTTAATGGAAAGTCTATCCTGGGCACACTTTCCATGTACGGTGTAATAGCTTGGAAGCCCGAATATTGAGAGTTCACCACAAAATGAAGTGACCCATAAAGGTTAAACTTAGATATTTCTCAGGACAAGAAAGAAGGTGGGGACAATAGAGATCAGGGAAAAAAATAAATAAATAATAATAATAATAATAATAAAAAGCAAACCTGCAAACCTAAAAGTATTAGAGACAAGAAAATGGGTATGCAGAACCAAAATCCAAAATCAAGTAGAAAGTGGTGTAACCTCCCAAACAGTGCAAAGAAAATGCAAGTTGGAGAAGCTGTTGTTCTAAACTCATCTCCTTGAATTAGCTTTGAATCATACCTGTATAAAATTGAGAATGTTCCTCTGGTCTAAAGATGCTGGATTAGGCTTACAGCAGGCCTCTCACACCCCATATTTACAATACAAAGGGCTGTATTAGGTTGCTTTTCTTTAAACACTCCCTCTGTCACCAGTAAATAGACACAGGGTCTCAAGTTGGTAATGAAGAGCATCTCTGAATTATCTTCTTGTCTGGATCATCAACTGGAGGATTCTCTCCCACTGTTCTACCCCATCCCAGCGTATAAGACTATACATTAGGGATGCAGAAGGCGCTGGCCAAAACCCTCCTGCTGTTTCTGACCTCTCATGTATTAAGCGTTCTGTTTAGCAAAGCTCCTTAATCACAGACCACTTTGCACTAAGACAAAAATCAGACACCCTCCTACCTTGCTCTCTACAAAAATCATGGCTTTGCTGTGTGTCCCTGGAATAGAACAAGTGAACAATAGGACACTGGAATAGCACGGGCTCCCCAAAATAGGACAAAAATACAGGAATATTTCTGCAGACATAGCATTTGCAGGATGGTGGTATTATGTTGGGCATTCAAAGCTTGCATTCATAGCTGCAAGGCACAGAACAAAGGCTGCTGGAGGGATGGATGCCTCTAGAAAGAGCCTGGATAACACTTAAGATGTGGATAGCACCATTCACCTCAGAGCAAACTCTACACTTGCACTAATTGAAATATCCCCAAGGTTATAGAGATTTAAGCTTCAAATACCATCAGCTCCTCAAAGCCACAAAATGTTCAGACACCAACGGGCTAGATGAGCTTAGATCAGCAATCAGCAAAGAGCTCTTCCTCAAGAGCTCACAGGCTCAATCACATTGGGGATTCAGGATCTTAACGTACTTTCTGCCAACCCAAATACCCATCTCTGGGCACAGCAAGGGTATGCCCAGCACCAACCCGACGTGCTTCTGCCTTACAGCAGCATATGTGAGTAAAGCATAACATTTCTTTCAATCCAGAAACATTGACGACAACTTTGGACTGAAGTTGTGAAACCTCCAGTGGCTGTGTTGCCTCTTCTGTATTTTGCTGCTTGAATTTATTGCAAATGTCACGTGTGAATGCCCTCACTTTAATTTAGTATCTGGTTGGTCAGGATATATAATCCAGAGACTATTTTTTACTTCTCTTCTTTCCCAGCTGGACAGCGTAGATTATGTTTATCATTCAGTACCACATACCATGAAGCTTTAAGCCATAATGCCATTTCTAAAGAATCTCAGGAAGCAGTTTTTCTCTCATACATGACATTTACATTTGGAGCGTGCCTTCTTTCCCAATATAAACCATCAATTTAGATCCACTTTGAGGTACCATAAAGTTGGGTCATTTTGTGTTAGTCTTCTTTAAAAATGCAGCGCGCTCAGGTCATGCTTATTTCAAATTCTTCCTCCTAAAGTTCGCTGCCGTAATTTGCAGGGTCCTCTGAGAGCATGCCTGCTGGAAGCAGCTCCTTACACCCTCCGTATTTAAAACTTAACAAGCACTTCTAAAATGCTGTGATTATTTTTCCAAGCCCAAGCAGTACTTCACACTAAGTACTTCCCTTCCGCTGCTTTCAGAGCGCATCTCGTTTGCTGGTGGCTGCCCACAAGCATGTGAGAAACAGCTCAGGTCCAAACCCAAGAGCCAGTGCTCCCCTTCCCATGGAGGGGACACTGCGAGGTGACAGCACAGCCAAAGAACAGTGCCCAGCTCCATGATGGAGATCTTCTACCCCTCAATGGAAACACCAGGAATTTCCTGACTGCCATCGTGTCTGTCTGAGGACAACAATGACTTGTTTTGTGACACGGAGCATTTGAATCTTTTGCAAAACCCTGCTGGTGGTGATGTTGTAATACTCAGACCATTGCTTTTTCCTTCCTGCAGTTTTGTACTGGTAGATGTGCTGTTACCCAGTACATCTTCTGTCTTCTTTGGTATGTTTTTGTTCCTCTCTGATCAACTGAAAATTCACTTTTTCAGTGCAAGAGGATTACACTGCTTATTTTGCCATTTGTTGGTACAGTCTTAAAACTATTTACATCTATGCCAGTTAACCAAATAGCAAGGATTTTCATTCAGTATAAAGTGCAAAGCAATCCTACAGGGAAGCCCTTTAAGTATATAATTACTGAGGGTCTTCTGGTTTCTTCATTCACAAATTAAAATTGCACTTGAATTTTTGTTTTTGACATGCTGTCTGGCCAATCCCAGAAGATATTGATCCCAATGGCTTTATTCCTGATTACATTTGGCAGTACGTAAACCCTTAAAGTGTAGAGTTACTAAGAGCTAACGACTTAGCAGGTACGTGAAAATGTGACTTTACTATTTGGCCATGTTTAACAACCTCATAAATGTTTCAGGATTACAGGAACAATGTACTTCCTTGAACTCCTCCTCCACCATTTCTGTATTGAAATCCTCCCGCCTTCTCCTTCCCACCTCTCCCTCTCCATCTGCCATTCCTGTGAGAACTCACAGACCAGATGACCTTCACTTCTGCTTTACCATTCCTTCTCCAAAAGATCTTCCTCCTCCTCCTTTCTCATAAGTACTCAGCCACTTCCATCACTGACCTCAACTTACTCAGCACATTTCTGTCACACCTTTACTCTTTTTCAGCTCTTATGGTCTCTTGTCTTGTTCTCCTCTAAACAGACATGCTTCACTTCTCATTTAAAAAACAAACAAACAAACAAACAAACAAACAAAAAAAACCCTACCCCTCTCCTAAAACAAAACAGATCCTAATGAGTAGCCAAGGCTCCTCAGCCCCAAAAAGTTAGAACCAGATTTTCTTCTTTTGGTGGCACCCACTATTTATCCCATAAGGTATTTCTGCAAAGTAACTTGCAGTGGGCAGTAAGTGAGGTTATGGAGTTTGTCATCAGCAGGGGATTTTTGATACAATTCACTTCAGGTGCATTGTTATGATTAAAACACAGGAGCTCCAAGCCTGACTTCCACAGTCAAACTAAAAAACTTGCAGCCCACCCAGAAGAGCTGGAATGAGAGCACAGAAACAAAGGTGCCAGCCCAAGGCAGGACTCCGGCAGCCTCCTGCCTCACAAATAGATATTACCGAGAACATTTGCCCAGACCAGAAAGGTCTCCAGTAGCACTAGAAGTGCTAGCCACCACACACAATTAAAATATTATTTTTCCAGGCAAGTAATTTAAGTACTGCTGCAGCAAAAACAGAAGAAAGGGCAACATTTCTCCCTTTACACAAGAATTTGGCCATCCACTGGCGCATTCCTTCGTTAATCTGCAATTTATGTGCAGAATTATTGACTTTCCCGCTCTCATTTGGCTCTACAGAACATTGCTTGCACCAGTTTAAACACCCTCTACCAGTAATTAACCCTGTGTTTTTTTTTTTATTTTGTTTTGTTTTCAAATCAGCATCTGAATCCAATCCTTTGAATTCAAAAATGAAACTTCAACGGCCAGCCTAGGAATAAAGTTACCGTTTATTTTAACAAAAGACAAACAGCATCCCTGGCGCTGATTACAAAGAAAAAGCATGAATACTATTCCATCATCCTTCCTACCAATTCCCATGCCAGACCCATGAAGTTATTACTTAACGCTTTGCTATAAATAACTGCTGGAGTAGTCCATACAGGAACTTGGTTTCCTTAGTGTCTGCTGCAACAGGTCACCCAGTAAATGGCCAAGGGTCTTACATTCATATTGCCTTAGGAAGAACATGCAGAGATGCTTTATGTCTTTCAAAGTGATCCTACCTGCTATCCAACCCTTCTTGCTGAATATCACAAACTGAAAGAAGTGGTGGGTCTTGCCACACCCTGTTTACAGTCTGGACATATGAAAAGAAGCCAGTAAATTGGAGTAAAAGAGCACAGAGTGTACTTTGGGGAAAAAGGAAAACAACTTGGTTGCACACTGGAACAGGCTCCCCAGGGAAGTGGTCACTGCACCGAGCCTGTCTGAATTTAAGAAGAGATTGGACTGTGAACTTAGGCACATGGTCTGAACTTTTGGGTAGACCCGTGCGGTGTCGAGAGTTGGACTTGATGATCCTTAAGGGTCCCTTCCAACTCAGGATATTCTATGATTCTATGATTCTATGAACTTTGTAATCTATCAGGACAAGTTCCCTTCAATACCCATGGCCAATGTGATTCCTCACACCAGAAGACAGCAGGGAGGTAATTCCACCCCTCTTCTGTCACCCTAACAGAACAAGAAAGAGCTCCAGTTCTCTCTGATTTATGTAGGCAGAAGTATACTTCAGACTAGAAAATCAAAGCCTGCATATTAAAAGCCCTCACAGTTTCCATAAATATTGACTATTTTTTTATGACTTGTGCAGCAGGGTCAACTTCTCAAGTTTTTTTTGTAGAGGAGGTTACTCCAAAATTTCTTGTGAGAAGGTGCCAAGGAAGTTCTACCACTTCTGCTTGAAGTTGTGTTAACATCAACGTATGCAAACTATGCAGAAGACAACCTTTCAGCAATGCAATATTCAGCAATTTCATACTGCTGCAGGCTTGCTCACATGGCCACGGCTTATTCAGATGACCAGTTATCATCTACCAAAGTTGGGTACCTTACAGTAGGAGACTTGGGAGGAACATCATGAAGATGACTGCGTTTCTAAATAGCTGAAGGAAGAGAAAAGTGAGTGTTGGAAAGGCAAACCAGCTTGGGAAAAAGGAAGGTGGTTGTTGTTTTTTTTTTTAATTTGTGTAAAAGGGCTTTTTTGCATACTGGGTTACAGGTAAGAATGGAAGGAGGAAGAAATGCAATGTCACGCAATTCAGTGCATTGTTCCTGATGTAGCCATAGTTGTGGCGTGACTGCCTTGAAGGTCTGCATGAACAAGAAACAAGCCTAGAGGACTCAAGGGGCTGTATTCTCTTGGTGGAAAGACACCTACACTATTTCAGAAGAGCAAGGAGCAATTAAGTGCAGAGGTAAATTCATTCATCCATTTTCCTTGCTCTTTGTAGCTTGAAAATTTGTGGAAAATCCTTTAAGTCCTTGTCCTGCTAAGGGGCATTTTTTCTGACAACAAAGACCATTTAATTTTTTTTTTCTAATATATAATTGCTCCTGATTTTGTAAGCCACAGCCTTAAATTCTGATTTAATAAGGAGCACACTGCACCCCTGACAGATATCCCTTCCTGCTAGCATGCAGAGACTTGCAGAGCTGTTGAACTGGAGTCTACAAATCTGGACTCCTGGGCCATGAAGCATTTCTCTGCTGAGTTTCTCTGCACCCAAAAGCACATCTCAACACATACTGTAAATACTGTATATAGAGTAAAACCACAATATTTGTCATCAAATTGAAGTTGCACAAATCTAAAACTGCTACCAACCTCTATTTTTTCCCCAGATTGTGCACTTCAAAATTACTTCTCTGGAGTGGAGAAGCTATTCAATGTAACTTGCCTGTATTTACACTTTATTACAGCTTCCCACACGATACTATACACCTCCTCCTGCCACAACTGAGCAGCAGAACCAGGCATGCATGTGTCACAAAAGTACTGCTTCTGGCATGCACAAAGGACCTAATGGACCTAACTTCAAGCACAGATTTCCCAAAGTGGAAAGGATTGGAAGATGGACATATGGCCAATGAAACACAAAAGATACCAGTTATCATATGCCAACTAACTTCACAAACTACTACAAGAAATTACCTGTACACTGTGTGCTGAACGCAGCTTCAGACTTATGGATGAGGCACGACCTTTGGAGTCCCCAAAGAGCAGCTTTGCTGTATGAGGGTTCAGAGAGGGAAGGTCTCTGAAACTGTGGGATAACTGATAAACGGGTAAAGAGAACTCAGGTAGACACTTTACAGATAAAGGGATAGAAACATCTTCCAGGAAATGGCTGGGGTTACCTGACCTTTGGCAAAGAGCCTTTTAAAAACTGCAGTCATCTCTTGCAGACATACTGAATGTTTTTCGCACCCTTTCAAATCCATTTGGAGAACATTCAGATGATATTTCTCTGCATTTTATCCTGTCTACCATGGGAACAGATAGCCTGAAAGCTTTATCCTTTGCATGATAAATGCCAATGCACATCTGCCTAGGAAGGATACAGGAAGCTGGAATCAACGCATCTCTATACCCTATTTCAGCAGACTTGGGATTGTCCTTAACATCAGTTTATATAGGTATAAATCCAACTTAAGCAGGGCCATGGGGATCTGCAATTACAGCTTGCAGATCTTTGTGTTCACCATCTTAATTACTAAATTTAGCAGGAATTGCACCTTGTTCTGTGTCAAGTGGGAAACTCATGAGAGCCTCTAACCCCAGACTCACAGCAGGATCAGATCTTTTGCAAGCAGGAACACCCCAGGTGTAAGATATAGTAGTGGGGAATAAAAATATGCTGCTCCAGCAGGTGGACCTGGCGAAATAAGAGGTGGTCTTTCTGCCTTCTTTCCCCAAAACAGAAGATTTCAGGAATTAATTTCTAAAATAGGACAAGATTTTCTACTGCATTCCAATGACAGTCTTACCCACTTTCCAACCTAAGCCTGACTGCTATAAGCCATGCTCAAAGTAGCAGAAGTCAAGGAGAATTAGGTCATTTTCTAGTCAATAACCATGCAAATTACAAGCCATAAAATACTGACACATGATACCTAAATACTGAATCAACTACCCTTGCTCAAGCACTGGACAGGAAGGAACAAGATTGTCCAGAAATCTCATCACAGTCATGCCACTTGATCAAGGTCTCTTCAGGCAATTTTTCAAAGCCTCTGAGGGATCGAAAGTTGGACAGCAACTCCTACCATATTGCAGATCTTACAGTGTGAGATGGATAGCTTTACTCAGAACTGGAATACAAAAAAAAAAAAAAAAAAAAATCTGAGGGCAGCATTGAAGTAATTTGTGATAAGCAGAAAATACATTAAGCAATTTTCATTCCTTTTCCACGTTATATGAAATTGACAGAATCAGTAATGCCTTTGTACAAGTAATTAGATACTTAAGACTCTCTTTTATATTTGATAATCTGATTCTGTTTGGTGTGCAAAGACAGAAGTCATTTTGATCCCAGATGTTTCAGCACAATATGGGTGTCCCTAAATTTCCATCTTCCAGGGAGACTTTTTTTTTTAAATCTCAGTCTTTGTAAGCTGCTATTTTTAACCTTTGAAAATACCAGTTCTTAACAATCTTTATGTCTCCAGTCCTTCACCCAACAGGCCTAGAGAAAAGTAAGGTTTTATTTAAAGTACTTTTAGTTGAGTCAGTGAATATTAGATATAGACAGACCAAAGCTGAAGCTGTAGCTTCCAAAAATCTCCCTCTAAAAGCCTTTTCCCTTCTGTCTCTTACTCCACAAATGCCAAAGCCAAAAAACCTTTGTCTGCCTGTCTTCTGACCAAAAGCATGATCTGTGCAGCAGAAACTGAAGTCCAGAATTTACTTCATTCCAAAACCGCATCTCCAATGCCCTTGCCTCCAAGGTGCCATTTGAATGGTTCTCTAACATTTAGCTTTTCCAAATAAGAAAAAATAGAATTATGAAGACATTCTCCTCAAGCAAAAGATGTTTACCAGAAGAAATCTTCTTTACTTTAAAGCAGCAACCAACCCACAGCGTGTACCACGTTTACACCAGAGCTGTGACAAATGCCTGTTGAGCAGCAGCACTTAAACCACTTGCATTTTAAACAGCAGTTTGTCAAGTGATGTTAATTATTTGGGAGGTCTATGCTCCTAGAAACATAAACATTTCTTTTTATACTGATCACATTTTTTTTTTCCATGAGGTGCTTCCAGCAGAGACTGAAATTAAAATGGCTTCTTTGTGAGCCACGGTGTGGTTTATGGCTCAATTCTCCCTCTGTGCTTGCAAGCAAAGGGTAGCATCACACTGAGGCTCTGCACAGTCCCCTCCTCATCCTTGCTTTGGTGTTGGCAACCTCTCAGCAGGTGGGGGAGCTCCTCCAACCCTACCCACTCTCCTCGAGGTTATGCAGTTTCCTCCTGGCTGGTAACACAGGCCTGGGATTTGCAATAGCCTGAGGATCACTTGTACTTCGCAAAGCAGGCCAAGGGCTCAGTTGCTAGGAAGCACCGCAGAGAACAGAAGAGGAACAGGCTCTTGCAAGAGGCTGAGTCAAAGCAAACCTCCAGTCCTGGCAAGGTGCAACTCAATCACAAGCACCTGCTGCTCCCCAACCACCTGCTGGTTCAACCGGTGCCGCTTCCAAGGTTGCAGCCTCAGCTTGGCTTAAGCAGAGCTAAGACACTACAAGCCTCTCAGTTTCTTGAAAACCAAATTTTTAGTCCTGCCCTGGTATCTTACAGCAGGTCCTGCTTTCACTGACAAGCCTACCAGACTAAATGTTCCAATACTGTACCCACACTGTGCCACTTGGCTGCACAGGCAAGGTGAATCACCAGGAAGATATGCAGCTGCTGTCCCTGCTTCTCAGATGGAAACCCCTTGGCTGAGAAAAGAGTTTGTTTGCTGAAGATGGCCTAGTGAAGCGCAGCCAAGAAGGCTGACTCCCAGGGCCAGGCCGGCCCATACACCCCATTGCCTATGGCTCATTCCTGAGACCAGCAGAGAAAAGGGAGCAGCAGCATGCTCTACGGATTCACAGAAACTGCTGCCTCCCAGCTGAAGTCAAAGCTGAACTCTGCTTCCCCAAACCCACACCAAGACTGACCTGTTTTGAGTGGTACACGCTGGCTACGTCAGACAGAGAAGACTTCATGCAATCGCAAGCAGCACACCAGAGCAAAACCTGCAGTGAGACTAAAAGTGGCGTTTTCAGAAGCCACAGTGAACAATCTGCATGTTGGCTCTGGGCACTTTCTCTCTCGGGCCCCGTGTGCTTTGATCCAGAAAAATTTCTCTTCAAAGGTAGTCAAAGATGGGAACTTTGGATGAGATGGAACTCTGAAGCAGATGGGAATCTGCTACCTAGGCAAATTTTATAAAGAGGTCACCAAACATCTTTCCTGTTTGGTCAAGTGTTGGGTCCTTTTTTCTCCAGACTTCATCAACAAAGTCTGCTGTGAGCAACTTTAGTTCCCCAGGGGCTAAAGCAGTGTGCCCGTGTGGGTCCCCACACCTAGAGCAGCCTCTGGGCAGGACTGCTGTGTGAGGTACACCATGATCCATAAGGTGGGACAACTCAGACCCAAGGGACTCTGTGGTACTTGACCCCTGATGCATCCCCTCCGTATTAGCATTCATTTACTATACCAGTGTAGGCAGAAAAGGCTGTAAACCAAACCATCAAAGAGGAACTGATTTTAATAACAAGGGGCCTTGGTTTATCTCTAAGGCTTCTATTAATAGAGATTTTTATCTTGAGGAAAAGGACAAGAACTCCAGATTTCTGCCAACATGGGCTGTTGCAAGGGAGGCAAGCAGGAGTATACAATTTACATTCTATATCATGTTCATTAATGTATATAGCTTTTATTATGTCCCCTTTTTACTACTATCCCTTTTTCTTTAAAATAACATTGCTATCAGCCTTTACAAGGGGAAAATGCATTCATGCATCTGATCAATTATTGTGGCTCTCTCAGCCCCCCACTTTCGCTGTGCTGTCAGACCCACCATAAGTCTCAGATAAACCAAAGGACTCATCTGCCCAGCCCCATCAACTGCAGTCATCTTGAATGTTATTTTTAATGCCAATGAAGTACAGCATCCCTTCAAGAGAAAATCAAGGACAGAGTCAAGGAACAGAAATACCACTGAGACCAACTTGACAAGAGCTATGGAGTAGAAGGCTCTGACTCATCTCAGACCAGCTTCACTCAGATAAATACATCATCAAAGCAAAATGCTGTGATTTAGAGGGGGTATGGATGGGAAAGGAAAAGAAAAAAAAAAAAAAAAGCAGACAGCAGCAACACTAATAGGGATCAGCCCTACAGCAAGATACCGTCATACAGAGGGCTGCAGCATATGCTCTGATCATGGGCACATGGACCACAAGGCTTGCAGCTGGCAGGCATGCTCCTCGTTTAGCCTCTGGGAGACAAGATCTCTCCTGACCTCCACCTCCACTCCCTGCTGTGCCTTCAGTAATCCCTGCTGATTCTCTAGGGCAATCCCTCAGGATCAATTCTTTGCTTTCCCTTCACTTTTCAAGAAGCTTCCATTCCTCAATGATTAATCTTTTTTAGACTGATCTCAATTCTATCCTCAGCATGTATGGACATCATTAATATAACTTTTTTTTTTATTTAAAAAAATTCTATCAATTTTGAGATTATATGACTAGAGACCACCTCTTCTTAATTTCTTCTTGATGTCAACAATGGTAATTGTGTTTGTTTCACAGATTTATTTTATACCATTAACAGTACAAATCGCCTGGCACTGGGAGTACTTGTTTTGATTAGGCATGCAGATGATTCCCTGGGACTTGTCAGGGGATCTGACAAACCTTCCTGAAGAGACACCTGCTACCTCTAGATTAATTGAATGATAGCTAAATATATCATCCATAATTCTCAACAAAAGAGAAATTAAGTGAGGAACAGGTGAAAACAGATCAGAGGTAAGAACGGTTCCCTGCAGGGAGGGAGAGGGCCTGTCAAAGAGGGGACAAATAAGACAACCAAATCTGAAAAATAACACAAAACATGTAGTCCGTAGGTCCTACCACAGCAGAGCATCAAGAGGACATGGAGAAATGAACAGGGAAAATGCCAGGAAAGCAAAGGACAAAATTAGAACGGGGATGCTCTTTGCTCTCGTCACTTATACCAAGACCTCTACGGTCAAATATAGCCACAACTAATGAAAAACTCATTTGCCTTTCACAACAAATAGCACTGTTTTGAAGCTTAAGTGTGGTTGCCCATAAAATCTCTCTATATGGAGGTACTCCACACTTCATTTTCAAAAGCATTGTCAGCAGTCAATACTATCAGCCACCTAAGGACACTCGAAGGTGACCTGCAGGTCAGAGGCACAAACTGAAATAATCTCTGGGAGCCCCACTTTTAGCAAATGCCAGCACTGCTTTGGCACCCTGCCCAGGGTCTTCTGCACCAGTTAATCCAACCCTGAGCAGGATTAACTTCTCATACGCGCACACACACACACACACTTGCTTTCAGAGCTATATAGCAATCTTGCTGAAAGCAGGGCGAGTTTAGTAAAGAGCCTCTTCTCCTCAGTCCCGTTTTGGTTATCAACGAGTGACTGCATGCAGATTTTAGCAAATGTTAATCCACTAGTGAGGGGAACCAGTTTTCAATCATTCCATCACATCTGGGAGCTTGATACCCAAAATCCAGACAGTAATTTAAAGATAAGAATACAAAGTAACATTGGTATGCAAAGAAATCTCACTAAATTGGTGTTGTCAGGTCTTCATTTTTCATTCATTTCTTATTTCTTCTGGGACATTTGCAGTTTTAATTAGGTGAAAGCAGCTGGCAATTATTAAACTTGAAGGTGTGTACAATAGTATGCACTGGGGTACAATTCTGTTTAATGATATTAACTGCATGGGTGAAATGTGGTATTGGGAAAGGTTGTTGCTGTATAGGCACTGAACAGAGTGGGAAACAAAGCATGGGGCTGGTTCCAGCACTTGCCTATGGATATACCATTCACTACACTACAAGCAATTAAGAAAAAAGCTAAAAATAGAGCTCTATTGTGCACAGAAAGAATAAATGAAGTTACATACAGTAGCTATTTTGTATTAGGGAAACAGCCTCCACCCTCTGCCATTCCCTAAAGCCCTACAGCAGCTGCTTCCAGCAAACCCCAAATATCCCAAAACTCCTATTGAGGTGAGCAAGCAATACCCATGGATTGTTCTTCATGGGAAGAAAATGCAGGTGAAGGACAATACCAGTGCTTCACACCTATTTTGCACAGGAATGAACGAACAGCCAGGTGCAGGAAGGACCATGGCAAATAAGATCCCAGTGAAATTTCCCAGTGGGGAATGAGTCCAGATAGTTACCCAAATGTCCTTATCACCATGCAGTGCGGATGGAGTGCTGTTACACCACAGCTCCCACTTCCTTCTCCTGCGTGAAAAATACAGCACACAGCTGTGGCTCTATTGCATGCTAACTAGCACCTATACACTGAAAAAGGTGAGGGGAAAATTTGGCCATACGTAATACTTACACCTGTATATGCATCAGACAGAGACACACGAGCCATTACTTGTATTGCATCCACAAGTTACAGAGCATCATCCGCTTAAGAAGCTTAAAAACTTACCTGTTCAAGCCAAAAATTACATCTGTCAGTCACTGCTCCTTCCCAGGCAAAAAGCTGATGAGTTCTCACCAGAGACTTCATTGTAATTATGCTGATGCCATATAATTACAGTTTGGGAAATGCGACAAGATACTTTTTTTCCCTGCCCCGTGTAAAAATTATTCCACTGCAAAACACTGATGAATACATGTGACATCTGAGTAATTAAAACAAAAATAAAACAAAGCCCTGCAATGAGGGACTTATTAGTGACAATGTCTTGTAGGAAGGGAGGTTATTGAGCAAATGTGCATGCATGCACAGACACACATCCTCGGCACATGAATTAATCCACTGTGTACCCTCTAGTTTGTCAAAAGCCTTCTGAAGGGATGCGTACGTGTTAATCGCTAACCCCTGCACGTATACACACACTGAATTCCTCTCCCAGTACAGTGCAGCAGCTTCCTTGGCTAAAGCGCAACTTTTTGTCAGTTTGGTTCTGAGTGAATGAGGAGGAAAAAAACGAAAAGCTCAGAGCGTTTTTCCCAGACAAGATCTCCTGGATCTGGCCCCCTAAAATTAAGAATTGGGTCTTCAGGAAATAGCATCTCACTCATAAGGAGGAATTAAAAGCTGACACAGCAGGTAACGGTTGAATCAAACGGATAACAAGAACATACTTATGAGTTATGCATCTATTGGAGATGCTTTATGCATGATTAGTTAGCAAGTACTGTTTAACATAAATATTTAGTTAAGTCTGCCTATGCTGTAGGAACACTATAGCACACAGTCATTCTTGAAGAAACTAGCCTCAGATGAACCACGAGCAATCATATTAACATTTCCTGTTTAAAATATTGCTAAAGTAAACACCACATGTATAGATGTTCTTTTTAACATACCCTGTAAACATCCTGTCCATCAAGACTGTGTTACCACTCAACTTCCTATTCTGACTTTTTGCATGGAGAGCACTGGAAATCCCCCCAGGGACTTCTGCACACAGGTTAGGAAGGGGCAGGAGGAGCAGGCACCATCACGGTGCCAGTGAGAACATGGGCACGCAGACAGAAATTGCATGAGGATGCTTGAGCAATGCACATCATTTCACGGAGAAGGAGGAGTGGCAGTTCCCAACACTTGAAGCCATTGGTTGTCCCTTTTCAAAACTAACGGTGCTGCCTTTCAAGCATGCTGGGGTTGGTTTGTTCATGAGAAATGGAGTCAGAGGCAGGTTTCTCCTGGGAAAGCAGCTACTGCTGCTTCACTGCCCCTTGGTTAATTGGTTAAAGCTCATTTCCAGCCTCGTCCCATGTTGAAAACTTCCTTTGGGTGTGACTCAGGACATGTTCAGTGCCCAGCTCTTATCAGGACACAGTAGCAGGGCTCTCCTCTGTTGCCACTGTACCTGCGGGTGAGCAGCTCTTCCACCCAAAGCCCCCTGCAGCCAGGCAGGAGCTGCCTGCCCACACAAGTGTGCATGTACTCCCCAGGCAGCTCAGACAGGACCACTCACAAAAGCCCCTGACAGAAGAGCAAATCCCAGGATATCCAGCATCACCTGCCACTGACCACACGTCACACAGGTTTTAAACATCACCAGCCTGCTTTGGTGCCTTTTTTTTTTTTTTTTTTTTTTTTTTTTTTTTTTTTTTTGAGAGGATGCCACCCTCACCAGCCAATATCTCAGTTCACTTTTCCATCCCCACCATAGTCAGGGTGGGCAGCCCCAGCACAGGCATGGACCCTGTGCTCCAAGCCCAGGCATGCTACTCAGGAGCTGGCAGCTGCCCTACCAGTGGCAGAGCCCCACACAGCCCAGCAGCACGGTTTCGCCCTGCTGATTTACAGCAAGGTTGAGTTACTGAGGTGCTTGTGAAAATCCCAGCCCATCCTTGCAACACAGAGAGGTCACCAGAAATACCTGGAAGAGGTGAATTTGGACTTTACCTCTGGTTTCTAAAAACAAGGGGTGTTAACCCCAAGGGCTGTCAATACAGCTCCCTTTTGGTATTGTTACATTCAGTTTCAATTATCTTTCAGAGAAATGGATAAGGTCTTTATTCTCTTTCCCAGCTATTTTGGGACACATCTGAAATAGAAATATTCAACAGAAATAAGGAACTGGAGGAACAGTAGCCACAGACAAACCACAAGTCCAGATGCAATCTATTTTCATCAAATGTGATTTGCTGCATGACTTTTTATTATTATTTTAAAATACACTATGCATCCATTTTTTAAAAGCATCATCGTGCTTAACACCGCAGTGTCTCACCTCTGATTGTAACAGCCTGTAGCCCCTCTGTGTGGAGAGGAAAATTTGACAGAGTTGATTACCCATGCCTCCTCATCACTTTCCATCACCCAACAAAATAAAAGAGAACCACACTCGCTGGAGTAGCATCGCTGAAAGGCAGAAGTTGCAGGATTAGCGTGCAGTGGGCTGCTGGCTGCAGACAGAAGAAAGCCCCAGCAGGAATACCAGGTCCCTGGCACACACAGGGAACACATATAGCTATTATTCTTTCCCAGACAGGTTTTTCATTCTCATTCAAATAATGTTTCAAAGGGGAAAAGGAACCTATAAAGACAACAGCCAAAGATGTGCTTTTTTTTTTTTTTCCTTAAATGTTGACCCAACAGTGCTCTTATTCTGCATGTAACGCTTGTGTTGTGACATTACAGGAGAAGTAAGAAGGTCAGACTACAGATGAAATTTCAGGACACAGATGATGAACAAATTAAAATCTCTATAAGGATGTGCTTGCTAAATACCATTAGGGAAAAGTCATCTGCCTCCTAACTATGTCCATTTGCTCCTTAAACTGCAGAGTTTGGACTTGCTGGAAAATACAACAAGAACTAGGACCATAATATGAATAGTCACAGCCTCAGTATATACCTCCTGAACCTCTTTTCAAAGAAAGTACGTGAGATAGTCCAAGCTTACATGATGCTTCTGTTTCCTATCTGTGTTTACTATAGCAATAAGGAAGTTTGCCTGAAAACACATCCAAACTGCACGGAACACGCAGCACATCTTTAAGCGGAACATTGCAGCGCGATCAGCACGTTCAACCAGCACAACATTTCCACCGACACGCTTAGGGCATGAGATTTGTGCAGACACAGAGGCGGCTAGCATCACACACTGCCTGGACATCCCAATTTTGCTGCAACACCGGCCTGGGCAGGATACTCGGGTCCTTTTGCAGCCCTCCCGCACATCGCTTTGCATTACCCAGCTGACAGCAAGCGCTGCTTGATAACCTCAGCTTAGCCCAAAAGCAGCCAGCTCAGCCCCGCGTCCATCCCAAACCCTACCGGCGTGACACCAGAGAGAGGAGAACCCGCTGCTAGGATGCAGCCACGGATGGAGAGGAGAAACGAGGTGACGGCTCCACCAGCCTCCCCCCGCCAGATGCGGCCACCCCACGCCCCCACTCCCCACCCGTGCCGCGACCCCTCGCCCTCCACCCTTGCCCCCCACCCGGCCTTTTCGGGCTCCTGTCCCCCCTTCCCCTTACCGTGCGGCGCCCCGCGGGTCACCTGGCCCCCCATATGGCCTCAGACAGCAGCGGGGCAGGGGCTCATTGCACCCCCCCCCCAGCTCTGCTCCGCCAGCCCCCGGCCCGCCCGGCAGCCGCCTGCCCCTCGCCGCTTGCCTCCACCCGCTGCCGGCCCTAGGAGCCAGGAGCTGTCCTTTCTATTTACATAAGGAGGAGGAGACTTCGCGTCTTCCTGAAATAGCTGCCGACGCCGGGGAGATCGGGTGCGGCCCCCCCACCGCCCACGGCCCCCAGCATCCCCCCTCCGGGGCTCTCAGCATCCCATGGGGGCTCTCAGCATCCCCCGGCCGGGGGCTCTCAGCATCCCATGGGGGCTTCCAGCATCCCACGGGGGCTCTTCGCATCCCCGCCGGGGGGCTCTCAGCATCCCACAGGGGCTCTTCAGCACCCCCCTGCCCTGCTCCAGCCCCCTTTTAACCCAGCCGAGGGGGGGAAGAAGGTGCGGGGCCGGCAGCCGCCGCGGTACCCGGCTCCCAGGCAACGCGCAGAACAAAGCCCGAGGCGCTGCCAACTTCGCTCACGACGTTAAGGACTTCATTTAGAAATATCAAACGGCTCCGGCCATTTGAAACTTGCTTTGGTATCCTAGGGAGGAAAGTGGAATGGCAAAAAAAAAAAAATAATAATAATAATCAAAAATCAAAATAAAAAAAAAATAATAAGAGGAAAAGAATTATTACCAGACATCACTGCACCAGAGTCTTCAAACGGCCTCTGCTGGTTAATTATTAGTTATTTAAAAGCAAAGAAGAAGTGCTTGAAATGCAGACGGGTACGCCACGGACTGTAATAATAAAAACATTACCCCCCGTCAACTCTTTTGTGCGAGGCTTGCATGCTCCGTCCAGATACAGTGCTTCCTGCTCTCCAGCCCATTGCCTCTGCTGCCGGATAAGGGCCAGCAGCACTAAAAGCAGGGGGATGCCGAGGGTGGTCGGGGAGGTGCACGGGGAACCGCAGCCAGGCTTGGCCCCTCGCTTGCTCCCTTTACACCACGGTTCATGCAGGAGCCAGCTCCCTCCTGTCCGTCTCCAGCACCGCATGCCCCTGCCCGCACGCATCTCTCTGCATCAGTCCTGTCCACGAGCCTAAGGGTAAATTAACACAGCAGGCATCGTGCTGCCACAGCCGGCCATGGTGTGTCCAAGCTGGCTTGTTGAAAATCTAGTTCATGCATCTTTATGGCATGCCGCAGTCGCTCTTCGCTCTGCAAAGGAGTGAGACCCAAAGTTATGCAGCCACAAGCACAGCTCTGCCTCCCAACTCTTACCATGGTGCTGGGCAAATCCTGCCATCCCACTGCCTCGACTCTCCCACCGGGAAACTGGGAAATAAGATTGCTCTCACCCGTGTTGTAAGGTTATTGCTTAGGATGGCTGGGTGCTGAGGGACTCAGCACTTCTGAAAAGAGGAGGGGGAAAAAAAAGCAATGCAGAAAAGCTCAAGCCAAAGAAGCACAGTCAGGGTGTTTGCACTAACACTGCGTGCGTGAGGAAGGCTGTGCCCAGCATTTCAAACCTTCCAGAGGAGCATCTCCAAGCCCCCGAGCAGCAGCCAGCACCACCGCCAGCACCCAGCTCCCTCCTGCCCCGCCGAGGAGACTCACGCCGGGACCCCAGAGCCAAGCAGCAGCTTTCCCCAGGATGAGCGGCGCACAGGCAGCGCTCAGCTCCTCCCTGCCCAAACTCACACTCTGCAGAGCTTACGGCAGCTTCTTGGCAGAAGACTTTTTTTCCTTTTAATTCCTCCCCTCCCGGACGATGCTGCATTTACAGCAGCAGCAAGAGCACCGCAGCGCGGCCCGCGCACCCCGAGCAATGCAGGGCATCTCTCACATCGCACCAACCCAGGACACCCTGCTCTGCTCCCACACTACCAGGGACCTGCAGCCACCACAAGGACATCACTGATTTTGTCCCCTGGCGGGCAGCCCACCCGCTCGCCCTGACAGCAAAGGGACCTCTGGGTGTTGACACCACAACCAAGGCATTTCACCCCAAGGAGTGAAGATTTACTCCAATAGCCAGCCCCAATTTTTCTCTCTTGCTCTCTCAGCTCTGCTTTCCATCCTTACCTTAATCTTCCTGCAGCTCTGTGAATAATTGACTTTTTGGTTCACTGCCTCAACCAAGAGATTGCTAGAAAAAAAATATCATTTCGTGTTGGCCCAAAACTGAATGCTTTGTATGTCTTGCTGAACAAAATGTTTCTTTAACTCAAAACGAAGCATTTAATTTTGGAGTTATTTTTACCTCATTTTTTTCAAGTTACGGTCATTGAATCCAGCTCTGAAATGATGTCTTGAAGAAAACATTAAGCACTTTGTTCTGAGTATACCAAAAGGAAAAGTTTGAACTGTTATCTTTTCAGATTATTTTACTGTTTGTGAGTTATTGGCTTTGTTTGTTTGTCTGAGGGGGAGGGCCAGGAGGGCAAGATGCCAGGATGAGTCATCCAGTTTGGCAGAAAATTGTAAACGGTTTCAGTTGATTGAAAAATTGCCTTTTTTATTTTATTTTTTATTTTTTTGAAAAAACAGTACCCCTTTTCCCCAACTTCCCCCAGTGCTGTGGAACAGCTCCTGTGAGATGCAGCCCCCAGAGCCACAGCAGTGCAAGTCTGCCCCGTTCTAGCTCCTCCAGGATTACTTGCTGTATGGCAAAGCTTTCCCACATAGCCACATCACACTGGAACTTATCTTTGATTCAGGCTTATCAGCTCCAAATCCCTTTCAGATCTTGCCCTTTCCCAAATTTCTCTTCTGTCCTTCAGGCTTCTGTTTTTTCTCTGGACAAAGAAAACCTATCTACAACCCCGTTCCCAATTACAATTCTCCATGCCGATACCCTCTAGGTCCCCTTGGGTTATTTCTCTGCCCTTGCCAATCCCTGCAAGGCCTCCCATTGTGGCATGAAGTATATAAAAAAAAATAATCAATATCTCCATTTGTGCTCCCTTCTAAATTATTGACAAAGGTATTAAGGCTGAACCCAACAGAAACCCAGCCCCTAAATCCATTCCCGTTCATGAACTGCATCCAGCAAACTAGGGCCAAACAGCACTGCTGCTATCCAAGCAGGGATCTGCTACAGGAGCACTTTGAGGCAGCATCCAAACTTGCTAAATATATTTATTAACCAGAAGATCAGAATGCTGAGGCTGCAGATGACTTCTGTAGACAGATACGCAGTCATCAGTCCCCCTTGTTAGACTAAAGCCTTGGATTTTTCTGAGCCAGCCTTGAGCAAGAAAATAGGGCACCTCTCCCACAGCCCCAGGAAAAATACCCAGCCCCGGGCAGCAGCTTTGGGTAGGAAAGGCAAGGGGTGATGAGCAGCTGCTTTGCTTCCCTGTGTCCTGGTCAGCAAGGCAGGAGCAGGCTGGCAGTCAGCAAGGAGGACACCAGGGACCCACCAAGGTCTGGGAAAGGACATCTCAAAATAGCTGTGGTGTCTGATGACCTTTTGTTGTGTGGACCAAAACCACCTCACTCTTCCTTTGTGCTCGCTGCATCGCTCAGCCTGCCCCTCTCCTGATGGGGGTTTTGCGCTCACTTTAATGGTGATGGCACCAAGATTTCTCCAAGAAATGGCCCAAAGAGTTTCCCTGAAAATCAGTAAGGAGGAAAGATGGAGGAAAGCAGGCAACTGTGGAAATCAGTCTGATATTTGCCAGGGACAAGTAACCTTCTCTTAATGACTTCAGTGTTTGAGAAGTTAACAACAGTTTCTCTATTACCACTTGCACTCGGTGTTATGGTAACAAACTGGTTGACTAAAAGTTGTCCTTTTTCACTCAGTACAGTAGCTCTCTGCAACCACCTGGAGATGATGTAGGAAGATAAGACTTTAGGGTTCAGAAGAATGTTCTCAGGTCTTTTTTCTAGCATAAGCTCCTGACTGCTGTTACAGCAGGGACTTCACCTGTACAGAAAGCAGACTTCATTTGGGAACCTCTGACACTGTAACTCCAGAGGAAAAACTATGTTCTCAGCAGGAAAGCATCCAAGAGAAAGTGTCTCATCAGCATGTGCTAGCACACAAAAAACAGTGACCAGCGCTGGGAAATCTTACATTCTAAGCCTCCTCTTAACATGAATTTATTGCCCATAGTGGAGAGGGCTTAGACCAAAGATGCATCTCTGCTTTCCTTTCTTTATCTGTAATGCAAAATACATAGATCCTGACCTAGCAAAAGATTTTCTGACTAGATGATGCTTATTTGAAAACACGATGAGTTGTGTAATTAAGTATTACCCTGGATTAAAGTCTAATCTCAATATTTATGTCACATGAAATTCAAAACCCAGGCCAAAATTCTCAAAACTGAAACCAGGATTGACACCTGCAACCTACGGCACAGTGACCATTAACCCAGGCACTCGGTTACCCCGGGACAATTCACTGCAGGCACAGCAGGATGGAGGATTTAGGGACGGGGAAGTCTTTAGGCTGAGCATTCACCTCACACTTGCACTCAGCGTAAAAGAGACATCAACGCCATTTGCTTTGGTGACAGGAACCACACAGGCACAGCGGTAAAGGCTGCTGCTCGGTAGGGCGATGAAGACATCAGTGAGGTATTTAAATGGATGTCCACAATGTGGGTTGGTTCAATGAAAGAGACACGGTGGCAGGAGAGCCCAGCCAACCCCTGCCTGCTCGGCATTTTCTCATAATCCCTGTGCCACCATCTGCAGGAGTGGTAGAAGGGAAAAGTACTAGAAAGAGGCATGAGACTGAGCGGGGAAAAGGATTTCCAAGGCAAGGAATTGAGCAAACCCCAGGCTGGGTTGTGTAGTATCTCACCATCATGCAAATGCTCAAAAAGCCCCACTGGATGCAGCCTTTATCTTCAAAGCCAAAAGCATCTCCTTCCTCACATATTTTTGCACTTTCAAGAGATAATGTAGGTTAGAAATCTGCACAGAATATTGTAAGGTAGCAAAGTTTGGAAATGATAAAAATGATAAAATTAATGTAAGATGCACCTTGCATTAAAGCATTGCATTGGGCTCAACGGCACTTCTGAAAAGCAACTTTTAGATAATACAGAAAAGCTGTGCACTCTGGGGCAATATCATCTGGAATTTGCCAGAAGTCTATCCCCTGAGGGAAAACATGCTGTACATGACACCTACTGCATTTTTGAACACTTCTAGTCCTCACATCTATTTATAAACCAAATTAATAAAATAGTCTCTCTCTCTCATTGCAGATTAGCTCTTCATCCACAACACTTCTTCAAAAAGAGTTTTAGACCTATCTAGGTGTAATGAAATATGAAGATAAAAGCAATCACCTCACCAGAAGAAACATATTAATCTAAAAAAGACACAAAGAAAGATTGGTCTATACCTTTCACGCTAATGATGCAGGCTTTTGCTTTGAAAGAAAGTGTATGAAACTTCAGTTTCCTTTCTAGGTCTACCATCAAGCAAAGATTTTTCTTAATTCCCCCTTGAACATCTTCATTTTGACTCCACCCATAGACACAGCATAATGGCAGCAAGGCAGTACTGAGAAATCGTATTTCAGTCCCAGTCCTATGTCTATCAAATGTTTGGAAACTTAGAACAACAATGTTCCATATGATATGGCACTGCAATAAGCTTTTAGCAACAAAAGGAGAGCACTGTTTCACACAAATCTACAGAGAATACTTGTGCACTACACATACATTTACATCACATAAAGTAGCTCATTCGCACTTTATCACAGGCAATATCGAAACTCTACACTGAAAAACGGAATTACCTGCAGAAGTCATAGCATTTTTATGGTGCATGTTGAGCAAACACACCATTTGTTTTCACAACATTCCTGGAAGAAGTGCTGCCTCTTCCTGAGCTAGAGAAGTGTATTCTGATTTTTGAGGGGGAAAAAAAAAGGCACACGGGGATCTGTGAGCAACAGGTTAGTTTGCCCTGACCACCTTAATTCCATGCCCTCTGCTTGGTGCTCTAGAAAGTGCACAGGCAGGAGCTCTGTGAAGCAAACAGCTCCAAGAGGCAAGTAAGGTAACCAGAAAGCACTGGCACCAGGGTGAAAGTGGAGGTTAGACAGACTGCTTCCATCGGGCACATGCTCACTTTAGAGAGCTTGACTTTGTAACCTTGATAATGTTCCCTTGGCGTCAAAGTGTAATTTCCAAGATTTTTCTTAGCAAATGAATACATGTTACAGGATAGGACAACCTCAGTGCTTTATGCCCCACCCTTTCTGAAAAATGCCTCTCACACACACAGATGTTTGTGACCAAACCAAAGCACTGTATGTTTGTGATGTAAATATTAACCCAGCAGAGAAACACCTTTTTATTACCTGAACTCCCTACCCTGCTAAAAGTCCTTTGGAGAGGACAGGAAAGCACAGTGGAGTTCAAAACAAACTCTGGGATGACCAGAGAGGTGAGATGCCACATCTCCATGAGACCATGTCCCCACCAAGCACCCCCAGCACTAAGCTTCAGGCTGGGCTCACAGTGGAAGGTCCCAGATCCTCTCCCAGGACTGGATCCCATCTCACCAAAATCTCCCTGCCCCCTGCTGCAGGGCTGTCCTGTACAAAGTAGGATTTATTTGGATTTATTTTTGAACTTTGCCCTTACAGGGCTGCTTTTGCGAGTTCTTTTGCATTAGACTTCAAGGAGCCAAAGGAGATGAAGGTTAAATACTTTAAGGGCAAATTGAACAGCAAGGGTGAGTTTTTCAGCCCAAGCAAGATGAATCTTGTGGGTGTAAAAATGAAACAAGCCACATAATGCCTTACATGCACATTGCCCCTTCCCTCTGTTCATCTCCTGCTTATCTCTTCTCTGGTCTCTTCTCCCTCACCTGATGCCACTGACCTACACCCCTCCAACCCATTCTCATCGTGGCTTTTCAAGTTGTATTTGAAGTTTATCCTTCCTCCATTATTGTACTTTTTTCATTTAAATAATAGGAGAAAGGAGTTAAATCATGTTTTGCACATAATTCAATCTCTCAAAAGCACCACAAATGACCATAAGCCAGATGCAGTGGGTAGCTACTATTGGAATTTAAGAAAAAAAAAAAAAAAAAAAAAGAGTGTTGGTTCTTCATCTCAGGAAAAAAGGATTCTATCAGGATGAAATCAGAGCTTTTCTTTTATCAAATGACATTTCTTTAGGGCCTAATTCAAAGCACACAGCGGATAAACAGAAATTGTAAGTACACTACTGAGTAGAGCAATGGTCATGTTCCCCTCCAGCCACTCCATCCAACATCCCCATTTCCACCAGTAGGACGCAAGATTCATGAAATTACCAAACGCAGAAAAACATCTGTATGCTTCAGATCTAAAACATGCTAATATATTCATCACTACAGCATCTAGACTGAGTGTCTCTGACCTACCACAGCTTCTTCTGATCTGCTGCAAACTTTTGCAAACCAAAACAACTCTGACTGCCATTACTTTCTCTCCCTCCCATGCACTATGCCTTCAGTCCAAAGGTCTTTTTCACTTCTTCCCTCCCTCCCTCCCCCATTCTTTGCCTCAGCATCCTCGTCTGTGCCGCCCACACACTTGGAGAGCAGAGAGCAGACCAATCTGGCAGGCTCAAATAACAAAAAAAAAAAAAAAAAAAGAAAGAAAGAAAAAATAATAGTAAGATGTTTTCTGGCCTACAAGTCTCCTTTTCTCTGTGTTTTTTATCTGGAGGGAACAGTCAAATCTCTTTTCCTTTCACCAGGAACCAAGTGGAACAGAAATGGCTCCCAAGGTCTCATGTTCTTGCAAATCAGCCCAGAGAAAAACAAGGAGGAGGGGGGGGAGAAGACTGGCATTTCTCCCCAACACACAGGCACCTTTGAACAATAACATTAAGCTTATTTTTAATCGTGTCTCCTTCCAGCACCAAGCACCAGTTAAAAATATCCATTTTTTTACAACGTGGGGTTTGATTAGCCAATATTCTTGTCTGCTTTTCCTGAAAAGGCTGAGGACAAACTCTGCTGCCTGGAGGCTCGTTACCCAGCCAGGCATTTACTGGCGCTGTGGGGACCGCTGAGCTGGCCGGGCACACACACATGCCCACACACGTGGCAAAAGGAGGGGTCCAGAAGGACACACACCTCCACGTAAAGCTCTGCAACTGGCAGAGCAGACCCAGTACGGCCCCAATCTTGCAATCTCATCAGCATATGCAAAAATCCACTCCGACATAAAGCATCTAATGACACTAATGGCACACAGCACAGCGATACAGTCCAGGCATGTGGAAATAATCACAGGCCCAGAACCCAGAATGACTGATTTTTTCCCATTCAACATATGTTTTACTTAGATGTCTGCATCTTCCCACCCTTCTCTCAGTCTCCCAAGCTTATTTGTTTTTGGTGGAACACAGGCAGATATCTTTAATACCAGAATGTTATGTTAAATCACACCTATCTGAGAAAGAAAAAATTGATAGCCTGGAATATAAACAAGAGATTTTATGAAATTCACACATTCCTAACAATAGCCAGAAGCTGACCCCAGTACATTTGGTCACTGAACAGGCAAAATACATCTGAACTCTGTTCAGCCCAAGGCTCTAAAAATAATATTTGGGATTTCTACACAAAATTAGAACAGAAGAAGTTGAGTTTCAGTTGAGACATAAATATTGTTTATTAGGACCACAGCGTACATTCCACAAGATTCAAAGACTCTATAGCTATTCTGCACAGTTATTAGTTTTCTTAAGGTGACCTGTGAGCCATACCCCAGGCTAGTAAAATCAGCAATGACTTCAGCATTTGCCCCATCACTCTAAACAAAGCATCTCTCCCATCCTATCAAGTCAACTTAACTGAGCTGTTTTTATGTCCCAGAGGTGTTTTATCTGGAAAAAAATAATTTTACCTGCATAGTTAAATGTCAGCTATGGTGACTTTTGTTGCTTTAGCTTTTTGTAGCCACAAAGACCAAATGTCCATTTTCAAAGTCTTTATCAACACAGTTAAAGCAACAGAGCCATCGTAATGCAGACAGAGTATTTCAGTAGCTAGACTGCTCTGTTGAAAGCAAATGTTCACAGGTCTCTTTGGAAGTGTAAAAACAGCCACTCTTTTTGCCATGTTTCTGACCTGTCAAGGCAGAAGTAGACGTTTTCATACGTTAGCTCCTGCCTTGTAGCTTCAAGAGGCAATATGAAAGCTTTACTGGAAATTGTACCCTTGCCCACAGGAGACTGTTGCTCCTTCCCAGGGAATCCCCACTTGACTCACACCCAACCTTTACCTTCAAGGAGGAAACAGGGAAGGTTGGTGCTCAGCACTCCCCTCCTTCCACCAGATCCTTATCAAATTACACCATGACTCATTGCTGATCCACAAATTTACTGGCATTTCCAAGACCTCATTTGAGGTGTGACAGTGGTCTCATTCACACTTTAGGACTATTCCCCCTGCAGCAGCAGTGACTTTGGAGGATGGGAGAGAGCAGCTACCATTACTATAGAGCATCTTAGAAATACAAATCTTTCTGTCCTAGATTAAGACAGGAACACTAGATGTGGGACACGAAAAGATTTACCATCTCCTTGCATCCGGTGTTAACAGGACACATCTATACGTTACATGGCTGTTATGTCAGACGATGGCCCTTTTAACAGTTAGAAGTCTATTTGAGATCCATGTATTGTGAGGTTTATCATCTCCCCAGATAGAAGTCTTTGCTACAAGACAAACCCCGATGCCATCTGTCAAGGCAGAGGATTATTTAACAGAATAGGTGTGAGATTTGGGCAACCCATACCACAGCAATTTCCCCATGAACCAGCTGCTCTTGGCAGGGTGGGTGTAAAGCAAACTAGCCCAGAGCAGAGGGGTTGAAACTAGATGATCTTTAAGGTCCTTTTCAACCCAGGCCATTCTAAGATTCTGTACCCCTGGCTGCTCAGACCACAGGGGCTACTTTCTAGTCACTCCTTTTGGATATTTTTCAACCAAAGATTAGTAACTTGTACTTCCTTCCCCACAGTCCCTACTTCATATTCCTGCTTCGTAAATCTGTGAAACACTGGACAGTCTGGCCTCAAAACTCAGGCAACACAGGAAAGCATATTTATTCGATAGCTTGTTTGACCTTCTAGCAAACAGCAGCAGGGCCTACTGCAGCTGGGATGGGCCTTTCTCTGGGTAAGACCTAGTCTGAGCTAATGCTTGCCTGGATTTAGACAGCTTGAATTGAGGAAGGACACTTGGAAGACATTGCAATTTTAGTGGGAGAGTTGTGCAAAGACGCACAAAAATATTTAAAGGAGATGGGCACAATAAAGAGGAAAGACATTTTTGCTGGCTCATGAAAATGAAACATATGCAGGGCTTAATCTGCCACCAGTGAAATCAATGAGGATTTTGCCAGTGAAGCAAAACAAAAGCAGAAATGGAAACAACATCTGACAATTGCTATGTTAGACCCATACAAATTGCTGCAGTTAATAGCCTATGAGCTGGGTAAATAATGTACCATAGGCAGTGGATGATTTTAAACCTCCATTTTCCAGTACAAGAGTGTCATGATCTGGAGAATTTTGGAACTTGTAAAGGCTGCTTATGCTGAGTCATATTTGGAAAGATTTTCCACTTGGATAATCATGCTAAGTCTATAGAGACATCAAACAAATAACACGTGAGAGGGAAAAAAAAAAAAAAAGGCAAAAATACAACAGAGATTAAGGTTTAAGCTCAGAAGTAGAAAAGAATTTGGATAAAATTGTTTGTAAATAATTTATTGTTCAAGTAATCCTTAAACTTCTTTGTATGTAAAGGAAAGTATTTCTGCTAATCATTACTTTTTGGGAATTGATTATATAAACCTAGGTTGCCAAGTCATTATCTAGTAATAAATAAAAAGCATCTGATTTTGTACCTTTAAGATTATAATGACACAGCTGCGGAGGGGTCAAAATGGAGAGAATGGTATTGAGGAATTAATCCCTCTATGGGCACAAAACACGTAATGAAGATAAGGCAGAACAGAAAAACAGGATTTGGACCTCAACATCAAAACACAGGGATTCTCAGTAGATTATTCATGCACGCAGCAGAACCACACTGGGAGAGGGAAAAATAATGGCAGGAGGAACCATGCAGAAAGAAACGATGCAGCAGCACAAAAGCAGGAAGGGAAACAAGAAATAAAAATGAAAGTAATGTTGGACACTTCAGAAAGCTCTCATCTCCCACCTAGCTAGCAAATAAGGGGTCATTTTTTCCAAAGCTCAGCAAGCTGAGTACCAACCAGACCAGCAAACGCCAAAAGCAGAAACTTGGAAACATGGCCCTGCATGTCCCACTCCAACCTCTCAAAAGCAAAGTTTCTGTCCAATGTGTTTTAGGCACGCAGATTCTTACTGAGCAAAGCTCTGTGCATTTCAATCTTAACCTGAGTGTGAGCTAGCCTGCATCACACATGGGTCCTTCTGGCTTTTCACACCTCGTGGCTGGCAGTGACGGCTGTCTGTCTGTCACATGCACAGACCCAGCTCTGGGATGCAGTGTAAGAGACCTCACTTTTAGGACTACAGTTTTGTAGGTACAAAACCACCAGGAGTGCAGCTCCTCTCCCAGGCTCCTGCAGGAGGGAGGCAGCTGAGAACCCCTCTCTGCTGATAGCAGGGACAACAGCTGATGCAGAGATCACCCAGCCAAGAGGAGGAAGATGAGCTTTAAAACACAAAATATTTTCCAATATTCCCATAGTAAACACATATTGAAGGATCCAAGTAATAGGAACAAGGTGCCATCTCCCCACCTCCCAGGGCACTTGCTCAGATGCTGCCAGCGATGTGCTGCCTGATGGCCTTTACCCACATGGTTGTTACACCATCACCACTCGCAGCTCCATCCCAGAGAAATCCCTCCAGACTCAAAGACTGGATGGGCTGTGAAATCCCAATTATGCAATTACATTCCTAATTTCTCCACAACTGAACAATTTACACTCCCAACTCTTTCATAGGCCTGTACTGCCACTCACTCACTGTCCTAATATAAAGGCTGAGGTCTTCAAGGCTTTGGGTTCTTCAGCTGGATCATCTTCCACTAACCCCAAACAATCAGCATTTGGGTAAGTAACAGAGCAGTATAAAGCCACTACAGCTAGATCCAAGACTAGCAGTTCAGGGCAGTCAAATCCGGGTTTAGGTCCTTTTCTGGGAATCACGTGTCTTAGGGTTGTTCCCACAGTTTATAGCCCTTGGGAAGCAACAGGCTCTAATACCATCGTTACCTAAATATTATCTGCATAGCAGATGTTGTGTGTGTGCACTATCCCTCAAGCCTTTGCCATCTGTTTCTTACCTAATAAGTCAGGTGTTCGGTTTTTTATTACTATTATTTTATTCAAAGGAATAAAATGTGGGGGTTTCTTCTTCAGTTGTTCTCTTCACTTACTTTCGCAGTAAGAAACAAAGTTAGAAGTTTCTGAAAACACTTCTGAAGCATTAAGTGTAATGATTTCCCTTTAGCCATGTATGAAAAAAGTCACACGGGGTATGTGTTTTTTCATGAGGGTAAATTGGCAGCATGCACAATGCAGCCTGACACCACCTGGCTCTTTCTCCCTTTTTAAATAAGCACAAAGTAATATGAAGAGGCATCACAGAGGCAGAGAGCCCTGACACCAGGCAAGGTGTGTAGGAGGAACAGTAATGCTGGATGAATGCTAACATCTAAACAGGGCCAGCAAAAGCCAGGGACATGACAGACAGGCTGGACCCTGAGTCCTTTGAGGACATCTGACTGCCATCCTCAGCCAGCTGTAGGTCAGAGCCCAGATGAGACGGGAGAAGGTACCAGTGCCAGACCCACAGAACCAGGACACCACGGTGCTGAAGAACTGCCCGCTGCTCTGCCCCTCTTCCTGCCGGGGGAAGGGGGTGCTGCCAAGCAGCAGTTTAATGGACCATTGCTGGTAATGGACCAGCTCTGACATTTGGCAAGTTCCTTGTTACCAGCCCCAGAGAAATGGCAACCACTGCAAATCTTGTGCAGTTCAAGTTCAGCATGTTTTCTGACTTTTTTTTTTTTTGCGGACAGGAAGCTTCGCTGATGGAGCAAATTCTTTTGCTATTTCTTCACATTCAGAGAGTATTTATAGGATTATTTTTTTTAATATCATTTTAAATCTACTTCAAAGCTAAAAGATGCAAAATCAAAGAGTGCTAATTCCTCTCCTCATTGTCCAAGCCTTACGATGTGGGAATATCACAGTTCTCCCTCAATTAGACCTCAGTAAATAGCCTTGGAGTGTTCTGATAAACACCAGTTGTAAATATAAACCCACCATATGTGGAAAGAAGTTTTATTCACCGCTGATAAATGCTCAGACAAGCAAGACTGCACTAATAGGAATGTTTAGAGAAAGTATATTATTCATCCCAAGACAGAGAGCTGCAATCACCCAACCAGTAAGCAGAAATACTACCACAAAGAGTGCCAGGTGCCCTTACACAACAGGTTTGAGGCCCTAGAGATTGAGAGGCCGGTGTGTGAGGAAGAGGTAGCAAATGTTCCCAGGAGGATGCCTGGGGCGAGGAGGTCGACTCCGCGCCTCAGGACTGCCTCCACCAAAAAAGACAGGAGGGTTATTGTTGTTGGTGACTCGATTCTTAGGGGAACAGAGGGCCCTATTTGTCGGCCGGACCCTACCCGTAGGGAAGTCTACTGTCTCCCTGGGGCCAGGGTCAGGGACGTTGCCAGGAAGCTTCCTAACCTGGTACGCCCCTCTGACTATTACCCCCTTTTGATAGTCCAGGCGGGCAGTGATAACATCGAAGAGAGAAGCCTCAAGGCTATCAAAAGGGACTTTAGGGGGCTGGGTCGGTTAGTGGATGGAGCGGGAGTGCAGGTGGTGTTTTCGTCCATCCCTATGGTGGCAGGGAGGAGTTCAGAGAGGACACGGAAAGCCCACCTGTTAAACACGTGGCTCCGGGGCTGGTGCCAACGCAGAAATCTTGGGTTTTTTGATCATGGGGCACTTTACTCAGCACCTGGCCTGATGGCCGCAGACGGGTCCCTATCTTTTAGGGGAAAAAGGATCCTGGGCCAGGAACTGGCAGGGCTCATTGAGAGGGCTTTAAACTAGGTAGGAAGGGGGATGGGGCTGAGGCTAGGATTGTTGGGGCTGTGCCAGGGGGAACAATGGCAAGGCCGGAGGATAAGGCAATGGCCCAGCTGAAGTGCATCTACACCAATGCACGCAGCATGGGTAACAAACAGGAGGAGCTGGAAGCCATCGTGCGGCAGGCAGGCTACGACTTGGTTGCCATCACGGAGACGTGGTGGGACCAGTCTCATGACTGGAGTGCTGCAATGCCTGGCTATAAGCTCTATAGAAGGGACAGGCAGCATAGAAGGGGTGGTGGTGTGGCTCTCTATATTAGAGAGTCTTTCGAGGTTGTAGAACTCGAGGTTGGGAATGACAAGGTCGAGTCCCTTTGGGTTAGGATCGGCAGGGACAACAAGGCTAGTGTCCTGGTCGGGGTCTGCTATAGACCGCCGAACCAGGATGAGGAGACGGATGAGGAATTCTACAGGCAGCTGACAGAGGTTGCAAAATCATCAGCTCTTGTACTCGTGGGGGACTTCAACTTCCCTGACATATCCTGGAAGCACAACACAGCCCTGAGAAAGCAGTCTAGGAGGTTTCTGGAGAGCGTGGAAGATAGCTTCCTGACGCAGCTGGTTAGTGAGCCTACCAGGGGTGGTGCCCCGCTAGACCTTCTCTTCACAAACAGAGAAGGACTGGTGGAGGACGTGATCGTCGGGAGCTGTCTAGGGCAGAGTGACCACGCAATGGTGGAGTTCACTATTCTTGGCGAGGCCAGGAAGGGGACCAGTAAAACCGCTGTATTGTACTTTCGGAGGGCTGACTTTGAGCTGCTCAGGACACTGGTTGGTGGAGTCCCTTGGGAGGCGGTTCTGAAGGGCAGAGGGGTCCAGGAAGGCTGGGCGCTCTTCAAGAGGGAAGTCTTAATGGCGCAGGAACGGTCTGTTCCCACGTGCCCAAAGACGAGCTGGCGGGGAAGAAGACCGGCCTGGCTCAACAGAGAATTGTGGCTTGATCTTAGGAGGAAAAAGAGGGTTTATAAGCTTTGGAAAAGTGGGCAGGCCACTAAGGAGGACTTTAAAGAAGTAGCGAGGCTGTGCAGGGACAAAATTAGGAAGGCCAAAGCTCATCTGGAGCTCAATCTGGCTACTGCCGTTAAAGATAACAAAAAACGTTTCTATAAATACATCAACACAAAAAGGAGGACTAAGGAGAATCTCCATCCTTTACTGGATGCGGGGGGAAACTTAGTTACAAGAGATGAGGAAAAGGCGGAGGTGCTCAATGCCTTCTTTGCCTCAGTCTTTAGCGGCAATACCGGATGTTCTCTGGATACCCAGTACCCTGAGCTGGTGGAAGGGGATGGGGAGCAGGATGTGGCCCTCATTATCCATGAAGAACTGGTTGGTGACCTGCTACGGCACTTAGATGTGCACAAGTCGATGGGGCCAGATGGGATCCACCCAAGGGTACTGAGGGAACTGGCAGAGGAGCTGGCCAAGCCACTGTCCATCATTTATCAACAGTCCTGGCTATCGGGGGAGGTCCCAATCGACTGGCGGCTAGCAAACGTGACGCCCATCTACAAGAAGGGCCGGAGGGCTGACCCAGGAAACTACAGGCCTGTCAGTTTGACCTCAGTGCCAGGAAAGCTCATGGAGCAGATCCTCCTGAGAGTCATCATGCAGCACTTGAAGGGGAAGCAGGCGATCAGGCCCAGTCAGAATGGCTTTATGAAAGGCAGGTCATGCCTGACGAACCTGATCTCCTTCTATGACAGAGTGACGCGCTGGGTGGATGAGGGAAAGGCTGTGGATGTGGTCTACCTTGACTTCAGCAAGGCTTTTGACACCGTCTCCCACAGCATTCTCCTCAAGAAACTGGCTGCTCTTGGCTTGGACTGGCGCACGCTTCGTTGGGTTAGAAACTGGCTGGATAGCCGGGCCCAAAGAGTCGTGGTGAATGGAGCCAAGTCCAGTTGGAGGCCAGTCACTAGTGGCGTCCCCCAGGGCTCGGTGCTGGGGCCGGTCCTCTTTAATATCTTCATCGATGATCTGGACGAGGGCATCGAGTGCACCCTCAGTAAGTTCGCAGATGACACCAAGTTAGGTGCGTGTGTCGATCTGCTTGAGGGTAGGAAAGCTCTGCAGGAGGATCTGGATAGGCTGGACCGATGGGCTGAGGTCAACTGCATGAAGTTTAACAAGGCCAAGTGCCGGGTCCTGCACCTGGGGCGCAATAACCCCAAGCAGAGCTACAGGCTGGGAGAGGAATGGTTGGAAAGCTGCCAGGCAGAGAAGGACCTGGGAGTGATGGTGGACAGTCGGCTGAATATGAGCCAGCAGTGTGCTCAGGTGGCCAAGAAGGCCAACGGCATCCTGGCTTGTATTAGGAACAGCGTGACCAGCAGGGCTAGGGAGGTGATCGTCCCCCTGTACTCAGCTCTGGTGAGGCCGCACCTCGAGTACTGTGTTCAGTTTTGGGCCCCTCGCTACAAGAAGGACATCGAGGTGCTTGAGCGGGTGCAGAGAAGGGCGACGAAGCTGGTGAGGGGCCTGGAGAACAAGTCCTACGAGGAGCGGCTGAGGGAGCTGGGCTTGTTCAGCCTGGAGAAGAGGAGGCTCAGGGGCGACCTTATCGCTCTTTTTAGGTACCTCAAGGGAGGCTGTAGCGAGGTGGGGGTTGGCCTGTTCTCCCACGTGCCTGGTGACAGGACGAGGGGGAATGGGTTTAAGTTGAGCCAGGGGAGTTTTAGGCTAGATGTTAGGAAGAACTTCTTCACTGAAAGGGTTGTGAGGCATTGGAACAGGCTGCCCAGGGAAGTGGTGGAGTCACCATCCTTGGAAGTCTTCAAAAGACGTTTAGATGTAGAGCTTAGGGATATGGTTTAGTGGAGGGCTGTTAGTGTTAGGTTGGAGGTTGGACTCGATGACCTTGAGGTCTCTTCCAACCTAGAAAATTCTGTGATTCTGTGATTCTGTGAAAGAGATGTCACACTGGGGAGGTGAGCAGTGAATGAACACTCTTGATTAATAGGTCAGAAGCAATTAATTGCTTAACCAAGAGCAGCCATCAAATTTCAGATAAACACACAAACATCTCAGATACACCTCGTGCAATTAAGGAACAGGACAACTCCACCTGTTGCCTGCACACAGGGCACCCAGCTGGAGCGGCCTCTGCAGCCCATGGGGACCCCACGTGGGTGACAGTCCTGCGAGGCCATGACCATGCTGGCCTTCACCCCAGTCAGTGAAATTGCAGTTTAATCAGTGAGTTATTACCTATGATGTGAAAGTGGAACCGGATCAAAAGTGAAAACAAAAGCAAAAGCTTTTGACCTTTCACACGGGTGACTCAGATGCCAACACACTACCTTCAGCATCCAGAAGGACCCCGCAGAATGACTCAACACCAATAAAAGTCTTATAAAAACAGCTGGAACCCTTTGTTAAGGGTTATAGGATTTGCGTTATTCCCAGTCCGCAGAAGATAATACATCTACCACAACACCAGTTCAAACAGCAACTCACTGATTTCACTGTTTGCACTATCATGTTGACAAAATATGACTAATGCACTTCCTTGCCTGGAGGCTTCAAACAGAAGGTCTCTTAGAGGACACAGCCTGCTCTGGTGGTTGCCAGAGCCAGGCCAAGACTGTGGACGGAGGACAAGACCTCACAGGTCCTCCATCACTCCTCTCCCCACATGGGGCAGAATCACCTTACATGCACACCTTCCTCCCATCCCCAAACCAGCCTCTGCTCACCTGCTGCGACTCTGAGGGTGGGACAGAGATGCACAAGGTCATTCCTGGCACTGCCCTATCCAAATGGGAGCTGAAGAAAAGCCCTGGAGGCAAAGGCTTTGTCCTCCGAATGCAAGGACAGGTGGCAGTAGGGTGTCACACCCAGGAGCCCATGCCTGTCTGGGATGCCTGAGTAGATAAGTTTTCCTGGCTCAAAATGCATGTTACCCTGCTCAAATAAAGAGCAAGTAGTTTCCTGTCTTTAAGCACAACAGCCTTGCAACACCCCACTGGACCCATTGCCAAATGATCTCCCAAGTGTCACAAAGCAGGCAGCCATCTACTTCTGAGGGGATAATCAGGAAAAAGAAAAAAATTCTAAGGAGAAAACACGAGGCACATGGCTGCCCTGCACCCAGCTTGCAGACATCACAGCTGCTACTTCTATAATCACTTGCAGATGAAAGGAACAGGTAATGGTGGTCATGACTACTCTTCATCTCACTTCTCTCCCCCATCCCTAGAAAGTTTATTAAAAAAATCACAAGTTACATGATTTGTCGCAGAGAAAAGAGTGGCCACAAAGACTGCTGACCAGTGGGAATATGCTGACCATGGGATATGGAGAGCCCATAGAAAGGAAAGGAAAACGTTGTTCAGAAGTCCCCATAACCTATATGTGAGGCCATGGACACAGGGAGCTTCCAAAACAGAGGACAAAAAGGTGGGATCTTTGTGGGAGAAAGAGGGACATAACCACTGTACATGCAATGCACTTGGTTTACAGAGGCAAAAATGTGCAAACCTAGTATGTAAACAAAGATCAAGAGGGTATTAGGTTTATTGACACCCTTCCTTTCACTGTTAACATTGCTGCAATCTGAACTCAGGCTTCTAGAAAGAGCCTGACAGAGCAAACTTCCACTGTGCAGCCTGCCAAGCAGAGGGTAGCATCTGCAAGCAGACTGCAGGAAGTATCCCATTGCCTGAGTGGAGGATGCAGAAAGGCCACCCTCAGCACTGCCCAGCCTAGCAAGATTTTCGTCTCTCAGACATCTCTCACATGGTCTGGTTCAGGTTTCCCAAATATACTCTAGCATAAAACCACATGAGCAATTCTCATTTTGAGCAGCCCCTGGATGACACTGCAAGACAGCATAGCGAGCCTACTTGCAGATGCATAGGCTGTAGGGTGATGCCCTGTTGTGTCCAGGAGACCAGCCTTAAGCTCTAAATCCTGCAGATGCTGAATCCTACAGAGCTGGGCTCTTACATGAGATTTAAAAGCTCATGGCAGGAAAGAGAAAACCAAAGCAATAAAAAAGAGCATTTCCACTTTGCTTTTAGAGTGAGTTTTGTGACTGATCTCTGGGATCTTGTTCTCTGTACCTCTGGGGGTGAGTACCTCCATCACAGATAGTCTCTAGCCCAGGAGCTTCATTTGGTAAATGAGCAGTAAGTTAGAGAGGCAGAACAGGGAGATAGCACCTGTGGAAAACACCTGCCCTATTCCTACAACCAGAATAGACCCAAGCCATCCTCTGAACTAAGAGTTATTTCACACACTTTCATAGAAAAGAGAATATGTGCCAGATAGAAACACAGTTGTGTGTTTTGTTAGATCCCACAGGTGCTAAATGTTTCACAGCTTAAGAGACCAAGGTACTCAGTACCTTACAAATATATATGCACTTCTGGAGTTGGAAGTTAATCAGTACAAAAATCCATAGTTATAGCATTACACATAACTTTGTCCTAAATTTGTTCACTATTGCTTACAGCATCCACCTTGAGACGAGCAGGGCTGCAGAATTAAAATCAGCCATAAATATATATAAGGGACTATCTGATCCAGCCCCAGCAGAATCCAAGGGAAGGGACTGTCAGTGCTGTTACTGCAGCCTTAGTCACCTTTCCTATCTGCCAAAAACCTCTGTTATATGTTGCATCTACATGACTTCTCCTATGCGATATCATTCCTTCAAAGCTTTCAAGATCCCTGCACATCAGGTAAGCAGAGCCCTGCAGCAGAACACGAGCAATAAACTTTTTCAAAAAGAGATGTTACTGGTAAATTGTAAAATACTCACTAGATGTGAGACAGTGAACATCACCCCTGATGATCTTAAAGGCTTTCAATACTCTGGGTGACACAGAATGGTTTTGTCTGGTTTCCAGACAGTCTTTAAGCTTAAAGATATGAGTATGAAATCTGGTCATGGTTGGTTGCACTGCTGTAACAACCCTGGCAATCTTCAGGCCTGCTCATAATGAGGATAATCAAAGGGAATTTGAGCAATGTTTAACCCCTAAGGAAACATCTGAACCGCCCATTGGATTTCAGAGTTTAGTGGTTATTAATCAAAGAGTTTCAAAGCATTTTGCTTTGAAATCCCTTCTCCCATCAGATCATCCAGATCTATTTTTGAATCTTACTGCCTCTTTTACCAGTGACTTTTCCTAAGTATGCAAAACTGAAAAAAAAATTAAAAAAGCACTTAAACTAACAGAACCTGAAAGACAGACTTTTATGTTATGTGCCATAAAACAGAAAAGACTATCCCAACACAACAGGATGAGCAGCCTTTCTGCAAGCAGTCTTTAACACAAGCCTACTTGGGCATCTTGCAGCAAAACATAGCAGACATTACCACTTTGCTTTAGGTTAACTGACCTTTCAGGATTAATTTTTTTTTTTTTTTATCATTGCATTTCAGCAGAAGCTTTCCCAAATGGTCTTCAGCACTCATTTACTTCTCATTTCAGAATTAGAGAAAGACTTCCAGTGCTGCCACAGTCAAAAAGCAAGAGGTAGGCTCTCTCTCAGCTGCTTTTAGCAGTGCTGGATGCACCAGTCACTTGACGTACGCTAATCCAGGGATTTCTAAAGTTGCCTATGTCAACGTGACACAGAACTGTTTTCTTGTATTATTCCAAGAAACCAGAAAAGACCATCTCAAATCAGATCAGGGCACCTTCCATTTCAGAGGTGACTTGTCCATTTTAACAAAAGGATCACATTAAGTTGCTGTCCCTGAGCCTACCAGGCTACATGCTGGGGTGAATGTGGAGGGGGAGACGGGGAACGCTGTTTCTTTGTGCCATTATATAAATGTCTGGTAACAACAATGGCTAAAAAAGGCTGAGAATTTAAATGACTTGGCATCTTAGTGAATTCACTGGAAATACTTTTAATTTTTTTATCCTAATAGATAGCCTGAAGATATGCAGAGACTGGAAAGTGCATTCAAGATGCTGAATCTGATGTTACTGTCTATTTATGTCAGTGCAATTTCCAAATCAAAATACTGAAGCAAATGGTCTTCCCCAGGGAACAGATGTTTGAATGCAGTGAGGGGGATCAATTTAAGAACATAGATAAAACTGAAACATTTTCACTATTTTGAGGCTTTGGCCACCTCTAGCAGAGATGCATTGTGATTCACAGAGGGGAGATGACTTCATCAGAGACAAGGATAAAAATTTCCCTCCTTTTCTCCATCAGTGGACTTGTGGAATTTAGGAGACTGTCTTTCCCAGGGAGACACTGCCTTGCACAACAAGTCAGCAGCTGATGTTTTTAAAAGAAGCAGTAGTGTTCTCCAAGCCAGTTGCATACAGAGGACAAAGTCCCTCCAACTCTTCTGCTTCTTCAAAAACTATTTGCCCTCTTGTATTTAGTTCCAATATAGGGAGTAAGGAGGCACATACACCCAGTGACACAGTTTGTATAAAAGACTTGAGAAAACAAGAAAACAGCAGGTTCACTGGTTGCTGCAACGAGTATTTCCTACTTGCTTCTTACAAGTTCACTGCCTTTGCACCTAAATATGTTATTTACCATTTACATTTCAGCAACATCTTGGAGATCAAAGTAGGACAAAGGTATCATCTTGCCAGGCTCTGTACAGTTACTGGTAGGCAATCCCCATCCCTTGGGGCACATCACCATAACTAACACAACATTACAGGATAATGCTGACCCAGAGCACACACTTGAATTCCTAAGCTATGTGGTGGTTTACTGCTACTGTGTGTAAAGCAATGTTTTAGTTTACACTGTACAAACAGCTTTTATTTACCCATGCAAGAGAATGACAAAGACTATGGCAGCCTAGCAACTTCAGCAGAAGATAGCTTCAGATGTAAATTAATAATTGTGGTTTTAAGAACAGTTTTCCTTTCCACCTTTGTGATCTAGCTCTTAGCAAGATCAGAAAATACAACTCAAAAGAGTTGAGCTTTATTTCCAGCTCTGGCAATGGTTTTCTGACCTTGAATGCCTGTTTCTAGTTGTTAAATTTACAAAATAGAGATGATACATTTCCTCCACTTTGGATAGATTTGGAGATCTTCAAATGACAAGTGCTATATAAAAGAGTATAAGTTTCTGCCAGCATACTACTTAATAGATGGCCTCTAAGACAGCAAAGCAGCAGCCAGAGTAAGCAATGCCTGAGCAAGTCATAAGCCCTCTTCAACCAAGAACAAAGAACTTATCTTTTAGATGAGTCAAAGAGCCCAGGGCTCTTAGGGAAGGATTTCCTTATCTGCTCTTTTTTTTTTTTTTTTTTTTTAACCCCAAAGTCTTGGGGAGTGGGAGTCCATCAGTAAATACTTCATTGAGAGATATTGATGGCTACTGTTGTCACTGATGCTCTGGCTCAGCACAGCTCTCGTATTTTCTCCATTGTCATTTCTGAAATTAAGGCAGAGACCAGTTTGCCAGTAATCTGTCTCTGTAACCAAGTCCTCACAGCTTTTCCAACAATACTGATTTAATTGCTGTGTCTACAGCAGAACAAAGTCTGTTCTTGTACCATAAATGAAAGCGGACTGTAAACTGAAACTGGACACAAGGCTTTAAATTACATGTAAATTCTCACTGAGGTTATAAAGGGGCCACTTGAATATGAAACAGATAGTGAACAAATCCTGGAATAAGCTTTTAAAGAGAAAGGAATCCAGGCCAAATGGAAACACACTAAGTATAATTTATAATGAGCAATGTGTAAAAAGCTATCCAAATCATGGACCTCAAAATGAGAATAAACAGTGATCTTCCAATAGGGACAAGTACAGATAAGCTAAGTATCTGCTAAAAGGCTGAACTTTGAGTAACCCTTGTAGGATCAGCTAGTAACACCCAAAGTCACCACCACATTTCAGTACTGACTGAAAAGGACTATAGCAAAAATAGTACACACTTCTGTATGGCTAACCTGGAATTCAGTACCTGTCATCACGTACAACAGAAAGCAACTACTGCAGTGCAATAAGTTATGTAAAAAAAAAAAAACACACAAACCAATTGTCTTGTCCACAGCATGCACAGCTGATCTTGCAAGAACCAATCTGCCCCAAAAGATGGAATATTGCCTGCAGCCACTTAACTACTGCAATAAAGAATATAATGAACAAAAAAAAATGAGCCTCACATTGAGCATGCATCATGTATTCATCACCATCGTGATCTGCACAGGCAGAGAAGGTCAGCATGATCACTCTGAAATGTGGGATGCATCAGGTATAAGTATCTTAGAGTACTGCACAGAGCAGAAAACCAAAGAGAATGAATGCCTCTTACATATTTCTGTACATCTGAAAGTGCTTTCACAGTTGTTAAGGCTCTTCGACAGGTCTCTTCACCACTACCTGGTGGAAATCAAGAACAGTGCCAAATCATTCAAGTGGCACAACAAATAATGTAAGGAGACTCTCAGGGCACTGACAGACACCAGTGAAGAAAGCAGTCTGGGTGGCTGGAGAAATGCAGCCCCCAGGTGGAGCTGGGAGACCCCAGGTAAGGTGCGAGTTGTTCAACCATCATGGTTATTTTCAGACTGCTGACAGCTGTTGCTGATGACAATAGCTATAGCTTGGTCTCCGACTACAATTAGCTTAGGTGATGGGTTTAGTTCTTAAGTAGGATAGTCCCTTAAAATATAGCCATGAAGTGACAACTTTAACATAGAAACCTTCCTCTACAAAGCTCTGGGAACAAGAACCATCATCCAGCATTTTATGCCTGCAATGAGGTGAGTCAAGCATTTCCTGAGCATTGGTGACAATGTCTGACCAGCAAGCAGTCATTATCCACACCCCAGGAATGAGGAAATGTACAAACTAGAAATTTGACCAAGCGTCATACTGGAATCAATCACCTCTCACCAAAGACAATAGTCAGCACCACAGAAAAACTATCTAAGGCAACAGTGCTCTTGCTGCGGTCCATCACTCCAAGCCACTTTTTCACTAGCTTTCTATCAGAAAACAAAAAGGTGAACCCTAAACAGCTGAAAAAAACATGATGTCACATGATTGCCCATTACTATCACTAAGCTCAGCAGCAGAACTTGGCCAGCTCAACAAGTATCTTGCCAGGTACTTGAGTTTCCAACAGAGATGCTGCAGTTTCTTCCAAAAATGTTGCCTTCTTAAACAAAGTGGACAGATTGTTGTGGAGATTCTAAGAGAATGTCAATCTGCTAAATGTCAGAAAGATTTTGACTAAACTAGGAAGAAAAATAGTCAGGAATCGCAGCTACATAATTAGTAACAAATCTTTAATTCTGCATGTTTGGATAGCAAGGCTGATTTAGAATCAATTGCTGAAGTGGGGCAGCCAAGAGGACAGATTCAGATCTTCTTTACACCAGTAGAAATGCAGGGTAACACCACCGAAGCCAAAAAGTATGTAATGCTGCAGCAGTCCCATGCCTTATAGTTTGTTAAAAGCTCATTCAATGCAAGCACAGCCTTATTATTTTTTCTTACTTATCTTTTATCATTCATGAAATGGACCCAAGCCCAGAAATGCTGGGGTTCCTCAAAGTCAGGGGCTGAGCCAGGAGCAGGTCCAAAGGTGGGCGAGCTTCCTAAGTCAAATGTTTGTTTCAATACTTGAAAGCTCAGACCCCAGACTCCTTTCCTTCATGCAATTTCTTTTCATAAAGACCAGTTACATTGGTGACAAATACCAGTCAGAGAAAAATACCCTCTGAGGGCACCTTGTTCTTGCTGGAATGACTGAATCACGGAGCCACACTTCCACAGCAGGCACTGGCCTTCCACCAGGTTGCTAGGACACAGTTAAAAAGAAAGCTTGTCCAAAATGGGTACAATTCTTCAAACTCACAAGAGAGCAAACTAATCACAACCTGTATCAGGAATTTGCTTTGTGAACTGACATCTTCCTTCTTACATGTTATTTGTATAAACTGTAGAAGTTGACTGATCCCACAGTGTCAAATGTCTTTTGAGCTAAAAATGCTTCCGGTGTCCCTGCTGCTTTATCAATTGAACCTTGAGTCACAAGGACTGAGTGAGGGTGGTACACATCACTGCAGAAAAGCCACTGTTTATTTGGACTAAAAAAAAAATATTTTTCATCCTGATGTTGTTACTACCAGCCACTTTAGTACCTGCTATCACCATCTTGTACAAAGGAAGCAAGGCCAGAAATTTTTGCCTCTTTTCTGATGTCAGGAAAGGTCTTTTACAACATATGAACCAAAATGGTGAAGTAGTTAAAAAATAAACCAGAAAACAATGAAATAGAGCTAATATCAGCCATTTTAGACACACAAAAATGCGTTACAGAAACACATAGTTTCAGACCTTTTCGTAATCTCCTTGTGAGGACTTTAACATGATAGTCTTGGATGAGTCAGTGGGATATTTGCCCAAGTAAAAACCTCAGGACTGTACCCTCCAAAATTATTTTCACCAAAATCCAGAGAACTTGGCAGCCTTGATGTGCTCCCACACTGTATTTTGTGTCATTCCAAGGATTAATTTTGGCTTACCAAAATTATTTGGCTAATTAAAACAAGGACAAAAATACTGGTGTCTACCAAACTGAAAGGAAAACAACAATCTCAGAGCCATTTGTCCTCACAGTAATTTCACTGTTATGCTACAAAGATCAAGGTGCCATATGGCATTCAGACATGGCCTTCACCACTCCTCATAGCAGTTAATAAGATCGGTTTGGGAGGAATGTTCAAAAAACAGATTTTGGTGGTTGAATATGGTGCAAGGAGATGGGGGAAGGAAGAGAGTGGCAGGCACTGGACAAGAAAAACAATGGGATGGAGCTTGGGTTTGGGGTACAGATTTGGGGTACTTTGCACGTTCCAGCACAAAATATTTTTTCCAAGGTCACAAAGTTTATGGCAGGGGAGTGATTGCAGGCATCTGACCACCATCCCAACCCCAGCCATTCTCCTTCACCACGTTATTTTCAATCCAGCCACGGGGAAATACTTAAACTGTGCAGTTGCAAAGAAAAGTGAGAGGAGCAATTGTCCCTGGAAGTAGACAGAGGGAGCTGCAAAGTATTCCTTGTGCCAGGTCAGTTCACAACACATCCATCACTAGGCTTCTCCTGTACTATCTCACTCATCCCTCACCCCCATAGTGCCATCCCTTTTTATTTTTGCACGTTATTTCACAATAGTGTAATATATGTAAATGCTACAAATGGCACTCAACATCTCTACCACCCACAGTCTCCAAGGACCTGGAAGCAAAGAGAACCTCTCAGCTGTACTCAAAGATCTTGCTGTATGAGGCTTGTTGTCATCCCAGCCCTTATAGCACACCTGGCAGCTTGGCTATTTTTACGGTGGCTTCTCACAGCAGCATTTTCTCAGAGCAAAGCAGCTCACAGAACCAGTGACAGAAGCTGAGGCCACCTGGCCCAGAGCTGTGCCTAATGTCACAAAGGGGATTTTACTGAGGCTGTCCTTAAGAGGATTAGGGAATCATCTACTTGCAGAGAACAGTCGCATCTGCCGCTCCCGCACAAGTCGCTCTTACCTGCTCTCACAAAGCTCATTTCTGCCCAGTCCTGACTCGTTCCCATATTGCAACACAGCACAGATGCTCACAAAGAACAGGGGCTGGATACAGGTGGAGGGTGAGCAACAAATCAGGTGTATTCAGATAGCTCAGTAATTGGCTTCATCCATTGCACTACACTTTAAATAGCACCACTCAGTAAACAAACAAATAGACCTAATTTTGGGGGGCTGGATATTCACAACAGGCTGGATATCACTGAGTAGTCAAACTCCTGGGGCTTCAGAGGGGATTTAAGAGGACTGTGATGTGTTCAAAACCTGTGAACATTTGACTAATTATCTAGCAGCTTAAATGAGTTAAACAAACCTTAAAGCTCAACTCTGAAGTGTTTTTCCTAATACACATCTTATCTCAGAGACAGAGAAATAATTATGTCACACAAAGGTATGAAACTGTACCAAACCGGTACATCTAAAATGAAGAGGAAAGGAAAACAAGTCCACTAAGACAGGACCTAAAACCTGATGAGCTACTCTCAGCTACTTGAACATGACAATATATGCAGCGCAGTCAACTTCATTTTTCCTCTTTTGTGTTAGCAAGAGGTAAGATCCACAAGGTGTCTTTAAGTTGCTTTTATAACTTTTACAGATAGGGGCTTTTTCATTGTTTAGGCTTTATTGCTGGAGTTACAATTTAGACATCAGCCTCTTGAAAGAAATCCAGGATTGCCCACTTAGCCCCTACACAAACCAATCCTAATCTTGTAATACAATATTCCTCCACAGGATTGAATGCCCTTTTACCCCCATGGTGGTCCCACCAGGTCAGGATGAAGCCACCATACTCTTGCTTGTGCCACTGGCAGCACCACAGTGTACCTGATGCATGGATTAATGAGGGGTTCTGTCTGTCAGAGCTCCATCTGTCCTCACCAGGAGGACTGACCTGGATGCCTAGGGCACAAGGAGCTGAGCCTGGTGGATGCTATCTGACTTGTCACTAATACCTCCCTTAAAACAGACTTCTCCTGCAGTAACAACTCCTAGCACTTACCTATGCTAATCTCTGGAAGTTTCTCCCAAATATTTGCCTGAAATGCTCCAACAGTGATTGCCCGTCTCCTACTCATGAAGAAGGGCAGGGGATAGCTTTGCTCTGCCACAGCCTTCTCAAAGGCCTTCACCTCCCTTAACCTCCCCAAGGAAATGAAGCCACTTCCTTCAAATATTCTCATTGGAAACTGCTCCCACATCCTCATTGTTCTTGTTTATCTCCTCTGGGCTCTATTAAGTTTCTACATCTTTCCCAAAGCATGCAGGACAGAACCGGACACGCTGTCATAGCCTGTCCAACAAGGGGGTTTCCATCACTTCCCTTGGGAAAAAGGCTTCCTTCTCCTGCAGCAGAACCACACCACTTCTCACTGAGCTTGCCTCCCAGATCCACATCACACTAACTTATCTGCACCCACAAATTCTTCTTTTCAAGAACAGCATCATTCTACTGTCTTTACTGAGCCACATCTGCCAATTCTGAACTATTTCTTAAGTTTTATGATCAAGATCCTAGTGAGTAAAAGTGCTTCTGGTCTACTGGTAAAACTTACTGCAGTTACCTGTCTGCAGATTTCACTCAAACATTGCTTTCTTTAAAGAACTATATGAACTTACCCTCCTTTGGATATCAAGCCACTACAAAACCACAACTAGGCATTTTTCAGATTATCTTCTTTTCAAATATACAGTTGTTAATTATCAGGTTTTTATGTGCACTCAAGAAATCAGTTTCCTGAAAATCATCTCTTCGATGTCTCTAGCAGTCACACTTTGTATCTTTGCTTTAGAGCTTAGCTGTTCGGGGCAAGATCAATATCACAGGCTAGAGGGCTGCTGCACGCACCTGATCGATTGAGAGATTTTTCTTTGGCCAGTTCATCGCTTTTAAAATGATTTATCGCACCTCAAATAAGAACAAATATTCCTTTAACGTCACTCTTGACACTAATTCTAAAGGCTGCTCTTAGTGGCTTTCTTAGATAGCCACTAATGAAAAGCAGCAGCTTCTTGAACTGGATGGAGGCCAGCTTCTGCACAAGGTTTCATAAAGGAATTAGGAATTGCTGTGCTAGGTTAGGTCGTTGATCCAGTTAAAGGTTTGAAGGCATGGGCACATAACCAGTTACTTAACTAATTACCCCTCCCTCCCCCCAGCAAGCAAGTCACACTAATTGGTAATGTCCAAGCTCTCAGCCTGCTGAAACGTGCAGTAAAACACTATAGCTTCCCTCATCATGGAGGTAAATCTATTCCTGGGGGAAGGTTTGTTAGCAGCATCCATTTCTGAAGCATCACAGCTTCAGAACAGCCTGCCTTAAGTGGCAACTTAATTATCACACAAAGGATAATCAATATAGAGAGATCAAGACAAGTAGGTTACTTCACCAAATAACTTGAGTATTTGAAGACTCTCCAGGACAAGAAGCAAAGCGTAAGGAAGGTTATTCCTGACTAGCTATTTCAGAGCAAACCCAATGCTGTCAGATGCAGCACTGTTCTGTGCACTCCTGGTGCAGCAGTGAGGAAACACAAGCCACGTGCTTGGCTCCTCACATCTGCAGCGGGGATCACAGATGCTATCAGGTTGCAAAGTCATCTGGGGAGAGGGGAGAGCCACTGCTGTTACAGCAGAGTCCAGTAAGGACAAGGGAGGCCCCCATGGGGGACAGATGCCTGGTTTGCAGCTGCTTTGGGAAGACGGGAGCTGCAGCAGTGAGCACCTGACCCTGCAGTGCCATCAGCAACAAGCTCCCACGCAACATTTTGTAAGGCTCAAATGTTCAACTGAAGCTAAGGCACAATTTGAACATTCTCCTTCTGAGATCTTCAGTAAGGGGAGAAATGCCAAAGCAGATCTCATCTTCACATGGAATGAGGAGTTAAAGAGTAAAAATAGCAGCAGCCAGGTGCCCTCCTTCATCAACTTGATTGCATTCAGCATGTGAAACATAGTAAGTTCAAAACAGTAATTACAGGATAATACAGATGATAAAAGACCCAACTCCCCAAAATGAAAGCAATTACAAGCAAAATTAGCTGGGAAAGTATTATTGGAAAAGTATGACTGACGGAGATGTTTTGCCAGATGTCAGAAAAGTGACAATTAAAAAAAAAGACTGCTTTAAAATGTCTTGATTCAGAAAATAAGTGAAATCAGTTAAAGTCCAAAGTTACATGAAAATGTGGCAAGATGAATTTGACAGAATTAAGTAATTCATAAGCCAGGAATCATCTTACAAGCTGATTGAGAACAACAGACATCCATCAGTCAAGTCCATCAGCAGGTGGAAGCAGCTGAACCACTGGGAAGAAAGCAGCAGCAGCAGCGAGGACACAGTAATTAAATTCTACTGAGCAAACACCTCTATTTGGGAGAAAGCCCAGGTAGCCATATCATCTCTTGGTGGACAGGTGCATAGCCAGGCATGTCACGCTAAAAGGGCCACAGCGCATTAAGTGAAATGGTAGAAGACACTAATTAGAAAATCTAATCAGCGGGAAGAATAAATAAGTAAGGAAGAGGTGCTGGCAGAACACAGCAGGAAAGCAGACTCCAAGGATACAAGCTTGGTACATCCTGAAGAAAAAAACCCTAATAAATAAAGTTCATGGGGAAGAGAAACCTGCCCATTTGAAAAATACTGTTAAGTGATAATGAAAAGTAAATTTGATATGGTGTGAAAGAGGCAGCGTGAACAACCGAGTCATTGCAGAAGACTGGGATTATTACAGTCAGATTATGGGTGATACACGATTACTCCTGAAATGCTCTATGCTCAATACAGCAATTTCCAGCCCATTTCAGTGGAAGATAATTATTTAATAGGTAGAATTGTTGCTGAAGTCAACTGAGGCAGGCTGAATCTACACCATCCAATCATCTCCCACCCAAGATTAAGTCCTGATGGGTCACACATAGTGTTTCAGATTCCACAGACCTGGGATTAAATACAGACATTTTTCAACACGGTGAATATTTTAGCTTTCCACTGGTCTTTCCTCTTGAAAATTAGAGAAAAATATCACTGCAATTTGAGTTCACAAGCCGTTAAACTGAAGCACCGTTCTCTGGCTGCACTCTAATTGCTACGCAGAAAACATTTCAGGGTACAGATTGAAATATTAAGAGCCTTTTAAAGTGTGTTCAAACAATAAAATATTTACAAGCAAGCAATGATTTTAGCATGTGTTACACAACATTAAAAGACAATTCAGAGCCTGGTTGCAGAGGGAAACCCAGCTTTAGCTAGTAAGCAGCTATTTTGCCTTATGCCACAACCGCTATTCACAGAAATGCTCAAAATTCCTTCACCTTAAATACAGATAAACTCAAATATCCAAAAGCAGCTTTTTCCACAATTTCTTATGACAATACAAGCTTCCCACTCTTCACCTATCCTGCATAACCCATACTTGATTGAAAGAGAATATCTCTGGGACAAAACAGATAGCTTCTCTGCCCTTTAAACCAACGCCTGCTATCCTGAACCTACAACATGAATTGAGGTCACTTGGGTAAATTCCAGAGATGCATCTACTAGGAAGTCACTGAGGACACAAACTCAATTCTCTACTTGGCTACAATGAAGTTTCGTGTTAAACTGTGACTGTATCTGAGCAACACCCATTATTCAGAAGAATGAGCAGCAAATGAGAACAAGTGACGATGGCTATTCGTATGTCTAATTTTCAGTGACAATGACAGCAATTACTGTATGTTAGCTCAAAAGGATAAAAATATCTGCAAGAATGGGAACAAACTGCAGATAGGTCATTGCCTGCTGCAGCCATCAGATAATCACAGAAGTAAGAAACAAGCAGAATATAAAAAATATAGCAAATCCATACACATCACTGAAGAGAGAAAAGTGCTGCAAGACACCTTAATTAGAAAAGAACCAACAAAAATAATTCCTGTTTGAGAAAGGTCCATACTTACATCAACATTACATTTCTGCAGGGAAGCAAGGACATGGGGCTTAAATCAGCAACACATGATTTAAGAAAAAAAGTTATCTTTCCCAAACAAAAATTAGGAGGGAAGAAACCAGAGGAGCTTATGTCCCAGATGTCCAATAATTACACACTCAAAAAATAAAGCCAGGCAGCACACACCCACATTACCTAGAAGTATCCAGAATTAATTAGAACAGAACCCATTTTCCTTGTTTTTAGTGGAATGCACAAATAAAACATTTGGTTGTGATTACAAAAATTAGTGATGTCTACTCAAATTCCTTCTTTCCTGCAAGAAAAGAACTTTACAGCTGAGCTCTGCCCTGGCTGAAAAGGTTGTTCTGTCTTCTTACCTTCTGCCCTTCCCATGCCTTCAGCCCAGAGGTCTTATGGCCAGATGTGATCCCAGACAAACACTACAACTGCACTAGTGTGCATTAGCAGCACTGCCCAGGCTGCATCTCACCGTGCTGCTCCCCTGCCACATCTCAGGTTTGTCAGATAAGTGTAAAACACAAGAGTACACAATTCTTCTGCTGCTTTATGAACACCAAACAGCTTAAATACAATCACAGTGACTCTGATTGCTCTTCTGTTTATACTGTGCTAGCCCGTCCCAGTGTAGGAATTAAACAATTAATGATAAAACAAATTAAGCCACTCCTAGCCAGGGAATAAATACCTTCTGGGTGCTGGCCAAAAATACAGCATCTGTGCACCTAAAACACATTCCCCAACAGATCTGTGTGCTGGGGATGTGCAGCTCCCATTCCTTTACAGCAGAAGACCAACAGATGGAAGTCATATCAGCAGTCACCCTCTTGGCTGCCCAGCTTCATTACCTACAACGTTTAAGGTTTCTGGACAGAGTGAACAATGTATTTTATTGCTATCTCAAAATCCAAGCTCTGTGGCCTAGTTTCAATCTTGTTTACACAAAAACGAATCAGGATTTCCTTCAGAGAAGTCAGTGGCGTTTTAGGCAGGCATCAGAATCAGGCACTAAGGGAGTAAGTATGTTTCAATAAAGGGAGACAGCTGCAAGAGGACAGGTAGACGGGCACCCGAGGGATGTTTAAAGCAGAAGGCATAACTGTAGGGCAGGTGCTTGGTAATTTCAGTATTGATAATGCTGAAAAGTTTGTTGTGGGAAGCAAGTGATTCGTTTTGCGAGGCTTCACCAATCTCACAACAGTGAGAAAGTGATTCAGGAAACATTCTTCCTTTTGGCAGAGGAGATACAGAGCCAGAGATACTCCAGCAGGACAGGTCCTGTAAGAGAGCTGAAGACAATGCAGGAACCTGGGCAGCCTGCCCACCTGTGTGCAACTCACCCAGGGGATGCTGCGCACCCCTGCCCACGATGCTGCTGCTGCACTTTGCTCCAGAAGTGCTGCACTTCTGAGCAACAAGGGGTGAAATACTTATTGCCAAAGTGAAGTCTACTGAGATTTCTAATGAAGAAGGATCTTGTAAAAGTCTCTTAAAAATGATCAAAATGATTAAGTATTTAATAATGCCTTATTATCTTCTGCCAGAAATTATGGTTTGTTTCTTTACTGTGGAAGAAGAAAATCGATTGTGTTAGCACCGCCGTAAGCAGCCTTACAGATAACACCACTGTACTCAAGAAGTCACCCAGCTGTAGGCTTTACAATGAAAACATGCCCTGAAGGGTAACAGCAATTGCTCTTGCTAAAATCATAAAATCTGCCAGCTAAAACATCAGATGATAAACTAGACTTGAAAGCATTATCGAGGCAACGCTGGGTGCAGTCACGGCACTGTGCATGCAGTGCTGCTTCCCCTTCGCTTGCCAGAAGGGCGACTGTCCAGCCAGAGCTCCTCTCCAAAACCTTTGGTCTTGATGTTCACAAGGCTCAGTTAGCCTGCTGGGGGCAGCTTGCTGGGCACACACAGCACCCCAGCTCATGAGCTGGGCAGAATCCGGCCCTCATGCTGATATGTGATATCACAAGTGTTTACTTTCTGTGGCACCAGCCTTAAGTTTGTGGTGGGAAGAATTATTCTCCACCTGAGGACTGCCTACACACTCCACATCCCAGCAATGCCATTTTAAATAGAGCTAATGAACATCCTCAAGGTGCTTAATATCTATCCTGTGACTAAACACCCTGCCTCTTCAGAGAGAGAGTAAATCATGGCCAGAGACACATCTGGCTCTCCTGGACTGGTCCTGGGTCCGGCCAAGCAGGGAACACACAACGCAGCCGTCAGACACGAAACCAGCCCTCTGCAGATGAGACCTTGCACACCAACGAGACTGAAATTACAGACAACAACGTGCAAAGCCATGTCCCAACCCGAGCAGCTGCAGAGCACTATCTGATCCATTTCACGTTCGCCTCCTGACAGCCCCAGGGCTCCCAGCAGATAACATGTCTCACGCAAGGGCAGCACGCGAGAGCTCAGCTCCGCACGTCTGCGCTTCCAGCTCCCCGAACACCATATGCATGGTAGATCTCACACTCGATATCATGATCCGAGAATGTATCCTCTCTGCAGCGCTGGCTGTTTTCAAGTCAGAATTGCTTTTCTAAAGTCACTTTTACATACCAAAAACATTTTTCTGCGTATGATTCAGAAACATGCTATAGTAATAGAGGGGAGACAGGGAGTCTGCCCAGCTCTGCTCAGTTTTTATCTCTACCAGCTGCTGCACAAAGCACAAGCAATTCAGGAATCATGGCAAAAACATTTTTCTAAACAGTCCTATGGTCTATGGAGAGGGACGGAAGTTTATTACCATCCATGACTCACTCCCTGTTGAAGCTTTTTCCTGGATGAACTGCGTTCTGCACTATTATGTTCCAGTAACAATAAATTAATAATAGGCAAGGGAATTCATAGTTCGCCTCACAAAAATGTAACCAAAGCAAGGAAAATATGGAATATGCTATAGAGATTAAGGGAAATATTTCATTCCTTCCCCCTCCAGTGTGTAGGAATTACAGCCCTTCATAACAAATTTCAGTCTTTGTCACAAGACTTGTACAGACGCGAAGCATGGAAAATGAACCGTGTTTACACCAAATGTAAAACATTTTTTCCACCATTGGTTCCTATAGTAAGCACAGAAAATTTGCTTTCCCCAGTACAGCCTAAAAGTCAAAAGAGATCTCAGGATATCTGGGTCAGCTCCTGATCCTACTAACCTTCCTCTGCGATCCCTGACCAATCACTTCACCTCCCTCTGCCTAGAATTTAGCAATAAACCTTCCACCTCAGCAGCCAGTGGTGAACATGTCCTCTCTTAATGATTTTAGATCCACATTTGGATATAGGGAGAAGGGAAATGCCAGCTTAAACCCATTGACATTAACTAACCAGGTTCCTATTTCAAGCTGACTTCACATTTGCATTCAAAGCCAGGTTCATTCACCTGGCCCTCATGTCATTAGCTTTGAATTTCATGCTATACATTACAACTTCCTCACCATTAGGCTATAAGCTTTTTGTTTTGTTTTAAACTATAAAGCAGGGTGGGAAACTTCACAGAGTAACTCCCAGTTTGCAAAAATACAACCTATTTTACCACCTGGCTCATACTGAGCTAATGTGGAAACTACAGACTTTTCTACTGCACTAAGAAAGAACTTCTGTTCACAGAAAAGGTTTTCAAATCTGGAAAAGATGCTATAAGTTTCAACCCCTTCCGTATCTGAGAACCAAAAACAAGGCTTCCCTCAAAACTGACTTGATTTTGTCTCTTCCGTACACATCATTTATCCATTTTAGGATCTGTTCCTACCAGGATCCTAACTGTAGGCCAACATAGTCATGAGCATGTGCATGCCCTCCCACTCTTCTTGAAGGAGTCCTTATTTCACAGGTTCAGCCCCAGGGGCATCCATCTTCCGGATTCTGCCAGCCACGGAGTGACCCAGGAGAGCATCTCCCATTCAGCCTGTGCAGGCAGAAATACGTCTATTTACTGGCACTGAGGTATGACACACATGCAGCCTATTTACAGGAATGATCAAGATTCAATCAAAACTTCAAAATATGCCAGATGTCAGGCACTGTGTTTACAGAGAGAGCAAAGTGATTCAAAAGGCATCTGTAATTACTGTTCTCTCTGCAAGTGGGAGTTTTAAAGGGAAAGGTGGGTGTAAAGGGGGAATAAACTCATGGTTCTGACTGTCAATTAAGAGCCTTAGTACAGAAAGCTTAAAAAAGGAGCAAATTTACAAAAGCTCATCCCACACATCTGAGTAAGCAGGCAGAAGTGAAGAGCTTGGCTGCTCCAAAATGGTGTGGGAGTGCACATTCTGACCAGGACCAGGATGCTCCTGCTCCACCTGTAGCATCTTAATTCACACAAGAAGAAATCTCAGCGGCAAAAGGGCCAAAATCCCAGACCAGCAGCTACAGCACTCACAGCAATGCTCAGAGGTCCCCTAACTAACTCAAGAGAGAGGGAGCTGGTTCCTCTGGGCCTTATCCAGTTCCTGCCACGTGAACTTGGCCTAACTCTCTTGTAGTAGGTGAAATTCAAATACGCACTTAAACACTTTGTTAAACAAGGATGGATTGCTGAACCAGATCCAGAATTTATAAAGCACCTTGAGCAGGAATACAAGTTATTACAGTGACTCCTTGGAAAAAAATGCTGCATGAAAAGGAAATATTTCTTCATGGTTATACAGATTTCCATCATCTTAAAATCATCATTAGGACTTGAGAAGTATCTGTGAAAAAATTCAAATGGCATGAAAGTAATTTAGACAGTACTTAACCCTCCATTTATGGAAATTTGGTTAGATGACTATGAAATGATAAATATCTACCTATAAAAGCAGATTTATGTTCCAACACTACGAACATATCTATGAACATATTCAATAGAGACAGCTGCATCAAAACCAAGCGCATTGATACTGCAAGCACTCTTGGGAGGACAGCACAGAATTTGGGACCTGGGCTCAGCAGTGCTTTTGCAAACTAAAAAAAAAAAAAATATATTGGCTCTCTCAGTGATGAACGCATATTCAAGTATCATCATGTCTTAAGCGTGCTCAGCATCTGTCATACCAAATATTAGCTTGCAATGCAGTTCCAGCAAACAGAACCAATAAAGGTGTTTTAGGGGTGGAAGACATTGGATAAAGAGCACTGCCTCCAGCAGCAACGGCGCAAAAAAGGCTCTCATACTAGTAGGGAAGGGAGTATGGCAGTGTTGCAGGAGAGTGTAAAGAAACAGCTCAGGGACAATATTTAACTTAAAAGTCAGAGGTAGAAATGAAATACACATATAATTTTCTTTCTGCTCTTGTCAAAGGTAAATAGTAATCAGCTCTCCAAAATCACATCAGTGATTCACCAAAACCAAACTCCTAGCCAAAAAAAAACCAACACTCCTCACCAAAACCAAACTCCTAGCAGGAGCTCAAAAAAAAAAAAAAAAAAAAAAAAAAAAAAAATCACTTCCCCTGTTTGCTGAGGACCGGGGAAGTCATTTCTGACCACAAAACACTGTTGGTTTAAGAGGCTTACAAGTGTGCACCACCAGCAAGCTACTGAAAATCTTATGCCAGTAGAGAAAGAGCATAAATTAAGAAAAATATAATACACAAACAGGTCATTTTGTGCCCCTTTCTGCAAGATTAAGACCACCACGTCCAGACAGAGCAGCATAGCAGTGAGGTGAGGATCCCACATCATAGTTACCCCACATCATAGATGTGAAAGGGGACAAAAGCTCATCTAGGAAAGCACACACGGAGGATTTTTGCCCTGTAGAAGGAAAGGAAAATATCACATCCATGGAAGTGACATGGAAAAGTTTGCCTCCACACAGATTTTACTTTCTTTTGCATAGCATCCTTGTACACCCTATGCACAGCCAACATAGACAGTGCAGGATAGGACTCGTCCCAGTGTCTGTGGCTGCTCCAGGTGCCCTGGGCCAGCCCCATGAGGAAGCCCGAGAGCAGCCCCTGCACCCTGAGGGTCCCCAGCAGCCCCGTGAATGCAACGCCTGTGAGTCCAAATAAGGGAACTTGTTGCAAACTCCCCTCAAGCTGCCTGGTTCTGGCTGGTTTATGTTAGGGAGACAAGACTAAACAGACCTTCATATTTGCAGAATTAACCACTAAAAATGAAAAATTGGTTGTTTGTTTCCAGAGTGCAGATGAAGGAGAGCCCTGCGGCCTCTTCTGGAAACCGCGCCGCGGCGAACCCAGTGTTGGGTTATCTCGTTTTTCTTAAGAGTCTTTGGGACAGTTTCAGCAAGGGATAACCACATGCAAGTCCCAAGGAGGGACCAGCTCCAGTCCCACCTTGGTGTAACTGCACCAACTCACTTTTTAATTGGGCTAACATGTGGCCCCAAAGTTTCTATTTCCCCACTATTGTTGCAGTGCAGAAGTCAGATTTTTTTTTTAATTAATTTATTAAGTGTCAGATTAGGAGAAGTTTCAGTGCTTTGCAGCAAAACTTACACCACACTTCCTGTTCCTTTTAATTGCTGCTGTGAATTTAAATAGAAGCAGGCTACTTCCTTCCCGCATTGTTTAAATTGCCTTCCTATTTAGTGCAACAAAACTTGAAGTGGGTAATTTTATGCCATCCCTCATGGGCAGATTCAGCCTTGCTCTGCCCTCCGAGCCACCTGGACACTGTATGAGCTCATCTTAAGGTTACCTGCCTCTCAGCAAAGCTTTATTTGCTCAGGTTCAGCATAGACAAACTGAACCCCCTCAGCCTGCATGCGGACATCTGCTCACATCCCAGCTGGCAGGATCTGGTTGCCACGTGGTTAACCCTCCTTTCACTTTCCCATCTCTGAAGAGCCACGACCTGTTTACTCAAACCTGGTAAACAAGATAAGCCTCGACGTGGCAAGAAATATGGAAAACAGAGACATGCTGCTAGGGCTGTGACATTTAGTTAGGAGCAGAATTTCCATACGGTGCTTGTGGTTAAACAAGAAGAGAGAGATAGGGGACAAACAAGGCAAAGTCCACCAGTGCTAAACCCCGTTGTTCAGCAACATTCAGAGAAACTTCATCCCCAGCTGCTCCTGAATAAAGTATGTCTAAATCCTATCAGTCCCATAATTCTGTAATCCACAAAAAATAAGGTATTGAGAAGCCTCATGCTTCCCGAAACGCAGAGCAGGGGACTGCCAGCTCCCCAGCCCCACACGGGGAACGCTGGGGGGCTGCACCAGGCAGAGGACCACCGTAACCAACAAGCAAGGACACAGCCATGAGGCAGCCCAGCTAGGGACTGATTTCCCTGTTAGTGCTGTGCACTGCCAGCTCCCCGGAGATCCGTACAGAAACCACCACATCAGTATAAAGCAATTAAAAATAGACCGGATGAGCGCTGAGCAGCAGCAGGCAGCTGCAGGCGAGAGCAGCAGCAAGAAGCTTGGAAAGGCCCAAGCTGCTGATCAGCCTCCTTCCAGGAGCCCAACTTAATGGTTTCAAAGCACACACCAGTACACCCCATTTCTGGTGGTGTTTAGGCACATCTAAGTGTCTCATTAGAGAAACAAATTGACTTTTTGACTGTAATGTGCCTATTTTGCATTGAAAAGCCTCTGGTACAAACACACAGTGACATTAATGGTGCAGGCAGGGCTGTGAGCACAGCTACTTACCTGGCTGTGAACCAGCCCGCTGCACTGCCAAATTAAAAGCAGAAATGGAGATGGGAAAGATGCCTTTTTCCCCACTAGTCACACATGTACCTTGCACAGACATTGTCTGACATGGGAGCACAGACACACACACACAAAGAAAAAAAAAATTAAATGCAACCAACCTCTTCCCAGGAAGCTTCCCATGCAGCTCCCACTGCACACAGGCACAAGTTCCCACAAATTCTTCACCTTTATAATCAGTTCTGCTAATCTGGTCAGGAGCTGAGAAAACTATTGAAATCTATCAGTTTGCTGTTCTGCGTGCTTAGCTTCATGAGAGACAACTGACAAGAAAACATGGGTTTGAAAGGAGTCAAGTGAAAGTACACAAACAAAAAGAAGGGGCTGGAATCACCCATCTGTCTCTGCCAGGAGCTCGCTTTCTCCTCTGAATTACATCTGTATGAGACAGGATCTAATCTCAGTGCAGAAATTTGTCTAGATTTGTGCTTGCTTTTACTGTAATTTAATTTTAAAGGTCAAATGCTGGTCTTTGCTGCAAATCTGGAGCAACACTACTGATGGATGACATGACTTCCAGCTGCATCTGCATCTCACAGAAGAATCTGGTCCAATAGGTATGGGGACCTCACGTCCAATGTAAGGTGACATGTAAAACATAGGGTGCAGGCAGTCTGCTGCATAATCTCCACAGAGTACATGAATAGTTAACACAAGTAACACTATGACTCAGTCTATTCAAGTATCAGGTTCTCGGTTACCTGAATGCAAGCAAAACATGACGACAATATATGCGTATTATCTCCTGAAACAGGGCAAATGCCAGGCTGATTTCAGCCTCCTCTCATCTCATGTTGATCAGTACTCACTGAATTTTGTGTTTACCAACTGAGGCACTTAAAGTACAATTCCTCAAAGGGATGTGAACTGCTCCTACAGGTAGCTGCAGAGTATCACTTGGCGAGCACGCAGAGAACACCTCCATCTCTGAGCTGCTTCCCACCGGGCAGGCAAAGCTCCAGCTCCTCCACTTTACAACCATATACAGTTCTCATGTATTCAACCACACCAGGAAAATTCACACAGAACACAAGGTGGAAGAAGCTGAGTGCATATGTATAGAGATAGGTACATGAATACTTATCCACATGAATGCACAGCTTGATTTCAGTAGGAAACTTTCCCTCTACACACTGATGTAGTTTTCAAGTCTGCAGTACCACTTGGCTCTGATGTACCAGGCTCAGGGCACACCTGGCCCTGCTCTGCAGGCAGCTGGGGCTCACTCTGCACACATTTGGGGCAAGGCCGGAGAAGGGGGACTGGAAGGGGATTATCACCATGAGATACTGCCTGCCAGATCCTGCTGTGACCACTACTCCTGATTTACTAGCTACTTTCTTCCCCTCAGTTTTACAAGCCATTGTTTAATCAGAAGTAATTTGAAGGAGCTTGAGCTCTGTAACAAGAAAAAAAAACTCTGAAATTGTTACACCCAAAAGAGGGAAACGTGTATGTGCTGCAATTCTTGTATTTCCCTACAGAACCTTATAATAGGCAACAAAATTGTGACTTCAGGAACGCATTCTTAAGACTGCTAAATGCTCTGAGTGTGAACCAAGCCTCCTTGGCTGTTTGGGGTAAAAATCATCTTAGGCATTTTGCAGCATCTCTCACAAGAGGCCCAGTTCATCCTGGGGCCAGCTGGGAGGGGTGTCAGCACTCAAAGGACCAGCCGCAGATCCCAGCCAGACAAAATGCACCCGCTGCCCCCTGTGTGTGCGGCAACAGTGACAGCTGGCGGACATGGGGAGAAAGCCCCACACATCAGCAGCCCACTGGTGCATGTCCTCCACCTCTGGTTAGTCTCAGCTGAACCCAAGAGCCTTGGAGTGAGGAGCCACAACAGACACCGTGTCCACAGGTTGCTGCTCCTTCAGTGGAAAGCACCCAGGACCAAGCCCTCCCTGCTGGCTCAGGCAGCCCTTTCCCCCTTGTGTATTAATCAGCAGGGCTGTACACCCTCCCTCTTATGAGACCTTGGACAGTTATCCTCTCCTTATGCAGCACAGAGCAGGAATTGGAAAGAGTTATTAGCACAATCAGTGCGTTACTCACTGCCTCTGTTTGCTTTCCACCCCTCCTGCTGCCTGCAAGACTTGCCTGCATTTGCACATTCTCTTTGTGAGCATGAATGGGATGCTTAAGGCACAAAGTCTGGCTTAGTAAACTTCAGATTGCCAGCTCTGGACTCATATTGTAGGGGAACACGTGCAAGGTGACGCTGTAGAAGTTACCAGCAGTGCAGGACACAAGTCCCTGAGGTATGGAAAAATCCAGAGGCAACAAGCACCTTTGGGTGCAGCCAGCTCCAGACCAGCAGGGCCATGGTGCCCAGGGGGGTGGCACTTGTTCACCCCAAGATGCTGAGGCAGAGCCTAAAACTTGCTTCTTCTGAGGAGGAGATTGCTTCTTGATGTTGTCCATTATTTTCTCTCACACCGAGTAGGGAACAGGCTGTACTTTTTGCTTCTGATTCACAAATACTATATCCCCTCTTCCCACTATTGGTGACTCAGAAAAGTGACTCATTCACCTCTAGATAGTTTTATTTTCCCCACATCTGATATGAAAAAAAAAAAAAAAATCTCCTATGTTGGCCCCTTGGAGGGGGAAAAATAATCTTTTCTTCTATTCATCAGCCTTTGCTTACAATACAGAGATTAAAACAGATCATTTCCAACTCCAGACACCAACTCACGGCTCTGGCTGCAGTAAGGGAGGAGCCGTGCCCTGGCCTCAGCTGCGTTGATCTCCCCACTAGAGGCTGCTGAAGCAAAAGCAACAACGGTTCTGCTCCATACAGGGTGGCCCTGAGCTTCACAACACACCTGCAAGAAAAGGCAGAGCCCTAGAAATAAGCACAGAAAGATCGTGGGAAAGCAGGCTTGTTACGTGGGGATGTCTTGTTTTAATTACAACGAGACTTTGCAGTGAGTTGCAGATTCAGAGGAGCTGCAGCCCAGCCAGGCTGTTGGGTGATGGAGGGTGGGAGAAGAAGACACTGACACCCTCGCATACATGCTGCCATCTGGGAGGAGAGGGGAGGAGGAAGATCATGCCATCCCTCAGGACATTTTCTGCTGCACAAAGCACATTCATTGTCCTATTGACAAGGAAAGATAAATGTGATTAATTTGAAAGCACTGGAAGCAAAGCAAGATGGCTGAGCAGGAATTCAGGGAGGAGAACAGCATTAAAACCTTGTGAAGAGCCCAACAGCATCAACATCCAAGGACCTGGATTTCCTGGCTACTGCTTTGTGAGGACTGCAAGATCCACAGCACCCCCCTGCTCTCAGATCAAGGACAAGGAAATCTACAGACTGAAGAGATCTCAGGAATAGAGGACGTGGAGGGGGAGACCTCCAACCCACCCAGGAACATCCTTGCCCATAAAATAAGTCCACAGCACATTGTCAGCAAGGCCTAAACACAGATTTTCCATACTGCACCAAAGACCTTTGGGGCAGCCAGCGATAACTGCTCTGTATATCTTGAGCCACCCGTGTCAAGGAATGGAGGAGCAAGGTGTACCACAACCACTCATCCTTTTTGCTGTAACTGCTGGCTATATCCCAGAAGAGCAAAGAGACCAAATCTGAGCCTGGTCAATTCAGAAAGGTTTTTGCCACTAGACTTATGGAAAGCAATATCATATCCTACAAATCCTTGGCCTGTTCATCATCAGCAGCCCCTTGAATCACCAATGCTTTCTGGGTGCTAAAGCAAAGCACAAGCTGTTAGATGGACCTCAGAAGAAACTGGAGAAGAAAGAGGACAAAGGATGTTTGTAACCAAGTAATAGGGGGACGCACCAAAGGCAGGGCAGTGCACAACCTCCTTGAATGACTGTACAGTGATTTTCTGCCACAGACCTCAGTTTTTCACCACATTAGCCAGGAAAACTCAAACCCATGCAAGGTTAGCATTGGTCCCCTGTCTTCACATCATCACTGAGACCTCAGTGTGGAGAAACCTTACTGTACCATTTACTCCAGACAAGGACCAGGTTACAGGATCAGAGTAATTCCTTCATACTCAAAACCATTAATTTTTCTACTAGACAAGGATTCTCCCTAGACTGAATTACACAAAAGCTAAACCAATAAGTTGGTTGTTACAACGCCTGTGACTTCTCTAGCAGTGATGTCTCAAGGTTTACCTGCTAATCATATCAAGCCTTCCCCTTTTATTTCATCCTTGCTACATCCCAGTGAACATGTTAAATGCCTTCCTGTCTTGTGCTTACACCCATCAGATACAATACAAGCATATCTACTTATTTAGTCTTTGCTTGGCAAAACTACTCAGATTCAGCTTTTTTAATCTTTGTTCTTACATCAATCTCCTCCGTCCCATTGGTAACCATATACTTTTTCTTCTTGGAATTTATCAGTCTTTCTAGTAAGCAGGTTCCCAGAATTAACAGCAAGAGAGAAAGTGCAAGCAATTGTGAAAGAGCAGCAAATCATTGTACAATAAAAGCTGTACCAAGGACCTTAGCCATGTGCCACATGGCTGGAAGTGACAGGAAGCTGAAGTGGTTGTGGGATAATGAACATGAGAAAGCAGGGTGCATGCACCTGCATTCATGACCTTGTCAAGTCACACCTCACACCTTCATCCTCCTCTCCACAGTCACACACACAGCTCTCCTTATCAACAAATGCTTGTGCAAAGGGAGAAAAGGCTGTATTGCTTGATGTACAGCATGCCATCAGAGGATGCTTCTGTTGAACATTGTCATTTAAGATAAAAAATTGTTCAAAAACAAACAAAAAAACACCTATTACTCTGCCTTCAGCTGAGAGGTGGTGTAACTGTTTCCTGCAGGAGGAGACCAATCTTCAGGGTGTCAGAGCAATGCCTCACAGCAGAAGACAGATGTGAAGTCACCATTTCTGAATGCTCTTAGCAAAGCAATTCTTCAGAACACACACAGCTGAACACGAACAGTACCCACAGCCCCAGATGAAAAGCTGCAGAGCAATTTTTAATTTAAAGATCCCATTTTATTGCTAACTGAAAGAAACCAGTACCCTCAGGGTTAACATCACCATTCCTATTTCCCAAGGACAGGCTATACTGTGGGTTTCATTATTCCAACCCCTTTTAAGTTGTAGATCTCCCCTCAAGTCCAGCACCAGAATGTTAAATATCAACAAGCTTGTGTTTACTAGTATTCTTTCATTGTGATAAGTGTTGAATGGATAAGTCTTTATGCAATAAAAAAAAAAAAAAGGAGGGGGGAAAAGAAGGTACAAGAAATTGAGATGGTGTTTCCAGCAATGCACATCTGATTAGTAACTCAGAGGAAAAATATATTTCCCCACTGAATAACAGCTACCACTTTCTTTGGTATCCTAAATTTAGAAACTGATTTTTATCACCCAAGACTGCAAGATTTATTAGCAGAGTCAGTACAGCTGGTACCCAACAGCAGGCCAGTTGGCACTCCGGGAAAACTCAGAGCAGGGTCCAAACTCGTAGGGGCTGAGCCTCGTGTCTGCTTACAAACTTGGATGAAATCCCAGCCAAAGAGACAATACAGCAGCAGGCATCAGCAGAGAAGCTCCAAGCAAACTTAAACACAAGAATTGGCCATCAGAGAGACTCTGTGAGGTTCACCCTCTGTTATCATATGAGAACATAAACCCCATTCCAGGACCTGGGGAAAGAAGGAACAATATAACACTGAATAGTCATTAAAATTAAGTGTGCCCAGTGGCTTTGCTCTCCAGGAGACTGAGTCACAAGTCTGAAACTTCTGTGATTTCACATTTCATGAAGACATAATAAGTGTGTGATACAGAGTTCGTTGCTACCTTTTAACTTCCAGGCTCCAAAAGAGCTGCCAGAGAGCATTATTTTTAATGCACTCTCACACAGGGAATAATGTTTCCAAGAAAGCTGCCAAACATAGCAAAGGTTTGCCCTTTCCTTTTCCAACACTTTCTTAGAAAGCTGCAAATAACATTACCTTACTTAAGTTGCTATTCTAAATAATTTTCTTTTGTTTTAAAAGCAACAAAAGAAAGAACAAGCTTGAACTTCTGAGCACTTTAAGCTGTTGCTTTTGACAGAGAACTAAATAAAGCTTGATGGGCAAGCCACAAAACAAGATAGAAGACCTTTTCAAGAAGGATGCACATTCTCCAAGGCAGAGCTTGCGCTCCCCAAGCCCTCTTTACTGCACCAAACCACATAGGCCATAATCCTAAATGGGGCCTCTAGTTTACTGTAAGAACAACTCCAACAACACTGGTTATTACCACTTGGAAAGCCAAAGCCTGGTCCTGTTCAAGGAAATGAGAGCAGAGGAGCCTTTATGCTCCCTTCTTTGTCCCAAGAAGCATTATTTGAGTAAAAATACAGCTGATCTGGGCTATACATCAGGACTGCACATTTGCAATTAAAAGCAGAGCTCCCAACATCTGCCTGCTGCTTGATGCAGACCCCTCCTGAGCTACTCATACAAGAACACCAGTGTCTACCTGGGAAAGAACAATGCACGCTACCTTGGCTGCAGCCAGAAGAAGCAAATACAGAGCAGACACTTGAGTGGAAGGCAGCATTTCCCACTGGTTGCTGCACGGTGAGGGCAGCCAGGTCTCACAGCTTCAGCTCTCACCTCTGGCTCCCAGATGCTGCCAGGGAATCTCCTCATCCTCCTGCTTTCAGACTGGGTGGGAAGGGATGAAGGGTGTGGGGTGGCATTAATATGCAGATGGGAGGAGATGACTCAGCAGCCCCTTCCAATCAATTCCAATGATTTCCACCCAAAGAAAATTAATTCCAAGTTTTTAATGGTGGAGAAGAGCAGGAAAGCACAGCAATGAAACCCCCCATTTCCCACCTGGGCAGATGCAAACCTTTTCATTCAGTACTCTGTGCTTAGCCAAGTTTATCACCTATCTCTGGCTTCTCTTGGTCATTAAGTAAGAAAAACACACAATCCATAATGCTGCCCAGGGCAGCAGAGGTCTCAGCACTAGCAAATGCTATTAATGTAGCAAAGGAGAAACAGATTGCCTGGGTTGATATTCCAGACTTTCCTGATTGTTAGAGAGAAACAATCCCCACACTAAATGAGGGAAGGAGGCTGCTGTTTTCAAATTGAAAGGCATCAGGAACAAAGGTTTGGGGTACAGAAACAGGGGATTTTAAGAAGGCTTAAAACATACCTGAAGGTGTGTAGATGGGTGCTGGTCTCTGGGACTGAATGTCACCCAATGACAGCCTCTGCAACCCTGACAAATGGCAGCAAGGATCCTTCTCTGCTATTACATTTTTCTCTTCAAGACAGATACTATCGCTACATTAGTCAAGCTAGGGCTGGACTGTCAGAGCTTTTTTATTATTATTTACCAGAATGGTTATCAGCCAGATTTGTACTATTAAATTCCTGCTTCATAGAATTACTTTAATACCCAGGAAGAGCACTATTAAGGAATGCTGTTGTTTGCCAGCTTGCCTTTGCTTATCTCTTTGACAAGGCTCCTTCTGCACTGGCTGCTCTGCAGGAGGCTACAGAAGTCAAGTTGTACCCTGGGTCTTATCCTGCAGGCTGCCACAGCCCTGCTCTCCTGAGCCAGGCTCTAGCCTTTTACATCATTTTTTATTTTATTTTATTTTATTTTATTTTATTTTTAACCTAAACTATTCAATGCAGAACATAAGTTTAAAAATGGAAAAGCTTAATTTTTCCAGCAACCATTTTGTTCCCTACAATAGCTCACACACAAGTCCTTTGAGCTGACTTCATGAAAGCACTTCAATTTTCTTAGCAGAATGCTAATATGGCCCTTGCAAGCAATCGATTGAAGCTTACAGAGGCGGCACAATCAGGCCTCTGTAGCGAGGCCCACAGACGATGAAGAAGCAAATGCGCTGAGCCTTGCAACCGGCCCATTCCTCCCCAAACTGAGCTGCCTTGCTCAGCCTCCATGCAAGGCAGGACGCCAGGTCCTGTGATGGAGATATGTGGTATGGCAAGGCTGCCTCATTGACTTCATCTGCTGAATTCATGACAGACGGTCTCTTGGTTCAGAAAAATGTGAAAATCACAGCCCTGGGAGACCGGCCCTCAGGTGATTCTATGATTCTGTGAACTTGCAAGGGACAGCACTGCAAATCAGTGCAGGTATGGTCATACCGGCTGGCATAGGGCTGCCACTGAGACCAAAGGAGGTGTCAGCAGGAGGAGAATCTAAATTGCACAAGAACTCATCAGATCAAGCCGACAAGCTGGTCAAATGACAAACCACACACTGAGTTCAAAGACACCTCCAGTTTTCTGAACGATCCCTCCAGTGGAGTTAAATTTTCAGCAAAGGCACATGGATTGATCCTTCCAAAAGGAGGAAATTGGGAAGGAAGGAAACGGTGGCCTGCAGCAGGCCCCACATTGATCAGCTCAACCTGCCTTGGATCTCACAGTGAGTTGCAAATTTGGGTCTAAATGCTGGCAGCAGGAATCAGGAGCTGCCTGCTCTTTCCTGCCACTCAGTTCTGGTTCGAATTAGTCCCCAATAACAATAATGCAACTCCACATCTCTGCTTCTTTTATCTCTGTACGTGGGCACCGTGAGGCACAGAGAGGTGAATGCCTCGGTGTCTGCGTGGGAGAGCTGGGAACATCAAGTAGAGGGATTTATCTCCAGTAAGCCCTGCTGTGACTAGCAGACCATGCCGTCCTCCATTAACAAGCAGATTTCTGCAGTGCTCAAATTATATTTTCCTACAGAGACTGCTGCAAAGCAGACGATGGGGAGAGAAAGTGCCAGGTGCTCCTCAGAACTGCCCCAGCATCACAAATGTCTCAGCCTGGTGTATGAAGCAGCGAAACACTTCCCACTCCCCCCACTTCACCTGCATGTGGTGTGTCTGGCTGCCCAAAAAAAAACAGCAAGAAAACTGCCTGGGACCCCACGTTGCTGGCTGTAGAGGCACAGCCATTAGCCAAATACATTGCTTAATTTAATATTTGTTTCCAGCCACCAGGGATTTCCTGAGGTTAGATGCTGTTTAATGAAGCCAGAGGGCAGCCAGTCAGCACCTGCCCCGCAAAGTTTAAAAGCCATCTTAAAGTAATTAATAATAATAATAACTGTGGCAAAGTAATACTGCAAACTATGTTTCCAACACACTTTCCCCCATTCCTCTTTTTTTTTCGTTCATTTCTGGGATGTCACCACCTGTATGAACACCAAGACCAGCACACGACTGTGCTTCCCAGCCACACAGGGGCAGCCCTTTGCAGTAGCAATTCCAAAATTTTTTCCATAATCCGGTGAATTTTTTAATCTAGAGGTGTCACTATTAGATTGACTGACATACCTACCCATCCCAAAAGCCCTCCATCCACTACAAGAAACATCATGAAGTGCATCCAGAAGAGCTTTGCTGTCACAGCTCCCTGGGGCAGTACAACACCCACCTGCACAGCAGAAAAGCCACGGGAAGCAATTCCTTAGGGTCCTGTTAGGTTTGGGCAGGTCTTTTTACACTCAAGAGTATAGTGAGGAATAGCTTTGAGCCAGTAATTTGAATACACTGCTACAAATGTTATCTAAACCATATTTTCCTATTTACAGGCTTCCACCCATCTGTCAGCAGCCCACGCTAGCATTTTGGGGGAGTGGTATTTAAAGCGTGCTAGTACTGGCAGCAACGCTTTTCTGGGTTCATGCGGGAGCTTTAGGCACCACGGGGACATGGGGATCATTCCCACTATTTCACTGCTCTCTGAATAATCCCTGGAAGCTGCCACCAGGCTGGGGAAGGACTCGGGGTGAGAACAGCTTCTGCTGGAAAATCAGCCCTGTTTTGCCTGGTGCTTTGCAATTTATTTCCTATGTATATACCAGCCCGCCCCAGCCCAGCAAGGAAGCCTAAATGCCACAGCACAAGTTCCCTGGCTGCAGATGCTTCTGATGTTGATTCAGAGTAACCCTGTGCAGGGAATGGCATAAGTCTAATGACCCACTGCAAGAGATTTTGATTTTTTAAGAGGATAATTCACTGTATCTGTTCAGCTAAACAGAGAGCCCTGTGTCATAATAAAGCTGTCATGATGTTCAGGAAATATGGTCTCACTGGAGAAACACATTGTAATTTTATATCCAGCTATTTAAGAAGACGATGCCAAGCCCTGAGTGACAGACACTTTGATGAAACAACACATGAATTAAACATAATTATACTAGAAAAACAGTAAAACAACTAATCATCAAGACCCCCGTGCTGTGCTGCGAGTGGTGACATTTGCATTGGCACAGGGCATTCCCATCCAGAGAGCTCCAGATCCCCTGTGACTACCAGCAATTAAATTGTCCCCAGTGCAGCCGGAGAAGTCAGCATCCCACCGTGGCTGGCATCCCCCTTCATATGTGGGCAGAGGTCTTCTCCACCTCGTCTCCCCCTGCTAACGATGCTGCATGTGCCAGCCAGGTTTCTCCTGCAGGTCAGACCCCGGATCTGCAGTCACCATGCCAGCGGAAAAGACTCAGCCTATTTCCCCTCATAAAATTAAGAAGTAATTTTACGTAGGCCTGCCTGCTATAAACCTGTCTCCATACGTAATGGTTTCCCCATGTGTATTAAATCAAGAGAAAAGAATCCAACTGCATTTAGGAAACCTGTTTTTTTCTCAGTTTCCACACAAACTGGATCTCAGAACCATTCTTTATGTCAACAGCAGGCAACTGTCTCGTAGACTTCATCAGACAGGGTTGGTAACTAACTTAAAAATGGCAGATGGAAACATTAAATATTTATTGGACTGGAGTGCATTGATTTTGGAAATTAACACTTTGCAAATTACTTCTGTGTAAACAGTAATTAAACAGTCGGGTTTCGGTCCAGTCCAGGTTCTGAGTAAGCTGCAACTCTTTTTGTAAAACATATGTATATATTAAAAAAATGCTAAAGTGAGATGAACCAACACTTCTTTACCGCTTTCCATCTGCACACATCACATTGCTCTGCAACTATGAATTAAAATTAATTAAAACTTCTGAATGATTTTCTGCCTAAAATTGGAATGGTGGGAGCCCTTGTGGCTGGTGTGCATGTTAAACTTGTGCTGAGCAAGGGTCAGTGATACATTGCTTTAAAAGACCAAGGACTTTTGTTACCTTTGGTTACCTGTTCCCAGTGCTACTAACCCTGGGACTGAACTGGTGACAACATTGGGACTGAGGTGGTGCTTGTAAGAGAAGGAAACCATTAAAAAAAATAATTAAAAATTTGATGCAGACAGGTCCCTTGCAGGCTCTGCACTTTCTCCACCTGTAAATGGCATAAAGCTGCGGTTTGCTGATAAAGTCTCCAGGTCTTCAGTTTCTCCAGTGGGAATAGGTTTGCTCAAGAGGTATTGCAGTTTTATTCCCTTATGCAGAATATTAATCTCCCACTTGTGCTATTGCACTATCTGTAATGAGATTCACGCTGTCTTTTCTTTAATAAACCTTTTTTAAAACAAAATATGTTTTAACTCTGCTTTAGAAGGCGCTGCACTTCCAGAACTACAGGTCTCCCTACCAGACACTGCCCGTTATCCTTTCCAGGACTCTTTCCACACTCCCTTGCATCTACACACTCAGGACCTCAGGAAGGCAAGCATTCCCTATTCATGAAAGCACTCACACACAACACACACATGCTTCAAAACCTTGCAGAAAGGAGCACCCTCTGCATGGGGACAGGGAGCATGTGGAACCCACAGCACCACCAAAACAAGGTGCTGGGAGAAGAGGAGACACCAGAGGCTCCTCCATCACCTCACAGCCTGGCAAGGACAGGGTGCTGCTGAGAGCACTGGAGAGGTTACCCAGGTGCAGGACAGCAGCGATGCTCTGTCAGGGGTCTGGATGGGACATGGATGTGCCAGCAGGGCTGTGCTCATTTTATTGCCTGCGCGTGCACACAGGCTTGTTCTGTTTGTTTTTCCCCCTCTTTCTGTCATGACAAGGCACAGATTGGATTCATGTCCCCAAGAGCTCCTATAGCTCATGAGTTTGCAGAAGAAGATGAAGAGAACAAGGCTGCCAGGGGACTTTAATGAGGACTGCTTCTGTTCTCATGGTGCAGTTAAGAGTCACATAATGAAACAGAGGCTGGTTTGTTTGTTTTTTAATGAGCTCTATTTATATTTGACTTTAACTATCCTCATTCATTTTCACTGAATCAAACCTCTACTGCTGAAGTCTTGTGCATCAGGGTTAATAAAGGGCGGCTATAATCTGATTTACTGCATACTTCCAAACACTAACATACTCACAGGAGGTGCTGATAGTTTACAGCAGCAATGCTCAAAGCTGAAGAATTGATAGCAAAATTGAACATAACATCTCAGCTGTCTCCCAGAAAGCTGAAATAATCCCACAGACTTGTCTGGAGGCATTTTTCTTCCATGTCTTTATAACACCAAGGCTGAGGCTGCTGCTAAAGCTAGCTTTGTGGTTTGCAAACTGGAAGCGGGTGAAAGGCAGGTGCCTTACCCTACAGACTTTGTCTGGCTGGTAGGGACACCTGAGTTTCAAGACATCAGAGAGAGAGGAAAACCACAGGAATCACACTTGAATCAAGGGATGTGAGATCCTCAGGCTTTTTACCTTCAGCAGCTCAAAAGTGACTAAATCAATCAATCGGCCAAGGGGGTTTGTGCCTTGCTCCCTGTGTAGAGGATTAAAACAAAAAACAGCAGTACCATTCCCTCTACTTCTTCCCCTCCTTAAAACAGACAAAACACTGTTGACAAAATAGCTAGAAATCCGAAATTGAGGTTGCCTTCTCCAAGGAAGGAATTTAGCCCCTATCTCCATATTTAAGCTTTTAAACAAACACGGCCTCCTTCAAGAGGAGCAGCTGTGTAATTAAGCCAATTTTGGGATGAACAGTGTGAATCAAGAGGCAAATACTATCCTAATTATATACATTAATATTCTGTTGAGAAGATGCTTATCGAAGAGATAATTCCTGTTATTGCATGAGGAAGGCCACTAAAAATATAAAAATAACAGACAGGGGTGCCAGCGAGAGAAGAGACACTGCGGATGCCTGCATGGCCATGAAAGCAGCTCCAGCTGCAGAGGAAGCACACAGCAAGTGCTAATAAACCCATCCGAGCAAGCAGAGAGTTGCCAAAAGTCATCTGTTGTCAGAGGTGAATGCTGAATGAGAGACTTCTGTGTCCATGCCAGAGTCACCCCGGGAGGGAGTTTTGGCTGCAATCGCTTCTGTTTGTTTTTCGGTGAAAAAGGGAGAAAGGAGCGTATTCACAGGAACGGAGGAGTCAGGGCTGGGGGTCAGGAGGGGGCTGGTAGAGAGGAGGCTTGTGTGCTGTGTTGGGTGCCTTGATATATCCAGTTGCCATCCTAAGACCACCCTGACTGCCAGCAGGAGGATGAGGGGCAGCGTCCGACCCAGGGGCTGTGAGGGGGAGGGAGCAGTGCAGGACAGGAGATGTCCATCAGGCCCCAGCAGGGACACAGGGATGGAGCAGCCCCAGGAGTATCAAGAAAGAAAAAGAAGAAAAAGGATAGTTTTCCTATCCCAATTTGGTTTAAAAAATGATGCCTACAAACCACAGGTGGCAGAAACACAGCAATGTGGCTGTCCTGGAGGGAAACGCTGCTGTGCACACAGCAACCGGAGGGGCAGTTTGAGGGCTGAGCTCCCATTTAGCTGTCATTTGTCCGGGTCCCCTGTCCTACTAAGCCATGGGCCACGGTGATGAGGAGAAGCTGCTCCTCCACTGCAGAACAACTTGCATGCAGAGCCAAACTTCACCTCCAAAGCAGTTCCAAACCTCGCTGCAGGAAGGTCATCGTGCTGCACTTGGTATCCAAAAAACTCACCAGTGCTGCTCTAACCTCTAGAAGGCTTAGGAAACACATCTCTCACCCTGCTCAGGAGAACATCACCTGCTTGGGTTTGACAGCATGAGGTAAAGACATGTTTCAGACTTTGCTTCTTGTCGCACACGAGGCCAACAGCCCCAGCACTTTCCCCCAGGAGGTAGAGGAGACCTGAGGGCCCCCCTCTCACGAACAAATGTTTGATTGTTCATCATCGGAACAGCAGATTGCTAATCATCTGAACACGGAGGACCAAGGTCCCATTAATTAGCACTGACATTTAGAGTAGAGGCCACGAGATAAGAGCGATATGAAGATGGATGAATTCCAAGAGGATTTGGGAGGGAAAAAAAAAGGGCTGTGGGGGATGGTTGGTGTTTGGTTTTCTTTTTAAATTCTCCTTGTAAAGAGAGGCTATTGACATTTCAATTCCCTTTACATCAGAAGAGGAGAAATTGCAGTCAGCCTGTTGCCACGAATCTAAATCACAAGGTGCTGTACACTGCTGAAATGAAGCCCCTTGGCCTAACCAGCCCCAAGACCCTGGAACCTGTAATTACATACAAACCTGATGGTCACTGGTCAAGAGGTGTTTGGCTGCAAGGGTCTGGCTTAGCTTTGGTTCTGAGGGTCTCCCCAGAAGTGCAGAAGTCCACCAGATATCTATCTCTACCAAAGCAGGGTCAAGATCATGATAAAATAAAACCATCTGCTCTCAGACTTTCATCCCAAACCTGAATAAACCTCTTCTGATGCCATTGTAGACTTGGCTCCTTCCACCACTGTCCTTCATGTGCTGACATTACCAGGCATTCAGATTCCTTGGATAAGATCCTCAGACATCAACAAGTGGGATTAAAATAAAGATCAGTGTAAAACAAAAGCATTGGCAGACTTTTGTCTGGTTTCTGAGTTTTGAGCCATCAGGTCATATTGGTTACGTACCTTTCAGCTTTTCTGTGTAAAAGAGAAGTATACAGAAGGGAAGGATGGGGAAGGGAAGCATTGTCAAACGAAAGCTAGGATTCTTGTGCAATCCCTGCAGTTTCCCTCATGAATAAATAAATAAATAAATAAATAATATAAATATATATATATATTGCATGAGAGCTGGAAAAGCTGCCACCATTCACAACTCTTTCTATATAGAAAAGTTGCCTCTGCCAACATCAGAGCAACTGCCCTGTTTCTGAGCACTAAGTTACCCCACTTCTCACCTTCATCCCTACTGCACTGCTGCTTCCTAGGAAAAGGTCTTCAAAATTCAACAAGAAAACCCAAATCTGGTTTTGGAGAGGCAATACACTGACAGTGATAGTGGGGCAGGGGAAGTGACTCGGCAGAAGGGGAGCAGCTTCTGTGCTTGGTCCCAGCCCAGAAGCAGATCCCCTACCACCACACTGAGTGAAGATATCACGGTCACCCTCACACTAAGCGCTGGGGTCTCCTTCCCTCTCCCCTTTCTATCCTGTAGGTTCAAAACTCACCAAGACATGAGGATGCCATTAGGCATTAATACCTGCAACCTGCATCCCTTGGAGAGCAAGGAGAACAGTGTGTGCCTGTCCCTGAGAGGTGGAGGTGCCATCAGTGGCAGGGACAGCACCCTCCTTTTATTTAAAACATTATTTAAAACAATTCAGATAACCCAGTCACCACCGGTGTGTTTTTCCAAAGAACAAAACGTAAAATGCTAACAAGAGCTCCTACCCTCCAAACTGCTTTCCTCTCCTCTTTTGCCTTCCTGCTAATCGTGGTGTCTGGGGCTATAAAAAGGCACAGGACAAGAGCAGGACTCTCTTTCTGATCTGCTTCCGTGTTTGTAACCATCGCTTATCTAATGACACTTAGGAAGTGTTACCAAGGAGACTATTTGCATCCTGCATGATGTTGCTAAAGCAACACTGCTAAATTAGATGCAGAGCTCTTAGCCTTCACCTAATGTATTTGCATTGCTATGAAAATTAAATAGTCACAGGCTTAAACTATATTTGGGTTATTCACTCATCTGAGCACCTGAAAATAGTCCCACGGCAGCAGCTACGGAGTTCCCCCTTAAATCTAGCACATCTAGGTCTCCATCTCGTACATGTATTTCTAGCTCACGTGTCAATGTGACCTGCAGACAAAGCAAGCCATCTTTTTTTTTCATACTGTAACCTTCCTACACAGGACATGGTTTCCTTATATGTTTGGCTTTTATTTGAATACTCCAGGATATTTTAGCTGTCATAAATTTTTTCAGCATCATATTATTTGGTGGAGCACAGTAAAAGGCAATTTGTAAGTAGCAGTTACTAATGTTAATTTCTGAGGCACAAGATGGCCTCAGAGGCACTGGAAATGCAACAACTTCTGTGAAGTTTATGGGTCACCTTGTTCAGCCTCACCCTGCATCTTGATTCAGCCATAAATTGTCACCATTCAGGGGCTTCAAGATGGCCTGTGGGAAGTTGAAAAGGCTAAATAATGGCTAAAAAGGGTAAAACGCTCATTAAGGAGGTGATAAGATAATAAAATAATTAAAAAAAAATGTAAAGAATTAGATACAAGCTATAAACAAAAATTAAAGGTCAGAGTCTATTTTAGGTGAAGTTACAGAATAAATCAAGCAAAACAACACTACTGGCAATACTACAGAATAAATTAAATGGAGAAAGACTACTGGTAGGAGGAGAGTGAGCAGAGAACCAGGAGGTGTCTTTGCAATGGTTTCCAAGGCAAGTAACAGCTTCTCTACAGTTTGGACATTTATCAACATGCTAAAAAAAAACATAATTAAGATAATCCCCTCTCCATGTTAATGTAGAAATATGGACAACTGGTAGGAGCTTTACAGCAAAAATTATAACTGCATAGTACTATATTATATTCACTTGTGCTTATACAATAAATATAATTTAATCATATTCTTTATGATACCACATTAATGTCACAAAAAAACATACTGGTTGCTCTGAACTCAAGTATTCTGGTGTAAACCTAGAGCAATGTATTATCCCTGCAGCTTTCTATTCTGATGCTCTGAGTAATATACCTTGGACAAGCATACATAAAAATAAAATACCACCCCACCAATACCTAGCTGGCACTCTCCATCACTACTTAATATGTTTATTCCAAAAATAGCTCCTGCTTTTAACACTTTCTAATTTAACAGATAAACTTGGGCAAGGACATAAATCCTTGGCATCTGTCACCAAATTCAATCAGATCCCTGAATCAGAGCAAAAGCACCCTGCTCCAGCTCTGCTTCACCACATAACTTGGTTTGGGTGCCTCTTATTAATCAATCCTTACTTCAGCCCAGAAGCAGTACTAAAAAGCACACCTGGGAGCATTTTACTATATATATATATAAAACCTCTGTTCCAACAGCTGATTTGATCTGCCTGCAGAATCTAATTGCTAGGAAGGTAACTCTGTTCCCTGGTGAATAGGCTATGGTTCAAGAGTGCCTGTGCCCAGAAAGCATTGCAGATGCCACTGTTTCTGATTGCTTATGCCTATGAATTTAGCTGAAATAACAGAATCTGGGGTGGTTGGAATAACCCAAAGAGTTTGCTAGCAATATTGGGCCTCAGTTCAGGCGGGTAGACTCAGGGACATTCTTTGGCTTGTTTGCCTTTAGCAATATTTAAGGATGATTTTCAGATTTTCTGCAAGAGGCAGAAGTGCCCACCTCAGTGAGTCAGCTGAAGACGACTGCCTTCTCGCAGAAGGATGCTATGGGTGCTGTGTTGACCAGGGAATGGAGTGGGTGATGTAGGTACATGGAGGTGAATGCCTGTTTGGCTGCATCAATGGGCTGGGAGTACAGGTGGAAGCTCTCAAGTCCCAGCACTTCCCTGGGAGACAAAACTGTATCCTGACCCTGGATTACAAGAGCTCTACAGGAACTGATGGATGTAGGACTGCTGTGTCCTACACAGCTGATTAACTGAGTCTTCCTGTCACTGAATTGTTGTGGAACATAAAAACAAATCATGTTACCTCCCTAAAAATCAGCTTGGGAATCATCCCTTGTCCTATTTTTGGACAAGGGAATGGCACAAGCTCTCTTCCCTCCTCCCAGCAACAGCTGCAGGGAGGCTCAATTCCTCAAGTTTCATCATTGCTTTTAGCTGCTTCATGAGAAGGTGTTGATAGAGGCATAGAAGAGGACTTCTGTACTTGGCAATGGCTGGACAGCATATATGTGCAGCTCCACCGAGCTGCCTGGATGTGCTCCATCGGCCCCAGCCTGGTCCAGCTGGGTGCTGGAGGCTGAGAGCCTCCCTCAGGCTGTGTAGTGTGGAAACACTGGGGTTTGAACAAGCATTCAGAGCCTTCATGCTCCCCTCATACAGCAAAAAGTGGATGGTTTGAGTCTTTTTTAAAGATTTAAAACAGCCATACTCCCTCCCACCTCTTCCATGGCCACTATAAGTTTGTGTCACTTGATGTAAGCTGAGGAGGCAATCCAGAGTCCCCTGTGGAAAAGGATTATTTGTGTCCACACTCAAAGGCTACAGAAGGTTGTTTTCAGCTGCCCCTGCCCAGGGGAAGCATCCCAAAGACTCAGCTCTCCTTACTGCCTTCAGGTGCCCCATGTGAGATGGGCTGGGGAGGGCTCCAAGGAAGGGTCAAAAATGGGCATCTGCATCCCCAGCAGGGCAGGGAAGTGGGAAGAAAGGAGCTATCATCTCTCCTCCAGCCACCTCTGTCTTCTCCCATGGGAAAAAAAAAAGTTCAAAAGGAACAGGAGGTTTTCTCTGCACTAGCTATGCCCCTGTGAAATTTTCTAGCATCGTCTTGTTGGTTTTGGATCAGGTCCAAAACCTCTATGGACAGAGTCTGTGCTGTGTGAGTGTCTGGGTTATTCATTAGGGAAGGTTTCTCTCTGCAGCCCACCACATGGAGCACCTTCTTATAAAACGCTCGCTTTGTGTTGAGCCAGTGGAGCTGGCAAGAAGTTCTCACCGCACCCTGAGAAATGCCGCCGGACTCCAAATTATTGCTTCCCTCGTCTCAGTTCCTATGTGGCCTTATCTAAACTATGTCATAAATCTTCGGGGTTTTATCTGTACTCTCCTCCTGCTTGTGACATGCTGTACTTGTGAATAATGTTGTCTCCGTAAGAATTACAAGGGGCAGAACAATAATGCTCCGGCAGAAGCAAGTGAAGCAGTGGGAAAATAGCTAAAAGCTACACTGCACTGTTTCCCTATTTGTAATCTTCTGTCATATTCTGAGTTGGAAGATTAGATAACGAGACTATTTATAGTGGCATTGCTGGGTGTGTATCACAAAACCTTTATTGTAAGACCATGGCAAGAATGAAATTTTAATTTTGCCTGCCACTTCCCTGTGTCACAGCTTCATTTGCAGCAAAACATTAGGGTTGTGGTTTTTCTTTTCTTTCACAGTGGGGTTATTAATAATAGATGTCACATTAACATTTCCAAATTGGGAGTTTACCCTCAGTCTCTGTTCCCACCCATCACTCGGCAATTTTTCCTCCTGGGCTTCACATTCGGATGACAACTGGGGACTGACTCTATCTGCTCAGCCACCAAACACGCGGAGCGTGGGCGAGAGCACCAGAGCTCGCTCCATTCATCACGACATGTCCCACCTGCAGGAGCTCTCTGCTTGAAACCTCCAGCTGATTTTTAATCTGTCTGCTAAGTCCACCAGTGCATGACAATCCAGTCTGAGAACAACCATCCAAAGCAAATGCACCGTGTACCAGACCATCCGTAGAGGCTGTTAGGCATCCAGCTTAGGTGAGAACTTTCTGCTGCAACGAATGCAGGACAGATTGCAAGTGGAGGAGTAAAGCTCTTGATGCCTGTCCTCATTGCTTGGCATCTCTACTCTAAACAAAACGTATTTGTAGATTTAAATAGTGAGCACTTTTTGCATTTTTATTTTATTTTATGCCTATTAAGGGATCCAATCATTGAAGAGCTCTACTATTAAAACAAATACAGTAAATGACACACCAAGATAGCAATGGGAATGTAGAAATCCAGAACATTACCCAGGCCCTTCATAATGTATTTGCAGAATATTTTATAAATAAATTATTTCAATTACTTCTCCCATTTTTGTATTTGCTGAAATGCTGAAACATGACTGACTGGTGAGGCACAATTTTTCTTTCCCATTTTCTATCACATGCTCAGGTGACTCACATAATACACAGCTTCTGTTTGAACTCTTCCAGTTGCATCCTGTCTTCTGAAGAGAGTCAATATGTCTGTGGGAAACCATCTCTTCCCTTCCTACCTAGTAAATACTTGCTAAATACAAAGTAAACGTATCATGGACAAAAATGATCCAGTGAGATATATATTTTAAAATGCAATTCCACCAATTGCTCAAATAAAAGAAATCATCCATAGTAATATCAATACAATTAAATGCTAAATTAAGCAGCTATCACATAAGGAGGAGATTTCAACTGACCTTCTGATGAACAGTTGAAATCTGGATAGTAAATAAGCTCTGAATCTACTTCTGCTCAGCTTATCTGGCAAAAGCCTGTCCAGCAGCAAGTTAAGAGTCTAATACTAATCTATACATTAGATGGTGTTGATGAGCAGCAGAGCACAAAACATAGTCACGGCTCCATCCAAGTAGCAGTTAAAGGGAAATCAAGCAGAGCGTATGCCTAACAGAGGATAAAAGATGATCAGTGGGGTTTTTAAATCATGTGTTGGCATATGGGAAGTCAACATAAATTAGAATGAATCAAGCATAACATGATTATATTTCTTCTAAACAAGGGTCAAGGTGTGAGCTCCAGCTTTCAAGTAGGGTGAAGCCAGAAAGACGTCCAGACAGACGCTGCTCACAAAGACTTTCATGCTCCCATTCCGCTCCATAAGTAACACCCCAAAAGTGCCCCTGATTAATTCCTCTGGGACAAAGGATCCCACATTTCCACCTCTGCACAGCATCCTGCAGACCCTTGTCTCTTCAAAAGCCAGGCTCCTTCCTTCATACCCCATTAGGATGAAACTTCTTCTCAAAGCATAACCCAAAATGCCTGTGCTAGCACATTAGATATTTCTGTTCCTACAGTGCTTTGATTTATTTGCCTTTTAGCAAATTCAAATACAATATTTTCAATGACTATAAATATGTTTTTCAGATAAGAATTCTTCTCACTTGCCTGAGAAAATGTTATAAAATTTAACGGATTTAAGCACTGAGACCTTTCTTTCACAGAGAAACTCAATTTACCAAACCCAATTCCATTACTATTAAAAAATCACCCCTTCAGGAAAGGTGTGACTGTTGCTGAGAAGAAAGGCCCTTGTTGGCAGCACCCTTCCCTTAATTTTGGAAAATGGACCTATAACCCCTTCTGAAATCCCTATTTCAAAATGAAAGGAAATGCTCAAAACCTGCCAAACCTGACCCATTTGTTGGTCCCATCTAAAAGACTTTCAAAGCATTTTGTTTGAAAGCAAATTCAACTTTTTCATTTACCCAAACTGAACAGTTTTTTAAAGACACTCCCAAGAGTAGAACCATTTCCACTGGGTCAGTGGAATTTTTCATCAACTTTCTTCCCCTTTGATTATTCACACAACTGCTTCCCAGAATATTCTCCTGGCCTAGCTGGGAAAATAGGCAGCAGTGGTTTCTGGAGTCACACGGGAAGTTTTAATTAAACTTGATGTGTTGCTTCTTGTACCCCTCCATGAGACAAGCCAAGGGGAGCACAAAGGGGAAAGCAGGAAGGCAAAGGCAGACTTCGGTTGGATAGCAGATATTTGCAGCCATAGCTCATGGCCAACCCACAGACCTCTGTTTCATCACGAGTAGTTGGCAATGGCCAGCTACAGAGCTCCCCAGCCATTGCTTTGCTGAAAAGGCTGTAACGCATTTAGGAAATAATGTGGGAGCTGCCAGTCTTCTCACGTCCCGGTGCTAAACAGTGTGTGTGTTCTGGCCATACCATAAAATGATGAGCTCAACAGTCAACAGGGAATCCCTGCATATGCCCATGCACATGTGTAAGCCCACACATGCAGGAACATCTGGAAGCATCAGTGTTACCAGCATGAAACCCAAATACTGAATATGAAGGAACAAAGAGAGGAGAGAGACTTTGCAAGCAATGCCAGTACTTTAGAATTTATTTTGGCTAAAATTTTAGTATTAGTTTTCCAAAAGTGTTTACACAATACACGAAGCACATTAAAAAAAATAAATAAATAAATAAATTAATTAAAAATCTGCATGGTACTTTATCTTTCAGGCTGGCTGAGAACAATTAACATTTACTTTCTAGAATTTTGCATAAAAATAGCCCCGAGGTTTGACCTGATCATCTTCTGAGAGCCAAGAATCCTTCCCCATGCTTCAGCAAAGAGATGAACCGAGTGGGACGAACAGAATTGTATACATATAATACTACCATGGCATCCTCTGCTCTATAATTTTAGAATGCAACTCTATTTTAATCGTGTTACTGGAAGGCCAAATAACCAGTAATATAAACATGAACTAGAATCTTATATACAACTTGCTTTTACCAGCTAGAGATGCCCAAGAATGAGCGGAGATGAAAAGCTGCCCTGGCTTAATTTTAGCGACATAGTTGCATCAACCTAAGACCTTCATATGGGGAATTATCCACGTGCCTACCCTCCTCCCCAGATGCACTGCTAGCAGTACCCTACCCAGTTAGGTTACAAGGCAGCTCAGGTTTATGTACACGTGTTTCAGTCACAGCAGAAGCTTTAACATTGCCAGGCTCTGTGTTTCTGTTAAAATTCAGCTCTTGTCTCCAAAACTACTTTGGGATTTGTCAATTTGTGGCACAGAACCAAGCACCTCTACAGTGCTGTGATTAAAGTCAGAAACAACTTGGGGATTTGTCAGTTTGCAACCCGGCACTGAGCACCTGCGTGGTGCAGTGATCCACGTTAATCACAAATCAACCATGGATGGACACTGGAGAATGGACACGCTACCGAAACACAGGTGTTGCAGACCCTACTCTACAGGACAGTTCAGGAAAATTTCAAGAGAGCCTAAACCAGGGCACATGTGGATCCCCACCCTGAAATAAGTAGCCACTGTGAAGTTACACACTGTAAGTAAAATGACATGTACTTGTGTACTTGCCATGGGCAACAATTTGAGCGATGCAGAAGTAGCTGGTTCCTGCAATTATCCTAGCAGCAGTAGGTAAGAACAGCTGCCAAATCTGAAATCTTCCAAGCCTCTGCATTAGAACCTTCCCCAGATACAGGGATATCCACAAAAGCTGATATTTCAGTAGTCTAGGAAACAAAACAAAGCGGGGGCTGCTTACACTCTTTGTCACTCGGGGGGGGTCAAAGTAAGCAAAGAGAACCTGTTTTCTCTTACTCACAAAAGCCCTCAAATGCAAAAACACCTTTATTTGTCCAAACCCTGGGGTGCAGGAGACACAGTCTCATCCATGAAAGATGTGGTGGGAGTTTGCACAGGGACCTTGTCACAGTCCCTGCTGTCTCCCGGATAAAGCCTGGATGTTCTGTTCTGTGCATGACTCCGAGGCTGCCGTGGTGATGAACCACTCTGTAAACATACAGGCAGGGATATTTACAAAAAAAGAGGATGGATCCAGTTAGAGACTAGCCAACATCAGAGAAGGCTGTCCCTGCAGCCATCAATACAATCGCTGAACATCCCAGCTCCATCTGTCACTGGTGTGGAGAAACATTGAGCTCTCATCTCAGCATTATCATTATCAGCTGATTATGGGTAGCCTTAGGAAGACCCCTTTAGAAAGCCCACACGAGCAGGGTGAGTGTGTGGGCTTTGTATGCAGGAAACTTCAGAGGATTCCTCTTTCATGACCTCCTCCAATGTCATGTAAAATTGGACCCATTTTTGCACTCATAACATCCACTATTAATGAGCTCTGAGAGCTACCAGCCACTGCAGATGGCTACAGGCTCCATCTGCTCAAAGGGAACTACCAATTTCACCTGATGTCCTCCTAGTTCCTGTACTGGAAGAGACAGCAGAGTGTGGAGCTCTGCCCCTTCTCTGCATGCCAGTCAGGACTTTTAAATCTCTATCATTTACCACCCCAGCTGTCCCTTTTTCCAGAGGTAAGAGTCCCAGTTTATTCAATCATTCCTTACATTAAATTATTTCAGACCTTTGATCATCGCCCTTGTTGCCCTCCTCCGAACCTTTTCCAGATTCCTTGTACCTTTTTTAAGATGGTGGAAAGGGAAGAACCAGAACTACAGGCAACATCCCAATTTATACAATTATATAATCGTATCAATCTATTTTTTGTATAAATTGTATACATCTCTATTTTCTTCTCTTTGGTTTCCCTTATGATTTCTACTATTTAATTTGCTCTTTTAACTACCACTGAGCCTTGGACTAACATTTTCAGCTCAATCACCTCACTGCTGTTTTGCTTCCTAGTGGTTTTCAGAAGCGGCCTTTCTTGCCCTTGTGAAATACAGAGAGTCCCTGTTGGCAAAGCACCACACCGTTTCCTGGGAAATTTCCAACAAGCTGCACCATTACCTGCTTCACCAACAGGCCTCTGTACCTTATGGAAGGGACAATTGGAAAGAAAAAGTAAAGTCAATAAATTGCTGTGTTTGGAGCATTGGGTGATTTTAGACAGCTTAAATTTCAATACATCAAAGTTCAGTAACTTGGGGAAAAAAATCCAGTGCTTGGGAAAAGGTAACATACACCTGGAAACCTCATGCAGGACAAGCTTTACACCTATGACCCAGACAGACTGACAGGTCAGAGGGAAATCAAACCCCAGGACAGAACAGAAGCAGAAAAGCAGGGAGCCAGAGGCAACTTTCAGAGCCTGTGATGGTGAAACTTCTGACTCCCTAAGGCTGGAAGAAAATGAAATGATAGTTCAAGGAACCAATTATGACAGCACTGGGAGCCGAGGCTATCCCACAGCACCATGGTTGGCATTCTCCCTGATGCCCTGCTTGCACCCCAATTTCTAATCCCCTCGTTCACCAGCTGCTGATGTTCTTTTCCTCCCCACTTAGTTTTATCCGGCAAGTACAAGAAATGGAGCTGGCAGCACGATATTCTTTCCTGTCAACAACATAAAATTATTGAAATGCCTCCACCATCCAGATTCCTATCTCCCGCATTCATTTCAGAGGCTCATAAAATACCAGTGAAAGGAGAAAAATGTCCGACACATTTATGAGTCAATGGGACATGTAAGATTTGGAATGGCAACTGCAAAAATGCCGGCAAAGACTACAGAATCATGTAAGATGTGTAGTGATGACTGGTATCCCCAGGGGCTAAGGAAGGAGGGAAGCTCCCATCTCCACGACGCTGTGCTGCACAGCAGTTGTGTTTTTGGAGGCTCACAGACAGAAGGGCAGGGTCCCAGCTTTCATCAAACCACTGCTGGCCCTGACATCAGCTTTCCAAGCAAAAGAAGAGATTCAGAAGAACTGCCCTGCCAAGGTAATAACCTGCTTCTCGTGGTTCTTTAGAGATATAAGCCCCTAATTGTCCCAGAGATCACACACACCCACGAGCAAGAGCTATCTGTCTGAACAAGCAGCAAGCACAGCACACCCTTTCAGCAGGGGCTGTAGAAACACCCAGCCCAGCATGACTCAGATCTCTACAGGAGCCTCCAGATGCCACTGCAACACAAACAATAACGAATAACCCATGAGTAATCACCCACTGCTGAGAAGAGGATCCCTGAGTACCTCGGGCTGTCTCTAATGTAGTGCATGCATTCTTTTGCATAAATATCATAACCCGTCAGAAGAACGACGGGAAGAAATCCTGCTCACTTTCACTCCCCGTGGAAAACAGCCTTCCAAAGCAAGAGGAGGATCAAAAAAGAGCAGCAAACCTGCCTAGGATGCTCAAGAAAAGGGTTTAAGAGAGGAGACAGTATGACTTCTTAGCTTCTACAACATAATATTGATCTGTGGTCCACAGAAACTGCTAAGCCTTCTTGCATCTGAGGACATGGAGACAAGCGAGGATAAAGAGAAGCTTGCCCACAGAGCCCAAGAGATGGAATTTGAGCCCACCTCTGGTCCACCACCAGGTTCACCTCTGGTCCAAGAGCCAAAAACACATTCCTAGCATCCAAGACCAGCAAATCTGGGAACAACACAGCAGGCCTGATGGAGTACACAGCCCACAGATCACAGCAGGAAGAGTTAAACGGATCTAGCAAGGCTGAGCAATAGCTAAGGAAACAGTGCAACAGCTACAGGTGTGTGGAAGTGGTAACACTAGGCAAGGAGGGCAGTTTACAGCTACAGCAGGATTACAAAGGAGAATGAAGAGACACCTTGCTCGACAGCAGCCCCAAACCATATTTCAGAGAGGGTGGACAGCAAAAATTTCCTGGAGTTTATCTGGCTGCAACGTAAGGAGATTGTTCCCAGATAATCACAATCTTTTGCTCATTAGGAAAGTACACAATGCATCACCTTCTGTCACCCCAGGGAAACAGCCATGTCTGGATTATGGGAAGTGAAGAACTCTCAGGAATACTGAAAATAATCTCACCTCAACCTCCCCATCGTTATGCCATCAAATGACAAGCTCCTTCCAGCCACTGGCCATGGCCTCAAGATTAACAGCCACATCAAGACTGTGGCATCTGAGCAGCTGAGGACTCAAATGTCTTTGTTTTTGCTGACTTTAGTTTTCACCGTCTCCAAACTGGCCAAAGCCTTCAGGCACAGCCGTGACACTAATATCAGGGGTGACACAGTGTTTTGGAATAGGTAACACCAAAGTCCTGGCATCCAGCAGTTTCTAGTGAACAGAAACAGACGTTTCTAAGGCTGGACAGATCAGATTTTAAAGTGTTGTCTAGCTCTGAAAGCAGCAGTAAAATCATCTGCCTGGGGTTCCAGATTTACTCTCACCAGCACCTTCAGTAGAGACCTGCCTATTCCAGCTACCTGGTCTTAAAACTGAAGCTGAAATCCAAGAACCCATCTGGGTGCTGTCCTTCTTACACACAGACACCAAAAGCACAGCAAGTACTCTGCCAGCCATGCCAGTCTTCAATGATATTTCTGTGTCTTCAATGATATTTCTGTGTCTTCAATGTCACCCAAAGTATCTTAGGGTCTTCAGAAGATGTGCTTAGTTAACGACGAACATTTTTAGCAGGATTAGCAAGAAAAGAAAGGTATAAAAACTTTCAGTACATGTGGAAAGCAGATCTATGGGGGTCTTACTTCTTACACAGCAGGGATAAATTTGTAAGGTTCAGGGACTGGCTTCAGAGTCCCCAGACCACCAATAGCAGTCAGAGCTTCTTCTTGAGCAAAGATGAGTCTAAATCACCCCTGGCACCAGGCTAGGGGAGTACACGATGGTGGCTGAATTATCAAAGCTCAGTGTCCCTCTCACTGAGCCAGGCACCAAGGGAAGAAGAACTGGGGACCTTCAATTAAAATACACTTTACAAAATGTTAAATGGCAGATTTGTAACAAAACTGTGTGACATTCATACTTTCACTGCGGTGCCTCCAGAGCATTTTACAGGAACCTGTCAGATCCAATCAGACTTGTTTATTCTGCATTTAAATGTAGGACCTGAGGCAGTTCGGTTTCAAAAAAAGACAGAAAAGGCACATATTGTCCCTGGCAGTCGCTTGGTTTTTACAACAAAGACAATGTCTTGTTAACTCTTTACTCCAAATCAAAATGATGTCAGTGCTACAGTCTGAGAACATTTCTACTTGCTGCCTTGGCACAGGTAGGAATTTCATTAAAATGGAAATTAAAGGAAGAACAAAACAAACAAAAGTGCCATCAGCCTCCCTCCCCCTAGATCAGGTGATTCATACTGAGCATCCTGGAAATCTCACGTAAGCCACTGGTAATGGATTAAGTGGCAGTGTCCCTTCTGGCTCCAGTTTATAAATTCTTATCTGCTTAAGGTTGCTCCAGAAAGATTTCTAGCTGACAGCATGATTCTCAGAGATAAATCCTCCCTGGCAGTTTACAACTGCACACCAGCTACTACAGCATGTCATACACCTTCTTGTTTGCATTGACAGAGCTGATGGTTCACCATCTAGGGCTCAGCACCCTTCTCACAAGTCTGATTTTAAGCACGGCCATTGTCTGGGCCGAGTTTCTGACTGACTTTGTCCATGACAGAGCAGCAAGCATCCGTAATGCCTCCTTGCATGGCCATTAACAGCCGTGGTATGACTACCCTCAGTTCATGCAACTGTTCCAAATCATCCAAGCACAGAGGTGGAAGGGAAGTATAATGCAAGTATTAGAAAATCCTTCAGAAGAGCAACCAGTTGCCTAGCTCCTTATTAACCCTTTCCACTCCCCTATCCTATGGTTTAAAAGCTCAGTAAAAATGAGGGTGAATACCAACATCCCCATCTCCCATGCTGCCAGTTGTAAATCCTGCAATACTGGTGAAGCTGCAACAAGTTCTGATCTCCTGAAACGGCTGCAGGGACAGCACCTGCCCTCAATCCCTGCTCAGGGAGGGATGGCTGACATCCTCTGCTTAACAAAGAGGTACCCAGGTAGCAGTGAACACACACGGTGTGTGCTGCTGCCCAAGGAAATCCCTCTCCAGAATGACAGGTTATTTTCTGCTACCAGCCTCCCAGCCCAGAGAGGCAGAAAAGGGCAGGGACAGAGGAGACTTTGGCAGTCACTCCTGCTCGCCTTACAGAAGCCATCCCCATCTGGTTTGGTCCTGCCAGTGCCCAGGGATTTCAGAAAGGGGATTTCATCCTCACGAGGAGGAGAATAACCACGTAAGCTGGCCGGGGTGCCCCAAACACCCCCTGCCCTCCTCCAGACAGGGCTGTCAGCCCCACGCACACAGACATATGCCCGTGGCACCCAGAAAAGATGCCAAAGCGAAGCGTTCCCTGCCAGAGAAGCACCTGGGGGGGCACTTCAGCTCTCCGACTCCTCCGACGGGCTGTCCCCTCGCTCCCCAGGGGTGCCGGCACGGGACCGTGCCACCCCACAGCACCCAGGGGACCCAACGCGTCCCAAAGAGGAGCCCGGGGTGCCCACCCCACGTCGGGGCGCTCCGGGAGCCCTACCTTTCAGGTGATGGTGGCGGGCGCGGTGCAGCCGGCCCTGGCCGCCGCGGGGCAGCGCAGGGATGCTGGAGAAGCGGCTGCCCATGGCAGCATCCGAGCCCCGAGCCGAGCCGAGCCGAGCCGGGCCGGGCCGGGAGGGCACCACGCGGGGTCTCTCCCGGGGAGCAGCGGCGGCGGAGCGGGCTGGGATGGGATGAGGTCGGATGGGATGGGGTCGGATGGGAGGTTTTGGAGGGTTTAAGGGGGTGGCAGCTCACCGCCCGCCCTCCCAGCCCCGCTCCCAGCCGGCCCCATAGCCCCGCGCTGCCGCCGCCCTCCGCGGGGCCGCGCCGGCTCCGCTCGGCTCCGCGGCGGCTCGGTACGGCGGGGCGGGGCGGCGGCACCGAGACCCCCCCGCCGCGCCCCGTCGCTATGGAGACAGATGTTCTGCCCCCCCCCTTCCTTCTTGACCCCCCCCCTTACAGCGGGCATGGGGTGGGGGCGCCGCTGGAGCGACAGGTGGGGGGACGCCGGGACCCCCACGGCTCAGCTGCGGTGCAGGGAGTGGGGTGGCCGGGGTCTTGGCAGCGAGCCGGCATCCCCCCGGCATCCCCTCATATCCCCCCGGTACCCCCTCAAATCCCCCAGGCATCCCCCAGCATCCCTTCACATCCCCCTAGCATCCTCCGGCATTCCTTGACATCCCCCAGACACCCCCTCAGCATCCCTTGACATCCCCCCAACATTCACCCATCTCCCCAGCATCCCCCCCTTGCACCCAGCAGCACCAGTCTCCCCTTGGAGCACAACACTTGAGCTGATGTATGAGGCATGGACATCTCAGGGCCAGTGCCATTATTTCCCTCCCCAGCCCCCCCCAAAAGCCACCTTGTGCAGCCATGCACCACCACCTCCCTCGCGCCTGCAAGGTGTGGAGGTGCTCCACAAAAGCAGCTGGGACTGTATGGGGCAGTGAGGTTCCCCTCATCCTCCCCCAGCAGCATCTAGGTCATACAGGGATTTTTACTGTAAGTCCAGGACCTGGAGGAGTTCAGGAGGTACCACATTAAAATAAATCCCCACAGGATGCTGGTCTACTGTGTATTTGTATTAACTTTTCTTCAAGAGACTCCAGGTTCTGGAGATGCACACACCTGCAAGCTTCATCTGGGGTTTCAGCAAACGTTGAAGACTGAGAACAGCTTCAGTTCAGCTATGTCAGGGCTCCAAAATGTCGTCTTCCTTCCTTCTATTGAATGAAATGTCTAATGCTCAGCTTCTTTCTAAAAGGTGGCTTTGTCCATCTATCTATTTACTTCCGCTCTGCCTCTTCCTAGTAAGTACAAGAAAAGCTCTTTCTGGTCAGGGACCACACATGAATATTTTTCACACTGAAAACAGCTATTGCCATGATTTCCCCACCCAAAAAGCCAAAGGATCCCCTGTTCTCTGAAAACACTTGAACTGCTGCTCAGACACAAGCTTGTCGATGGTGGGTGTTGCTGGTGTGTTGGGTCCTGCTCCAGCCCCGTGGTAAATCCACCAGCAGGCAGCTCATGAGCAGAGGTGGGACAGAGACTGTGAGACTGAGTCACATCTTTATTTATATCCTTTGTGAACACTACTTCGAGACAGCTCATCACAGCGAGCTCACAAAGAAGCACAAGACTGGAATGGGCATCAGACGGGCAACTCCAGCTCCTGCCCCCTTCCATCCTGCTGAATCAAATCATCTGCAACCAACAACAACAACAAAAAAAAGCTCCACTCTTTCTTATTTCCTTTTGTCTATTCTCCCTCTGTGCCTGTCCTTGAATTGTAAGAGGTCTTGAGTAAGGACTTACACTTTTCTGGAAATCATGTTCTACATGGTAGAAAGAAGCATCATCGTAAGGCAAATTATAACAGAAAGGTGCTTCTTCTCTTTGGATAAAAGAGATCATGAAAAAAATGATTTCTCTTTCCCCGAGTTCTTAACTGTAGGCATGGTGGGCATCCAAATAGCAGCACAGGGAACATCTCTGTGCATCCATCCATTAAACCACAGGCACTCACGCATGCATCATGCCCGCTAACTGCGCTGTGTGATACCTCGCTGCATGCTGGGCTCACTCCCAGAAGAACCAAGTGCCTTTCACTTCCACCAAATCCAAGTTGTAGGAATCAGGCACCAATTTAATCCTGGGACCATGGCAAGGATATTAAATTATACCACACATGGCTTGTAGATTATGTCCTCAGCCAGGTCCCTGCTGCCCCTGGGGAGCCGAGGTAAAACACAATTCCATCAGTGGAAGCAGGAAGCCGTATAGATCTGCCTTAGCAATGTGCTCAGCTTCTCTGAGGGATGGGCTTCGCCTCGCCTCACACCACAGGCTGTCATTAACACTGTGGGGAGGAATGCAAAACAGCACCAGGGTTTTGCTGTGATCGTATCTTGGTTCACTTTATCAAAGGGTATTTGGATTTGCTCATAGCTCTGCTTGGATAAGGAATAGGAAGGAGGGGCTGGTGCTGTCCTTGCCAACTTGTGTCAGTTCTTCCCGCAGAAAATGTTGAGCAGGGTGAGAAATATGCTCTGTGATCACAGGGGCCCTTGACAGACAAAACAGGATCATACTGATTCTGGGTTTTTGCTTTTTTTCTTGTGCTTCAGCAACAGGGAACATTGAAACAGCCTGCCAGAACTGCAGGACTTCCATGCCCATAAGTTAGGATACTGATTGTTTCTTAGTACCAGTAATATCGATTGAACTGACTAATTAGGGACATATAATTTCTTGGTACTGGTCCTGTCAAGCAGTGGGGAGGGTCTGGTGGAGCAACAACACTGTGTGATAGAGCAGGGTGAGCTTGCACTACGTTATAATTCCCTTCCACCTCCTGTACCTGTGCATAGGCAGCTGACCACTGATCTGCAATCCATGCCGAGAAGTCTGTCAGGACAATGAAATCAGTCCATGAACTTCACCTGAAATGAGCATCAGCTCTGGAAGAGGTGCACAATTCGTGATTATTGTTGTGAAAGAACATGAGGGGAAAGCCACAGCGCAGTCACATCTGCGCATGAGACAGCCTCTGCTGCCTTAAGTCACGACAACACCCATGAGTTCTCTACCCAAAAGCCGAGTGCAAGGATGAGCTCCAGCTGTTCAGCTCGGGCATACGTCAAAGGGGAGAGAGGCTGGATGTGGAGGAGGATTAGTGAGACGGCTCGAGGGTAGCATCTACTGTCACATGCAAAGAGAGCTCGCTGGAAAAGGATGGCCAGGCTGTCAGATTTGGTACCCAGGCACAATTTCAGACTATGAAAAAGGCAAGATCAGATGAAAGCACTTGCATATAAGGACTCTGGGTGTTTTGAAGAGATTTCTAACTCCAGAGTGCTGTACAGCAATGAAGAAAATGTAGTTAAAAATTCCCTTTGCAAAGCCAGTGTTTGTGCCTTCTAGGCTCATCAACCCTCAAGGGACTGCACACAAAACCAGGCAACCACAAACAAGGAGTAATTATGAAGAATCACATGAGCAGGAGTACACACGAAGCCATAGCCAGAAAACAACAGATTACACAGCAGCATCCAGCACTGTCTTGGAAGATATATTCAGAAATATTACCTTAAAGCGAAGGGGCTGATGGTGCAAATCTCCATCGGCATTTATAAAATGCTCAGTCTAAGGCAGCAGTCAGCAAAAGGACATCATGACAGGTGATCTTCCAGTTTGGCATTCCTTCCCTGAGACAGCTAAATCTGAGGTCACCTCTCTCACAAGAAAAGTAGATATTTTTTTTTATTTTTTTTTTTTTAATGAGTGAGATAGGGAAAAAGTTTCAATATTTCATGACACACCGGCTCTACAGTGTGTAGACTAGGAAAACATGTTTCACACAGCCAGCTTAATGCTTCAGATTAGTTCTGTTTGTTTTCTGACCTTTACATTAGCAGTTCTCCCATTCATCAGCACAGGACCTGCACAGGAGCAGAAGCTGCTGTCTGACCTTGAAGACAAGATGCAGAAACACAAGTAGTACTTAACACAATATGTTGGTGCCTCATGTATACACAGACATCCATCCTGGAAGCCACAGGAAAAATCATTCTCCTGGGCTGATGCTTATGTGGCCCTGCAGGATCTGCTTCCTAACAGCATCAGACTTCTGGAGTTGCTTTTCAGAGTCCCAGCTCCATCCTGCAGGACCACGGGCTTTAGTTAACCCTGACTGCCAGCATCCCCCAGCATGTCAGAGTGCCCCTTTTTCCATTTCTGTAGAAATCAGCCCACTTGCAGCCTCTGGCCTATTTCTAGCTCTGCACTGTGCAGTTCTTCATGTCTCTTGCCCCACAGGCTCTGGCAAAGCCTGCCCTAACCCTTCTTGGCTCTCATCCCCAAAGCCAAATGGTACTGCATGGTTGCCAGAAAGGGAGAAATTTCAGAAGACGTAAAGAAGCACAGAGAGACAGCATGAAATTTTCTTATTTACTTCTCTGTTCCCTTAGCCTTCCTACGTTCCTCCCCTTCATGTCTCCTCTGCAGCTGCTAGGTTGAGATTAACCACCTAATAAATTTTCCATCAAGCAGCTTCATGAAGTATCTTCACAGCAGTGTCTATTTAGAAGGCATTTTCCATAAAAGTAAGCAAAGTTCTTTCATTTCCCATATTAAAAAAAAAAAAAAAAAAAAAGTAATGCAATCCCCTGTTGCAATGCCCTATAAACCTTCCCCAACAGTCAGTGCACGTCCATGTGGGGACCACTGCTGACCACAGTATCCAGCATCATCTTGCTCCTGTGTAACAGAGGGCATGAAACTCCATCCTGTGACTCCTGCACTGGAGTGCACTAGATTTTCGAGATCTATGCTGTGACCTGAAAGCACAGCATGACAGCAGAGAACTCACGCTCAAAAGAAGTAACTGCTACAACAGTTGGCCTCCCAGTCAAAAATGTGTGCCTGCTTTCCAGCTCTGAGTTTGCTAACTTGAACTTCCATGTCTTGCCCCACCTAGTGTCTTCCTGTGACAGGTGAAGGAGCCCCATCCTCTCACAAATCTCTCCACGCAGATTTTCATGGAACCAGATTAAGTAAGACACAGAGATGCCTTTATCTTATCTTTTCATTTTCCATTTCTTTCACTTGGTAATTTCATTCTCTCTGAAGCTGCTTGTGCGAAAAGCTTCATACAAATCCAATAACTGCACTACATGACAAAGCAAGGAAAATAGCAGAAGAGAACTGCTTCCTTTGGACAATTGCTTCAGTTGGGAAGTTTCATTTTAATGAAGAAAGTCAGCTTGGTTATGGGATGGAAGTCATGGTAAGGGTCTCGTCCCTGTATTGACAAGCAGAACCCAAAGACTTTTGCATTTTTAAGCCATTTGCAAAGCATTGCTTATGTTTGCTATGAACTAGGCTCAAAATTAATGTGATGAAGATAATTATTGACCAAGTAGAATAAATACGATGGTTAGAAAATATGTATTTCTCCCACACTTACTGCTTATATTTTTTGAGCTCTGGCATGCACATCTCACCTATAGCCTTGTAAGACTTACCTAAGGAGATTTTAGCTCACTTTTCATTCAGACTTCTTGTGCTCCCCACACTGGGGAGTTTGGCAGGGCCTGCTGAACCCCACATATGTATTAGAACAAGCCCAGGGCTGCTTCTTCCCACAGAGGAAAGCTCCCAGGAGCAGAGAATAACCATACTGCAACACATTTGTCCCATATCCCAGAAGCCCAGATCTTACCGCTAAGCTGGGGCTTACATGAAAGCCCTGTGCTGAGCAGAAGTTATTTCCAGGGGAATCAGCTCCTCCCTCTTTAAAGGGTCCTTTGATCTACAAGAGAAATCTAACAGGATTTTAGCATAGTTAATAATCAGGTCTTTGATCTTCCCTTTGGAGTTTCACTGTCAGCCAGACCGAACCCCCACTTCCAGCAGCACGAAGCAGAGATCCCTCCTGGCACATTAAGGTGAATTTACCAGCTCCACAGATTTACCGGCATTGCAGGGTAGTGTTTTGGGGTTTTTTTGTTGTTGTTGTTTTTTGTTTGTTTGTTTCCTCTCTCTCTCTCTCTTCTCTTTGTGCCCATTCACTTTACTTTTGGGTAACTTCTCCCTCAACATTTCTCTTTGATTAATAGACCTTCCTGTCAGTCTCTCTTTGATGTCCTGGTCTAGACGATGGATATTTCTGATGTGGCAAACAAGCTGTTGTGGAAGAACAGAGTTTGAGGGATATTTGCCTTTTAAAGGAGATCCCTAATTCTCTGCAGATTTAAATGATTTTCTGTTAAAACAGGAACAAATCAAGACTTTGATGACAGATGCCAGTGCCAACCTCATACCTCCTTCCTATTTCTGCATCTAAATATTTGCTTTTAATTAGATTTACTGCCCAAATTAACAGCGGAGGTGCTCAGATTTCTAATCGGGTCATTTCTAGCCAACTTTACATCATGCTGAGAAATCAGCCTCCTCAGGGAGTACTGGAAAAAAACAAACCTTTACTAAATATGGTCAGTTAGAAAAAGGGCAAGTGCCTTAAGGGTTACGTCTAAATGTGCTTGACATCCTCAGTGCCTAAAAATGTGGTCTGGATTATCAAAGGAAGAACTCTGACATACTACTCAATACTCAATTGCCAAGGTATTAAGGTCTTGACCCTACATGATGTTTTGCCTACAGGTGGAGTTATTTTATGGTAGTATTTCCTAGCCATATTGCACATGATGTTTTTACATCTTTTTGGTCCAGATCCTTCCCATCACTGCACATTCCTCACTGAATGGGCTGCCAACAGTCCCTGGCCCCACTCCTAGCATAGTGATGGATGATGGGCCAACCTAATCCTATTCTTGTCCAGACCCCTCAGCCTTTCCCCATTGGGTTCTTGGAGAGCAGTATAGTTTCACAGCCTCAGAGGGTTAAAAGTTCCAAATAAACTTCAAGCAATGGGAAAAATCTGGATTTTTACTTCCAATTCCTCTACAGTCTGCAGAGGCAGCAAACAGCCCCACAAAACCACCATGCACCATGTCAAAAGCTGTGCTGAACAGCCAGACAAGCTAGACTCACCCTTAGACTGATCTTAGAAGCAGGATGCACCCAGTACTTCGCCTTCTGACCAGCTTCCATCCAAGCTGTCCAGCCCTTGTGTAGTTCCTGAAGCTGAGCACCACCTTCAGAGGTCCCCAGACAGGGCTGACCATGCTGCTTATTAATTCCCTAATGGCCTCTGTGGGGATTCCTCAGCCAACTTCACTGATTTTGGCTGGATCCGAAAAAGGTGACCTGGAAATAACAGCAGTTATTTTTTTCATCCCCATCTACAGAGGCTGTAGTGCTGGTGGCACTGGATGTGCAGCTTGCTGGTAGCATCTGAAGTCAGATTTTCTTCTTTGCTCTGACTCAAATGGTAGGAACCAGCCAGAAACTCAGAAATGTCAAGTTTAGTATCATATAGCCTCTTTGATACACAAAGACAATTTGTAGTGCATTCATGATGGAAGCACTTTTCACCAGGAAATTATTGGGGACTGCTGAATTTAGCAAAACAGGTGCAACTATTTATTTATTTATTTATTTTCCAAGGGTACAACACTGTCCCAGCAGTGAAGACTAACCCCACAGGCAAATGTCAGCCTTAATTTTGGCTTGACAGCCAGGAAGAGCTAGCATGCATTTCAAAACTAATCTCAAAATGCACATCTAAACCAAGGAAGAACAGAGGAGAAGCACAAGTCCCCAGCAGGGCTTATTTGAATAATCTTGCTGACAGATCTGTTCTTTTCTCAAAATTTCCAGTCTGCACAAAGGATCACAATATGAAATCAGATACTGTTACTGGGTTCTGATAAACGTGAACATAAGGACTAAACACTACCTTCCTGTATGAATAAATACTTCATTTCTAACTGCACCACTCGCATTGTTCACGCTGTCACTAAAATCCTGCAGGCGGCATTATAGCCTTGTGACTGAGCATTATCCATCATTATTCACTTCACGAACAGATATAGATTTGCAGTTCTCACTTACTGATGAACATATTTCTGACATTATTATCTTTTCTAAAAGTCTCTGCATGAGTTATGCCTGCTAGATTCAAAAGGCAATTTTGCTTCTCTGCCTAAGAATTAGTGCCAAGATTTTCACTGTCTCAAACATATTTAGAAAACAAATCCCCTTTAATTTTAAAGTTGCAAGTAAAGGAGAAGCTGCCACACTATTAAACTAAATTTTACAATGTTTAAATGACTGTCTGTTAAAAACTCGCAACTCTCTTCCAATCTGAATTTGCTGAGTTGCAAGTTCTGTGCCAGTGGAGCTCATTAGGTGTTCTTCAGTTTGATCCAGCAGCCAAAGAAGATACTTACAAATTATCGTTCCTTGATTCAACCTTCTTCTCCACAAACTGAACAGGTCAAGGTCCTAGTTACAGGCTTGCTAGCAGTTAAGGTTAACTTAAGCAGTTAAGGCCTTGCTTCTATATAATTCTTACCGTTCTTACCTTTACTTTCTCCATCTTTGCAATAGTCAAATCCCTGTAGATTAGAATCTAGCCTCATTTTGGGAAGGAATTTGAGAGCAAGAGCTGGGGTTACAATGCTTCTATCTGCTTCCAGAGTGCACTTTTAGCTAACAGAGGAAGCAGGCAATGAAACAGTGATTATGCCAGACGCAGAGATTGAGAGTTTGATAATCTGAATAATCCAAAATACAGCCCCTGCCTTGCACTTATATGGCTAATCGTTCTGCTCTGCTGCTCAGGTCAGAAAGCCACGGCTCAGAGCCAGCAATCAGAGTGAAGTCAGCTCAGAGTGTTGCTTGTAACCCGCCGCAGCAACACCGGTTTGTGGTTGTTTCATGGCCACTGTTTGCTGGCTTGGTTCCCCCAAAATCAGTTTAAACCACACAGTGATGACTTACTCACAATGAGCAAGGGTAGCTCTTGGCAACAAATGCAGGAGACCAGATGGGAGGAAGAAGCTGGAAAAGCGAAGGTAAATACCAGAAAGCGTGCGGGGGCACCAAACAGGCTGAGATTTTCTTCCAAATGGAAGAAAAGGCTTTTAGAAACACAGCAGCAGCTCGGGGCAGGGGATGCCTGTGCCGGCAGCACCCCAGCCCGGCTGACAGCACTGCAGCCAAGGGGCCAGAGTGGTTGGTGAAGGTTGGGACTAAGGGCTCCTGATGAGAAACAGCCGCTCTATCTCTGTGGAGAAATGCTGTAATGAGCTGAGTTCGTGGCTCACTCTGAGCCCAGGCTGGAGCTAGCACTGGAGCCTGAGAGAGAACCCAAACCCAGACCCCAAGCAGACTACTACCCCTCTGTGTGATGGCTCACACCTTAGCAAGGCACGTATCATGCCTCACCACCTGCACAGCCTCCTCTTGTAGAGGTGGGTTATTGTAACTATCACTATGGGCAAGGGTGAGTAACTACACAGTGCACTGGAAGAGCACATCTCCCTGCTCACCCCACCACGAACCATGGACACAGGATGAACTTTTACCCCTGTGGAGAGGGATCAGATTTTCCTGCAGCAAGAAGCAGTCTGTAGTGTTTTGGTTCTGATGTCTCAATGCATATCCCATTTTTCTCAGGAAACTCCACCTCCTGTTCTGTGGTTCACAGTGCAGAGGAGTGGAGACCATCACCTTTAGCAGCACCCAGCCCTGCCAGCGGGATCGCTTCCCTCTCAGCTACCAGAACAACCTCTGCAGTTTATTCACAGTGCATAAGAAGTATTTAACACTGCTGTACCACTATTTAAGCCCAGAAAAGATTTACAGATCTTTCAAGATTTTTAGCTTCATAAATCTTTGTACTTGAGATACACATATAAAATGAGCTCAAGTGTACCTAGTGACTACCACGCTTATGCTTCAATCTCTAACACCATACCGATGGCACCAATGGTCAGGCAGTTGTGTCACTGAGTGACAACACAGCAGGGACAGCAATGCTGATGTTCCTGGCCCTGCTGATGAGTGTTGGCCCCATCCTGGGATGCTCAGTGCTCCCAAAACATCCCCCTCTTGCCTCTGAGTATGATCGGACAGGCCGATGGATGGCCAGGAGGAGTGTAGGATCCCTGCTGCATGCTGAGCTCAGGCTGCACAGCACTCACTCCTTTTCAATGTGCTGTTACTGATGGGTACTGCCTGCCTCATAAACCCAGATGTTGTTTTATGTTGAACAAAATAAAAAGTATTTCCACAGCTCTTAGAGCCTTTGCTCTAATTCCTTCCGTCCTTCTCTGCTCTTGTTCCTCTGGGTGCAAGCAGCCACAGCTCCCCGTTTATAAAGCCCCTCCTTCAGAGCCCAAAGCCTGACTCAAAACCAGAGTCAACTTTTTTTTTTTTTTTTAAAGCCATGATTAAGTATTTTTTCTTGTGAAAAAGAATTGTGAAATTTCCCGATGAAATTTTGTCTTTACAAATGTCTTCCATTCCTAACATGTGATAGAAATCCTGTATCACTCCTAACAAAAGGTCTGTCACATTATTCAGTTCCTCATGAACTCGTACATCATTATTTGTGGGTCTTGGAGGTATTAGAATCAAGCCTGATCACAGCCAGTAGCCACAGGTGGAGTCATGTTATAGCAACTTACCCATAGCCACAGTAGACTTTTAAGAAATCTGTGCTGTGGCTCACATCTTGTAAACACAAGGGGCTTATGTGGTCATACAGTTGGGTTGCTACCCAAGTTGTTGGTAACTGATAACAGAAAGTAGTTCGTATTTCATCTCTCATTTTCATTGCCAGCATGGAACGATTTGTATGGAATTAGCCTCCAAATTTTGTTTTGGTATTTTATAAAACCATATTCTCTAGGGTTAAATCAGGCAAGATTTTATAATTTTATTGTCATTTTAGTGTAACAGTCAGGAAAAGAATAAGAGCAAACCAGCATGGGATGTGAGCACTGGCAGCCAAAGCCCATACCTTAAGAGCTCTCACACCCACTGACCAAGAGATCCTCCAGAGACTGGAAAGAAATACAGCTGCAGAATCAGCTTTTAGCTATGACTTACCAGAGGATCCTTGGTGAATTAACACTGTAGAGGCAGAGCTACTGGCTTAGAAGGCACGAATCCAGCTACTGAAGGTCTTGCCTGAAGCAATAACACCAGTGCAGGACCACGTCAGCCCCAAGAGCTGCCCAAGCTTGAGGTTACCACACTGAGCTGGGCTCCCTCACCCGAGCCCCATTTCCTCCTGAACACCTCAGTGGTTTCTGTGACACCTCTGCGCACCGAAGACAAACTGCTTTATCAAGAAAAGTTTGTTATCAGTGGCTTTCAGCCTGCAAACTGCAGGCTCCCCAGGGCCAGAGCCTAATTTTAAGAGTCTGAGAAAAATAACAAGGAAAGCTAGTTAAATGTCAGCAGCTTTAAATCTGCTATCTGGAGTTTGCACCTCCCTTAGAAGATGTGCGAGTGTTATCAGATCAGAGAAGTCTGAAAATCACTGAGCCAGGATATTAAGCGATCAGCCTGATTCCCTAATTCTCTGCCTTATTCCCTAATTCACTCCCAAGACGAGAAGAGACTCCATCTAAAATGATCTCGCCGCAGCATCGGTTCGAAGCCAAGCAGATAAATGGACCTGCAAAACACTCTCTCAGTCAGAAACTGCGTGAATTAGGTCAAGGTTGGGATAACGCAGAGATCGGGAAACAGGGCTTTCACATAAGCCAGAGAGCTAAGCTTTAATGGCCAGGAGAGCAATATATAATGAGCTCTTAAGAAGAAAAGCACAAAACTAAGCCATGTATTTCCTCACTGGCACTCAGCTGCATGTTGGTGCTTTAACGAAGTTATGAGGCAGAGCACAGGAGCATCCAATCTCCAGAGAACGTTATTAGTGAAGACAAACTACATTTCACAATGCTGCCATTATTTTTGCTAGCATCTCGTTAATCATTTAATGGTCATTACTCGTTATTTGCTTAACCTGGGGAGAGTACTCAGCTCTGCAGAAATACTCAGATGTGGATGCTCCCTGCCCCATGGAGCTAACAGTGCCCTAGTTTGTCTCTGCTGTCAGTGAGCTTGCACATTGTTTGGAGGGAGAAAACACTGCCTATAGCCTCCTTCATGTGCAGCTGCAATGGAAGGTGGTTTCTTCCATGATAAATCCAAGATGCTGAAAGATTTCCAAGCAGCGAGGGGTAAAGTCCCCTGCCAGCTTTGCATTTATTCTGTTTGCCTGGAGGAAGAAGGCAGTGATGCAGCTCTGCTGTCCCCAGAGACAGGACCAGAGTCCTCCTGCAGCGACTGGGAGCACCCAGCTGCTCTTGCACCCCAGAGGTGCAGTAGGTTGCATGTACACATGGGTGCAGAAACACAGGGAGGCCAAGGAGAGGAGCAGTCTCTGGATGCCTGCTGCTCCTGGCTGCACAGCGCTTGCTGTAACGCAGTGCTCACTGGAGGTGGCATCCCTGCCTGGCAAGTAATGAGCCAAGAAATTAGGAAGGAAGAGACTTTCGGAGCTAAATTGATTTCACAGCCATCTCCTGCAGGCTGGTCCTCTGCTCCTGGTTTGTCCCAGGGTAACTACAGGGCTGGCAGCAGTAGCACAAAAAGGAGCAGGGGGATAATTTGGGCTCCTGTCACACTGGTGGGGAGGGACCCCTGCTCCTATTGGGAACAGTCACAACCATGCCCCCCAGGTGGGTGACAGGTTTGCTGTGCATTTTCAGATCAGTTGCACAACCCTCCTTTATTAACAGAGGAAAATAAATCCTTTTTTTTTTTTCCCCCTTATATCAGCCCAGGAACAGCTGACCATTCCATGCAGCAGATTTCTAAAAATATTTTGCCTGAGGCAGACATTCAGGACAGAAAAAAATCAGTCCATGTAATTAAATAATTTGACAAAGTTATAAACAACTGCCAGTGGCTCCTAATGAGGTAACTCAGCACTTCCCACACCATGGGTGCTGGTGCCAAAGGCCTTTTTCCAGCAGAGCAAGCTTTGGGTGAAGTGTCTGCTCCCCAGGTACCAGCTCAGTCCCAGAGCAGAACAGGGATCCCAAAGCATGCACAAAGCTGACTGCATCATCCTGCTGAGTTTGTCCTACTTGAAATGAACAACATGAATTTTGGTGGTGAAATTATCCTCTTTCCTCAAGCAAGAAGTCTGTGATGGAGTAAAAGAGCTTTCATCTATATGATGAGGATTTCCCATGCCTGTACCCTCCATCCTCTCTATCATCTCAGGTAAAAAGCCCAGGCCTGCTATTTTACAACCACAAAGGAATAGGGAAATGTGTCCTTGTCCCTTCCCCAGTGCTCTGATGTGCTGTGCTGCTGGGTCAAAACCAAAGGGCTGTCCCACATGGGCACATAAAGGGTGCACTGAGCAACAGCAGCTCCCAATGTAGTCTTGGAGATCAGCTGCCAAGGAGCAGCTGCCTAACTCAGAGGACGGTGCCTGAGTCAAATGAGCAAGAGGGATAGTCAAACGTGCTTGGGTTTGGAAATCAATTTGAACATTTGTCCATGTTTAGCAACTAACTTACCTCCAGGGTTCTTTCTCTCTCACCCCAGGAAGCTCCTTTTGCAACAAACGGAGGAATATTCCCTCCTATGATTCAGCAACCCCATGTCTCAGCTCAGAGTTACTGGCAAGACCCCAGATCACAGCAGTGCACAATAATTGCTGTGAGGCATCCTGTATGGACCTCTGACATCCAGGCCAGGAGATCATATTCTGGAGAAGTAAAAATTCCTTGTTGCTTGGGGTGCCCAGAGAATGTTTCTTACTCTCACATCTTATTGTCCTGAATTGTAGGGACCTATTTAGTCTTTCCTATGTTTTTGCCAGAAAAGCTGTAAAAACAAAATAATTTCTTTAAAGTAATTGTTCTGCAGAAAGGGCACAGAACTTTCCCAACCCATCAGCACATAAATGCAAGCCATTAAATGAGAAACCCAACAAGCATTAAAGCACTTTGGAAGCTGGACAGGCTGCTTCCTGGCTAAAAATCACCTGCAGAGTTCAGCGAGGGGTCCTGATGCCGTATGATGGCAAAAATGCAAACAGTGGCTGATTAGCCACGGGTTTTTACTGCTGATGGATGCACTTTAACAGTCAATTCCATTCACTAGTCAAGGACAACACAAATATGATGGCTGGTGCAACTGCATTTCATTACAGTAATTGTGCAAGTTGCTGTTTAGATTGGAGGAGACGACACGGTGACCCCATGAGTCAGCACACATTGCACAACACTCTGCATGCCCACGAGCATCTACGTTGAGGTACCAACCCTCCCTATAGGTGTGATCCCACCGAGGCAGCCTGCCCCACGACAGGAGCAGTGGGATAAGTGGGATAAATGAGCTCACTTGGAGCTTTCCTCATGCTTTTTCCATGATAGCTGCTGTGACTGCACTGTGCTCTCTGACAGGGAGTGAGAAGGAGTCCCTCCACATACAACCTGCTCTGTGAAGCTCATGCTGGCTGCAGGATTTCCAGTGCACACTGAGCCAAAATGCACATTCAGTACCAAGGATGCCTTTTCACTGGCAGGCAGAGCCACACAACCCACAGCAGCACAAGCAGAGGCTTTAGAAGCAAACACATGAGTTCTCCCTCCATAAAACCCTCTCTTACACAAAATGGCATCTTTTGACATTCACCAGCTTCATGACAAGCATCTTATATGGGAAATATGAGCTGCCACAATGCAAGGGTCTCAAATGTGGAAGCAGGTGTGCTGCAAATGCACAAATGGTACAAAACCTTTGCCGTGAGGTGCCTTTCCAGGCTTGGAAAACTGTTAATCCTCACAGCCTCTACACTGCAAGGTTGGTCCTTTCAGCCCATTTTCATTTATGGAAATCTGAGCTGGAGGTGATAATGTGGGCTCAAAGCCAAGCGTGCACTCCCTGCCTGCTCAGGGCTGGGGATCTGCTTGGCCAAAAAGAAACAGGGAGGCAGAGGTTGCACAGATGAGCAAGTTGGACTCTCCTGGTTTCTCCCAGCTGATAAATTTCTTGATGGGGAAAGGGCAGCTCCCAGGCATCTGCTGACAGCTCACCACTGTGAGTGAGCAGCCCTGGGAAAGGAGGGAGGGACCAGTGCTACCGGAGGCTGGCACTGGCTGGCACGTGGGACAGCCATGAAAATGAGAAACAGGGCAGAAAAAACAACCCCCAGAGGCTGTATCCATCTGCTCACCTAGAAAAGCTACCAACAGGGTGAGAGACAGACCTGTGAAAGCTGCGTGCCCTCTTCCATCCTCATCATCCCCAGGCAGCAGAAAGGGGGAGGAAAGGAGACAGACTGTGCTGGGCAGCCCAGGGATTTCCCAGGAGGAGAATTAGCAAAAAGAGCATGATGGATCGCTTCCGGATGATCTTCCAGTACTTCCAGTCCAACTCGGAGTCTGTAATGAATGGAATCTGTGGGCTGTTAGCCCTGGCCAGTATAAAGATTTACACCTGCTTTGACTTCAGCTGCCCCTGCCTGCACCGGTACAACATGGCCTATGGCTTGGGGATCCTGTTCGTGCCCCCCGTTGCCTTCTTCCTCTGTGGTCTTATCCTCAACAGACAGTCCCTGGTGATGCTGGACGAGTGGAGGCGGCCGCAGGGGCGCAGGAGGAAGGACCCGGCTGTCATCAGGTGGGGTTTGCAGCAGGGGTGGTGTCCCCCCTCCCATTTATCCTGTCTCTCTCTGCATCTTTGATCCTCTCGGTCACTTGTTTTCCTCTGAACTCAGTTCCCAACACCTTACCCCACAAGTCCAGACTCTGGGGCACTGTCAGTGCTTCCCAGGTGGCCACAGCAGGGAGCTCCACAACCCCATCCCCAGCAAAGAAGGGCAGGAACATCTCGAGACAAGCAGCTACATTTACACTGCCACCCTGGGAAACTGCAGTGCCTGCCCCTTTTGTGCACACAGGGTTTTTCTCAAGGGGCTTAAATGTGCAAAAAGATGAGGTGTCTGAATGTGCAGAAAGTGTGGCATTTCCATCACAGTTTTCTTTATCAACAGCATTGTGATTTCCCTCCCCTCAACTAAGTTATTACAGACTTGCACTGGTAAAAGGGTGAGGAGAATCAGCTTCACCCTGTGGCAGACAAACTTTTACCCAGAGCACAGGTTGGCACACAGCAGGATGAGAAAGGTCTCTGAGAAAAGGATTTTCCAAGTAGAAAAAAAAATAAATAAAAATAAAAGCCCTGTTGTGCACTGGACCAGACCTCACACTGGTGATCAGCCCCAGCAGAGAGACCCCAGAGCAGAAGAGATGCCAGCTGGAGTGGTGTGGGGGAAAGTCATGCATCTGCTCTGGGAGGGCTGCAGAGCCCAGACAGCCTGTGTCCATCAAGGCTCTGGGCAAGGAGAAGGCTCCCCACATACCTCCCCTCCCACATCTCCCTCCCACTCCAGGTACATGTGCTCCTCCATCATGCAGCGAGCCATGGTCGCCCCAGCCGTCTGGATCGTGGTCGCCCTCCTGGATGGCAAGTGCCTGATCTGTGCCTTCAGCAGCTCTGTGGATCCTGAGAAGTTCCCAGGCTTCACCAATGCCACCGCAGAGCAAGCGCAGGAGCTGCTTGCCAAGGTGCCCTGCAAGGAGGACGAGTTGGTGGGGAGCAGCATGTCCCGCAGGGCAGTGTCCAGGTACCTGCGCTGCTGGTCCCAGGTGGGTGGCTGCCAGCACAGCCCTGTGTCCTTGAGATGCTCAGGGCAGGCATTTGCTGATCCCACTCTTCTTTGATTTGGCATAGCCCCACCACGGTCCTGCTGGGAGCAAGACTGCTCTTTGCTGTCCTAATCCTAATTGGATTTTGCTTCTAGAAGAGCCAGCAACTTCTAAACCCAGATAGCAAAAAGCTAAGGAATATTGGGGTCTCCTAAGGCCCTATCTCTTCAGGGTCAGAAGACCTTTCTAACCTTGCAGGCAGGACCTGCTGCTTCAAGGACAGTGAAAGCCATGAGAAATGAAAGCTGTTTGCTCAGGAACAATGAGAGAACGAGACACCTGAAGCTGGTGTAGGTGGCAGGTGAATGTCCTGGAGATTAGTATGTGCCCATCAGGGGAGCACCAAAGTCCCCTTCATACATGGTGCTCCCATGCTCAGAGCAAATGCTCCAGACCCACTTTTCAAAGAGTTATTCTGCTGAGCTGCTGATGCACAGATAAATGTCATATCCACCTCCCCAGCACTCACATCCTGAGTGCAATTTGGGGTGCTGGATTGAAGGGACAGATTGGGGACAGCAGTCTAGATCTGCAGCCACACAGACTCCCCGTCTCAGTGTTACAGCCTGTGCTGCCTTCATGCTGTTGCTGATCCTGTTCCTCTGCTTATTTCTAATCACACAGGCCCTCGGTTGGAGCATTTTGTTGATGCTCATCATAGCAGCTTTCCTTGCCCGCTGGCTCAGGCCTTGCTTCAACCAGGCTGCCCTCCTGCAGACCCGTCACTGGAGCAACTACATTGACATTGAGCAGAAGATTTTTGAGGAAACCTGCTGTGAGCACAGCCGGCTCTTTGCTCACAAATGCATCCTCCACTTCTTTGAAAGCATGCGGGAAGAGATCAGGCAGCACAGCTTTGACTTGCCTAAGGAGGAAGAGGAAGATCTTCTACGAGGCATCACACACCAGGATCAGGTGAACAAACTTCTGAAAACATGGTACTATGAGAAACCTCCCTTGGATGTGAGCCAAGCAACCCAGAGACATCACCTGGGGAGAGAGAGACCTCCACCCTGGACAAGCAGTCCCCATGTCCAGTCCAAATTCCCCCAACACACCAATGTGTAAAGGGGGGTTTGGTCCCAAAGATACTAAAGCCTTATCTCTACCCAGAGCAGTGCCCAGAAGATGGATGACTGTGGTGCCTATATCTTCCTCCAGAACCCCAACCCCAAAGGCTGGGCTCTGGGGCATCCACCAAGATTGCCCAGCTGAACTAGTGAGGCTCAGCTCTGAGGATCCCAATATCCCAGACTCAGTTACCATTCTGGACATTTCTTATCCAAGGTCTCTGCATAGCACTTGTGTCATCTTTGAGTTTGCAGCTCCTTACAGCTGTGATAAAACCATTCTGCCTTGAGGAAGAATTTAACCAAGGCAGCAACATGTGGCTGCATACGCAAACTGGCTGGAGCACAAGTTCCAGGAGCAACAACAGATTTGTGTGTTCCTTGCACTAGCTGTACCTTCACCTCCTCTTCACATACAAAGACAAACGTGTCTTTCTTTCATGCTCCTTCAGGAGTAAACAAGCCAGGATAGATTAAAGCCTCTTTCTTCAGGTCAGTAAGATCCCTGCCTTTGGTTTCAGTGAGAATTCAGGCCCTAACAACTCAAGTGTCTTCCGGACGGTGTTTCTTCTGGGTAGGATAATTTCATTTCCCTTTTGAAGACTTACCAGCATGTAGTAACAAAAGCAACGGCATAAAACGGTACCTGAGGCACAGGCTACTTTTCAGCCTGCAGCAGACTATAGGTATGATATCATCCTTTAATATCGTATCTATATATCATGATATCATATCAGGAAACATAGAAAACTGCCTGTTCCTTCTCAGGTTTAAAGTTTCCCCTTAAAAGGTGTATGCAAAGGTGTAATCAGCTGTTTGAGTACAATTCTCACATATACATGAACATTTTCCTCTCCCCTTCCCAACTTGGAGTGCAACACTTTTCATCATACTGTTATAAATTCCAAGTCAACTTAGCTTTATGAGATTTATGGGGTTAATAAAAGGCGAGTAAAGAGGGCTGGGTGCACGGGGAGTCTGGGCTCCTCCAACATGCACACACGTTACATCAGGTGGCTGCTTTTTATGCTCCTAGGCTAATACACATTCATTACTACTTCTAGAAAAGGCAGGGTTATTATAATTAGTTCCCAGATTCCAAACCCTCCCACTGGTGCATGCGTATCAGTCCCCAGTGGTCCCTCTGGGGGTCTCTCATGCTGAAGGCTCATAGTCTTCCTCCCAGGCTTTGTCCTTGTCCTTCTCCTTTGTCCATCTCGGCCAGATATCAGGCATTGCCTCTAACTCTATCCAAGAAAGAGAGAGAAGCACACCTTTCTACTCTGTCAGCTACTGGCAGACCTAGAGAGAAAAAAATAAGTTGTTAATTAAAAAATAATGTTGTTTTAAGGCATTTCACAAAATACGTAATATTTGGTAGAAACCAGACAACAAATGAAAGGGAAGAAGAAACAGTAGAAGGTACTTGCATGGCCTTAATTTACATGGCAATGGACAACAACGACAACCTGCAATGATTTACAAGTGCCTTCCACCATTCATCCTTGAGACAGAAAAAGGGGATTCCCATATGATGTAAGGGGAGTGCAATCCCTCTCAAAATACAAGAGCCTGGGGGATGCTACTGACTACTGAAAATGTTAAGGCTAGGCAGCACCAAACTCAACATAGAAGGGAGGCTGAGTCTTTCTGGCTGTTCACGTAACAGACAAGAGCCTCAGCTTTTAGCCCTAAGCAACAATTCATAGTGCCAGGTAGGGAACTAGTTCTTAAGCCAGGGACCATTTCAGCATTTTAAAGCTACAGAAAGGCTTGAAGGCTCTGTGGAATCATGTTCCTGGTGCAAAAATCTGGGGACCAGGACAGGGCAAGTGGGGTGCAAGCGTGTTGGGGAGCAAGCTCTCTGGGATGATTACCAGGGCTTTGAACTAGGTTTGATGGGGGAAGAGAGGGGAGCTAAAGGTAACAGAGAAGGGCTGGGGGAAGTAGTCATTACTGTCACTGTTGAAGACAGGGAAAGACTTCTGATCTCTCCCATAGGATTGTCTGAGAGTTCCTCAGAGAAGGTAGCATTCCTAATCCCATGTCCAATATCTTCTTCTTGCATCCCCCCAGGGGTAACTGTATCTGCTGCTTCCCTAAAGTGCCTGTACATCAATGCACAGAACAAGGGAAATAAACAGGATGAGCTCGAGATCTGTGTTCGGTCGCAGGGCCACGATCTCGTTGCGATCACTGAGAGGTGGTGGGACAGCTTGCATGACTGGAACGCTATCATGCTGGGCTACATCCTCTTTAGGAAAGACAGCCTGGGGAAGCAAGAGGGTGGGATTGCCCTTTATGTGAGGGAGCAATTAGAGTGTACCCAGCTCCAGCTGGGGGAGGGTGAAGGACAAGTGGAAAGCTTGTGGGTAAGAATTAGGGGGTGGGCTGAAGGAAAGTGCAGAACTGCTGTCTATAATCTTTGAAAGGTCCCGGAGAACAGGTGAGGTGCCTGAAGACTGGAGAATAGCCAATATCACTCTGGTCTTCAACAAGGGCAGGAAGTAGGACCTGGGAAACTATAGGTCAGTCAGTCTCACCTCTGTCTCTGGAAAGGACTGGGGACCGGGACTGAGGACCAGGACCAGGGACCAGCTGAGAATCCATCTAAGTAACTTCACTGAAAACATACAAGGTGAATTAAGTACTCAAACTCCCCAACACAAAACCACCGTAGAACCTAGGAATACTTACCTGCCAGCTTCTGAATTTGAGTCACTGCCAAACAACTTCATGGGGAAGTAGCACCACCACTGTTTTCCTGTTTTGAGTAGTCACCACTGACTAGTAGTCACCACTAGCTCATAGAGTCTCCAAAACTTTTTCACAGAGATGGTAGAAGACACAAAGAAAAAGCAGCCTACTCAGGAACACTGAGTCCATTTCACCAGGACAGTAGAAATACACCCTAAGTAACTTGAACCTCAAACTCCCCTGGAGTGGTAATTCTTCCCATAACTCCTCATGCTTCCTATATAGCAAAGGTCAAATGATCCCCACCTGGCAGATTTCACTTCACATGTGTGGAGCCATGAGACCTTGTGGAATAGGCTCATCAACCTGGCTTCAATGTTTTAGGTTCAATTGCTCCTTATTGCTAACAGAAATAACCTGACAAGGGGCTTAGTGGTTAGAGTTGACCTAATGAATTAAATGCAAAAGGCATGTAAGGGTCATATTTCTGCTAGTCATTCTGTGAGGAAAATTAGTACAGAGTCTGTTAAAATAAGATAAATAAACATAAATAAAAGAAATAAATAAAAGAAAAAGGAAAATGACCTAAAAGGCAAAATTGCCGTCATAGATTTTCATATGTCTAGTCACGACAGATAAAGAATATAGCAATCAGAACGACTTTTCTTGACATTAATGTTGTTTAAATTTGCTTTTCTGAGATCTCTTCTTTATGCAGGACTTTTCAAAATCTAGTGCCATGACCTCCGACTGCAGTATTTACTTTGGCTGCATAGAAACAACGCAGCCTGTAAATGCCAGATCCTCACTCACTATTCAGGTCCAGGACGGGGCTTAAAGTTTGGGCTTTAATTTGGTTACATGCCTTCATTGCTGTTTTCTGGCAGGTCATGGGAAGAAGATTGGCTGCCTTGGAGGAGCTTATGTACACATGACTTATAGGCTGCAGCCAAAGCGTTCCTCTAGATTTGGAAGGTTGAAGATGGTTGCAGTCTCCAAGCTTAGATACAACCACATATTAGTCTGGCACAACTGATTTTGCAGCAGTGTGCCCTGGCAGCCAGGTTGGCCAACTGTACCCTGGGGTTCATCAAGCATGGCATCACTACTCAGTCAAGCGAGGGATTGTCCCGCTCTGCTCTGCACTAGTGTGGCCTCACCTTGAGCACTGTGTGCAGTTCTGGGCACCACAGTACAAAAAGGACATTAAACTGTTGAAGAGTGTCCAGAGGAGGGCTACAAAGATGGTGAAGGGCCTGGAGGGGAAGACATATGAGGAGCGGCTGAGGGCACTGGGCCTGTTCAGCCTGGAGAAGAGGAGGCTGAGGGGAGACCTCATCGTGGCCTACAGCTTCCTCACGAGGGGTAGTGGAGGGGCAGGCGCCGATCTGTTCTCCTTAATCACCAGTGATAGGACCCACGGGAATGGTGTCAAGCTGAGGCAGGGGAGGTTCAGGCTGGATATCAGGAAGAGATTCTTCACTGAGAGGGTAGTTGCACACTGGAACAGGCTCCCCAGGGAAGTAGTCACGGCACCAAGCCTGTCGGAGTTTAAGAAGTGTTTGGACTGTGCACTTAGTCATATGCTCTGAATTTTTGGGTAGACCTGTGTGGTTCCAGGAGTTAGACTTAACTGTCTTTATGGGTCCCTTCCAACTCCGGATATTCTATGATTCTAGGATAATCCTTGCATCACCTATCTGGCCATTTCCATCCTCAGTTTCAACACCATTTGAACGTAACCCCTGAGCTTCTAAGGCCAATCACTTCCTTATCTGCCTCTATCCAGAGTGTGTTGTACATATTTAGTCTCAGCTGTGGAACAAGTTTGGCTGATATTGCTGCTTGGGTGCATTAAACTTCTTTCTGCAAACCCCATGATACATTGCTCTCACTTCCCTCCACTCCATTCCCCATTTCTCAACCCCATCAAGAGCTTTTCTTATTTTCACAACAAAACCAGCTCTGGCTGGACCCCTGAGCTGCCCTGGATGAGCTCAGAGAGCACAAAGCTCTCTCCACAAAATCTGTCTTCATCCCCGCTCCTCGATGTCTGTTCCAGGAGTGATCCTGTGTGCCTCCACAATGCCCTTTCCTGAATGAGCTCACTCACACCATCTTGTTGCAGGGTCCTTTTGTCCAGACCACCCCAGAAACACCCTAAGTTATGTGCGAAGCACCCACTGGGACTAGCACAAAGGTCTTCAAATGCTCTTTACCTCCAGGGAGGTGTTTTTTGTGTTTGTGTGTGTGTGTGTGTGTGCTTTCCTTTGAAATCAGCATCACACTTTGAATTTTAACTCTGGTTTACTATTGCCAGACATAACCCTACAAATCTCAGCCTGAGATTTGGTTTGGACTCACCACTCCACTCTAGTCAAATCAGCTATTTTCCTAACCCAGCTCGGACCAGAGGTCTGTAGCTCCTCTTTGCATGCTGCTTTCCATGTTCTCAGGTTTTAAATCACCCCAGAGTGGCTGCAAAATACAAAATGCAAAAAAGGGCGTGAGGAGCAATTTGTTAGCTATATCAGGAAGGAGAAAGGGAGAGGGTCGTTCACAAGCTTCAGCAGCTCTTTATCTCTCAGGGCTGCCCTGATGCCCAGCATACAGATACATCTGTCAGGGTCCCTCACCTACCAGGAGCCCATGAAACAGCAGGGCTGTTGAAACAGCCATGAAACACAAGGACAACTTTCCCAGTCTTTCACGGACACTGTTTTGAATCCCACTGACTTGTTTGCTTCTGTGAGGATTGCCATCATTGTACACCAGGCAGCCTCAGACCCCTCATTCATCCTTAATGAAAGGCAGAGTTTTCCTGGAGATCAAAAACCTCTCTGCTTTTTACAAGGTTGATTCATGCAGGCTTTGATGTGAACTGCCCTTCAAAAAGCCACTCGACAGGTGAACAGAGAAGCCAGCTTGAGTTCTTAGCTAGCAATACAATAAGCCTCATCTATTTTCATACAGCCAAATCTCTTTCTGTTTGATGAGATCATGCAATTAACCTCTTCACAGCAGGCAGAGCTAAGACCGACCAGGTGTTTTCAGCATGCTTTGTGCTCACCTCTGTGGTGGCCTCTCAGGGAGGATTTAGCATCATCTACCCTATCCCTGGCAAGGGGAGACATCAGAAACTGCACTGACTAATGGTCAAAACACCTGGACTGGCTTCCTACCTCTGCTACTGATGCACTACAAAGCTGTGGGGAAAAGCATGGCTTTTTTTCTATGGCTACTCAGAGTCCGAGTATTTCCCCATTTTTTGGCCATCTTGAGAGAACAGCCTAGTGCTTCAAGCTTCAAACTGCTTTGTGAAATGGGAACAGAGATGCAGGACAGCAGCAGCAACAAAATCCACTTCTTTTTGGGTTGTGCTGTGGGAGCTAAGCCTGACCCAACCACAGCTATCACATCTCATCAGTGCACTCAAGCCCTTCAGAAATGCTCATTGAAAGTTAGTGTAAATAATAAATATAATGAGGAAAAAAATGAATTTCAGAGCTGTGCCAATCAGGGAGCACTTCCTGAGAAATCAAGGGCATCCTGGGTTTGGATGTCACAGCACCAACCAGTGGAGCTGGGAATATTCTCTGTGCCCTGTCCCTGCAGCCCTCATTTCTTTCTCTGCTTGTTTTTCTGCAGCACCAGAGCCAGGAAACACACCGTGTGCCTCTGGTTGACACCAGACCATGTGAGCCAGGGCTTGAAGGATACCTTAGCCAGCCCTGAGGGCAGAGGGTTGTGACAACCAAGGAGCTACAAGTGTCATATTGCAAGTCTGGCTGAAATGTGCAGGTCCGCAGGAGGGAGGGGAGCTGCTAAGAGTCATTGACAGCACACACACTGCATCCCACAGCACCAAGAGCTTTATTCCTCCTTCCTCTGCCTTTCCTTTTCTCTTCCCTTCCCATTGCAGAACAAAAAACAGACAAAAGCAATTTCCCAGTGAAGCAGTGCAGGCACAGAGCAGGGCCTGGCAGACAGAAGACACTTGCATTAGACAACTCCTGGGGTGATGCAGGCGTGGAGGGGGGAAGCTGTGGAGCCCCATTTTCCATATGTGCCAGCAGAGCAGAGGTGGGGCATCCTGCCTGCTGCAGGGAGGAGCACCCAGCTGCCCCGCTGCATTTGCAAACAGGATTACGGAGCCCTGCCAGCAACTCCTCCTCCTGCCAGGCCACAGATTGCTCAGGGCAGAGCACAGCTCTGGCAGCACCTGCATCCGACAGCCAAGGAGACCGGTGACCAGGAGACAGCAGAAATGAGGATGTGAAGAACAGAGAGAGGTTTAGCAAACCAGAAACAAGGCAGGCCTCATGGGAACAAAGAAGAGCAAGAGAAAGCAAGCCCTGAAGTTGGGCAAGCAGCAAAATGAGCAGGAAAAAAAAAATGTTGAGCTTTCTGCTTTAAATATTGGGGATGTCAAAGCATGTAGGTGAATAACGGAGCTGCAAGGAGACTTGCTGGCATCAAGTCTTTGCAGAGGGGAACTGAAAGAATGAAGTAAAGCAAAGACGTGGCTTGGACCCTGGTGGGGGAAGGAATCACTCCAAGATGGACAAGTTTCGGATGATCTTCCAGTTCCTCCAGTCCAACCAGGAGTCCTTCATGAACGGCATCTGTGGGATCATGGCCCTCGCCAGCGCCCAGCTGTACTCAGCCTTCGACTTCAACTGCCCCTGCCTGCCACGCTACAACCTGGCCTACGGGCTGGGCGTCCTCCTGGTGCCCCCCCTCATCCTGTTCCTGCTGGGCTTCGTGCTGAACAACAACGTGTCCATGCTGGCGGAGGAGTGGAGGCGGCCCCGGGGCCGGCGGGGGAAGGACGGGGCCGTGCTGCGCTACATGTTCTGCTCCATGGCGCAGCGAGCCATGATCGCCCCGGCCGTCTGGGTGTCGGTGACGCTGCTGGATGGGAAGTGCATCACATGTGCCTTCTGCACCTCGCTGCCCGTGGGGGCCCTGGGCAATGCCAGCCACCCTGTGCTCTCCCAGGAGGAGATGAAGAGGGTCTTGGCCCGCATCCCCTGCAAGGAGATCTACGATGGGCAGGAGCTCGTCGCCAACGAAGTGGCTGTCAGGTACCTGCGGTGCATCTCACAGGTAAGAGGCGTTGGGACCATGCCCTGGCTGGTGGCTTAGGGTTAGGCACTGCCAGCCTTAGCTTTTCCCTCGAGGGAGTTGAAATAAAGCTGCAGGAGGAGGGACGGGCAGTTTTGTGGGGGTATGAGTTGTTCAGACTCAGCCCCATTCACACTGATAATTCGGTCCCTCCTCTTCCCTGTGTCATGCTTACGGGTGCTCACAGCAGCCAGAGCTGTTTAGGGCAAGTACAGAAGGGGTTGACGTGGTCGTTACTCCATGGCTGTCACCCGCACTCGTAACCCACCAGTCACCCGTGGCTGCTCTGGCTGCTTGTTATAACTTGTGGAAGCGATGGGCTGATAACCATCTATGCCGCTTGCTGCTTACTGTGAAACAGCTGGCATGTGTTTATTAACCTCACCAGGCAGCAACAAATGAAGAAGTGCCACTAACTCCTTGTCCTGTGCTTAATTCTTCTCAAGCCCTTCTTCTGGCCACAGTTGGAGACAGGATGGTCCAACCCACTCTGACCACTCATCCTGCTTAAAAGCTCCTTTTCCTGCCCCCCTTATGGAATATAGGAATAAATTATTCCCATTTTCAGAACAGAAATGGAGTCATAGGGTCTTGTCCCAGACACAGGAAGATTTCCCTGAGCAGACCCCAATTCCCAGATGCCAGGAAGCTCTGGGAGCTGCATCACAGGGGGTGCTGCCTGGACAGACCCCAGCCAGGTAGATGTTCAGTGGGGTCACCTCATGAGCATAGACTGGGGTTGTCTCTGCCCTCCTCTGTCCCTCCCTGTCACATCCCACTATCAGGGCATCCCATTACCACTGATCCCAGTGAGCACAAATGTCACAGAAGTCCAACAGCTTGGGAAAAGGGGGTGTTTATGGTCTGCCCATGATGGGTCCGGTCTCACCCCTCACCCCTGCAGGCCCTGGGCTGGTGCTTCATGCTGCTGATGACCACGCTGGCTTTCTTGGTCAGATCCCTCCGGCCCTGCTTCACCCAAGCCGCCTTCCTGAAGAGCAGGTACTGGTCCCACTACATCGACATCGAGCGCAAGCTGTTCGACGAGACCTGCACCGAGCACGCCAGGAGCTTTGCCAAGGTCTGCATCCAGCAGTTCTTCCAGGGCATGAGCACGGACATGGAGACTGCTCACTGCCACCTGCCCAAAAAAAACCCCACGGATGATGGGGAAGCTTCCGAGAAGCTCTTGGGCATCACTGACCAGGGTACCATGAACACGGCCCTGAAAAGCTGGCACAGGTGTAAGCCCCCATTGCACCTCCACCCAGATGCCCCATCCCGTGGCAATGGCTGGACTGGGGAAGGGCAGTTCCCCCTGAAGCCCCCTCCAGAGCCCCCAGCACCTCGGAAGGAAATGGCTGCCTACTACAGCCGGGTGTGAGAGGAGGCATGAGCCACACTTTTGGGAGAGGGGCTGCAAGGGGATGTGCACCCAAAGGGCGGTGCTGGCACCCAGGTGGTCCCATCTGCTCCCCAAATGCAGTTCTACATCCTGGGTAACGGAGGCAAGGAGCTTTGGGCTGCCCGAGGCTGTGATGGAGAAGCCCTGGGGGAGCCAGTAGATACGACATTGTGTGTCCCATGCCACAGGCTTGTGTAGTGGCAGTTGCTGAGGTGGATGATGCCAGATGTGTAAAACTTCCCTTCTTTTACCACGTGCACCTCCAAGCCTGTGACAGAGCTGGAGCAGGGACAGCTCCTTGCAATGGTGGGCAGCACTCTTGGGTTTGGGCACTATTAAAAATTCCTCCATAGGGAATCAACCTGGGATGGCCCTCACACGGTGAGACATGAAACCCCAAAAGTCTCCCCATTACCATCTCTATTTTACTATCCCCCCCCAGACACGTACAGTTTCCACACTATGAGGAACTTTAAAATAAATTTGACACAAAAAGTGAACTAATAAAGGGGCGCCCCACACTGCATTACCCGTGATGAGAATGGTGCAGTCAGGTGTCACGGATACAATTCAAGGAGGGGGCTGCCAAGACAAGGAGAGCAGCCATCGCTCAGCAGCACAGAGGGTAGGTGCCAGGCTGACCCCCTGCCATGGATTTTCTGCAGGACGGTCAGCCCATCCTTGTAGCTTTACCTGGATTCCCCCCGGCATGCAGCCTGACATTACAAACAGCCCGGATGTTTGTTTAAGGAGCCAGCAACAAATAAATAATTCAGGCTTGCCGTTCCAGCTCCGCGCTTAGGCATGAGGAGTCATAAAGGCTGTTTACAAAAGATGTTGGGGTTTCTTTATTTGAATACAATGACAAGGACCTGAGGTGGCACGCGGAGGCTGGCAGCAAGCTGGCTGCGGCCTGTGGTGGAGCTGGGGTGGCCGTGTTGGCTGTGGGGAGGCAACACCGTCCCTGTGCAACACCGTGTGGGTGCTCATTTCCCTAAAACCTGGAGATCATGGGGCACAGGCCCTCAAGGTGACTATGGAAATCTCCACGTTCCCTGATGGCCCTGATTTTGTTAGCAGCAAGCAGGAAAACCCCTTTTGCAAATATGAATTTCACCCCTGCCGCGTCCCTTTCTAAACGCTCATCCCCTTGAAATTTTTCCTACTGCGTTCTTGTTCAAACCGACCCATTATGGCTCACCGGTTACTGAGGTGACTGTCTTGCACATAAACCTTAATTACTGGTGTGCTACTCCACAGAGGCTGTGGGGAGAGGAGAACAAAGGACAAAAATGACAATGAAATTCTCCGAGCCGCTCTGCGGGAGCAAGAACGAGCCCATAGTCAAGGGCAGGCTGAATCTGGCTGACTCCCAGGAGAAAGGAGCATGACACAGATTTATCATTAATCTTCACACCCCAAACTTTAATTAAGGCACCTGCCCAGAAATTAATAGGCACAAAACCTGATTTACAAAGCAAAGGAGATTAAAAGATAAAGGTGGTTTCCACTCCTACTATTTGCAGCTCAGCACTGTTAATGGCTCACTCCACATCCCACCACAGTGGTGATTAGAATATGGGGCTGGCAGGCTCCAAGGCAGATCCATCGAGATACCAAGGAACTCGTGTGCATTTGCAAAGAGAAGCTTTTGGAGTTTTAATCTAGATTTTGAAATTCTAGCCCTGCCCCACACAGCGACTGGCAGAGAGTCCCCACAGCACAGGCAGCGTGTCCTCTTTGTGTTGGCACTTTGTCCTGGCAGCTTCCCTGGATTTGGGGGATGTGTTTCATCACTGTTGGGAGCAGACACCTCACTGGGGGACCCAGGACAGCCGCTGTGGTCTCAACTGGGCTGTGGTCCCAGAGTGCAGGGCCTGGTTGGCAGCAGGGCCCCAAGCAGAGATGTGGGACTGCCACAGGGTGCAGCACATCCCAACACCACCGAGCTGCAAAAAATCCTCCTGGGGCTGGGCAAGCGTTGAGAGGTCAGGTCTGGAGCCAAACCCATGTCTGGGGTAGGGAAGAGGACTCAGGGCAAAGATTGTAGCTGGACTGCAGACATCAGGTTTGGCTCAGGTTTGCTTTAGGCAGAGGGAACATGGGTGTTGCTGAAGGTTTTCCTGGGCTAAATACGTCCTCTGGGGAGGGCTGAGCTTAACCCTGGGGACATGGTGACAAGGATGCTGGCAAAAGAGAACGGGAGAGCCTCTGGCCACCGAGACAGGCTGGAGCTGGAGGACAGACAGCAGAGAGGAGGGAGAGACGCAAGGAGAAAGTGTGGCGTCCTCCACTGCCTTCCAGGCATCAGACTGCAGAGGAAGTGGAAAGCGGAAAAGCAGAGGGGGCAGGAATGCGCTGTGCTTGCCAAACTGTGGGCTGCACCCAGCCCCCCATCCCGTCACAGCTTGCCCCAGACCCAAATCACGGCACTGCATGGCAGCCATCACTCCCCTCTGCTTGCCCCACGAGAGCGGGTCTGTCCCTAGCAGAAGGAAACGAAACCCGATGGAGCTCGTGATGCCGGTTTCCTGCTTCTCCCGAAAACCCAGACAGACTGGCATCTTCCCCGCTGGCTCAGCCAGCTCTTGGGCACGAAAGCAGCAGTTCCTGTCCCTTCACCTGGGACCAACGGCTTCTTCTCCCGTGCTGCCCCTGCCTGCTTAGCTTGAGTCCCACCCTCGGTATCAGTGGATCCATCCAGCATCCCATGAGGAGCATAGGGGCCGCATCCAGCCCCCAGACTGGGGGCTTTGGAGTTTCCCCTTCATGCTCCAGCAAGGCATCCATCGCTCCTGTCCTCCAGGCAGACCCGGTTCCCTGCACAGCCAGCATCTGCACAGCTGTGTGGCAGATCTGGAAAAGGACGAAGTGATTTTTCCAGTGACTCATTCTCGGTCTTTCCTCTTTTTTTTTTCGTTTTAAAGGCACATCCTCAGCCTTGCACCCAGCAGAAGCCAAATGCCTGCTCATCGCCCCACCCAAGCACAGGGCCCGAGAACAACCCCCGCCCTCCTCCCAAAAGCTGACAGCCAAGGGCACGTTGCAGACTGAAAAAGGAAGCTGCCGAACTCCAGCGCTGTTTTTACCCACTTTCACTTTGTCCATCAGCCTGGCCAAAGCTGGACCCCCTCTGCTGCACAACCTCCCTCGCTGCTGGGAAAGCCCCGCACCCGGAGCCCGCGCAAAAAACAGGCGAGTTGCTGAGAAAGCTCCAGAACTGATTTCAACAGCTTTCCAAGTAAGTGACTTCATTTTTTACTTGCTTTCATGGATGCTTCAGGGAAAGGCTAACACAGATTGCTAAACAATGATCTGCTGAAAACATCTCTTCCCTTCCCATCCTACCCCTCCCTCTCCTAGCCAGGCAGCTTAAGCCAAAACCAAAGGAAGGTAGCCCCCACACCCCCCAAAAAAAAAAAAACAATTATTTTTTGCCAGCTCCTCTTAATTTTGCTTTGCCTGGTGCCAGGCTCTGGCAGGGAGGTTGCAAGGCCTTGTTTATCAGTGGTAGTTGCTGCTCTCCCTCATAATAGGCCTTTGAACCCTACGCGCCAGTAAAAGTTTGTAGGTTCGGTGCCCTGCTGCAAAGGCTGCATGCTACGAAGCGTGGCAGCCAGAGCTGCAGGCCTGATGTGCTGTCATGTGGCTGTAGTTTTGGGCTGGTCTGGCTCCTTTAATGCAGGAGTTTTGCATATGGAAAGCTGGGAAGATGCAGGAAGAAATTAAGGGCCCTGGCTGCTTATGCTTGAGCTGGGTGATAGCATGGCTTTAAGGGGATTGCCGTGGGTTAGACAGAGTGGGGAAACAAGGCTAAATTTCTAGCTCAGTTTCCTTTTGCTTCCCTGTGGAGGAACCAAGCAAAACAGGCTTTGGGGGGTGGCAGAAGGTGCACTAGAGCACAAGATGTATTTAAAGCACAATGCCTGAGCAAGCATTGTAAAAGAGGCTGTAGAAACATTTGTCTCATCTGCACCAATGCCCCCATAGCCTTTTCTCTGCAGGTGGGGCTGGCTCAGGGCCACCTTGCCCTGTGCATGCTGAGGGGGAGATGCAAGCATCAGGGTAGCTGTGTGGGGGTCAGGGCTGTCCAGGAGCTCTCTGAAAGGATGTGCACCGATGCTGGCACTGGAGGATGTTAGTCAGGCACCCAGCTCCCTCCTGCATCCCGCAAGCCACAGTGGCAGCAGTTCCCCTGAAGTCCAAGGGTTTCGTCACAGGGGTGAGTGCTTTCCCAGCAAGCGAGGCAGTTGAGGCTTCCTGAGATAAAACCACACAAGGGTGCAGCGTAGATACAAAGTAAACCAAGAAATTAAACACAGGTTGCGAGGCTTGGTTACCACAGGACAGGAGGAAGGGGCATCACTGCACAGCTCAGATGCACTCCCCAATTAGTTCCCTGTCCTCCAAAAAACTCAAATAAAAATCAGGGTATGTATTTTCCCAGACTTGATCCGCACTCAGCACCTATCCTACCCAGTATAACCAGTGTTGTACTGAGAGAAGTGCTGGAGGAAGACACACAGCACGGTGCATTGCTGGCACCAAGGTGTCAAGGGACAACTGTAGGCTGGTGGAAAGAGGCTGAGCCGGGCCTGTAGGCCAGAAGGGCACACACAGTTATGTCAGCCAACTGTGGGAAATATCACCCTACCACACCCAGTACTAGCAACAACTCCTAGGTAATTGTAGGCCAAGCTCTATCTGCATGTGATGTTTGCATCTTGGATCATCATGATAAGATTTGCTTTCCCAGAAAGTAACGTCCTTTGCTGGCACCAGCAGTGCCCTCAGCACCTCCTTGCCCTGGTCTTGAGTCTTACACTAGGGGAATAGGGCTGCAGTATCTTGGGGTTGCCACCATGGGCAGGACAAGGGAAATCACATGCAGGGCAGCAAGACACCATCCTAAAGCAGGGTCTCAATCCCAAGCTGCTTCCTCCCCACTCCCCCCCCTTCTGCTGCCTCATCCTCCACACCCCATCTCCCTGCACCCAAACCTGCCAGACAAACTACCAGCACCCTGAGGCCCACCTCCTGCTGGCTCCCTGACGTACCTTAGGCTATTACTAACTACTAACTCATCACATTGTAGGGGAGGGGGGCAAATCCCACAGTGCTCATATGGGAGCACAGCAGTGGCATGCTGTGTGTGTGTGCCTGAGCTGAAGCGTGAGTCAGGAGCAATGCTGGGGCCACATCCCAGCCCCAGTGCTCCAGTCCAGTTTCCCCAGTAACACAGCATCCTCCTTCATTGCAGGCTTGGGAGATCGAGCGTCCAGTGGTAACTCCACTGGTAAATCACTTCTGTGGGAGGTGACTAAAGCCAGAGGAAAGACAACAAACGTGCAAACAACAGGGGAAGAAACAACTGTCCCCTTGCTAATCTTTGCTGCAGAAATATTTTTGGAGAATTTAGTGGGAAACTGAAGAGTCTGAGTTTTCCCTTCTTGCTTAGGCTGAATCCCTCTTCAACCCATTTTGAAGCATCCCTAATATTAGCAGCCAGCTCCAAGGGCTTGGGGCACCAGCTGGAAGGAACAGCAGTGAAGGTGGTGTGCTCCCAGAACGGCCCCTTGCATGTCAGCAGGCCCAAGGCCACTTCACCCCGCATCGTTGTGCCCCTTGGTGCTGGGACAAGGGCCAGCACAACCCCCTGCTGCTCCAGGCACCTCTCAGTCCCCAGCCCTAGGACGAGATGGCTGCCCTCGTCGCCGAAAACTTTCGCTTTCTCTCCTTGTTCTTCAAGAGCAAAGATGTGATGATCTTCAATGGCCTGGTGGCCCTGGGCACAGTGGGTAGCGAGGAGCTCTTCTCTGTCGTTGCCTTCAACTGCCCCTGCTCCCCAGCCCGTAACTACATCTACGGGCTGGCTGCCATCGGTGTCCCAGCTCTGGCCCTCTTCCTCATCGGTGTCATCTGGAACAACCACACCTGGAACCTAGTGGCTGAGTGCCACAAGCGTGGCACCAAGAATTTCTCCACTGCTGCCACTTTCCTCCTCTTTGGCTCCATCATGGGCCGGGCAGCCGTGGCACCCGTCACCTGGTCGGTCATCTCGCTGCTGCGGGGGGAGGCTTACATCTGTGCCCTCAGCGAGTTCGTCAAGCCATCCTCCCTGGACAAGTTCCCGGCTGAGTACGGAGCTGAGATGCTGGCAAGGTTCCCCTGTAAAGACATACCATCGAACCTCACCAAGTTCAGGGACGAGGTGACACGGAGGCTGAGATACGAGTCCCAGGTAGGCATGCTGGGGAGAGAGCTGCATGGAGCGGGTAAGACTGCCTTGATACATCCTAACACAGCTTCTCTATTCTCAGCTCTTTGGCTGGCTGCTCATCGGGATCGTCGCGGTCCTGGTTTTCCTCACCAAGTGCCTGAAGCACTGCTGTTCGCCACTGAGCTACCGGCAGGAGGCCTACTGGTCCCAGTACCGCGCCAACGAGGACAAGCTCTTTCGCCGCACAGCTGAGGTCCACTCCAGGATCCTGGCAGCCAACAACGTGAAGCATTTCTTTGGTTTTGTGGCGTTGGACAAGGAGGAGAAGGAGTTGGTGCAGGAATTCCCAGTGGAAGGTGTCCAGCCAAGCCCCCAGTGGAACGCCATCACGGGTGTCTACATCTACCGGGAGAACAAGGGCTTCCCCCTCTACAGCCGGCTCCACAAATGGGCCAAAGGGGTGGAAGGGAATGGGCCAACGCCAGAGGGCCATGAAATGCTCTTTTTGGCTTCTTAACACAGACGGGCACTGGGAGCAGTTCCCCAGACTGCCTGAGAGGCCTATCAGTATCGGTGTGCAGCTGATGGATTCACTGGGAATAATTGCTCCCAGCAGGATTACTTTTCTCAGAAGGTAAAAAGGGTTCAACAGCCTCAAGGTAGAGGCCGATAAGCAATACAGTGAACTCAGGAACCCTTCCCCCGGAGAAAACCATCTTGCCAATGATCCCAGAGATACAAGGTGAGCAAACAGCAGATGCACACCTTACCTCCAGGCTGGTGGTGAGCCCTGCCGCCTAATCACCAGCAGAAACCTCAGGGAGCAAGAGGTGGGACCATTTCTAACTGTGACTACTGCAGTCCCACCCATCTTACCCCCAACCCCAGCAGGGCTAGCCCTAGCCTTCCCACACACCCACCTTCTTACGCCATTCTGCAGTGCCTGTTATACAGAAAGGTCATGGAGTGCTTTACAGACTTCCCAGAGCAGGACAAGAGGGAAGCAGTGGGTAAATACCTGTGGCAGCAGGGATGCAGTAACAGCTGGGAAGGAGTGGGTCAGTAATACAGCAGCACACCAAATAATCAAGAGACTAAGGCAGGAGGAATCACCAATGTTCCTGGTATTCAGAAAGTCACTGTAATTACAAAGCTGAAATATGGGTAAGACACCAAACTCTTTGTCCTTACTGAAGTGCCTAGCCATCTCTAATGAGCCCAAAGGGTCGCAGCCATGAGTTTATAACTCTGAAGATGGCACCATCAGCAAAATAGCTTTCAGGTAAGCTGGCTGGGTAGAAGAGCAGTACTCGCAGTGAATCACAGCACTGTCTGCAGCTCATCGCATTGCTCATCCATCACTGGATGAGAGTCCTGCTTGTTTGTGTTGATGAGTTGCAGCAAGACCCCAGCCAGAATTAGTTATATACATATAATTATATATACACACATACACGCACACTGAGTAATTATACTTAGCTGTACTAATGGAGCATCTTTCTTCCAAGGAAAAGGGGCAAGAAGCTTGCCTGCCAAAATACATTACATGAACTCACCTGCTGCATTGACACTGCAGCCCTACGGTGACAGGAGACAGTGGGAATGGGATAGGGGGGCACAGCCTTCTCCCTACTCTTCCACCACTGAACTTCCTTAAAAACTCCTTTCACTACTTTAAATGGTCCCTGCAGCAGACTCTCTTTTGGGGATTTAACTGTACTGAGAGAGAGGTACCAAAGAGGTATAATATTACTGCCATTGCTGTGATGTTGTGCTGACTTTGGCCTAAAGGTTATTCTTATGGTACTGCCTTATACCTTTTCACCCCATATACCTAACGGTTAAGAATTGGCAGGAGTTTGGTTTTTCTACTCAGACTGTTCCATCATAGACACAACTTCCATTTACATTGTGCCTTTTACTGAAAAGCCTTGAACTGTTCAAAAACACAACTCAAACCCACTGAACTCAGAGGGGCTTAAGCACAAAGAGATTTGAAATAAACTATTAAATTAGTTCTTTTTCATTGCCTTCTGATTTTTTTTTTTCCCTCAGAGGGGCACAAAAGGCATATTTTAATATTCTCTTTGAACTTAAAAACTGGGTATTTTTTCTATTAAACATCCACATCTCTTCTAGTTTCTAGATAGAAACTCCGCGTTTTAGTTTTTCCTGGATTAAGTAGTGCAGATTTTGTACATCAGAACACATGACTGCAGCAAGGAAAACATATTTAGAAATCTCTTTACAAATATGTCCCCTTGCAAGGAATAGCTGGGAGGTATTCCCTCACTGAAAGGGAGGGCTATGCCTCTTAATGGCTGATTCATCCCAGGACCCCTGCTCAGCTTCTCCACGTTTGCCTTGCATTTGTGGGAAGACCCAGCTCCCAAATGCACCATCAACTAATCTGCAGGAACGATCATATGCAAGTTAAACAAAACTGCATTAACGTGAGATGAAAGAGTTAATTTGCATTTCTCCTCATTGGCCCTCAGGTACAAACATGCATACACGCATGCCACCCCCACACACAGGTCAGGAGATGCAAGGTAACTTGCTGAAACAGTCGCATGTGTCTATTCCTCTTCATTTACTTCTCCCACCTCTCCTTTGTGATAATCCTAGTTTTTCCTTTGAACCACCTCCACTGCCACTTCCTCCTCCTCCCCTTCCCTCCTTTGAAGGAGGGGGACAAGACATATAATGCTTGTGAAATAATTTGTTTATCCTAAGAACACAGCATAAGCACAGCCCAGCCTTCGCTCTGCTTGCTTTTCTCTCCTCACCATTAACTCCAGCTGTTTTCCATGTATTTGGGATGGGCCAGAGCCTTGTCCATTTTCCCTCCCTCTTCTTGGAGAGGTTTATTTACTGGGATGCTGACAGTGAGGAGTAGAACAAGCCTCTGCAGTCAGAAATACTTGTTTGCAATTGGTAAGGATTTTTTCCTCCCTTCTTCTGCAACCCTGAGCAGCTCCTGATAACACAGTCCTGGGCTTCTGGCCCACCAGTACGCTCATGAATATTCCTCCCTGCCAAGGCAGTCACTCATTCTCCTCCAGTGACAACGCTGAGGTGAGGTCAGCACAAGGAAGAAAGTATTGACGGAGGAAAGGAGTCAGGGCAAGAGCTACCAATTTGTGGGAAAGGCTGGGAGCAAAGGAAGGGGTGGGGAGCATACCCTTCATTAGCTTCCACAAAAAAAAATATTCCAAGTAGGATATTAAACCTGCACAGCTTTTTACCCCAGTGCAAGCAATCAGAATACCAAGAGGGAAGTTGAGCTGCCTGTTTTCCTGGCATGCCATATCACACAACCTGTGAGCTCACACACTCTGCTTTTCTTGCACAGGCTGACAGCAATGCCTACAGGTTGTCAGCTAGGGCATACTTCCCAGCAGCAAGCTGTGCTTAAACTGGGCTCCTCCAGTGCACAGAATTACCCACAGCTCTTTCATTTACCCTGCTGACAACTGTAGAGACAATAATAGCCCCAGTAATCATAAAGTAATAATACCTCAAAGGGATCTTGGTTTCTACTGCAACGCTTATTTACGTGTTCTATTATGTAACTAATCCATCCACACACAAAAAAATAAATACCAGCACTGCAGCTGTGCTGTTAATTTAAGAAAAGCAGCAGCTGCTAACTAGACGTTGCAAGAAAGCAGCCTCCTCCCCCAGAAGGGCACTGAGCATGAGAATATGTACAGTACCCTGCTCTCCCTGGAGGTAAGCAGTAAAATAACTTGTTTCTAGATCCCAGTGGATTTGGGAATGAATTAGATGCATAATCATTCAGCCTTGCCAACAATGGGCATTCAGAGATGTAGAAGGGTTTGATCCTGGATAAGTCTGGTTTCGAGTTCAGAGTACCTACAATGAGTAAGTTTAGTCTTTTGAATTTGGGCACCCACTTGCCAGCATTTGCATTGGATAATCACCTGCCTGCATCTCCTGCTTTCCCCCTCACCTTCAGTTCTCCATCTATAAAATACGTGGATGATCACATACCCATCTTACCAGAGAGTTACAAGAACAAGGATAAAGGCACCAACACTATTGGTTATAAAACAGTCTCTACTTAAAAAACTGTCTTCAAAGTCATCAAGAGACACAGATTTGTAACATCCAGACAAAGCTGCAAACATTCATCACATCTTTTCCTTAGACTGTTTGATCTTTCAGTTTGGTTTGGTCATAGATCAATACTGTCCAGAAATCCACTGTCCATGGACATCCACAATGGAACTCCACACCTCTCAATTCCCACTTCACATGGAGAGCCAAGCCTCTCTGCTTTTACTTGTACTGTATTTAGGCGTCAGCAAGGGAACTCTTTGCCTCTACATACTCTAGCGCAGCTGTTTTAACAGCCAAGATAGTTTCTTCTGTGCCATATTTCTTCTCATAATCCAGGTAGCGTTTAAAGAAGAATTTCATCTTCTTCGGTGCCAGGTTCAGGTGTATGACCTTCTCAAAGATGTCCCTGCAAAAAATCAAAGTGATTCAGGTCACTGTGTTGGTGACAGCACTCAACACAAGCCCTGCACCTGCATTTGAACAAAGTGCAGACACTTAGGGGAGACATTCAATCAGCTGCTTGAAAGATTCATGAGAACTGGTGAAAACCTTAAGGTAGAAGCCTTCTGTTTGCTTGCAGAACTCTAACATCACCGGTCAGCTTAAGCTATGATCCAGTCATTGTATTTGACCCTACATTCATATAGTGGCCACAGCTGGATCTATAGTGTAGGAAATAGAACTTCCTTCTGTCAACTCTTGTCAAAAAGTGACCATTCTCCTCAGTTTTATGTTACAAAACATGGAAGGGATGAACCTCAGTGCAAGTCCTCTAGTTTTTGTCATGCACTCCTTACAAATCAATCCTCCTATGCCTTGTAGATCTCCTTGCAATCACCCCAGGCCTGGGGAAGGCAAGCCTTTCCACACGCCCCAGTTTTCTTTCTCTAGGTGATACAAATCCACCTTTGCTCTGGGAGGCCCTCAACATCACCATGCTGCAAAGCACCTCTACTCTTTTAAAATATAACTCTAAACACCACACTCTGCCCGTCCCCAGCCTGCTGTAGCACAACTCACCGCACTTCCTTCTGGCTGCCATGTTTGATCATGATGTCCATGTAGATAGACCAGATGTCTGTCCGCTTGGGGTAGCTGTTGAGGGTGCTATCAAAGAGGGCTTTGGCATGCTCTGTGTCCCCAAAACGGAACTCCAGTTGTGCAAACCTTGAAATAACATCCACATCTGGAACAAGCAATGACATGTTAGAGGATCACAGCAGCCCTCTTCCCTATGACGAGGCACAAATGAGTTATAATTATGCAGAACAGGCAAGCACAGAGACAGCACCAATCTCTACCCAGAGACAAATGACTTGTAAAGCAGTTCTGGTCCAAGGTGGAAGATCACAGTGGAGGAAGGGTCACAGTTCACTTCCCATTTCAGCTCTCCGTGGATGACAGAAGTTTCTATGTATATTCAAATTAATCTTGATGTCTGCAAGACTCAAAAGTTCTCTTGGCTTTGGTTGCTTTATGTTATACATATATCCTTGATATCCAGGTTGACATTTTCCCTCCCCTTACAGTGAAGGGCACCACGTTCAGCACCCACTGGCTGCAGTTTTCACTTATTACACTATCACAGAGACATTGCAAAGCAGTATTGGAAATATTGCTCAGCAATATTGCAAAAATACTGGAGACCCATCAACGCATAGTCCAAATTATGGATATGGAAGAGTGCTTACGTTCTTTAGTGGGCAGAGCCTTGAGAGCACGTTCCAAAAGCCTGTGTGTAGCCTCAGTCTGGCCTTGCTTCAGGAGGAAAGAGGCGTATTTCAGCCACACTGATTTCTCCTGACGGAAACGCCTCAGCATTGTGTGGTACAATTCTTCTGCTTGCTGGAAGGACAAAGTTGGATTAGATCACACAGATTCATAATAAAGCCTTGCAGCTCTAAAACTCGTGCTCCCAACCCAGGCATCTCCGAACATCTGTGAGAGGCAAGTATCAGTAGTTCCTTTTCTGCCACCAACCATAACTGTTAATCCCTGTTAGGAACAGGATGGGCCTAATGCCTGGCACCTGGAAGCTTACACAGCCAGGACTGGTAGCTTAATGGCGTGACTGAATGGGATACTTGCCTGGGACCTGCTTGCACTATCTTACCTTGTACTTCTCAGAATTGGCATAGATGTCACACAAATGCTGGAAGACTTTCAGAGGCTCGTTGTATTGAACAGCTCTCTCAAAGACCTTCATCAGTGTCTCCTCAGTACCATACATGTTCTCTAAGTTCAACAGAGCAACCCAGACGTTCAGCTTCTCTTGTTCTTCCCTTGAAGCAGACAAACAAGAACATTTAGGCTTTTACCAGCCTTCATCAGCTTTTTGCAAACCACCTAAAGACTCGCTGACTTGTAGCCTGTTACTGAGACAAGGGAGGGGAGCATACCCCTTCACTGAAACAGCACTCCTGGAACAGAGCACACCAGTTGACACTAGAACTTTTGATCACTGTTGTTTATAATTAAAAACCACAAAGGTGATTCAGGAAAGCACAATATACTTAATCATGCTGCGGAGATGCTTTAATACCCAGGGGTGTAGCCCTATGAAAAGGGCAACGACAGCTTCACAGTTTATTTCATGTTTTCATTTAAGGACATTACTGACAGTGCTTTGCTCTTCCCAACCCTTCCAACTGCTCAGAGGTAAGCCCATGTGCTCAGTGATACCCTGGGGAGTTACTGTGACCACAAGCTGCAGCAAGCCAGCTGCAGGCCAAGTGTGGTGACTCAAGCCAGACCTTCAAAGGGCCAGCTCACAATTGCCACCATTTAATCCTTTTGAGCTCACTTAGACTTTTCCACTTCACATGCACATGCACCAACGGTGCTACCAAGATTCTTCTCCCATCACCATGAACCCACCATTATCCTGTGGGGCAAAGAAAGGCAGAACCCCATTCTTACCTGAAGCAAATTGTTTTAAGCGCTCTCTCTGCCACAGCTCTGGCCTTCTCAATCTCAGTAGCCTGGAGGTGGAAAGCCATGTACTGCAGCCAGAGGATGGAGCTGTCAGGACTGCTCAGCACCAGGCGGTCAAAATCATCTGCTGACTGGGGCTGACGGCTAGGATCCATCAGAGCTGCCTCTAATTTGCAAAGCTCTTTCTCCTTTTTCTGCTTCTCCAGCTCCTTCTCCTTCTTTGTTTGTTTCTTCGGCTAAAAGAGCAAGAACAGAGGATTGGGGAAGAGGAGACACTTCATGTGACAACAGGCAGAGTCTGCACATGTACAGTTCATACCTCCAAAAGGAAGAGCACTACAGGAAATCTGGTTTCATTACCAAGATACATTGAGAGTCAAAAGTACTTCGTTAGCCTTGCATCCCAACTGCAGTATTCACACTTCACAACCACCCACGCTTTTATTCTTCCATCTAAACCCTTTATTTAGGCCAGTGTTCACCACTCCCTTACACTCTAGAGAACCACAATACATAGGGAGAAACTGTGCAAGACTAGGGTACGTTGCTGGATCACTAGGGTGACTGGTGTCTAGACTGAGAATAGAAAATGGCAGAGTTCTCTACACAAGGCAGCTATCCCCTGGGCAAAGCACTGGCCATACACAGCCTCTACAGAGTTGAGTTTTGCGGGAGAAGGGAAATCCTGAAAAGCAGACAGAGCATTTCATGAGTTCATTTCCAGTTTTGTTGGATTGCTCACACCAGAACAATTCTAAACAAACAAAAAAAAAGTTAAAAATCACAGTACAGAAGAATATTTTTGGTGCTTTTTCTAGGAAAGCTGTAATTTGAAAATGTTTTTCCATCTCCACGCTTTTCTGAATATATTCCAAATTTAAAGGAAAGTAAAAAACAGATGAAATCAAATACAAATATTTTAATTTCATGGAAGTGTTTGACCCTACATACTTGTTTTTATTTTGTAGTATGCCAACAGGAGAAACCCTGTTTTGATGCAGCCATACTAAAATAAGGCCTTTTCTCTTCTGCTTCAAAGATTATCTGCTGCTAAACCCCGGGGTCAGAGTAGTTAAGGAAGCTCTGTATTAGCTGTCAGGGATAGTCCCTTGGGTTAAGAGGCTTTGCTATAGGGCAGACAGACATGCAAATACCAAGACAACACATTATGGCCACCATGTGGCGGCTTCTATGCAGGCAGTACTAGTACACGGACGGCACCTTCGACTGTGGATTCTCCTCCTCCTCCTCACTCTCCGAGCTTTCTTCCTTCTGATTCAGTACAGCCATATCCACCGCTTTCATGTCCTCATCCCAGGTGAAGCCTGTGGATACCTGCAGCCTGGGAGCTTCACCGCGTTTCCTTATCTGCTTGGAGGAAAGGTTTTAAATCTGATTATTTTTATTTATTTATTTATTTTAAACAGAGACCAGACACAGATGCTGTTTGTTTGAGACTTCTCTTCAGACAGTATTATTGACTTCTCATGCTTGCAAACAGCCCATCAGAAAACCATCAACTCTGGTCACCTTTGCTGTACCTCAAACCCTATCCACCTTGCACCATTCACAGCTGACAAACACCAGTCTGCATCACTCCTATCTGAGAGGATGATGCTTACTGTCATCCCAGCCAGAACTGATACATCTCAATAGGGCTGCGAAGTCATGTCCAACTCATGCTCTCCTCCAAGCTTCTCACCTTAGATTTATTTTCAGCTGCCTCTTCCTCCTGGTCACCATCCTCCTCTTCCCGGTAATATACCTCAATTCCACTGTCATTTTCATCTGTTGGACAGACCTTTCTTTTTTTTGGCTTTGCCTCCTGCAACAAGAGGAAACAAGTCCAGAGTGAAGGGCAACAGCTGCGATAAGTCTTTAAAACAGTTCTGAATGCACACTATGCTCTCATACAATGGACACAACAGAATAAACTCACTCTTACCTACATATGCTGGCAAGACCAACAGGACAGGTCACATAGGCAACACAGTCAGGCTGCTTATTCAGTTAATTCCAACCCAAAAGGATCAGTTTCTGAACTTGCTGATCTCCAATGTTATTTAATCTTTTTTCCTATTTGAATTCCTGTGCCTGATCCCAGGGGCTAGTTCCAGTCACTTACATTATTTAGACCAATCAAACCCTCCAGCAAGTCCTGAGTAATCACACCTGTACCTGCTCAATTTCAGAACTCTTTCTCCTCCGTTTTGTCTTCAGTTTACGCTCTTCTCTTTTTTCCTTGTCTTCTCTTTTCTCTTCTTCTCTTTTCTCTTCCTCTGCATTATAGCGTGGCAAGCCCAGGGATTCAGGCAAGACACTTGGCATCCCAGTGTCTTCAGGCAGGAGAGACAGCTCAACGTGATTTTCTTTTTTATTTACACTTCAGTTCGTTGCCAGGAACAGTGAGAAAAAGAGAACCAAAATAAATAAATAAGTAGAAAGATAAATAAAAATAAAGAGCCTTTACAATGACTGCAAGTACATGAACTGGTTTCAAAAATTCTTCCTACCATTTACCATTACCCTCTTTCCATCCCCACCTCTCCCCCTCATCTCCCTTCTAACTGATTACCCCTTTTCAAGAACCTCGGACTTACCCAAGGACCTTGGCAGTGAGAAACTTTCCTTCAGGCAGGTATTTCTCATATAAGGAGTGTTTCTGTACATAGTAAATGGAAACGTTCTGGAACAGGATTCGGCCCTGAAGAGATGCAGACAAGCTGAAAAGAGGAAAAAAAAAAAAAAAAAATAGTAGGCCATAGCAGAGGAAGAGAAAAAAATCACAATGATGGTATCTGTGGCACCATCAGTTCTACACAGGCACAAAATCTTTCCCATACTTTAGTTTCCCAGGCTCAAGAAAGAAGCAATGACATTTTGATTCCCAGGATGAAATCCATTTTGCAACACAGAACTACACCAGACACTCCCCTAAACAAAATCCCAGAATTCTATATCCAAAGTTTGCCAGGATCCCTTATTTCGCGGTATAATTTTTGTTACTCACCCAAAGAATACACCTGATGGAGTGACTGATTTGACGTAGCCTCTTACTAGCTGGCCTTTTTTAACATCCTTAGTAGACGTTATTTCAGGATCCTCCACTTTGCTGCTGTTCCTTGGGTTTAGTCTAAAGGAAAAGAGAGGTTAGAAAGTAAAGCACTCATTCACCAAGGGATACCACATTCTGCTCTGGATATTAAAAAAAATAAATCAGTATTAACAGCAGCCCCCATTTGTTTCTAAGATACTTCATTCCAACATGATTTATGCATTTTTGTTGTATAGAGCAGACAATACATGAGGCTGTTTTAAAGGACATTTAAGACAGTCTGCTTTTTACTCAAAACGGTCCAAATTCAGCTGAACACTGAAAATAAAGTGTTTGAATTGCAAACTCACTGCAGGAGCTTTGTTTCTTCACAAACAACAAGAAGAAATGCTGTCAAATCAAGTTGAGAAATGATGCAAAACAAAAATTCTATCTGAAAACTCTTGATCAGCTCTACATTAAGTGTCAGGCTTTCCAGACTTGTTGATGCACTAGAAAAATAATTCTTGTAGGAACAAGTCTTATCATTTAAAGATAAAAAATAAAATAAAATAAAATCTAGTCCTTGTCTTTTGAACACTTTACAATGAACAGTGAAATCCAGTAGCATTTGGACAATCTTTTTCATCACAGACAGTCTGGAAATTGACAGTCTGGAGGGAAGACACCTACCTGGATTGCCGAAGAGATAACTGGATTTTGCCATTCTCGTTGGCGAGGATGTAACACCTGCATGGCAGAGTAAGGGGGTTAAATAGAAAGCTTTTATACCTACTGAATAAAGCCACAAGTGGAAAACAGGTATTTTCACCAGCAGAACAAAGCTCTAGAGGAAACAAACCACACAAACCAGCTTGACAGAAAGGATCATAACACCAGGTAAAGGGCTTTTTGGAACAAGTCTACTTGTTGTACCTCTATTACAAGTACAAAAGAATTGGAGATTGCTACAGCCGAACAACTTGGTCTGTTGTACCCTCCAGCATTCCCATCAAGTCTGTGTAGTAGGGAAATGCAATTATGTGTACATTACACTTGTAAAGACAACTGACTTGCCAAATAGAACCACAGCAGAGCTGGGATAACTGATGTCTCTCAGTCCCAACAGCACCTTAGCTAAGAGAGTATTTTCTCTCAAAAGGCAGCCCAAGAAGGCAGCCAAAATAAGCATTCATACATGGAAAGTACAAGGCTGTTTCAGCCAAACGTTTAAAAAGGTTATAACCTTCTCTTCTAGGGGCAAAACAACAGTATGCATTAGCATTCATAAACCTCAGTTTCTTGAGATTGAAATACATTTGACCCAGAAAGTCAGTGTTACTTCATAGCCGCAGGCTGAACCTTACAGGTCTGACATCAGTGAAAAGACTGCCACCAGAGAGGGATCTATTTCTACGCCTTGCTACTCGAAGAAATGACAAGAAAGTTACTGACCTGACAACCTTACCAACTTTGAAGTCACTCAGAGGATTCTCTGTGTACTTATCACTCAGGTGAAAAATACTGACTTTGCCAGTCTTCCCACCTGGCAGCGTGATGGTCAAACCAACGTGAGGAATCATCTTTGCTATCACACCTACAGTGATGGTACCCTGCTGCAGTGACGGAATTCCTGGGAAAAAAAAAAAAAGAAAAAAAAAAAATCAAAGGAGGGAGAAGGCTTCATAACACCCCAAAAGCATGCAACCAAGGCAACAAAGATACTGAGCCAATGACGCTGATTTTGCTGATTTTAGTTACCTAGTCACATATCAAACCCACAAGCTTTTGGCAAGGTACAGTCTTTGTGTTGTTTACAGTAACATTTGCCTTGATAGCACAGAAGTCCCTTAATTGCACAGTTCTAAGATACAGGATAACTGACAAATGTTCTACCTTATGTTTGAGATCAGAAGGTAATGTATTCATAAAGGCTCAAAGAAAGACTTCAGTCTGAGACAGTAGGCAAGCAATTCTTTAGACTAAAGGTCTGAGCTCTATCACCTTACACACTGCTACACCTGGGTGAGTGTCCCAGGCATTAGTTCTGTCCTACAAGAGGTACAGCTTGGCTCTGGAGTGCAATAGCTTTCCTGGAGAGGTCAGTGCAGACTCTCCTCTAAGAAAAGGATCACATGCAGGCAGCTCCTGCTACACCTATAGTCGCTATAGGTATGACTACTTGTCACCATACCTATGAGTGACAAGAAGAGGTTTGTTTCGGTGACACCTGTTCCAGTCACTGTAGCAGACAAGGCTTGTCCATTTTTGAAGTTCTTTTCTGGATGTTTTAAGACCTGAAAGGAAAAACAGACCTCAGCTTATTACTAGGAAAAGGAGCATTGCACAACGCTGACTGCTATACTCTCCCACAAAGCTTTACGCTTTCTAAATGTATCTTAGATGCGTACCCTTGACAGATAGCTCAGCCTTCCAACAATGGCTCTGTTATCCTGGACTGAACTAGCTCCAGGCACAGTATTTGCTTATCAGTGAAGGGCATGATGCCTAGAGCAGAGCACTAGGCTTGAGTTCACATGGATGTCAAAGTGTCTCTGGCCATTACTTGCAGCCACACGCATAGAAAAACGTGTGTAGTTTACCTATAATCACCTCTTACCTTGGTGCTCTGAGACAGCATCAGATGAGGGACTCTTCCTCGAATATCAGGGGTGACTTCTACCTCCAGCCAATTTTTGAGGACGTTGTACTGAGAAGACACAAGACAGACAAAAAGAAAAACAGTGTAAGACCTTGTGGAAAAAACTCTTCCTCAGTAGACTCACTAATTTTTAAGGCGAGAAATGATCGCTACAGCCTCTGCTCTTACACCAGGCAAAAACTGTGATTTCAGTTCTATTCTTGTGCGTATAATGCTTCTGTGATTCACAGGCGAGCACACAGAGGGGATCTACAATGCCCATATTTGGTGCACGTGGCATACATGATATCTCAAAGCCATTTTGCTAGAGCACAGGGTGGGAAGCCTGTTTGTTGACAGTAGATGTACATCTAAGAGTTTCCATCAGCTTGACCCTCTCAAGAATAGAAAATGCGCCTTTCCTCTATTCTCCCTATAAGAGGCTGCGCTTTGCATGGGCCACTCTCATGGTTAATGAAGAATTGGTAGTTTGTTTACAGGTTTAAGCTAAAGCCTGTGGGGTCACCTTCAATTGCTGTCTCCCCCAGCACACATTTTAGGAATCCTCTGACCTCACCTTCTTCACAAAACAGGTGACTGTCTGTCCAACACTGTAGAGTCCAGGTTTCTTGAGGGTGCCATCTTTCATTGTTTCAGCTTCCCCTTCTATTTCACTGTTTGCAATAGAAAGAAAGAGGACATCAATAAGAATATTTGGTCCTAGCAATACAGACAGAAATTAGAAACTGCAATGAGTTAATGCTACTGTGACAATGTGTTTGGGATATACATCCCCATCCCCTCCCCTGCTGCATCCTTCCACAGGGAATTAATCCTTCCCTGGGTTTAAGAAGGAATCCTGCCAACATGAAGGGACATTCCAGGGTCCAGACTGGCAGCACCTCAAGCTAAAAGGATATTCAAAGGAAGTCATGCGCTAGGAGAGCACCATGATCTAACCTGGATGTGAATACTACTATAAGGTAAAAAAAGGAACATGAGGCCTTGCTACACCTGCAACTCCTTGCTTATGGTCAGCTCCTTCATAAAAGGGAGGAACAAGGCAGAGAAGTTACATGAATACAAGGTCTGTGAAACATTTGCAAACAGCTCAGAGGCCAATGCTCACCTTGGTCGAATGCTGAGCTCCGGAATAGATCGTGTGAAGTGTGGATGGGTGATGGGCAGATACCTAAAGAACAGGAAGATGATCAAAGTTTCTTCTCATGACCTCACCAGCCCCCAGCCACATGTAATCCCTCTGCATTGACAAAAAACAGTGAAACTTCCCTAGAACTACCAAGCCTTCCTGTTTTAGCCCTTCCTAGCACTATTTCAGTGGTAATTTAGGTATCCAAAGTACTTCAGCGAATTGACTGTCTGGAGAGAGATTCCACTTGCATTTGAGGTTTCCACTGAACCATAAAAGACTGCAAGAAATACGTCTAATCTACCTACACTCCAGATAAATACACTGACATAAGTAGAGAGAGTTAATTCACCAAAACATGGATTTGGAATACAACAAAGGAGCAGATTTTCTCAAGGTCTCAACTACTCCAGCAATGGTAGCTGCAACAGCATCTGGTGACAGACATAACAGCCTAGATCATTTGAATTAAGTGACTGTGCAACTTCTCACATTTCCCAAAAAGCAGTATTATATGCTTATATTCCCACCTGTGAGTATTCACATCTCTGCCTCCAATGACCCGGGCAGTCACCTTCTGTCCAGCTTTCAGAGTGTGTGTTGGAAAAGAGTCTATGGGCACTTCATCCAGAATCCGGGATGCATGGATTGAACCTGTCAACTTGTCATCAATAGCAACTGTGACATGGGTTGGTTTGACGGATTTAACAGTACCAGTGACGATATCCCCCACAGAAAGAGAGTGTGTCACAGCAGCAGCAAGCATCTCTTCTAAAGTTGTCTCGGATTCTTTCCGGACCCTTACAAAAACATTCTTCTTTGCTGGGTCTTGTACTGCTAACACAACTCCATGTTCATTCACCTTCACCATTTTTAGGGTTACATAGATTGTCTGTCCCACCTTCAGTTTTTCTGAGTCGAAGCGGAAGGTATCATTGAAGTGAGAGGCTATGGGGATAGCTGCCAGCTGGCCTGTTTCCAGAGACACGATGGCAAACTCTTCTGCTATGTGCTGCACAATGGCAGAGTGCTGGGAGTTGTCTGTGAGTTGCTAGACAGAAAAGGAGAGAGTGACTTCCCTCAGCTGAGATTCTGATCCCCTTCCCTTTACCTCACAGAATGGCTTGAATTCGGAGGGACTTTTAAAAAACATCTAGTTCCAACCCCCCTGCCACAGACAAGGATGACATCCACTAGATCAGGTTGCTCAGGGACTCATCTAACCTGGTCTTGAACACCACCTCCACAGACAGGGCATCCACAACCTCTCTGGGCAACCTGTTCCAGTTTCTCACCACCCTCTGACTGAAGAATTTCCTCCTAATCTCTAATCTAAATCGCCCCTCTTTTAGTTTAAAAATATTCCTCCTTGTCCCATCATTATCTGATTGAGCAAAGAGTGGCTCTTGAACTTTTTTGTAAAACAACTTTAAGTACCGAGAGGCCATAAAGAGGTCTAAAGCTCTGAAGAAGGAAACAGCCCACTCCTTCAAAATTCACCCACCAGACTTTGACACGTGAACAGAAACACTCAGGTCTTAGAACTGAACACATACTTGCTTGGGTCTTTGCTTTAACAGTTCTTCTCGAAGAGAAACATACACCTTGGATGTGAGGGCATCCACATGAAGAACCAATCCCTTTGTCTTCTCACCGGGAGCAATACTTTTATCTACAGATGAGAACAAAGATTACGTCATGATGACAGTGAAGAATTTCGAGCTACTGAGCTAGTGGCACATGACAGATAAGTGGTTCAGGTTTAATTCTTAAGAACTGCAGTGGTAAAGAGACTGCTTAGTTGCTAATTTTAACTAAGTTACTTGAGCTAAGTTAGATGTATTATATATCTGGTATTAAGTTAAGAAGAGAACAGATTCTTCCAACGTTAATGGTAAGGAGGAAAAAAAAACGTTTTTTTATTTGGAAAAATGAGTCCCATACTTTTATGGAAGAACTAAATTGACTTTTACAAAAGATGCAGCTCTGAATAACACTGACAAGAGACTGACTAAACACAAATTCAAAGTAAGACAGGTTTTGCAAGAGATTACAACTTTTGTAGAAAAAAGCCTATTTGCTGCGGATGAAGCAAACACTCTTCTGAATGTAGAAATGCTGGGTTTCCACTCCTGCTGAACTTAACACTTGAGATTGGTTTAATTGATTTATTCATTATCTCTGCATGTGTTTGTTGGGTTCTGTGTAATAGGCCATTTCACTGCTTTAATCACTGAATCACAAAACACTGAAATTGCAGCCCTATTTTAAATTTACATCGATTTAGAAGAAAAATTAACAGCAATTTCATATGGAGAATAGTCCAAAGAACACACTTCCAGAGAAAGTAAAAAAAAGACAGTAAGCTGGGGCTTGTATGAGTATTTATCTCTATACTTTGTCTGTGTACATAGACAAAGACTTCAAAGCACTAACTAAATCTTACAAGATGCTTGAGATATGAGGCAGGATTAGGTCTGTATTACAAACTAGTTAACAGTGGCACAGGGAGGCTTAAGCAATGCATTCTAAATGATGCAAATGGATCAGCGAGACATCAGAAAACTGAACTACCTCTTTGAGCCTGTCCCTACTCTGAGCAGATTCCTCCCGTGTTGATTCCTCATCAGAATTAATTTCGTGATGGAGGTTTCACACTACAAGAGCAAAAGCCAAAGCATGTAGTCAAATAAAAGATGCCCTACCTCCCAAATGATAGCGAGTGGCTGTTACAGTCAAGCCTTTCACACAGCTGCCACTGAACAGTGCTGAGCCATCCTCCTTCACATCCTGCACAACCAGCTGCAGCTCCTTCCCAGGCATCAATTCACAAAGGCTTCGGGCTATGCCAGACTCTTTTAGAAAAAGGGAAGAGGTTTGACAAGTTAGTTTTACCCGTGCCATTTCTTAGCATAATAAAGTTTTCATGTTCTCTTGGGAAAATGTGAACAAGCATTCACATCCACATCTATCAAGGAAAACACAGTTTAGGCCCCTGAATCTGTAAAGATACAAAGAAGTTCTATGACTTAATCTAAGAAGAAACACTTGTGACTGGGTAACTGTTATACTGGAAAACATTCTCTCTAGGAAGAGTAGCACACAGCACTGAATATAGTAAAAGGTGAAAGCAAACAGGAATTAATACTAAAAAACACAAAAAAGATCCATCACTTCACAATCATAGGAAACAAAACATGAAACATTACTGCATATAGGGACCCTAAAAAGGCAGTCAGAATTTGATTTTAAAAAAGTGAGATATCCAGTATTCCCAATAGTAATAAAACTCCATTTTAGAAAACATTTGCTGAAGGACTTCTTCAGCAAACCTGTAATACAAGTAGAAAAATCCATTTGCACAAACTCATATGAGTACTAGGTTTGGGCTGTCACAAAATTCAAGTGCCAGCATAGTTATCCTAGTGCTGAAGCTAGTTGAGGCAACACTATAGCTTCCAGTTGAGCAGATCCTAGCTAAGACTCAGAACAGTTTAAAAAACCTCTCCGTGAAAAAAATCAGGCATTCCATGCACCTATATCAGTAATAAAAAAAAAAAAAAGTTAATGATTACAGTGTGCACAAACATGGATTTCTACATCATAAGAATAGTAGGAACAGTTCTTAATTATCCATTAGAAAGAATGCTAGGGTCCTTCACTGCCAGTTAAAATGTTAGATGAAGTTAGAAATGTTACTGCCTCAGTTTCTTAACTTTTAGACTGGTTCATAAAGCAATTACAAATATTCACACTGAAAAATGGTCTCCTGCAGAAAGGCTTTGGTCCACAGACCATCTAATCTCACCCTGACCTCTCTCATTTTTAACTTCACTGATATTTTTTTCACTGATATTACTTTTAATTCTTTAAGTTTTAACCTCAAACCAATGCCAGAGACCTAGCAGACTTCAGTGAGAAGAGCAGATGCTTTGGCTACTTCCAGCTGTAGTTCCAAAAAGCCTTCTTGTCAATAGCAGACACTGCACACACATCCTTTTACTAATAAACTGTTCTTGAAAGCCAAGTGTCTGCTTGAACTGAGCTCTCTTTCATTTAAAAGGAAAACAGTTGTCCCTTTTTGTACCTCTGGAAACCCATTTTTGGGATATGATCGCTTTTGGCAGAACATGTGCAATCTTTTACCTCTTCTTTTCAACAAGTTCCTGATTTCCTTCACCTCCTTGAAATATTGATTCAGTAGGGAAAAGCTCTCTGCAGCTGGATTGCCTGAGCTGCACTCTGACACCTTCAGATTAAGGAGCACGCGCTGCTTCTCCTCATCAGTGCTCATCACCTTCGCGATCACAGTCTGTCCCACCACAAAATGGTCCTTGGTGTCTGTCACAAACTTGTCACTCATGCTCTGTGCAGAGAAAACAAAGGGGTAAGGATTGTTGAGCACAGATGCTAATTATCAGCCACCTGCAGGGCTCTTGAGAAGGGTTTTCATGAAAACACAAGAAATTAACCAAATTAAGAGAAAGCTGTCAATTAAAATGAATTACTGAAGTCACATGAAACGTCACATGAAATCCCTGATTAAATGAAGTCCTTTTCTTCACTTTGGAAGTGAATAAAGACACATGATTAAAAGTGTTTTTATCCCACTGAGGGAAGCTGTATAAATGCAGGACCCCCCCAACACTACTGTTCCCACCAACCCTGCTTAAAAAACATTTCAACCTTTTTTTGCTGATTATACATGCTGTTTTCCAAAGACAAGTGAATGCATGACTTACCACTTTGGGTGCCAGTCCTGTCACACCAAAAGGGAACTCCACAAACACTCCAAAGTGCATAACATTCCTCACGTAACCAGTCAACAGCATCCCAGGCTGGATTTCAGAGAAATTTCTCACAACTTGCTCCTCCTGTACAGCAGAAATCACCGCAGACTTCCTGCACAGTATCTGAACAAACAGTTAGGAAAACTGGGAAAAGACGAATGAAAGGAGCCTGATACCAATCAAATCTCTTGGTGCTACTAGCTATTGATCTACAGCACTTTTGGAAGGTTAGGCAGTAATCCTACAATTTCAGTTACAATCTTGCTGCCCCTACACTAAAATTTAGCAATCAATGTCTCTTAAGCTCCTCAGCATTAAAGATGTATGTTTCACACCAGCTGAAGTGAAATTTTCTTAATATTTCAGTTCTGCCTTTCTGCTATAAGGGGAGCATTTTTTTTGCTATGGTTGTGATGTGATCAACACTGATGCCCAGAAGCTGGTTGGGAAGCTCAGTGATTTCACAACCAAGTGCTGGTCTTAGTGGAATGCTAAGCAGCAGCCGAGCTTCACTTAACACAAACAAATTATAATGACTCTCTGAAACACAGATAACGTGACAGACACTTACACTCCAACACATTAACTAGTTTGTTGCAGAGACTCTGGATTCCTGACACACACTTCTTTCCTTTCCCCCACCCCTTTCTTCTCTTCCACCTTCTACATTTGACTGGTGGAGATGCCAAAGGATACAATACGGTCCCCCTTGTCGCTTAGGCACATAACTCTGGGCAAGACATCTCCCTCTTGAAGACAATGCCACAGGAGCTTGCAGTTAGCAACAAAGTCAGAGAGGTACACTGTGGGAAGAGAGGCTATCACATTGCCTTCATCTTCTAAGATAGAAACCTCTAGCCCATTCTCTTTCTTCTTCAAGACTTTCACATCAACCATCTGGAAAAACAAAAAAATAAGATGGTATAAAACCCAAAGTGCCTTTCAAGAATGCACAGGTTACCAAATGCTGTGCTCCAGGGGCTCTGACACAGCCTCCCAGCTATATAAGGAAAAATCTGATGAAAATAGGGCTTAGCCTCAGAAGCATGCAAACACAGTAAAATAAGAGTAATTCTCAGCTCCTAGAGAAGCCAAATGCTAGAAACATTCTTTTGGTTATAACTTTCAATTTGAAGGCTGAAGGGTGCAGGGTGTTGGAAACTGTTCATTCCAAAGACAAGAAGGAAGGAAAGGACATTTCAAAACATTTCACTGAAGTTATCTTTTTCCAGAGAGCATAAGCAGCTGCTTTTGGAATGAACACCACTCAGCAGCATCCAGAAGAAAGATCACCTTGGAATAGAAGCGTTAATTAGTAACTCCTATAAGACTGTCCTGGGACTCCTTTATCCTGACAACATAGATCTTGTTTTTGATCTGGCCACACAATAAGAAATGCACACTTAGAGCTAGTTCCTGACCTCCAACAGCTTTTCTTGAAGCAGAGATGCTCAAAGCAATACAAATTTTTTGGTAAAACAATTAGAAAGAGACAAAAAGAGGAACAGTCATTTAATTCAATACCTCTCCTATTTGATATTTCACTTCCTGTTTCTTCTTTGGAGTATGTTCACTTTTGCCCTCAGGTGCAGACATGCTTGATAACTTGAAGGACAGCAAGAGCCTTTCTTGCTCGGGCTCACACTTTAAAACCATTACTTTAACAACCTGAAACAAAAAAGATAAAACAAAAGTTTAAATAGGCCTCCTCAGTGTACTAACACCTACAAAATGAGATGGGAAAATGCACACACGAAAAAAAAAAAAAAAAAACACAGCTCTGAAATACTCAAAGAGCTGTCCCTTTCACATGCTCCATTTAAACAGATGAAACTATTACTTGAAGTGAAAGATGAATATCTCTTGATGCAGTTGACTCCTCAGGAGAAAATTCACATTAAAGCTGACTCAACTGCAGATTACTCTTTTACGTTCATTTACAAGGCATGGCATAGATACGTTAATTACCTGGCCTTCCTGGAAGACTTTATCAGGACAAGATATGGGCTCTGCGCTCAACTCATTCTTTGGTACCAAACCTTTGACATCATTGTAGAACTTCACAATGCAGCCAAATTCTCTTGCACACACCACAAAGCCATGTGTGATCAGACCCAGTTCTGCATCTTCGTATTTGGAGAGGATTGGAAGTTTTGATTGAATAAGAGTTTTCTTTAGAGTAAGGAATAGCTTCTTTTCTGCAGGATTGCACTCTAGCACCTACAAGAGTAGAGTACAAAAACGTTCAAAAAACGTATTTGCCACTGTCTAATCTATACAGCTGCTATTTTCTTATAGAACAAAATATGGCAATTTAAAGCAGCTGAAGACCCTTTCTGGCAGCTCTCACCCGACACTTGACTTCATCTCCTATGTTGTACTTCTTCTCAGGCTGCTTCAGGATTACATCAGCAAGATGCAAGGATGGCACAAGCCCTTTAATTCCATCAGTCACTTTCACCTGCATCCCAATAGGTTTCAGAGCCAACACTCTGCCCTAGAACCCAAGGGATAGAAAAGGATCAGTGCATTCCACAAGAACAGCAGACTGTGCATAGACAGGAAACTGCCAAGACACTGTACCACATCCCATCATGAAATTTGACAGTGCTCCATAAAATCTTAGTGTAACCCACACTACACCTAATTAATCTGACCTATTAACCGTTACATATTGTATAAGTTTATTTTACAACCCATCTTCCCTAAACGTAGGCTACTTCTGTAAATCCCACAAGGAAAGGTCTTCCTTCTCGCTTTCCCATCACTAGTCTGAATCAGAAGTTGAATACACATATCAAGCAGAAGAAATGCATATTAGCTAGATCAGTTCTTTAATTACTGCGTCATAGTGTCAGTCCCCCAGGAGCTCACCTGCACCACATCCCCTGTGTGAATATCCTGGTACTGCAGAAAACGAGCTCCGATAACTTGACTAGGAAAGAGACACAGTAAGAGACGACCAGTCAGTCAACTTGAAGAGAACCCAGGATAAGAGAAACAATCCCCTTTACACCGTGTCCCAAATACCCATTATCCCATGCATACCCAGCACTTTACAACACCAGATTTCTGTGTTTTAATGCCAGCAGCAATTCTGTGTTTTACTCCCAGCACAGCTCTCTGGACAAAGTTTAGGGAGGTTTATCAGGTTCCATTCCAGGTGACAGCCACTACGCATGGCTCCAAGAAAGGGGAACCCCATTGTCTTCACTACTTAAAGCTACAGATGGAAACACTAAGATAGAGGAGCAAAATGGACTGGGACTTGGAAGAACAACGTTCAGTTTCCTGTTCAGTCAATCTTCTGACATGATCTCAGTAAAATTCTTTCAGCCTCAGCCCACCAACCATACAGGTGGTGACCCTATGGCTAGGGTAGGATACATGAGGTATCTAGACAACCTGACATGAGACAATACAGATAGAGGCCAAAAAAAAAAAAAAAAAAAAAATGGCAAGTTCCAGTTCAGCAAAGCAATGTAGTATCTTCCATGCTGACCAAACCCCTCTAATTCATCGATCAATTTCTTAGAAGAGTCTATGGCACTTACTACTTCAGAGATAAAATACACATCTCATCCATCAGGCTGTAGTCAATGATACGACATTTATGTTTACATCCTGCCTTAAATGCTGCAGGTTTAAAGGATTTTCTGTTTTTCGACAGATGTTTCAACTAGAAAAAAAAAACAAATAGCAATTTAGTGTCTGGAAAAGGAAGCACTTACAAATAAACTTAAGGAAGACCTTACACTGAAGTAGTAGCAGCTGACAAAAATATTTTTTTCTAACATACTCTTTGTGCAACAGGTTCCATCAGTCCTTGAACAATTCAGCTACGCTCCAACCCAAATAGGAGAGGCTAGATTTAGTCAACATCTTACAGATTTTGTTGTTTTAGTCTCACAAAGAACATTAAAGGGAGAAAGTAAAACCTTGTCCTACCTTTCTTTCCCAAGAAGCTGGTATCTATGAAGGAGTTCCCTCCCTGCCCTGGTACTTACCCGTGCGAATGCATGAGTGCCATCATCAAGCTCAAAGATGGCACCAAACTGCTTGTAGAAAGCCTTCACCGTTGACTCCTCCACCACTGCTCCTATGCGATCATTGGAGAGTTGGTTTGGGGATCCTCCAGGATTGAGGAACGACTGCCGCAGAGTGAGCCGCACCACCTTGGTGGTGGGATGAACAGAGAGGATACAGGCTTTCACCTAGGAGAAGGTAATGTTTGTTAAATACCAGTTCACATACAAAACAGAAGAAAGTCATACAATTCATGGCTTTTTTAGACCTGCTTGATGCCTGAACTCTGCTCACAGGAACACTTTCCCATATTGCTACCAAAACAATCATCTCAGTTTTTACAGCTTACAGATCAAGAGGTTTTTGCTTCCATCTGTTTATGGGCTAGTTTGGTATCAATGCAATGAGGGAAACAACTGCACAAGTCATTTGCCACCATCTGCAAGTCTCTCACGCTTCGAAAACAAGTCTTCCATTACCCCTGGAATGGCTTTGCTTTTTACAGCTCTAAAGTAGCCATGATGGTAATTCAAATAAAGAAGACAACTATCATCACTAAGATTTCAGAGATGATTCCACTGAAAAATATCCATTATCTTCTCCAGCAGCATTTTGGGGAAGGATGTTGTAAGCAACATACCAATTCTATTTGTGTTTCACTTTCTCCTTACCACTTGATTTGGAGAATAGTTCATGGATTTATCTGGGTCCACGTGCATGAAATCCACAATGCCAGTGAAGGAAGACAGAAAGGTCAGACTGATCCCCAGTGGATCTACCTAGAGAGGGGAAGGAAATTACACACAAAGATGTCAAGAAAAAAGAAAAATAAGTTGATTGGTTTTCACGTAGCTCAGGAAGTGAGTGCAGTTCACACACTTCACAAAAAGCCACTGTAAGTGCTAAACAACAAGCACATCAAAATAGACAGGAAAACTCCTAACAACTTTGTTTTCTGTACTGATTTGTAAAAGTAATCCTTTATTTTTTCGCTAATATCACATTTATTCTGAAGACTACTGCTACGGTGTTGAATACTAGGCAAAGACCATAGAAGCATAAAATGGAATCTGTTCTGCTCTAAGGTTCATCACCATCTCCAGGCTGAAGCCTTTACACTCATAGCATCAGAACCATAGCAAAGATCAGACCTTAGGTGGACCCAGTGGGAGTGTCTAGCTGAAAAAAGCGCTTGCCTTTCTCATGGAATTGAGCCCAAACTAAGTTTTCCAGGGTACAAAACCTCCATCTTCATCTATCTTCAGGAAAGCTCAAAAACTAAAGAGAACACCAGCAAAAACAGAGCTTACCTTCTGCACTTTAGCTTTCACCACCAGCCCTGGCAGTAAATTAGAGAGTGTCCAGTTCTGTTGCTCTGTTGCAAGGGATGCAGCAACCTCTGATCGATCAACAGACAAACGGACAATTCTTCCCTCATTCTTTACTTGCTCGATGACACAGTTCAGGTTCTGACCTATTTTCAAGTCAGGCCCTACAAACACAAGCCACAGCATAAAAACCCCTCCAGGAACACTAAGGGATTGTCTTTTGCCTACAGTTTTCTCCAAAGCTTTTTCAGAGCTGCTATTGTTAAGAAGTTTGAACTCCTTTCAGTCAAAGTCTATTGCCAGCAAAAATGGGTGGGCTTGGAGCAGAAACACGGTCTGGCAGAAAACAGGTTGACATGTAACAGTTTGCTGCCCACCAGCCAAAAACCTGCTGTTTTCAACAACTCAAAGACTCCACCATAATACTGAGGTGCACTAACAAGACAGCTATAACAGGCTTTAATCTCTGCAATTCTCTACAACCATTTTAACCCCAGAAGCTCCTCTTGTACTACTACTTACCTCTCTTGACTGCTTTGATGTAATTTTGGGCTTTCTGACGAGGCAGAAAAGCATGAGTCCCATTGACTCCGATATCAATGAGGTAGCCATGGTCTTCTGCACTAGACACAAAGCCTGAGAGCAGCTGTTGGGAGGAAAGCACTGCAGTTCAGTAATGTGAAGAAACAGCTGAGTCTGCACAGAATACACATCTAGCGAGATGTTTACCACCCGTGTACTCACTTGGTACAGAGAACAGAATTTTGGAGAGGAGAAAGAACACAACATTCCTTCCTACTTGCAAGCTCATCTGACAGCAAGGTCTCAACTGTACCCCTGTCTAGCTATGCATGTACAGAGTTAATAAACCCATTGGTTAAAAAAAAGAAAAAAAAAAGAGGGATAAAAAATAACAGGTGCTCTAATTGCAGGCACATACCTGCAACCATAAAGCTGGAAACAAACGACAAAGCACCTCTGCAAGACAGGTTAGTAAATACTACTGTCTGCATAAATAACAAAGAATCCTATGTGGAAAGAAGTAATAAAATAATTTTTCCAAATTCAAACGGAATCAGGTGAATGGATTTCATGGGTGACACCCTTCAGGCCAGTAGCCAAGAACCAATATTGCCCTCTCCTCCCAGGTCTATTCCACTGGTAGCAGCAGCTCCGTGTTCTGCTCTGATACCATGCAAGGACAAACCGAAGCATTACCCCCCCCCGCCATGCACTGTTCAAGAGGCACCTCCAAAGCCTAGAGAGGCTGCAGCAGACCCAGAACTTACCATGCCTGATGTTAGTGCTGAAGCATTCAGACCCCTATTGACATTTTTGGGGTTGATTGATAACTTGATACTCCGACGTCCATCAGCACTTTTCTCAACACTGGTCACAATGCATCTGACCAGCATCCCTGGAGAATACATATCCAAGAGAGAATGCAAGTCCTGCAAGATGATCATAACAGTAAGAATGCATACAAATCCAACAAAATTACATAATACAAGAAGGCCAGAATTTGTTACTGAAGTAGCTTTAGAAACCAAAATCCTATAGGAAAACACTTGCTCTCTACCAAGACTACAATAAAAGGCAGGAAATACCACAAACATCAAAATCTCAATATAGAGGCAGGGATGAACCCTCACATTAGCAAGTCTGGTAAGCTTTGCTTAAAAAAGGAATCCTATGCAGGATGGAGTTAGAAGGTTGCAGCTCAGCACCAAGCCAGAGACCCTCACCTCACCACCCTCTTTAGCACAGGAAAACATCACCACTGAAAGGCTAGCACCTTGCATGTCCCACATGCCACAACTTCAGAAAATTTATGGAGCGCTGAGAGCAGAGACATGGTGACATTTTACCCCATCCTCTTTCTTTTCAGCGATCAGCAATATCAGGAAATAGCAAAGGCTGTTTTGGAAAGTTGGGTCCACAGTCAGCCTACATTAGCTTTATGCAGCAATGCATTGCATGCAGAAACACAACGAAATTGTAAGGACCACACTATTCACCAAGTCCTCTGAAAGGCATTTGCATCCTCAGATCATCTTCTGAACACTTTGATAACTTCCTCCCTTAACCACATACAGCCAAGGGTCAGTATTTAGCTACAGCAGCAAAAAGTACAAATCTCTCCAACCTCAACATGCTGTCTATGAACTTCATGAACTATTTAACCAAGACTAAGCCATCATAGATAATCAAACTGAAGTCAGCCAGTGAGACACCAGGAACCAAGGTCCTAAGCAAGGTCTCAGTGTTGATTCTGGGGTATTATTAATACTTCCCGGACACAAATCACAGCCCTGACCCGAAGTCTCACCTCCAGGACTTCCCCTTGGGCCACCTGCTTGCTCAGCATTTTGCTGTAGGCATCGCTGATCTGTGTGACTGGCACAAATCCTGTAAGTCCATTGGGCAAGCTGATGACGAGCTCAAAGTCACTGACCTCTTTGATGCAACCAAGTAGCAGCATCCCCTCACAAAGGTGCTGGGAAAACAAAAATAGTACACAGTGGGTATCTTGGCAAGTCAGTGAATAGCAGTGCGGTAGACACATTTCTGTCCTGAACTACTGTTGTATTTTACAGATTTAATGAGGGAAAGCATGTTTTTTTAACAAGTCTAAGAGAGAAGAGATGCACAGAATAGAACATTTATCCACAAACCTCAAATGTGAGTGGTTCAATATTCATAGGCTTGTCTTTAGCACCAGCTTTTCTGTCTGCCTTGAACTTTTTCCGCTTTCCGAGATCCTCCTGATTCCTTTTTCTTTTCTGGGATTGTTCTTCATGGCGAACCTAATTTAGATTATAAGCAGAGACGAAAACAACAAAAGTAGAGAAAATGAACACTGTGGTAAGGCAAGACTCCACTGCCAGGAATAATGTTAGAGGAAAATGCTAGATCAGAGAAAAGAGGAAATGAGCTTGCTGATACATCTAAATAAAAGTCCTCCAAAATATCTCCTTTTGGGCTGAGATTGTGAATTTTGGGAGCAGAAAGAAGTGGCAAAAGTGAACTGCACCACACTTCACTGCACAGAAGGAGAAAGACCAAACTTACTCTATATCTACTGTCTCTTCCAATCCAAACTATTATATGATTCTTAGTACCTCAGGATCAGATGCTTGTGGAATATTTAAAAGCTAAATTCTGAACAATAATTTTGATTGAACTTTTTGTCATCCTATTCAACAAGTATCACACCTTTAGAATACTAGATGCAACAGGAATGCAGCAGTTATCTCTTTCTGGAAGTCCCTTTAGTCTACTATAGAACCAAGGGATAAGAAGGATCACAAGTCATTTTCAGAGCTCTGAGGAGAGTTAGTCAAGAACATGAAAACAACGTACGTCAAACAAGTTGTCCTGTTCTGTCGTTGGTTTGGGTGCTTTTCCCGTTTTCTCTGTGGGTTTTTTCTGGACGCCCCCTCGGGGGAAGTTTTCTTCTATGGATGCCATGCTTGCGCTTCTATAGGACAAAAGACAAAATAGAAGATAAACACATAGCTCTTAAATTTGTTCCTCACAAGCATGCTGAAGAGGTGTAAGTGTGAATTACCCAAAAACTAAGCAAGAAAACAGATGACTGCTTTTGAGTTAGTCAGTAAGGAAAAAAGAAGCCACTCAGGTGCGAATGTATTTAACATCTGACTATCATAGAAACATGGAATATCCGATGTTGAGTACACCAGAAGTATTGCAAGGGGCCACCTGAACACGTGCATCCCAAACACTTCTTACTTACCTCCCAATTCTACAAAACTGAAGCATCAAGCGTTTAAGATGCTTAGAAGCACCATTTTTAGAACAATATTCTTAGAAGAATGGTTAAAAGTATAAGAAAAAATGCTCTAACCATGTAAGTTTCCTGAACAGATCTTTGCTGCAATCAGCAGACGAGATACAACTACCAGCACGAGTCATCACATAGAAAGTTTGGATTTTAGCGATAAATAAGTTTGGATTTAAGCAGTAAATCTGGATTTAAGCGGGAAGTTTAGATTGCATTTTTTTTTATACCATGCTCAACGGTTAATATAATTTTAAGCACCTTTAGGACGAACTATAAGCTTACTTCAATACATATTTAATAAACGTACTTAACCTCACTGGATCTTAAGAAATAAAGATCGCTTTGCTTACTGTCCCGACTCACATTTTATTACTTTGCCCAACACCACCCTCACAAAAAATCATCATTACAGCACCGAGTACCCAAACTTAAAGCATTCCGCGAGACACGCAGACCCCCTTTAACCTCAAAATCGCGGAATAACACCACAACTCACCACAGCACGCTCCTTTAGAGCCCACACCGGGCGACCAGCACCGAGCCGTACCCGCACCTCTCCCTCACCTCCCGTCACCGGCGGCCGCCGCCATGCCCGCCTCCACCACACGCGTTCAGCCCGGCGCCGGAAGCGGGGAGAGGGGCAGGAAGCCGCCGCCATTTTGTGGGAGGGCGCTGAGGAAGGGCAGAGCGCGGCGGCGGCCCAGGTAGTGGGGCGGCCGCGGGGTGAGGGGGGGGCTCGGTGAAGGGCGGCGGGCGGGGGTCGCTGCCTCCTTCTGCCGGCTTCGTGATGCTTGGAGGGATTGCGGCTGGGTGAGGTGCTCGGCCTCGGGTGGTCCCTGAGGTGCCCGCGACCTTCGGCGGCCGTGGTGGTGCCTTCCCGATGCCGGGAGCCTTCCCCCGGTCAGCCGCGCTCCTCTGAGGCTGCCAAGCGGGGCCGGCTCCGTGAGGGGTCGGTGGGGGCCGGGCTGTCCCCGTCAAGGGCACCGGGCTGTTCCCAAAGGCCGGGCTGTGCTGTGGGGGCCGCGCTCTGAGCCGCCCTGGGAAGGGCACGGTGGTTTTTGCAGGGTTCCGAGTCGGTTTGGCTTAAAAAAATAGGTGGTTTTGGCTTTCCGAGTCATCCACTGCGAATATTTCGAGATTAAGGGGCTGTTTCTGTGAGTTTTCTTTGCTGTTTCATAATTAACCGAGCTGCAGGCAAGCATACCTGATTATGCAGCAGGGATGTTGGATCAGGTAGGCATAAGGAGTGTGTTAATGAACACAGAGCCAGCTGCAGCAGTTTTTTTGTCTCCCTCTTTTAGCAGGGTACTGGTGGCGACAGCATCTCTGCATAATCAGGCAGGTAACGCTGTGGCATATGTGCTTCCTTTGAGCTGAGTTAGAAAGTAAACAATAAACATTTGTCCTAATTATAAATCTTCCTTAAACATATAGAAAGCATACCCTTAAAAAATCATTATCCTCTAAACATTGAAAAGAATATTTTTTTTTTTTGTCATAAGGATGATCAAATGCTGGAACAGATTCCCCAGGGTATTTGTGGAGGCTCTGTCTCCAGAGATGCTCAAAACCTAACAGGGAAGTTCGCAAGCAACCTGCTGTAGCTGACCCTTTGAGCAGGTTGGGGTTGGGTTTTGGCATCTCCAGAGGTGCCAGCCTCAACCATTTACTGATTCTGCAAGTATGTCACTGTATGCACGCCAGGCTTGTGTGTTGATTGACTTCTTAAAGTAGGTCTGAAACTTTCATCTAGATGCAGACAAAAGGCAAAGGTATGCCCTCATGTATTTAATGGTTTTGCTGCACCTGTGAAAGTACTTCTGAGGTTTTGTAGTTGGCTTAATTGGCTTGCTGATATAGCTGAAAGCTAAGTAAAAAATACATTTATTTTTTAGCCAGATCTACGAATAAAGGGGTAGGCAAATAAGACACAATAGAAATGTGCAGCTGGGAGTAGGGCAAATTTTATTGTTGAAACACTTGTACTCTAATACAGCATGACAGTTGCAACACTGCATTTTGAATCTCAAAATGGAGCAGTGGTCTAGCATGAATCACGTCACCAAGCTTTTGGATATGAATGAACTCTGAAAATCTGAAGTGTTCTCCCATTTGGAGCTCCTTGTCTGCTTTTGTGCCATCTATACTGTACTTTAAGATACAGTGTTCACAATGCACCTGCTCCTTGTGTATGTCCAGTGTGTTTGAAAGGCACATTGAAAGCAGATTCAATAGCTGCCAATGGAAGCGTTAAGCACAGTGTAGAGATCTGCTTGATTTTTGTATTGATCTTGTCCAACTGACCGTAAAACTTGCTAACTTTCCTATATTGCTTATTAGGACGAGCAACCATGGCTGGCCATGACTCGGGATCTCAACACCAGTTCACTGGATTTCAGAAGTACTTCAATTCCTATACCATGGTGGGCAGGAGGAATGTACGTATTGCATAAATTAACTTTTGTGGGCTAGTCTAATGGTGTTTTCTGAGTTTTAGATTGAAAGTAACCATAACTATTATGTTTTTCAGTACGTTATAGCGACATACACAGGCGTTGCAATGCTCATCTTATATTTCAAGCTTAGATCTAAAAAGAAGACTCCTGCTGTGGCAGATAAATAAATGGTAAGTGGCAGATGTTCTTCCAGAGCCAAAATGATTCAGTGCCAGCCCAGGAAGAAAGAGTAACAAAGGAGAAGTTGGTAGTAACAAACATCATTAGAGGGAGAAACACGGGCACGTGAACTTTTGTACTTACAGTTTTAAATCTCAGCTAAACTATAGCATCATTGTATTTTGGGGCATTCTAAATGAAGTAGGTTGTTATGGGGGTATACAGAAATTAAGGGTTATCAGTATTCTTTCTGTTCTAGCATGGCAAACAGGGTTAGGGACCTCACGCAGGGAGGAAGGGTAAGCGAGGAAGGAGGAAAGGATAGATGTTGTATCAGGTGTATCAGGGATTGCCTGCAAGTAGTAGGTGCCTCAGATTCTTACTTTTACTGTAAGAATGGGAATAACTGATGCTTTGTTGGATATGGAAATAATAAAGTAATACTTAAAGACTTAATTGTATTAGAGAATTCCAGGAAGAGACCAATGCATTCTGTTAAAACCTCTCTTTGAACAGAGTAAAGGAGCACTATACAATGAAACTATATATACCTTGCAAACCTGGTTAGGCAAGGACAATATGAAAGTTTTTGAGCTTGTTCTTACATAGCAACAACCAAGTGTTTCAAAAGTCTGTAGTCTACTTTCAGATACATATCCACTGAAATGGCATTTGGGGAAAAAAAACAATGAGTTGTCCTCATAGGCTGCGAACGGGGCAGAAAGCAATAAGCTTCTGGTTATTGTCACTGCTTTATGTAAAAGGGGCATCAGCCGTTTCTTTGTGTATGTGTTGAAATTTGCCTGCTCTTATGGAAAAGTGTTGGGGCTTGGGAAAGGGGTGATGCTCAGTTAGCAAGCCTTGCCTAGCGGTGCTACGTCTGACCTCTCTTCTCTTGGCAGGTTGCTGGCACGTCTGAACCTTCATTCTGTTTCAATGTAATGGAAGCTGATGTCCTATTCTGGCTAATAAAATATAAACAATTACTTTATTGAAAATATGAAATGGTAAAATGAAGCAGAAATGTACTTTTTTTTTTTTTCCTCTATCAGAAATAGTTATTTGTAGTGGAGGCGGAATACCTGATTCCTTTTGTGACTATTTTAACACTTTTGCTCTTATAACACATCCCAAAATGAGCACCTGGTAGTCTTAGTCTTACACTTGGTAGTCTTAGGAAAGACCTCAGCATCATGACCATATCACCAAGGACATAGCTTACAGATGAGCAGAGCATCTCCTCGCTTCCAAGTGTTATGGTAGGTGGAGCACACGGTCTGCAGATTCTTGCTTGTCCCAGTTGCTTCCATTTTTGTGTTCCCACCTAGTGGCTTACATGAAAACCATTGTTTTTTCAATAACGTTAATACAGTGCAAAATAGAATGGCTTCTGCCTCTGTTGTCCATGATTTACCTAGAGCCTTTTTGAGTGAAAAGCTCGCAACATAGACTGATCCAATCCTAGTATACATGTTTGTTTTTTTTTTCCTTAAAGTGTATAAAAGGGATTTGATGGCATGGAGGTGTTACATCTCTTTAGATCATGAGATTGAATTTAGTGCAGTACTTCCTGAGCAGTCATTTGAGAGAATTTTGTCTTGTTCTTGTGAGCCATCTTAGTCAAGGAGTCAGGAAGGGGAGTGGGAGGAATTGGGGGACCAGAACAGTGAAATACAGGGGCTGTTTACTAATTACAGTATTTGAGCTTTTTCTGTTACTGGCCTGTTTTAAAGAGGTAACTGCAGCATGAAAATAGCTTGCTTTTTGCTGATACCAAACTGTTACAACCCTAGGTGTTCACAATAATAACTTAAGTAGTTCAGTGCTATTTCTTGTCTGAACACAGTATCTCAATGAGATTTTCCTACCAGTTAGGTATATACAGCCCTCTTACCCCATCTTTCTATCCCCCAATATTCAGTAAAACAGTTCTTTAGTTTTCACACTAGTGCTGACATGAATGTGATTATGCAGCACCATGCCACTTGGAAGGCTGCCAGCAGCGGGGGTTGAACCTAGGACTTGTGATTCTCAAGCATGCTGCAGATATAATTCCTAAATGTAGGGCAACATGAGATAGGCACAGTTGCTTGGAAAAAAAGAGAACATAATTCAGAGATACTGCACAAGGTTCTTGTGCTCTCCCACTCTCATTAGTGTATTCTTAATGAATCTTTATAGGTGCTGGCCCACCCTTCTGAATAAAATCTAGTGCCCTAATAGGAATAAATCTGTCTTATGTGGACACCAACTGCCTCTGCTCTATACGGCTTTCCTGATTGGTGGTGGTAACTGTAATACACGTAATTAGCTAGAATGTATCATCTGCCACTTGAACTAAATTTACATTGAACAGTTGGTCATCAACTACAGCACTTCTGAACTACTTTCTCTCAGGACAGTACTAACACGTATAAGCAGCCTTCTTGCTTCCATTGCAACCATCAGGGGAATAAAAGTATCTTCTCAGAACATACAGTGTACTGACACAAGCTGTGTGGTTTTAGTATTTATTATACTATCAAAAGTATAAAACTGTACAAAATACAAAGGCAGAATGTGGCAGTGTTTTCTTTAAGCTGTCAAATCTGTACATGCTTTCAGGTAACTTGCTTGATTCACCGTAATTAAATCCAACAGGTTGTATTGGGTGCTAGGAAATTTTGAGGTACCATCCCGAAAAAAAAAAGAAAAAAAAAAAAAGAAAAAAAAAAAAAACACCTCAATAATTTAGTTTTAAAGAAAATACTTTGTCTTTTAAAGAAAACTTCCAGGTGAATTTCCTAATGAATTTTACACCCTTTATCTTGACGTTTAATGCCTCTAATGCACCTTTACTCCAAGGGTTAGAGTCAGAGAAAGGATGATAAGAGGTAGTTCTCCATTTATGTTACCTTAGAAATGTCAAATCTTGTTTTTCACATTTTCAGTAGAGACTCAGCCATTATACAAGGGTCCATTCCCTTATTGTAAGTAAAAGGGAACACAAAACGTATTTCCTGGTATAGAGCTTGTAAGATTAACAACAAAAAAAGGAGGGGAAGGGCTTTCTTTTGGTAGTGATGTTCCTGTTCAAAGACCCAAAAAGTTCTATCTCCCAGTGCTTTGCATGTTTTACTTTTCCTTAGAAACAAAACTCAGCTTTACTGGTTGTCCAGCAAGACTTACTGGGGTGTTTTTTTGGGTGGAAAGTAGCAGCAGCAGCAGCTGAACTAGCCTTTCAGAGCTGATAATCACACTTAGAACTGGTTACACTGCTTGCTCTGCAATGTTTCGATGCCTTGTCCACTAGTTTTACAGTTTGAAATACTAAACCATATGGAGAAAGGATGCAGGTTTTTGAAGCTCTTTGAGATCTAATATGACAGGAATCATTGCCCTGTTGTTAAAAGCAGGCAAACCATTTTGGCTGTTAACAATCCCTTCTCCCCACCCCCCCTCCAATGTGTTCACACTGTATTTCTGGTTGCTCATCACACAGCAGAAGCAAGCTACCTGTGAAAACAGAATAACAAGATCTGCATTTCTGATACCTCAGAGAAGCACAGGAGTTTGAAATCTTTTCAGGACTTGGTACTTGGATGCATAAAATCCATATGTAACTTCTCCACAGTTCCCCACAAGCTTCTGCCTGTTGGGCCTATTTTTTTCAATGCCCTATTTGTTGCTGTGATACTCTCACTAAACCTGTTGCCCAGCCCAGGCTATAGTGAATTAAACTACATTCTTTTCTGAATAGCTTTTACCTGTGCTTGAGACTGATTAAACATTTGCCAACCGTAAGTTAAGTGCTTTAAAAAAAAATCATTTGAGAACACATACCAAGGCTGTTAACTTCCCAAAAGTTTCAGCAGAGCTCTATACCATCTCTGAGAGGAGACAGCCATTTTCATATACATACATACATATATTTTTTTTTATCAAAAGCACCATGAAACAATTCCTTCCTTTAAAGCCACAATGATGTCCTGTCAATCTCCAGCATTTTCAAACTGTGGATAAATATGAAAGCAGAACTCAGAAGATGCTGCTTGAGTTAGTTTACACAGTTTTGTTTTTCCTGCAACAGACGGGTGAGGTCCACCTGTATAAGACATTCCTCCTTGTCTCACATCCTGAGGTCGCTACTGCAACAACTTGGCACAGCCAGTCTTACAGCTTCTGCATTTACTGTGAACTGTAGGCTCCTGCAGCTAGTAGCAAGTTTCTGCGGGTAAAATGAAGGTGTACAACTGGGGTTGATTTGGTCATGTATGTACCTAGTAATAAGTCCTGTGAGTTTTCAGGCAAGTTTATATGTCCAGTGGCGGTAGTAAAGTCATCAGTTTCTAAATCTTCAAATGCTTTCACGGCATCCCACAGCCGAACTGTGTTATCCATTGAACCTTTAAAAAAAAAACAGAAACAATTTAAAGTCTTTTCTTTTATGTACATAAAAAAGTTACAAGACAGCAAGTCAGTACAACAGGAAAACAAGCAGCTCAAAAAGCAGGTTTACTCAAAACTGAATACTTAATGCCCTCAACCAAGGAAAACATGCTCTCATCCAAGGAAACAGTTGTAACAAGCCTTGATCATAGTGAATGCACGTTATAGTTCTCACAATTGCAGCCTTGGTCCAGCCACTTCTTGTCTGCCTTAGAGTTATTTCTGACTCCAGTTTCCTCCCCCTACACTGCACACAAACTCAACCTTCACTCTCATCTAACTTGGTAATTTTACCTGATGCTAAGATTTCCCCATCTCTACTGAATCGAAGCGCATAGATAGTGTCAGTGTGCCCTTTCAATTCTCCAACCATCAAGCCATGTCCAATATCCCACAGCAGAACTCTGCCATCTGTCGCTCCAGTAGCCAGGAATCGTCCATTAGGAGAAAATGCCAACGAATGAATTGGTCCCTAAAACAGACATTAGAGGGGAGGAGAGCCAAATTAGTTAAGCCTCATCATTTTCAGCCAGTCAAGCTGTATTCATTCCAAATGCTACTCTTCAGAATCCCACCACAGAAATAAAGTCACTTCCGCACAATGAGCGATGTGCCTTTACCTTATGTCCAGTGAATATTCTTACACAATTCCCATTTAGAACATCCCAGAGCCGTACAGTCCTGTCTGCTGAGCCAGTGGCAATGTAGTTAGAGTTGGGATGAAATCGGGTACATGTGACATCAGCAAGATGGCCAGCAAATATTCGTAAAGGCTGGTAGTGATCTGTTGCCCACAATCTGAAAAAGAAAAGCTTATATTAATATAGAGAGCCATAATAACATTTAGAATCTATTGCACAACGATGAACAAAAGGACGTAATTAAGCAGTGGTTTCTTACTGAGCAGTTTACTGAATTAGCAGGATCTGTTCTGGAAAAGTACACTTCTCAGAAGGGAGAAATAAAGCATATTCTGTCATGGTTAGTTAACAATGAGAGAATACTCGTAACAGCCAAATAAGAGGACATTATTTCTGATGTGCGTTGACTAGGAAAAAATAAATTAAAACATTTATTTAGCCTCTTAATTCACATGAAATAAATTTTATTTCTTTTTATAGGTTAAGCTGGAGTATATCAGCTAATCACTTTCAGGGTTAATTCACCACAAAACTGACCCTGACAAGTAAAGAACTCATCTGGTTTCTTACCGAGCCACTCTGTCATGTCCCCCTGACACAAAGTAATACCCATAAGGCGAGAACTGTGTATCCCATACTGGATAATTGTGTCCTTTATATCCCACCAAACACGTGAACGTTTGGAGACTCCACAACCTGACTGTGCCATCCTCAGAACAGGACAACAGATAGTTCCTGTAACAGAACAAAGTATAGAATGTTGCACGTGAAACTTACAGACTGTACAACCATTGCATAAACTCTGTAAGAACTCTACAATAAGAAAAGCTGGGCACTGGGCAGCTGCTCTTCAGCGTGTCACACATAAATGAGCATTTTGGTGAGATAAACAGTAAACAAGAAGAATCCAGCCCTATACCCTTATGCCCAAAAGAGAGACATTTGAATGTTGATGACTAAGTCTGACGATATAGCAATAAAGGGAGGGGAAAGCTAGTCTTTGCTCAGGAACTCAATTTATATAGTGAGAAAGAAAAAAAAAGCAGTAAATTGTTACACTACGTTACTTTAAAAAAATCTTAATTCGTGATACAACTAAATGACAAGGTTCCCTGAAAGAGAATTCATACCATGTTCACCTTCTCAATTCATAACTACAGATTCTATATTCACATTCCACACAAAGTTTACTTCTCAACTCTGTTTTTGTGATGGCTGTCTCATGTAGCCACTTGCACAGGAGCTATATTTTGGACATTTAAACCTCCTCTATACTGTCCGGACTCTCATAATTACATAATGTTCTTTAATCTCTTGTTTTAAAGAATATAAGAGAATTGCTTTAACCTGGAGAAAGCCGGATTAAGAAGCGTTTGCATCTCAGAGCATACAATTAAGACTCAAGCCAAGTAAGCTAGTTAGCTTGTAAACTTATTTTACCTATCAGGACTGAAGCTGGTGCCATAGACAGGTCCACTGTGACCATACAAAATCTTCAACTCACTGGCTGTTTTCTCATCCATGATCCTCTCCAGGACATCGTCTGATTCTTTGTCGATTAGACTGAGGTCTGCAATATTTCAAAGTTCTCATATAATAAATGCCAGAAGTTCAAACACAAATGCCATGAAAACAAATAGTATTTTATCTAAAAGAGGCAAGTACATCGTGAACGGGACAAAGCACCTTGGATTGCTAATTTTGAAATATACAATGGCATTTACAACACTTTTACTGTTGTAAAAGGTGAAAATAACGTTTTACACAAGTAATCACTCTCTCAAATCTTCACTAAGAGATAAACTAATCCTAATGGGTGCTGTTTTTCATACATACAGTGTTCAGCCTTGAGACACACTTCATGAGATGCCATATTTCTGTGTCTTTTCCCAGAAAGCTAATATACTACAAACATGCTTTTCAATCAGTTTTGACAGCTGCACACCACAAAAAACTTAAAACAACTTTCAACCTGTAGGCTACCTTTTGCTGAACATCACAAACACATTTCAGTTAAATACCAAGACTAAGAACCGTTCCCTTGGTATCTAGCTTCTAACACAACAGACGGCAACATACAGAGCAGAATTAAAGCAGCCTGGTTTTCACAAATTTGCCTAGGTGTTGCGGTACAGGATATTTTCCTTCATCCTTCTCGAAGTCCCACCCTTTAACTTTCTCCAGGGTACCTCTATTTTCTTCCCTAGATCCCCTGAACCCAACTGTCTCTTACACCCTATAGTTACCACCCAGTCAAGAGCAAGATGGCTATTTCCACACTATTTACGGCTAGTTCAAACTCTGTGCTGACCACCTAGCAGCAGGTGTACACAACCAGATTTCTCATACCTTTAAAAATATATACATTTCTAATGGCAATACATAAGATGCAATCACACATCTGTGCACATATTGTTTCTTTGAAGTGACAACATCCAACTGCTGAAAGCAACTCTCCTGACACAGATATCTTTCTCTGTTCACAGAAAACACAGGCATCACAAACAATACATGCTCATTTCAAGTGTTTTGGTTTTAATTACCTGCTGCTGCTTTCACACTACGTAGCTTTTTCGGAGTCACAGACCACACTCTTACTGTAGAGTCAGCAAAGCCTCCTACAATCATGCTAGAGTCATCTGTAATATCCACTGCAGTTAGACCCTATGCACAAAATAGCCGTTTATGTTGTTTGTATCCTTCACGATGCATTTCAAATATTAATAAATCATAAATACTAATAAAAAAATAACTATAGAGTTATTTCCAAAAATAAGAAGAGAGATTACTCTGGGATAAATTGGACAAAAATATACATGTATTTGAAATAAACAGATAAAAAATCTTGCACCAAAATCTTGCACCATAAAGGCATATAAGCGAAGCACAGTTAATGCTGACAAAGCTGTACTTCTTTCCAGTATTTTGGTGCAAAATATCTACTGTATTCTGTGGAATACACTTAGGACCACATAGGAAAAGTGGAAAAAGAACTATGGCAATATCAGAGCAAATCCGAGGAATGTGGAAATGAAATCATTTATTAAACTACGTTAAACTTTCCAATGCTTATTCCAAATATTCTGATAAGCCCTGTCAACTCTGTTAAGTCTTCTTTCTTAATAAAGGTGTTTATCATTTTGATTCCCTCTTTCATTTTACCCAACGTCTTCTTTTACCAACCTGGTAAGCATTAAGGAATGTGTAGAAGCAGATGGAGGGCAGGCACTCTGGGCCAAGACGCACACGTCTGGCAGCTTCCTTCACATTCATTACTTTATCCAGTTTGTCAGAGTCTTTCAGTTCAGGCAGAGGAATTCTACAAGCACACATTTTTACGAACTAAAAGCACCTTCCAGATTGTCAGTTTAAACAGAGAAAGAAGAACCTTCCCATGCAACCCTATACTTCAATACTCAAATAGAAAAAAAAAATAATTTGGAAAAATAAAAGACTATGTAAAAGATTATCTGATGAGAAAAAGAGGTAATAACTTTACAAATTCCAGACAGGCAGCGGAACAAGGTAAGTAATGAGTATGACCTGAAAAGATTAGCAGGCAATCAAATAAAATTTTATCACGGAAAATCTAGATCGACGTGAAGGGCAGAGGGTTTTATGCTAAGCTTTCCATAACCTCCCTTAGAAATCTTATGGCTAAAGCTGGCTACAGCTGAAATGGCCAAAGAGCTAAAAATGTCATGTAACCAGCGATGCAGACTTGGCATGACAAGACTGGATTTAACAAGACTTCTCTACACATCATTCCCTTGGTACCTGTTTTGGGGAGGAGCATTAGGGTCTTGTTTTTTACTTTTTGATCCTACACTATCTTTTTTAGGTTTTTTCTTCTTTGGTTTTCCTTCCTCGTTTTCTCCTTCTTCATCTTCATCATCCAAAGGCACATCAAACTCTGGTTCTTTCAGTAAGCCAAAGAACACCTGCAAGCCAATAAGATAGGTATGATGCAAAACCGTAACTGCTGTTCTTACTGAAAACTGATTTTTGAAATGGAAACTCTTTAATGTTACAGTCAAACAACAGAGCTGCCCCTTTAAAACTGGTACGTCTAATATTACTGCATACACTACTGTTAGCCTGGAACAAGTGTAGCGCATGTTCTACTGTTTTATCCAACAACTAATCTGGAGAACTCTAAATTCTCCCCTTACCTCCCATAAAGCAAAGTCCTTACAGCTCATATATTTTGTCAAGTACTGTGACATTACGCTATCAAGATCTGCTTGAACAGTCCTTGCAGTAACAACTGGCAGTAAGAATTACTGCTGTTGTACAAGAGGAAGCCAAAGACACAGGTGTCCACGTTAAAACTACAGAGTGATTCAGCAGTTTAAGTCCAGGTCAGCGAACAGAATACAAAGTTGTCTCTCACTGGGATTCAGCAGTTTCTTCTACATGACACATTTTGATCGCTCTACTGGGGCCAACAGCTATTTGTACAGTTATTTTCCTTTTTTCTGTTCATGTTGTCTTTTAAGATCTCAAGTGAGAATAGTCAGTCTAGACTAAGTAAGGTGTCTTCCTGAAAAACTACTCCAGAACCGTTCCAATAATAAAAGCACAACAATCTTTCCCTCCTACCTTTGCTTTATTTGCCTCTCGTTTTGCCTCCCCAGCCAAGCTTCCAACCATGGCATCTATCTGTTGTTTACTTCGAGGCATTCCATCAAAGATATCGATGTAGAGATGTTCCTGAACAATGTTCCAGATCTGATTGTTCTGCTTTTCCTGCAGATGCCTCTTCAAGAGTTGGTAAGAGTCCCGGGAAATACGCAGCACAAACTTGCTCGTTCGGAAATCCAGCATGGTCTCGTTACCTTTCATATGTTCTTTTTTAGTTAAACTAGATAATACCCGGAGGTCATCCTGGTAATAACACTCCTGATCCCCATGAAATCTACAGAAAAACAAAAAAAAACACATGATAGGAGATGATGTTCTTGTAATAAGTCTTGTAAGCGCACATTTATTTACATCACTTTAACATAAAACATGTAAGTACCACTTGGACGCTACTAACTATATATGGGATTATTTTTCTAATAAAATCAATTTAATCCGGGGGGGAATAGATCAGTGACTTAAACTGCATACAGCAAAAGTATTCAACAGGAGAATCACAGTGAAATGTATATGCACAAAGGGTTGCCTGAAGTAAATAGTTACACTAACATGTTTATTTACGTAAATGAAACCCAAATTTGTGGTATCATGAAGTAGAAGGCATCTCTTATGTAAGACTACCTGGATGCGCTTAGAGTTGATTCATTATATAAATATGTACATTTACCACTGAGTATGTTTCTCACTCTCCACTCACGTTATCTAACAGCTGCCATTTATCTAGAGAAAACGAGCTTTCCATTTTTATTCAAATCATGTTATAAAATACTCACAACAGGAAACAGCTATTTGCAGAACTCTTTTTGCTGACTGTACTTGGGGAAGAAAAAGTTACCCTTTTGAGTTGAAGTATTTCATAATCAGTCTGAACCCAGAAAGCAGACCGAACTTAAGTTTCTCCTCAAGCGATAAAGAAATGAAACATAGTAAAAGCACAGAAAACGGTAATTAGCTATAAATTAATTCTTTTAATCCTATTAGAAGAATTTCAATGTAGGTACTATGACATCAGCAAACATAAGATACATTGCTTTGTCATCTCAGTGCAATTTTACACTGCTAGAAAATGAGCCCACAATCTCTCCCTAAAGTAGCATCTTCTCCTCGTTGATACCTTGAAACCAGGTGCCCACCAACATAAAGACTGCTCAAAATCTGCATGGGTAGAGTTCAAATGTAGTTTGCACAACTTTCTGACACGGGAGGTTGGGAAAGGATTAAGAACAATTACAGTAATCCACAGAATCATTAGGTCAGGTTTCAAATCCCTTCAGCATTACAGAATAATGCGTACATAAACACACACACCTTAAGCTCAGACTTAATAAAAGAAGCGAACACCAAATAACACACATCAACAAATGAAAATAAGTTACCTTTCAAAAAAAGACTTTGCCTCACTCTCGTGCTGATTGTAGACCAACTCCAAGTACATGTGCACAAAGAGAGGATAAAACAGCTGAGACAATTCAGCTCGATGACAGTCCAGCGAGCACTCAATGAAGTTTTTCAATCCACTGTAATATTCCTCGTACAGCGTGGGGTCCCCCTGCTGATTGTAGGCGGATAATACTGCGCTCACATCTGGCTGATCTTCCACAACACCTCCTCCAACTGCAAAAGCATTTAACAACAGCTTGTAAGACCACCTGACAGAGCTAGCAAATATACAGAGGCTGACAACAATTCTGCCAAGGTGAGGCACTCAAGCAAAACTGAACATTAAGTTCAGCTGTACGTTGAAATGATACAATTGAAAGGACAGCAGTAGGTTAACTACACTCCATCAGCCTATTCTCCAAGCACCCTTTACCATTTTCTGTGTTTTCTCTGCTAATAGTTGCTTATAAGGTATTTAACATAGTGCCTAATTCATCTAAGCTAAGTGGAAAGATGCCACCATCATCACCAGAACCCACTATCTTTACAGCTAAGGCTAGGAACTGTCAAATGAGGAGCTGAACCTTTCCAAGCCTGTAAAATACATCCACTATAACTGTTTTGTTTCTAGTAACCAAACAAATGGAGTTTGTCAAGTGAACAAGAACACAACAGAACCATTACAGGGCGATGATTTTTTGTCACTTGCTAATGCTCCATAGCAGTCATTAAACACGTTCATTGCTTTGTTCTGTGTTAAAGAAAAAAATACAGTTGACTTCATACTATACACTTACTTGAACTCAGATACATAAGATCCCAAAACACTTTTGATATTATACAAAGCTGCCCTAAGAAACACCTTGACTAAAAGTACTTAGACCCAAATTATCTGTAGGACATTTCAAACAGCTGGCAACCCTGTATATAAGAAATGTTTAAAGCCTCCTCTATAATTATCTTATGGCTCTTTCTGTAAAATGCAGCCTGTACGTCAGGACTCTGGTCTTATCCCTGCAGCCACATCCTGGACCATCACCTTGAACTACAAAGGAAACGTTTATCCTCTTGCAATGCTGTTAGCTAACAGGACACACAGACAACGGGAAGCATCCTTTCCTCTGACAGTGCTCCGTGCTCCCTGTAAGCAAGAGATCCCCTACCCTTGGTCCCTTCCTCCAGGAGGAACACCCTGAGAGATCCCAGTCTCTTCCCAAGTTGTGTGGGGGACTGATGGACCCAGGGCTGCCCACCGACGATGAAGCCTAACCCCCGGGGAGTGCCACTCTAGGGGATGCACAGCGTGATCCCTCTCCTCGTGCCCTAGAATAAAGAAGAGTCCCGGAGCTTGCAGGAAGCGAGGGCACCCCCAAATTCCCAAGGGGCCCCTGCAGACTGCGGCAGCACCTCCCGCATCCCCCCCTCGGGCCTCACCTTTCCCCGGCGGCACGGTGGCCGCTGCCGCCACCCCGGGGCTGGCAGAAGCGACGGTGGCGACGCTGCCTCCTACGGAGATGGCGGCGGCGGCGGTGACCCGGTTGAGCAGCGCCTCGCTGCCGCCCACATCCCCCTCGCCTCCGGCCGTTCCCAAAAGCCCGGCTCCGGCGGGGCTGAGGGCAGCGGCTCCCAAGTCGTCGCCGAGCAGGCGAGCTTCCCGGCGGAGGATCTCCTCGGACTCACGGAGGTTGCTCCTCCGCAGGAACTGCAGCACGGCCACCAGCGTCTGCCGGTCCAGCGCCGCGGGGGAAGCGGCCGGGCCCGGTGCCGCAGCCTTAGCAGCGGCGGCCGCCGCCTCCCCGCCGTTCCCCGCCGGCTCCCCCTCAGCCGCCGGAGCCGGAGGAGCGGCCGGGGCTGTGGCGGAGGAGGCGGCGGAGGCCGGGGGAGCGGCGGCGGGGGGCTGCGGCGGCGTCCCCGCCTCAGGGTCGGGCTTCCCCGCCGCCACCTCCGGCGGCTCCTCAGCTACCGCCGCCATCTTGCATCGCCCCCCATTCGCCGCCGGCAAAGCGCGGACGCTTTTGCGACACTCAGGGCAAAGGGCCGGGCACTCGCGGCTTCGCTTTGCGACGGCGCCGGAGGTGCTTTACGGCGGCGGCGAGGCGAAGCGCTGTGCTGGGGGGAGCCTGGAGGACTACAACTCCCAGCACCCCCCGCGCGCCGCCAGCCGCCGGCCCTGCGGTTGCCCCCCGGTGCCCGCCCCGAGCGATGGAGGCGGAGGCGGACGCCGGCTCCGTGCTCTCGGGCGGGGAGGGGGCGGCGGCGGCGGCGGCGGCAGCGGGGCCCGCCGAGGAGGAGCGGGAGATGGAGGGAGCCCCCAGCTGCTCGGGGTCGCGCCCCGTCCCCTTCGAGTTCGAGCGGAGCCGCTCCGAGTCCAGCGGCGACGACGAGGAGGAGGAGGACGACGACGAGGACGATGAGGAGGAGGAGATGGAGGAAGAGGAGCTCGAGGGGGACCCCGGGGCACGCTTCGGGACGGACGACGGCGAGCTCGACTCGGACGACGACCGGGAGGTAGCGGGGGGGGGGGGCCGTGAGGCGCCCAACGGCTGTAACGGCCGCGTCGCGCGGCAGGGCCCGGCTCCCGGCGTGCCCCGCGCCACCGGCGGGCGCGTGCGGCTCGAGGCGGGAGCGCTGAGGGGGGAGGGGGGGGAAGGCGCCTGGTGGCCTCAGGGTCAGCTCCCGGGGCTAAGCCAGCGGTGAAGCTGGGCTTTGGGGAGGTAACAGGTTTCTGGCAGGGAAATTCCGTGTGTACAGTCCTCATAAACGCACCTCGTAGCCAGAATTTGGAGCCCCAAAGCTTTCTTCCACGCGCTTTCCAAGTAACGGTTTTGTTTGCCACCAGTGTTCGCTTCGAGCTTGCTGATTGTGTGATGTTTTCTGACAGTTTATTCAGAATCATTTTTCCCCAAAAAAGTTGGTTTGTGGTTTGTTTTTAGGCAGTTCATGAAATAAATAGGATCATGAAATAAATTGGATTCATAAAATAAATTGGATCACCGTTCCCAAAAAAAAGGTCAATTCTAAAACTAGGCAGAAGTCTTCAAAAAAGAGCTTTATACGACAAACGATTGACCTCTTAGGAAAACCCATTTCTGTAATTTTTTCTGTAACTTTTTCATGGTTCAAGGATGTGATGTTTCAGAAGCTGCAAATGCGTAACTTATCATCTTAGCTTCTATATTTAAACTCTTATCAACTCTTTTTATTTGTAGCGGATGATCAACCTGGCAGAGTTGACCCCTTACATCCTCTGTTCCATCTGCAAAGGTTACTTTATCGATGCTACAACTATTACAGAGTGTCTGCACACCTGTGAGTACCAGTGCTTCCATTCTAAGAATCTAGATGCAAATTCAAACAAGAATCAGGTGTTCAGGTGTTCTGGCTTCACAAAGGTAATTTGCTATTGATAGTGTGCGTTGTGTTTATTCTTCTTGTGCATTTCCTTGAGGAAAATGCATTTGTGGATATGTCAAGCATCAGAAAATCATGAAGTCAGCTTAGTTACCCAAGATGAGAGGGAAGAAGGGAATATTGTGTAGAGAAAGAGCAAGTCCAAGTAAAACAAAACAAGAACAACTACATACCTTATGTTTTTAAGCAGGCTCTAAGAAAAGTTTGATAGAGTCATTGAAAGACTTTTTGTCTCTGACAAACCTTATTGACAAGTCTAAATGTAGTTGTTTCTCTTGCTTAAACAGTTAGCGTTGTATAATGGACACATGACTTAATGGATTTCTTTTCTTTACAGTTTGTAAAAGCTGCATAGTGAGACACTTCTACTATAGCAACAGATGTCCAAAATGCAATATAGTTGTACATCAGACACAGCCCCTTTATAATATCAGGTAATAAGTTGGTGCCTCTTTTGTAAGTGTAACTTCAGTCGAGTTTTGCTGTTTGCTTTTAAATGTTTCTTTCTCAGTGCCTGTACAGTGCTTTCCTATGTCAAATGAAGGAAGAGTTACAAGAGAGATATTGTGTTCTTTGTTTATGGAAGCTTAATAGCAAATGTAAAATTATTCAGTTCCTTGTTCTTTGAAAATTCTTTCCCTTTCTAGGGTTTGTTTACCCTTCCACCCTGGGTATTTTTATACGTTTGCATGGCGTTACAGATCACTGAGGTTTTAGCTATTTGTTTTGATTGTCTTTTAGACAAAGCTTTTGTTGGCATGGTTTAGCTTTTAACTACGAAAATGGAGTTTTGGTTTCTTGAGCAATTCTTGAAGGGTGGTGCCTTTTCTTTTTTTTTTTAACTTAATGGCTTCTTTTGAAGCTCTGTTGTCAGGACATGAATTAAGGCAGGTAGAGTTGCTGCGCTGTTGCTTTTATGTATGTCATATTTCAACAATATGTTTGGTGGTTTTCTCCCAGTTTGGGGTAATACAGAATGTTTTGAATTAAAGACACTCTTATTTTTATTCTCTTTGATAGGCTGGACCGGCAGCTACAAGACATAGTCTATAAATTAGTTGTCAACTTAGAGGAAAGTAAGTCCATTTCTTTATTGCCATCTAGAGTTTCAAAGCATGAGCAGAAAGAACGGTTGTTTGAAGTCTCATTTTTAACTCTTAGCTCCTTAAAGTAATTCCATAACATTTGATTTTAAATCTTAATTATCTATGCAAACTCGCATCTTTCTGGCCACAAACTACTGTTATACATAGCCATATGTACCCCAGACAGGTGAATATGTGTAGAATGAAACATGGTATGCAACAGTGTTCTGGAAGTTTTATTTTTAATTACTACAATGAAAGAGCAGTGATGTTGCAGTTAGCTTTGTTAATAAAATTCCTATTCCATGTTTAGTTGTCTGCAAGATAATATGCATTGTATTTTTAAAACAACAACTCTGTTTTTTTTGTGTTTTTCCCTGAAAAACACCAAAACAGGAAAAAGCATCCATTCTGATGATAGACCCAGCAGTCAGTGTGCTGAAGATGCTTTGTTTTGCTCTCTAATGCAACACAGGTGTTATTGTGTACAAATACACATCCAGATATTTTGTAGTCATGCTTTGTATTTTTGTATAAATAAAATAACATTCCATCTAATCAATACTTCATTCCTCTCAGCTGAGGAAAAAAGTTGCTGGGACTGACTGATTCTCTCAAATGCTTTTTTATTCTCCCCACTTCTGAGTGTTTTTTTCTGATTTATTAGGTGTGTTCACTGTCATGTGTCCATTACTGGTGGTGGACTGAGTGAAATACACGTTTAGTGGACTATATACATGGGCTATAGATGAGTAATGACAGCCAGAGGGATACTTCTTTGTGCAGTTATTTCAATATGGTTTTTGTCCAACTTACCCTTTTTTTTTTTTTTTTTTTTTTTTTCCATTTTTTACTAACAAAATCTGAGTCCAGGTATTTCCAGTAGCCCAACTTTGTATGGAATACTAGTGATAGTGGAGGTCTGTAGGCACTTGAAAAGCATTTCAGCTCTGATGAATGGAAACTGTATGGATGTTCTCAGCATCTGAAATAACATTCTAATCTTTTCTGTGTTGTTTTGGCTTCTTTTCTCAGGAGAAAAAAAGCAAATGCATGACTTTTATAAAGAAAGAGGATTAGAAGTGCCCAAACCAGGTGAGCTTTAATCATTTAGAGGACACTGTTAAGGAAATATTTACTATCCCACTTATCTTAGCTTTCCTTCAAATATTAACTCACAACTAAAGAAAACAGGCGGTAATGAAAGTATAGGATTCTTGGTTTTCATAGTTCACAAATTACACAAATAGAAGATGAAAAGAGCCACACTAAAACCCAGATTGTGGTTGGGTATTTTTACGGATTATATTTCACCTACACCCAGGAAAACATATTTAAAGTACCAGCAGATTGTATTTTCTAGCCCTTAATAAACATTGGAAGTGAAGAAGGTGGAAAAATAAGAACTTGAACATCCATAGACAGATGAGGGATTATCCTAGTTATTTTTGTCTTACTGTCAAATAAACCTCTGTTTGGAGAGATGCTGAGCTGAAAGCTAATACAACACTGGTTCAAATACCCAGGATGAAAAGTATAAACAGCTGATTTGGAAAAAAAAAAAATTAGGATGAATTTCATGGGCGCTTTTTCCCCATGAGCTCATCAGTTTTGGTTGGCGCACATTAGTGTCTTATGCTGTTTTTATTTCAAGTTGTGTTTGCATTTTGGCTATTTGAATATTTTAGCTGTCCCACAGCCAGTTCCAGCGAGCAGAGGAAGACCTCGAAAAGTTCTGGGCTCTGTGTTCCGGATCCCACCAGAGCTTGACATCTCAATACTTCTGGAATTCATCGGGTGAGTTGGGAGCAAATGTAAGAGCAAGTGGCTGATACAAGAGCTTTTAGTTTTGAGTGTGTACTTCTTCTGTCTTGAGTGGCAAGTGTGGGGGGCTGGTTTTAGCTTACTGTGCAACAGTGACTGCCAACTACAAATACCTTAGATGAGGCAGGTAAGGTTAAATATTTAAGGTGTCTTCTTATGAAAATAGATATCTAAAAAGTGTAGAGCTTTAAAACTTAGATGTATTCCTTTTATTTTCAATAAAGTAGTGTAGTCTCAGTAAATTGAATAATACCTGTCTCTTGTGCTTCCTAAATCCCTGTAGGTGGCAGTACCGTTAATGATGACTATACTAGGACTTGCTCGTGTAACTAGGGGGCTGCAACCATACATGATGACATGCTTTTATTAGCCATAAAAAACATGCATTCTGATGACACCACGCCAGAAAGGGTTGTAGCCCTTCTGAACTGGGGAAAAGGAAGCAAGGAGACATCTCTGAAATTGGCATAGTATTAATATATTGGCGTAGTATTAGTGTTTTGGGCACTACAGTACAGTTCCTTCAGGATACAGCACACAGACGTGAGTGACCAGACTACTCTACTCCTAGTTACAAAATATAGTGTCTGCCTGATGCTCTGTGTCTAGGAGAGTCTTTTTTTTCTGCTTTGCTGAGCAATATAGGTCACTTATTGCAGTCAGGTTTTTACTGTAGCCATTGTGCTACTCCAGTAGAAACATGTTCTTGATGTATTTATTAACTTCTAACATTTAGGGCTAAGGGACTTCTCTGACAAGGTGCTAGAAACTTGAGACCTACAAGGAATTTGTCAAATGCAATTGGTGGTTTGATAATTCATAAGCAGCAAGTTTTATCTGACCAAAACAAGCTAGGAAACCCAAGCAGCAAGAGCAGTAATTCCCTAAATGGTATAAATGGGACTAACAATGCTATTATTAAGTTTGCCTGACAGTTTCCAAGGCTTTATTGATTTATACTGAAGCTTTTGTATTGGGCATCGCCTTTTAGCCATAGCTTGGAGGGGTTGAGGGAGGAAATTCCAGCCCAAACATTTGAGCTGTTTTCAGGAACACAGTACGAAGAAATTGTATTGCTTTGCCCATATGCGGATTTACATGGCAGCGATTGAGAAATAGTGTAGATTAAAAGCTTTAACTGTGCAGAGAGGAAGTGGCTTGATTCTTGTGCAGCACATACCCCCTCTATGCAGACTGCTTCTCCTTTGGCTTGACTGTCTGCACAAAATGTTTGGAGAGCTCAATACATAATTACTGCAAACTAGTTTGCACAAATGATGGAAAATGAAGGCCTCACTAACTGGGAAGCTATGAGCAAAGCACATCAACTTGATTTGACTTCATGTCCTAGCTCTTTTGCATCTTATATCCAATTTTTCTGCTGCCTTGCTTCATTCAGAGCATAAAAAAAAAATTATTGTATGGATAGATTTTGATCGTGGAGGTGGGGTGGCTTATTTATTTTTTTTTTTTTAAGTGTGGTTGACCATCATGTGGCTTCCTTATTTCTTTAAATTGATAAGACAGGAGATTGTAGAAAGAAGGGCTTACAGCTAAACATCTAGGGATGGGTTCCTGCCTGTGCCATGAAAAATGCTTGTGACTCCACATAATTGACTTCTGTGGTAGTTTCCTGTATGACTGACTTGCAGGGGTGCTTCATGCTCACAAATGCAGCTTAAAGCTGTGGGAGTCATGACTAGAACAGTAGTATGAAGTGTTCTGCAGTCAAATCCAGTTTTAGATGTCTCAAACTGAGCACGTGCCATCCTTGGTTACTTTTTGACACAGTCTGTCTCAGGTTCCTCTTTTTAAACAAGGTATTATATTGCTCCTCTGCTGCGTAGGATGGTGTGGGAATACATTCAGACTTTGGAATAAGTGAGACTAGGAGGAAATTAATGCTTTCACGTTACGAGCAGGATTGTAAGTAAAGCAAAGTCACATATTGAACAAGGAGAGGAAAGCAAAGACACAGCTATTCAATGTGTATTGTCTAGAGAACATTAAAAGATCATTTTTTATTGTATTTATAACAGCTTTTCTTCTTCAATTAACATTGCATGAGCCTCATCGTATATTTAATGCAGGCTCCCAGTGGTCTTGGTGCTCAGGCATGATTTGTTACCTTGTTGGTTAAAATGTGATGAGATGGATGTATGCAGACATAACTTAAAATGTTTTGACTGAAATTTCAGTAGAAAATAATAAATCTAATGCCATTTACCCTACGTTTGTGTTGGGCTAGGAATATACATGTGGTTATTTTATTGCCTCAGCTGTGGCTGTACCTCAGGTTAGCATCTAGACAGGAGCAGGAGGGATGCTCATTCAGGGACCTGTGGCAGGTACTGCTGGGCTGGCCCGCCAGGTGGCAGAAGGAGCATGCTTACACCAACATTGCCGTGTCTGAGTGATTCCTTGCCAGTTGCAATGTAAAAATGACTTTAATAACTGAAATTAGATTTTATTCCAAGTATGTCCCTTTCAGGTTGGAACACTGTTTCTTGATCGCTCTATAGAAAGCTTCCTTAGATTATCTTGACTGCAGGATTAGATACAGTTTGAATTCAGTGTGGCAAAAGTACTTTGATTTAGATCTCTGCTGTGAAAGGCAACCACTTACTCCCCCTGTGGCCCCGGGTTATTCTCAGCAGGGACAGCTTTTTTTTTTTTTTTTTTTTTTTTTTTTCCTTTCAGAGCAAGAGAAAGTAGCCAGACACTTTAGATCTCAAAACTAATTAAACACGTACATGCCTGCTTGTGGAACAAGATGGCTTTTGAATCTGTGTTGTATTTATTTTTTCTGGTAGTTTTATTTCAAGCTTCCATTCTAGTGCTAGCAGCAAAGCAATCATGAATGTGCAAATAACATCTATAGCATGTGAAACTGTCCACTGTGTTTTCGTTATTTGTATGGAAGGAAGCACAGAAGGATTGGAACAAAAAAAGGATGATGGCTTGACATCTGTGGCAATTTATTTTTGAAACATTTTTTAGCCTTTGATCTTATCTTATACCTTATCTTTAAGGGTTAATCTGTTTTCTTCAAAGGTCAAAATCAAGCAGTTTATCTTGGCAATGAGATGTTAAGAAAGCTCTTTGTATAAAGAAAACTCAGAATAGATGGGGCAATCCAGCAGAAATTCTTACTTTGAAAGTTGATGTTGTCTATGTTATGTCTTTAGAGTATAGTAAGTAGTCTCCTGTGGCAGTGGAACTATATCAAAGAAAATGACAGCAGGAGTGGAAAAGCTTGTATGTTTGCTTCCTAGTAAATTTAAATTTCACTTCAGTGGTAGAAATTGGTGATAGTTTTTAAGTCTGTCTGATGGTTAGTATGTATTTAGAGGTGGAGTTATCTAATTACAGTAACTTGAAGTGTCATGCTAATGTGTGGTCTGCACAAGCGTTACAAGTGCTTGCTGTGCAAGCAAATGGTCAGTAGAAATATAGTTAATTTGTAGTGCTATTTGATTTTTGCCTTTTCCAATGCAGTGAAATACTGCAATTTAACCTTGCTGTGCTGTACTTGCTAAAGTAATACAAGAGTAATGGAATGTCATGAGCTGTGCTTAATTCATTGAGAATTTGATACGCTGCCCTGCAGGATGGGGGTGTGGAGCCTAGATAACAGTCACGTGCTCAGGCTGTGTAAATCAATGAACCTCTATTGAAGGCAGGTAGGAATTTGGTCATTTGCCACCCTGTGTGTGTTTTCCCTTCCAGAGAAGCACCTGCTGCTTTTCTGAGTTCCTAGATTGCATTACCATTAATCCTGTGATTATAAATAGTCTGGAAGGCCAACCACTGGCCCAGAAAGCCTCTTTAGTGGTTGGGCATGTTCTCTCAGCGGCTTTTAGGTACTGTCTGTTAAAGATCCAAACATCAAGGATAATGAAGTGTAGATGTTTAAACAGCATTAATATTACAGCCTGTTCCCATGAAAACTAATGTTAGTGTGTGTAAAAAGAGCTTTAGGATGTGTTGATTTATTTTCCATTTCATGTAGACAAACTTTAAAGTCATAAACAGCTGAATTCACAAAAAGAAATGGGGAACCAAATAAAGGCTTGGTGGGAAAGATACATATAACTTCAGAGTAATATGGTTTTATATACTAGTTTAATGAAAGGAAGAGTCTGATTCAAAAATAAGCTTGGTATGTCAGACTATTAAATCAGAAAGTCATTATTGTAAGAAAGCTTGAGGGTGTTACTAACTGTTAACCTTAGCAATATTGATTGTGTTTTCTCTTGTTTTTCAGAGCTAACGAAGGCACAGGGAATTTTAAGGTGCAGATGTGATTTGAATATTTATCTTATGCCACTATTCTCTTATTTGCTCATGTTCACTTCAGAAATATGTGTAACCTGAATGTATTTAATTTAGTTTCTTTGTTTTTCTTGCATTGAGTGCAGCCTGAACTTTCACCAGCATAGCATAAATGAATAATCCTGCATTAGAGTGCATCGTCAAGCCTATCAATGTGTAACATTACAGAGTAGGAGAATGCTTCCAAGGCTAGGAAACTAAAATTTTGTTGGGAGAGTGGGAATGATGTTGATGAAACTTCCCCTGGCTGATTCTAGGTTGTTATTCTTGCATCTCCTTCTAAAAGGTGCATTAGTATGGCTTTTCTTAAAATCCTGAACAATGGTGTAGTCATTCTCGTACGAAACTGTTTTTGAAGAAGATTGCCTAATTGCAGTGAAAAGCTCACCTAGGTTATTCAGAGGAAGCATTACCCAAAGCACAAAAATGGTCTAATTTGTGATATGATTGAAATTTAAACAAGAAAAATGATGCAAGTTTTGTGGACAGTATGATGCACTTCCTTAGTCTGCAGCAAATTTATTCTTTTCTACATCCTTTCACTAACAAAATTAGTTGTCTGAATGGTGGTCATTCTGCTAAACAACAAATAGCATTCCCAGTCCTCGCCAAAGAATGTCTCTTCTTCCAGTATAGATCATATGACTGAGCTGAATTGGTGTTTAAAAAAAAAAAAAAAGAAAAAAAAAAAGAAAAAGCTGTAGATTAACTGCACATTGTGTACTGCCATAATTATTTCATAGGCTGTAATTAGAGATGTGCACAGTATCTCATTCCACTGTTTTGGCTAAACATTTAGAAAAAGATTCTATTCAGGAGCAAGAAGGAGATATAATTAAAAATTATGCAGTGTATGTTGCATTTTATCTTTCATTGTATCAATTGTAGGAATCAAAAGATAGAATAGCACAGAATATAAGAGCATTTTACTGGTATTGTTAGCAGCAAAACTCCAATTTTACTGTTGAAGAATTTGATCAAAAAGTGTGTTACTAATGGAAATATGGATTGTCTTCATTCCATTTTTTAATCAATTTCCTTTGTTTTCAGCTGAGTTGATCTTTAAATAAGGATATTCTCAGGCACAAATCTGAAGTACTGGGTATGACTGCAGTTACTCCTGCTCTCTTTAATACTAATCACATTTGTTATTATCAGAGCTTAGCAAGCAATTTCAAACTCTCAAAGAAGTAACATTTAATATTCAAAAAGAGTTTAAATAGAAATTAATATGTAGAAGGGGAGCAATGTTCCTGAAAATGTACATGGATAATTTTCATCACCTGTTATACCCCTGCACCCATGCAGCATTTTGTTACTCTTTTTTTTCTCATTACCTGTCATGCTACTCTTTGATGTTTTTATATTTTTTAATCTTTTTACCTTTATATCACCTGCCATACTTCCTGGATCTTATTTGCCCTTCTCTCTGGTTTGTTTTTCATCCTGTTCATTTTGGACCCAACAAGAATAACCGTAGGGCAATTCAACCGTTTTATTAACTTATGTTTTCTGATATTAATGCTTGTGTCAGATACTTATTTTGCCGGATAGTCTTAAGTGCATGCCATTCCTACAGGAATAGTTTTGCCTTTAAAAAAAAATACTTGCTCTAACATCATTAAGGAGTGTTTGTGACTCAGAAAAGTGATTTTGTGTCTTTCCCATTTAAGCCATAGTGTACCTCCATTCACTTTAACTCCAGTGTTCTGAAGATGTAGAAGGTGAAAAGCTGCCCACCTTTACTCACAGTGAATAGCTCTGTACTGCTTATAATCCTACTGTCCATAGACTAAAGTGCCATTCTGCCTTTGTGCGTATTTAGATTCCTGCATGATTTTTAAGAAATACTGCATCTTCTAACTAATATTCATTCTGCAGTATTTTCAAATTCCTTATTGCATGTTAACTTCCTGCGTCAGTGTATTTCTTCCCTACATTTTGTCTGTATTTTCATGCCTTTTTTTGTATTTTACGATCAAGAGGTTTACTCATCAGCCTTCCAAATCCTTCTTATGCATTTTCACAAAACATACCCTGGTCCTTTTTTAGCATTATTTTTTCTTTAATTATTTATCAGCCATATCTTTCTGAACTACACATTGAACTTCATATATGAAGGGTTTCCTTTTTGTCTTTTTTTTTTTTTTTTTTTTTTTTCTCCTGGGGGTGGAAGGAGAGAACAGGTTATAAGGCTTTTGGCTATAAACCATGATTTATATATGCAGCAAGCATAAATCCAGCATCATCAAGTTTGCATTAGCTTAGGTCAGGTCTGACTGGCATTTCTAGCTCTTATACATTAATAAATCAAACTATTGTTCCAAAAACACAGTTACAACATATCTTAATTTGTGATTGAATTCAGGGGTAGTCTTTGACCCCCTTCCCATCTACCTTTTTTTCAAATTAAAAGAATATGATGAACCTGGCTAGTAAATCACAGCTGTTCAGAAGTTAACATAAAAATCCAATTAATTGACACAAAAGGAAATCCATTTATTACTCTGAACTCAGTCATCTGCTCTGTCTTTGTGCCTGTTTGCTTGGCTGCCTGTATCAGCAGTCAGCTGTTTTAAAATTTTATCCACAGAGAAGAAACCCATTAAAATTGTGGAGGCTGACATAATAAATGTCATCTTGTTGCAGTCCTTGCTATGAAAGTATTTAGAAATTATGCAAAATGGTTTCAGACCAGTCTTGCCCTTGTGTTCCGCATAGTAGTTTATTTTAATTGATTCTAGAATGTCACGGACTGTTAAATCTATTCTAGCCCGAGTCATAATACTTCTAGCATGTCAAGGAACTTGAGATCCTTTGGTTACAAAATGATACGGTTTACCTATTTGAATTCATGTTTGATGCAAAAGCCTGATTTGTGGAAAAGAAGCAAATTTTAGGAAGTCTCTTGTGATTCTGAGTAATTGCTTTCTGGGACTGAAGGGGAGCAGAGTTCTTAAAAAGCTGCGTAATACCAATTTCTGTGCTGAATTTAAAGGAAATCTTATTCTCCACTACTTCAATAGTAAAATAGGACTGAAGTCAATAGGTAGTTATTTTTTGTTTAAAATAGCAGGAAGTTTGAACGTGAAGTCTGTTAATATATATTTAGTCTCTTCTGTATGAGGTAATCTGGAAGTATATCAAAGAAAGGTCCAAAACTTAAGCTGTCTTCAGCAGTTACTGGGCCTTCAGTCAGGTTTGGAGTTTGCCAGGGATGATGGCTGAAAATGTACAGGGTCTTAACATCTTGCATTTATTCTTTACAGCCTTTGGAGAAGAAGTTTGTGCGTGTTTCAGGGGAGGCAACAATTGGACATGTGGAGAAGTTCCTCAGAAGAAAAATGGATCTGGACCCTGCTTGTCAGGTATGCCACTTGTAAGGGCACGTATGAGTTTGCTGTGATCAATGTAATGCCTATGTTTCTGTTGCTCGTTAGAGTGTAGAAGTAACATTAGGGTTTTTGAGTAAGTATTCTGTTGAAGTGTTGTGATTCTCAAGGAATAGCTCTCCCACCTAATTTGCAACGTGTTTTAAGTTCTCGTTATTATTTGCATAGAGTTTCTAAAGTGCCATGTAAGATTTCAGCAGGCAAAATTCAAAATCTTTCAAAATCAAGCTATACCTGTGTTCTGGATGTCTTTCAGATTTTGTGATCTTGAGATCGCCTACTAGAGGTAACTTGAGAATTTTTTTTTTCCTGTTAGTTACTTTCTGCTTGGACTTCACCACTTTGCAACTCACTGTTAGTGAGTAAATGTTACTGTGTCTTAGCTGATAATTTCATAGACTTCCTTTCCAAAAAATTATTTTTTGAGTAATTTTTAGACCCTGAAACAGATGGTTTCTGGTACCTTTTGAAAAGAAAATCACAGCTAAGGGAAATGAAAAGCTTTGCTAGCTTTTGAATAGCTAGCCCAGATACTCATGCTAACCTCCAAAATGTTTTCTTTGTCCTTCCCTGGATAATATGGGTTGGCATAGAAACTATTGATTTGAGATCTAGTGCTTTCTAGGCCAGATTTCCCCTTGGGATTAATCTTATGAGGAATGTCCCTTATATGACAGCTTTCCATTTTAACTTCAGCTTACTTGGTAAGCATTAACTTACAGTAGCCTGTTATCATATTTGTTACATAAATAGCTCAGTAAATGTCACTTCATGAAAATAATTGCCATAATGGAAAGGCTGCTTTATTTTAATACAAATTTTAAAAGCTGTGACCGAGTTATTAAGAGGATACACCTTCAATTTTCCTTTCAACAAAAGGTGAAGTTAAATTTCCCACTGTCTCACTAGGAGTCAGTACTAGTTGGCTTCAAATTTACCAGCCAGTCAAGACTATAGTAGATCTATACCACTTCTGTTGCTGGTGCATCCTTAATAATAGAATATATTAATTCTTTTTAAGCCACAAGGATTGCTGTGAGACATACATTTTGCAACTGCTTTCCATGCTGAACTAGGATTTCTTTTTCATTGTATATTTTAATATTTTTGTCCTAGCAGAATGAACTCAAGCATAACAATTAGCTAGCAGAAATTCTGCCTTAGGTGCTAGAATTTGATGATTAGACATTTGGCATTCTGAGCACTATGAGGAGGTGAATGAGAGAAAATTCCAAATCTATTAGAAGGCACTGATGTTTAATGACTACTGTTTGAAACTGGAGCAGCAGGAGGATGAGCAGTGGGATATTTTTGAAACAAGATTTCTCATTCTGTTTGGAAAGCTCATCAGCAGTTGCCCTTATGTCTGTTTATATTGTATATTGGGTAAATAGATTATATTTTCTGTAAAAATAGAACAAATAAAGTGTGTCTGTATGCACACTATGTACCAGTGAGAACAAAATTGAATTTTCAGTACTTTATGGTACAAAAATTATGTAAGTAGTCTTATGAAACAGAAGTAATTGAACTCATCACTGGAAAGCAAAGCAGATATGTCTGTCCTTCTAGACTAATAAATCTAGAAGCTAGAATGCAAGGGAAACAGGAAAAATAACTTTAACCAGCTTTCAAAAACAAAAAGATAGGTTTCTTAAAAAGCCCAAATGTTGATGTTAAATATACATACGTATATATGGATCAATATCTAATCAATTTTTAATGTTATATCCAGGCTTTTTCTTGCTGCTTCCTCCTAGAATCTAAAAGGAGAAGTAATATGCAATTTACATCTTCTGCACATTTTGGAACTATTATTTAAGATTAAGTCTAGCATGGATGAAGTATTCTGCATTATTCTCACACTATATAGATGAAGTAAATAAGCCTGTTCTGAGTCTCTAAGGATTAGAATTCTTGTGTTCCAGTTTCTGAGAATAATAACCTGCCAGCGTGAGCAGACCTAAATCTTTTCATGAAGAACAGGAGAGAGATAGTGGGTCAGAATGCAGAAGAGCATAAATACAGACAAATTGCACTGAAGCACAAAGTACATTCTATCGTGGAAGACTATATAAGAGAAACCATGGAAGAGTACATGTAATGATACTGCAGTATGCTTCCTGACTAGTTCAGTGGCAAAGCATAATCTTGCTCGTTGCTGAAAGCTGTGGAACGGCATGTTGTCAGTGCTCTTAATTCTGAGGTTTGGTCATTGTAATTCAGGTGACAGCCCTCTGGTTTCCACATCCAGGAATTGCTGATAAGGAGAATACAACCGAGCTGCAGTTGTGAGAGAGACAGTGCTGTGTTAGCTGCTCTAATAAGGAAACTTATTTTTCATAATACCTCATTCAGAATACCTCAGTCTGAATCTATTTTTTCCCAAAGTAACAGTCTTTGTGGGCAGTTACTTAACAGAAGTGCCACCTCCAGAATTGCAGGCATCACTGACATAGTTTAGCTGCAGTAGAGGACGTTACTTAGAATTGCAGAGTACGCCCTTCACTGGCATCACAGAAGTATTGATTGCATTTTGAAGGACTGTGTGAAAAGTATTTGCTGACAGAGGCATACAGTGAGCTTAATCTTTTTTATTCAAACCCTTCCTCCAAGCAGTCTTGTTAAGCAGAGTTATTCATACATTTTCTCACTCACGGTAAGAGTGAGGGAAGCACTGGCTCATTTCTTGCCAGTAGCACTGACAACTTGCCCTTTTTTTGCAGCTGATGAATGACTGAGGATGTTTGTGGGATCATTTTAATATGTAATCTAAATTCCCATTGAATCCATCACAGCTATTCCTAAACAGTTTTTTAGTGGAAATGCCCAACTGGGGCTGAACCAAACCGTCTTCTCTGATGCGAAAGTGAGCCCCAATCTGGGGAGTGCATTTGGGCTGTGCATGCTAAACGCATTTGAACAGCAAAGGTGAAGATGCCTATAGCATCAAAAACACTAGAATTCAACTCTTTCAAACAATGTTGGGTTTACTTTATGAAATATCAAATGTAAAGGGCTTAGATGCTGTTTTACTAGTCTAAGGGTAGGTTGAACTTGACTGTTTTTGTGGGCTTTCACAGGTAGACATAATATGTGGTGATCACCTACTAGAACACTACCAGACGCTGAGGGAAATCCGGCAAGTCATAGGAGAGAGTGCTGTACAGGTACGTATGGCAGCTGGGGCTTTGTGCTAAGTTTTCTGGTTTAAATTAGAATATTTTTTAAACTATTAGGTAACACTAACTTGCCTGAAGAAATCACTTAGAAAATCTTTTCAGCTTATGCAAAATGTTCTTTATGTTTTGGTTTGGTTTTTGAGTACAGTCACTGTTAGAGGAGAAAATTACCTGTTTCGAATTGCTTTTTTTTCCATTTGCAAGTTCATTCACGTCAGCAATTACTCTTTTTGCTGAGGAAAAGTGGGTTCAGAAAGGCAGATAAGTTTCAGTTTGTCAAAGAATGCATGTTCAAATTTATGCCTTTGGCAGTATTTATATTGGAAGAGTTTCTCAGAATTCAGTGCAGCATAACATACATCGTGATTTGTTTTTCTGGGCTGTCATCGCTGTAATGTTTTAGGTGGTTTTAGTCCTAAAGAGTTATTAAATGCTCATAGTGGTTTTGATTTTTGGGTTTGTCTTTTTTGCATACTGAGCAGCAATGTGTAATGCTGTCTCAGAGCATGACTGAACTAAAAGGTACAAGGTAGTGGGATTTACCTGTTCAGAATTATTACGTGCCTTTCTGACAAGTGTTGGAAGATTAAATGTTCAACCTTCTTCAAGGTTGTCTGATTTTTTCCCAGCTTTGGGACTAAAGTTTGGTAAAATAAGTATTCCTAATACAGACCCCATAGTAACTTATTTGTATTGCTGTAATTGGAGTGAATAGGTAACTGTTCTTAGTGGTTGAATATAAATGACTAACATGATAATTTTTGAGTACTTGATAGAAGGCTTTAAAAAAATCTTGTTTTACTTCACACGTCTGTTTTTAATCATGTTAAGTGCACTTATGTTCAGCAAGTACAGTTTTACAATAAATTTGTTATAGCCTCGTAGATTTAAAGATACTTTAAGGTTTATGAAATGGAGTTTGTTGGTTGAGCCTTTCTAATTAGCTTGAAATGTGATTTTTAACTCTAGTTAGGGAAGAAAAATACAAATGTTACTGCACAGAATTAATATGAAAAGAAGTAACTGCTTAATTTTTAAAACTAAAGCTTCAGAAATTTACTGCAAGGAGTAAATTTCCTGCAAAGACTGACAGAAATTTCTGAAAGGCTCAATTTTGCTACCAAGCATTGAGATCTGCCTGTGATCGAGAGTTTCCTCAAGTAGCTGAGGAAGGAAGCTTGTTGTTAATTACACAGGCATATAATTTCTTCCCTGCATTACCTTCGTCCCCTCTGCTGCACAAATGCAACATGAGCCAAGCTGCTGGTTATTTTCTCCTGTCTGAAATTGTCCTTCTCAAGGCTCTGCGTCACTGATGGGTATAATGAGCTCACACATGGGAAAAGCTAAAGAGAGTAGATTCTTTTATGTCCCTGGCCCTTGGCACAGAGGTCTTGCAGATTATACTGCTCTCTTTGTAACTCTCACCTTTTTGTAACCCAATCTCATTGTGTTTTTTTAGCGTCTCCTGAGCTAGGCAGTAAGAGCTGTGATCTGATTTAATTAGCGTGACCCTCTAGCGCGCATCTGGTATGAAAGTGCTTTACTCTTTGCTGTGGGGATATTGAATTTGGAAAGTGGGGTGCTTCTTGTCACTGCTGCTCTTAAAACATCAAAAAGTGCATATGCTACGATTTTTCTGTCATTCAGCTTATATTAGTTTATATTAGGGTTTAACAGGCAGGATTTTTTCCATTTTAGGACAGGTCTACAAGTTTCTGGGGGGTTGCTGTAAGAAGGGTTTACACTTCTCTCCTTTTTTTTTTTTTTTTTTTTTTTTTTTTTTTTTTTTTTTTTTTACTTTGGGCACATATGAGTTATTCTGATTTGAGATCTGTAATAAGCCTCATTTTCAGTTTGGATTTCCTTTTCGGAATAGTATCTAGAAAAAATAGCTGAACAGACATAAAAATGTATAATATCTAAAAAGAGGCCAATTACAGAGTAAGCAATACCAGTACTGGGTTAAGTCTCAGCAATTAAGTAATTGCATTGGCTTGGCCTTTTGGTTTAAGAAGGATATATCCTGTGTAAATAGCTAACTTCTTGAAATGTCTTATTGCCAAATACATCCATTTGAAAGCTCATTAATCAAAGAATACATTGTAGCATTTTTTCTTGAAAATCTTTATTTTCTTTAAGCAACTTTTTCATAGAGGAAAATTGTTTTGATCACAGTTCTCTGAAAGGAATTTTGAATGTGCTTTATTTTTTCTATGGAAGTAGCCAGCAGGCACAATGAGTATAAATACGGCTTTGTAGAGGTATAGCAACATACTCTGTGCCAAGAGGTTGGTAAGTAACTTCAAAGGACTTGTTTCACCTAACAAGAAGTGAAGACAAGTATCTCCTATCAACACTTTGTAGTGTAGTCATCCCACTTTGTTAGGCATAGAGTAAATGTTGTTTTTGACACTTCATATAAAAGACTACTTTGACCCACTTTTCTGCATTTTAATCCCTTTGAATCATTGGACACAACGATATCAGTCATATGATCAAGACTGGAGATCAGAACAAAGCGTTTGGATTTTATTTCCCTTGGATTTGACTTGCAGATGCCAAAGTTTATGGATTTGAAAGTGACTGAGCAAGTTTGTGGGTTTTTTAAATGCAGTCCTTCACACAGAACTGTGGAACTTCTGTGGAACATATCTCAGGTCCTAATGTTAATGGATAAAACATCAAAACCAAAATACGGTAGAAATTCTAATGTGTCAGCTGTGATTAATGCATTTCTCTCTTCAAAAGAAAACATTTACTAAAGCCTGTCCATATAAATAGGTCTAACGTGACAAGTCAGATTCCCAGGGGATCAGTAGCAGGAACAGGTTTCAGAGGTGGAAGCAGACTAACTGCTAGACCTTTCACCAGCTGTGCGTGTGAATTAAGTGACATAAGTAAGACATTAATGAGTCAGGAAGTATCCCATCTCACAAGTGAAAGGTTCTTTTGTTAACTTCAGTAGAAGCATGGGGATTTAAGAAGTGTTTAGTTGTGCATCTAGAATTAGGAAGAAATGGTAAGCTGGCACCATAAGTTCTCTAACTATTTCTGCATAAGGAAAAAACTGACAATTATATTTAATGTGTTACTGACATATTCAAGACTCTGGCTAACTTGTAGAGATGTAAACAATGCTTTTCTATTTAAGAATAAGAAGTTTAACTTTTGATATGATCTGTTATATTGTCTTTCTAGCTTAAGTTATCCCAGTTGCTAAAGGTAATAGAGCTGCAAGAAGGTAGAGCCACCAGTGAATTTAATAAAATTAACATTAAAAGTTGGAATCTGAGTTCCATGCTCAGGCAACTATGTGTTTCCTCCCTCTTTTCCTGCATTCTCTTTCTGTGTCTTTTTGACTTTCAGTGTCCTGAGTTAATGACCAGATTTTGGCAGCTCCTTCTAGAGCTATTTAAGTGATTTATTCTGCCTCGTAGTATCATGTGGAAAGCAATATAAGTTGTAAAGGGAGCCTATTATATGAAAATGAGACAATTCCATTATAACGCTTAAAAATTGCATTCCTCTTATGGAAGCGGAATGCTCTGAAATGAGTGAGGTTGAAGCTGCAGTTCTGCCATGCAAGTGTCATACTGGGCTGTGATGAAAATGCCTCATGGAGAAGGTAAAGTGATATGATAACACAGTTTATCTCTCTTCTCTCTAGGATGGCTTACTTGTACTGCACTATGGCCTCGTGGTGTCTCCGCTAAACATAACCTAGATTGCTAATACATCAGAAGGTGAAAGAATGCAAAGTCCTCAAGCTTCTTCACTGCTGTTTCTCACCAAAGAAGGCCATCATGTTTTCTGTGACAGGAAGCAAGTAAAAGGAACCACTGCTAACTGCTGTATGCTTGTAATTTAACATCTGACTTTATCACTGTTTTAAAAAAAAAAAAAAAAAAGCTTCTGTAGGTACAGCTGTGGATGTTGCTATGCTTTGTGTTAAAAATGACTGTCTTAAATTCACTCAGCTCAGGGACTTTAAACGCTCAGAGTTGCTGCATTTCTTTAAATACTTCCTAAAACCACAAGATCTCATGGGGTGAGCAGCCCTTTTCCTCTAAGCTATGGGATTTGCTTACTTTCTAAGTGTCTAGCTAGAATAGTGCTCTCAGGGATGATCTTCAGTGGGCAGTATAATGTATTCTGGGGAAGAGACAGTCATTTGGTAGAAAAAGTGAATGGTGATCATTTGTCTTCAGATGTGATTTAGTGAGAAGGGAACTCTTGAAATACAGACCAAAATAGGTAGAAAATAATGTATCACAAACATTTTTTCCAGAAGTAGCATTAAATTTACTTGTTTTTCTTCAAGAAAAACAATTTTGTTTGCACTGGAGATAAATTTGCTGGTAGCTTGACTTATACCAAATGGTGGATTGTACATCTCCACTCTTAATGGAGATGAGCTGGCTGTAAGCTGTTTAAACTATGCATGGAAAAGAAAACGTAGCACCTCTTTCTACCTGCTTGCTGTATTTACAATAATCACTGTCAGCTTGATTTTGCTGTCACGTAAAATCTGTCAAATGACTTGACTAGCAAAAACACAGGTTCTTTAATTTTAGCACCCATCTTTCTAGCAGCAGTGAAAAAATAGTAGCTTTTTCCACGCCTTCTAATGTGTATTAGTGCAGACCAGGTTTGAGTATGTTAAATAACAAAATACGTGCCTATCACTACTACCAGATTTCCAGAAGACAATAGATATCTTTTTTTATATATAAAAAAAAAAATAATAACATAAAAATGCTAGGGTTTTGTGATAATTATATCTCAAGTTCTGTGTAAGATTTCCATTGTTTCTTGTGCAGCATTAAGGATCAGAGCTTTGTATGTTACGGTCTTGCTGCGCTCTCAGTCATAAACATGGGAGAGAGCTGTGAAAGCTGCTGTTAGGTACCAGGCTCCCTCGATGGTCAATGTAGTGAAGGGGGTGGAGATCCCTTTGTAAGGCGTTTCAGAGTGCCTAAGCTAGCTCAAAAGCATTTGCTCCCTGTCACGTTCACTGCTATGCTGTCAACCTAGGAATACTGGGATCTTTTGTCTAAAAAATGCTTTCATGAATCCTTCCTCAGGTCTTTACAATAAATGTTCAGTTTTGCCTGTGAAGATGACACCGTAAGATAAAGTCTTAGTGGAAGTAATTCCCGTGATGCTTCTAAAAAAATTAACAAACATTTATAACTATGGTTTCCTATTTTACTTTCAAAGTTTGTACAAACTTAGTGCTTAAAATGCAGCAGAAAATGGGATTATTTTGTAAACACTTTGTGAGTTGTGTTGATAAGAGATTATATATTGTAACAGTAAAATAAAGTTTATTTTAGCCAATTTTAAATTGAGCTCTCGTATTTCCATTCTGTGCTACCTCTGTCAGCCTCAAAATTGTAGCAATTTAATATTGAAACTGCTGGATGTTCTCTGGGGTTGTTAGAATCACAAACTTCAGTTTAATGGTGAAAGGTAATTTAATACCAGAATCTCCAATTGATTTTTCAACATAGATACAAGGCCTATGTAGTTACAAGACTTTTTTTGTGCTTAATACAGACATCTCTTTGCCAAAGCCACTAAATTATTTTTGTTTGTGTTTCTGGTTGTTGTTAAGTCCCTTGTGAACCAGGTCTTTCTCTGCCATTCTGATCGTCCTGGCTTTATACAAGGTATCTGGCTTGACAATACTGTCTCTTCTTGTTTCATCACTACTTACAGTTTTATTTATATATAGCTCTATGCTTACAAAAAAATAGCAGCATAGTCACATTTTACATTGCAAATTCTCTCCTAGTCCTGGCTTGAACTTCATGCCTACCGAAGGGCTTGTTTCCAGAGCTAACCAGCTGTATAGAAGCTGATAGGATTATTGTAGAAGGACATAAATTTGAATTAACTAACTTGGACATAGCTTCAAGATGACAACATTGCCACTGCCTCTGAGGTGAATGTCAGTCTCTGTTTTAATAAATAAAAATTAATGACTGATCAACTAGGTAAACTGTCTGCTAAATTGGTAGTTACTGTTTCTGAAATATCTTTGCTGTTTATCTGGGGGGTAAATCACATGCTAGTAAGAATGCAGATGATCAAGACTCCCTTTTGCACTCTTCCAGTGGCTTAATGAGAGGTCAACTGAAGCTTCGATGCAATTTTGTTACCCAGGATGTTTTGTTATGAGCCCTTAGTGACTTCTTTTATTTCACATTTGTTCACTTCTTTTCTTCCTCAGTTGCCTTCAGAAAGCATATTCTTAGCTTAGCCTTCTGGCTGAACATCCTGCCTTCTTCTACCCTAGAGCATTCCCTCAAGGTGCTGATGCTCTATCTGCTCTCCAGCTCCTGCTGCACCCCCTGGGGCTCTGCTTGGCACATCAGCATGTAGCGGGGGTGACCTTTGGCAGTTGCCAAGGCTGAAATGTGGGCTGTGCAGTTTCCTGCATAAAGATAATCAGCCTGCTTGCTTTAAAATGTGCCAATCTTCTTTCAGCTCTCCTGCTGCTGTTTATTTCTGTTGGTCTCCTTTTAACCTTGGCTTTCCTCCAGTCACTTCTGGTTCTGATGATAGAAGAGCTGTAACAGCAGACCGTCTATGGGATGGCATCTCTGCCCTCATGGGAGATGAGCCAGCTTCACACTCAGGAAGCGAGAGGAAGGTGTGCTTGGACTTGTTAGTTTACAAACAGTATATCATTTCCTCACTTAATAACTCTGGTTTCATTTTCTGGTTACCTACTTATCAATGGCATGGCTAAGACAGAACCTAACTAAATACTATTTGTACTGCAGCGTAATTCTGAGTTGCTTTATAGATCTAACTCCCAGCACGAGGAGACCATGAGCCCTAGTGTCGGGAGTTCTCAGAAATGCAGAATCGAGCTACCATCAAGTCATGAGTCATGTTGGTTATGTTCTGGGTTTTGTTTTATGTAGATTGAGTGTAACAAGATACGGTTCAAGAGACTAGTGAAATTTGCAGCTGAGCTGTTCATAAAATGGAGGGCCACTGCAATGGCAATGGATAAAATAATATTTTCTGAATGCTGCTATCACACCCAGCCTTGATCCGTATTACCACCAGACAGAGGCACACAAGCCAGAAGAACCCTCAACACTTACTTCCATAAATGTGAAACAACCGATGAGCTTCACTGAAAAATCCCTCAAGCTGTCTGATGCTATTCTGTTGAGTTTCTTTTCAGGGAATCATCCAGCTCTTATGTGCAGTGATTTATGTTAACGTGTGATATCAATTGCTAGCAAATCAAAATTACGCCCCAGGCTTTTTTTCTGGCTTTTCTTCAGTGTGGTGTGCCACATTATGCAATCTGTGCTCCATCCAGACACTGAGTGGGGATTCGCTCCTGCAGTTGAGAGAGGAACTATTAACAGGCGTAGGAGGTTTTTGTATATTATCTTTTGTTTTAAAGGGAAGATAAGTTGTCCACATGAATCTTCCAATGTGCTGCATGTTTAATAGAGAGGGGACACCAGGGACCAGGCTAAGTGTTTAAGTGCTTTAAAATATACTTGTTCTGCTGGGATAGTTACTTGCTGAGAGATGGAGAGAATGTTGCAAACCGTGTTCTCATCACTTTTGCTTCTATTTGTTTTTCTACCTCCTTTTACGTAACACTAACCAATTCAGCACAAAGAGAAGAAAGGTGATGGTAAGTTGAATTTTGCCCATGTCATTTTTGAGACCACTGCTGAATGAGCTAACAGATCCTTATGTTTGCTGAGGTTTCAGAAAATTGCCATAGATGCAAGTTTAATCACTGAACAGGTCAAATTTGGGTTTGAGATATGAATGGTAACCCCATCTGAGGTGAAATGTGATAGTGATTGGTTGCCCTGCAGCTGCAAAATTCTTGCTGAAACTGTATCACCGTTTTTACTGGAGTTTGATGTAATATAATGATATATTTGTGTTAAAGCAACAGTGATCTGTTGGAAAAAAAATGGAAAAAAGCTTATATTTTCTTTTTGCTTGATGAAATAATCTATTTCGAAATGAAATTTTAAGATGTCTGTTTTCTTCCAAGGGAAACAGTAACAGTAGAAAAGTGGGTGGTGGGGATTTGGCAGAGATTATGGCAGAAAATAGTGTGTTCCTGGGGGAGGTGCTTTGGAACCCTTCTCACACGGTGCTGGGAGGCAACCAGTCGTTCCAAGACGCCACTGTGTGCTCAGAGCTGGCTGCTTGCAGTGTGCTTTTCTGTAGGTGGTGATGACAGAAGGTGCTATGTTATATAAAGGACTGGTGTGTCCTTCCCTGTCTACAGCTGGGACCGAAAGGTAAGAATTCCCTGAGCGAGAAGCCTAATGACCTTGGCAAGAACCTGCAACCTACAACTTCCTCCTGGGACGTGAGAGAACATTTTGCCTGCTGTTGGCAGTAACAGATGCTTTATGTGCCATGACCTACAGACCAAAAATGGTGCTGGTTGAACCTGCATAAGGAAGCTTGTGAGGGGGTAAGCTGAGCTCTGGGATGCCAGCATTCTCTCTTCATTTCTCTCCCTGACTTGCTGTATGACCTTGAACAGAACTCCTCACTTCTCGGCTGTGTCCAACTAGTGCAATAACTTCTGTAAAGCACACAGAGCACTATGAATGGAAAAAAAAAACCTCCATGCTACTACTGGATGTGGAAGGCTGGGTAATTAGCAGGGTACTACTGAGGGTCCCCTTCATTAATGTGAGTATAACAGGACTGGTAACAGTACCTGTTACTAAAGCATGAGGACTGCTCCTTCTTGGTGTTATTGTGGACACAGCTGAGCTGTCAGTTCTGAGTTGTTGTCTCTTTGTGGTGAATACTGCCTTAACAAGGATATAAATGTTTGCTGTAGAATTGCAGGGCCCCCTCTGTTTTAGCTGAGTGAATTGCAGGGTTTGGGATGAAGACCCCTGCACAGGCTGTAGAATTGCCTTCCCTCCCGACCCCATAATTGCAGACCTTATATCTGCAAACGTTTTTTGTTCAGCTGGAGTCCCCTCGCATGAAATGGGATAAATAGGCATTAAAGCACCCATGTTGGAACACATCCCTGAAGTGCAGCACACTACAGCATGCTGAGTTTTGGGACTGCCAGCTGTTCTGCTGTGGCAAGAGGGCATTTTCCACTTCTTTTTCCCTTCTACCCTAATCCTGCTTGGACTGGGACTCCAAGGGTCAGATTCTCTCACCACCCCAAGCAGTGCCTTGTCTGCTTGTTATGCTGTGTTTGCCAAGTGATCCTTATTCCCATATGCCTGCAAAGGGTTGCATGAATGAGTTTGCAGTGCTCATACTATTTTGGTATAAACTTTAATGTGAAGTGTCAGTTCCCACTGATGTGGACGTTTGATCACTCAGGTGCATGTTTGACTGCTGGCATTAGGGCTGTACATGGGTTACTCACTCAAGGATGAAGCTCTTCTTGGGGAGGTCTCTCTGCTAAGAGCTGGAAAGAAGAGAACTGGATGGATCCAGCCTAAGGAGCAGGAAGATGTTTTGCCCTGAATTGGCTATTGATTCCTTCTCCCTGAATAACAGGGTCCTTCCCAAGTCTGGAACTGGAGATGTTTTCCTTTGGCAGGAATGCATATGTTTGGGGGGTGTTTCTTTGGCTGCTTTTTCTTTGGCTCACTTCTTAATGAGTTCCAGCATCTGGACAAGTGTCAATAGCAAAACTGTGTGCAGCAACTCCCAGCTTTTAAGGAACTGTGTATCTCAGCACAGTTACTGGAGGAACCTCCAAGGGTGCCAAAGGACTATTGGATCCGGGATCATGAAGGAAACCATCTCTTCCATCACTGGAGCAGCAGGAACGTGACCCAGGCCCATCCCAGGCTGCTGGGGCTCTCCTACATGTATCTCATCCTTATGGCAACAAAATGCGCAGAGTCAGGCAGCCACAGAGCACGGCTGCATGGGCCAGCATCTCAACACAGGAAAAAAACAGAGGGAGCTCACACCCCTGCATGGGAGCTGGTTTTCTCCCCACCGTAAAGATGAAGGGAAGGCAGCGTGATGGAGGAATGGCCACTCCCTGCTTCTTCCCGGGTTGGTGGTGCAGTGTCTGCAGCTGCCTTTTAGCTGGGAGGTCGCAGCTCTGCAGAGGTATAAATCTTTAAGCAGCTGAAGCGTGACTCTCTCCTTTCCTCTGGCAGCCTCAGTGTTTAACCCAGTAAGAAAGATGGGGCCATGACAGAGGACACACTGCCCTGTCCAGCCTAGTGCAGCACCAAACCCTGCAGCCTTCCCTGAGCTCTGGAAATGCAGGAAATCTCTGGAGAGGTCCCTTACAAAGAGCTGTGGTCTCATTCCAAAAAAATACATCCTCTGCCAGCTCCTTTGTTCTGTGTGAATGCAGCCCCTCCAGATCGTTATCACTGAAGTAAAATCCCAGCTTCGTTAGGAGCAACCAGCTGAGCAGGCAGGAAGCGTGACCAAGGCTTGCGCTGGGAATAAAGGACACGTCAGGCTGTTGTTACTCAAGGGACAGAAACAAAGCAGTGCCGGAGGGTATCTGAGGTTCGCAATGTATTACGTCAGCTGCACAGTCCCATCTGCCTGATCTTCCCCAAATGCCTGCTCTGAGAGAAATGCCGCAGGTTTGCCTCAGTCACGGGGAGCGGCCATGCTGTGGTGGGCCGCAGGCAGGCTGGTGACTGTCACACCATGTCCCCAGGATCCTAGGACAGGTTGTGGGGAGGTGGCAGGGAGAGGAAGGCCATAGGACATCATTTTGGGGCAGGCCACCAGCACAGGGGATGCGTGCCCTCCTGTGCTGCCAGCTGCAGGGCTCTGCTGATGGCCCCATTGCCGCTCTCACAGGGACGTGCCAGCACCGTGTCACCTCACAACTTGTGGGACATGTGGGGACTCCTCAGGCATCTTCTGAGGATAAGCCAGCTCCACAGCCACTGCTGCCTGCTGGATTTACTTGGGAGGGAGGTGCCCCCAGGTGTAGACCACTTCACCTTCACTGGGAGGTGCCAACACAGCCCAATTTTAACCCCTGAGCATGTGGAGGAGGCACGACAGCCATCTTGAGATGACAACCACAGCCTTGGAGTTCATTTTATGGACAAACGAGGACAACCCCAGCCATGCAAGGCCTTGCTGCCTCACTGGGCAGCCATGAGCTCTCCCACAAGGCAGGGGCATCGCCGTGGGCACCTGGGGGTGAGGCCCAAATGTGTCCCACTGCCCCCAGCAGGGCCAGCCCTGCCTGCAGCCCTAGGAGCAGTGTGGCAGCTGTCCCCAGCTCTCTGGGGTTTTTACCCTGACAAAAAATTTTTTCTTGTCTGCAGTCTCTCATGAAAGCCAGGCTGACCCAGTCCATGGGAATCATCATGGACAGGACGCAGGTGAAGACAGTGCAGGACACAGCGTGGAGCCACATGAAAAAAAGACAGAAGAGCTCGGTTTGGTTCACATGACTATTTCTTTCTTTTTAATTATTAACTTGTGCCTTACAATAGAAGAGGAAAGAGTGTGAGCAAATGATTTGCTGGTTCCAGGAACTACTCTGGCACCACCGAGAGGACAGTAAGGTCTTGTGATGGCAACCTCGCCAGGGCACCGACACACAGCACACGCGGTCTCCGGCTCTTGCAAAAGCGATCGCTGGCAATTTTAAGGCATTGAAGGAAACCTACAGTTGTAAATCCTACATCAGATTTGGCACACGTTGGAAGGCTGGAGCGGAGGCGTGGATGCAACGTTTGGCAGAGCGAGCGATGGGGCGGGCGCTGCCTTGCCAGAGCCACCGCGGTGCCCAGCTCTCCCTGCCGCTCGTGGGGCTTTTTGGGGGCTGGCACCGGGGGCTTGGCAGCACCAGTGGTGTGCCCGACGTGCTGGCTCCTGACCAACAAACCCTGCACACGTGGCTGGACTAACACTACTGAGAAACAGACAGTCATCAGGACACACACACGAAAAAAAATGTTCCTTATCATTTAAAATGTTAAGTGGCTCCTAGACCAGAAGCGAGGTGTGTTTATGGCTATTTCTGTGCTTCTGGGATTAAAAGTGGATGGCTACAGCTTAAGAGGAAACACTTGAGCTATACATGGATTTGGATAGTAAGTGATTAGGTCTGTAGCCTTAACCCTAACTGTAGTTGAGTTTCATTGCCCTTGCCACCCCCTCCCCAAATTGCAGCTCGGGCAAGGGGATCCCCTCACCCCCCACCATAAGTCCCCGTGCACAAAACCCACCAGCATGCACCCAGCGACCTGCAGAGCACGGCCGCACCTGATTTGAGAGGGAGCAATGTGCCAAGCTCGGCCTTCACTTTGCTGGGACCATAGGGGGCTGCTGAGCCCCATCCCCGTGGGGTGCAGGTCTTTGGCGCAGCCTGGTTCTCCAGGAGCAATTAAAAGGCCGAGTGGAGACTGCTCCCCCTCAAATGCAAAAGGGACAGGGTCCCCACCATTACATTTTTGCATTTGTAATGATTCCTCCACGCAGGTTTAATCTCTCTGTTTTCTTGGCAGAGGTAGTGGTCCCGTCAAGCATTCCAGCCCGACCGGATGATATCTTGGAGGTCGCTTTAACAACCTCTCCTTGCTCCTCTTTCTTGAAGGATGGAGTGGAGGAACGAAAGCCTTGGGGCTGAAAGGAGTAAGTGGGGTTGGGGAAAGGGTTCAGTGCTGAAAGGCCCACGCTTCCTGTGCTGAAGAGGGTCTCCTCTCCCTCCAGTAGCTTCCTGCAATCACAGCAGAAGGGAAGGGGTTAGGCTGGGAACACCTCACGAGATGCTTTCATGGTACTGGGATGCAGCTGGTTTGGATGGAAACTGTCCCAGTTCCGATTTCAATGTGTGCTAGGTTTGGTTATGTGGGACATGGTTGCCTGAACCTAAGGCTTGGGCATGAAGCATCAAGGATGAATGAAGCATAGCACCTGAGGGTGTGACAAGCCCAAGCACTTCCCACCATATCACCCAGGCCTGTGGTGGAAACTAGCTCTGATCACGCTGTGAGCCCCCATCAGCCACACTTCCCCTCTGCATTTCTGCAGTACCAGGGAGGGGCAGGAAAAGGCCCCTTCTCCCAGTATTTGTCCCCTGGGTGCAGTACAGAGCTGAGCACCGTGGAGCTGGTTCAAAATAATATGCTTCTGCCAATCATTTTTGGAGCACTTGTGAGACCAGCTCCCTCCTCTCCCTTCAGAAACCCCAGGAAAATAAAACTCTGAAGCACAGAGGGACGTAGCCTTTTGCACTGAGCAGGATTTTGCAATGGGGATGTGTACTGGTCCCATTAAACACCACTGCCTAGTGGAGCTGTGGTTTGGAGGAGCGGGGCTGGAGCAGCCCTACCTGTAGGCAGCTATCTCGATATCCAGGGCCATCTTGACGTTCAGCAGGTCTTGGTACTCCCTCAGGTGCCGGGCCATCTCGGTTTTGGTGTTGCGCAGGTCATCCTCCAGCTGCCCGATGGTGTCCTGCAGGGAGGCAAAGGCAAGGCTGCTTGGGGCTGAGTTTTGATGTTTTTTTTATTATTTTCTTTTCCTATGGTTTTCTGCTCTGCACATCCCAACCAGGAGCTTATGATCACAGAATCTCACACTAACCAGGATGTAAAAGCAGGCAGAGCACCAGGTGTAGCTTGTGAGTGTGAGCAGTGGGGGGGGGCTTTAAACATCGATGGTTTTCTATATATCTTCCTGTCTATGAGATGGGGGTTCAGTGGGGGAGCCCAGTCTGGCAGGGACAAGGCAGGCACTGCAGAGGGATAGGATTTTGCAGGTTTAAACACCATCAAAGCAGGTATGGAGTTTTATTGGACCAAACAGGGTGCTGGGGATGCAAAGGGTGGCCTGGGGAAGGGCTGCAGTTGGTGATCAGGGTTGGGACACTGGGATGGGGCGGTGTCCAAGGGCCCCAGTCCCTGTTTTTTATTTCATTTCTTATTTTTTACCCCAAATACACTCAAATATCTAAGCCTAGGGGCTGCTGGCCTGAAAGCAGTAAAACCCCCTCCCACGGGGGATCCTCCCAGCCCAAATGGTTCCCTGTCACAGCCACCGGGGCGTGGGCAATGAGTAAGCAGTTTGTAGCAGCCCTGCCTGCAAAGCCCTGCAGCGGCCACTGCAAACATCAGCTCCCCAGCGCCCACTCCCACAGCCAGCCCTTTCCCTCGCCTCCTGCTCTGCTGTTGCAGTGAACAAGCATCGTCCTGCCATGCCATCCCCACCCTGTCCCCCTGCTCATCCCTGCCTGTCCCCTCCTTGGTGTCCTGCATCACCTCCCTCCTATTCTCTTTGAATAACCTAAGAATACAATAAGGTGACGCATCCCTGCTTAAATAGTTGATGAAAAAAAAAAAAAATGATGATACAACAGGAATTTTCGCTTTTAAGATAGAGTTCCACCCTTCTCCATCAGTTTCAGGGGAATTATTTAGCTCCTACTCAGGCACATTGTTCAGCAGACTGCCAAGTGTTGCCACACACAGCAGATCCTGAGAGTCACGTAGTGGGAAGCTGATGTTCTGCAGCTACATCAGTCTGAATTATGGTGCTGTTTAATCCAGCTGCATTTTTTTTTCCGTTCCTGGAATCCCTCTTTTCACATGGCCTCAAGGCTATTTAAGAAGATTATTATGTGTAATCCTGTCATCCACTACAGGAAACATTGCCTGCTTCCACAATATTTGTTGAGGACCCCAAATACTGAGCAAGAGTGCAAGCAGCTTGGATCTACAGCCCTAGCTTCCTAGACAGCTTGGCAAAATCTGGCCTCCATGACAAGGCATTACTTGGCTGTGAAACAGCAGCGGCCTTTGGGTGTGACGTAAGGCAGTCATTTCATTATTTAGAAGGAAATGGCTTGATTTAGAAAAGATCTCTTGGTAGCCATCTAAGAGAGCACTCTCTGGATTTAGTTTATTTTAAATCACGGATGCTCTCCCTGCTAGCAAGAAAATGTGGTAGTAGTGTTTTAATGGAGTAAGAGAGATGGAGCACGTGGTGTCTGCCGCACGTCTTTCCAAGGGCGTACGAGATGCTGGGATCTGGCTGCAAATTCAGCCTTCGTGTTTGCAGAGCTCCAATTTCTGCAGTGCTGGTGCCAAGGGCCAGGCCACGAGGCGAGGGGCCAAGCCTGAGCAGACGACTTCGAGGAATCACCCACGGCGCTGGGCAACGCGTGGGCAACTCCAGGGCTGATTTTAGGGATGGGGCGGTAAGGGGGCCATGCATCAAGCTGTGAGACCTGCGGGAAAGGGGTCGTGCAGGGGTGTCCCAGCCCTGTCTGCCCCCCTCCCAAGGCTCTTCTCGGTCCTTAGGGTGGTGAATAAGGAAGGGGTGGATGAAGATGCTGGGGTGGGAGGGGGATGGAGGCTGCAGGATGCTGCCGGGGGAGGAGGGCGGCACCCATCTCACCTGCAGCCCGGCTGCCTCGGCGCTGTGGCGCTCCTCCAGCTCCTGCAGCTGCCTCTCCAGGGACTCGTGGGCTCCCCGCAGGCTCTCCATCTCCACGGCTCGGGCTTGCAGCTGCCGACGGCACTCGCCCACCTCCCGGCGGCTGGCCCGGACGGCTTCCTGGCTGCGAGCCGCTCTCTCGTGGAGCCCCGCACAGCGAGCCCGGTACCAGTCCTCGGCCGCCTGCAGGTTGCGGGCCGGCAGCGCCTCGTACTGGGCTCGCAGCTCCCGCAGAGCCGCCGCCAGCTCGGGCCGGCCGGCAGCACCGGCAGCCGGGGGCTGGGGAGCGGCTGCCCGCAGCTCGGCCCCGAGCCGTGCCAGCTGCTCGCCGTGAGCCCTCCGCAGCTCCTCCAGCTCCTCCCGCAGAGCCTGGGCTCTCCTCTCCAGGTCGCAGCGAGCTCGGGCAGCCCCCTCGGCCGCCCGCTGCCGGGCTCGCAGCGCCTGCTCCGCCTCGGCGCGGCCCCGGGCTTCTTCCTCGCAGCGAGCCCGCAAGCGCTGCGTCTCCTCGGCCAGCCGGGCTCGCTCCAGAGCCGCCTGAGCCCTTTCTCCGTGAGCTTCCTCCAAACGGGCTCGCAAAGCCCGCAGCTCCCCGCCCAGAGCCTGCCCCAGCCGCCGGGGCTCCGGGGGTCGGCGGCGCAGCTCCGCCAGCTCGGCGGCCAGCGCCCGGTTGCGCTCCTCCAGCGCCCGCACCCGCTCGATGTAGCCGGCGAAGCGCTCGTTGAGGTCCCGGAGCTGCTCCTTCTCGTTAGGGCGAGGCATCGGCACCGGCACCGGCACCGGGACCGAGACCGGGGGCTGGGGGAGGAGGAGGCGGCGGGAGGAGGCGGCCGGGGCCGGGGGCTCGCTGCTGGCCGAGCTCATGGCAGGGAGAGGAGGGAGCTGTCCGCTGTGCTGAACGAAAGGAGGAGGGAGAGAGGGAGGGATGGAGGAGGGGTGGAGGAAAGGATGGAGGGGTGGGGAAAAGGATGGAGGGAGGGGTGGAGAAAAGGGTGGAGGGATGGAGGGATGGGGAAAAGGATGAAGAAAAGGATGGAGGGATGGGGAGGGATAGAGGGAGGGGTGGAGGGATGGAGAAAAGGGTGGAGGGACAGATAAAAGGATGGAAGGGGGGATGGAGGGATGGGGGAGGGATACAGGTAGGGATGGAGAAAAGGATGGATGGAGGGATATAGGGAAGACTGGAGGGATGGAGAAAAGGATAGAGGGATTGAGAAAAGGATGGAGGGAGGGATGGAAGGATGGAGAATAGGATGGAGGGACAGGTGGAGGGATAGAGAAAAGTATGGAGGAATGGAGGGATGGGGAAAAGGATGGAGGGATGGGGAGGGATAGAGGGAGGGGTGGAGGGATGGAGAAGAGGATGGAGGGAGGGAGGGAAGGACAGAGAAAAGGACGTAGGGATGGAGAAAAGGATGGAGAAAAGCATAGGGGGATTGAGAAAAGGATGGAGGGAGGGATGGAAGGATGGAGGGACAGATGGAGTGATGGAGAAAAGGGTGGAGGGATGGAGGGATGGGGAAAAGGATGGAGGGAGGGAGGGAAGGACAGAGAAAAGGATGGAGGGACAGATAAAAGGATGGAAGGGGGGATGGAGGGATGGGGGAGGGATACAGGTAGGGATGGAGAAAAGGATGGATGGAGGGATATAGGGAAGACTGGAGGGATGGAGAAAAGGATGGAGAAAAGGATAGAGGGGTTGAGAAAAGGATGGAGGGACAGATGGAGGGATAGAGAAAAGGATGGGGAAAAGGATGAAGAAAAGGATGGAGGGATGGGGGACAGATACAGGGAGAGATGGAGGGATGGAGAAGAGGATGGAGGGAGGGATAGAAGGACAGAGAAAAGGATGTAGGGATGGAGACAAGGATGGAGGGAGAGAGGGAAAGATAGAGTGTCCTTTAAGGTCCCTTCCAGCCCAACCCATTCTGTGATCCTGTGATCCAAGTGTTCACATCAAGGGTCTGCAGCCCGCCTGGTCCCTCAGCATCAGCCTGGCCCAGGCTGCCCAGCTCACACCGCTGCTGCAGAAATCCCCCCTGCACTCTGGGTTGTTTCTTTTCAGGTCTTTCACATACTTCTCACACGCAAAGTGTGTTTAACCACTTCCTCAACACCTGTTGCTTTGCATTACTATATCCTAAGCGAGGTTTCTGCTACCAGCAGTAACTGATCGAGGAACTGGGAAGTCACCAGCTCTGCTTAGTTATGTGGCATCGTTTTGTTGACTTTGCTGAGGTGATTAGTGCTGATGATGAAGGTTGCTTTGGTTCTGTCTTGTCCTGGAAAAGCAGAGTGGCCTCCCCACTTGTGCTGACATAGGGATGTGATCCAAATCCAGAGGTAAGATTATCATACTGTCCTGCAGAAAAATAAAAAATAAATTAAAAATAAAAAATACAAGGGCCTCTGCAAGGACTGGGATGCACGGAGTAAAGGCCGTGAGGCTGGAACCCTTTCCCTCTGAATGGATGAGGTTTTCTGGATCTGGAAGGAGCCAGACTGCTTGAAACAGGTGGGACCTGAGCCAGCTGCCAGAGTGACTGCTGGCTCAGGAGTGCTGACCGTGTAGCTGAATTTATTGACTCAAAGGAATTTGAGTCAATAAATGATAGTAACCACTACTCTCGTGCAGAACAGGGGTGCAGCTGCAGCCCATTGGAGCACTGCTTCTTTCAGAGTAAAAGGGTGGCTACGACTTTGGGATCCACCTCTGCATGAGCTGCCAATTGAGCCTAAACCCATCCCAGGTGGTTGGCACCCAAACTGAACCCCCGTGTGAGCCCCTTTAGCACCTGGCACAGGTCTCAGGGGCGGTCTTGGCCAACAAACCTCGGAGCTGCACATCCTCGATGAGGGGGAGAGCAGCAGCGTGGCCATATCTTTGAGGAGGAGCTGTGTCCTGGCAGACTGGGAGGATGTCCTTAGATGACACAGACCCAATCCCCAAAACTTGCTAAAAGAAAGAGGAAGAGAGAGGGGGATCATTGCAATGTTTTGTGTGGTTCTGTACATCACGTGTTGTTTAATGCACAGGGAAAGGCCTTGAGAATCCAATCCTTTGGCAAGAGGGGTATGTATGCACTTTGGACTCCAGCAAGTGCAAGTGCAAACCTACGGCAAGCTGTAGGCAGCAGGAGGATATCTTAAAACTTTGTGACTTTGCACAGTGCCCACCTGCTGATGGGGCTCGTTCAACAATTTATCTCAGGAGCTGCATTTAGCCTGGGGTTGTGATTAAAAGGAAAGAGCTGTCCTTTCAACTGTGCACACACAGCAAATGGGATACACATCTTCTGTCCAGTTTCCAGCACACTCCATTAAACTCATGCTCTGGGTACATGTTTTACCACCTGGCTTCACAGCAGCAGTGGGCTGGGAGGAAAATGCTTCCCAGCTGCTGAACTGAGGGAAAGTGAAGGAAACAGTCAGATCCAAAGTGTCTGTCGGGAGTCTGCTGCCAGACCTCCCAGCACTCCTTTTGGGAGGGAGAAACAAAGATTTATTTGCTGAATCATGCAGTCACAAAACCACTAATGCAAATGTAAAAATAGCTGTACTGTCTCCCTCTAATTCAGGAGTAACTCGGGAGTTTCTCTGGGGCAGTGGGAGAGTTTTAGGGAAAGAGCAGAGAAGCAGCACAGATGTTTCCTTGGTGCAGCTTCTCCAGCTTTGGCCCTCTGTGGCTTTGGAGCTCCCTGAGCAGTGGTCACGTCCCTGTGTTTGCCATCCCTTATCTAATCAGCATAAGGTCATGTCCTGGATGCCACCATGCTTTGTAATCCACAGTTGGATAATATGCCTTGTGAAAAAACATCATCTTTGCACTTCAAAGTTGCTGCCAACTGATTTCATTTAATGCCCCTGGTTTTGAGACAGTGACACTGCTGCAAAAGTTTGTTCCTGCCGCCTCACCCACCCCATCTACGATTTTGCAGATCTCTGCCTTATCTTCCTTGGTCTCTTTTCTAGGCTGGAAGATTTTAATCTATTTAATTTCCCTTCATAGGAAAATAATTTCATGATTTTTATCATCCTTGCTGGCTTCGGCGCATCTCCAGTGGGTACGTGTTGGAAAGACACAGCCCCACACCCTGCAGGATGGCACAGCCACAAGGATGTGTAGAAATGAGCTCCCAAATTGAGGAGGACACATCTCCAGGTAAAGCAACTCACTTTGGTGCCCAGACGAGGCACCCCAAGATAAACCCAGGGCATACAGAGGTGCGAGGCTGTGGCTCAGCGTGCACAATGCCCACAGGCTGAGCTTCTCACCCGTGTGACTCCCCCCTTGCTGTGGCTGTGTGACAACTGAACTTTTGGCTTTAGTTAAAAACAATTGTGAATGTTGCAGGCTTGTGCTGTCAGGAGGATCCCTTCCAGCCCCATTTTGGACAGGGTAATGGAGTCTGGAGGCTGTGTGAGGGCCATGAGGCCTGCATCCAGCCCCACAGCACAAGGGCGGCTCGGTGCCGCTGTGCAGAGGGCAGGCCGAGGGGAAGCGTCCCTGGGGGAACAAGGGGAGAAGGGCTGGAAAAGAAATGCTGGAGGAGGGAGGTGTGTGGGAGCTGGATGTGGGAGGGAAGAGTGACATGAGTGTGGGGTTTGGGAGCTGTCAGGGCTGCTGAAACCTGTGGCCCCGCGGGGACACCCCGGTGCCATTTTGGTGGCACCAAGGTGGCCAGGACCCTGCTGGGGCTCAAGGAGGACAGCTGGAAAGGAGGGCTGCTCTTCTTTTCCTTTCCTTTTCCTCCTTTCTTTTAGATCTTTTCCAACCTGAATGATTCTCCGAGTCTATTTAGGGCCGTGGTTCAGTGGGTGACAGTGGTGGCAGGGGGACGGTTGGACCAGATGGTCTTGGAGGTCTCTTCCAACCTGGCAGCAACTTTGAAGTGCAAATATGTTTGTTTTTTTTTTTTTTTCACAAGGCATATTATCCAACTGCAGATTACAAAGCATGGTGGCATCCAGGACATGACCTTACCACTTAGTCTGCGGCTCTGTGAAAACGGGGAGCTCACGCTGCCTGCCCCACACCTCCCAAACACCCCCTCACCTCGCCCCAACCCACTCCACAACCACGCTCAGCCCAAGTTAGCCAATAACTGCTTTATTTCAACGAAAACCCAGGCTCCTTCAGCCAGATGAAGGAAAACACGGGCAGCGGGGACAACGCGGGGCCGAGGGGGGGGGACAGAGGGATCTTCTTTGCGGCTGTGGCGGCGCTCGGCACTTTCTCCCCGCTCCCTTGCGTCCCTCCACCAGCCTCGCACTTTCTCCCCGCTCCCTAGCGCCGGCCGTGGGGAGGGAGGGGGAGAGGGAGGAGGAGGAGGAGGAGGAGGGGCGGGGCTTGGGGCCGCGCCTGCGCAGTGCCGCCGGCGGGGCGCTGCGGCAGTTGGTGCGGGGCACTTGTGGCGAGCGCGGCGCGGAGGGAGGTGAGAGCGGGCCCGGGCGCGCGGGGGCAGTGCGCGCGCTCCCGGGCGGGCGGGGGTTGCGCGCGTGCGCGCGCCGGGCGCGTGGCGGCGGCGACCGTTGGAGGGGACCGTTGGGGAAAGGGGGGGGGGGGGGCGCTCCCCTCAGCCGGGGCTTGGGGGGCTATGGCCGCGGCCCGGCGTGAGGAGAAAGGGGGAGCGGGGGGCGTGTGGAGCTCCCGGTGCTCGCCCCCGGGCTTTCTCCGTCAGGCAGGGCAGGGGAGGACCCCGGTAGCCCCCCGCTGCTGCCTCACGGTGCCCTCACGGTCCCCCCCCCTCTCCCTTCCCTCCCAAGTTCCCTTCCCTGTCACCGCTGTGGTGTTTCGGGTGCTCTCGGTCTGTCTGTGTGTGTCAGGCTGGGGCTGAAAGGCAGGAGCCAGGCACCAAATAACAGTTTAAAAAAAAAAAAATCAACACACAACCCCTTTCCTCTCATTTGCTTATGCCTTTCTTTTTTAAAAAAAAAAAAAAATCTTCCCTTTTTGTGCCAAAAATGCTGTTGCAAAATACGTGACGGAAACAATCCTACACGGGTTTCTGATAGACTGCGTGACTGAACAGGGCAGCGCAGTTTCTTGTAGCGCAGGCTGGCTTTAAACATTCCTGGAACCAGCGAGATGATGAAATCCCCAAGTTTTACTCCAGCGCTAGAAGGCTGCCAGGCTGGATGCTGAAGGTCCTCTCAGTCATGGTTTTGGAAACCTTCCTCCCAAGGCACGATTGCTACTTTTTAAAGAAGTTTCGTTATTTATTTATTTATAGCTCTGGAAGATTTACCGTTGAACCTCAAAGATCGCAATATGCTTTTTAAGTGACTACAGAAAAACATCTCCTCCTTACCTGTATCAGTTCAGCGTAACATCTCGCCACCAGCCAAAACGTGGTGGCGATCCGTACGCCTCTTTGCTTTGGGAGGAAGGAAATGTATAAAGATCAGTGAACGAATTGAAAATAGGAAGGGTTGCAGGTCTCTGCAGGTGCTGCGCGGCTTTACTGAAAACCAGAATCAAAACTCAGAACTGCATTTCGGCCTCCGGTTCGCGAGCTGAGTTTGTGGTTCCAGCAACGAGGAAAAAACGTAACGTTTCGCTTGCAAGCTCATCCGCTTAGCTGCGGAAGTCTGTCACAGCCCTTGTCAACCTAAACATATTTGAGAGTGGAGCTGCTATTTAAAATAATCTATTGCCATTAGTCCTGACTCCAAAAGATCATTCAGGAACTTGCTGGTTTGATTAACAGCAGTTGGAGTTTGTTCAAGCATGGACGTCGTTTCATTATATAGTACAATACAACCTTTACTCTGTATAGCTTCATTCAAGCAAATTGTATTGCAAAATGCACCACCGAATTACATCTAAAACGCTCCATTGAATGAAGTACAATTGCAGAGATAAATGGGAGAAAAATTGTAAGAACGGGAGAAATGTTTTCAGCTGAGGTTTGAAATTTAGAGCCCGTTAGTATGTTTGCTTTGGTAGTGTTAGCGTTATATACACTGTTTCTAGGATATACGCTGGCAAAAGTCAGATGCAAGCTGAAATTTTCCCAGGCAAATTTCGAGTTTATAGGCAATTTTTAATAACAAAAATACCTTCGGTTGATACTCTTTGTCATGTTTGATTCCTAATATAGCTGTGAAATGGAAGTTTATAAAACCTTTTTAAAACATGATTTATCCTAGGCTTTTCGTATTTAGCTTCAAGGGGAATGTTTATGAAAAAACAGAAAGCTTAGTTTGGTGTTTACTGGTAAGCACCGTGGTATTGTACTCTTCAGGGAAACATGGAAAGGAATGTTGTATTTCCTCCAGAAAACTACAGGTATGTTATTTTTGCTTCTAAAGTAGAAGGGAAGCAAGCTATTAAAATATGGGGTTTAACCGATGTTCATTGGAAAAGCAGATAGGTTTATATGCTCACCTCGTACCCGTTATTTGCAGGTCAGCTCAATAAAATAATACTTCACTTAAAAAATGACATGGTTAGTTTGCAGGGAGCTGTTATCTGGGGATGGCCCAGGGCTGGCCACGGTTCCTTGGTGCACACGGAGGCGATCCACAGCCTTTGAGTCCCATATGCTCTGTGGGCACCGAGAGCCCCTTCTGTTGTATAAATTTGAAACGGGGGAGCGCTGTGGGATCGGGGTGATCCAATACAGTGCAACCAGTCGCTCACCACTGCTGGTCAGTCCTACAGAGCCCCTAGGACCTGCGGCAGCATTGCCACGCAGAAGCTGCTTGGCCTGAGGAAGGTGCATTAATGGGCTCCAGCCAGGCTGCAGTGGAAAGTTGTCATAGGAACTGGCTTGCTGTTTGGCAGGGCCGTGCCTTGTCTTCACTCGTTTGAAAACACACCTCTGTAACTAATCACCTCGGGATAAGAACCACTCGTATGCTGTCCAGCACAAAGCCATGAAGAGGGCCAGGCACTTCGGCTCTGCCCCAAGGGAAGCTGAGGACAGCGCTGTGCGTCAACAGAGGACAGCCTGGGCGATGATGTACCTTGGGATGAGTTCCCCGTGCCTGCTCTGCACCGTGCCCTTACATCGGGGTGGCTCGCAAACGCTGGCTGTCCTGATATAAACCAGCTGTGGCTTTTTTAGCGGTGAGAATAATAGGACAGAAAACCAAACAGAGCGTGCCCGGGAGTGGAAGCCTTGTCTCGCTCTTTGGGATGTGTTTGGGATGAGACATGTTACTAAGTCAGCGCATGGGAATTCTTCACTTACTGTCTGTATGGCATCTAATTTATAAATTGTATTTATTATGTTGGCAGCACAAACATCATTTGACAATGATACTTGATATGGCCGTGGTGTGAGTCTCTAAACGTTGGCTATTCTGTGCTCAAGCATATCTTATTGTTTGAGTATTTGTAAAGTGCACATTCATATAAATATTTCTTGCTGTAAAACGTCTGTTTTATGCTACTAAAGAAGTTGTTATTATGTGTCATGGCTATGATGCATGTAGCAGTCATCTGTATTTTGCTTTTTTAATCACGACTCGTTAGCTGGAATGGTTCCTAAAACCTTGGACTGTGTACTCTGCATAGACAGCATGTATAACATGACTCTGCTTTCTTAACACAACCGCAGAGACAATCCAGTGTGCACAATAAATAGAACTTAATGTACAGTAAATAGATGTGAAGCAACATCTGGAAAATATTGCGCAGGTATTGAAGGTAGCCACTGTAAGCAATTGGCAATCCAAACCTGGCTGCGTAAGGGTAGTTATTAAGTCTCATTCACATGTTTGCAGGGCTAAAAAGGTGCTTGGGAGGCCTGGCTGTGCAAAGCTACGGTAGGGAAAATCTTTTTTTTTTTTTTTATATGACAGCGTGAGATTGAGAAAGGAGCCTGAATGATTCAGCCTGAAAACCCACAGCAGTCTGTGTCTGCTGCTGACTGCTGCATCTGCCCGCTCCCTCAGTGTGTAACGGCAGCGTGTGCACCTTGCTGTAAGGTCAGGAGCACATTTGCCCTGACTTCCTGGACGCCTGGGTCCCCACGTGGAGGAGCAGCGAGTGGCTGTGTGCCAGCCCTCGCAGGCCTGTCACTTTTTTTCAAGTCTGCTACAGAGCGGTGGAGGCTAAGCTTGTTGCTTGCTGGTGACCTTAGCTTAGCATCCTCCGGGCACGAATACCTGCTGCTGGATTTACCAGCACCTCCAGCCCTCTTTTGGTAGTTTCATCAGAGAGAGAGTTCAGACCGAGCTGGGGAGGTTGGAAACCCCGCTGTGCTTATCTGTAGGCTGCCTTCTGTTAACATGTAAGCAAAGGAAGCGAGCTGGTTCTTACCTTGTGCATCTCACTGGGTAAAACTGCTTTACATTTTGCAAAGGTGTGAGCGCATCAACTGTGGAGAGCAGGAGTCGCAGTGATGGTGGTACACGAGCGATCTGTTGGTTTCTTTTTGGAAGATAAAGGAGGTGTGGGCACGGCTTCTGTAGGTGGATGGGAGGAGAAGGGGAGGCCCAAGCAGAAGTGATTCTCCTGGGATTTGGAAGTGGCACTGAGGTGTGAAGTGAGTTAGTAGAGACAGATGCGTGGGGACAATGTGCCCTAACACTGCTTGTTTTGTACTCAAACTGTAAATATGAAGACTGTTTCGGTGTCCAAAATTCCCATTCTGCCTCATCCCACCACTTCTGATTTATTTAAAAACAAAGGTTCCTTGAAGTCATTACGCAGTCCAAACTCAGCTTAATTAAGTTAGAGAATATTCACCGCTCCCAGCTCTTTTCAAACAAAGGCGTACTGTTTTGCATATATGCTTACTACCAGATTATCGTGAAACCTTACTTGGCACAATTGGTTCAGCGGAAAGGAGAAAACAGAGACTTCCTGCACGGCTTTCTGCGGGAGGCTCCCAAGCAGAATGGTTTCCCACTGTTTACTTAAGAACAGCCCTTTGGATTAACTGGCTTTGACCCAGGCCTTGTACTTCTCCGTGTTATCATTGGCATAACACACAAAACACTTAAGATGCGTTATAGCTGGAGTTTCAGGAAGCAAATCCTCGCCGAACCCTCCGTGAAGGTACACTTCCAAAAAACACTTTCCAACCCGGGTGGTCCAGCCCTGCAGTTGCGGAGGGCGGCTGTGGGTTGAGGCACCTTCGGGGTGGGTTGCCCCTATTTTGGGGTGGGTTGCCCCTATTTTGGGGCGAGCTGCTGCCTTTTCCCGGGCAGCAGCTGCTGCCGGCACTGCTGCGGTAGCCCCAGCTGCATCCCAGCTGTGTGTGTTGGGTCTGGGAGGGAGCAGGGCTGCTGCTCTAACGGGTATCCCTTAGTGCCTTCGGAGAACAGGAGGCAATCAGCTCATATGTTGCTGCTTGGACCGGGTGCCTCTTGGCTTTTGCATCAAACATGGCACATCTAGCTATGGAATTCGTCAAGAGAAACTTTCTAATCAGCTTCTGAAATAACCTAGAGCAGCAGGTAAATTGGAAGGGGAGAAGACGGATGGTTTAGTACAAAGCATAGCAAAATCTCTAGACCAGCTGGATTCAGCTGGTGTTCGGGTCAGTTCAGTTGGTGATGAGTTGTATGTAGGCATGCACAGAAATAATTAGGAACATGGGGTCAGAGAAGAGCATGTGAATGTTCTGCCCTCAAGAAAGCCAAGGAAGCACTGAGTGAGATGTATGCCAGTGCTTTGTAAACATAACACAGTGATTACCACTAATAACATCAAAGGGTAAGGGCTAGTAAGCTACATTGCAGGTAATTTGGGAAGTTGGTAAGTGAAACCAGTTGCAATTAAAAATAATAATAATAATATTTTTACATGTTGGTTTCCTTTCTTTTTTCCACCTCCTTCTGAGATGGTTTTTATCCTTTTTTTTTTTCTTCTTCTCCAGTGGAAGATCTGTATACATTGGCAAAGGTATTTCAAATGTTGCTTTCTGAAGTTTCCAGCTTGCCTTTTTGGACATTGCAGAGCAATTCAGCTCAAGCCTATGCAAAGAGAGGTGCCTACAGAAGTCACAGGAAATGTCTGCAAGAGTTGGTCCTGAGTGTTTTGGATAAATCCCGTCCTTTCTGACATCCCATGCCGTATTCACTGAGACCCCTTAGGAACAGATACCCATAGCTGCTGCATAATTGCTTCTTGTTCATTTCTTGTTCATTTCCAGTTTTTTAACCTCATTCTCTGTATGTGCTTTTCGATCAGGATGAGCTCAGTCCGTGAAGAAATCTGATGAGATGAACGTGAATTCCAGGTGCTCTGAGCACCTGTTAGCTTGAGGCTGACCCTGGAGACTGCTCCTCCGGGTCAGTTCTGGTAGCTGCCGTCGTCGTAATCCAAGCAGCTGAGTGAAGCTGGAAGGAGGAATTTAACATAGAAGCAAGCCAGACTGGTAAATCACCCGTTCATTTTGCTGTCTGGAAACTGAGGCAGGAGTCAGATTTCACTTGCCACTTCACATTGCAAGCATCAGTCAGTTGGTGTACCGGTGATCTGAATTCTGGGGAAAAATTATAACAATGAGCATTTGCTAACTAAATCTGTAAGTGGTTCAAGTAAGTAGACATAAAATCCCTCTGCTCCATTCTTCAAAATGCCCTCTCTACCTGAGCAATGACTGGCGTACCAGAAGATCTTTTGCTAAGTCCTTTTTAGTCAATAATGTGAATTTAACTTACCCGTACTATTAATCACTTGGTGACTGCAGGCATGCTGGGCAGAATGAGTGGCTCACGTGTTCTGGTGTTTCTTAATATCCTCTGCAGAGTAGTGTTGAAATGGAATGGTTTTACAGAGCGTGAGGGTGTTAAAAAAATGCTAGGGCTGAAATCAGGAGCAGATGTGTGTGATGTTTTTGAGCAAATTGTATACAAATTGGCAAGAGCTTTCCTTGCTGTGATCTCAGCTGAAATATACACATGTAGTCTTCAATAATTTGGGGATTTCTATTAGTTCTGATCCAGGGCAGTAACACTGTGGCCTTTCTAAGAGTTTATTAAAAGCACGTGATCTAACCATTCCTATGTTTTTTCACCTCGAATAATACATTAGGTAGGTTCTTAACTCTTTTTTTACATGTATTGTAACTTCTCTTGCAGAATTGTACTTGGCAGTTTTACAAGCCAAGGCCAAAAAAATCTGCTTGCTAGGCTTGAGCAATCAGGAGGGAAAGGATGATGAAAAACCAACAATGTTTTACTCATCTACCACTCGTTTTTCTTCACAGCCATGCAGCGGGTAGATATTAACAAAGACAGTAATAAAAAGCACTTTCAGGCCTCATAAATTGAAGTGTTCTGGTGGAGTCAAGAACAAATATTGGCAAGGTTAGGGCATGCAGAGAAGTGTCCTCCAAAAGACCCGTGTTGTGATGTTCAGGGCCGGGCTGAGGTTTTTCCAAGTGCTGTTAGGAAGGAGTTAGGAGGAGGCATTTCTGTGGCCACGCTGGAGGCGCGGTGCCGGCTGGGCACGTGGTCGGCTTGTTTTTAGCAACTACAGTAGGTGAGGTAACGTTCTCAGTGACTTGGGGCTGTCACGCTGCTCTGCCTGGGACTGAGTGCTTTAAAGGTGTCTCAGGATGCAGGGGATTCTGGCTGCTCGCTCATCTGCAGCAGGAGCACCCGGCTGTGCTGTTGAATGAGTCTTCAACTCCGCACTAACGAGACACTTCAGGTTCCCCGAAGAGAGAAGCCGTGGCCAAAGGCAAGGTTTGGTGTCAGGAGCTCTCGGTTCTGATCTCGGGATAACGAGGACCTGCTGACAGTGCTGTCTTAGTTCTTTTTTAATGCTCTCTCACCCTTCAGGCTGGAAGGCTGCTTCCAGGTCACAGCTGCAGCAGTGGATCTGTCATTTCATCTGTGTCCTCCCTCAGCACAGTCTGTGTTGGGACTAGCACAGGGAGAACATCTTGTGTGCCCTCCTCAGCTCCTGTCAGGGCACAACCTCCTGTGTCAGCAGGATTGATTTAAAATACTAAAAAGCAGTGAACTGAAGGGCCCATGGAAAGCTGACGGTTTTCCCCAAACGAGCTTCGTGCTTTGTGTTGTACTTGGAAAGGGTTGCAAAAAGTTTCTGAAGAAAAGAGGTCGATACTGTTGGAAACAGTATAATGTAGGCCTTTGGTATCAGTTGATAAAGCTGAGACAGTTAGGTTATCAAAAGGAAGCCAGAGTCAGCAAAAGCTCCAAGTCATCAGAGGTTGATGTTCTTAGTTTATTCAGTTCTTTTTCTGATGAATTGAGTCACGTAGGCTGCATAAGAAGTGCTGCAGGGATAAGCCGTCTTTTGGAAGAGCGTGGGGTGCTGCAGAGAAGGTGTTCGTCAAATTAATTTACTCAAAGAGTTTCCTGCAACGGTGCCTCAGTACTACACATCTGTCAAGATTAAATGAGATCTGGGGGCCGATAAGGTGTAGGTGGGGACACTATTGTGCCCTAAGGACAGGTTTGTAATTTCATTTGTAATCAGGCAGACTATAATTACTGTGTTTGCCTCTGATTAAAAAAACAGGTCAGGAAAGGAACGAGTTGAGCTGTCTGTGTGCAGAAGGGAAGTTCGCACAGCTCCGAGCGCTTTGAAACACCCACAGGCTTCACGGTACCTGGGTTTCATCCCCGTGCCCAGTCGGTCGGCACAGCTGTCTGCGGGGCTTTCTTCTCGTAGGCAGAAAGCTGCTGCGTGGGACTGCTCACCAAGAGCAGGGGCAGGAAAGACAGAGGGTGAAGGGTGGCTGCTAGCTGGGAGCAGTGTAGGGAAGGTGAGTGTTGTCCTTCTGGCCTGGGTGAACGTTTCAGGAGGGTGTTAGGGCCAGCCCAGGGGTGATGTGGGTGAGCTGAGCCTGGGTGCACAAGGTTCTTGCCTTTCCTACCTGGATCAGCATCAAGGAAGGCTTTGTGGAAGAGAGGTGGGTAACCATTATTTAAGGGCAAAAATAGGAACCCATGGAATCTATCGTAGGCTGGTGTGCTTCTGGAGCACGATATACTAGGAGAACTGAGAATTAAGACCTTCTTTACTAAATTATTTCTGTATTTATCTTCACAGTGCCTTTGTAGCCAAGGAGTGTCATTATTTTGCACTCTGCGTGTTTGTGGCCCCGTTTTGCGTATGAACTCTGTGGCCATGCTGGGTATTAAGGCTGTCTCTCCTTTGTCCCCTTCAGTTCCATAGTTCTCCATTCATCCTTCTTTTGGAAAAACAGGCTCATTTGTCAATGATGTGACTGCTCTGCCTGTTATTGATAGGTGAGATCTCAAAAAGAAGAGAGACCAAGTAAATACATGCATATTTGGTAAGCTTTTCCTTAAAGAATGTGGGGAGGCAGGGGATGATGCTGCAAAAGACAACTCCTAGCAGGAAAAAAAAAAAGTTCTCACTGCTTTTGACCGAGCAGCTCTCAGAATTACCAGATCATCTTCAGCTGTTGATCTCAGTGTTTATTTTCAGCAGCTTTCTTAGGAAGGAGGAGTCCGTGTTCCCTCGTTAAAGTACGCTGGCTGCTTTACTCAGCAGCACGTCCCTCGGCTAGTGCTGCATCCAGATGCCTGTGGGACTGGTGTGGACTGGCCAGCTGGCTGCACCTGGGCTGAGCAGGGACAGCTTTCAGCAAGGGGAGGTAGGAACTGGCCCCTCCAACCTGCGGAGATGGCTCAGCTGCAGATCCTGCTGTCACATCTCTTTATGCAGCCTGCAAGCCTGGAGAGAGGTCCCATCCACCATCGAATAGGTTTCAAGTGTCTTTTAAAAAATCATCCTTATTTTTCCTTTAACTTCCCTTTAACTTTTTAACTTTCAGGGTCCACGATCTTCAGAGAAAATAATTTTATTTTATTTTATTTTTTAACCAGTAAGCACTGACAGTAAGGAAAGCCAAGAAAATGTTGTCCTCCCTACCTTCCGTGTTCAGAAGATAAAGAAGGCTTTGGGCTGTTTGCGTTATCCAAGCTGACCCACTTGCATGCTTCCTGGATGACTGTGTGCCAGATCGGAGCTGCGCATCTCAAATACTTTGTCGCTCACCACCACGCTCCTGGAAGGGCCCGTTAAGTCTGCCTTTGCGTCCTGTAGCACAGCGGAATCCAATGAAAGGCGTCATTGTTGTGAAATACCGTGGATCCGCTGCCAAAGGAGCTACTGTTGTATAATCCCTAATAGCAGGTTAGAGTGGCAGCAGTTCCTTGGTTGGAAATCAGAATGCGGAGGGATGGCTTTCCAGTTTGCTCTCCGGGGATGACACGTTGCATCTTGTTCACTCTCTGCGAGTTACAGACTCGCACGGAGGTGTTCAGCTGGTGGCAGGTCCTTACTCAGGTCTGAACACCAAGGGTGTTACTTGGAGGTAATGCTTGCTAAAAAAAAGCATTGCTAACAAATCCAAAGATTAACACCTAAAGAGGTTTTAGTTTGTTCTGAAGCAAAGCAGCAGGGGTGGAATAGAAAAGTTTATGCTGGCTTTCCGTTCTGATTTGCAGAATTCGGTGTGTTCGTTTCCATGCTGACATTTCTGCCTTTTGCACTGTTTGTGTTAACCTGCAGCTCAGCCAGCACTGTTGTGCTTCAGCTTCGTAGCAATGGAATTAGTATCTGCAGATACCAAACATCACATTCCAATTCTAGTGGGCATTTGCATCAAAGCTTACCCCCTGGTTTGCAGCTAAAGCAAACACATGTGAATTCTTAAATATTTTCTTTAGGGTGGACGGTATCACAGCAGAGATCAAATTCACCCCTACTTTTTAATCTTTTAAGACCTTGTGTAAGTAGAGCAATTGCTTACGGGAAAAACAGGATGAGCAAAGTATTTGAACTATCTTATGGGTTTCTTACTGGAATTTAACAGCTGGAAACAAGAAGCAGTGAGAACATTATGTTATTAGCCAGGTCCGTGCTTGCTTTTGGCAGGTGGTCAATTGGACAGCAGTTGGGGAATCCTGCAGCAGAGGTTGCTGCAGGCTGCGGTGCTCTTTTCCTGCAGAAAACCTTTCCTAAAGGAAGTGAGTTTCTTCCATTCTTCTGTCCAAGACTGTTTGTGCCTCAGCCTGTTATTCACTGGTATGTCATTTTTAAGGTGAGGAAGAGTCACCCGAGGCACAATACTCTGCTTGACTGACCTACTGTGACTTTCTTTTTGGCATTATTTCTTGCCTCCGTGAAAAAAGGCTGATTTGAACATCCTCTCCCCTTCATTTAGTGATAGAAAAAACTACCTCAACATTTTGTTTTGCAGTTGATTATCCTCCCTGTTAATACTTTGTGTGGATTTATTTAATTTCCAGTCACAGGCTCGTGTCCTGTCATCACTGGACTGAAGAGCCCTTCCTGTGTGCAGACGCTTCCAGGCTATTTCAGATCACCTGCAGAGCAGCTGTCCGCAAACTGGCAAGCTTCCACTCCAGACTTTACTCTCTCTCATAGCTTTATTCCTTCCTCAATATAATCACTATTGCTCTTGAATGGGGACAGGTGACCGAAGAGAGTTCTCCAGCAGCATTCGGAGCAGCAGCAGGCAGGCACATAGAGTCCTGCCTGGTGGCCTTGTACATGCAAGGATCAGATTTGACCTGCGGTCACAGCATTTCTGTGAGAGCTCATGTTTGCTGATTATTCTCTGTGGCATGGCTCTTGCTCTTCTGGATCGAGTCTCGCATTCCTTAAGGATAGTCTGCCTTCTTTTTTCTAGCGGTGGGACGGTGCTGGCCACCTTGGGCTTAGAGAAATGGGGTATCAGCACTCCCCCTGACAAACTGCTTGTGTAACAGGCAGCATTTTGGAAGTGACTTAACTAAAATGGCAGTTCTGCTGGAGATATTGAGAAGCACGAGCTCTGTAGAAGCTGGAAAACATTCTCATTAGCTGACTGGAGAATTTGTGGTTTCTATTTTAAGGCAGTAAACTCAATTACAGATGATTGAGGAGAAGAGATGATCTCTTGGTACTCAGAGAGGGTCAGGTTTGAGGTTTGCTCCTTGCAGAGTTGCACCGTGGATTTCAGAGTGTTTTTCCGAACTCCTTTTTAACCATCCATGAAATTGATGATAATTAAGTCATATTTAATATTTTAAATAACTAATGCTCCTTGGAGTTCCTACCCAAACAGAACTCCTTGGATAGAAATGGAGGATCACCCTAAAAAATTCCCGGTTCATCTGATCTGTGTTTTTTTAGGGCATCTAATGCATTTTCAGGTCCAGGATTGCTGCTACATCTCTAGGCATCGTACAGCCACTCTGTGGATATGATTGTCAGTAGAAATGATAAAAATACCCATAAGCAGAATTTTGTTAAATATATTTTATCTCTTTGTTGTTATATAGCCATTTCTTTAACATCTGGCTTCATTACACAGATAAAATTCAGCCTGAAATTAAATCAAACCCTATCATAAGCCACTCGAGTAGCATTCTGCCTTCTTGTACCTTACCCATGCAGAAATAACCCAGGAGATACTGTCATCTCTCAGACTATCCTCAGATAAGTGTGTGTCTGGAAATACTTTACCAATTTGACTAAAAGCTCTCTCTTGGAAACGCAGCTTCGCTGAGGCCAGCTCTGTGGTGGGGCCCAAGGGAAGCAGATATCCCTGCCAGAGCCAGCGTCTGAAAGGGCAAGCTGGGGGTGGAAGGACCAGCACAATCCTCCAAGCAAGGACTGTGGTATGAGGCTAACATTATATAAAAGATCTTTGTATGAAGCACAGGTGAGATCTGCTGTGAATTCACTACTTGCATCTGTAGGTATCGTTAACAGGTCCTTAACAGCAGGTCTCTACCTCTTTAATATCCTGTCCTGGCCGTACAGAATTATCCTGCTTAAAGCCAACCTCAAGGATAATTATCAGGAGCTCAGATACACTTTGATGTTTCTTTTGGAAATAATTTAGTGTTCTGATATTTTGTCCTTTCCTGCCATCATGGACCTGAAGTCACTACGTCGAAGAGGTGGCCACCCAGAAGTGGAAGTTCTTCGAATGAAGAACTTACCTTTAGGCACAGAGAGGAAAAAAAGGGGAATTTTCTGGTTTAGATCATTTACAAACATCTCTACTTGTATTTGGAAACCGGGGGCTTTCCAGCATTGCCAGACGTTTCAAGTCGAGGACATATTCGTTTTCCAAAAGCATCACTAATTGAAAACACCTTTTGGAAGCAAGTTGCCACTGGCTGCTAAGCAGCAGTGCTGGCAGTAGCACAGAGAGGTTTGAACTGTCGTCTGGAGCTGGGAAGGAGAGGAAGGAGCTGTGTGTGTGAGCTCCCAGCTCGGGTATGCGCATGGGGCTGCAGATCAGAGGCAGACCAGAGCATCTTTTGGCATCCATGCCATCCCTGCAGCTTGGAGCACATCAGAAGTCTACTGGTTTGGGAGCCTTGCTGTGTGCAGGTACACGTAATTCCCCAAAATTTGTAGATGTGAACTAGATGCATAGTGTTATCGATACCTCGACTGAGATCAATTTGTTTTTTATCTTCTAATTCTTCGTTAATTGAATCCAGCATTGCCATTTTCACTGCGTTTCCCATTTCCAAGGTTTGGCATCAGGTAAAGCTGACGTAGCCTGAAATACATCCAGTTAATTATTTTAGGGTTCCTGGGGAGATTTTATCAGACTGGCTCGTTAAAAATGTTCATGTCTGTTGTGTATTGTTTAATATTCCCTTTGTTTGCAAAATGAATGGGAAGCACTTTGTCTCATTAAGGGTTTAATGCCGGCCTGGCATTATCATCCTTTTTATTAAATGCAAACTAGAAATATCTCATGAAGAATTCTACCCCTTCTACAATATTCCTCCTCTCTGGTCTATAATGCTTCTGCTCTGCTGGTAGGATTTTTCTCATTCCTGTTACGCTTTTAAAAACCACCTTTACATTGTCCTTAGCTCTCCAAAAGCTCTCCACAAAATTTTGCAAATTGCTTTGTCACAAGCCTTTTTTTTTCCCCTTTTTTATGCCGTACCAGCAGGAGCCAAAGGAGGGGTTTATCCTATTGTCCAGAGCTTGGTTTGTTGGCTCTCCTGGACCCTGATCACCCTGACTTCTGTGCATCTGGGACCTGGTGGCTCTGGGTTATCGGAAACATTAAAGTACATGCTGGGGAGTCCTCCACCCATTTCTCTGTATTGTTCTTCCTAAGCAGAGCGTGAGTCGAGATTTCGGTACGTGGCTCGCATGAATAGCTCCCCTGGGTTTCAGAACCGCCACCTACTGGATTGGTTTCTTCTCCTGAGCTGGCATTTTTAGTTCTAGAAGTTCTTTGTTACCTTGCCTCCTAGCAGCCCTGGGACGCCTTGGTAGTTTGCCACGTGCTGCAGTGTGTTTGTGATGCCCTGAGCCGGAGCTCGGGGAGTGTTTGAGGTTGTTCCCTCCCCTGTGCTGCCGGCTGGGCCTCCGAATGCTCTGCACCTCCCTGGCTGCCCCAAATCTCTTGGAGGACATGCAGGAAGGACCCCTCAGGCAGGTGAGGTGCGGGGAGGAGTGCAATAAACCGATTCATCACCTCTAGGGAGAGCTCCCGCATGGCACACGCAGAGTGGAGAGACACAGCAAACACAATTCATTCACTCCCCCCTTGCTGGGACCCCCCAAGCCACCTGGGACGAAGCAATTTTGCAGCAAGGGGCGAGGAATGGCTGAGAGCTTGGCAAGGGCACCAGGAGGTCTGGGCATCACTGCCTTGGCTGGACGCAAAGCCTTTAGGTACCAAACCTTAGGTGTGATTATTTCTGTCCCCATTCACTGTGCCCACGCACGTGTACATGTGTGGGTCGTGCTGGCAAGGATTCCTGAGGCAGAATGTGTGAGGAGAGGGCAGGTCGGTGCCTTGGGACTGGTTATAGCCATGGGTTTGGTTTCTGCTGTACGAGCTCTTGGACAGTATCCTGGAAAAAAGTGGGATTGTCACTGCTGTGTTGTTTATCCCTACGTTTTAGTGTACGCCTCTGATTTGGCATTGCATCATCAAAGTGTTAAAAACACACTCAGAAAAAAATACGGGCAGCGCATTTTACCTGAACACGAGGTATTAGCAGATGCAGAAATTTCTAACTGGCCAAGAAAAGATGAGAAAATAACTAATAAAACTCTTGAAGGGGAATGGTACTGAGCACGTTATCTTACATGTATGAGTGTCTGAAAAACATACACTAGGGTAAGTACCTTATCCATATAATAAACAAGTGAATTCATTACAGAACATATGTTAAAAATGTCATGTTCTTTTGGGCAGAAGCATGTGTGCTGCATTGTAGCTTGGAGTTTTGAAATACTTCTTCAAAACGAGCCCTGCGCCCTAAGTGCTATCAGATGTTTAATTAGGACGGCACTAGCGAGGCGCATGGTTGCAATAAATTACGGGGAGGTGTTCTGACATGCTTCATCTGTGTAAAGATTTCTATTTTTACGTGAAGCTATTTACAGATTATTGATCTCAAAAATAGATTTGTAACTAAAGAAAGATGCATCGGATTTCAGTTGCTCGGAGTTGAGAATCTTGCCTGGCTGGCTGCCTGCTCTCTTAGATGTTTATTCCAGTGGCTTACAAGTGGCCGTAGTGAATCAGCCCTTCTTATTTTTCTCTGTGGTTGGCACCGCGGCGAAGAGGAATATTTGCATTCAGGGAACAGGTCCCATGTCTCATGCCCGCTCAGGTAGGCTCCTTGTACCTCTGAAGCACCGGAAGAATTTCATTCAAGTCAGTGCGACTTCTTGCGTGAGTAAGGTTTTTGGGTGGGGAGGAGGCCTCACAATACCTTTTGTGAGTTGTTAGTGTTTTATTTCGGAGCAGGAAGCTGTTGCTGGAGTGCCAGTGGAGCCTGCTAAGCTGCGAGAGTGCCTTTGAGTTTACGTAACCCAAAACTTCAGCATTAGACTCTTATTTTAGGCTATGCGGACATTAAAACAACAGTTTTAATAAATAAATCCACAAAGCTTGAAGGCAGAGGTAATATCTTTTAATAGAGCAACTGATAGAGTTTGGAAATTTAGACAAGCTCGTATGCCTAAGAGCTTGTCTATTTTTTCCAGCCATACCAGTTGGTCTAATAAAAGACATTGCCTCTGTCTACAAACCTTGTCCTCCCTTTGAACCCTCTTCATCACAGCGACAGCAAAATACTGCTGGAACACTAAAATAATTCGGGCCTTTCTTGCTTAGCTATGGAAACTCAGATTTTTGTGGTTTCCTCAAGGCTCCCATTTCTGATTCCAAGCACGCGCCTCACGCTGTCTGATATCTCCTGTGGTGGAAGAGGGTTTCTTCACACGAGGCCCAGACTGCTTCACTGACTCCTCATTTTAGAAAAGATGCTATGAAAGGTAACCTGCTAAGGTTCTGGATTTTAGGATGCTTTGCAAGGTGCTGTTGGGGAACTATCAGATGTCTGGCATGGATGGACGTCGGGTGCAGTCCTGTCCCAGTGTCTGTGCACCAATCTTTGCCTAATGTGCTGTGATGGGAAGCAGACGAGGTGGGAAGCAGCTAGCATGACAGAGAGGCTCTGCCTTTGGCTGTGGGTGTAAATCTTCAAATCTTGAGATGTGTGGGACTGGGTAAGGCGCCTAGTGGAGCCCTGCTACGTGGTGTGGAGCTGTGCTCAGGCTTCTTTCAGCGAGCAGACCGAGATCCAGATCTCTCTAAGGGTCTCATGCCCAACCACGCTACATTTTTTTCAGAGCTGTTTAGCTTTCCATGTAGAGGCCTCAAACGTGTGTGTGTCTTTCGGATGTGAATCCCCAGCTCAAGGTCAGTAGCTTTTCAACAGCTCCAGGTCAGACCAGGATGCTGATGATCAGGACCATCTTGAAACACAGTTCACAGCTTAGCCGATTTTCCACCCCTGCTGACACAAACCCTTTCTGAGGCTGCACTCTTGGGGTCACGGCAGACCCCTGCTTTGCCTCATGCACTTCCCTGGAGCCTGTCCTCGTGCACAACATCGCTTCCCAAATCCTCTCCTCCAGCAGGGCCACTGCAGCCCGTTGTGCCCCTGCTGGGCTGTGCTGCAGGCTCAGTGCCCGGCCTTTCAAGTGGAACAGGTTGGTGCTTGCATCCTGCTTTCCACCTGCCTTTGGGCATGGCTTGCATAGCTGGTAATTACTGGGAAGCCCTTAGTGGCCTGCGCCCGGGCTATTTTAAAAGCTGCTTCTCCCTGCATGCCCTGTTGTGGAAGTTGCCCCACGGCCCTCCGGCTGCGGTGACCTCCTGTCCCGGGGTGCCGCAGGGAACCGGCTGTGGAGAGCTCTCAGCTGAGGAATGCAGCCCCTTGGGCTGCCTGCCAGGGCCTAAATTTGGTGACCTTTAGGATGTGGCATCAGATGCGTTTGTAAACGTTGGTTCTAGTAACTGGGAGACGAGCAGAGAATGCAGGGGGAGGGAGGAACATATTCTTTACAGCCAAGCTATTTGCCTTCTGTTTGATTTTTATGACCAACAAATAGTAGGCAAGTGCACTGACAGATGCTCTAGCAATCACAACTGTTGGTCTTTAATCAAATCTAGAACTAAAAACTGATACAGATTTCCTCTAGGAGAGCGAGCGCGTGGCGACTACTGACAATAATGTGGACACACGCTGTGCTCTCCTCTCCGCTGAAATCACCTCGTTCCCCTCTGTAGGACGAGGGCAGTCATCTTTTAAAGGTGTCTAGAAATGGTATCATTCCCCGTGTAGCCTGTGGGTGGTTTTGTTTCTTCTAAGGAAGAGCAAACAAGGCAAGCCCTGCGGTCTGGCAGTTGCGTGGGTTGCACAGGACCGCAGTTTTCATGCTGTACCTAATTTGGGATAACTATGGGACTCATCTCCCACCCCGCTCTCTGCCCTGGCTCTGATGGTCTTGTGGACGGCTGAGTGGAGCTGATTCTTTGCTTTGCTCGTGTGGTGTTGGTGGCTGAGGATTTGGGCTGCTCGGTCTCACCGTGGGGCTGCTTAATCCCAAGACCCCATGGCAGGGGCACAGCAGGACACGTGTCGGGATGGATGGGAAGAGCAGGACTTCGCAGTGCACCAGTGGGAGAGGAACCCCACTGAGCGATGCCTCACTGCAGGGCCTTCCTGCAGCGAAACACTGCCTCCTGCTTTAGTTTTCACAACCGGTTCTCGTGAAGGGGTGCGGGCGTTGGTGAAGATCTGCTGGTGAATGCGGCATTGCAGCAGGTTCTTGCTCTGCCTGAATGGGGCTGAGCTGCAGAGATAATCTACTTCCCTTCCGATTGCTCCTGCTCCTTTGGCATCAGTCCAAAGCATTGTCTTTGCCTAGAGATCAGAGAAACAAAGCCAGAGACAAGGCTCTTTGTTTTTACTGTGGTACATGTGGCAGGGTCGGTCACAGTGGGGTTTGTAGGGTTTACCTTGCCTGGTTTATCTCGTGTGTCCGTCAGCTCTCCCTCCTGGATATTAGCAACTCAAAGGTAAAGAAAATGCCTTTTCAGCAAGGAAAACAAGGTCCCTGTTTCAAAATGCATTTTCACCATGATGGATAGGAATGTCATAGCAGTTCCAGCCATGTGGAGAAGCCCTCCCTGCTCTGAGTTGACTCCCTCTCTCACCTAATATCTCAGAGGAAGGCATCTTGCTTGACCTGCAAACACAGCTCATCCCACTGGGCACTTTGCAAGACTTCCTGAGTAGCGTTGCGTCTCAGCACCAGGAAACAGATAACTTGCTGGTGAAACAGATCTTGAACTTGAGCAAGCTTTTCTCTTCTGACTCTTTCAGAAATAAATAAGTGTTTAAAGATGACAACCTCGTGGAGCGACCGACTCCAGAATGCAGCAGATCTCCCTGCAAACATGGATGGGCATGCTCTGAAAAAGTACCGCCGGGAAGCCTATCACCGGTAAGTCTTGCGTGTAACCCCACAGCTAAACAGCTGAGAGAGAGGGAAATAAACTACACATAAAGAACACATTTCTTGTTGTTTCTTACTTGCTGGTACAAAACAGAAAGGTCATTCCTTGCAAAAGTGTTGGAAAATATTTTAAAAGATAGTACAGTATTTGCCTGCAGGAATGAAAAACAGGAGAGTTGAGGTACGTGTGCCAGAGCAAGTGAGGGTGTGCTTGCTTAATGCAGTTGAAAGCTTCTATCCCCAAATTTAACTTGAGATTAAACTTTGAAGTCAAGAAATACTAGGTGGCAGAAGTGTTATAGTAATTATTGCACTACAATCTGAGAGAGCATGAGCCTAGACACTGGAATGCACACCAAAAAAAAAAAAAAAAAAGTAAGAAATCAAATGTGAGCAGCAATTAAGTGTTTGAGAGCTATATCTATCATGGTTAATTGTGTGCACCACAGTAGTACATAAGTAGCATGTGAGATCTCAGCCTCCTTTTCCCTGGTAGGTGTGCCTAAAACCACCTTTGCTGTGAAAAAAATTTACAGTCTGAATAAACAAGATTGCAGAATAAAAGAAATGTTATCGCTGCCATTTTATCGTTTTGGAATCAAAGTACAGAGACGAGATTGTTTTCACAAGCTCATGTGTTTGGTTGAGCCAAGCATTCAGCCCACATCTCCCAAGGCCCATGGCCTCAAGCATAAGACGGCTGCCGTCTGCGTTCTCATCAGATGTCTGGGCCGTTGTGGCATTAAAAACAACTGGACCTAGTAATTGTCTGTGTTCTGTTTGTGGGAGGCGTATCTTCAAAGTTGGGCTGGTTTCATTTGAGAAGTCAGGCATTATGATAATCAGAGCATATTCATCAGGAGCTGGGGAGATGCAAGTCTGATACAGAAATAGAAAAAGTCAACTTTGCGAACCTCACGCTTAAATGCCGTGTTGCATTTGTGATTCATACACGGTGGTATTTCTGAGGAAGTGTTTTCGAAGTGTTAGATATCTCTGATTCTCCAAATGGGTTCTAATTAGAGAAAAACGCCTTAGCATCATATGATAGGCCAGGTTGTGCAAGTTGCGGTGTCTAAGGCTAAGTAATGGATCCTGTGATACATTTCTGAAGCTTTTCAGTTTCCAGCGAATAATGTTTGGGCGCATGTCTTAAGTGGTGACATTATTTGAGTCTCTCTGTGTCAGCTGGTTTGTCAAGATATGAAAACTCCTAATGAATGCAGCTATAAATAGCGTGTAAAGAGAGATTATACCATTCCCTGGCAAAAATCTTAACCTTGTTGCAGTCATTGATGGGTTTCCCTTTGTGTCATAATTTTACCTAGGGATTTAGTAGCATTTCTCCTGATTTGGACTGATGTGAATTAAGTCAGAGTAAGGCCTTTTTATTTATTTCCTAAATATTTTCTCAACATTTATTCTAGTTAAGTGCTGACAGTCTGCTAAATGTAGTACAAAGTCCAAGGGAAGCAGTACTTGTCCTTAAGAGCTCACTCACACATTGAAGTCCTCATCAAGTCCTCATCCCTTACTCATGTAAGAAATCTTTACTTTCCCCATGGTAAATGATGTTGCGAGGACATTTGTTGTCGACGGAAGGAAGACACAGACGCTCAATATGAGTGATCAGTGAACTTCGATTTATTGGATAGCTCAGTCGTCTTTTATCTAATTCAATATAATTAGCTCATACATATTGCAAAAGCTAAGCTCATGATTGGTTAGTGCATTTCTCTATTTTATCAGCTAGTTTCCCACCCCCATCAATCGAAATAACACAGTTAGTACTTTCCCAGACCACCAACAGATATCATGTCCTTGTACCTGAAACCTCCCTGAAACCTCCCTGAAACCTCCCAGAACGTACATTCCTTCCCAGGCCACATTTACGTACTTTCTCAGGCTCATATGAGCTGTGTTCGATACTTGGTTAGCTCGTGACCTCCTAGCTGCTCAACATTCACATGACCTACTTCACTTAACCATTCCTCCACAATTCCCCCGTTTTTATTTTGGGCTATAAACACCTTCTCTGTGAGTTGTTCTAGTTTCCTAGATAAGCAGCTAAAGACTATGCGTGCAGCAATTATAATCAATACAATTATAAGCAAAAGGCGAAGTCCCTCTTTGATTAAGTAAAAAACCCATCCCCCTACATTTCCAAAGACAGATTTAAGCCAATCATCAAACCAATTATTCTGTATCGTAATTTTTTGTGTATGATCCCTTAACCATTTCAATTGATTGTGAATTGATTGCCCATGATCAGAGAGATTAAAGCAACACATTCCTTCTACATCTTCACACCCATGTCCTTGAGCTAATAACAAGAAATCAATAGCGGCCCTATTTTGTAATACAGCATGTCTTATGCTCTCCATATCTTGCGACATTTCAGAAAGAACTTGTGTTGTTACATTTGATTGTTTAACAGCCCAACAAGCAAGCTTATTAATGTTAGTCAAAGCATGTGCAGTTCCCACACCAGGTACCAAAGAAGCAAAGAATCTTTCTGCTGGACCCCACAATTCTACACCATCATTACAGTCAGAACCCAAAGTTTTTAATTCTCGTTTAATTCTTCTGCTCCCTGTCGAGTTCTTCCACGAGTGCAAATCTGGAACGAAAAGTGTGAGTCGTCCTAGGTAACACGGACCCCCAAAAGCACTAGCTGGTATTCCTTGCCATGCACGGTCCCCACAGATTAAAAACATGCCAGGTGGCAAAGCTTTGGCCTGACTTTGAAACCAGATCGAATTGGTGTCACCTATTCCATACGCCCCAAATGGTACACTAATGTTCCCGGTGTTGTTCTATCCACAGTAATGTCCATTGGCCTCAAATCCAAGGGTCCTCGATGTTATGTTGGTCCAGTGTGTTTTATTTTGTTTCCCTTCATTGAGTACAAAGCATGTTTGTGTCCAGTTACTACTGCTATTCCCTACTACCACAGACCCCAGGAGATCCAGTTCTTGAGGGTCCCATGGCAGTGAGTTATTAAGAGCTTGCAGGGCAGCAACTACTCCATCCGAGACGTTTGCAGAAAGGGATCTACTGAGTAGAGTAATACTGGCAGAATATGGTGCTAACATTTCACTCAGTTCCTTTGGATCCCCTATTGGGACCCCAAACAAGCATGTTCTGAAAGGATACATAACATAACACAACTATACAACTTAACCCTAATAACACTACAATTACTGTAAGCACTTAATGGTAACACAATTAATAGTAAGTAACACAACTTAATAGTAACACACTTAAACCTAATCACTTGATGGTGATCGAAGGCTGTTCTTGACAGTTGTCGAGGTGTCACAACCCACGTCGTTGTCAGAATAATTATCAGGAACCTCTTCCTGGTCGTCTTCGGCGTGTGCAGATTCTAAAGCTGCTTCAGTCCACTTTGCAGTGATCCACTGGGTACCTGTTTCTGGCACCATTTCAAAATCTCTATAACATTTTTGATCAAAAAGTTTTAAACAGTACGTTCCCTTAAGTTTCTCCTAGTGGCTACTTCACACAATGACCCCATACTTGTGAAACATGATTTTGCTTGACCAGTACTAATTTCCTATGATTTCAGCCTGTACTATGGCAATAAATGCGCTCTCACTAACACAGTACACAGCACACTCACACCCAGAGCACACTTGCACACTCAGAGCACAATTGTACACTCAGAGCACAACTGTACACTCAGAGGCCTCTTGCACATCTCACTCTCAATCATACCACAACCTCAATCATACCACAAGAATATAATTTAGAATGATAAGCAAACAATACGTGCAGCCAATATAACTTAGAATCATAACCAAACAAACAAGTATTGTCTCTCATTGTGTTCCTCCTGAAGTGACTTGCAACACTTTGTTTTAAAACCTTATCCTTACACAAATACTTTCAACACAAAATACCTGGACATTTAAGAATAACACATACAATTATTAACACTCCAGTTAGTATCCCTTTTTCATTGCAAGGTAAACCTCTTATAAAAAGAATGCCAGAGAGAAGCAGCACAGCCGCCGCTGCTTCCATGGTTACGTCAGACAGGCTGCAGGGTCCTGATGTCCGTCCCTCTGCTCTGTGCCGACTCGCCACACGGTGAGGGTCGGCTGCCGTTCGATTCCGCGGAACTCCGAGTGCAGCGCTGCTCGTGGCGGTGACTGAGGGGGGGGAGGCTCCCATTGCCCTGTAGCCCCCTGAGGCAGCGTTATCGTTCTCACTGAAGGCAGCAGTGGGCAATCCCCAGCTCCAGCACTTCCCGGCAATCCCAGTCGCTCTGTAGCGGTAGCAGTAACTCTCTGCTCAGCCTGATGTATAACTAAGGCGTTAGTGACTGCTCTCCAAGGCTTCAATAATTTTTTAGCAGTCTTATTTTCATCAAACAATTTGTCCCCAAATTTACGCCACTCTGTTTGTTCAAAAACTGTATCAGGATTGATAAAACAACCCTTAGCTACCCCATATGCTAATAATCCTGGTAAATCCTTTTTGCAGTCTATAAGCTGTGTGCTCCGCTTTTCTAAAAAGCATTTGAGCAAATCATACGCCGCTTGTCTCTCCATACCTTTATATACGTCGGTACCGTTGCAGCCTTTGCAAAGACCTCGGCGACGCTTTCCGGCGGGACCCTCTATAGGCTCATCCCGGGTGCGAGGACTCCCTTTCCGAGCTGCGGGTGCGGGTGCGGGTATTCCAGGTTTCTTTTCCATTCACCTTTCAGGCCTCGGGTGCAGGGATTCAGCAGTTTATAATCCTTTTCACCTCCTGAGCTGCGTTGCAGGACCGGTCCTTGTATTCCGTCCAACCGTGGCTCGCAGGTTCAATTCCAGCGCAGGTTCAACTCCAGCGAAGTCCCTGTTCCTGTATTGCATGTCCCTGTTCCCGTTCAGATTAGCCCCACGTTGGGCGCCATTTGTTGCGAGGACATTTGTTGTCGACGGAAGGAAGACACAGACGCTCAATATGAGTGATCAGTGAACTTCGATTTATTGGATAGCTCAGTCGTCTTTTATCTAATTCAATATAATTAGCTCATACATATTGCAAAAGCTAAGCTCATGATTGGTTAGTGCATTTCTCTATTTTATCAGCTAGTTTCCCACCCCCATCAATCGAAATAACACAGTTAGTACTTTCCCAGACCACCAACAGATATCATGTCCTTGTACCTGAAACCTCCCTGAAACCTCCCTGAAACCTCCCAGAACGTACATTCCTTCCCAGGCCACATTTACGTACTTTCTCAGGCTCATATGAGCTGTGTTCGATACTTGGTTAGCTCGTGACCTCCTAGCTGCTCAACATTCACATGACCTACTTCACTTAACCATTCCTCCACAAAATGACAATGCATTCATATAAAGGAGGGTTTCCCAAGAGGAGCTGAGATCTGATAGTCTGAAATCAGCCTCTTTCACAGTTTCAATATACTGTCATAGCACATAGAAATGTCTTATTCAAAACAGATTGAGCAGAAATGTTGCTCGCTCTTCAAATTCTAATGGAAAGCACAACATTCGAAATACATTAAGGGGAGGCACATTTTCATTTTGAAATCACTATCCTCTTTAAAAGAGGGAGGGAGGGATCAAGAGAGAGAGAATGAGAGAACCTGATGCCAAGACTGTAGTATAAATCTGGGCTATTAATGGCTTTGGTGTACCAGTTTCATGGGAGTTATTTTGATAATCCAGTATTGTAAGAATCTGAAACAACCTCATTCCAGAGGCAGTGTTGTCAGATTTCTATTTCTGGTATTTTTTGTGATCTTAGTGTTAATAAATGTATTGTAACTTAAAAAACAAATTCAGACTTAACATGACAGAGTAGGAGCTAAGTTATTTTTTCTTGTTTTATATTTTATTTTTTAGTGTTTTAATGATTATTCACATGTAGAATGTATATGCTTGTCACAGTCATCACTTCTAGGACATAAAGTTGTTTCAGTAAGATCCCAGTTTGCTCTGATTCTTGGATATTGTTGAAAAACTGTCAATTTTGTTAAAAAGATAAAAGGTATTGTGTCAAGATTCATAAAACGTTTTGTGTATGACTAGTAAATATTTCAGTTTTGTTGTCAGACCTGCATTAGTTTGTTAGATTTTGTAAAGTACCAGTGGCTGGAATCCTGTGAGTGTTTGAATCCTTCCTTTCTCTTCCTCTTTCTTTCTCTCTGTTTCTCTTTCAGTCTCTGTTTGTCTTTGTCTCTCTTTTTCTTCTTATCCTAGCAGCTAAAAAAAAAAACAACCTTGGAAGCATGAACCCAAAGTGACTTAGGAACACAAACAAACAAAAGAGATAATTGAATTTAAAGCTATTAAAGGTTAAAAAATAAATAAATTAAGCTGGTCTCAGTGATTTTGGAAGGCTGGAAGGGCTCAGCGGCAGTGCCACATTTATGGATAAGCATAACTGGGGCTAGCTTTTGATACCAGTGATGGAGGCCCACTTGGGCTCAAAGTCATTCATTGGGATTTTCTAGCTGCTGCTAGTAATGCTTGGCTTTCTGAAGTGTGAAATTGTAAAAAATTGTGTCGTTGTTTGTTTACTTCATGCTTACTGAAATACCAGAGGAGATACTTAAACCAAATCGATTTCACTTTCTGGTTCTCATGAAGTAGAGCAGATTTGATATGCTTGAATTGTAAGTGTTGAAGCAGCATAAAATACAGGGAAAAGTTTCCAGTGAAAGCAAAATAATTTACCTTATAGAAAATGCTCTCATAGGCATTAAATTTCTGAAAAGCTTTAAAAAAATGACCTCTGAAAATGCCATTCTAGTTACCATATCTTATTGTGGTTGTTCAAACAGGGAATCTGTTTTTTTCACGTGTTGCACTTCTTACTATATCATACCTGATGGATGGATGCTCAACACTGTTGGCAGAAATCCCAGTTGAGACTGGTTCAGCTGGTGTAGTGACTCAGAGGATAGTGACTATATCAGAACCACGTCTGAATGCCATAGGCATGAATGTTCAAAATCAATATTTAGAGCTGCTTTCCTCCCCGGGTTTATTCTCGGTGTTTGGATCAATTTGTATAGCTGCTTAAGAAATGAGAGCGTTGAGGTTCTTGAGGGAGTAAAGAGCTTGAGAACACGAATGTGAGTGCTGTGCTGTAGAGTTCAAGGACTACATCAGCAAAAACAAGAATTAGAAGAATCTTTAGGGGAGGAGAAGTGGTGGTTTAGTCTTGCCAGGGTATTTCTGATCACTTAACTAAGACTTGAAGTTGGCTGGTGTTACTCTCATCCACAAACCTAGTTATACAACACTGCTGGCGCCTGCGGGAGGTGAGGTCTAAAGATGAATTAATATACAAGCTCGATGTTATTCATTCTCTAGAAGAGGTCATTGGTAAGAGGATACCACATCGCTGCACTATTGGCAACATACATTTTAATTGGGAAATAAAAGGGATGCGTGGCTGGTAGGTGGCTTTTCCTACGTGTGTGTGGCTGTGAGGCCACCTCCCTCGTGCAGGGCTTGTTGACTTTTCCGGGTAGAGGATAATCAGTAGGTCATTTGTTCTGGAGGAGTACTGTCATTTAACCTGATTGTAATTAGGCAAGAACTAGGTTGACTCCGAGCCACCAAATTGCCCTAGTGTCTATTTTTTAACTCGGAGTGAGCACTTCTAGGCACCCTCTGGATTATCTCACATAGCTCTTTAGGGTTTAAATAGCAACCACATCTAGTTAAAGCAAATAATGGAAAAAGTTGGTGTGCCATCCACTCTTGTTACTGACAGTTACCAAGATCCAGGAAACAGGTATTTGCATTTACTTTTATTCCATGGTTTTGGCTTAACAGGGCAGTGAGGCTGTGATGGCGTTTTTGTTAAACATGTAGACTTGGGGATGCTTTTGCCATTTTGCATCAAAGTAATTTGAGACTTCTCACCCCGAACGTGGGGTTTCTGCTGTTGTTTTAGTTTTGTTTTCTCGCGGTGTTGTTTACTTGCTGGCTCAGGGGATGTGGCATCATCATTTCTAATCCTAATTCTGCTGCAGACTGCTCGTAGGCTCTCAGATATGTTGCTTCATATTTACATGCTTCAGTTTGCTTTTAAAGCATCTTCTGGTGGTAATATGAGTTAAGTAATTTAAGCTGTTAATGGACTCTGAGATCCTGGCTAAAAAACAGTGGTATATACTTTAGTAACAACAAAGCAAAAGGATTAGAAATCGGTTGGTTTGCTTTCTAGGCTTAAATATGTATTTAAGGCACGTTTTAGTTTGTTGGAATTTGTAAACTTGGGGATATTCACTGCTGATCTTGTTTCTTCATTTTACTGATGCTGGATCATCAGTGATTGCAAACAGCTGGAAATGTTATCGAGACTAGGGTAAGAGGCTTGAAACTTTATCCATTTGGGTAGCTATATATAAAGTCTCTTCATAATACCAGTTGATTCAGGTGGCGAATGAGAAAAAATCATGGTTACTGGTCTGAAAATGCTGTGTACCCCTCTGATCAGACGTTCTGGTAGGTGATGTATTTCCATCCAACTTTAAATGCTGCAGCTCTGTAGGCAATGCCGGCTGCGGTCTGTCCTCATATGTCTTGGTGCAGCCTCCGGGGGCTCGTGCAGGGCATGTGCGGAGCTGTGGGCAGCATGTGCCTCTATTTATTTTGCTGTAGTGCTTTGGACATCGGAGGGAGGAGGGAGAGGGGGTGTTAAGGCGGCAGAATGGGCGAGCTTATGAGAAAGCAGAACACTTGCCAAATTAATAATAAAGAAATTGCATTGAAAATGTCCCGCGATCCCCAGCTTTAATAGCTTCACGGAGCAGACGGGTGTTATTTTGGGATGGAATCCATATGTGAGCTTCTTGGCACTTTGCTGTTGCCTGGGAAGAAAACCCAAACAATGGAAATAGAAATGGCCAAGGCTATCTCCTTCCATCTGATTCCTGCTGAATTTCAGAGGGAAGCGGTCATAGTCGTGTTTCTGGATACAGCCTCATCAGACTCTTAAGTTGCAGTCGTAACCTGATTTTCCACTCTTATGTCACTAAAATTGTGCAAGGACGGTTAGTTAGTGTTGAGAAATTGCCAGGCAGTATGTTGGAAATGTTACTAGAAGTGGCCGTGAAACTTTGATGTCCTTTTTCTCTGTCCCTTATCTGATGCTGTTTCATCTGCCTAACTAAATCTCAGGCCCAAGCACTGGTTCTTAATCCAATTACTGACCTGTCAGAATATTCCTCTTCGTTTGAAGGAGGAATAAAAAAGAACTCTAAAGATCTAACATAAATAAAATAACCCCAAATGCTGTGATAAATAATAATATACGAAATGGTCAGTACCTGCATAAAGAGGCAAGACTCAGCAAAAGAATGGTTCCATCATTTTTAGTACTTTAAAGCACTTTATTTTTTTTATCCCTCTAAGACGGGCAACAAAACATCCAACAATTGAAGTTTTGATATGTCTTAGTGTCCTTCTCAAGGTAACTCACCAAGTTTGCTCCAGGTGGGTGAGGTCAGTGAGGGATTCATCCGAGTTGCCTGCTGCTGGTGGAGGACACGTGCGATCAGAACCACAGTGTCACGCAGTGGGACGTCTCTAACCACATGGCTGGGGACTAACTGGTAACTAACATCCAGTTGTCGTAACAGTGGTGTGAGAATTTTTTATTTATTTTTTTACATTATTAGCCTTTTTAAAGAGGCTGTGGGGAACTTGGCTATAGGAGGCTATTAAAAGCTAATCCATTTTAGTTCCCTCTTGTTTCTTTTTAACTCTTCTTGCTTATTAAAACACGGAAGTTGTCCATAAAGTGAAGATTAACCAAAGTGCCTAAACTTTGAGGAAGCAGGAATCGGAGCCTTCTGGCTAGTCCCCGTTTCATGGCTGGCTCGAGGCCAACTGTCCACCACGATCTTTTTTTTTTAAAGCACAAATGTAAATCAAGCATAGCCAGCTCCCATTGCATTTGCTCTTCCCTTCAGCACTGCTGCGAGTTTTCTTTTGTATTTATTTAATTTCCAGTAAAAAGCACTTCCCTGACAAAGAATGCTTTTTGCTGCGAGGTCTCTGGACACGTTTCGAAAATCCCTGTGAAGTGCTCTGCTCCAGAAACCTTGCCTATGAGCCATGTGCCAAAGGTCCTCCATAGTTGTATAATTTTGGTGCATTTTGTTTATTTTGTTGCTCACGTTACCGGCCTATTATGCATGGAAATTGCATTTGGGGCACGGCAGGCGTTTGAGATTCTGCCCCAACAAAATAAAAACATTTCTCCCTCTCCGCATGTGCTCCTCTCCTGTGTTACTTGAGAAGGGCTGGGATTTAGGTTCCTGCCTCAGAATTGATTGACAAGAACAGTAACAAAACCGAGATCAGTTCGCTTGGAAAAATATAAAGGGCTGTGAATTGCAGCACTGAGGAGATCAGGGCTCTGTGACTCCCTTTATGCGAGCTCAGCAGTTCCTTCTTCTTTGCCATACAACGCATTTTTCTCTTATTCAGCACAATTCTTAGAGCTTAAAAGAAAATAAATACTGTCATCACTGAGGGCCTTCTGCTATGGCCAAGCTGCAGAGTTTAATATTTGAGAAGGAGCTCGGGGAGCAAATTAGCCTCACAGTTTCCCTTAGATAGCTCCTGAAGTTGGCTTTTTCTAAAGGTGCAGGTCTGTGCCGGGCTCCAGCTTCTGTCTCCTGCCACATTAAAACTCGCTTTTTAATTGGGAAAGGACAAGTGAAGGCAAGAGAAAAGCAGTGCCCTAGCGGAGGAGATGCTCTGCATGCCCAAAGGTGTGGGGCTGAGGAGCTGGGCCCACCAGGGGCTGCAGGAGGTGTTTCTGTGCCGTGCCCCCGGCTGGTTTGTCGTGTTGCCCGGTGCTGTTAAGTGGTCAGATCGGCTTAATTTTTAACTCCACTGCTCCTAGTTAAAATGATTGCTTTCTGAATGGAAAAGAACAAAACCAAGGGAAGCGAAAGTGTGATTTCCGATGGTAACGAGTGGAAAAATGATTCCTTAAAACTTCCTTGCTGAATTTTAGTTTTCGTTCTTAGTTTTCTTCCTATTCTGAATCTTGCCCTAGACCTTTTATTAATATGCAGGCTTTAGGAGCTCCTGTCACTTCTCTCTATACCAGATTTCCTGTGGAAATGTGACATTTTTAGCCGATGGACGCATCGGAGCGGTATTCCCAAAATCAGGCTGAGCCTCCCTTCGGGTGGGATCCAAGCCCAGCTCTGAAACAGAGGGGGCCAGGCTACAGCTTCTGAGAAGCACCTTTCCCTTCTCAGAAACTTTCCAGGTGGTTTAATTTCAACTTTTATCTCTAGTTTCTAGGATTCTGTAGATATTTACTACTTCGGGTAAGCCCCCGGAATTAAGCTAAGCCGGTCAGCTTCTGGGAGCAAATATTTGTAAGTATCTCCTCAGCCCCTTGTTTCTGGAGGGCTCCATGCACGGAAGATATCTTCCTTTATCAAGATTTGAAACTGAGGTCCTGAGCACCTACAGGTAACCAAATACCTGCCTGGGCCCACAGCAGATAAGTGACATTGCTTCCAATTGCCGTGCCCCTGTTTAGCCTGCCATTTAATCTGCCTTTGCAGATCCAAGTTTAAATCGATTCAAGCGTTCTCATTTCCTGTCCTGAACACGTTGTGCAATAGCCCTGGTTAGTTTTTTGTTGTTTTTTTTTTTTTTTTAAATATTTGCTCAGTTTCACTCTAGCACTGGTGGGTGAAGTAATTGCCCTGTCAAATCACTCACTGGATGCCTTGAAGTCTGCCAGGCCTTGCGGACTGCCGGGGCATGATGAGACCTTGCCACATACAGTTTCTAGGTCACAGGCAATATTTACAAGTTGATGGAGAAAGAGCAATCTTCCCCAGCTGTTACCAAGACGGGGCTGGTATAGTAATTTTCATCTTTTAGTCATAAGACCTGTCCTGGAATAAAAACATGCTAATGGATGTTGTTTGTTTCATCACCTTCAGGAAACTTTTCCAGATCTTCAGTATCAACATGTGCAGTTGTTTTTATTTTAATTTTTATTTTCTTAACTCCCAGGGTTCAGCCTGTAAATACGCTGCGAGTAAAGTGATGCAAAAATGTCCGAGGCTCAGAGATCTTTCCGTGGTTTTGGTCAGTTTGGTGTCGTCATCATCTAAACATAGGCACGCTGGACTGGAAGCGATCTCTTGGGTCACAGCTCCCTTGTTTTCGCCTTTCCCAGGCACCGCCGTATTACCCTTTTTATAAGCGCATTCAGCTCCGTCTTAGCAGTGCTTGTTTTTTGTCCTCATTTGGGAAACCGTTCCCAAATGTTGCAATTCTGAGTCGCTCTCCAGGCTCCTGAGCTTCTTGAAATTGCCCTTCCTATTCCTGGCCCGTTCAGAGGGGGGACAGGCAGCCTGGGTGTTTTGCTTTGACGGAAAACTATGCTCCAGGGGCTGAGCCTAAAGGAAAGAACAAAATTGGACTCCCCAGGTTGGACAAAAAATGTTGCTAGCATTTCCCAGAGGTAGGTTATTCCTTCTTCAATTTCTCTTTTCGAAACAAACTGCACAAGCAGTAGATCAGAAACGATGTGCTGGAATTAGATAATAAATAGTGCTTCCTGGCATCAGCAGCAAGAGAATGTAATCATCTTCATTAGACAAAGTACGGGACTGCGTTTAGTGCTAAATAAGATTTGGTGTTGGCTGCTTCTAAATCAGAGCAATCGAGACGTTAAGACAAACAATCACTGATTCAAACTGCAGATTCGGATAATGTGCTCCACCTACTCAAAAGCCAGCGATTTCAAGAGCGAATTTTAGTGATTTATGAGCTCATCTCTCATTTCCAAAAGGCTTTTCTTTACCGGTTTGCAGTTTGTTTGTTGTTCCCCCCCCCCCCCCATAATTTTGTCTTGTTTAGGTAATCCATAAATCTATCAGAAAAGATAGTCATCGCTAACCTCCCTGGCCCCTCGGTGACAAGCCCCATTGTCGGAGGCAGGCAGCTTGCCAGGAAACTGTGACTCCCAGAGAGAGTGTGCAAGGTTAGGGGTAAAGCAGCCTATTGCCAGAGAAACTATTCCAAGTGGATTTGTGTGGAACAACAACGATATCCAGTGACTAGTTAAATTAGCCACAGATGTGTTTTCTATAGCACTGTCCAAGAAGATATACAGTGCTTTAAGGCTCGCTTCAGGCACGATGATCATCTGAAGTCAAATCAGATCCAAGTAAAACTGCATCTGTACTAGGCAAGCTTTTAAGGAATTGTGTAACATGATTCAGGCTGGTAGATGAATCAGACTGCTGCAAACTAAACAAGGAGCACATCGGTGAGAGATGAGGTAAGACGGCTCGCAGAGGAGCGTGAGAGTTAGATGGGAGCAGTTTGCTGCTAAAACCCGAGCTTCAGCAGCCTGGCACGGGCGGTGGAAGGGGCACGGCGTGCCGGCCACCTGCCCCCGAGCACGGCCGGGGCTTTCTGTGGGCTTTGCAGAATATCTGAGGACTTGATTTTGCACTTACCGTCTCCATTGCTCGTCCCCCTCCGTGTCACTCCTCCTCCAAGGAAGCCTCGCTGATTTGGGTTTCTAATTACCCTGCCGAGAGCAATGGGGATACTCAATATTTGCAGAATTTCCACGTGCTGAAATTGGGGTACAGGTGGAGGCTCTGGGACTCCTGCTTTTTCTCATACAAGGGGATTTTTGCCTCGGCGTCACGGCTCGAGCAGGACCGGGGGATTTCTGGCCGAGCTCAGCGTTGAGAAGCTCAGCTCCTATCCCGCAGCCGAGCTCGTGGCTGTGCCGTTGGGATTCGGATTCGCAGGGTTCAGATAGGACAGGCGGTGGGAGAAGCCCCCCAGAATTACAGACCTGCTGCAGGGTTTAAAGTTCAGGGGAAACATAAGCAGCTTAGTTCCTGCAGTAGTTGGAGCAGGCTTTTGTTGGATTCCCTGACCTATTTCTTTGCCATGTTATTTACTTGGACTAAATTGAATATAGCGTATTAAAATGTTGTAATCAGAAAGGGCCTGGCAGCATGCAGCTTACATTCTCATTGCAATAAGCATTAACAATAAAAATGGAATTAACAGAATAGTATTTTTTTTGTGGGGGGGAGTTGCAGTTTTTAGTACAAAAAAAAATAGCATTTTTCATAATAGAAATGATTTATTTCTATGGGTGAAAATATCTTTTTTTTTTCAGAGCTGTATTAAATGTTTATTAATGATATTGATATAAATGTGATAACGTGTCTTTGCTTGGAGTTTCTAGATATAATTCCAAAGAGTGTTCAAATGCTGAGTTTATTCACAGAAATGTGTATTTTTTTTCCTTTCCTTGGTATCTCTATGTAATATTTTGTTTTAATCAGGCAAATTGCACTGCTTTCCATCCTCTGCTTCCACTTGAACTCTGAATTCTGCTTCAGGAGCTTTTACACTTCTATTCTTAGGAATTTTTGCAGGTCACATGCAAAGCCATGTGTGTGCATGCATGCGTGGATGTCTTTAGACAGCATACCAATAATTAGAATAACCCTGCAAAAGTGATGGCTTTGCTTCAGGAGCACCCAGGGCAAAAACAGAAATTTTCCTCTGTTTTCAGGTATATTCTGATTTTAAGCTAAGAGACAGAATACCTTTGTTCTAAAATACGATTATGTTAAAAATGCTCATACCTATTTCTGTTTCTTCTTCCCTGACAGGGTCTTTGTAAACAGAAGTTTAGCCATGGAAAAGATAAAGTGCTTTGGGTTTGATATGGATTATACGCTTGCTGGTGAGTATCTTCTTGATTTCTTTGTCACTGACTTAGTTTGGAATATTGCCTCTTGTTGAGAGAAAACCGGTAACTGGTTGGGCTACTCCAGTTAGCAGGTGCTTCCTCTCTTAGCAGATATGTTACTCGCTGTTCATTGCACTTTCATGTCAGGTGTTTCTCTTTATTTTTGTTATCTGGAAGTTGTATTCGGTCATAAACCACACTGCTCTAGTACAGTTTCAAGGAAACTGAAGCTTAAAAAGTATGATTACTTCCTTAAATTCCACTGTGCTTTGATATTGCCCCTGACTAAAGCTTGGCTTTGAATAACAAGGTGATTTTTTTTTTCCCTTGGTGCATATAAAGGGGCTACACCTTTAGCCAACAGGTCTTCTTGTGTCCTGGGAGGGTCAGTTTTGAATAGGTTTTCCTCTTCCCCACTCCTCTCTTGGCCACATCAGTGACTCCTTTGTGAGAAGCAGCGAGGCAGGGGGAGCATTGTGAGTCAGCTGAACAAGTTATTCAGAAAGCTCTGCCCGTTCTTCATGGCAGATAGTCTTTGGGAGGTTGCATAAGACCTTTTAGTTTCACAAAATTTTCTGCATGACTTCTCCATTTTTCAAATACTCGGCAAGCAAGTTCTCTGAGACTTTGGCTGGAGGAGGGGTAAAGTTACGGTTTTCTATGTAATCAAACTTACATGATGCTGTGTATTTTAAGGAAGGAAAAGATTAAAAGCCCACTTCCACTTTCTGAGGCTGTAGTGCCAGGCAGGCTGTAACTAAAGGTGTCACATACAATTCTACCTTCTTTTTCACTGCCACTTCCAAGGTTGTGGATAGAAAATTTCTATTGCTCTTGATATTTCCACTTAGAGTTGTGAATATAAACTAAGAAATGTGAAGTAGAGCACCAAGGTCACCTAATTATAGGTTAATGCAGTGTATCAAGTACGGTCATCTGTTCATTGTGACCACTGAGAAGAAATGAGAGATGCTATGGACAGCCCGAGGGGTCAGTGGCTAAGCAAAGGTCAGGAAAGACTCCGCGTGCTCACGGTTCAACACAACTCTACAAAAAGCAATGTTGGAGTTTGTGGCAGGTAATTGCAGTTTATATTTCCATCACTTTCTTCTTTTAAGTAGTTATGAATGAGGTGCCAGTTATCTATGCAAAAGGGTTCGTTATTCACCACCTTATTTACAAATCTGTTTCAAGTGCCTGCCACTTTTTAAGTCATAAAATGCATCGTAGTTAATCTGTGTTGGATCTGACTGCAGGCACATGCTTTAGGTGTTGGTATTTCCCAGCTGTGACAGCCTTGTGGCTGGGCTTTTAGGGCTTTTAAGGAGTGCAAAACAGTTCAAGAACAAATGCTTAAAAAAAAAAAAAAAAAGTTGTGGGTTTCACTTTTGTAACAGAAGCACAACTTCCTTGCCTTTCACAACTGACGGCATTTCCAAGGACTCGGGTGATCCCAGCAAGGCTGGCATGGAACAAGAAGTGTGTTGCTAACTGACAGAAGGAGAATTTCAGCACTATCCTCACTCCTCCGACTGTTCATTTTACTCAAGTGTTGCATGTTCCTGTAAACACAGAGCGAATGTGTTGTTATCCACAAAATGACTCTTAGTTTGATGAGAGGGAAAATGTGAGTGTTTCAGGCAGGCTTACACAGTTCCCTGGGATGTGGAAGTGTGGGGCTCCCAAGGCTGCAAGGTCGTGGTGATACCACTAAGCAGGCAAAGTTGGTGCATTCAGGGGAGTTGAGTGACAGGGTGTGGTACAGGAAAAGAAATGAGACGGGGTCTGAGCAGAAGGCTGGGAATCTGGACTGCTCTTGGGTAAGCTGCTGGCCTATGACTTTTCCCATGGTACAACAGGATAATAGTTGCAGATCATTTCACAGGGAGTTGTAAGAATGTAATTAGGCTGGAAAGCCTTTTGCAGATGGAAAGTGTTATGCCTGGTAAGTACTATTTCTGTTTTTTTGAATCATCTGGGAACTAACAATTACCTGTTCGTCATCTTATTGTCTCACAGTCATCCTTTCTTCTCCATGGGGGCTTTTGTTATTTGACCATAATTTGCTATATGTAACTGTGGCACACAAGAAAAAAATATTTATTCATTGCAGATGCTTTAAAGAACACAATGTTAAAGTATTGCTATAATTATTTGGGAAATTATAAGAAATAGGACAAGCGAGGTATTACATTAACATGTTGTAGTGTATTCGTAAGACCCTATCGTGTTTTCTGTCTGGGCAAGTTATCCCTTGCACACTCTTTCACATGGACATTCACAAATCTGGACATTTCTGTCCAGATTTGAAAAATTATCTGTCTGTCTATCTATGTGATACATATAGATATATGTGTCTCTGTCTGTATCTATATACATAGATAGATGTATAAAGATAGTTTATCTGCAGTTCAACATCTGGAAATGGTGTCTGCATACCAGATGATGCATGGTGAGCAGATGCCTTTTGGAGGCTGTTCAAGACTTGTGTAAAGAGACCAAGGAGGAAGGATGGGAGCACCTCCAGTGTCATCAGTTCCTCATCTAGTTTTCTGCATTTGTACTTTCAGATGTCACTTTTCTGTGAAGTTGTTTGAAAGTATGCCACAATCTTCATATTCAGTGGTTGAAGGCAGTCAGAGCCATTAGCCCTGCCTAAAATTGTGCCACATCTTTTCTCCACTCTCTGTCATGATCCTTCACATCATCTATAAATTGATAACATTCATCTCATAGCTGACAGTCAAATGTTTTGACAGCTAAGGAGCAGGTTGATTTTTGTTTAACACCCTGAATTGCCCATCTCGTGAAGAGGAAGCGGTGGTGTCAGTGAAAGAAAGTACTGAGTCCCTCTGCTCTCCTTCTTCTTCCCAAATCTCTGGCCACAGGTAGCACCAAAAGACTTATTTAGGAGGCAGTTCAGTAAGAGAGAAGTCACAATCACTTGACTCATCTTGAAGTGCAGAAGCTTGAGACAATTTTGTTCTTGTACTTTCTGATTTTAAGGGGACAAACCTGCTCACAATAGCACTGTTTTCTGTGTAGAATAATTTTGGCACGTGGCATTTCCATTTGCAAGCGTATCGTAACACCTCCTTACACCCATGCTGCAGTGACCATGCATTCCACTGCCTGCATGAGAATGTCAGCTTGCCAACTGACAGCAGGTTGGATATCATCGTGTTACATTGCCCATAAAATATGATTCCAGACGTTTGTTTTATAGGGTAGTATTTCTTAACCTTATTATTAAATTAAAGGACTACTTATCTTGAAAATGAACATTGCAAGGCTGCCTGCTACAGCACTGCCACAACGATTTGGTTTGCTCCCAAGTCAAAAGTAGGCTAAGCTTTGGATTCTTCTTAATAACTTTTATGTTCTCTCATTGTGTTTGTCTCTTTCCTTGCATAGGGTTGAGAAATACTGTTAATAGAGGCGGATTAGGCAAACAATCCTTTTTTCTTGAAGAAAAGAGCCTGAAGGTTTTAGCCTTCTCTTCTGAGAAATTATGGACATTAAATTGCTGATTTTTTACCCTCTGTGGTTACAGCTAGAATTAATTTGGCTGCTAAGAGCTCAAAATAAAATGAAGGCAAGTTGAGATGTCTCTTTCAGGTTTTAGATTCCTCCTTTTCCCTTCAAGGGTTGCTGTTGTGTTCTCATGGAGTGAATGAGGTCTCCTATACGTCTGGAGACTTCCAAGACCCCCTGAGTCGTTGTGCTATGTTGGACAAGGAGCTGTCTGTCACCCTCCTATTCAGTCGGCTTGTTTTGCTTGTGGTGGTGAATCACAATCGATACATAATGTTTGTTTTAAGCTAGGTGTTACTGAGAGGGGAGTGGAAGGAACGGGAAGAACAGCAGGGTTTTCCTGGGGCATGCATGCATTGCCAAATAGCTGCTGCTTTGGATCTTGGGCCTGATGCAAGAGAGACTCACCAGCTGAGCAGAGGGTAGGACGGCTTTCTGAGATGTGAGCCAGCAGCCCCTTGTTCTCTGCTGCTGACCTTTCTGCCCCTTGGGCAGGCAGCGAGGTCGGTGCCCTGGTCCAGCAGAGTTCCCATCTTCCACAGAAGGAGACTGCAGAACGACAGCAGCAGCATTGCAAACAGCTGGGAAGGGCTGCCTTCCACTGCCAGGGCAAGAGGAAGAGTTTGGGAAAGCTTCATTGAAACCCTTCAATGTGAAGGTCCTTTTGTAGCACCTTTTTGTCTGTTAAACAGTAGTTTCTTTTATTATCTGAATGATTCACCTTTGCTTATTCATCCCGATGGACTCAAAGACCAGTAGTCAGTAACACTTCCCGTCTGCTTTCTTGTTTTGCTAGTACTGTCAAAATTACCCGTGCTTTGGTAAAGGACAGTGCTGCACGTACTCCAAAAGATTTACAGCCCTCTCATTTGTGTTTACTGAGAACTGAGCGGATAAAGATAAAGGTATGCCTCTGGAGTCCCTAACACAACACTGACCTGAGACGAGGGGTTGGTGTGGCCCTTTGGAAAAACAACTGAGAGGGTCAGCTTTCAGAGAGGATTTTGTTTGGCTGCTTCCTTCTCAGGGTGAGCTACAATCGTAATTATTAGGTCTGGCTCCAGTAATGCATGAGGCATTACCAGGACTTACATGGGACAGGTTGCACAATGAGGTTATGGGCAGAGAGATGTCCCTTGACAGGCACAGGACATCAGCAGCGAGGCTTTCAAATGGGCTGTAATTTCACACCAGGCCATGGGCAGATGGAGAGGGAGTTAGTAAGAATTGCAAGCTGGACTGTGCTTGGAAACATTCTTCTGTGAGCACCGTCCTTCTCCAAAAGTTACAGCCTGGCTGCAAGTTTTGACTTCCATCTCTGAGGTAGGTGAGGTCTGAGATCAGTAAGCAGGATGCTTTCCTTTGGAAGGCTTAAATCACTGCTGCGTCCATGTTCTCCAGCTACCAGTAATAAAATCATCACTAGCGGCTGCAAACTGTTTCAATAAAAACGAAGGGGAAATGAAGCTTGAAAAATACTGGCTTTATTGTGTGCAAATATGATTAATACAACATAATCTGATTGGAATATAGCTTGTGTCCTAGAAACACTGCCAACGTAATGCCAAGATTTGGTGCACTGCAAACATTTTATGGCCAAATTGCTTTTGCTTTCAGCTGCAGCGTGTCCCTTCTGAGCACGTGGGAAAAGACAAGGGAGAGACAGCTTCACTCAGAGTTTGTGGCTGCCTCTCCAACTCACTCCAAAACACAACGTGTATAAACAGGTTTGGCCCCTTCCTCAAGTAGGCGTTTGTCCCTAAGCCATCCATGCAGTTGGGGGGAGAGGGAAGCTTTATACACCCACGTGTTATTTCTGAAACATTTGTCTTTACCTGCTGGCTCGGGAAGAGATGTACTGAAACAGGCGGCAGCGCTGGCTTGTTGCTGCATGTGAGCTGGGAGACGAGGTGGCAGCTGGGCTGAGAACTGGTTCTTCAGTGTATCTGCTATGGGTACGTCAGTCAGGTTGTATCACCTCTCCGTGTTCTGGTTTCCAAAAGTGAGCAGTGGGATTAAGGAATTTGTACCGTGGATAAGATTTTCTGGATTACACGGATGAAAAGCAAAGCAGAAACGTGGGAGTTTTATACGTGAAAGGTTGAAGCGAACACTCACCAAAGCTGCTGAGCTCGTAACGTAAGCAACGACAAAGACATGTTTGTCCTTCTGCTCAGATGTTGTTAGGGAATGTTTATTGGTAACTCAAACACAAATGTCCTAACGGGGCTCTTAGCTTAGGTTAAAGGTTTGTCTTCGGTTTCATCACAGTGTAAGGACTCCAAACTTTGAGGTTCTTTTGAGGTGACGCTGAGCAGCTCTGCTTTTATCCCGCGTCTCTGGATAATGCAGCTCCTTGTGCCGCGTGGAAGCAGCTCGGTGGCTGGAGAGAGGAACTGGTAGGTTTGACAACAGCAGCATTCAAGCTGTCCCAGCAGAACTTGAGAGATGCTTTGACTCGTGCACATCTGCTGTCTACATTTTCGCGTTTGCACGTTTCAAGTTGAACAGGTGCAGATTTTGCAAATTTCCGAGGCTGTTTTGGCCATTAGCGTTTTCAAGCTGAAGGCAGATGGAGAAGCCGAGCTGTTCCTAGCATGCTTTGAGCTGGATGGTTTTTCACATACCAGCGCAGTGCTGGAGTGGCTGCTGTCCCTGCTCCGTTTGGGTGGCTCAAACTCAGGAGCTCAGCCATTCAAAGCTGTGTGCTGCAGCAAACCAAAGGCTGGAGCTGTGGTTTTTCAGGGTGCTGGCAGCGGGGACGAGGAGAGGAAGAAGCACGTGTCACTCGCTCCGTCCCAGTAAATCACCAGCTGACAAACCATTAATCTGCTGCCCGGGAATTCTTGAAGAATTGGAGCGTTAAACAGAAGCTGTGGGAAGAACAAGTCCTCGCAGCGTCAGGAGGGTTTTAAAAGCTGCCACGCTCTGCTCTCTGGCTGTTGGGAACACGGGAATAACACTAGCTGGGTCAACAGTTCATGTCTTTGCCAGGCAGATGGAAATGTGGAGGTATTTTCAGTCTAATAGATGCCCTTATCTAGTAATCTTAATGCCACAATACAAGTGCTATTAGGTTGCAAATGTCCCTGTGATGAAGCAGATAGCTTGCTCTGTAGGAGGAACCAAAGCAGAGAGGACAGAAGGATTTAACTCTGAGATCACATGTGTGCTGTTGCTTTGTGAATGCCTTCTTTTAGTGGACTGCAGAAAAGCTCATGTACATGGCTTATTAATAGGCATTCGGGCTGCAGATATGCCCGGGTGCATGCTGTTAAATAAATGAGATGTGTAGCTTTTGAGGACCCCTCTCTTAATAGTATATGATAAGACAATGAACCTGGCAGAGCTGGGGGAGAATGGAAGACTTCTGACTTCATCACTCCTCCGTCAACCAGAAGCTTTCTTTCCTTCTGCTTTAAAAATCAGAAGTCCAAAGGGAAGGTGACCGAGGTCATTAACAGAAACAACATGGAGAGAAATAACAAGCAAGATCTGTTTGGATGCTGGTACACCTGAATAATGCCTTAGATTGAAAATATGAATGGCTGCTGTGCCTTTAAGTCGTTTTATTTCTAGATGCTACCAAATTATGTCTCAACGCGAAGCCCAGACAACTATTTCTTCCCCGTTCAGGAAGTCTTTATTGAAGAAGTAAGCCCGTATTTTGGCACGGTGGTTTGTTTCCATGGAAATGGAGGGCGATTTCCATTACGGGATTATGACTCCCAGCGGCTGCATCTGAGAGAGGTAAATTCTGAAGGGCACTTGTTAAGCACAAAAAAAGATCCTCTTGTGTCGGGGAAACTGTAAAACATCCCCATAAAAGAACAGGTGACTGTGTAGTCATCTTTAAAATATTATTCCAGAGCAAAGGAATGTTATGGCAACTATTAAAAGAGACAAACTGAACTTTCTTTGAAATGCAGAGTCCGTCTGAATTGCTTCTCTCAACATGCAGAATGTCACCTCAGCGCTGCTGTTGTTACCTCCAGCCATGCATTTTTATTCAGTAGAAGAAATCTTGCCAACGTTAAGCTCTGTTTTGCCAGCCTCTGAGGCATATCCAAACAGCCCAAATCTTTGTTACATCGAAGGCAAACAAAATGCAGCAGCAGGGAGCTAAAAATATCTGGCATTTACCAACGAGAGCACTAATAAGCCTGCTTTGAAAAGAGTTAAAGCTGATGATACTTGGCAACACTTTTTTTTTAATATTAAATAAGTAGAAAGGCAGCACTAAAAACAACCAGAAGTGAACACATCCAGCAGTCCAGAGCCAAGCTGAGCGTACAGTGCTGTGTCAGTCCTCGGAACAGCAACAAATCCAGCCTTTGCAGATGCTTTGGGCACGCAGAGTGGGAGCAGAGGAGCTGATACAGCTCCAGGTCCGAGGTTTTAGAGCCGAAAGCTGTGTGCACATGGGGATGTTTGCAGGAGCGTTAGAGGGAGGGAATTTTCCAGCACTCCTAGGCTGAAGAGTGGGTGCTCGGCTGCTTTTTTGGGCACTGCTGCAGCTGGGGACTGCAGTCTTTGTTCTTTATAGGTGTGTGCTGGTTCCCTCCCAGAAACCAGAACTGGGCACTGGCAGGGAAGGGTGCTGGGGAGCTGCTGAAGCTCAGATGCACCAAAAAATTTGGATTTTTTCAGCCTCCGATGATTAGTGATTCTTGCCTTGCTTCCTGTTGTCGGATTCACTGTCAAAAACATCTGTGGCTGCAAGAGGCTCAATGCAGAACTTGGCTGTTCATGCACGGCAGAGCAGCTCGTGTGTTAGGCCTATGAAAATACCCCAGGACACACCTGGAGGCTTTGTCCAGGCCTTGTTTGCTGATTGCCTCAAATCCGGAATTTGCAGTGAAATAGGAAAGGTTTAATTTTAAATTAAGTAGTGAAGTGTGCTTAAAGCTCAGCTTTGTCCTGCTGGCAGAACAGTTGTGCGCTTGAAAAGGTTTCTCTGGATAAATGAAAATTATTGATCGGTGAGGCAGCGGTTTCCTCTCGGCTCAGATAGAAAAATTGACTGAACGCAAAGAAACAAAACATACCATTGCCACCCGTTTTGTTTGTTCGGTGCTATGAAAACCCAAACAGAGGCTGAAATACTACAATTTTGTTTTGCATATTACAGTGTGGTTTTATTTATGGTCTAGCAGTTAAAATCAAAAGTGAAGGTTGCAGAAGACTGGCTTCTATTCCTGGCTGTTTTTCAACTTGTTTTGACCTTAGACGGATCCCTTATGGTCACAGTTCAGCCAAGTCCATAAACAAAAGTGATTCACCATGTTCCTAACTTAAAACATCTGAGGAGTCCCGTGGGGTTTCTCGCTGTTACAACCAGGCACGTTTACTGCTTTGTCAGTCTGTTTGCAGGCTCCGAGCTCCCAGGTCAGCACAGCACAAACGTGAGCGACTCCACTGCTCCCAGCACAGCGAGACGCAGAGCAGGAACATCTTCACACGCTGTGCTGGGCAAAGGTGACTTGAGACCAGTGCTCTACACAGCCGAGGCTTTCTGCAGCAGTGTCTGTGCTTCCCTCTGCGTTTGGTGAGGATGCTGTGGGGCAAAACGCCTGCATTTGCTGTGGCAGGAGCAATGCCGTGCGCTCAGACTTGGTGTTTCGGTGCCAGCACCTGAGAATATCTACCCTGGGTAGAGGAGATCCCGCCACACAGAAACTGATGAGCATAAATCCTGTTCTTTTCTAATTACGTATGAAAAATGGCATTACTCTGTGATGGATTATGAAGATAATAGGTTTCCTGAAAGGGGTTTGGTGTATAAATTAGGATCATTACCCAGTTACTTCTGGGAAGCCTCAGACCTATGTCTGAGACAGGCTTTCCTCAAACCGTGACAGTATGTGAAATGTCTGCCCAACACTCATTAATCCGTTTAATTGGGACTGTTGCTTCAGTGGGGCTTACTTTCTAATGAAATCCCCTGTCCCAAACACCCTTGGGGCTGGTTGCTCACTGTTCTCTCAGGATTCTTGACCAGAGCAGCAGGATGTCTGATGCTTTGGTGAAATAATCAGAGGTCTGGTGGTCATGGAGAGGTGACTGTGCCACAGACATCCTGGCGGTAGCTGGCACCAAGTGCCCAGCTTCAGGGCTGCGTGCAGAGAAAAAAGAAAAAGGTCACGGAGGTGAGAACTGTGGGGATAGATTTGTCCCGGTCTGGACCACGGAGAAGTGCAGAAACCTGGCTACGGCTGCCCACCTGGCCGTGTAGGTCCTAACTGCCAGATTTGCATGCCTTGGTCCCTTGGGAATAAGCAGCAACTGAAACAACCTGCTTCTAGTTATTTCACTTTCAGTTCTTCAAGACTGCACACAAAGTAATTGGGCTGCATTTCCTGTGCTTCGGAGACAAAGCTAAACCCTTCACATTATCTGTCCACCTTTTGGCTTATCTGTCTTTGTGTGCTCTCCGGAGAACCCAGACAGTGGGTAAAATTTTTGAAGATTTGCCTGAAACAGCACAGAAGTGCATGGGTTTCATACCTTTAGCACCTGTTTCTCTCCCGTGTTCCTTGAGCAGCTTGTAAGAAGGGTTAACAAGCCCTGGAAGAAACCATGTTAAATCTTCAATGAGAAGCTGCCCTGCCTGAATTGGAAACTTGTGTGTGGGGAGGAGGAAGAAGGAAAGAAATGGGCAGCCCTTGAAGGGCTTCCTCCTCCCCACAGCTTGAACAGAGCCATCACACCCACTACAACCTTCCCCAGCTATGCGTTTTAAAACAAACAGGCTTTAAATGCTTATTTTCAGAGAAGCCTTCCAGGAGGTCTGCATACTTCTGGGGGTCATTTTGTAACAACTTTCCAACTCACTCAGCTTGCATTTAGCACAAATGTGATCTCAAAGGTATTTGCCATCACTCTGTGTATCCCTGCAAGTTGCAGAAAAGGTCTTCTTACTGTGTGTGCTTGCAGACAGGCTCTGTATTTGAGGCTCTCGCTGGAAGCACCTTCAGATGTAGGGCAAAATTCTCTTCTCAAGTTCCTGGAGTAGTTCCTGACTCAGTCTCCTGAGCCTCCTGCACTGACACGTGCAGGCGTTGCGTGCCACGAAACCAAGTGCAGGCGTAATCCGTCACCAACAGAGGGATGGACAATAACGGCAGAGCGCCAGGAGGAGCACCAGAGCCTTTCTTGAGTCTTGGTCTGTGTCCGAGAGAAATTGAAGGGTTTGTGTCACTTGGGCAATGCACGTGTAGCCTCTTCCTCCTAATTACCACTGAGCTAATTACCACTGAGCTAAGGCTGCTTTGTGGATACGAGGACAGAATTTTGCCTGCAGGACGCACGATTACCAACTGTGCCTCCTCTATAAATCAGCTGTAAGTATATTTGGAATCGCTGCCAGGCCGACTTCTGAGCTTACCAGAGGACAGAGCTCCAGCAGACACCGTCCTGCATGGCACAGAGCTGTTGCAGTTTTAAAATCAGTCTGATTTTTTTCTTTAACAGGGGAGCCCAGTGTAACTCCGTCAAGACTGGAGTGACACTCGGAATCTGCATCTGCCTCATGTGAGTTCAAACCCTGGCAGCAGCGTTGTGCATAAGCTGGAGCCTCTGCAGAGATTTTTTTTTTCCTCCTTTTCAGGAGGGCTATGAGATTGTGACTGTGTGTGTGTTGGCAGCACAGGTAAAAACAACCACGGAGGTGCATGAGAATTGCAAACCTTACCGCACACCCCCTGCTCCCCACCTAGCACGTCCCGTGTCAGGGATGCCTGCACCCCTCACAGCCCGAAGGCTTGCGATGCTCACTCCCGGGTGCTGCTTTTTAACTTTCAGTAGCGTAATTCAAAGGCAAGTGACAGTGGTAAGGGGAAGCTGAAGTGCTGTCAGCTGGCTTCTGGTTTTTAAAGGCTCGGTTGTTTTCTTTGGAGCCTGGTTACGTAATCCACAAGCACGGGGTGCCGATTGCCCTGAGCTGCTGAAGCATCTGTCTGTGCTGAAACACAGATTATTAAAATAACTTCTCCTTTGGAGCCAGGGACTTGGCACGGTGGCAGAGACACGGCCATCAAGCAGTAAGACAGCAAAAAAAATTGGAGTGAGTTGCAACACGCACTTCGATTTCGGTCTCTTCCCGTGTGCGCTGGGCCGAGGGAAGAGGCGAGGGCACAGTGGCTGGGGGTGGCTCGTGGCTCTGGCTGGCCCCCTTGTCCCAGAGGTGGGGGAGCTCCAAGCTGGGCTCTTCTCTTCTTTTTCTCCAACGATGCCTGAAAATGAGAGTGACCAGTCCCGAGCACGATATTAAAATACACTTTTCATCCAGGATAAACCATCTATTAATACACTCAGCCGGGGCATCTCCCCCGACTGTGCTGCTGTCATTGCAGCGCTGTTAGCCTGTTCCTGCTTGGTTTCGGGGAGGTGGATCGTTTGTTTGCCTGGAAGCTCGTGTTACTGAAACAGGCGTTCGCAAGGCTTACGAGAAATGTCAGTGGGCTGTGGCTCGAAGCAGCTGGGGCAGCGTGTGCCGCGGGGTAGGTGCTGGCAAGGTGGGCTTGCTGAGCTCTCAGCCTGTTCCCAGCCGTGTGTCTGATTAAAGGAAGGTTTGTCTTGGGCAGTGGGTATCGTGGTAACTGGAGAACGTTTATTGCCCCTTTCCAGTCTCCAGGAGCCAGCGTCTCTGTTAAGTTGGTGTGATGGGGAGAAAGCTTTCGTTTTCCAGGTATTGTGGGGTGTGATGGGAAAAAAAGGAAGGGACCTGAGGTATGAATGAGCTAATGGCTTAGTTTTGTTTAAGGGGGAGTCAGGGAAATAAAATGTACAGCTTGAGAGGCAAAGGGGAGTAACTACCTCCCCCAGACAGAAAAAAAATCAGAGAAACCATGTTGCAGTGCTGCCTCAACAGAGCTGGGGTGATGAGGGCTGAGACAAATACCCGCTCAGCCTTTTTTCCCTGCTGGTGTTTTGCCTTGTTTCTTTAGGCTCAGGAGAGCTGGAAAGAGGTTTGGAGTGGTAAATCTAAGACTGGGAGCGAAATACAGAAAGGAAGAAGCTGAGTGAGGGCATTCTGTGAGCATCCCCCATGGCTTTTCCTGGTGGAGCATCACCGAGGTGCCCAGGCTGGTTAGCAGAAAGCCCCCTGGTTTCCCTGGAAGGGTTCTGCTGGAGCTGTTCACAAACCACTTCTGGTTGTCCAGGGGAGGTGCCAGCAGTGCACCCGCAGGTTCTGTATGTCCGAGAGCATCACCGTGGCTGGTGAGTTGAGAAAGGGCAGGGTTTGGGGCAGAGATGCTGTGTTTGGGAGGGATATTTTATGCATAAATGGGTCAAAGGCCCAGGAAGCTGATGGGGAGTGCAGCAGCTGCATGGACAGGATGGAGAACCAGCTTCACATCTTGGGGAGCTCTGCAGTGCCCTGCCCCCTGAGAGCACACACAGGTGGATGTGTGTGTTGCTCTTCTCCCTGGGAAGTGCCATTGCTGCCCTGCATCAAAGGAACTCATTTTTCCAGATGATGCTCCGGTGTCACTCTCACAATGTTCATCACCTGACTGCCTTTTGCTCCCTCCAACTCCAGCTCACTCCCCAGGATTGCCTTGTCAGTCACTGCTTTCTTCGTTAGCTGTAGTTTTTGATTGCTTCTTCCTATCTGTAGCTCAGTCAACCCTTCCTTTCCTGAAGGACAGACAGGGCTACGTGCGCTGAATGTGCTATCATGTTATCGATGTTTGCCACTGGTATAATAATGCCTGAAGACCTTCATAACTGCTTGATTGCTTTTAGTTATCAGCTCAAGAAGATTACAGGTTTGCTTTTTACATTTGGACGGTGTTTCATTTAATGGGAAAAATTAACCCCCAGAATTCTGGTGCTTTTTGGATTGTTAAAGATAGGAGAGCCCTCTCGCCTGGTTACCGTGAGCTGAGTCTTTTGCCAGTCCCATTTCTTCTACAGTCCTTCCCTTTTTAGTATTTTTGTAGTATTTTACAGATCTGTTTTCTCCTCTCAGACTGAGCTTCTGTGTTCCACAGTGTTTATCCAGCAGTGATTACCTGGGCAGTACAGACAGTGAGTGTTCATATATACGTTGTGGTACCCCAAGATGTGCTAGCTATCTCAGGGAAAGCAGTCTGTCTTCTAAACAGCTTTCTTACACATCTTTATATTTTACTCAGCTAAATTTGAAACACTCAAGTGTTGAGGCAGCCGGGCCCGCTGAACCCCCAGCAATCTTCCCTGAAGTCCAGGGCTGTTTTTGACCTCGTTGCATCTTAGGACCGAGTTCAGACAGCGACGTGCAGCAAATGTCAGCACACAGCCACAGAAACACGCTGATTTCCTTCTAAATGTTCATGTAATGATCCAATTAAGTAGTAACATTTCCAGTGCACGGGAAGGCCGTTTGCAGGAAGAAGACAGCCCCGAAGACAGGAGCGGTTTGTTCGAGCAAGTCCATTTGTTTTGCGTTGTGTGTGGCACAGAGGAGCAGCTCCTCTGCAATGTGGCAGCAGTAAGGCTGCTTAAAAGAGTAGCATTTTGATGCACAAGGGTAATAGCTAACAGATTTTTACAGGACCATATGGTATTATTAACAAACAAATCGTATGTTAACTTGACAGCTCTACCTTCGAGCTAACTCGGTCTGCAGCAAACATAAATTCCCCCGAGATGAAATCTGGAGACAATACTAATCTTTGGGATCGTATCCAGAGCTGTAACAGTAGCACAGCAGCAATGAATTTCAGGCTTTCTCACCACGAATCCGTGCGCTCCCAGGATTTATTGGTTTCCTCGCCAGCGTTGAGAAAGCACAGCAAAACAAAACCCGAGCCGAGCAGGTGGAAGAGGGAGGGAGCCTTCGTGCAGCTGCCTAACAGCACTGCAGGGAGAGGGGCTGCAGTCTGACATCGCTTCTCCTGATGCAGAGAGCTGCCACAGGCCGATGGGGGCTTCACCTGCTGCTCTGTGGGGCTGGCACCCCGCTGTGACCCCCATCCTGGAGCAGAGCAAACGCCTCTGCAGCTCCGGCCCCGACCGAGGTGGCCGAGGGCAGGAGCACCGAAGGGAGAGCGTGATGTGGAGGAGGGAGGAGGGCGAACGGGGACATTACTTTTAACTGCCTTCTTGTTTAACCCCCTAGCTGTTTTCAAATTTTCTAACTGGAATCTCATCTTGGTACAGTGTATAAATCCCCTGAATACGAATCTCTTGGATTTGACCTGACCGTAGAAAGATTAGTTTCCATTGGATACCCTCATGAGCTGCTCAATTTTGTGTATGATCCTGCATTCCCTACCAGGTAAATGACTAACAGATACCAACCCAGCCTGCTCGAGGCCTTGAATATTTGTTCTGTAAAGTTCCTAGGTGACACGTGAGGCCAGGTTTTCCGAATTTTGCCTTTGGAGTCCTTGCTACGAAGGAGGCCGAGGGCGGGGAACGAGGCCTGCTGAAGTCATGGTCCAAAAATAACCTTTCAAAGCAAAAACAGCTGAGACACAATGGGACCGGGAGCTAAATCAAAGTCAAGGCCTGGGGAGAAAGAGCCACTAATGTCCACGAGGCCACCAGAAAGTCTCAGAACATTTTTCTCTAATGCTTTTAATTAATATGGTTTCCTCTGGTGTCGTCAAACCAGACACACCAGAGTCCTGGTGCACAAGACATCCTGAAAATTAAGCTGGCTGTAAGCAGCAATGAAGGTGGGGCCAATCCAGTTCACGTGCCTAGATGAATCAAATGCCGAAAGCAAATTAATGGTGCAAAGTTTTGGAGTTCTTGCATTTTGGCTTTTCGTAGCAGAATTAAAAAGCACATTGCTTGCTTTAAACACGGCTTTTGATCTAAGCCTGTACCTTTAAGTCATTTCCACTTGTGCCTTTGCTGGATTTTGCTTTCTTGGCTCCTTTGGAGCTTCTTTACAAAAGACTGGACCAGAGGCTTTGTGCTCCACTTTGCAGTCTGGCAGCCTCCTTCCTTCCCTGCTCTCAGCCTCATTTACCCTGAGACTTGCTGTGTGCTCCCACGCCTGTAAGAACACGGTTAGCCCTTCACAAACCTGGGATGAAGACACCGTTAAATCCACCCTCCTCATCCCAGGGAGGAGACAGAAGGGATGTCTCTGGGGGAAGGCCTCTTTCTCCAGGTGCAAACTATTAGCTGAGCAAGACAGAGTTTTGCTGGACTTGAAAAAATACCTGAAGCACTTTGTGCAGTATTTACGTGCCCCATCTGGCTCCGTGTGTGACAGAGAGATGAAAAGGAGGGGAGAAATTCTCTTATCCCAGCTTTTTCGCAGGGCTGTCAGTGACCACAAACACAGGTGTCAGATTCGTGACCCTGCAGAAGAGGTCCCTGTCTTCCCTGGTGAACGCACAGCTAAGCCTCTGCTGCGTTAAACGTCTCCACTTTCAAGTCCACGGAGAGCAGATCAGCTCTTCCTTTTAACCTGTTGGTGCAGGGCTGTGTTGTCCCGTACCTGCAGCAGGTAAAAGGTACAGCAAGCACCCCAGCTGCACAAAAACAGCAACTCTGCTCTGGTGCCCCACGCCAAGTAAGCAAGCTGCTGTAGAGCTGATTTGGGAAGAACTGCTATTGAAATGGTCACTGCTTAAAATGCTCGCTCCTTCATGTCTTTAATCGCTCTCTTAACAGAGGCCTGGTGTTTGATACCCACTATGGAAACCTGCTGAAAGTTGATGCCTATGGAAACCTCCTGGTGTGTGCACATGGCTTTAATTTCCTCAGAGGGTGAGTGCTGGCTCTTGGCTGTTCTTTTTGACTTCCTATGCTCTTTTGTGTCACTGGTCCTTGGGGAACCCATTGTGTAAGGAGTTGTGAAGACTTCGGATGCTGTGCTGGTGGTGTCTTACAGATCTGGGATTTACTGGGGTTGTATTCAGGTCCCAGATGCAGCAACACCCTAGGGTGTTCCTAGAGAACAGTTCTGTGCCAGCACAGGTACATCCGTAGAGTGCTGGGAAGGGAAGAAAATGTGCCAAGGGGAAATAGGGGGATTTTTATTCGTCTTGGCATGGTTTGACATCAGCAGCTTGTCAGATAAAACAGTCCTTGAGCAAGGGTTCTGGGGAGCAGGTAGGACCTACACCAGGTGAGACCATTCAGCTCCACAGCCAGGGCTAAGAAAGCTCGAGGGCCTGAACTTGTTTAAGGAAGGAACGAGTTCGCTCTACCCCTTTTTGTTTCTGACCTCAGAGACAGAATTGGTGCATTGTGTGCAATTTCCTGCAGCCTTCCCTGGCTGCCTGCATTCCTCCTGCCCCGGAGAAGGTGCTTTAGGAGGCGGAGGGGACCGCAGTGCTGCGTGCCTGATGTGTCCCAGCAAATCCCCTCCGCTCCCTGCTGTGAGGGGGAGGGATGCAAGGCTTAGGGGCCCCAAGGTGACAAGCCTTGTCATTGCAGCCCTGTGAGTCCCTGCAGCAGGAAGCCAAAATTTAGATAAAAAGCCCTTACATATGCTCTCGAGTTCCTCCTTGAGTCACAGGAGATCTTCAGAAGCTCCAGAAATGGAGGAAACAAGAATAACTGAGCGACTTTAGTCATCGCCACCCTGCTGATTAATTGCAGAGGGCCCCAGGCAAGCCTCCCTCAGCACAGCCCCGCGTTCCGCTGCATAGAGCTGCTGGGGGGGTGCTAAACAACGCATAGAAAGCGGGGGAAAGTTTAAGATAAGCAAACAATGAAAGCGCAGATGATGTAAGGCATACCCACAGCCAGCAGCACGGGGCTTAAGGTCGAGTCATGGCCTCCCAACCACTCTGTTTCCCTGTGAGGGCTCGGCTCGTTTGCTGACTCAGCAGTGAGGGCTTTGTGCCCGGCTCTGCTGGAGCCAGTGCAGTGAAGGCAACACACGGTCGGTGCAGCTTTGCTCTCACACCACTAAAAAACACATGGGAAAGCAGGGTGTTGATCAAAGCACAGCAGACTGCAGTTAATGGACCCTGCTGCACGCATACTGTGCAGGGCAGCATATCGTATCCTTCATATTTTTTTCATCCTTCTCCACCTTATCTGTTCTCAGGCCTGAAACACGGGAACAATACCCAAACAAATTTATCCAGAGGGATGACACGGACAGGTTTTACATTCTGAACACGTTGTTCAATCTACCAGGTGAGTCCCGTGTGACTGTTTCTGTATCCTTGAAGCCAGTAAAGCTTTGCTGATGTCTTACTCAACTGTTTGGATTTTTTTTTTCAATATTTTTTTTCGTTCAGGCACAGTGCCCAGAGTTAGCTGGATACATGGTGTTATCCTTGTTTTAAAACCTTGCTTTGTTTCTTTGCAGAGACCTACCTTTTGGCTTGCCTAGTGGATTTCTTTACTAACTGTGACCGGTACACTAGGTATGTGTCCCCTCTGCTTAGATGTGCTGCTAATGCAGTGAGATGGTTATTATAAAATGCAATACAGCACAACACAGATGCAACTGCTGTTAATTATCACTGGAGGCCTTTCAGGTGGTTTCAGTGGGGTTCAGGCCTCTTATCTTTTGATATTAAGAGAATTTAGTGCTGATGAGATGCTGTGTGTACAGCAGAGACTGGTTACGAGAGTCTCCTTCATAAGGCATACCTGTGTCACTCTACTTACTGCCTGACACCGGTTTTTGGGGCAGCTCCTAAGACCACGTATGTATTAAAAGGTGATTACAGCCAGCAGACAGCTCATTTTCTACCCATGTCCTTTGGATCCATGTTTGAACTGAAAGGCCAAATTTCCTCAGCCACTTATCACAAGTTTCTCATGTCATAATCAAGGATTTAGTTCAATCAAAAGTGAAATATTCAGACACAGTGTAGTTTAGAAGTCTGTTGGTACAACACAAGTATTGTCCTAGCTTTTAAATAAGTATGGGCATAAACAAGCTGCGGTTTGAAGTGGCAAGTCTGAGTGCTGCTGTGCTTCTGACTCGTGGTAGGTGATCTCTACATATTGTGTGCCTGGAAGGTAAAGGTTGAATGGGATTTTACCTGGGAGCAGAAGAACCTCCATCAGGTGAAACATCCTATCTCAGGATAGGCATTGATTAGATGTATATATAGTATATTAATCATACAGTAGATGACTTCTCTCATAATAAATACAGCTCTGTTTAATCCTCCTTGATATCTTCTGATGGAAACTCTCAGCCTCCATGGTGTCTTGCAGAGGAAACTTCTCATGTTAACTCAGACTTTTTAACAAGCACTATTACATTTAGTTGACTAAATCAGTGGAGTAATCCTCCACTCAGCACTATTACATTTAGTTGACTTCTGTAGCACACCGTTTTTTGCTGTTACAAAATGGGAGAAAAAGCAGCACTCTGCTTACTTTCTCTGTACCATTTGTCTTCTGTTAAATGCTGCAAACTGCACACTCCCAGTCTTCCACTCTGTTAAAGTGGAAATGGTTCGTGCATTTAATTACGCTTTTTTCTTCTTGTATTACTGTGTGGGAGAAATAAGAGTTGCAGTCGTAGAAAGCTGTAGTACCGCTGTGAAGTCACAGGCCAGGAGTTAGAAGCTCACATCCTAAAATTTTAATGAAGCATTATTGGGTAATATGCAGATCCTGTTAAAAAACTGGTTGTACCCTCTTTCAAGTCTGAGCTGCAGTAAAGGAGTCGATAAGAAACCATTATGGTAAGATAAAAATGCAAGCTTCAAACAGCATTTTGAATCCTCTCTCTCCTTGGCATGTTCCTGGCTCCCACACCACTTGTTTCTCACCTGCTCCAACTGTCTGCTACAACCTCTCCTTTCTCCCCACAGCTGTGAAACAGGGTTTAAAGATGGAGACCTCTTCATGTCCTTCAGGAGCATGTTCCAAGATGTCAGAGATGCTGTTGACTGGGTTCATTACAAGGTGATTGCAAGAACTTGAGACATCTGTAGTCAAAAATGAGTCAGAGGGACTGGTTTGTAACTCTTTAGTTAAAATGTTAATCCAATTTTGGGCAAGAGCCCTGCTTTGCCACCTAGCGAGCAAATAATAAATAGCAGTTTTATGTGAGTAAGTCGAGATCTCTGGCATTGGAGGGTATCTGTGCTGCCTTCCTATTCCTTTCATTGTGCCCAGATTCTGTTTCCTTACTGTAATTTGTGGGTTTTAGAACATGGTGCCATGAGGATACTTGAACTTACAGCCCACAACTTGTATGTTGTTGTAATTTTTCAAAATAACAGTTTTTCTGTAATTAGATTATATTGGTATTACCATATGTTGTCTGAAAGGCACCTGCATGAAACAATTCATCAGAGAGGAATTCACCTTTTCAGCACACTTGTGCAGAAATTTAGAATATAGATTTTGGGAGCACTAACACCTCATTAAAGACCCGATTTTGTTGTTCTTCCTCAACCAAGAGGTCTGTTGGGGTGGGATGGAGAGCTGTCACAGGAGAATTGTGCTCACAGTTGTACTTGTGGGGGTTGTTTTGAGTCATGCAGACGTCGGGAATCTATTCTTCTTTCCTTATGCAGTGTTGTGTGATACATGTTGGAGTTGGCCTTTGAGTAAAGCATTATGGTCAGTGGTGGAGACAGGTCGTTGACTGTCTTGTTTGGTATGGCAAATCTATTTTTTGTTTGTTTCTATTGTATTCCCTTCTGAAAGGGTTAAAATGCTGTTGAAGTGGATTATTTACCATGGTGAGGGAATCGATGGATCACAGAGTTTGTGATGGTCCCTGCTACTCAAAGCCTCTCATCTCTAGAGTCACTGGTTCAGATTCGCCCTGGTTTGTACTTTCACAGCATTTTGAAGTGTGAAAGTTGGCATTGCTTTGATGTCTCTTACATCATATGTTTCCGTCACCTCACTGGGCTCTGTTGTTTCTATTTCAGGGATCGCTCAAGGAAAAGACCCTTGAGAATCTGGAAAAGTACGTGGTGAAAGATGTAAGTGCGAAGTTCCTTTACTTGTGCTACGTGACACTCTGTACTGAGTGAGCAGGCAAGAAATAAATATGCTGATTTGCTTTACTAAGTCACAGAACAGATAACGCTGTGACTTCTATTGTAATAACCAACGACAAAGTGGAAGGTTCGCACGCAGCCTTTATTCTGAGCCAGTGATCCACGTGATTTCGTACTCGCGCGCGCGTTTTTACGTAAAATATAAAAGGCAGAGGAAACGTTAGCTGGGACACAGGTGAATATGCTGGCAAGGCTGCTGTTGTTTCTTTTGACAGTGAAAGCAGCTGTGTTCCCTGCCCGTGTTTTCTCTGCCTAGGCAATCCTCTGCTGCAGACCTCGTTTTAAAAAGTAACAGAGGAGCATCTTTTAGACAGAAGCACTCCTTAGCCATCCAGAAAAGCGTCACACACATTTTATAATGAAGCTTTGAGGGAAAGATCCTGAAAGTCTCAGCAGTGCTCAGTCTCCTGAAACTCCAAAATGTGTGCTCAGCACATCTAGCTGAACGAGCTCCTGCGGTTCCCTTACTCTTGCCCTCTCTGCAGTGCTCAGGGCCCCTCTGGGCCAGTTATGTTATAATTATTCTTTAGTTTAAAAGATCTCTGTGGGCTCTTCCTGTGGTGGTAGCATATCACTTCCAAGCACTTAACCTTGTTCCCAGTTACATGCCTGCAAAATTCTTAGGAAACCGTCCTGTGAGGTAATCAGCCACTCTGGAAACAGTCTGAGATTTATGATTCAATAAAAATAGCTCCAGGAATAAATTCTCCCTAGTTTGAGGTCAGAATTACAATATACTTCAACTTGGGGCTCGTGCGAGCTCAGATTTCACCTGCCTCTGGGCCCGTTTCAGGACGGGACTTGGAGCTGGAGGGGGGCTGCAGAGTGCTGGCAGCAGCACGGGGTGCCTGGCACCGGCATGGCAAAGGCACCGCAGCCCTGCTGAGCCATTTCCCTCCCCTGGGCCATGCTCTGGAGGCATTACGTGGACCAGCAGCTTTCCTGGCTCTCTGGCCAGCGCAAAACCTGTGGGTTTCTGTGCTTGTTGATTTGATTTGCCTAGTTTCATCTGGTGGGATCGTAGCTGAGCAGTGTTTTGCCTCTGATGTATCTCTGTCTGACTCCTCTGCCCCCTGCCTTGCAGGGGAAGCTGCCACTGCTGCTCAGCCGCATGAATGAGGTCGGAAAGGTGTTCCTGGTCACAAACAGCGACTACAAGTACACAGATGTAAGTGCTGCTTGGATTGGGGTGTTGGGATGTAAGGGAATAAACTAAAGCCAGCTATTCATTGTGTGGGTTGTGGGAGGACATCTTCTGGCAGGGAATTGGGTGCTTTCTGAGCTAGGATGGTCTGGTGGTGAATGCAGATTAGGTCTTGAGACTTGTCTTTTATAGCCCTGCTTCCGTTGCTGACCTAGCATGGGCTTTAAAATGCAAGACTTCTTTTGCAAGTGAGACAGTTGTGAGTGCAGAGAGGTCACCTAACCCACGATCCTGGAGAGCTCCAAGAGCCACTGAGGGAAGTGCTGTGTGCTGCTGGCATCAAGGGTGTTCCTTAGACCCCTGGCAAATGTCAGGATGCTGCAGCGCTGCTAGACCAAAGAATTATGGCATTATAAAGCACTGCCAGATGCATCTGAAGCAATGTGCAGATTCCTGAGACAAATACGTTCTTTGAGTATGAAAACGTCTGTTTTAACTCCCTTCACTGTAAGGTCCATCCGTTCATTTTGTCACCAAACCTTATGCTGATTTTCCTACAAATCCTGAAAACAAAATTCTGTAGCCTGAAAAGCTAAAAGCAGAGCTGTGTTTTTATAAGCTGCATAAAACTACATCTTTGAATGTTTTCTTTCTGTCTTTCAGAAAATTATGACTTACTTGTTTGACTTTCCGCATGGACCAAAGGTATGTGATTTCTGGACCGCAGTTCCAATAGGAATTGATGTGCCTAATTATCTGTGTAGCTGGAAAGCTTTTTAATCCTGCTTCATCAGCTGCATGGGATTAGTTGCTTTAATCTGGTTAAAATACGCTTGCTGTTTAGTGTCCTATCTGAATAGGATCAAAGCAAATACAATATAACAGAGAAAGGAGGCATCATCTGGTCTCAAACAATAATCTGCGTTAATGATAACATTATTTCAGTGGTAACTCATTTTAACTGTGGCATTTTACAGCCAGATTTCTTACTGACCTTGCAGAATATTTTAGATGTTGTAAAAAAAAAAAAAAAAAAAAGATGGAAAGGAGTTTTTATAAAACAGCAGAAACATTTCAGGCCTAATTTTGCCTCAACTACAGTAGTTCCAAAAATACATTAAGCGTTTCCTGGTTTTCTGAGGTAATACTCATCCCTGCAACTTTTGGAGAGAGGCTTATGAGCTGAAGTTCTGCTGCTTTCTCAGCATCTCATGGGGAGACCATCTCATACTCAAAAGAATTATTTCCACGCTGTGCTTTGAAGATAGAAGACTACGGGAAAAATTTTCAGAACATGGAAAATCACAACTGATAGCAGCAAAAACTCCTTGCTGTGGTCTTGATGTCAGAAGGAGTGGAAGCATGGAGCAAAAAAGACTCATGAATGCCCAGTGTCGTTTCTCACACTGTGTCCTCAGTCTTCACTGCTAGCTGGGTTGGGCTGGGTTTGCCACAAAAGGGGGTGCTTTAGGGGATGGCAACCCAGTGGCCTGCCACAGAGGCAAGAACGGGGGAATCAGAGCCTTTGATGGACCAGCAGTGTAATAGGATTGTGGCTGTGGGCACTGATGCTCCAGTTAAATTCCCTGTGGAATTTGTGTTTGTGTTGTGCGTGATTCCGAGTTTTGTTTTTGCCTTTGCAGCCTGGGAGTGCCCATCGGCCGTGGCAGTCCTACTTCGACCTGATCCTGGTGGATGCCCGAAAACCCCTCTTCTTTGGGGAGGGCACCGTGTTGCGGCAGGTGGACACGGTGAGCACCACACGGAGGGTACCTCTGTGGCTGGAAGGGCTCATGCGGGGTCTGTGAGTGGGAACGGGATGGACTTGTCCTAGAAATGCCAGGCTGGCTTCTCTGTGGTTCACAAGCAAACATGATGATAAGGTACTGCAGGTGTCAGTAGGGAACAAAGGTGGAAAACCACCACTAGGCTGCCTGGGAGCGAGAAAGAGAGGGAGAAACACAAAGTAAAGAAGTGGTAGGACATAAAAAACCCAGAGCACCAGCTGTTCCTCACTAAGGCACTGTCTCCTTCCCCAGGTGACCGGGAAGCTGAAGATTGGTACCTACACTGGCCCACTGCAGCATGGCATCGTGTACTCTGGAGGTGAGGCAAGAACACTTCTTGTCCTGTGAAACGGCTCTGACGTGCCCTAGTGGCCTTCATCCACTTCATGCCAGGCGTTAGGCGAGGCTGTTTCCCAAAACACGTTGTGCTGTGTGCCTTTTGCACAATGCACCAGAAACTATCACCACTGCTCCACAGAGCAGAGAAGTGGACCTGTTCCTCTAGTGCCCTCTTCTTCCTTGCCAGGAAGGGTCTGGGAAATGCCTCTGCAGGGCTTGTAGTGGGGAGAGCTGCAGCTGGCCCAGCACAGCGTGCCCAGCTGTCCTCACTGTGCTGCCATCACGCAGCTCCTGGCGCAGGAAGGGCAGCAGATGGATGCTCAGGGCTGTCCGTGATGCCCAGGGCTCCATCATTGTCACACAGGGTGGGAGGCAGCAAGGCCCTTCAGCTGCTGGATATCCCTGTAAGGGCAAAACTGCCCTGGGTGAACTCCCGTGTGGGTGGGCAGTGTGCCTGTGCTGCCAGGGCCCAGTGGGGAGTTACACTTACAGCAGTGGAGGTTTCTGGAAGGAAAATGGACTGGCTGCATCCCTAACCCTGGCCCTCTGAAATGAGCCACGCATTTTTATCTGGCTCCCTGATCTGAGTCACCCTGTTCTTCATCTCTCAGGCTCCTCAGACACAGTCTGCGACCTGCTGGGGGCCAAAGGGAAGGATATTTTGTACATCGGAGACCACATCTTTGGGGACATCCTCAAATCCAAGAAGCGCCAGGGCTGGAGGACCTTCCTGGTGATCCCCGAGCTGGCACAGGAGCTGCACGTCTGGACTGACAAAAGCGGTCAGCAGCCGGGCAGGGGAGTGCAGGGGAGAGAGAGAGCACCCCAGCTCGCCGCCTCTCTCCCATACCCTTCTGTCCCCTCGGCCTTCTCCCGGGGGTGGGGTGGTGGTGGCAGGAGCTGGGCAGCTCCCCGTGAGCTGCCGGCAGGGTCCCAGGCCTTTCCCTTGCCTCTGGCCCATCAGCAGCCAAGCCTTGGCTGGGGGAGAAGCTGCTGCTGGGTGGGGTTGAGCTGTTTTTCATCCATAACCCGGCCCCCAAAACTCCTCTCCCTCTGTCCGTGCTGAGCGAGACGCCCAGGTTATTGTCCCTGCAGTGCCTGAGCCCTGACAGCTCTCCCGTCCGCAGGGAATCCCTGCTCAGCAGCTGTTTCCTTTTCCTTCCTCCCACTTTCTCTGCTGCCAAAGCACCGCGTGCTTCCCATCCTCCAGCACCACTGCTTTTCTCCCAGGTTTGCCCTTCGGTGCGTAGGTAGCTCTGGGGGTTGTGCAGGTTGCCCCGTGGCTAGTAGGGAGGTTTCTGTGCGGGCTGGGAATGTTCAACCTCAGAAACGAAAGCAGCAACGGGCAGGATGGCGGGTGTGCTTGCAGCCCTTCAGCGATTTAAACTTACCTTGTTCCCCTTTCTTTTCCGGATTATCCAGCCCTTTTTGAAGAGCTGCAGAGCCTGGACATTTTCTTGGCCGAGCTATACAAGTGAGTGCTCAACCACTGACAACTTTTTCCTGCTGCCTCTCCCAGCCTAGCGACAGCTAAGGAGCGGCTGTGACAAACCCTTGGGGTTGGGTTGGCGGCGCTGCTGCCGGGGCTTTGGCTCAGGCCTGGGTTCTTCCCGTGAGACCAACCTCCCCCTCCAGACCAGCCTCCCTCCCCCGAGCCCCCATCCCACAACATCTGGTTCTGAAAGGCTTTTCACACCGTGTATTTACCTTCTCGCCTGTAACTAGGCATCTGGACAGTAGCAGCAATGAACGCCCTGACATCAGCTCCATCCAGAGACGCATTAAGGTACCAACCATAAAAATCCCTTTTCATCCTTTTGGATCCTAAAAGGGCTCGACAACCCGACCCACTGCTCAGCCCTGAAATGCTTTGCTCTGCCTTCGGGTGGGCACGGCAGGCTTGGCAAAGCCATTCCGTCTGTGGACGCAAACGGAGGAGCTCCCCAGCTCACTGGTGTCACTGGCACTCCTGAAAGGCAGCCTGGTCTGGAACGTGGTCTCCTTCCTCGTGTACGTAGCACCAGCTGACGGTGCTCGGTGCCGCAGAGCGGGGTGAAGAGAAAAACAGGCGTGGAGGGGCCGTAGCCTCTGGTCCAGCCAGCCCTGCCTGCGGGGTCACAGCCTGGGGCAGGGGCTGGCTCTGATTCCGCGTCTCCCTCCCCTCTGGTAGCTGGGGCCGTGCTCTTGGGCCTCGGGATGCGAGCACGGGAAGCCTCGCAGGAGATCCTTGCCGATCTCACCTCGCCCCCAGCCCTCTGTGTTGCCGTGGGGCTGCGCTGCCGCGTGCCCGGCCGGGATCTAACCTGCCCTTTGCTCGTAGAAAGTGACCCACGACATGGACATGTGCTACGGGATGATGGGCAGCCTGTTCCGCAGCGGCTCCCGGCAGACGCTGTTTGCCAGCCAGGTGATGCGCTACGCCGACCTCTACGCGGCCTCCTTCATCAACCTCCTCTACTACCCCTTCAGCTACCTCTTCAGAGCCGCGCACGTCCTGGTGAGTGGCAGAGCCGGGGGATCCCCGCGGGGCCTGCAGCCTCTGCCTGGCTTCCACGAGCCAGGGGAAGGCACCTGGAGGGCCGGGTGGCGTCTGGTGGGCCCGGAAAGCAAGTTCTGGGGTTTGTTCTCTGGCTGTCTTCAGGGAGGTGCCCTAGGACAGGGACTCCCCTCACCATCTCCTCTCTCTCCTCCGGGTGTAGATGCCACACGAGTCCACGGTAGAGCACACGCACGTTGACATCAACGAGAAGGAGTCGCCCATGGCCACGCGCAATCGCACCTCAGTGGATTTTAAAGATTCCGACTACAAGCGGCACCAGCTCACCCGCTCCATCAGCGAGATCAAACCGCCCAACCTCTTCCCCCAGGCACCTCAGGAAATCACACACTGCCACGACGAAGATGACGACGAGGAAGAGGAGGAGGAGGAAGAAGAGGAGGAAGAGGAATAAGAAGGAAAAAGCAAAGCATCTCTGAAGACAAACCGTGACTCTAGCAGTGATCAGGAGCAGATTCCTATGTGGGGGCCCTTGGGGTGATGGGTTTGGGGGGGTGTGATTCTTGCAAAAGGCACATTTTGAAAGTGTCCGGAAAACTTTTAACAAATTAACACTAATCAGGAGGAGACCCTTGTTTTCAGTTTTGCAGACGGTTCAAAAAGACGAAGGATTCTGCCTGGGTGGTGCATTCAGATCGGACTGCCTGCCTGTGCTGTAATGCTGCTCCCGTTTCCTTTGGGGATGCTGCATGGTTTTTCCCTCTCCCACGATGTGTTCCATTTGATTTTCATTTGAACGGTGTCCTGTAAACGGTTTTTGCCATTTGTTACATTCACTGTGAAGGAGGCAGGGATGTGCTGGGCCCTGCAGGAGACAAAACGATCCAAATCCTCCTGCCCCTGGGGTTGCTGCCCTTACCTCTCTTCTTCTGTGTTACAACCACCGCCCTCCTGCTGGCCGCGGCGCTGCCGTGGCTTCCAGCTCTGCGTTCACCCTCTGCTTGGTGTGAGTTTCTCCATGTAAGTGGTTCGATTCCTCCGTCCGTCACAGCGGTGGGATTCCGGCTCTCACTTGCACAGCTGCAGCTGTACACGTTCCGGCTTGTAGGCGCTTGTTATCCCCTCCCCGTGTTTCAGAGCTTTCTTTCATCGTTGGCATGTGATGCATGACTTCCAGCGCGTCCCTCCAGCAGCTGAGCCGCACACTGTCCTCAACTCCTTCTGTAGTTTCACCAGGAAATATTAACCCAGCAGCTCGCAGCTTTAGCCTTACGTTAGCTACGTTAGCTTGTTTTCCTCACTGCCTGTTACCGACCTTCCTGTCTGCTCAGCTTTAAGAAGGCGAAGCATCCCAAAGACAAAACCAGCCACCATCTGGAGCGAAAGGGCCTGTTTTTAGGGTGCTGCGGGCCACGGGTGCCTGCCCTAAGCCAGGAGCGAGCACACGCCGCAGGGCCAGCCCCGTGGTGCGAGCCAGGACGCTCCCGTCCCGCAGGCTTTGCCTTTGAGCTGGCACGGAGCACGCAGGAGCTCAGCACAGGGAGCCCTGAGCCAGCCCGGGGATGCTGCAGGGACAGGGCAGCTCCCGGTGGCTTTCCTCTGTGTCCTGGGTGCAGCCTCCCTTGCTCCAGCCTGCGCCGTTCGCGTCTGAAGGGATTACAGCGGGGGCCCTCTTGTAACGAATTCGACTGTTGTTTCAGTACCATAAATGCATTTAATCTTTTTCTTTCTTTTTTTTTTTTTTCTTTTTTTCTTTTTTTTTTTTTTCCATTTTAAAATACCTTAGGAGAAAATAAACAAAGTACACACCACCATCTGAGCAGGAAATGCTGCTGCTGAAGTGGCAGTTTTCAAGTCAATAAATCTTGATGTTTCTAAGAAGCGTTGGGCGCTTTGTGGTGCGCCGAGGGCTGTGCGGGGGGTGGTAGGGAGGGTCGGGAGGGGAAAAAAAACACAAACCTCCCTGGGAAGTGGCAGCGAGCCTGGCTGCAGGGGTTGGTCTGGTTGAGCAGGAAGGAAGGGGGAAATAAGGTCGGTGTTACCCCCATCAGCTGCGCAGGGGTGGGTGAGAGGGCGTGCAGACCTGATTAAACACAGAGGAACCTGGGGACAATCAGTGCTGGCACAGCAGGGGCACCAGCTAGGCAACAGCACACAGCCAAGGGCTGCTGGTACCCCCGTGGGGACAGCACTGGGGTCGGCACGCTGCTGTAACCCGGGCGTCCCCAGCATTAGGGCCATGAGAGCCACCACCAAAGGGGATTTGGTACCCAGAGCCCAACCAGAAAAGCAGCAAAATGTGGCCACAGAGAGTGGCCAGCAGTTAAGAGCCCGTAACACTTCGGTGATTGCTAACAGCCCCAAACCCAGCACTGGATGCCCGGCCCCTTGCTTTTGGGGCTGGATTGCAGTGAGCAGCCTCAGCTGAGCCAACTCAGCCCCCTGGCCCGGCTGCAGGAGGGGTTTGCAGGAGCCGTTCCCCAGCCCTCTGGCCAAAGGCCATGCTGGGATTTGCTAAGTTTATCCCTCCTTTCGCCAAGTAGAGCCGCCCAAATTTTTCAAGCTCTAGCTCAGCAGCTGGGAGGCTGCGGGAAGGGCGGTGCGGGGGGCTCCGCGCATTCCTCCTGCCTCCACGGTCCCACAAATAGCTCGCTGCCCGGCTCCCGGCGAGGACTCGGCGAGGCGGCAGCAATGGAAAATATTTGCCCCTCGCTCGCTGGTGGGAAAGCAGCGGGCAGAGCGCGGCGAGAACCAACCGTGCTGTATGGCGAGCAGGGTGTAAGGAAGGGCTGTGCATTAGTGGAAGAAGGAGGCCAGCGCCCTTGAGGGAGCACTTCAGGAAGGACATCAGCTGCTTGCCACTGCCACCACCTCCCCAGCTCCCGGCCACCACCAGGGGCCCCCTGACTGCACAAGTCACACCCACCAGCGCAAAGAGCAAGCCCTGGCTCTGCGGGGAACGGGGTCCGGCCTCGCCGCGGCTCTCGACAACTGCAGAGGAGGCAAAAGGTCTGCGGAGAGCTGGGTCCACGTTCAGCGGCATCAGCCCCACCACCCGCGTGCCGAAAGGCGTCCCTTGGAAAGGAGGGGGGAGCGTGGAGGAGGGAAAAAGGCATAAACTGGAATGTCCAACAGAAAAAAAAAATCATTTATCTAAAAAGAATAGAAATAAACAAAATGCTTTTCAACAAAATCACAAAATATACAGATAAATCTGGTACAAAATAAATAGGAAAGCTTGGAAATCTACAACAAAATTCGAATAATTATAAAATCCGTTCGTATGACAATCAGTATCTGAAACGTACACACTGCATTCACGAGCTCGGCTGTGCTTCCTTGGGTTTATGTACACAGAAGGAAATACTGCAGTCGGAACACTACAATGCGGGCACCCCGGCGTCATGTACAATATGATACAACGGGCAGGGACTGGGGTGGTGGGCGACAGACACGGGGCAGGGACCTCGGGCGGGCAGCTGAGCGGGGCTGGACGCAGTGCCGCGGGTGAGCGCAAAGCTGGGAGAGGAGGGGGACACAAAGGGTGAGTGGATGGAGCCAGGAGGAGCTGCACAGCCCGGGCACAGGTTTTTGGGAAGGCTCTGATGGAGGAGAAAGGTTTGGGTTCAGAGCCCACCGGTTGCAGAGACCCGCAGGGCCGTGTTCTCGAGTATTTGGGTTTTCAGACTCAGTGTGTTTGGCACCCAGGTGTCTGCCCGGTGATTCAGTTTCTGAGCTTTGATCTCCAGCATCGCCAGCTCCTGACCGGCTGCGCCTCCTGCTCTTGCCCTCCTGCAAACCACAGCAAAGTGGGACCAGGGGCGAGGTGGCTACAACCCAGGTGACAGCAGCAGTGCAGGAAGCGGCTCTGCCCAGTGTGAAGGCCAGAAGGTCAAAGCCCACGGGCTGAAATGGGGCTTGAGAGCAGGAATTGCGCCAGCCTGATGCTGCTGTGCACAGAGGAGCTCACCGAGAGCCCCGCCACATGCCCACGCTGATCTTTGGAAGAAACCAGAAGGCTTCCGTCAGTATTGGCACTTCCAACTGAAGGCCTATGGTGCAGGCTATTCGTCTGACACCTAGAAGTTTCTCACTTGAATTTGGAAGCATTTGGTACAACGGTGATCACCAGAGGTTAACGCCTTCCTTTCATAAAGCTCTGTGTCCTCCAGACAGCTGAAATGTTACACTAGACTGTGCCACCAAGCCCTACTGCTGTGACGAGCCTTTCCTCCCCAACAAACCCTGCTCCTCAGCCAACTCCTAGCCTGCCTCCAGGAGGAGAAAAGACAAAAAAGCCGAGCCACCTCTTGAGCATGGAGCCGCCTGCAGCCTCTGCCCATCTCAGGCACTTGCCTGGCTCCCAGCAGCAAAACCTGAAGCCAGGCTCTACAACAGGCTCTGCACCTCTCGTTCAGATGCAGCCAGACCCTTCGTACCTGATCTTGGTGCAGAACCATTTCGGTCTGACCTGAGGCTAACGAGAACATCGTCGCTTTGATAGTTTGGTGCTACTGACCTGTGAAACCTCCTCCGCCACCTGTACCGTGCCAGCACCCCCTTCTCTTCCCTTCTCTTTCCCTTCCCTCAGCTCGGCGCTGGGACAACCTGACAGCCCAGGCTTTCTCCTGGGGAATGCAGCAGCCTCCCCAGGTCAGCAGCCAGCCCCTAACAGAACAGCAAGAAGGCAAACCAGACCGAAACGCTGCACCGCACCGCTTGGCACCTGCATCAACAGCATCCCCTTGCTCGGACACCGCCTCGAGGACGTGGCTGTGAAGCTACAGGCAGAGGAACACACCCAGCACGAAGCCAGGCTCCGGGACTACAGCAAGACACCGAGCAGGACTGGGGGGCTCTGTGGGAAGCATCCAACTCCCCCATGCCATGGAGCCACAGGAACGAGGCTGCAGGGACCACAGCAACGAGACCTGCACCCCTCAGACCAGCTGTGAGAGGAGGGCAGGGGTGGGGGCAGCTTCCCAGCCCGCGGTGCAGAGCTCGTCCCCGCTGCTGGCCAGGTCAGGATGAAGGCTGCTCTCTCCTCTGTGCCGTGAGAAGATGCCTGGTGGCAGTCACGCTCGTTCAGCTTCTCATTCCGTTGCTGGGACAGACCAACCCTCGGTATCCAGGGGCCGGGCGCTTCTTTGGGTCTGTTTAGAGCCCCGCTGTGAAGCCAGGGCAGCGGGACGTGCAGCAAGCCCGTGTCCGTGGCACACTGAGCCTCTCAGCACCTGCTGGGTTCCTGCTCCATGTGTGGCTGTGTACAGAGCACGGGCAGGACCGCGTTGAGGCCGGTCGGACACCTTGCGGCATCGCTCCCCTCCCACCAGCCCTGCTTTTCTCCTGGTAATCCAGACCCTGGGTAACTCGACAGCTGGTACTGGTTTTAAAACCACAGACGTGTGTATTAGCAGATAAACCACGTACAGCTTTCACATGGGAACCATTTCTATGGATAGCCTAGTTCAGCACGAGGGCGATGCGTGTCCCAGCTGCTCCCGGAGGATGTGGCCGTGCTCCCCACGATGCAGGGTACTTACACGGGATGCTCGCGAGGAGACAGCGCTGCTCCTTGCCATCCGCACCCACAGCCCTGGGCTGGGCTCCACGGAGATCACGGGAAGCACCCCCGCTGCCCCTCGCACGCAGCTGCCTCTTTGGTTTTCTTCCCTCTGAGCTGAACTGAGCCAGAGCCCAACGCCGGCAGTGCCAAAACGGCGCCCCAGCCTGAGCTGGGCCCTGAAGGCTGAGGAGCACCAAGGGGCGACGTCCGCAGGTCATCACGGGCAGCTCCCCCCGCTCCCCCCGGGCTGCCTCCAGGTCTGGGGTGAGCGCACAGGGCACGTCCTGAGACCCCTGCTCTTGCCAGCTCCACCTGCACAAAAAGGCACTTAAAGAAAAGAAGACAAAAATATACAATAATAACCCTGCGGTAAGGATAGAAGGAAGGAGGAACGGACCTGGAGCAGCTGACCCCTCTTGAAACAAGCCCAGGACCTGCAAGCCTCACCCCAGCCATGTCCCCTGGCACAGAGCTCCCAGCTCCTGCTGCCCCGTGCAGGTCCCGGTGTCAGACAGGGCCTGGAGCAGGACGTGTGTGTGTGTCGGGGGGCAAAAAGGGGGTGAGAGGAGCAAGGCTACAGCTGGGAACAGGAGAGGAAAGCACGGGGAAGACCCACACCACGGGGCGCAGCACCTCCTGCCCTGCTGGCACCCTTTCTCTGCTCCTCACCCTGCTGGGACGCCCCGTCCTGAGCTCCTGTGCTTTGAGGGAGGAGACGGAGGGGACGGACAGACAGCGCTCGGTCAGCTCCGGGGTCTGCAGAGGGGATGAGGCTGCTTTGCTAAGCCCACCCGAGCCCCTCTCCGCTCAGCTAGTGTGCTTCGTAGCATCTCCACGTCACCAGAGCCAGTCTCGTTTGGAGAAAGATTCTCATTGGAAAGCAAGAACATTCCTTCACTCTTTACAAAGATTTGGCAATACACAGAATTTTAAAAAAAAATAATAATAATAATAAATCATAGTTACAACAGATTCGGGTTCATTTCATTTAAAGGAAATTCAACCAACAGGAGTGTAAAAGTTATAATTCACAGTTGTGCATTGAAGATATTAGTGTTTAAAACGTCACTTTCAAAGAACTCTTGTGCAAAATTGTATTGACAGTAGAAACCATGGCTAGGTGCCCTCCCCAGGCCGTCGGGCCGCCGGCCGCCCCCCTGCCCGCGCCGGGAGGCCGAGGGGGCAGGGGAAGGCGGCGGGCAGCGGGGGCCGACACGGGAAGATGCAGTATCCTTTCTACGAGTCAAAGCCTTGCCAAGGTCTGAGGTCAAGTCCAACAGCTCCCAAAGCCCCCCGCTGGTGCCCCGCGCCACCCTGATGCTGCGGGGACGTGGCACGGATCCGAGCCCACCTGAAGGCCAGCGGCGAGCCAGGGGAAGCGGCCCCCCAGCACGGGCACGGCCCCACAGCCCGGGGCGTTTCCACCTCTGCCTCTGCAAACACCGTCCGGAGCCTCAGCAGCCATCCTGAGCTGGGCGTGGGACTCCTCTGTGTGTGTTGGCTCCCGGCACCAGGGCAGGGAGCCCCTGGCATTTGTTAAACAGTAAAACTGCAAATACCCTGAGAACAGGGAGACGGGATGCTTTCCCCTCCGCGGAGAGGACCAAGCCTTGCTCTTCAAGCTAATTAGTAGTAGCAGCTCCTAACCCCTCCGGGGCAGGTACGTGTTTTCCATCTGAAACACATCCATAAGCAACTCTTTTTCTGGCAATCGTTTCGCTTCCCGTTACTGGATCCGTACGAATGAGGACAAACAGTCATGCACAAAATCGCCTGGAAATTTTGGAACAGTGCAGCACGGGCAGAAGCAGGAGGTATTTGCTTTGGGATCACATGGCTTTGGTTGGAAAATTTTGGCTTTTTTTTTTTATTATTATTATTTAATGGAAACAGACACTAAAACAAATCCATCACCTGCCGTAAGAAGCAGAAGTCAGATCTAGCGAGCAGCCTCGTCCCCGAGGGGGAGCTGCCTTGGCTCGAGCCTTCCCTCCTGCAGCAGGTTTGACAACACAGATACTGCATCTCGCGTTCACCACCGCGTCAGACACTCCCGACAAACTTTTACATTCATCAGCGCTGGATAAACAGCGCTCAGACAGGGACACACGCTGCGACATCTCACCGCTTCGCCTTGGGAGAAAGGTGCAATACCCGCGGCTCGCTGGGAAGGAGCCGGGCTGCAGCCGGCCAGGGCTGAGCCCTCAGCTCTGGATGCAGGCAGAGCGCGACTGGAGTCTGAGAAGATGCTTTTTGGTGGGAAAAGTTAATAAAATTTAACGCAGGAGTTGAGTTTAGGGGCTCTGTTTTGTTCCCAGAGCTGCCGGCCCCGATCTCCCGCAGCGGGTATTGCACCTTTCCAGGCAGCAGGCAGCGAGCCAGACGGCGGGCACCGAGGGTGGGGATGTGTTAGGGTGCCTTCCCTGACCAGAGCGGGGCAGGCACGCAGGCACAGAGCTCTGGCAGTTGCTTTTGGGGCTGGGGGCTTCTCTGGGGGTCGGCTGAGGTGACCTGGGTGTACAGAAGGGAAGGGAAATGCTGCGTAACCCACGATGCCCGAGTCAGCGCTCTCTCCTTGTATCACATTTTGTTTGAGACGGCACTGGGAGGGGGGACAATCGGGAGGGGGGAGCATTTTTGTTGTGTTTTTTTTTTTTTTTTTTTTCATTTGAGGATTTAAAATCCATTTGTGGGAGCGGGGAATGTGTGATGCACAACCGCCACGGGGTGCCTCTCACTTCCACCCCATCCACACACAGGTTTTTGAGGTGGAGGAATTGGTGTCTGCTGCCCAGCACGAGGCAGCTGGGTGGGAGGCTCTCTGCTCTGCTACCACAGTAATCCCTCAAATGGCTGTTAAAAGGGGCAAGAGAGAAGGAAATGCACTGAATCCACTCAAAGGAAAGAATGTGGCTGGGAAGAGCCCGGAAACAAACCTCTCCGAATCCCTGAAGTGCAAAACACTCGCGTCTGGAAAGTTTGGTCAGTTCTTGGAGAGGGCAGGATGGTCCCAGCTCCTCGGCAGAGCCCATCCTTGCGCTGGCAGAGGTTTGCCGTCACCTGGAGGATGTACTTTGGGCATAACTGTAGCAGCATCTTTTGTGTTAATACTAGAGATCTCACGGGGGTGGGGGGAGAGGGGCTGTTCCGTGTTATTTAACAAAGGCTGCACATCTGCTCTGGGTAATGGTGCACAGACCACTACAGCATGCAAGTGCTTAAAAGCTCGTTGTTGTCAGGTGCACACAGGACTTCACAATGCCACTGTCAGGAACTCCAAGGAAAAACCACCCCCTTAGGTCAGCACGGAAAACGACACCTGCCTTTCATTTTCACCAGACTTGCAGTTTTGCTAATTAACTCCTGCCACCCCCAGAATCATCTTCAACACCCACAAAGGTTTTGGAGGTTACAAAACGGCAAGTGTTAACAATGCTTTTGTCCGTTTTACAAAGAAACCTTCAGAAATTCGAGGGATCGTTAAATACCAAAATAATCGCTCCTCCTTCCCTGAAACTTAACTGGGAGAATGTAATAATACTCATCCCTTGACCCTCCAGGTGGCTGAAACCAGAGTTTCCTTGAAGCTTACTCATTCTTAGGACACAAATACATACAAGTACCAGTTACTAACTTCTTCAACAGGGCAACAAAAAGGACCAGAGAGGGGTGAAAAGAGGCCTAAGGACTTTGGAGCCAATTCACAAAATCACAACAGAGCCTATCTGAGGCTGGGGAGGGACAGAAACAATTTAAAACTCTGCAAAATACTTTTTAAAAACATGATCTCTCTTGAAAAAATAACCGGAGCAGCTTTTAAACTTCTCCATATGTGTTTGAGGAGGAAAAAACCCAACAAGGATCAAAAATACAGATAAAAAATAAACATGATTCTGCTTTGCAGGAAGTATGTTCATTGTTCTCAAGGGTGGCTCACCATTCCCAAAGTACACTTGGGGCTTTAGTCTCTCTCTGTCTTGCTCTTTGCTCCTTTCTTCCCGTTTCTTCCTCTTCTGCTCCCAGAACGGACGCACAAGTCTTTGGTCTCAGAACACTGGATGCAGCACAGTGTCGCAAGCACATACTAACGGTGTTCACACTCGGGGAGGAGGCAGGAAGGAGCGAGGGCTGGTCCTGCTGAGGAGATGGGATGGGTGGGTTGTGGGAGGTCAGCTCCTAGATGGCTCCTTCACTGTGCATACTGTGGTTGGGCTTGTTGTGAGTCACACAGTTCTGTTCGTTCAGCAGGTTTGCTGTCTCGTCCGGCAAACCGTCATGCAGCTCCGTAAGAGTCAGTTCGATTTTAGTGTTTTCACTGTCCGAGGACTGAGGTGTTTTGTCCATCCGGGATGCCATCAGGGCATTTTGGTACTGCTGTCTGGAGATCTGCTCCGAGCACGGAAGGAAGGAACGAAAAGAGCCAGTCACATTTTGTGTCTCCGCTGGACATGAAAGGAAAATGAGGTACCTTGCACACTTCAACCCCGGTTTACCTGGCATCAACTCCACTGCTATAAAACATCCCTGTGCAGAGATTTATTCCTGTGCAGAGATTTTTTAAACCAGACCTCCATTTCCTTCTAACCATGCACATTTTTAGGGCCCAAACCAGAGTTCAGTCTTTTTCCCTGCTTCAGTGAGCTCTGGGAGAGGCTCGAAAAGTCCTCACAGAGCTAGAGGGCAAGAGCATTGCTGCCCTTGTTTAGGGCAGCAAATGCAGCAGGAGCTAATTCCTTATTCTGATACATAAGGGCATTTGATTCTAGAAAAGATTGGGGTCTCCACAGAGTCTAGATCTAATTAGCAACCCATGAAGTTTTCCCCTTCCTGCACTTAGCAGGACAGTCATGGCAGGAGCTGGCCTAGAGCACAGAGCATTTTGATGCTGCCCGTGGGGCACCAGGTGTGAGGAGGTCACAGTCCCATACTGCTGGATATGGTGGTATGGGGGAAAATCAAGTTTTGGTAGCAACAGAGCAGAGGGACTGGAAATAGAGAGACTCAGATGGGTCAAATCACTACTCTGAAAGCCAAATCCAAACATGCTCAGGTCACAGCCCTGGCTAAGGTATTACCTGAGAAATGCCTGCGTGGCACAATGACAACGTGGCTGTTGAGTACCCTGCCCTACGTACAAAGCAGAGTGATATAAAAGGAGGGCTACAAGTCTGACTGCAGAGACACCAGACAGTTCAACCCCATGAGATTTGGAAGGACTCCGTATAAGCCAGCATAAGATGACCAGCTGCTCTGTACGGCAGATCGGCCATGGAAATCTGTAGCAAGAATCACTTGTCCAGTAATAATAACTCAGCAACCTGAACCACTGCATTTGTCACGTTTTCAATCAGAGACTGTACTCTCCTTTTAAAATTTGGCTACCTGTAGGTGTGGAACAATTGATTTAGCATTCTAGTATTTCTATTCCTTTCCACAATTTCAATATTGAATTAACTTTGACAGGAGTTGAGTTCATGAATCATTTGGGTTGCACACAAAGAAAATGTGAGTGTGCACTTAATTTAAGAAAAGCATCAAGGTCAATTTCTGGCCATGGGACGTCAGCTTCCCTCGACTCCCAGCTGGGCTGGAACTGCTGCCAGCATTTGCTGCTCCTCAGCTCAGCTACATTTCCTTATCCCACAGGACTTGTGCACATTTCAGCGTGGGATGCACCATGCTGGGGGACAGAGCTGTATCCGTGCAGCCACTCACTGGTAGTGTGAGACATGAGCCTAACATCAAGTTAAGATAAAGATGAATGTCCAAGACATCTCTGAGCAGAAAGATGACAAGTTAGAAAGTAAGATCAAGAACCCCAAACTAAAACCAAAATCAAAAGTGAATAAATACTGCAATGAACACAAAATGTCTCGTCCTTTAGAAAAGGATGCTGTCAGATCTCCATTCAGATGGCTCCAAAGGCTTCACAAGCTAAGTCTTTCAGGACTAAAAGCAGAGAGGGTATTTTCTACTATCTCTCCCCAAGGGACCTGAAATCCAGAAACTTGTATGACCAATCTGCTTACAGGCCTAAATAAGAGGAACATTGAAGACAAATCATTGGACAAAAGAGACTGAGAAAAAGTACTTTAAAATGATTTTCTAGTGGCTGTTTTCATAAGCCTATTTACTCATAGTGCTACAGAGCAATCTAGAGGGACCTCCTTTCCCCAGGCTCTCCATCCCATCAGCCCAGCCCAGCCCCCCGCATTTTTTCCTGGGGCTTTATCATTTTTTTTCCTACCTTGACAAACTGAATGTCTGTGAGTGCTTTCACTGAGTAGTCCGGGACGTACACTTGGAGGAAAGACGCATTCAGCTGGTTGTTGCTGCTCCCTAACGTCGGTGTCACTGCGTCGATGCGATCACTTCGGTTTAAAGAGTCTGAGTGATTCAAGCCACAGGGCCGAGGTGGAGACTTGTTTTCGGCTGGGAAATGGGCAAGAGCAAAAGACATCTTAAATCAAGTAGAACACATTCGAAGCCACCAGTTTCAAAGGGACATCATAAATCGCAAAGTAACACAGAGCATCTGCAAATACTTGACCTACTCTTACATAGACATGCAGCTAAACAACAAAATGACCCTGAAAAAGAGCATATTTTGAATCCAGAGCTGGTAGCCAACATCATGAGTAGGATTTAAACAAACCTGGTTTGGTTTGTGCTACGGTGGATGTGCCCTGTGCACACTTGGTCACAGTGCTCCTGCCAATGGAAGAGGCAAACTCCCAAGGCTCCGTTCAGGAGCTCTTGATAGTCAGACCGTGCTTAATAGATTTTTTTTTCTTAATGGTTTATAGTTGTAACTCCACACCACACCTTTCATCCACAGTCAGTCCCTGCTAACCCTTAGCCCATTTTATTACACCCGGTACCTGCAAATACCGCCTTGTTTCCTGGATTAGAACAGTCATTTTTAAAAATATCAGAGTGATAGTGTCTTCAGTGGACCGGAGGACAGTCCACGTGATGATTGCTTCAGCAACGTTCCCTCTTGTACCCCCCAATGCTTGAAGGGAGAAAAACTCTATGAATGGGAGCAAGCTCCACATGGTGCACACCAGCCAGCAAAACAGGGAAAACAGTCCATGCTACACAGAAAAATCTGCGTCCAGGAGAGACATGGACAGGAAAGAAGTAAACTAGAGATACTACTTCCCGTCACTGGCCTTTAAGCACTGTAGGGTTTCACTTGAAAATCTTGCAGCTATCCCTTCAGAATGCGATGGGTCACAGTTCCTCCCATGTAAACGTGCTTTCAGCAAGCCACAGGCATTTTGCACCCCTAGCTTCCACCCACACAGTGACTCAGATGACAGGAGGACATGCAGAAATGCATCCTAAAAGAGATCCCAAGCATGTCTGCAGATGGGCTTCTCCCTGGGTGCACGTACAAAGATCAAAGAACTCTTTGGGACTGGTGAATTTTTAGATCTTACTGCAGTTACATTTCATCCATCCAGACCAAACCGTAACTTCATGGCATCTGTGCTACTCCCCACACGATCTCCATTCTCAGCTGAGGCATCATTTTCCCATAATCTGAAGATACAAAGCCTCTGAGCAAATCAACAACATCCTTGTAAGTTTTTCAAATTTTATGATTTTTAAATATATAAAGTGGTCTAAAAAAAGCTCACTAAAATTCAATCCTACCTTTGCCATTTAATCACCATGAACATACCTCTCTTGCCAAAATGACATAGCCTGTTCCACATCTTTACATCTACGCTTCCCTAAACCTAATGCTACCAGCCCTGGTTTTTTATTTCCCACTTGCAATGCCACTGACGTCTTCTTTCCTCCTATTTTAGAAAAGGGAATGGAAAAATACAGGTTCTGAGAGCTTGGCAAATTTTCTGCCACTTCTGCACTACGAGGAATTAGTGCAGGTCCCTATGGTAACACCAAGCAGAGGCTTAGAGGGAAGCACTCAGAGCCCTGCAAGGTTTTCCTCAGTACCCACTTGCCATCTTGAAAGCCACAATGGGCTGCAGGAACTGCTGCCAGGAGCCAAACCTCTGTCTGCACATGGGGCTTGGTGCTCTAAGCCTTTCCGAAGAACAAGCATGAAGATTGAACGAATTTGTCCTGTCTTTCCCACCTGTGTACACAAAATCTGGCTGTGTGTGACAGGAGCAGCATCACTGCTGTTTGGGATAAAGGCTTCCATCTGGAACAGCTTTCCACTGGCCTGACTCCGATTTGCCCTCTGCTTTCACCAGGTGTCTCACAGTACGTTACTAATAAAAAGCTAAGGACAGAGAGCTTTGTGACAAAGCAGATTAAAATAAATGGACAAAAGGACAGAACAAATAAATGTGACTGCTAAAAATAAGAGGGAAAGGACGTTGCTTCTGGAGCCATGTACAAGTCGATGGGGAGAAGTTACTGCAGAAGGGAGGACACAAAGGGCAGATGACAGACGGAGCAGCAGGCAGGCCCGCGTTGGCAGAACAGCGCCCTGCCAGATTTTTTCTACCCCAGTTTTCCTCACCTGTACATACTGGGCATTAAGAGCGCAAACCACAAGACAAATATCAAGATAACCATATTACCCATTTAGGGTTTAATAAGAGGTTCCTTTTTAGAAGGACCCAGCAGAAGGCCTGGGTTTCATCAGAACTGGCACGACATTGTCATAGTGACCAGGCTCACCCTATCAGTTCCTTTCAAAGGAGATTCTTCCCATTTTTATTTTCCATTACTGATTTTTTTTTTTTTTTTGATTGGGACAAAAAGCTAGGAAAATATGCTTGGCATTTATATTGGGAACAATTTGCATGTGCAAGGTATACACTTATTTGGAAACAGAAAAAAAGAAAAAAAAAGAAGACCTGGCAAAACAAAAGAACCAAGCTAAAAAAGATAATCAAAGCCACCGAGCTTAAAAGAAAGCCATCAGGTACTTTAATTAAAGAAAGATTATATTTCTCCCCCTTCTTTTAAGTTTAGCAGCAGGAAACTTTAAAAGGGCAGGAAAAAATCCCCTGCAGGGCAACAACCTGTAGTTTGTTTGGAAAGTGCATGAGACTAATTTAAGGACTGATGGTGAAATACAATTTCAAAACTGAAAAAAAAAAAGAAGACAGAAAAAATACAGGAAGCAGATGGTGAAAGTTTATGAATTGCATGATATGTACTGACGTTTAGATGTTTCACTTAAATATGCATATCATTATCTTGTTTGCTTTTAGGTCCAGGGAAAGACACATTTCATCTGAAAAAGAAAACTTCAAAGGGAAGAAACATGTTCAGGGTGGCCCAGATTATTTTAGGATTCTGCTGTTCCTACGCACTCTCCTGGTGGGTCTCCATCTTTCTCAACTGCTCTGTGCATGCAGCATCTGCAAAGCTCAGTTCTTGACCTTTCCCAATTTCCAACTTCTCAGCCACATCTCAGAGCTCATTTTGGCCCAATTTGCTCGCTCCTTGGTCTCCACTCTCCGAAGGGATTTTGCTGTCAATCAACTTGTCATTCAGCGAGGAAAGGTCTTGAGCAAAATGGGAACCAAAACCCACAGGAGCTCCCTCAGCCTTACTGCACATTCCATTGCAAATCCATCCACTCAGTAAATCTCTGTACCAATTCACAGCATTAACCTCATTGAAAGAAAATTTAAAGCTTCTGAGCACTTGAAATGGCCAGACTGTATTCAAACCATAGAGCTAGCCCGTATGAGAATATCAGAATTCTCTCATTAAAGGACTTCTCCTTTTAAGGCAGTTTAAACATTCTCCTCTGCCAAATGCATTTTCTTCAGGAAATTTTTAAGTTCTTAAATCTCAGCTTGGGAGAGGATACATTCTTTTAAAATCTCCCTTCCACCAGTTGACATACAAGAAACAAGAACAAGTGCACATTACCAAATACATTTTTCTTAAATGTGTTTTCAGCTCTTCCCATCTGGATGACTCCTTCACGTTGCTACCAGTTACCACAAATGACAGTTCAGGATACCTACCTGCGAGGCATAATTCTGTGCTGGACTTCTCCCTAACGAGCAAAGGGGTCAGATAAATACAGACTGCAGCTGACTTTTTATGGCATCAGGGCAGTCACAAGAATGGTGAAAATAGAAGCATGCGGATTTACCTGGAGAACCTGCTGCTAACAACTCTGTTCTGCTGACAACAAAGGTACGAGACAGGGACAAGGGAACTAGAAGAGGGAGAGAAAAAGGATGAGATCACGACCAGAAAGGCGGCAGCTATCCACACTTGACAGGGGAGGGAGCCAGTTCACACACTGAAGAACTAAAACCAAAAGTGCAAATCAACTGTGGAAAAGTAAAGGGTTAAAATAAACAACAACAACAACAACAACAAAACAAAAAAGACAATTAAACAGTTTTAGGAATGAACCAAAGAACAAGCTTGTGGAATTACAGTGAACAACTTTCACGTGATAGTTTGAATGGTCATCCAGTACGGAATGGTCCAACAAGGTACACTTATTTTTAAAATAGTTCAAAAGGAGCGGTGGTGCCCACTCCAGCCTGGAAGGCAAAGAGTTAAAACAACCAGAAAGCTTTCATGGGTGCAGTTCCTTATTGGAATAAAATAAAAATAGAAATAAAACCAAAGGACACTCCAAGTTTTCGGTAACAAGTCAAGCAAGCTTGTGATTCTCCAAGCTCATCCCTACCAGAATGGGTCAAGTACTGCTTGTCATGTCTGTAATCCCTCCCCAGCTGTAGTTAATGAAAGCTTCACTGATTTGTTGTTCAATTTTTTGAAAACATGCTTTAATCTCCTGTTACTGGCTTCATATTCCAGGTGGGGAGAGCAGGCACATGACATCTCATCAGGAGATGGGGAAGAACAGTTTTCCCTTGTTCTCTGAGGGTTTATACTCTAAATGAGCTTTCATGTCTACTTAGAGCAACAAGAACTACTTTAATTTTATGAGCTCATCCTAACAGAAGTCTCTTGATGCTTCAAGACATCGTAAAGCAATTTCTCTCAAATCTGGGGAAGAAAAAAGAAAAAAAAAACAGCAAAAGGAGGGGTTTGCTACTGGTAAAAGCCAATCAACCACACGTGAGCAAATCCAAGGTTGGCCAAGTTTAATTTAAAAAAATGTACATGCTTTAGTTTGACAAAACCAATCCAAGATGGATTTCAGGGCAGAGGCATGAACGGGTAAGCCATTTGATCTCACAGGAGTTGGGGCAACTGGCATGGTTGCAGGGAGGGTTAGCAACATGAGAAGGAAACACAAGAACATTCAAACTGAACAATGCCGGCAAAAAAAAAAGAGATGCCACAAATGATTTCCGAGCTTAGGTCTGGGAGGAGAGAAGTGGTCGTGCCTAAGCCAGCTCTGTTTGGCCCATGTTGTAAAACCTGAGCTTCGATGGCAAAGAAACAGCAATGTGACCCAGTTGTACACACATACACATTACGTATGATTCATCGTGAAGACTGCTGCTACTGTACAGGTAAAATCCACCCAGTGGTCTGCACACTTCCAAATCTGTCAAGCCTCAGAAGGTACAAGTGAGATCGATTAAAGCTCATGTAATTAAGGAAGAATTACTCTTTCTTTAGCTCCTAAAAGAGAGCCAGTAGAGGATGGGTAAAATGGCAACACAGAGCTACCAGCTGCTCCTCAGACTTCCATGGGAACTGCTGATGTTTGTCGAGTTTAATATGGCTAAATTCATAACCTACAAAGCAAGTTTCGTTCCAAAGCCCATTCCCTGGTGTGCATATACATAGGTACACATACATACAGAGAGTTCCCATTAACCTACTATCATAACAAGCTGCCTCTCAAGCGGAACATGAATCTGCTGTGCCTCTACACAGAAGTGATTTCTGCATGAGAACTTCTCCTTGAGGTGACAGGGTGAGCAGATGGCCTACGCCAGCACTAAGGCCCCAGTTCTTCCACCAGGGCTGGGGATGCCAAACCAAGATCTCTGTGATCTAAAAGGTGATGCTGCTGGCACTGAATGACCAGGTATGGCAGCGAGTGCAAAGGGACAGCAGGATGACACCCACTGGAGCACTGAAGCATGCTCCTGGATGATTATAAGGCAGCTCCCTGAGTTGTGTCTGTGAGATGCTGGGTTGTGCAGCTACTGTTTATGCACTAGGAATTCACTCATGTCTCAGCCTCAGCTGCCAGCTCTCCCTCTTGCTGATCTCCCAGTTACATCTCTGCACAAGCTACAGGAACAGTCTCTTTTCCTTGTCCCACTGCCCTCGTTTCCCTCAAAAGGCCTTTAGAACCAACACTGGGTAAAGCAAACCATATCGAAACCAGCAGGTTGTTTGTATGCTACACCACTAGATGTCCCTCTGCTACTAATTATTTATTCTGATTAATTCAATCCCTGCTATGCTACAGTGAGAAGCAATACAAAGCTCCCAGCCAGGACCAAACACCTCCCTTGCTACGGCTGCTGTGTGCATCCTCTGGGAGCCTGAGGGCTCAGCTTTCAGAGTCAGCACTGCCACGAGTGTCAGTGCCTCCCGGAGATGCTGTGCCAGGCAGATAGTTTTGCTAGCGAGGAGCTTATTGTTTGCATCGGCCCCGCAGGACACCGTGGGGGATGCCCTGCGCAGCCCCCTCCTGCCACACGCACGGCAGCAGGTAGGCTTGTGCACGAGTGCATTCCAGAAGCAGAAGGTAAGAGGACATACCTGGCGATGCTGTGAGGGCCATCACCCCATAGTAGGAAAAAGCACCAGCTTCAAACTTCATCCCCTCCTTCCCAGCCTCCACTTCCACCTTCCCCTGTTAAGGAAAAGGAGAGAGAGCTGCAATTAAAAGGGACCACGGGTCTGGAGGCACAAGACCAGACTTGAGCCCCAACAGCTAGTTTGCCCTGATGTTACTAAGCTGTGTCATGGTCCCTGCAGTTTGTAAGGATGCCTGAAAAGGGATAGACCCCGGGGGCAAAACACTCTTGTTCTGCTCTTTTGTGGTTGTGTGAGTCCCTGCAGAGGAGCAGGGCCCCCATGGCAGCTCAGGGTGTACTACTGACGTGCTTCAAGGGCTGCCAGGCTGCGTGTCCCCAGTGTGAGTTAAAAAATACTCCCCCAATATCACAACAGGCTTACATGGGGGACCACGGTCATCTGGGGTCTTGAGACACCTACACATTTGGGGCCGTGGCTCACATTGACAGGAAGCCCCCTCTAATACAAACACAGGAAATGGAGACGGGAGACAACGCACGAGGAGGCCGTCTACTTTCACCACTGAGATTCCCACAGAAACAAAGCCCTTATTCCTGAAGCAGCAGTCCTGGGGCTATTTTAGTTTTGTTGGTTTCTGGCCGTTTTACACATTCCAGTGCCCTTAAACTGTGATCCTGTTCTTCTGCAGAGTCTTGTCTAGAAGGACCCTCAGTGCTTCCCAAGCTGTACGCCACCATCCTACCAGGCCATGCAACCATTTCTGATGTGGTCTGCACCAAACATTTAACATCACATGCTAGTATCACACAAAGGAGTCTAGAACAGAAGCTACACTATCAAATGTAGCTGTAAACATCCCAATTATCTGGTATGTAACTAGGAGGAAATAATTGCCTCCTTAGTGGGACTTGGCTTTCACCTCCATCTTTACTGATACTGTACTGAGAGATACAGTACAGAACTGCAGGAAGAAGAGATCTCAAGCACCTTTCAGGCTGAACTACACCAAGGTTGGTTTTTCAGGCAAACAGCCTAATTACCTGCAATGCTTTCCCTCTGGCAAGGGTGGAAAGGGCAGACTTGATACTTGTACTAAGTGAATCGAGCATCAGATCTACACAATCAGATGAAAATAAGTCCAAAAGATTTTATTTCTATGTGTTTATTGTCTTAAATGTTATTTAAACTATTTAAACATGACTTTAATTTTACAGCACTGTACTGATGCAGAAAATCATGTAAATGAAATCAGCCTGCGTAACACCTGATACTAAGTCAGTTTTCCCAACCATCCCAGATCAGAAAGAACATAAAATCGATCTAACAGGAAGAGAGAGCCTGGCTCACAAATCCACTTTCCCCTGCTATCACAAATAACCTCTTCATATAATCCCTCTGAAAATCAATTTCACTCCACCACACCAATAGGTAGCTTATTTGTTCATTATAAGCTTTCCAGTAGGTACAACTTGGTCACCCAGGCCAAGACTGGTTATAAACGGGGCTCTCAACCCACTTGTCACTGCTGGTTATTTCCCAGCCAAGGCCAGGTCTTCAAAACACATACACAAGAAACCCAAGTGGGCTTTGATCTTCACATACAGTCAGTCTGGGTTAGTAGCTAAACAAATACAAGCTAGTAGCTAGCAGCAAGAGTGTAGCTTCAGTTCCAGCACTGCTGCTCTGTCAGCACACACGGCACTTCCCGGAGGTGGCCGTAAGAAGGTAAGGCATGCCTGGCATAGTTACAGCAGCTGGAAAACCAAGAATTCCCCACATGTGCAATCTGATGATAGCTGCCCTGTTTAAACACATGCATCCACAGTTTCTATTTCTCCTCTGCTTAATGCCCTGACATGAATTTTGAAAGAACAGAATGACAGAAACAAATCTCAAACCGCTACAGAAGAACTTCTCAGTAGCTAAAGAAAAACTCGCATAAGGTGACCTTCCAACTAAAACAGTAACTCTACAGAGATTAAGTTGGTGAATTTAATGCACAGAACATGTTTTTTGTTCTTGTATGCTTTTACTGTGAAAGGTATTCTTGGTAGCTCCGGGTGAGAGAATCTGCCCAAGACCAGATATTTTAAGTAACAAAAGCAGAGTATTGATCTTCGTCATCCCTGCAGAACCAACGTTACCATTTTTATAGTGTGCATCTACCACAAAACTCACTTTTCCAAATGCATTATAGACTTAGCACACTGTTTTCACTAAATATTTATTGACTGGAGAGCAGCTCAGAAAGAACCAATTGTTCTTTTAGATTGCACATGTCCTCCACTTACAGCTTTGCAGCATTACCTCATCCAGAAGCATTATCTTGCCTCTGGAGTATTTTAGATTGCAACAACTCAGCACGTAAGAAAGAACAGTTAAAGAGCTACCAGTGGCTCCTCAAACACTTAAAAAAGAAAAACAAAAAACAACCTAATTCTTTTCTAAAATAGAGGCATGTTGAATCCACAATACCATGTTCCAGTGCTTTCTTCATTGTTTATCACTAATGATGTTTAATCCCCCTGACACCCATTCCTTTTTTTTTTTTTTTTTTTTTTAAGGCAAAGGTGAGGAAGATTTCAAGCCCTGTGTTACAACTTCAGCTACAATGCCTCTGTTTGTAAACCAAAACTCATTTCAGTTGTCCAGGATAGACACATAAGCACCTTTCCAGCAAAATGTTCCTGCTCAAACAGTGCTAGAATGTTCCTGCCAAGTAACAGACCCTAGGAGATAATCAGCACTGAAAAGGAACCTGTAGTGAACAGAAAGCAGTCCTTCCACACCCCCTAGGGTGGCAATCTAAAAATCACCCAAATGCAACTTTCTCGGGGTAGGGCAAGAGCTGAGGTGGCAGGGCGCCCAGGGAACTGCAGGGGCTGTGGCAGGAGGTGGCAGGGGTTCAGTAGATGGCGCAATGGCCCCACTAAAACCTGCATTTAGCACACCGCCAAAGGTGCAGGCTTCAAAATTGCATGGAAAAACGCCATCTTTCCGAACTGTCAAACTCCCCATGCCTCCTTCCGCAAACCAAAGAATGCATTTGTGAAGCATCCTGGCCAAGCTCAAACCAAAAAATACATTTGTAAAGCATCCTGGCCAAGCTCCTACTGACATGACATTTTTTGTACCCCTGTTTTCCAAGCAATGCTAGCTGTACACAAGGATTCTTTTGCACTGCTGATCCTAGTAATACCTAAAGCACAAATAACTTCATTTTGCAGTGGGAAGCACTGTCTGCCCATCACAGCAGAGTGAGCTCTTCAAGTTGGTAAACTCATAAAGAAGACTGGAGCAGTTACCACAAACCATAGCTTCAAACCTATGGTTGAAAGAAGATAAAATTCAACGAGAGAGGTAGCAAAAGTAGTGTGTCAGGAGATGCATGATACTGCACATAGCAACATAATCACATGTCTGACCTGTAAAATGAGAATGAAGTAGTCGACAGGCTTGTTTCGCTGGTAGAGGTAGTGTTCTGGGGCTTTCTTGTTCTTCTCATCGTATTTCAGCTCCTGGATAACGTTGGGATGTTTTAGCAGCCTTAGAAGGATCTTCTCCGACATCTGGGATGGACCAAAGGCTTCTACTTCTATAACAAAAGATACAACCTGGCATTACACTTCATATGCCTGGCAAGAAGTTAGCAATACTCGTTAATAAGCATTTGCCTATAAAAGACACACGGATGCAGAGAGATCCATTACGGAATTGCAGGCTTCCTGTCTTTTGAGACTGTTAGATTTGTAAGGGGAAAAAACAGGAACGCCTCAACCTTCATTACTGCAGTATTTTTCAAAACAACCAAAAACCATGTCCATCTGAAATGGAAAAGAAAAAAGGAAGGCAGTCTTGCCCACTTGAGAGTGAAATCACAGTCGAATAGGCTCATTGGAGAGTTGTAAATGGGAAGAGCTTTACAACTGGGGCACAGAGAACCTTTGAATGCACTTTTTCTTTCCTCAGAAGGTATTAAGTTACTGCATTTTTTGCACTCTATAAAAAAAAACAGAGTTTGGGGCCTAGAAAGTTGCTCTAGATAGATGCTCTACATAAATCAAAGACAATTTGGGCTGCCAGGGTTCACATGGGAAGAGTTACTCAAAGTGAGACACAGTGCAGGTCAGTTCAAACCACGTGGGATTAATACCTGACACACAGAACACATTCCCTATCCACTTGCTCTTCAGTCATCAGTGTTCCCAACAGCAGCTGCTTGAGGTGAAAAAGCTTATCCTTGTGTGAGAGAGTTAGGCCAGGGATGTCGAGATAGACACATGCAAATTGATAAGCTTTCCTAACACCTTTCAGAACAGGACCGTTAATGACCCAGCACCTTTCATCTGCTCCAGATACTATTCTCAAATTAGAACAGAGAAACCAAAATTGTAGCTTTCATCTTACTTAGCAGTGGCTTCACTGCCAGATTTAAGCTACAAAATCCTTTCATCCACAAAACAAGCAGAGACGCAGCACTGTAAGACTATGTCTGTTGAGAAGGTGCTTAGGGAACTCCACCAAGTCTTGTACAACTAGGTGAACAACGCTTTGCTTGCTGTTAAATCCGCGTCTTCCCGTTGAACTGTTTCCTTTCACCAAGGACATGCTCACATGCACATGAGCCGCAGGAGTCCAAGCCTTTTAAGGATTTACTGTCCCTCAGCTGAGGTGTGAAAACCGATCACGCACGTGTTTCTTTTAAGTCGCAGAGGCAAAATAAAGCACGAAGGCGGACTGGGAGCATCTAGGCAGGCAGTCACTGTGTCTTAGGAGGGGAAGTACTGCTTTCCAGCATGAGCTGGCCAGCTTGAGACAGAATGAATTTCAATCCATCAATATATGTCGAATATAGCAGTGAAAGACGCCCGTCTGAAAGGCCTGCACATGAGAAGTCTTTATATGTCAAAGAGAGACAACGTGAGCAATAGGAAGGTATGTTTTCCACAAGCTCTCCTGTTAACAGGTCTCATCTCTGAGGTGAAGGGACCAACTTTACGACGGAAGGCAATGTCAGCTGCAAGAAACCATTCAAGCCCCTGGCCTCTCTGCCAGACTGCCCACCCAAGGGCTAAAGCATCAAGGTGATCTGGGATGGAGACAACTGTCCTCTGAAACCCGGAGCCATCAACGGAGGTCACACAAGCCAGCAAGAAAATCCATTTTTAAAAGTACAGTTCAACTGCCTGTGCAGTCTGCATTAAATGTGTCGGGATTGTTTTTCACTTCGAGTCAAAAAGTCTCATGGAACAGGTTTACACCTTCCTGCAAAAAGTCCAGCATCTCTTTCTGGATGAAGTGCCAGAGTGCAATTACAGTCAGCTGGCCAGTGGTATCGAGTCGTCTGTGGTTTGTTCCCTGAGCTCTTCCTAATGGGGTGCACTTGCTAGTCGTTAATCTGACGGACTCTAGACATGCAGTGCGGCACTTGGCATTCATCCTTACCTTTCAGACCAATTTAAAGTTACTGGTCCACCCCTGGTAAATGTCTCAGAGGGTTCATGCCGACACTGAACACAGGAGAGGAGAGAATTTAAAAAGAAAAACACAACAGTGGCATTATTTGTCACCCCACCATCCAGCCTCCCTTCCCGCCTGCACTGTCCCACCCACCTCACCGGCCTTTGCTGACAAACTGCCTCCGAGGCTCTGGCATGATGGTGAAAACAGATAATCCACACTTGCCTGTTGCCAGGAAGCGGTGCATTGCCAGGAGGAGCTGCGGTGATATTTTAACCTTCATCTCGCTGTCTGTCTGCTTGAAGGCAGAGAAGTCCTGCTTCCTGTCCCGATGAGCTACTTTCTTTTTCGTCTTGTTATCAGCTGGGGAAGGGAGGGTGAGAGAAGAAAGGAAGGAAGCGATTTCTGTTAGAATGGGGTCCAACACGAACTGTGCTTGGATGGAGTCAGCCAGGACAGCCACCCAGAGCAAACTGTGCAGACAGACCCCTCTGCAGTACCCGTGCAAAGCCCTGCTCATTGATACACCTTAAAAAAACAGAAATAATCAGTGACCTGTGCTGCAGGCTCAGATCCAGGAACCCACAATCTCTGTCACTTCACTGTGAGAGAAGTGTCTGCTTGCAAGCATCTAAATGCAGAGCAGCTCTGCATCTTGTGCACGGTGTGGGGGCAATTCTAGGTGGGCAGGAGGGGTCCCTCTCAGTGTTACTAACAATAGAAAGGTGGTGTTCAATAAGAGCATCTGTGATAAATACCTTCTTTTTTATTTTTATATACACTCCTTAGAAGAAAAGAATCTTTTACTTTTTTTTCTGAAAAGCTCGGAGAATGCTATTTCTTGCAGTGCTGCACCTGAGATGCTGTCTCACAAGGAGCTGTGTCATTGCCCTCTTCAGTGACTTCACCAGAAGTACAGGCAGGGAAATGTCTCTTCAGCAGGGCACTATTCCTGTATTCCTTTATTTCTTCTGTCAGTGAGCCCTCCCACAGCAAGCTTCACGCTGCATTTCTGGTACCCAAATACAGCACCAGCATCACATCACTGGAGGGTGCCTTAAACCTTTCTATCTTTCAGTCGCCAGGGTGAGAGACCCAGGCTCTTCATCAATTGATGGAGGATTTCAATTCCTCCCATGGTTTCCTTGGCAGCCTGTCCAAAAACCTTCTCCCAAGAAAAACGCTACACAGTGAGAGCAAAGGCACCAAGTCTGCATATTTTTGTGAGGAATAGTCTTAAATGTTCTTTGTTATTCAAATAATTTCCAAGCTTCTTGTAAGAAACAGAAACCCAGGACTGGATGGTGACAGAAATAGTTAAATCTGTAACCAGGTATTTCCTGTCCTTTCTACACTGAGATGGAGACGTGGGCACTTAAATTATCTTGGCAGACCTAAGCAATCTCTGCTTTTAAAGTGACATGATGCTGTTTGGTTCTGCAACATGAACAACGTGCCCTGTGAGGGATACCCTCAGCATAATCCTAGGTGAGATACCAACAAGTACTGTAGCTGTCTTCGGGAGGTTCTGGAAATATTTAGATTTGCCTGTAAATCCAAAGCAGCAAGGCTGACCGTGAGTTCCTGGGCTGTAGGGGAAAACTCAAGAAGAGGATAGGTCCAAATACAAGTAATGTTGTCATCCCTCTTGCCATATTCCTGATGCAGGACAACAATTGCATTTATTTTTTTGAAGGAGCCAGCCCAGTATGGAAGACAGCTACAGAACAGGGAGTTCTAACCTCAGATCACCCATTCAGCTGACGGGCACTGCAAATGCACCTGGACAACTTGCAGGGAAGAGTTATTGCTGTCTTTGTGTGTTCCTTTTTGTCCTGTTCTCTTTAGGGTCTGTATTAATCAGCGTAGACATCTGCAGTGAGCTCCAGACAAGAGAATGAGGACAAAAATCTATCTTCAAATGGACGTGTGGTTCTGTTGGCACACAAGGACTGTCCAATAACCAAACAGCAAGGACAGGGACTAGCAACTTTGATATTTGCAGCTCTCTGATACTCCAGGAAAAGTACAAATCCCAGAGGCCCAGACTCACTGACCATGTGCCCACAGTCAGCAGCGGGATGCCTGGCCCAGGGCAGTGGGAGGTGGATGCCAGAGCCCCTTCTCCCTCCTCCCCCAGGTGATGCACACACCCAGGCTGACAGTCTGTGCCCCACACGCTGCGCAGTTCTTTCTAAGCCTGTGGGTTTGTTTAATTTTAAAAGAAAGGCTTAGGAATTAACGAAGCTAGTTTTGCTAGTTCTTTTGGTCTCGAGCTGGGAAAACTAGGTTGCCCGGTGTCTCATGCATGTTTTGGCAACCGTCAGAAACTCAGCATGACTAAACCTGAAGCTCTAAAACAACCTAAAATAGCTTCTTGTAAGGATGCTGCTCCTCCAGCCTACCAGCGCTAGACCACAGGTTAGCAAGTCCACAAGCCTTCTGGCCAACAGCATAAAAACACCTCTTTCTGGAAGGTGGTAACAGCCTGGGTGTGTCGAAAGATTAGATTCCAGCTGCAAAAAGCTCTGCTCTCCTGGCGCAGGACACTGCCAATATCTGCAGGTCCTGCCAGGCAAATCAGGGTTGCATAACCTTCTGTGTTGCTACGGTTTCACTGGATGACAGTGGAAATACTTAGGAGGGCAAACAGTTTTTTAGTCCTGTAGCTCTGTGGTTTACACGGGAGAGAGATGCAGGGTTTACTAGCACATATATTTACCGTACCTGTTTTGAGAGCTGTTTGGAAATGGGAATGTTAGGGTAAGATGTGGTCTTCCCCTCAGGGAAGTGACTAGCCAAGGCTAATTCATCTGTAGAAAAGCCCTGGGTGTTAGATAGTGTCCTCTCAGCCTCTGAAACGCTTGGGAAATGCACCCTATGATAGCTGGGGCCACAGGAGCACAGCACACGTTCCTGTAGTGCATCAAACGCTCCAACTTTCCAGTACGAAAAGCAAAACACTCTGACAGCTCTTCTCTATGACACTGGCTGAGACATTTCCAGAGCCCACCTGTATCACAACTGAAACCCCTTCTCTGCACCCCATCAGCATCCCCGCTATGGAGTCACACACCCTGAAGCACTCAACCCAAGTAGATGTTGATAGATCAAATATATTTAACACTGTCTCTTGCTCCCAACATCTCTGCAAGCCATAAGGCAGAGCAGAGCAATGTGAAATAATGCCATGTGTCTACTGGGTACACAGCCCTTGAGAAACTCAGCTGCAGAGCTTCAGCAGCTTTTAACAAAAACTGTAAATTTACAATTGCTTCTACCCTGACACAGCTGAAATGCATTTTCACAGAAACAGCAAAAAGGCACAGCTCCAACACCAAGGTCAGCCATTTCATCAATCTCCAGTTTCCATCAAAGCACAACAAAACAGGTTTAAAACTTCAGAACAAAGGCATAACACTGCCAAATTTTGTCATAAGGTCTGCTTTTAAGTAAACCTTATTTCTTAGCATAGAGCAAATCCTAAGGCTTTAAGTTCTGAGCAAGCTGGCCTTATAATGAACAGCACCAGACCTCAGATACTGGAGGGGGTTACTAGCACTGACACACTGATATCAAAATCAAAAAGAAGCTACCTTAACATATCATGGGCAATAAGCTACCTTCAGCAAGCCAAAAGCATGTTCCAATCACTACACCAATTGGAAGTGGTTACAGCATACCAATCTGCTCGAATCCAAAACCTATCACATTTTCTCCTAGCTTCTCTGCATTTCTGTTCTCTCCCTTACCATTCCAGTTTCCTTTGATCTAAACAACGGAATGAATTCCAGTGCTTCATACTGGAATCAGAAGGTCATCTTAATGGTACACAGCAGGAGCCACCCCTCAAAATTTCCTGCATCCTCCAGGAAGCCTAGGAAGTTAAGCTTCCCTCCTAATCTGAACTAGGGATTTTCTATACTAAAACCTTCCCAGGAAGGACAGTTTCCAATGAACCAGCTCTATTTTGTTCATCTAGGAAGTCTTCAGATAGTAAAATTAAATTATCATTTCCTTGCCCTCCAACATGCTTTTAATGGTCAATGCTTTTTTCTGTTCCCAGGGAACAACGCAGCATGATCTATACAGTTCCTCTTAACAAACAAGAAAAAGAAACCACGCCACTATTTTAGATTACAAAAGAAAGTCTGAATTCACCCTGTAAAAGCATTATGTTGTAACTGATTAGCCCAGCAGTTAAGTTGTGGCAGTATGAAGAAGATCAATACTAACTGCACTTCTGTGATTTGCATAGTAATTAGACCATTTAGTGCAGTGTAAAACAAAACTGTGATTTACATGAACCTTTGGGCACATAAATTCTGGTAAAATACTGACCAGCTATGGAAAGTAGTTCAGGCAAAACCAATCTATTAGGAAAAGCAGAAGTAGGTCTATCCTACAGAGCAAAGTGCTCATTTGGCTTTTGGCTTGGAAGGAAGATAGAAGACTGCCTGCTTTGGCCTGAAAAAGATGCTGTAGAAACATTCAGATCCCTTTCAGGAGAAAAGAAAAAGAAAGCAAAGGTCAGCTAAACAGTGTGAAAGATATTTAAAATGACCATTCCTATTATTTCTGTCACAATAGAATCTAGAGACATCCTTCTGCTACACTTGAACACAAAGTAAAAAATAGCATCTGCCAGCAAGCGATCGAAGTACAGATAAGACAGATGAAGAATGACAGAAAGGAAGTTCCATGTGCACAGGCCAGATTGTGCAGATGGGAACAGAAGCAAAGACAGTTTAGGTAACTGGTCAAGGACCAGAAAAACTGAAGTGAGGGGAAAAAAAGGTCCCAGGTAACACTCGATCATTTGCCTTAATTTATGTTAACACTAAGGAAGGAAGGAGCTGCACTGTGCAATAAAAATAAAAATAAAACAGAGTCATTTAGGACTTGCTGATTTTTAGTCCTGAAGAAGCTTTTCCATTCTTAGGATCTCTCTGAATGAAGTGACAGAGACTGACTCTAAAGAGTCTCCATTCCTCTTCCCTGAGGTATGGTTATCTGCCTGCTTTCTTTCTAAAATGCAGTGAGTACATAGACTACGGGCCCTTGAGGTGGCGAAAGGCTAGGGGAAAATGTGGGAGGTCATGAGTGCTGGAACAAAGAGCTTTAAACTAGGCCACTGTGGTGGAGAACAGCTAACAGGAGAGACCAGGATGTTGTACATCTAAGTCTTCTAGAGGGAATGATCAAATAAAGAAAGCTGTCCTATTTCTGAATTAATACAGCTTAAAGGGGTGAGGTGCCCATGCTGTGAAAACAAAAATCACTTTGACTATCTAAGGGATTTGCAGGTTATTTGTCCACTGATCTTTTAAATCAGCAACTTAGGTCTCTACAACATTTTGTATCTCATCAACAAAGTTATAAGACACAGCTGCTGCTGGATAGAGTCTTCCCTCTCCTCTGGGAAAAAAAAAAAAAAAAAAAAGTATAAATATTTCTACTCACTGTATAGGTCTGTTTCATCCAGAATCTCAGATTTGATGATCTCTTCAATCACATCTTCTAAAGTGACAATTCCCAGGACTTCATAAAAAGGATCCCCTTCTCCTTCATTGTTTACTCTTTGTACTATGGCCAGGTGAGACTTGCCTGCAAGGAGACAGATCAGCAATTTAGACATTTAGAAATTCCTGAAAGACCAGAAATTACAGCAGAATTATATACAACAGGTATAAATAAAAAGACAGAAAGGCTGGTGTCGCACCTCATAAAAAAGCTACAAAATTTAAGAGACACTTAATATCACAACCTGATTTCCCTCTAAGAAATATATTCCAGGATCACATAAATCCAACTAGCACACTAAAGAACAGTCAAAAATATCAGTGTTCTCTTCCTAATTTCTTTCCCCAGTGAAACCATCGCCCTGGCTTTGCATTCATTATACTGTTTTGTTGTTTGTTGATGGCTTTTTCACTTCTTGTGTCCTGCACTGGCAGAGGAAGGTCTGGTTGGAGTCCTCCTTTGCAGGGAGCTCCCATGGATGCTCCTGAAGCCTACAAACAGCAGCAACAATGGCCACATCACAGAAGCATGTGAACAGGGTTAAGCTGGGGAGAGGAGCTCAAGCCATAAATTCATGTTTTCATCCTTCCTCCTGCAAAAAAGAATTTATTTAGACATGCTCCAGGCAGAAGGGGACTTGTTTAGGAATGAATGCATTAATTAAAATATCCAAAGCAGCAGTGTCTGATTAACAAAGAGAAAAGCTAAGCTAAGATATACTGGTGGCTCTAAAGATCCCTAAGCTGTGCATCATTCACTGTGCATTTCCTAACTCCTAAAGTCCTTTCTACCACAGGAATAAGCAAGTACCCTTCGAATAATCAATCACCCTTCGAATTTGCTTTGACACCGGGGTTGCCAGTATCCCTAGCTGCCACCCAAAGTCGGTCCTTTGTAAAGGTGCCCAAAAAGACACCTAGATCTCTGCATTCAAAGGGTTCTCCAAACGCACACAGCATTTTGAAGCACAAACACGCAGATCTCAAGGTGCTTTGTGAGCTGTTGAGAGGTAAGCAACGTTGTCTCACGTTCTTCTTTGCTGATCTCAAAACTGATAGTTATCCCCATCTGGGGAAGACAACCAAAATAGTTCAACTTTGCTCAGACCCCTTTATAGGCAATAATGTCTGCATGTTTTAAGCTTCAGATTATTAGACTAACAAGCATTCGAACTATTCCAAGCCGGACTTACTCATGCTTGAAGAATGAAAATATCCTGAACAAATTAGACGAGGGAGGAAAACTTATCAACTACTGATATAAACATTGCATCAGGTCAAGTCAATTCACTTTGGTAAGTTTTTCACATCTGCTTTCCCAGGGACCAAACATAAGCAGTTAAAAACAAATTCTTGGTGAATGCTGTCTGTCGAAAGTTAAATTCTTTTGCTATTCCCAGCTTGTGATCATTTAAAAGGAATTTTCCAAAGCAGGGTCTAATATTAGACTCAAAATGAAGTTTCCATTCCACTTAGGCGATATTCTCACCAAAGTAACTACTGCATAATCTGATTGTCTTGGAGCTACTCGTTTAGATGCAGATGGACATACTTTAAATACCAACTCCACAGCACTGCTGAGTCTTATCTTGAAGAGACCTTATTCTACAGTGAATTAATAGAAAGATGATTTGTGATTTTAAAGGATCAACAATCGTATTGTACTGAAAGGCTTTCGCTGTGCCAGTTTTATTTCTTTGCATTCCTTGTAAGACTTCCAGCTCTTTTTGCTGCTCAATGAACAGCATTAAATAAAAGTGACTTCATAAAAGGATGAAAGATTTACGTATTATTATCCTTGCTCTTCCCCTGTAATGTATTACTCCAATTATATCTGTTCAATCTCACGATGTTCAGGAAGTGTGGAACAGAAATGCCAACACGGACAAAACAGATTGTAATTTGTTTCCCAGTGCCTGCTCAGGTATCAGTACATTTGCTTTCAAGCCAAAAGACACAACTCCTTCCAGAATTATATCCATCACAGAGCAGAACAGCTCATTTGCACCCGCTCATTCAGGTGCTGTTTACCATTCTCCATCAGTGAGCGGTAAGAGTGCTCAAATCCATTTGAGTGGATAAAATAAAAAAGAAGCCTTCCTCGAACAAAACAACGCTATTAACTCAGTGTTTCAGCTTTGATCGAAATCACCAAATTACAGCCTTTTCTTCCACTTCTGTACTTCCTGGGATAAAGCTGAATGTAGCTGGTAAAATTTTACATTTTGAAAAGAAGTCTTACTAATAGTGGGGTCCTGGACAAATCCACAAGCAATGGGGCAAATCTACAGCAACAGGACAGGGAAGGTACTGAAATGAAAAAGGCTAGGAATGTTTTTTTCTGGCTCTGCCATAATCTGTGATTTTTATGGTTTTGATTTATCACCCAAAGTATGCAACCTGGTCTAGTGGATAGTATCCCTGCCCAAGGCAGGAGGGTCAGAATTAGAGGATCTTTAAGGTCCCTTCCAAGCCAAACCATTCTGTGATTCTATGACTGAAACTTTTAATAGTTTCAGATGTCAATGAAATCTTTGGTGTGCAGCATTGATCTTCACCTTGATCCTCACTACTAAAATTACATGGTGCAGGGCTTATCTGTCAAAAACACATACCTTATCCAAATGCAGACTGATGCTAACCTTTTTTCCCTCCTGCCTATCAAGTTTTCCTCTTCCTGACTTTCAAGAATTCATCACTTTGCTGGGGTCAGATGAATTTCAACCAACCTAACTGGGCTGCCTTTTGTTCTCAATCTCTCTCTGCATTTGCTTCAGTACTCCTGCAGTCACTTGATGAAGCAGGCCAAATCTGAAAACTACATTTCTTGGGTCTCTGTAAGTTAATTTTGATCCAGATATTTGCCAGAAATAATCAGAGAGCAGAATAAGCTGGTGCTGGTGACAGAGGTGGCAGGAAGATGCGTTCCATACTGGCTGCTCTCAGTGTCAGGCTGGCTTCAGGCTGCTGTGTGGCTGACTGCAAAATACCCTGCAAGTATGGGAACAATCGAGATGGAAAAGGCTAAAGAAAAAGCCAAAGGAGAGCAAAGGCTTCTTTAAAAATCATTTTAAAAGCACAACTCAGCATGTGCCCAACTTTAAAAGTGGTCTGTAAGTAAAATAATGACTCCTCTGAGTATTTTAAATAGAAATTGGCTACAGCTTTATTCAAAGACTTTATTAGGCCACTGGTATTTGTCATACCATTTTATTCAATTGAAAAAGCAAGGTTTCAGCTCTATTTTCCACTGCTAAGGACTACTGATACATATCCAACACGGAGCTGAGCAAAGCATACACCCAGGTAAGGAAACCTGGACTGTCTATATTATTAATAGGGCTTTAAGTACAGAACATATTAAACAGAGAGAGCAAGCGTGCATGGAAAATAAACAATTATTTTCTATACCTCACTGATTTTCTGGCCACCGTCTCTAATCACACTGTATCTGTGACATTAATCTTTCTTTAAGCACTCATTTTAAGTGTTGATCCAGTGGGAGTCAGCAGGCAGGCAGCTGTGCAGCACTGCCAGCTCCGATGAAAAAGGCAGAACTGACCTGAGTGACGTGTACCAAGCAGCACGAGGAGGCAACTGCAGGAAATGCTCTGACCCAGAACTCCTCTGTGGCTACAGGCAAGCAGCATTTGCTTCAGCCTCAGCTTCCCCCACTTACTGTGGCTGCAATGGGAGCAACAGCGTATGGAGCACAGCACCAGATATAACTTGTGACAAATGCTCGTCTCTCAGTTATCTTCATGGATAACTACAACACCAAGGAGTTTTGTTAAAACCAGACTCATTCTCATCCTGTTACTCAAAATCTTGCCCCTCAACTTGGATTTTGCTCTTTACCACAAATTCTGATTCATTTATTAAGCTAATCAAGAAGCATGAAGATGCTTAGTAGAAACTGCATGGGTCAGTGAACCTAGCATGAGCTCAAGAGAGTCTATGCAATTGACTGGCCACACAGACCACCATGGGAAGAAATGCTTGAAAAAATGATCCTCTCACAATAGCTTGACCATTCCTTGAAAAGAGAAATGGAAAAAAAAAAAAAGGAAAAAAAAAAAAAAAGAAAAAAGAAAAAACAAGATTCTGTGATGCTGAGGTACTTGTATGTTTAGAGAAAGGACCTTAAGAATATCGTTCATGTTCTGGCAGATGAATAGAGCTGTACCACTTCCCCACGGACACCCAAGCTGAAGAAATGGGCTGACAGGAAACCTCTGAAGTTTAACACATGCAAATGCAAAGTCATGAGCCTAGGACAAAATAAGTCTTAAGTGGCACTGGAAACTGACTGGATGGGTCTGCAGAAAAGGACTCAGTGGTGTCGTAGATAAGCTACAGAAGTCAGAAGTGCACCCTTGTGCCAACCAAAGCCCAATGCATAATGCCTGTGGAAGCACACTTCTGGCTAGCAGGTCAAGGGAAGAGATTATTCCTTTCTTTTGGCACTTGTGAGACCATACCTGGATTACTGGATCTAGTTTGGTATTTTCCAGTGCTGGAAAGACACTGGCAAATGGAAGCAAGTCCAGTGGATGGACACTGAGGTGGTCAGGGGCTGGGGCACACACAGTGCACAAGAAGGGCAAGGAGAGCTGCGCTGGTTTCATCTTGCAAAGAGAAGGCTAAAAGGGAGATCTTAGAAGTCTTCACATGCTTCACGGTACGCTATAGAAAGGACAAAACTAGATTATTCTTGGATCTTGATACCAATGGGAAAAGAGATAATGGACATGTTGCAAAAATGCAAACTCTTCTTGTTCCCTATGAGGATGGTCAGAGGCCCAGAGGCACTGTGAGATCTCTGTCTTCGGAGGCATTCAAAACTCAGTGACCTGACCCAACTTCAAAAATGGCCTGCTCTGAACAGGAGATTGTACCCGATGACGTCCAAAAGACCTTTCCTAAATTATCCTGTGATCCTAAGAGACATTGAAGCTAGGCATAATTGAAATCTCAGCTCGATTCATTTCTGACTTTTAATTCCTGTATTTCTGCTTAGGAACCCAAATGACGCAAAATTTTCCATGCATAAGGGTGAGATGTAAAGACAGCAAATACGCTGTACTGATCTGGAATGATACGATATGGTCTTGTTTGTGATACAAGTAATACCAAAACGATGCTACTAGCCAGACTATGCTGCAGAAATGTAATACTGCTGCCACAGCTTTAAATTGAAAGAGTGATCTCTCCAACCTATGGTAGGTCTTTATAAAACAGAAGATCCCTGCAAGTCCTGTTGTAGTAAAGCTAAAATCGGACTGGTAAATTTGTGTTAAAAGCAGTAATCTGAGTCCATTTGCTGTTGGCGAGTCCTCTGGAACGTTAAGCTGTAACCTGTGTAATACAGCTGCAATTACACGGAGAAAAAAAAAATGCCAGGAGGTGTTTAGTTGCCCTTGAATTTGCTAACTAACAATCTGTGCTGCTAAAACACCTCACAGCTTATTCTCATGCGACTGTCTTGCTTTCAACTGATTTCAACAAAGGTAAACAATGTGGTCTGTCGGTGAGATTCACAGGTTCAACAACGCATTATGCAAAACAATCAATTTTAAAATGTGTTGTATAATTTAACCATTAAAAACAACTCCCTCTAGAATAGCGTTGGCTTGCAAGCAATTATACCCAAATAACAAGTGTTCTCCTAAATCTCTTTTCTGCAGCACAGTTCAAGGGCATTAAATCTCTTTTCTATTAGCTGAAATTTGCATTCATGCTGTTTGCTTTTGCACTTTGATTATTTTCAACGGGGAAACAGGATTGCTGCTTTCCCCCCCTCCTCTGTTACGTCCTGGTGCACATTGTCTTTAGGTTCACAACGCCGAATCAGGAGAAAAACAAAACTTCTGCACAAATATGATCTACATTTAAAATGGACTTTTTAGATCCAGCCTTTTTCAGCAACAAAACACATTTTTTTAATATACATTTGGGAAGGGAAGCCAATAACTAACGTTCATTTAATGTAGCCGCATGAAACTCATCCAGACCCTCCAGGAAACGAGTGAAAGTACTAGCGGTACCACAGGGAATATGGTGATTCTTCGCCTTTAAACTGGAAAGCTTACAGTCTCACACAAACATTAACTAGAAACCGCAGAAGCCTTCACAGGAAAATCAAAAAGTAGCACTTTAAATGGATTCTTTGTGTTAAAAGCCTGAATGCCCGTTTTAGTGGGAGGACAGCAAAAAAAAAAAGGAAAAATTAAGGAGAGTTTCAGAATGACTTCCTGACAGTGAATTGTATTTGTAAAGAATACTTTCCCAAGGGAAACGGCAGCAGCTCAGTTACTTGCAACTCTGAAAATGAGACTGGACAATGCTCCTAGAAAGGACTCGGTAATTCGCTGCCCCGTGGCAGATGGAAGAGGAGATGAGCTAACATTTTCCATCTCTAGCAGCCTATCACCCAGTATATGCTCTCTAACTCAAAGGCTGCTGCCTACCCTGCCATTTGTTTTGGTCAGCCCTCGGTGAGAAGTGCACTGCCCAACTTGATTTACTTGGCAGCTTTTACAGGAAAAGCACAGCTCTAAAAAGTTGTTACCTGTTGCAGCTGTAAATGCAACTCAAATGCACCAGGCAATAAACTTGGATTAGAAGCAGTCACCTACTAACCACAGGTCCATGAGTAAAAGAAATCAGCAGGCAACCAGAAATAACTTGAGAGCAAGAAGAAAGGTCATTTAAACTCAGAGCTCTGCTATCGACGTGGAAATCTTAGGGAAGAATCTAGAGAAGTGAGGACATTTAGGGGAAACTATTACCAGGTGCAGGCAGGCAGCAAGACTGAAACTAAAGAGTGAAGAGGAATAGTTTCAAGCACCCTGAACATGAGCACTGATCCCCTGGTCAAGGACAGCATGCCAGTGCTTCCCAGTCATGCAGTCCTTATCCAGCAGGGAATTTAGGCTGAATATGGCTAGGATTAGCAGTAACACCTGATTTCGGTATGGTAAATGGACAAATACAAGTTGCCTCCTAATACTGGAGGCTGATGTCCTACAGAAGTATCTATTAGACGTTAAGTGGGAGAGGAAGAGATTGAAAACATCAGGGTTGAGAGAGGAAACTCTCTCAAAACAAAGCCTTTTTGACATCCTTCTGAGGTTCTTACCAGAGGCGGTGGATCGGGACACAGGTGGGCTGAGAAGAGAGCCAGGCTGGAAGTTTAAAAAACAAGTCAAGGGAGTGCAGCAAACAACGTTGAGAAAAGAGGTGGCAACACTGAGAAGGGAAAATATTGAGTCTGAAGAGAGACCTATCTATCTCTATTTGGGCTAACCCAGAAGAAAAAAATACGCAGATAAAACGTAAGGAAAGCAAATAGAACACTTAAGTCATCCTTGGTCATGGTTCAAGTCTTCCACAATAGATTCAGAAGATACTGAAGTGTGACACACTGATGTGATTGCCCCCGTGCTTCCACTTCCCAAGGCAAGTAATGACCTTCTGGAAAGAAGCGTAAGAAATGCATCTCTTTACTGACTGGCATCTTCACAGCATGGTGAACAAGGATTTTTCTTAGTGTTCAAGGACACATGGAAAAGATCCGTGCTAATTTTATTACTTCCCTGTTCGTTCAAGATTGTCCCCACCGATTTCAGCATTCCTTCAGGGCTGAAGAGCAGGCACCAGCCAGCAAAAATGCAGCCAGCAGAGGGAGCGCAAAACCTTGGGTTTGCTCCATGCCGAGCTGCGGGTCCTCCTGAGAACAGAGTCCAGCAGAGAGCAGGTGGAGAGGAGAGGTCCTGGACTCCGACAGCGGTGGGGCCAGGGTGCTGGCCTGCTGCTGGGTCTGGGCAGATCTCTGGGAGATGGATACTTCAGGCTGGGACTCCACAGCAACGACTGGTGTCTGCTGTGGCCTGTTCAGTGTCTCCTTCTGGAGCTTTGTGTTGTGGCTACGAGCCCACCCTGCCTTCCCACTACTCCCTACCTGAGGGGGGATAACGTGTTGAGCCCTGGGATCACCCTTGGCGAGGGTGAAGGAGAGAAATTGTCACCTTGTTAGTGTCCTCCATCACTCCAACCTGTCCAACAGGCTGCTTCCGCTACCCAACCTTTAATCCATGGAAGAAAAACAAGAATGTCAAGAGATGTTTTATGTGCAACAAAAATAGAAGTTGGCCCAGAGCGGCGATGAACTCGAATGTTCAGGTAAGCAAAACATGACACCAACAGAAACAATAGCTTGCTCTGTATCATCCCGGCCAAAAATCCTAGTACAAAAATCCTCCCTCTAATCCTGCCTCCCTCGATTCCTAGAACAAACAGAGCTTAATTTGGGATTTTGGCATCTACACCATGGGATTTTAAATCCTGCAAAGGTAAAGTACTAGAAGGCACAACAGAAACATGCTTGGACATTAGGAGGAGGTTAGCTGAGGCCAGCGTGCTTACATAAGGACCCAAACAGTGCTGAGAGCAAAGCGTACGAGCTGAAAAGGAAGAGCAGCATCTTGGGACTGTGGGTCATCATAGGAACCGGAGGCTGGATATATTTATATATATTTATTACCATCATCAGCTTCTGTGGTTTACTTTTAGCTCACTATTTAGGACATAAATTAAAACAGGTTCTTGGGTTCCCAACAACTTAATCATTAATATTCCATTTTAATGACCTGTTTTACTTCAGGCCATTTATACCACATACAGTTTGCAATTCCAGCAGCTTGAAACCCCAACCGGTCGGTCGATGGCACTGTCAGATTTTTCAAGCTCAGTGCACGGCTTTCTAATTCACATTGAGGCATCAGCCAGGGGAAGCTTAACGATAAGCCCCCCCGTTAACTTCCTGAATCGGTGACAGCATCTCTTGCTCAGTGGGATTCACACAACCTCAGAACCACGTCCGTGCCTGTGCTTTCAGGGGGAGCGAAGCTGTGGCATAGATGTGCCTGTAAACACAACCAGCATCAGTGACCTTGACTTCGCACGGGTGCAGAACCAGGGCCACGTGAGCTCCTGCTCTCTGACGCTGCACATTTATTTCTCTGAAATGTAACGCAGGATGCCCTGAGTCCATATATTGTGCTGTGGCAACTGCCATTAAAGAAAGACTTCAAATTGCTTCAGCAGAAAATGAGGGGTACGCCAGCAACCCAAAGGCTCAAGCTCCCACAAGCTTTCTGTTTGGGTCAGATCCAGGCTCAGATACCACGAGATGAAACGATGCAAGAAGGGCTGGGCAGAACAAGGTCTCACGCTGTGAGATGGGTGGAATGTCTTCTGGCTGAAAAGTGGCTGTTGGGGCTTTTTAAAGACTTTACAAGACAGGCTCGGAGTCTCAGAGAACCTCAACTGAGAGAACATTTCCAACCCCAACCTCCTGAACCCACCAACAGCATCTTTATTTGGCTGCAGTGCAATTTAAACTAACAGCATGGAGCGGAGCACTGCTGACTCCTGGACCCACGCCTCTTTATTGGCAGCTTGTATAGATCCACAGTTATGGACACTGGGAAAAGAAATCACTTAAAGCACCCAAAGACATGCTGAAGCTGCCTGACACCACAGCAAACAGACAGAATAAGAGCACCTCATTTCAGAGCTGGGCATTGACAGAGGGAGGGGAAACAGATTTTGAATTTTCCTAAGAATTAAATAGATTTTATCTTGCTGATGTGTTATTTCAAAAGTCTATCATGCAAAGTGGCCAAATGAAGTAGGATGTGTGGTTCAACTGCTGACTCACTCTCTCCAGGAAAAGGAAAGATTCCAGCAAACCACCTTGTTTGAAAGAGTGACAATACTGATGGTACGTTTGAATGCATTATTAATATTTTTGAAGAACAAATGTAGAATAACTGGCTTTGTTCCAAGGTAGAGGATTTTCAAATGAACTGCTAATACACCATCTTTCCATCCAGATATGGCAATGGTATTTGTTTCAAAAATGGTATTACCGGGTCAGATTTTAGATACAGGGAAAGAGAGACCTCAAAGATCAGTCTGTGGCAATTACACTGAATACTTATAATTACTGAATTTATAAAGCAATTTTTTAAAGTTTGCATTTGTGAACAATGAAGTAATTAATATTTTTGTGGGCCAGCCTGCACATCTCTTTGGTAGGTTGAGTAGAAAGAAAACCTCACAGGTAAGACAGCAAAGCCTTGCCCCTTGACCAACAGCCACTGGAGAGAACTGGAGATAAGGTGAAGAGGTAGCCTGTCCCTTGGGCAACAAGACGCTGGAGATAAATGAAGAGGAGAAGAGGAGTCCAGAGCAGCAGGTGGTGAACTTGTGAACCTGCCACAGCTTGTTTTGCTGTGACGAAGAGCTCCTTTATTCCAGAAAATTAAGGTTCAACAGGATGTATCTAAATAGTGAAGAAAATCAATTTGGAACAGCGACTACGATCTATAATTAGCAACCAACAGTAGCTGTCTTTTGTACATTTACTTTACAACTCTTTTAAGCAACTCGTTGATATGTTCCAGGTGAATTTGTGTCCAAATTCTACTGAAATATTTTGCTACAATATTTATCACAGTTTTCCTAGCCTAATGACAGACAGTAAGCATGACATTTGAGAAAGCAAGAAGATGATAAAAAGAATTAGTGGAAAGGCTGCTCATTGTTTTATTTTGAAATTCAGGCCAAAATGACTTCAAAGATGGCACATAAATCAGGGTAGCTCAGCCACTTTCCAAATGCTGGGTGTGGATGACAGGGGATCACATGCAGTTCACACCTCCATTACAGCATCATTCAAATTCTTCTTGTCTAATATTTACCATAAAGTGAAGAGATATGATGACCTATTTTGTTTTCTGTGTCAGGATGATGTTTCAGTGACGTAACAGGAATACTGCCAGGATGGTATTTCTTTCATGATCTGCCTGATGAGCCTAGAGAAGTGGCAGTGCAACTCATCCCATCTTTTCTTTGGTGTTCTGCAGAGGTCTGTATCATTATTTTATTCTCATCCAAAATGAATCTGAACATACTTGGTCCCAAACGAACTAAGCATTTAGCTTTAATATCACTCATTTCTAGGACTTCATTTATTTTGACAATTTTACTCCAGAACAAGCTACAGCTAAGTCCATGATGCTAGAGTCTCAGCTGGGAAACATTGACCTGATGCACCCAGCTCCTTTTACAAAGCTCGGATGAGAGCTACGGTAAAGCACAACTCCACTAGCTGGGGAAACAACCTCACTTACCACGGTTGAAGCCACTGGCACAGGTCAGATTAGTTAACAGACTTGTGCTTTACAGTTCTCTTGCTTCCTTGGGCAGAGGGGGGATTGAAACTCAAGCAGCCCATTCAGCTTTGCCCACAGCTCTGTGCCCATGCTACAAGCACCCAGGAGCGTGCAATACCAGCATCCCCACACCCCTAAAATGTTCTGACCATGGAAAGGGCCTCAGAGCAATGGTGTCCCGTTGTCGTGACTTCTGCCTTGGATTTGTTTGTTTTCAGCTAGGATTAGGCTGAATTCTTCTACATCCCAATAAACACTGAAGTAAAGCAGCTCTAACTTCTGCTAGAGGAGATATGGGCAATTAGGTCACGCAACATACATACGCACACTTCACTGCTATTTTCCATGACCGCTTGTAAATCCAAACATTCTGGGTATGCCCATACAAAAACATCAACATAAACCCCAACCAGAAAACCAGTCTACTATACTCCAAGGACTTGCCCTGAAATCTACAGTATAAACAACAGTATTTATCTAGCATATTAACAATAGCAGAACGGATGTGTGTTGCTCTATGTGCCTCACAGAAGACGAGCCAAGTACTGGGGCATGAGAGATGGAAAAGATAAAATTCAGAGCCATTTTTTTTGTTTTTAATTTTGAAACACATGGGTCTAACTTTTCAGATCCACACTGTAATACTCTTGCCTGTCCTCCTGCATCCCCTCCTTGGGCCTGCAATATCCTGGCTCCTTCCTTCGTCCTCTGCCTCGCCGGGACGGGTCCCTGCACAAAGGCAGCTACAAGAGAGGTGATGCAGCCTTCACCATGGGCTGAGCTCTCCTCATCCTACCTCAAAGGGAGCAACAGGAGAAGTTTCCTCTCCTATCCCTACACCGCATTTTTACGAAACTTACGGAAACATAGCATTTCCAACTTTTCAAAATCCATGCCTTCCAGAGTTACGGAAGGCTGGGACAGGTAAGGAGAAAAAATAAGGAACAAAATGACTGACACGGTGCAGTCACAAGGTTTGTTTCATGACATCTTAAAAATGAACCAAAACAAAAATGAACTTCAAAATATCGATAAAATTTCCACCTACAGGAAAGAGATCACCATTCCTTCATGACCCGTGGCGCTGCGGGTGCTGCTGAGGTTCCTCACAGGCCTCGTTGGAGTCCATGCGTGCCCGGCACGCTGCTGTCCCTACAAGGGTTAGGCAAACAGGCCAGCAGAGCCCGGCGCAAAGGAAATGCATCTGGAGTTCAGGGCACGGCTATCGCTTGGCTATTTCTGTAGCGCCGGCATCTAAAAAAAGACCCCGTTCACACAAGTAGCTATTTTACCTTACTGTCCCACAAGAACTAAATGCATTTTTTCCGATGACACTTTCCCACCATAAAATACACGGCAAAATGTGACAAATATTTTGAAATATTCCTATGAAAGCATGTTGCTTATATATAGAAACATGAGTATATATGGAAACACACAAAATGATGTGGTTATATATAGATGTCTCCTCACTGTATAACTAATATTAGTTCGTGGAATTGGAAGTCACACGCGACAAAAAAATGAATTAGAGTTCCAGTGAGCTTTGCCATAAAGCAGACAAAGCAGCAAAACCCACTTAGATTTATGATAATCTTAGTACAAATTGCTGAATGGTGAATTCCCTTGAGAACTTCTCTGACACAAGAAATACTCAAAAAATAAACAAAGCAGGAGACGAGTCCAAGAGGCTCGCTGAAGAGACATTTATTCCACATCTTTTTTGCTCCTCCACTACAGCAAAATCTCTGAGAGGAACCACAAGTCAGAGGCCCAGAGGTCTTCTTGGGCCCTAAAGCTTGTTTTGTGGTTAACAAAAGACCATCAGCTTCATAAGGTCCTTAGCAATTAAAACTGCTTTGGTGGAAACGTTTCAAGTATCTACTACCACTACTACCCCTGTGAGAGTATTCCACACTATAATGCTTCTTTTAATATAAAGAAATACACGTTGGTAGTCACACGAAGGTCCTAAAAATTCTTCATAAGACTTATTTCCATGAGTCTTAATGGTTTTAATTTTACTTCCTAATTTCTCCTCCACGGTTTGGTGTCCCAAACACCATGTTTTTGCATTAGACCAGAATATTAAGGTTAAATTGACTTATCTGTTTCAGTGTTTAAGTTGAAGGAAATAAAACGAGTGAAAATATATGAGAGAGTTTTATTTTAAAGGACAAAATGTAAATATGTTTTCCATGCTCTCAGAGGATTAGTAAAATGGATGCAGAATACACTCCCTCCCCTATTTTTATTAAGCAAACAACTCTCCAATCCCGTATCATCACTTCTGTTCAAGCACTATTCTACACCATGAGTCTCAATTCACAGTATCTATACTATAGTCCTTAAAACTGTCACAGAAGCCTATTTTAACATCTAGCCAAACAGCTCTGCTTGACTGCTTTCATCAATGAGTACAGAATCTTGATTTTGATAAAATTTATTTTTCAGCAACAAAGGTCTGGTACCTTTGTAGCAGTTTCACAGTAAATGCCAACAAAAATAGTCCTTGGATGATCTGGACAATAAATAACCTTTTTTTCTTTTTTTTTAACAATAAATCTACTGGAATAACAGCATTCCCAGCCCTGTGTCCCAGTGACACAACTTTGAGAAGCATAATGGAAGCTACCAAAGAAAGCAACCAAAAATAACGTTCAGAAAGTGGTCTGAGTGAGGAAAAACGCAGTGGCACTGTTCATAGAGCTTTAGTGGAGATCCTCACGTGATAGGGGTGTGTAGAAAAAGTGGCAGATAGTTCAAGAAATTAAGATGTACTATTATTCTCAGGAACAAAAATTTGCCTCCTCTCAATCTTCAAAGGCTGCATACATCTCACCTGCTTGCCTCCATGGCAACTGGATTCTCTTCTTATCAAAAAGCTCCTGATATTATGCTCTTGTCTTCTCTCCCTCACTGAACTGTGCTACTCTGGCTGCATCAAATATCCAGAAATTCAAACAGGACCAAGGATGAATAAATTCAATTGTACAATTGAAGCGGTGAAATCTCAAAGACTTCTTATAAAAGCTTTACCCACTTCACAACCTTCTTGCTGGCTGAAAATTAACAACTCTTGAATAGGTTCAGTTGCATAATACAAGAGAACTTTGCCACAATGTGATCCAGAACAGGACTAGATCTTGTTCTAGATCCTAGGACAAGGAACTCCAAACCCACCCAGCCTCAAAGAAACACCCAGTTCTTTCATGACAACAAGTGATCAGGAGCTCAGATCTATTATTCATGTAGATGATGACATGTCTGGCAGAACAACAGCTCTTGGCAGAACAGCAAAATATTTATTCAGTGTAATAACTCAAAGGAAATGATTTGCCAAATTGACTGCAACAATAGGCTTCAACCTTTTTCAATTTGTGGACTGCTAAAAATGCTCAGTGGGAATGCAGAGCTCTGCACAGACAAGCAGTCTACTGACAACAGACTTATTGTTTTTAGGATACCTTTTACTGAGATGTCAGAAATAGTCCTTGGACACAAGCTAAAAAAACGTCCAGACCATGTTATTTTCTGGAAGTGTTTCATCCAAATATTAAGCAATCTTCCTTACCGTATAAAATACCAAGACTTAAAAGCCTGAAATCAAACTGTTACAGCTCTCTGCAAAATGAAGATCTTCTTACCAGTGACATCAGCAAGAGCAATCTGTTTACTTGCCACATATGGAGACCAACCACCACATAGAGTGGTCAAATGGCAGAACTCAGCAGCACCACTAAGTCTTCTCTCAATCCCGGTGTGTCGCTGGGAGCACCTTTCCCACACAAACATCAGGGAGGCTGGAAGCCCCTAAATGCTGTTCTAAAAAAAATTCTGTGCATTAAAACAGGCTCCTGCAAAAACTGTTGTTTTGCCTACAGATTGATGGTCCAGTTAATGTGACAAGACAGCTGGTGAGAGCTCCATTCCCAGAGAGGCTCAGCGCATGTGCACCCAGCTACCCTACCATCAGCATAGCTGCTGATTCAAAGATCAAAAGTATTTGGGGTTTTTGTTGCCACAGTCATGTATTCCCTTGGCACAGGAGTCCTCAAGCCTGGGACCACTCGTGATGGGTGTATTATGGAGTAGAGTGCCCTACGGTTCCTCTGGGCAGAAAGCAAGAGTGGATGCAACCCTGGGATGGACCCTGAATGCCGAATCCCACACCGTTGTATTGCTAAGGAAGAGCTGAAGCTGCAATCAGTGGTTGGCGACAGTGGTTTTTTTAAAGGCAGCATTTAGAGACTTATCAACAGAAGCAAAATACAGGGAGGGGAGAAGAGAAGGAACGGGAGGAACTCTGGGAACTGCAAATGGGATTCATGTTATTTCCACTGTGGTAGCAGTTGATTCAGTGCTCAAACCACCAGCCTGCCCCAGCACATCAGACTACCCAGCAATTTGCCCGGTCCTTTAAGGTAATCCACAGTAAGAGCCACAGCTATGTGGGGTTGAGAGAGGCCTGTGCACCCCAGCCTCACTGGGGGCAAGAGAGAGAGAGCGCAGGTCCACGAGGGGAGCAGGAGGTGGGAATGATGGCAGGATCTGGCCTGAAGCAGTAGGACTGCCTCAGGCACTGAAATGTCTCATTAGATTCGCTGTTTCAGTAAATAAAAATATCAGCAAGCTGGCCTGGTCTTCAGGCCCTTATGAAATGGCTGTTTGTCACAGATGAGGTGAGCTGAGGGGAACGCTCTGCAGATAAAGCTAGGGGAGATTTCAAGTGCGAAAGGAGCGGCGTGACACAGCTCATGGCAGAAAGTGTGGCTGAGGTTGACATTGCTCTAGACGTGCAGGGACGGGGCATTTAAAAGCACACAAGAACAAAAAGGCAGCTCCTGCCCACCCTGCCTCTCTCTGCATTGGTGAGAGCACAGTTCCTCTCCTCAGTATGGTGCCTTAACTTCCTCACTGAATTTCAAAGCAGCATCACCCTCTGCCCTCACACCTCTTGCTTTAACGCCATGCTATGAAACACCCTTTCTAAAACCAAACCTGAGTACAGCTCCTCGTCCCCTTGGAAGCAGACAGGTTTTCCAACCACGAGGGCTAGTGAAACTTGATGAGCAGAGGGGGGCTGAGAGAAGATGGTGGTGTTTCTGGAGCTAGGCTGAAAATGGCAGAGGAAAGCACAAACAGTGGGAAAATAACTTAAGAAAGAGATTTCACTGATCTGACAGGAGAAAAAGGCATTTTAGAGCAGTCTACTGTTCTCAGAGGACATAGGCAATATCTTGAAACGTTTAAGGGCTGGTGACTGAATGAAAATGCTCAGACCTAAGGGAGAAAGAAGAGCAGAAAAACACAAGTACAAGTGAACTGATCAGAAGTGCTGACAGCAGTGTACGAGTTATACCAGAGGATGAGCACAGCAAGTACCAAGGAGGAAGGCAAGAGCACGCTAAGACAAGAAGGTACAGCTGCTGAGAGGGGCGACTTCTGCTACCCCTCCGCTTGCCTCAAGAAGCAGACAAATTACTCCAGAAACAAGAGGGAGTTGTGTACAGAAATGTCATACAAGTGAGTTGCCCAGTGGGTTACACCAAGCAGTTCGTGAGAAAGTCTCCCGAACCCTGTGAACAATGAAAGCAGCCCTTTTTCCATCCATCTCTCCCAGAGTATTTAAAGATTTGAATTTTCCCATATCATTTTTGGTTCGTCTCTTCTCTATAAATAGAGAAGCAGCAGTGCATCCATCTCTTCTTCATCTTTTTTGGTGGTCTAGCGTTGCACACAGGCTGGAATGTTTTTCTAGTAAACGATAAGCGATGGGAAACAAGTTGAAGACAAAGGATGAGAGACCTTGAGCTCGGACAAATAGGAGAGAAGGGAGCCTTCTTGTCTTTCCCAAGAGGCAGGTATCTTTTCTCTGGACCAAAGGGTTTTGTTTTGGAAACAAACGCATCTATTTCTGTCACTTCCTTTAGACATGCAGTCTTCATGGGGCTGATAGCAAGACTGACTACAGTGTCTGAGAATGACAGTTTGGCCCCCAAAAGAAAGCATTTCTAACCTAAATATGAAACCCGAAGGAAACACACCCCTGCTGCTAAGCGCATGTCTCAGTGGACTAACACTGTGATCTATGCTCTGCTCCCAGAGCCTTTACTTTAGGCCAAAGTCTAATAATCGAGTTAGCACTTTGCGAGGAGAGCTAAAGCCCCTGGGGTTTGTGCTGAGCGGCCGGCCGGTGGAGAGGCTGAACTGGACATCAGCAGGTGGCCTGGCTGCCATGGGAAAAAACAAGAGTGCTTTGGGCAGTCAGGGAGCTGAGCGAGGAGCTGCAGGAACGCCTGCGCTCTCCCCCGACCCATGGGAGGTCAGCCACATCACTCGAGAAAAACAAAAACATGAGCAGAAGAGAAAGGGTGAGCCGTGGCAGAGGGAGAAAATGCCAAGACCGGGCAGCATGGGCTTAGAAACAGCTTCACAAGTCAACGAGGGTTGAATGCAGCTCAGGTACCTCAAGCTGTGGCCCTGATGTACCACTGCAGCCATGAACAGGACTAGCAACGGGACTGCACCAACACGGCGACATCTCCGTTAATTGGGGACGAAGTCGGGGTGAGCGGCAGGGAGGGGAAACTAATGAGTTCCAGAAGATCACGGTCCTCCATCTCTGCTTAAAAATAGGAACTGCGGTCAGGGGTTTTAGACAGAGAGAGTCAAACCTCAGCATTTGGATCCAGATTTTGAAACCACGAAAGGTCAGAGTTAATTGAGTGTTGGTCATTCAGAGGTCCTGGGACAACTTAAAAATCAACAGAGTGCTGTAAAGTCTTATTCAAGTCAGGCTCCTCTCTCGCATCCAAAAGAAGCAACGATATCCTTGAAAACAACAGCCCAGACCAGCTTTGCTCGTGGCTTACCTACTCGATACTTCCCGTAGGGGACGGGAACAAAACGCCAACTAGCAGCAGGGTCACGCAGAGCCTGGGTGCAAGGGCCTCAAGAGAAACAGCTTTCAAAATAGGCCGCAGTGGGCAGGTTCTTGCAGAGCTGGCAGGGCCGCTGACTCTGGGATAGCCTAATCCACTAACAGGTAAATCCCCTCCACGAAACATTCCTTCCTGTCTGAAAAGACTTATTTGGCAACCAAAGCCCCCTGCTTTAGAGCGAGAGCTGGAGAGGAATGTGACCTGTGGCTCCCGATGGGAGAACGCCCCAGCACATGGAGTACCGAGACCGAAAGCCGCCCAAGCCTCAGCACGTGGACCTTTCCATTCAACTGTCCCGACTCCACGTATGAGATCATGGCTTGGCAGGAGGGACGTCAGGCGCTGAAATTTGGGGCCTGAAGCGCTGTTTAGATGCATAAGGGCCCATCTCTCCAGACAGCTGGATCCCCAGAGAGGAAGAACTCTGTCTGGTGGTTTTGGCAAACGTCGTGCCAAGCGTAACGGTTCAGCCTGCTAACTCTGGTGAGGACAAAGCAGAAGGGAACTCAATGGCCTAAAACAAAAGGCAAGTGAGGAAATTCTGCTTTGGACCCTGCTTCAGCATGCCCCTAGACACTGCTCATGCATGGAGCAAACGCCCATGCTGGGTCTTTCAGGGAAAGAGAGGGCATCACAGCTGTGTTACTAGGAGCTGGCCTACCCTGAGATCTGGATCCTCCTAGCTCATCAATCCCTTCTGTTCAGATTTTGCTCTACAAGCTGCAAGTCCTAGCTGCCACCACTAGGATGGCAAATCAAACAGCTCGAATTGCACTAATTGAAATTGCTGAGCAAGAGGAACAGATCCTCTCTCTTCTTTCATGTCAGAGCAGCCAAAGTCTGGCACATATACTAAAAAAAAACATAAACTAGAAAATGCTAGAAAATCCCACAAGGGCAAGTCTTTTTTTGCCACAGTTTACCCCAGATAATGCACAGAGAAGCCTCATTTTACGTTTTTAACATTTTTTTCATTTCTCCTAACTGGGGAAGGTTTTGAATGCAGGTGTAAGACACAGTGCACTTTAGCCATGCTGCTGTTCTTGTACAGAGATGCCTTACTCCCTACCCAGATAAAGATTCACAGTGGTAAAGCGACCGTAGACTGGTGTGGCATGAGCTCTGCGTGGTCATTCATTCATCACCCCCAATTCATACCAGAATGGCATCGACTCAAAATGCAGCTGTGTACACACCCATCTCGCCAGAAGTGTTGGACAGTCACGGTGGTTTTGTTTACGTGGAGTGATGGAACAGCCTCTTACCAATGCAAATGCACAGCAAAAGTAGTCACTGGACCTGCTGCAGCTTCTCAAGTGTGCAGAGATAAGCTTCGTTATCAGTCAGTGTAAGAGCCAACTGTTTTCCTGAAAGAATCGTCAGTCACCCAATTCCACATCTCATTTCTTAGTAGGTGGCAACGTGTTTCTCCCCACCCCAACAAACGACATTTCTCAAGCACTGAAAAAGCCAAAGCATAAGAAGTTTTAGGTTCTGCATCATCTAGGAAAAAAGATCACTGCTTTGACCCACCATTAAAATAGGTATGGAAATGTTGGGGGAGGGAGGAGACATGACAAAAAAGGAATTTGATTTATGATTTATTAATCACAAAAATACGAGAAGGACCCATGGGTAGGAATACACACAAATACTTACAAACCAGCCATATTTCAAATTGATGACTTCTCTTTACACATACCAGAATTAGATGCTATTTTTGCATCACTGTTCCTCCATAGAAGGACATGTGGTAAGCATGCAGTTAACCATTACCAATAATTTCCTGTATTATTTTAGTATCTGGGAGCACCAGACATGTAGCAGTACCCCAAGCTACCAGATGCTTGGGCACTACTCCAAAGAGTTTCTAATCTAACACTGGAGAGACATGATGCATTCAGATGCATAAAGAATTACCAAGGGACAACACTCAGCAAGGCAGGTGGGGGCTCAAAACAACTTCTGCAGTCTTGTGGCAAAGGCGAGATTTCAGAAAGAAGACGAAGGAAAGCAATGAAACACACTCATATACTGAAGGAACGATTAAAAGAGGGCAAAATTTCAAGAAGGTGAACGTTTCTGAAACATAAATGATGATGAAAACCATCTCTGGGAAGCAATCCATTTTTCTTTCACCCACAAAGTCCTTTCCTCACAATCTGAAGGGTGAAGAAGACACAACTGGCTACTCTCAACTGCTTGCAACTGCTGTGGTCACTTGCTGAACGAAAATGTGGTGCTCACCCATCCCTGCAGAAGGCACAGCAAGCAGTAAAATGCAGTTTGTGGCCAGCAGAACGTGCAACTGCTCCTTCCACGGGAGGTTGGAATAACCAGACCCTGACAGGATAAATCACCAGTCCTTACATCTGTACAAAAACAGAGGTGGCTGGAATTTGCTCTGCTCTTTGCAGTAAGATGTTCTCTCTGTCTTGTTCTCTCACAGGCAGAAGAAACAACTAGGGCACATTTAGGACTCTCTAGCTTATGGGTACCTACAACTGTCAGAATTGGTGACTAGAGCAAGGTGATCAGAGGAAAGCCCAAGCTATTGAGACAGTTAGACCCCTTGGAGATTCAATTCAACCCACAGTCACTGGATTTGGTTTGGTTTTCCTGCTAAATTTTCAGGGGGAAGAAATCCACGTTTTGGGCTGTAAGCACATTCAACGGCTAATGAGAAATCAGCTCACCGTGGTTCACTTGTTTCTAATAGGATTGCCTGTACCGCTCCTGTCTTTTCCTCCCCACTTTGGGGAGCTGGGGCCGCACAGGAATTTCCTCTTCTTATAATCCCTCACTGGAAATGATCAGTACTGCTTGTCACAAGCCTATCATGTGGGGAAAAACAAGGCACAGAGGAGGTACAATACCACCACCCCACACACACACGGCAAAAAAAAACACAACAGTACTCTCTGAAGAGGGGTGAAGGGAGATGGTGGTTAAGTGGGCTCTATTTGAAGTCTTGCAGGTTGTTTCTTTGCTTTTATTGTTGGCAATAGCCAGGCTAAATCTTAGATCTGTTCACGGTAAAGAACACATCTAAGTGACAAAAATAGCCACGCTGTACTAAAGGGAAAGAGGAAGAAAGAGAAATTTAATAAAGGAGAGAAACATCAAGCGAATAAAACCAGGAACTCGTTCAGCTAGCTGCTCCACCAAAAATAAGGCATTACCTGTTAAAGTGAGATGCTGAAAGGAAGCTTCTCGTCTGTGTGAGACAGCACAATAGACTATCACAAACACACATTCCCTTTAGGAGAATTAGAGAGTAACAGAGATTTTTAAGCAAGAATACGTGTCCGTGTAAATTTGCTTTCCAAATCCAATTTCCCTTCCAATCCTCTCATAGCTTCTCATCAGCAATTTTCTATTTCTACTATGAAGGGCTCTAGCGTAATTATGCTCAGTTACTGAAAGCCTCTTTACTCTAATCCTCTTCTTAGCCTCAAAGTAACAGCATCAACTGATACCTGTGAGCTTAGCTTCCACCATGGGACACACACCAGAGCTCACAGCACAGAAAAAACCTCTCATGACGTACCCGCCTACTCCAGCTCCCTCTGTTCACCTTTCCAGTGCTAAGTACCAGACCTTGTCGCGGAGCCAGACAAAATCGTCAAGGTCAAAATTTGTAATTTTGGTATTTTAAAGTTCCAAGGAGAAAATGGATGCAAAACCACTACTTATCACGAGAACATGTACTGCTCAGGGGGGTTGTTTGTTTGTTTGCTTGGTTTGTTTGTTTTTTAAACTACTTTAAAAATTCAGAGGAAATTACTTGTCACGAGACTGGTGGGAAGGGGATGCTGAAGAGGGGACACTGTGCTCTTTGTTCGTTTTGGCACGAACATTGAAACCAGGCCTTAATATGGATAATTACGGGGTAGAATGAACTCTTCCCCGATAAGTTTTCATCAAGCATCAAGCTAAAAGCAAACTTGAAGTATAAACGATTCCGATTCAAGCAATGAAACAGAGGCCAGCAAAAGTTATAAGCTTCTTGGACCTCCTTTTGAGAGGTATTAGAGCTCTTGAATGAATGCAGTTTTTCCTTTAATTCAGAGCGCTGCAGGTTTTTCAGCCCAGCTGTTTAACCCCTGCAACGCACGGTGACCTTTTCATTTTCCATTGCTCTTGCAGTTTTCCAGCAGTTTGAGCTCATTTGGGCTAATCACCTCAACATGGAGCTGCAAATGGAAAATGTTGCCGGTAAGTTGTTCCATTCACAGCCATTTAGTCTTGCACTGCTTGCGTCAGGGTGCACTACCTGTTTTCCCCGTCTCCTTAGGCGGCGAGGCTCCGGACCTCGGGGCCGTTCAGCTCCCAGCGGTCACGCAGGCTCCCAAAAAGATGTGGGTGACCTTCCAGCAGAGGACTCCACCCTGTGCATGTGCACCTTCACCTTGCAGCCTGTCCCATGCCGATCCCCCGGTGAGACACGCTGTGCCACAAGGCAGGGGAACGCACTCCCTGACCCACCACGATCCTACACGCCTCGAATCCCATTAGGGAGAAACGGCGGTCGCTCCAGAGCGGCGACTGACACCGAGTTTCCACTGTAAACCCAAGCTGACCCTTTCCTGACCCTGCCTGCTAAAAAGCACTAATTTATAAAACATCCCATCAACAAGGAAATTGGTAGGTCTGATTTGGTGAAGGAGAAGAAAAAGCACTTTCCCATGCAGATCCCAAGTCAACTTGAAAGCTGGCTTTTAAAAAAAAAAACAGAATACATGCAATCAAGTATCTAATTGTGGGTTTGGCCCCAACTTTGAGAGATATGTCATGAAAAAACAGAATCACCGATGTCCCAAACTAGCATTTCTAAGCCCTTTATTTTAACTAAGGCAAAAAAAACAAAGCCACCACAGCAAGACTTGCCTACCCGTGACTGCTCAATACCAAGATTTCAGTAATGCAAAGTTTTGAGTTAACAGTATTACAGGAGCCTATGCCAGAGAAGTAATTTCTGGGTAACCTTAAGTATCAAGAGAGCAACTGGAAATTTTAGTTTTTTTCCCCTGGAAGTTCATAGTCTTCCTCTTTCTCCAGTGAAACCAAATGAAAGCATGAGTAGACTTCCATCGACAGAAAGAGCCCTCCGTTCCTACTCAAAGAGCTCCCACCTACTGTCTGGTCACCTTTACTGAGGGACAACAATATCTTATGGCAACAAAACATGCCAGCTCAGTAGAGGTCTAGTGGGCAAAGGGCAGGAATCAAGTGTGCCTCTGTATCAAAGCTCCATGTGCCCTGGTCAGGAGTCTGGAGGGCTTCCCTGAAAAGTACTTCTTGTTAATAGTAAATCTGTGCGATACAGGTGATACGAGACGTGTGTTTTTAGAACCTAGTATGCAAAGACAATAAACTACAAAAGTTAAATATATGACACCGTCTGGGAAGTACTGTCTTAACCTTCCTTGATATTGTCAAAAGAGAAGCTCTGTATGTGGTTGCAAAGCAATTCTTCATTTCCTTTGTTGCAGATGATCTCAGCTTACATTCTTCTTTATTTACCATCTTCTATATTTGTCCCAGCAGCACCAGGTGGAAACTTTCTTCCATAGATTATTACAGACCTCAAATACTTCCCCACAGCCCTCAGATGCCCACTCAGCACAAACCTGCAAGGTGACTCCAAGCATTGAGCGGGCTGCGTTCAGGCTCAGCAATAGTAGCACTGCCACCGCCGGTACCACCAGCACGGCATGGCCACTTGGGGGACATTTGGTGCATAACCCGTGTGCTAATCTGTGACTAGCGGATACAGAGGGGCTCCCAGAGGAGTTATTTTCCCTTGCTAGTTCTCACTGGCACCCAGGCAGCACAGTTATCTCTTTGCGTATCATCCAGCGTATCATTTATATCATCCCTGCAAAGGATTTGTTAGCAAAATCCCAAGTATTCAGAACGTTCAGTCTCATTTATCAATTCTTCAGCTCCTGGCCTCTTTTTGTTTTTAGCTCAGGTTGCTGTTGGACTTTTAAGTAAAGGGTATCCTGGGGTAATGAGTAACACCGAGCACTAGCTGAGGATATGAGTGGGGTTTATTCCCACTAAAACCCAAGTGTGGATGTGGTGTAATGGCTGAGTGGGGAGCAGTGGGACATACTCTGTACTATCCCATTACTATCCCATATACCTACACAGCCACTGCAGTTTATGCCTTTCTGTGCTCCTTTAACTAGTTCCCTACAGATGGCACTGTACCACCATCCAAAATACCCCTTCAAGAAAAAAACAAACTTAAAACAACTTAAAAGAGCTCATGCTGAGCCACCAAGAGGAGCCAGGTGATCGGCTACGTTCCTGCCTTCTCATCCAGATGGTTTCCTGGGTATCAAACGGGGAGAGAGCACAAGGTTTTGTACATCCAGCCTTCTCTACCACAGACCAGGATGGGAGCTACTGGGAAGATGGGTCCTAATATATACAAATCCTTGCTCTGCATTTTCCTGAAGCATTTGGTCTTTGTTCGTTCTGAAGATGGGACACAGATTGAACAGACCTTGGGTATGACCTTGTCTGGCAATTCCTATGGGAGGCAACTGAGAAACCTCTCAAGAAGCCAGCATGCATCCAAAGATTTACACACGGGGCTGCGATGTCAGTAATTGGATGAATGCAATAAAGTCTGCAGATTCCTTTTCCTCAGTCATGTGTGGTATTTCTATTACTTTCTCTGTGACTGTTTTACATCCAATAAAAACACACTGAACAGAAAATACAGTAGTAGAAGTTACCCTTTGCTCTTGGTAAGGAGAATAATTCATCGGTTTGGCGCTTCCCAAGGCATGCGTGAAGGGAAAAAGCACTTGGCTCAAACAGGCTCATAATTATTAGCAGCAAATTCAATCTATGGTGCGTTTCACCAGCTGCTTCTTAATTTCATTGCTCTCAGCTGCACAGATTTGTGATGAGCACTTCATCATAGCATCCCATGACTACTGAAATCTTTTTGCTCTTGATTGGTGAAACTTTGTCCTTAGATGCACGTACAGACTGTCCAAACAGAATAATTATGGCCAAGGCTTTTGAAGTGTTGAGCTTAAGACCTTTAGAGAAAAATGAATTTCAGAAAGTAGTGGAGGAAAACCCTTTCAGACTTCTCTACCTGGTTAAATATCAAAGCATCACAGGCACTTAGGCACTCTTGAAAATCTCAGCTTACATCCTCCTATTAGTATTGCTCTCAATATTTGCATAAAAAGAAGCAGATTCCTGAACAGTGCCCGGCTAGGTTGTGCAACAGGTTATTATAGAGTGGAAATAAGAATGTTATCTACTGGAACTACAGAAGAAAATGAGGATCAAAATGAGATTAGCACGTGGTTAGGATTAACAGAAATGCCTAAAAATTACAATCAGGATTTCAGTTTCAATAGCAGGAAAGAATATCTCTATCAGCACTGTGCCTGCAACGTCAGCACTGGCTAAAGTTCTGATCCTGTACTCAGAGGAAAATGAGATAAAAAGTGCCCACTCTACCCCCACAGCTCTGAGATTATCCTTGCTCAGAAATAACCCTGCTCAGTTTTAAAGATCTAAAAACATCACAACCTAGTAAGGTATAAAACTAGATTTACATCCCCTGGTATTCTGGTAGTAACATTACAGCCTACCACTGCCTTCAAAAGGTTTCAGCAACACAAGTCAGGGTAGAAGGAAGTAAAGGCAGATAAATAACCCTGCTGGATTTAAGAGCTGATATTAATAAGATGGTAATTTCTGTGGTTTCATTCACCACCAAGAGCTATGCAACTACAGAGCTCAGCACAGCTTTCTCTGTATCACAAGCAGACAGTTTCAATCAGGGAACATGTATTTTTTTTCTTTTTAATTGAGAGAAATTAAAGAAACTCTTTCCTTTGAGCCACTGCACTTAAGCAAGTAATACTGTGCGTATAAAATACAAAAATCCATTTAATTTAAATTCCCAAAATACGTTGTAGTTGAATGTTTTGCAGCACCTAGATTCTCTGCCCAGCTCTGTCTTACCTCCTTTTGTTTGCCCCAATTGTATCCCAGTCCTTACAGATCAACAGAACTGGGATATTATGTGGTTTTATGCCTATGCTGTAATCTAAGTCCCCGCATTTAAAAACAAAACAAAAGTAGCAAAAACAAAACAAAATAACCCAATGCATTAATCTTAATGATAGACTCTTTGCACATAGAAGATTATACCTTTCTAACCCAAAGGAAATTTAGTCCATTTTCAGATTATTTAGCCATTTTTCAGAGTACTACATAGACATTACTATTTCCCTTTCTTCATATGATCCATTCCAGATCTGCTAGACCTAATGAAACATGACTCTGTGGAAAACCAGGCACGTTTCCATATAACACCTTCCCACACTTCTTGCCTCTGGTATTTTCTATTTCATTTCCCCTCCCGCTCCCTTACAGCGCTTTCCGATCTATATTCCCAATCAATATTCTCAGGTCATTCTTAAATCCTTCAGCGACGGGCAAGGAACAGCACATGCCGTGGCTGGCTCGGAAATGTGTGCACTGATCTGACAGCCGATAAGATGAGCTCCCAGGCCATGGAGCAAAACAAATTGATTGGATGCATAATGAAGTGGATGGTGCTGCCTTCACTCCAAGGGAACACTAAGTTTATGTGTGCGGGTGTATTTTTTTTTTCCCGACGTACTCCTCGCCTCAAATTTCCCCAAACACGTATACAAATTTTACATTTTGTATCCCTTTTTCACCTGCCAATTTTGATAAAAACAAAGTTTCACGAGTTATTGGACAGAAGCTGATAAAGGAGGGGAAAGGGATGAGATCAGCAGAGTGCCTTTCTGCAGGAAATTGGACTAAAAGCACTGATAAAGATATCAGGTGAACTCAAAGCCTATGAAAACAAAAAAGCAACACTTTATTCAGACAATAAGAACCATATCATGACACCCACTGCCACATACCTCTCTAAGAACAAAGATTTATTAAGAATCACAAGATAGGATGGATGCTCACGTGCCCAGGCAGAATGCCCAATGTTAGGCAGAGGCAACACAAACAGTAATTCAAGAACCTCCTACTTCAGAGTTGTATTTATCACATATTGTGATCAGCACAGTGGCAGAAGCACCTCTGCCTCTTAAACGGCTCTTGCACCTGTTTTAGAAGGGTTTTTAGGGTTAATTACAGATGACAGTATACTCACCTAGGCAGGATGCTGGCTAAAAATGCAAGGTTGTTCCTACCTAGGAATTTATGGGCAGGTAATAAATCAGAAGTGAGAGTATTTCCCAGCTTCTCCTTGGTAGGAGCGGTAGGACCTTACCCTGTTCCTCCACTCTGCTCTTAACCACTGCTTGTGCTCAGCTTTTCCTTCTCCAACGTATCCAAATTCAGTGTCGGTCAACAGCTGCTTTTCAACCCAAATCCATAATGCCTGAACCAAATGCCCACCAGGGAACACTAAATGAGCCCTGTCTTCCTAAGCATTTAATCACAATTGTCACAAGCGAATAAGCAGCCGAGCATAGCGCTAATGATGTTGTGTTTGTCTGGGAGGTTTAACTGGGTATGCAGCTCACCCCTTAACTAAAATGAATTAATTTCCACTCCCTGTTTTCTAAGGTAATAACATCGCTGTAAAGACTGATTTATTTACAGCTAATAACTTCTCACATAGCAGCAGGATTGCAAAAGCTATTCTGTGGCATTCACAGCAGACAAATTGTTTTACAATCCCTTTTATAAGCACCATCAAGCACCATCTTGCTGTGCTCTTGTTCCTGTGACTGGCTGGCATGCCAGTCCAGACCTGACAGCTGTAATGGTGAAGAAACCTTCCTCCCACTTCCACTATAAATCCAGTCGTAGACAGTTCACCCCAACTTGTTCTAGTACTGTCCTTCACCTTAGGTAGCTCTTCTCCCTTTCTCACGCTTAGCCTTCTTATTCCTTACACAGAACAAATACATTGACTCTTAGCCTTTGTTTAGCTGGACTAAACAAGGCAAGTTCCAGGGTCTACACACTGACTGCAGCCTAAGATGTGCCCTCCCAGACAAAGTGCAGGTGGCACTGGGATTTGCCGCACAGCAGCACCATCACAGGTTAAGCCTGAACTCTCCTCTGAAACTGGGCTGCTTCCAAGTATCTCTAAGTATGTACCATGCCGAAATCCTAATTCTCTACCATACCTGTCTTTCTAGTAACTCCAGAGTTCAACTCTCTCAGCTCCGATGTACCACTGCACTGAGATCCACGTTTCTTTGGTTTCTGGCTGCTCTGCCATGGCCTGGTAAAACGGGAGCTGCACACTCCAGAGGACATCCCCACATTCCTGCATGGTTGGAGCCCAGCACCTCAGGATACTCTCGATCTTTCCTCAATTGATTTAATCTGACGGCTTGTAAGATACAACCACAAAGATCGGCACCTCTGTCAAGATTCTGGTTTTTCCTGCTCGTGATTAGAGATAAGGAAACTTCCCTTCAATCTCCCTTCATTGAGAAAACTGATCGCTTAGTCTTTACCTCTGAGTCTTACATAGCTGCATTAGGATTCCCTTTCATCCCACTGCAATTTGCTGCTTGTGAGCAGCTCTGTGAAATTCCCAACACCACCCAGCAATGGGCCTAGCTAGTGCAGGCTGCCAGGGGCAGCAAGAGGAGCCATGCTTAAAACGTTTTAATCTTCTGGTACCAAGGGAACTTTCAGTGAGCAATTACACATTTTTGTTAGTGGTTTGGATATTTTGGCTGTGAATCCCTATAAAATTCCTGAGTGAAAACCATAAGGTCCTGGCCATTTGTTACTGCTCACATTGTCCACTTGTTCTAGACCTTCATGAAGAAAAAATACGGTGTGACAACCTCCACTCTCTTCCAGAGAAACTCAAGATCTTATTGACACTTCCCCATGCTCTTATTTTCTCTGAATGTTCCTTTTATATAACCTAATCCCAACCAAATCATACTTACACTTGAGTTTCTCCACTGAGACACAAAATTTCCTTCACAGGGATGCCAGGTGACACACTTATGCATCAAGTCCTCAGCTCAGGAGCTGGACTCAATGACCCTTGTGGGACCCTTCCAAGCCAGGATAGTCTATGATTTAATTTTGTGATTCTGTCATGTCACCAGTCAACTCGCGTAAGTCTAATTTTTATTGAAGAAAAAGCAATTCAGCTTTAGGTGAATTTATCTAAGGAAGAGGTGTGATAGGGAGCAGAAGTCATTTTCAGAAATTTAGGCCAGTGAACAACATATGTGCATGACCCATGAACAACATATGTGCATGACCCATCACCATCTAATACACCAGCTCAGCTCTTCCAAGATGTTCAAGAGTGACATGTCTCGCTGCTGAAGACACAGCATAACACATACTGACACTTCGATTGTCTCCCACAGGGCTGTATCATTTCAGAAGCTGCAAGAGTTTGCGCCTATCTTTGATCCAACAGCCCCCATCCTTTAGCTCTGATGGCCAGGATTTGTGTTTTAAAATTCAGAAGGATCATGCAGTGACAGGTGTCAATGAAGGCAATGCCATTTAACGAGAAACAAGAATGCTGTGCGTTAGCTTTCCTGGCAAGGGGAGCTGAGACTGGCCGCAGGGACACTCCTCCACATGGCTTCCACACACCCAGGCCCTTGCTACAGGCTCCTGCTGTACTGGCACTGAGGGCTGGCGGGTGACATGGGGAACTGATCATGCTTATAAATAATCATTAGAGAGGGAGATCTTTTTAATCTAGTTCTGCTCACTGTACAGCTCCACAGATGATAATACTGGCACAAAAGAGCACAACAAGTTAGGGGGGCAGGCTTCCTATGTCACTCATAGTCAAGAGAGGCATCCTGGTAAAAGGTAGGAGCTCCAGAGTCCAAGTGTAAAACTTGGGTCATCATCTCCTACCCCAAAAATAGGTGAAGTAGATTCAAAACAGCTTCTTTATTCCCTCAAAGGGTCTAGATACAGGGATCAGGGTAGGGTGACACTTGCATGCCCTCCAGACCATTATTCAGTCACAGAATAATTAAGGTTGGTTATCTGCATGTTGACTACACAGCGGCCTCCAGCCCCCACCTCTTGTGCCAAAAGCTGACAGCACCATTACAGAATACATCCCTGCATGAATATTTGAAATGTACGTGCCTGGACCCATCATAAATCATACTGTAACTTTCAGCACACCTTCCCTGCACCCCATAAATAGAAACCCATGCAATCCATTTCATACCTTAGAAAGTAAAGGTGGTTTAAAGAGAGCCTGAGGAACACAATGAACATGTTTCAGGAAGACAGCACTTTCTGGAATAATTTTAATTAACCTTGCATTACACTTTTCCCTTCCAGAACGCCTTAAAGATTCAAACAGCTCATGAAGTCCAATAATGCATTTGGCATTGATCTTCTTACTCAAAAGAGCTTTTACAGAATGCTTTCTGCTCTGCTAAAGCTGAGTTAAGACCTTAATTTTAGCAGTGAGGGCCCTACTGCAGCTCTGAAAGATATTTTTACTTCACTGAGGTTTCTTTGAAAAGAATTTATCACCACTAACCTCGGGCTTTTTATTTCTTTGTAAGAACTCTTAATAATATTGAGAGGAGAAATAAATTAACAACATTGCCCACTAAAAGGATTTTCCAGGTGAGTACACTCTAACTCCAGTTGCAGGAGGTTTATGAAAATACATTTATGGAAGGATGCTTACATCTCATGATTTTTCTTTCTCCCTTTGATATCCTTCCAACTCCACCTAGAGAAAGAAACCGGACAATAGTCTAAGAGTCCTTCCCAACTGACAGAGGTCTTGCTCGCAGAGCTGTCTCCTCGGATCCAAAGGGAACCTCAAAGTACAAAAGCTCTGCCCTTTACCCCCTTCCACCCCTAAAGGGGAAGGAGTTTCAAACAGGGCCATACAACAGGTGGGCAACAGAACAGCGCCAAGCAGAACAAGAACAGGCACCAATGGTCCAGAACATTTATCTTCACAGGCTGCCTTTTATAGACGGAATTTGTCGAGCTGTCAGAAAAACAAGTGCTTTAGTGAAGCTTAACAACTTCAAATTCTGTCCCAGCAGGGCTGTCAAACCACGCATGTAGCCTGAAGATGTTACGATGACAAGTTCATGCAACTTTGCAGGAATTTCCTAATTACAGGACCCTGTTTTAAATTAACTTTAATCCCATTTTATTGGCTAATGTTTTCATACTGCTGACGGGATCTGTCATTTTCATACATCTGGGGAATATTACAGATTTTCTGGAAAGCTATGCTAGCAGTTGCCTTCTACTTCCCTCCCCATTTATACTACAAAAATATGGAATTTCAATAGAGTGGCAAGGGTTTGGAGTTGCAGATTTTTCAGTGAAATTGAGAACGGAGTTTTCATCACTGAATTCGAGTTATTAGTTGCGCAACATTTCCAAAACACCTAAACAAGAATATCAGTGAGACTGTAATCCAGTGTTACGATCCAGGCTTTCAGCAGTAAGCATTCTTATCAGCGTGGTTTTCAGTGCCATCTTCAGTCATGAATGATGTTCCAAAACCTTTCAAGTCTTTGTTTCACTGAAAACAAGATATAAAGATGGGACCATTTTTGCACATAAGCTACACTGACTCACTGCACAGGTATACATTTGAAAGAAATCAAGCACGCCCCGCAAGCCCATCAGTGTTTTGGATCCAGCCATCTCAACAGAAAAAAAACAGGCATGGGATCAGTAAAATTCTCCTCAAGTTGGAATGGAGAGAAAGGCCTGACACTGTTTCAATAATATGAATGTAATTTTTTTCCTGTTAATAGAATAGCCTTTGCCTAGTTAAATATATGCAACTGACCACAGGAATTGGTGCTTATTTGGCCACTTTGTTACACCAGTCTTCCATGTCAAAATCCCACTATGTACTTACTTGCAATGAGTTTAATTAGATGATTACAAAGGACCACGCTACAGCGGTTAAAGAAGCTATGTTCCCAGCACTGGAAGTCCCCTGCTCCTCAGCTGGGACACAGTAACTGACCCCTACGCATTCCTCCTCCGTTACAAAGCAGAGCAGAATGGGTCTGACAGCACTCAGAAAAAGGAATAGGAGAAGAACTTGAGCCTGCAGGCATGTTGCTTTGGGTCACACCAGGAAAGAAAATAAAATAAGAGCATTTATGCTTTTGTCTCTGGGTACTTTAACTTGTTTTTCAGCACATAGACTGAATAGTTTTGAATGGAGAGGCAGCAGATAAAGAGCTTACAGGTTTCTTAAAGGTGAGGAGAGAACTGCATGTGTGACAGCAAAACTGCAATCCTTATGGGCCTCCTACTGAACGGTGTCATTTATTCAATATCTAGCAAGGAAAAACAGGGTTCTACTTAAACATCAACTTCTGTGGAATAACCAAGCCACCAGAGGCTATTATAACACATTATTCTAACCCCAAGCACCCCAAATTTACAAGCTGAGACTCCAAAAAGATAAAACAGGTAGAAGGGATCCCTAAGAACATCAGCATGGCTTTTTGCTTTGGGGTCATCTGGGTGTCATATTGTCAGTATCACATCTGGATGTCTACAGTTAAGAAGGCTAAAATCTCTCATGGGCAAGATGTAAGCGTGCATTGAGCAAAAATATTCCTCAAAGTCCCACACATTACAATCACATGCTCTCCAATCACTCTCCAACATTCCTCTCTAGCTAGCTGAAAACCAAAACACGCAGAAAGCAGGCACAACAGTACGAAACAGCAGTTTCCATGTGCACCCTCCCACGGGAGCCCTTGGAACAGCAAAGGGGAAAAGTTAACAAAAGAGGTTGTCTAGAAAGGTCTCCTCAGAGAGCTAGGACAAACACTTAGAAAAGTAAATGAGCCTGAAAAGCATTTCCCTAAAGTTTTTCAGGTTGTGACAAAGAGAGAGACCTGAAAATAAGGACATCTTACAAAGCATCTTGTTCCCCTTTTGCTCTCCAGTTCAAGCAGAACTGGATTTTAGCAGACACCCCGTGAATTGTGACAATTTGAGATTAATACTTCACACTGTTTGAAAGCTGGGATTTCAGAACTTCTTTCAGAGACTATAAAGCGTGGGTTTCTGGCTTCAGCAGTTCACAAGGCATCAGCCTCTATAATCAGATTGGAGTTCAGATGGGGGAATGAAGATAATGCAACTTAAAATTCCTGTTAAGTGCTCCAGGAATTGAAACTCCATCCTCCTCAAACTGAAGAAACACAGATAAAACTCTTCAATAGAAAACAAGTTGCTGTGCTACAGATATTTGCTTCTAGGCAGGGTGGCATAAAAAACCCTTGATCTTTAAAACTACTGGCAGCCCCTCTGGCTGTGGTTTCACATTTAGCAGCAGGGACAGCCATGCTAAGCAGCCCTGCCCCATCCCAATCTCCTGGGTTGGTTTCTTTCCTGACACCACCGTTTGGGCATGCTGGTTCAATGGTAACACCATCCACATTTGTTTAAGGAATAAGCTAACCGTATATTATTCCTCCCATTTTTTTCTTGTGTTATGAAACAGTAGTTTTTATTTAAACATACATACAATTTGTATCAAACTATTTAGAGAGAAAGTGAACCCAAATTTACAAGCAAAAGATGACAGCATTTAAGGTTATTTTAATAATCTGTTTTAACTATATTGAATACAGTTTTTAAATGAGTAAATTCATCTGAACATGATTTGCATTTCAAAACAACTCAATCAAGAAGGAGGTATTGTCTGCAGTGAAGGAAGTGAACTTGTCTGAAGCATATGATAATCAGCTCTTAGAACTAGCTGATATCATCATCTCACTCCTGCTCTTTTATTCATGGATAGAGTTATCTTACTTTTTTTACCCCGCTTTTTCAATTCACAATTTATTTCATTTGGCCATTAAAATTCAGAAACTGAGATACACAGCCTCTCCATATTCCTCTGCATACCCACTTATAATGTTATGGTCATCAGAAGTTACTTTACCACTTCAAAGAAATTCTGTTTTTGAGCAGAGAACCACTCACCTCCGTGAATTCAGTGGATGATTTAAATCTTCAGCAGGAGGTATATTGTGAATATATATATATTCACTACTTGAACATGTGAATATGTATCACAAACACAAATCCTACTTAAGAACAACATCAAAGATTTTTTTTTTTTTAATATATTTACACAGCCTGCTCTGAAGGCAACACAAATATCCTTTAATGAAAAATTGCTTCATATAGAAAAGTCCATCAGAACAACACTACAGGCAGCCAGGCAGCCACAGACTTGGCATATATTTTGGCAGGGGTCAGCAACCCTGACACTACTGCGTGTTGGTAAAGCTCCTTAGTTTGATCCCTCTACTCTAGAAAATCTGCCAGGTTCTTGCATAATTCCCCCTTCTCTCCCAAGCACGTTGCCCTCATTCTCACTTCCTTGGTTAATTTTACGTCAGCCTCTGGGAGAAACAATGGTGAAACACCAGTGGGCCACAGCTCACTGCCATCACTACTCCAAAGTGCCCGCCAATTAGCATTTGGCAAAAAGTTCAGACCTGGATCAAATCCTTTGATTAATGCAATCTTCTAAGGTACAAAGAAATAGTAAAGCTGTCCAGGATGCTCCTCCAAGGCTTGCAGAAAGAAATAAAAGTGCCTGTCTTCTACAGGTCTCTCACTGGAATTGAGAACTCCAAGTTCAAAGGCAACATATGCTGTTCATATAGGAAGGGTCACTTCTGAACTTAGGATTTCAGCTGCAGTGCCCTGATGTGTACTTTACCAGAAGCTTCTGCATCATGCTACCACCACACAGAACAAGTTAGTTATTACAGCAAGGAAATATATCAAAGAGTGATGCTTCTTCATCAACCAGAAGAATAGTTGCACCATGCCATTCCTCAAGGCCTTGGTGCATTAGTCTGTGTAAGGTGGAAGAGAGTGGCAACTTACGCTGAATTGGTTTTTAACATGCTAAATACATCTTTAATTCTCCGTGAAGACATAGTCAGTATACATGCGAGATCATGTACATACACACAAAAAGATGGATACAACTCCTGGGCAGACACAGTGACTGATGCAATTCAGTGTCCATCTGGATTGAGACAAAGGAAGAAAACAGACCCCATTATACGCTGCTGCAGAGGGCATAGCATGCACGGTACTCACAGACTTACAGACATCCATAGCCCGCTTCCGAAAAGGAATAGAGGTAATGTGTAATGGTGATGTGAAGAAGGTGGTAATGATTTACAACACTGCTGAAAACATCTAAGTTTGAGAGAGAGATGAGAAGATAGCATTCAACACTTCTGGTTGCTCTTCAGCGGAGGTTTTGATGAATGAGGCAGACATTTGTCTAACTCCTCAAAGGCTGTGTTCCTCTGGGTAAAAAGGAAGGACAGAAAAGGTTCAGTTTCAGCTTTGTCTACCTTGAAAGCATGCTTAATGCCTTTCTGCTAGTCTCTGCTCTTAAAACTGAAATGAAGAGTCCTGGTAGGGCCAAAAGGTGGCAGAGCATTGCAGGAACATAGCAGAAATGGAGCAATACCTAGTACTGATATACAGTACTGACTCCTGGGAGATTTTCAGTTTTGTTTTGTTAAAAAAAAAAAATGTATTTTCTTTCTCCCCTTGCATCAACAGAGATGGTCATACCTCACAGTTCAACTTTTCCATAATCCCAGAGAAGCTCTGACTCAAGGAATAGGCTTTCCCTGTTCCCAGAGGGCTGGGGACAAGCAGCACAGTGCTCCCCACAGCCAGGCGGCTCGCAGGAAGCAAAGACTGGAATGTGCAATTCCATGAGGTTTTTGGGAAATGAAGTGGGGAGTGGACGTCAGTCATAGTTAAAATTCCCAAAGAGATGAGCTCTACAGGATTACAGTAACTCAAAGCTGGTTTCATACTTGCAATCGTTGTAAAAAAATGGAAGAGGGACAGTCCAGCAATTAGATCAAAGGGCAGGAATCTAGGGATCAGAGCTCTGTTCCTGCTTTACAACTGGTTTGTCATCATCCTGGGCAACTGTCTTCTACTCTAGACCCATGCTTTTCCTCCTGTTCCATGCAGCGATGCCAATTTATCTTAGCACAGACTGAGCAGCATTCACCAAGCTTTTGTGAGAAATTCCAGGAAACACGAAAGGCTTTGGTGTATCTTCAGAGTACCTAAGTGATTGCAAGCTGATAGCCTATCCTAGTGACATTTGTACTTGGCCAATGAACGTTGTCACACCTAACATTAAGAAGTTGTCACCCCCACTGCCACTGCATTATTGACTGCTGGGACTCTCCTGAGATAAAGGGATGGGGCACAGAAACTAATCAGAAAAGTTATGCCTGAGGGTCATGAGTAATAGAATAGGAGAGTAAGCACAATCAGCGTTTCTTTTGCTACTTAAATATGTTAATCTTCTAGATGTATTGATTTCAGGAGAGCCAGCAAGCTCCCCCTCCATGACAAACACACACATTCCCTTTCTCCCTTTATAAGGGTTTTAAACATACAAAACAGAACACAGGAACATATTCCAATTAACAAGGATATTACTAGAGGAAAGGAGGAAGATTAAATCCAAGCAGTATGCCGGACAAATACTATTATTAGCAATGCTCACATACCAAGTCCTTGAAAGCTTCAACTAAGTAAGACACGGAGCAAAGGAGAGAATCACTCAGCACCTCACAGGAGCATAGGGCAGCTTATAACATGGTGCCCACGAGGGCCTGCAGACAGGTTAGGGAAAGCTGTATCCCCACCGGAATCACCATTCCTTTTAATCAGCTGAGCGCTGTAATAAGATTAGAGATGATTGGGTTGAGTAGTAGGATTAAACCCATCCAGTAATCCCCAGAATTTACTATTCACAGCTGAAATGCATTAGCCCTTCAGAGCAGAAAGGGCTTCATCCTCCTCCTAAAAGATGCAGCAGTCAGAAGAGGTACAAGATATTTGGTAAAAGAAAGTGATCTCTAACACTGTTAAACACACACCATTGATTCCTGCCTCCAGAGCATGTCTCAGCTTCACGGCCCAGCTGGGCTGTTTATTAGGAAGCAGCCCCATCCTACCAGGACTCTGCACAGAAAAACAGCGAGTTTCTGCCTCAGACCTATCAAAACTAACCAGACGAGGTTATTATTGAGAGGGGAAGCTGTCCATACAGGAAAGTAAGGCTATCACGAACAGGTCACATATTTATTGTGCAATTTTTTTGGCCCACACATGTTTAAAGATTCCTTAAAGGATGAGGGTAAAAAACAGAAAAACAGGCTGAGCATACAGAAAAAAAAACTAGCTGCAGTCTCTGAAAAGAGGTGATGAGGTACCATCTGATGTAGCAAGCTGTCCAAAATAATTCTGTGTTACAGCAGGGCGGTAGGTGGGCAAGACAAATACCAAAGCTTGGAGCAGCGGTAAGAAGCAACTGTGTAGATATGTAGAAATATTTTATAAATATAAAAACTTGTTTGTGAGCTGGGGAATAACTGAGTAGTTACATGGTCAGTGAACCAGCAAAATGTGATGAACCAAAACAGCTACCAAGAACACCTTCAGGCTTTTCTTCTAGCCCTTATAAAAGCCCTTCCAGTTACTTCACTAGACTATTTATCCTGAATAGGAGAAGGTTGAGCATCTTTTTGGGATGCCATCCAAGCAAATATTTCCTGCAGGCAATAACCTGCTCTCTATCCCCTCTCTTACCAGCCACTTATCAGACTGTAGACTCACTTCCACGGTAAACTGAATCTTCTTCAATCCTCCCATTACAAAAATTCACTGTATGTTCAAAATATCAGAGCATCACGCTACCTGGAGCAGAAGAAACATGCAGGATCCCTCAAAATAGCTATTTTAGCTATTTTTATTTTTGTAACAAGATTGATTTTTTCTGCCAATTAAGGCTTAAGATGTACAATGCTGACTGAAAAATCCTACCCCTTTAATATGATCAAAAAGATATCCAGAGAGAGTTCCACGTACCAGCATTCAGCACTGCCAAATTTCCTTCATTTTCTCAGAATACCATGCTACGTTTTAGGCCTGAAGAGTCATGAGAAGGCAGGTTACTACCAGAACAGTTTAAAGCACATTTCCAAGAAACCCTCCTGGTCTGCTCTTAGCCCTTTAATAACAGAGCCTTCCCTTAATGCAATCAGCTTTTATTTGGCTGGTGTATTGAGTGGGTGACCACTGACCTAAGGGTCTTTCTAAGGACATCAACGGAGTATGAAATTTCAGAAACTGGCAGCGCACTTTCCTCTGCTTGAGTCCCTGAGGCTGAACTGAGGCAGTCTGGGGCCATTTTGCGTTCTGAAGACAGAGAAAGCAGGGCCTCTAACATAGTTATTGCCAAGGTATATCAGTAAATGCAATTAGTGCGCAGGCTTTTTCCCTTAAGTTAAGGGTTTGTTTAAGTGTCAAAGGTGCCTCTTACTGAAAGCTCAGACAAAGAGCCCAGAGCAGCAGGAGAATTGCTTCCCGGGCTGGGTCAGTGGGCAGGCTCAGCTCCACTCCAGCACCACTCACCGGCCTCAGGCACCCAGATCTATCAGCGTTCTCTTTAGAGCTGCTTTACAAAAAGCACTTTGAGCCCTATGAAACACTCATTGGAAATTCTGCTTCCATGTTTTCCCTTTCCTCTTGATAGCTCGAGGATGAGCAACTTCCCCAAAGCCTCGGCAGATGGGATCGCAACCCAAACAGCCTCCAGCTTGGACAAGTTTCTACCATAACAGTGCCTTAACTTCAGTCAGTAAGGTGCAGACCCAGGACCAAATGATTACATAGCCTTTTCACATTATGGTCATCGGGGCATAATTAGGGACATCTATAGAGAATGAGGACTGCCAGGCTGAAGAGTTCAGGTGTCTGCATCAGCACCTCCTCCTGGGGCACACGCTTCTACTCCCCTAACAGGGCAGTAGGCCCACGGTTGTGCTATTCCTCCAGAGGCCAGCCAAGTGCAGCCCTGGGCATAATCACAGAGCCCATCACATCCTGAGAAGGGCACGAAGGCATTCAAACGTACATTCTTGCACAAAGCAAGCCCGAGCACCTCTAATGAGGGAGGAATTCAAAACATGACACGTTATCACACTGTACGGTTACAGAGACTGTCACAGGATGGCTACACAACACCACAGAGAAATGGAAACTGCTAACCCTGAAGTATAAGGTGCTGTTCCTATCAATTATGCATTCCAGGGAGGTTGACAATAGCAATTGCACTCGGATATTCACCAGATCGAGCTTTAAACACAGTGCTCTCCTCTTGACATCCCACGCGGCTGCCATTATGTTGACGGCCCTCCAAGCCTTTTCAAGACAACTCTGAACTCCCATACCCAAACGAAGGTAAAACAGCAGCAGAACACATGGCCTGGCCTGTCTTTCCAGGCTGTCTTTCCCTGCATGCATAATCTCAACCCCAGGGACCTGTCACTCCAGAGAGCACAGCATCTCCCCTACCAGGGAAGGGGCCAAGATGTGGCACCAGGCATACCTGAGCACTGGAGGATCACGATTCTGCCAGCCTGGATCTCACAGCTTCAGTAACCCCTCCTGATCCCTGCATCTGCACTCTGACCAGCAGCATTTGGTCAGACACACTACGACAACAAGGAGTGAGATTTAAAAAAAAAAAAAAAAAAAGACTTTTCAAATTGCATCTCAGTAACATTTAGAAGTTTTCTTTCCACCTAGTCTAAGACCTTAATTATGTTGCTATCTGTGTTGTTTATCTCCTATATTTCATTCAGACTGAAGTGATTTGGTTTTTGCATGACAAAAACAAATGGCACCAGATAAAATAGAGGGCCTTTGACAGCAAGGATCATTTTTATTTTGCAGCTCGGAAACTGCAGCACAGAACCCATGCAACTAACGCCAAGGCCAGGAAGCTTCAAGCAGAGGTTGGAATGGGCTCCTGACTCTCAGCTAACCACCATCACAGTACACAGAAAGTAATTAGTTGGAAACTAAGGCACAGTAAACGTTAAAAAAAATAAATCAACACTCCTTTTTGATCCAGAGGCCCACCTGTAGCCAGGGCACCCTCACCACGGGCTTCAGGCTGGCTCCAGCAGGGAAGCCAGGTAGGTGCTGCACCCTCTGGGACACTGCAGAGCTCCCAAAACAAGGCACCAGTCACCCTGGAAAGAAACTGGCTGCTGGCTCGTCTTCTGCTCCCCTCCAGAGGGACTCAGCAGATGCAGAACATTCATCTTCAGAGGCTTACAGGACCAGGCCACAAACCTTAAGGCAACAGGAAGCTGAGGAATTTCTTTCCACCCTTTTCCCTCTGTAACAGTGTTTTTATTTCTCGTTGAGCTCTCCCTCCCTGAAAGCTTCAAGCTATTCAAACGGAGAAGGGGCTGTGGCTGTAAGCCACGACTTACAGCTGATTAATACAGGAGCAAGGGAAAACATTTTGGCCACCAGGTCTCTGTCAGCACATCTGATGGCAAACTGCAAACTGTCACCAACAGAGCGGGGAAGAAAAGCAAGCAGCCTTCCAAGACAGCACTGCTGTTCTCTGCATTGCTGAAGAGAAGACCATCTGTAGGGATGATGAGGGAGATGTAGAGCTGTGCTGTTCTTCCCAGCAAAATCCAACAAGGGCTGCTGCAGCTCCTGCACACAGGTTTCTACTTAAGAGTTTACTTATCCTGAGCTTACTCAGCAGAAGGGATGCAGAGTCACAACCCCAGCACAGTTCTAGACAGTAAAGTAAAACTGAATTTCCTCCAGAGGGCCACTACATTTGCTGGAGAGATTTTTTTCCAAGATGAGCTAGCAGTGAGGTCAGATCCTCCCCCCAGAAAGTTAACAAGCTCCAGCAATCCCATGGCCTCCCCCTCAAACAGAGTTCCTCTCTGCAGAGGAGGGGAAGAACTGGACAAGGGACACATTCATCCCAGCCTACTTCTAACCTACTTCTCCAGGAAATGGAATGACCAGAATGAGGAGTTTGGTCACAATCCAATCTATATATATTTTCGTAAGGCTAGTCACTGAAACCAATCTGCTTCAGACATCTTTGGAGCTTGGTATTCTGACTAAAACATCCTGCGTGCAGGACTTGAGGCACGGCGAGGTCACATTCAGAGGTTAGCTTGGTTATAGGCATATGACCCTGCACACAAAATGAGGAGAGCACAGATGCATGCCAGCACTGAAAGGTAAGCTGTGGTGAGCTGTGAACTGCCTGAAAAAATGGTCCCATGGTCCAACGCTGACTCAGGAACAGCCCAAGAGATAACAGAACTTATCAGGTCCAAAGCAAGTTTTCCCACCGAAACACGACCTAGCTTGTGCAGAGGCCAAGCATCTTCTTTCATTTACATGCATCTGAGACCTCAGTTCTGCTTTCAGTGTCCATGTTCCTCTGACACTAGGAGAAGCTTACATAATGCTTGCAGGCGCTGCCAGAGGATGAAATAACATCCTGGCTGCAGAATTACTATAAAGAACACATTCAAAATCCAAAGGTAAGGCAAAATCTGCTCAATAGAGGTCAAAGCACCCTGCGATCACCCATACAACTCAGTGACAATGTTAGAGAAGGTAAGCAATAATGGCACAAAGAGCATAGCACACAAGAATTACCTTGTGCGCAGACATCTAGACGGAAATAGGGTACTGTTTCTTCAGAATACCCAGATAAAACATTCAGTGTCAACTTTCACAAGAACAGTGTTTCCAGATAGAAGAGGAGACACAATTTGGGCTGCCCTGGCTATACTTACCCCTGGGAAAAGAATACACAGAAGAAGAGAACAGCAAGAGCTTTCTTGGTTTTAAAGCTACCAGCCATCACCCTGGAAATACACAGATGGTGCCACAAGACAAATACACCTGGTAACACCCACAAGATGGGTCACTCCCTCAAGATGGAAAGCAGAAGATGATCCTTTTGAGACCCAAACCAACATTAAACTTGTCAGAACGTAACCCTCACTTTGAAGTGCATCCAAAATCAATGTAAAACACCAAATCTTGAGGAAAAGAGGCAGTAAGCTCTAAGACAAGGGAAAAAATCACAGAAGCATAGAATGGCTCAGGCAGGGTATCACCCACCCTGGTTGCCCAGGGCCTTGTCCATGCTGGAATCACTAGCATTCCCTGCCTGCAGCCAAGAGACAACCCCTACAATGCTATTTCAGTCATCAATCTGATATGCTGCAAGAAAAATCAATTGGGTGCATTCGAAGAGCACGTCTAAAGCAGAACACAGGCTGCAGCACAGAGACAACACAATGTAGGACAGATCTACAAGACCCTGCAGCTTATTCGCCCAAGTACAGGAGTAAAATAACACAAGAAGATTGGATGCGCTAGCTTCAGGCCCAAGGCAGTCATGAAAATATCTGCACTGGGCTCGCCTACATTTTGGGGTTTTAAGATTAGCCCAAGGAAAGTCAGCTCAGCTCTGTCTGTAACTGCTGGTATAAAAATAGCCCATCTTCTGTCAAACAGTACACAGCTAAACCTCGTTGTGTTTGACTGCCCCCAACTATTGTCTTACATCCATGGCTTCTGTGCTTTAAGGCACAGTAAGTACTGAAGTCCTCCAGGAAGACATTGAAAAGAAATCATGCCTTATCAGGATGAAGATTTTTTTAAATTAAGGCACACGATTAACTAACACTAACTTTATTAAAAAGTCTGGAAAAAAAAATAAAAATTAAAAAAGGAGAGAGAAGAAGGAGAAGGAAACAAGCAAGTCCACATTCAAAGGTAATAAAATAGATTAACAAGGCAGTCAAGCTGTCCAGTACAGAAGTGTACAACAGCAGATACTATGCAAGCTGCAGGCTAAGACAGCTCTGTCACTTTGTATTACATCTGAATCCTGCCTTCCTAAATGCTTTCCTAAAGTAGCCCTGTTTTTCTGGTGTTTTTTAAACAAACTGTTTTGTAATTATGGCTATAGAAACAGTTGCAGTGCAGAGAATTAAGCTGATCTCACCAGAGCATCATCAGGTAAACTGTGCTCTTGCTCTTTAAACAATATAACAGCCTTCCTACACTCTGAGTTTAGTCTCAGAGACAAAATAAACAGCATTTGTTAAACATCTTAAAGACTCATCATTTTCAGGGGAAATTCCTCACAGGGGGAAAATATGCATCACTAGCAAATAGAAGGGACTGGTTTATTATAAAAATAATCAACAACAACAAAAACCACCCCTTTAATGCCTGCCCCTACCTGAGATCAGCAATGACAAAGAGAAAACGATTTAAGTAGGCAAATACAATTTCAATCTTCTCTCTGACCTCATCCTTTGAGCATCCTCACCTCCCAGTGCTGTCCAAAATTTCCCTAATTAACTTATTTGATTGCTCTACCATCACTTTTTCCTAATACACAGTTTGAATGTTTGTGAGTGGCATTTTAAGCCTTTTACTGCTTGCCTAAGGAAGATAAATATAGGGACACCCCGTTCCTCTGGCACAGCTATTTCAAGGTGCAGTCTGCCATTTAGAGCTTCCTCTGCTGCTTCAGGCTTCCATTATACGCTGTTCCTTATTCTGTCCTGGACAGAGTGTCACTGTTCTGCACTGTCAAACAACCTTCACGGTACAGCCTATATCAGTGAGAACAAAGAAAAAAGAAAAAAAAAAAAAAGGATTCAAACGTGGTAAGAACAAGGAACAGGAACCTGACACAAACAGCCTTTTCCTGTGGTCAGCTGGTGACTCGGTTTTGCTGGTTCAGTTTCTCCCCGATCATATTCTTTGATTGCACTGTACCATCAGGATGAGCAGTTCAAATGAATAACCACCTCCAGACTCATTATGGCTTCTGCAGGTCTATAAAAGTCAGTGACGTGGAAAAAAAGTAACAAAGAAAGCATTGCTCAGGCTCTTTTCCAGCAGAAAAGGTAAGGAACATGAACTGGCAGCAAGGTCAAAAGCATCAAGGTGGGAAATAACCTTGTGCATTCATGGTGTGGATGAGACTGTCTTGGCATAGCATTTACCTTTATCACTCACAGTATACAAGTTAAAAGAGAAGAGGAGGGATTCAAGGAAATCAGCTGAAGGCTACTAACTACAAGGAAGCTGCTTCTGTTTCAGAAAGGCCCAGAGCCACGAGTACCTGGAGGCAGAAAGGGTGCAATGGGGATGTACACAGCCCTGCACATGTGTACAGGACTTCAGCATATCCTTATGGAGAAAAACAGAAATGCAGAGATAATTGCAGTCACACCTAACGAGGCCTAAGAAACAGTCTGAACCATGAAGACCTTTAAACATGAACAGGATATAAACCTATCTGCTGATAGAAGTCCAAATGTAGACTTCCACCTCAAAAATAACTGTTTTTAAACAAAAATAATCACGGTTGCAACAGAACAGTTGTATCTTAGAGAGGTTACGCACTTAAAGCCATTGGAAGCTCAAGGCGAACAAGCAGCAGGAGCAGTTTCACACCAGCAGAGGGTTTTTATCTCACTCACAGCAAGACACCTCTTGGTGCTCCAAGTCCATCGGATGCAAACCAACAGCTCCTGATGCAGGGTGCAGCCATCCCTATTAAAGCAACAACAGCAAAGCTACTTCTGCCCAAGCCACCAGGTTTTCTGCATTTAATTAACAAGTTGAAAGTGTCTGCAGGCAGCTTTTATTTTCAGTGGCAGATGAAGATGAGGAGAGAGAAGAGGAGGAGATATCAATGATCAAAGAACACAGCCAGAAGCCTGGCATCAGTAATTATAACCAGCATGGGACACGTCACATCAGGGTGCTCCCACATCATGCAGAGCACAGTGTAAAGAGCCAAAACAGGTCCCCTGAGAGACCATACCCAGCTCAGCTTTGGAATTAGAAGCTATGGCAGCTTCCTCTTGTACAGCAGGTGTAACAGCACACATGCTGGCACAACGGTTTGAAGCCCCCAGTAGTAAGGCACACCAAGAACGGTGTTAGCAGCTGCAGATGTGCAACATTTGGCTGGAGCAAAGCTTGAGAAAACAGCTAACAAAACACTGTGCAGGGTTTGAGGAGGCTGATAGGGAAATTGAGCTGTACTAGAGACTGCATCCTGCTTCTGGGATCTGTGGCTTTCCCTCCAACCTCATTTCCCATGCAGTGTTTATGATGAAAAGGTGTCAAGCTATTACAAAAGCTAAAATCACAGAGGTCTTTCGTGATCAAATACCAAGCAAGCTGGCCAGCAGAACTAAGAGCAAATTCTTCCGTTGCAGTACCGGGACCTCTGCAGGGATGCCGGGAACTTGCAGGGAGTCTGGCAGCAGTTCAGACTTGATATAAGCTACATAAAACAATGCTAGTAAGACTATTAAAAAGGCTAACATACACATTGACAGAACGGCTGTGGGCTGTTGCACACAATAGCAGCACAGCACTGGTTTTTCCCATGCCTAGATACGTGACATTAAGTCTATAGCACCCATCCTTAAGTTGTCCTCACACCCTGGCTCTTCTCCAGCCCCTCTCCCAGCTCAGGACAGTAGATTTGCAGAAAGTTAACCCTGAAGAGAAAGTGAATAGCTCACTTTAGGTTTAATATCTCAGACTTAGTCACGGAGGGACAGAAGAGAAAGTGGGATCCTGCATGGGGAGGATGGGGCTCTGGTAGGACCATCTCACCTTGCCTTACAACTTTGATTTGGTGGGAAACCACGGCCCAAGTCACGGGTTTGGCCTGGCACTGCTCTAGGAGCTCTCAGATGGAACAGCCACACAAGGTCAAAGCAAGAAGCCCAGCATGCTCTTTGCAGCAATGGTTAAGAGCAAACAGCCTGGGAAGGTCTTACCTCTAACTGACACCCCCCAGAACCTATCTGCAATTTAGGGACTTTCCGAGGAAAAGGTGACATCCTGGCAAAGTGGGTACCATGCAGGATTTCTGTGCCTTCAAGAAGCCTGGCTAAAGCTCTCCTGTGATTCCTTATCTTGCCGTGGGGCTTCCTTCTGGCAGCCCTTAGCCAGCTGGTTCTTCTCCCCTCCCTCACCACAGCTTCCCCACCCTGGCGTAGTACACTTGGAACAGCATTCCCTGAGGCAGTGGGCCTGAACCTTTCACAAAACACTTTGTACGTTTGGTCACCACCTTGAACACTATGTCCAGATTGAAGTATTTTATAGGAGCGTTAACACTCATTGCCCTTTAATACTGAGCAGAGTAGGCCACGCATACAAAGCAAGCAGAACTAGTAAATCAAATCTGCCTGCAAGTTTAAAGATTGAGTAAACAGAGCCATATATTTCCACTCACCATTACAGCCCCCAGGTTGACCCGCTCTGCCTGGACTACTTGCAGCCCTAGCACAGGATCGCAAACAATTTTTGGATAACTTGATCCAAAAGGAGCATGTGCTGCTTGTTTTGATTTTAAGCAAACAGATTTTGAAAGAACCGAAGTCACTTGCCTTGGTCCTACACAAAACAAGAGTTTCTTGGCAGAAGAATAGGAATATGCACAAGTTCTAGTGGAAGAGACCCTGCTGGAATTTGAAGGTGCCACAGACCAACAGGCAGGTACTGCCATGGGAACTCTGACCCCTGAGGAGTTTACCACAGCTTTCTGAGAAAGGAGGAAGAAAAACGTCATAGGAAAGTTACCCTATAATGGATCAAGGCACATGCTGCTGCTTAGAATGGTTGTGGATCGTATATAAATCTGATGCCAAAGTGGAGCTTATTATGCTAGCCAGTGTATCAAAATGTCTTTAATTTTAATTATCCAGCTATCCTTACTGAGACTTTTCTACTCTGCTTTTCATCACCTGCCCTTGATATCTGGGCCAGTACATGTGTAAGTATGCAACAGATTTTTAAGCATCTCGCTTGCCCTGGGATTCTGATTAGTTTTGCAAAACAGACTTCCCTGCTGTGCAAGAAAAGCCTAAAGTCTGTGCTAAGTAATGTGGCCCCCAATTCAAAGTTATTGAGTTCAGATGAGGGTTGCTGTAATGCAGACATAAAAATCCAAGTCACCTACATTAGAGACTACTCAAACTGGTAGTTTAATGGAGTACTCGCATCATTATTCACATCATGCATGTGGATTGCTTCAGAACAAGCTCATTTTAAGCACCAGAAAAAAGAAAAAAAAAACATCTAAAATATTCAAAAAGGGAAACTGTGTTTAAATGTATTTAGTATTTTGGTTTTTGTAACAAGCAATAACAAAAAGCTACAGCATGACTTATTGGTTTAACAGGTTTCTTCTGTTAGGAAGGAATAATCAAGAGCATCCTAGTTAACAGCATCCTAAACAGCAGTCCACACCCATGCATCCTACATCTCTCTCTTATTTGGAAAGATAATTTCTCATTAGCATAACAGATAAAGGCCTCTCTCTAAATATTAGAGAGAATAAAAAGTTGCACAACAAAAACATAACAAGAGCCCAAACTCCTGCCCACTGCGGGTTTTCAAACATGTTAAGACTGACTGTAGTACTGTAAAAAAAGTTTTGTGCAAATATGCATTCTGACTTGTACTGATATTAATGGCAATTACAACACAGCATCTAACATAGAAAACAGATTTTGGCAATTTACGTCCTAGGATTCTTTAGTCTTCCACAAAAGAAAAGAAAATCGGTGTTCAATAAATCAAACCCCAAAAAAAAAATTGAAGTATTTTGCTAATTAAAAAAGACAATGCTCTTCTGCATTCAAACAGGCAGTCGGATACCTTCAGCAGGTGAATACTGAGCCATGTCAGATTTAGGCAACTGTAATAGTTGCTTCAGAGGGGACAAAGTTTAAAGCTTAAATTACTCTGAATTCACTTAAGGAAAACTGAGTTCCATACATCTGCATGCTATTTTCAGTTCTTAAACCAATGGGTATGTTCTGTTTAATGATGTATGAGCAGCAGGCTCCAGGAGTCCTGCAATTCACCGAACTGCACTCTAGGTTTCACATAAAAAGAGTTTTTAGTTTTGAGCTCAAGAATATTGTGACTGGGAAAGAAAACTCAACGTTCATTAGTTTAATGACATTCTGGAGCCAAATATACTGTCAGCTGTTATGTAATCTTCCCTTTTGATTTCCCAAGGCAAGATGACATGTGCAGCCTGCCAAAGACAAACTTTCATATTACTTAACAGCTGGAATAATGCGTGTGACATGGATTGAAGGCAAAAGAGTAAATTAGCTTTTAAATGAAAAATAATAATGGAATAAAAGTTAACAATGGTCTCTGCCCGGCAGGGAAGTGTTGAGTTCTCCATGCTGAGTCACCATAGAAAAGGTCAACAAGCAGAGCCCCCTCTCAACCAACTGAGCACCAAGGCATTCTTGCCTTAATTACATGTGAACCGAATCAAGTTGAACAAATCTTTATAAATGAGACCTCAACTCTTCTACAGAAAAAGGAAACTGCGAACTTGGTGCAAAACCAGCCTCTAGCGATTTAACATTGTGTGTCTTCATCTAGAAACATCCAAGGCTGTTGGGGCATGTTTGTGGCGTTCACTCACAGTGATGTCTGGTTGCACGTATGGGGACCTTCAAATCCCTGGCAGATCAGTGTGATACTTTGAAAGCCCTCTTGTCTAGTTCTGCAGACTGTTCCTGCGTGCTGTTTTGTTGGGGGACGTGTCCTATGACACATTCACACTGAGAAACATTAACATTGCCTCAAGACATCAAATCGAGTATATGCCTCAAGACATCAAATCAAGTATATCCGAGTTTATTGCAAAACAGATTAGAGAATGACAGGATGCAAAACTCTGTCAGCACATAAAAATTTAACTTTTGAAATCAATTAGAAGCTGTCAGGCTCACTTGGCCAAGCTAGACAATACTATGGAAGATGATGAAAGTTGACAAGAGGTACATTTCCAGGGATTTCAGTTCCTAACTTTTAAATATTTTGCTGTTCTTAACAAAGTCATCCTCATAAAGTTGCAGACCTCCAAAGAACGATGGAGAAGGATCTGTGCACTTACCATGGCACTGATGTACCAAACACTTCTGTGGGTTTCTCTGGTTACTCTGTCATTACTGAATTTGGGTACCACTATTAACAGGAAACATTGTGCAAATTGGTCTCCCAGGTTGTTGGTGACTTCAGATTAAAGTGAATAAACCCACTTAATTCTGGATGTAATTTTTTTCAGAACACTGGAGACTCATTAACCAGTAGTGCAGTAATGAACATTTGTGCCGTAACTTGTCGCCTAGGCAACAAGGGACCGTATTTATCAAGCGTGAAATTAGCATTAGAAAGTAGCTCCTATGGAAATTAAGCAGAAGCTATTGTAGCACTGTAGCTTCTCAACAAAATTTGAACTGTTGTGAGCCCTCCCTCCCCCGAAAAAGGCAATTACTGGGGTGAAGAGGGGAAAAATCTTTCCTCCATTGCAGAGGTGAGTCAGCAGTAGTTCCTATTAAAGTCCCTACAGTCGGTCATGTAAATTCAGCAGGAGAAATTCATTACTAATTCTGTAAGAACTCACCAGAATTTAAACAGTAAGTGTGGGTCAAACTGAAGACCTAGAGTAGAAGGCCAGGAAGGGACTCAGCTTCTGCATATTAGAACAATATTTTATTTGTTTTATCTTCTTAATTTTTCTCAGAACCTATTCCTACATGAAGTTCAACATCTACCTTGCTTGAAGGTTTATCTGCAGCTATTCTAGCAAGAGGATTAAGCGTTGCAGCTAGTGAGATGGCAACTCTTAGCTCTTTTCCAATGGCGAAGCCCTGCACACAACAGCCATTTCTCCATTAAAACACAAGAAATAGATGACAAATTTGCCTGGCTGACAAATTTCGTGGGCTATCTGTGGCCCAAGAGCCTCAATGAAAGCCTAAAACCACACCACCTGTAAAGTGACAGGCCCCACGTTCTCTCAACTTCATCCCATCTCGTTCTTCATCCCATTATTTTCATTGTCCCTTCAAAGTCAATGCCATAGATAAAGAGCTCCAGCTCCCCGTGAGCACTGCACAGAGTGCCCCAGCCTCTAACTTTTCCCCCATTTTGCCCTTTCAACCTTTCCTAAGCATGCTTGGTTTCAACACTCAGTGCCTTCCACGATCCTGGATGACTCTTGGTCGTGTCCAAATGGCTGAACTACTTGTCTGTTTGCATTTGTACTGCTGCCTGCCCAACGTGCAAAGCAGGCTTCAGAAAATGGAATAGGGTTACTTAAAAGTTAAAATTAAAAAAAAAAAAAAAAAAAAAGTCAGTAGCATCTAAACCCAGTTGGCAGAAGAGTTAATTTTGCTAAGCCAGAGCTGCTAATTAGGCCTGATGAGATTAAAGAGCAAGATTCATCAGAACATAGCAGCCCCAGTGGGAAAGCTATGCCCCATAAGCATCTTCTCATTTTTAACCTGCTTGCAACAAAAAATAAAAAAAAAATAAAATCAAAAGCCCCATGCACCCAAAGATACAAAACCCCCAAGAAGACAGCACAAAGGAACAGTAAGTATACAGAGCCAGACAAGAAGTCTTTCAAAGCATCACACTGATCTGCCAAGGGTTTGAAAGCCCCCATACTTGCAACCAGACATCACTGTGAATGAATGCTGCACACCCCAACAGTCCTAGATGAGGACACCTAACGTTAAATTGTACCCCCCCTTCTCCTTTCTTAGGAAAGATATTGTGGCTGTCCCTCTCTGTACAAGTAGAAGCCAGAATGATATGAACTTGGTAGGAGGAAGAATCTCACTTTTCTCTACCAGGTCTGACTTGCAGTAGCAGATAAACATCTGGATTAAATGTCTTTAGGAATGTTATTTCAGGTTTCAGGAAGACTTAGTATCGTCAGGTGAGCAAAACAAAATGCAACCTACAACAGTGCTGAAGTTCAGGTAAAAGGGCCTTCTTGTTTTACAAACAGCCAAGAAGTCTCTAAGAGAGAGACTCCCTGTATATAGGCCAAAAGTAAGACTGGCTTTAAGTCACATCAAACATTTGTAGAATCAGAGAATGACTCGAGTTGGAAGAGACCTTAAAGGTCATCTAGCTCCAACCCCCTGCCACAGGTCGGTTTGTTTTTTTTCAAGAAACAAAGTATGACCACATAGATAGCCACGCAAACGAAATACTGTCAAAGATGTGGCCCCCAGGGTCACAGAGATGAGAAAATTATGATGCATGTCATGCAGAAAGATTTATGGTATCCTCAGGAACGGCGACACAAGCAATAAGCTACAAGCAAGGTAGGTGCACGTTCATAGCTCATTAACTATGCCGCGGTAGCTGCCTGCATGGAAACTCTTACCTAGTAGTACATGAAGCAGCCAGCTCCACTTGTACCGAAGGGTCAAGCCCTGCTGCAATAAGCATGTTATTTATGGACGGTGTTAGCTGCCTGTGTAGGCCTGCCACGTAGAAACAAAAGCCAACATTGCTTTTAGTGAAGCAGCTCCGGGTAGCAAACATCGTAACGTAAGCAAGAACAAAGTTTTCATCCAGTTCCGCAACCATTTGGCATCAGTGAGAGATGTGCCAGATATTCCTTTTCAAAGGAGGCAGCAGCAAAATGAGCACTTTTCCTACAGACTTTCTTGTTTAAGGAAATGCCAAGAGATGGAGCAGTCGCAGGCAAGATAATTGTCCACAGATGGCAAGCACAGAGGAGGACATGAGAAACAACATGACAGACTGCAGTCAGAAAGGAGACTGATGATTATGGCAGGTTAAAGATGCATCTGAGAGGCCAGAAGTAGCTTTTACTGCTCCAACCAGTAGTAAGAGCAAATGCAGGTTCAAATGCGTGTGGTAGGCTAGTCACTGGCTAGAGGATGAAACCAAGGTTTTGACTTCAAGACCTACAGGGCTTTAAACCATCATCCTGGAGATATTTCTATTGGGATACTGCTCATTTCCACCTTGCTGTTAGGGAACAAGCTGAGCTGAAACCTGCCAATGAACTCACCCTTCAGCACCATCATTTTCATTTACAGTCTGTAGCCATCAGAAGTCTTGCTGCCTGTCACAGCCTTAATGCTGAATTTATGTCAGACATGAAATATTTTCCAAGTGAAGCAATCCCTTATACCCACATTCCACCATCATGTATGCAATACAGCAATCAGAGCTATTCACAGCAAAGTTTGACCTCATTCACATTGTGGAGGGAGAAAAATGATTTAAAACACTTTGAAATTCTAATTGTCCCTTCCAGTAAGTACTGAAGGCATGAGTACAACCTCCCTGATAGCTAACTGGAGGAGGATCAGCCTTATAACCAACACAGCAGTGGCACAGACACACCATATAACAGCCAATTTACAAGCCAAGAAAGTAAGAACAGGGTGCATGGGACTAGGCGGTCTCTCCAGCACAACACTCATTGGTTCTAGACAACCAGGTCTGAGTTTGCTTGCTTATAACATTGATGACAAAGACCTTTCCCATCTTTTGATAACCAAGACTAATATCTGGTCAGCAGCCCAAGGAAATAAAAACATGCAAACCAGGACACTGCTACTTTTTATGAGACTAAGAGATCTTGTTCAAGAACTGAACAACTGATGCTATACATAAACTTCACAGTACAAAGTCAAGGTCACCCATGTGGCTATTACTGTTTCATCTCACTGAGTAAGTTCTCTATCTGAAAAAAAAAAAAAAAAACAAATTAGTCCAGATGTATACCAGAGGGGCAAACAGGCAGCCAACAGAGAAATAAGTTGTCTCTTTTTGTTGTAATATTGCGAGCTCTAATTCACAATCCCTTCTTTAAGTACCACATTGAGAGCTTGGTTTAACCAGATGCACGTACATACTTTTTTGCAAGTTCATAGGTCAAATACTTTTTGGAAAGGTACTGTATGCTTTTGTCCAGAAGGCTATTGGAGAGGCAGCCACCGGCCAACACAAGTCAGACATCACCTCCATACAGATGGCAATGGTTGAACGAGGTTAGAGAACTTCAGAAAAATAAAATAGAAGTGAAGCTTATAATTTCATTCAGTTACAGCAACAACCATGCCCACGAGGACCACCAAGAACAAGAACAAATGAAGACAAGGAGCACTCCAAGAATGTTCTGCCAAGATTTGCTCCATGGGGCTGACATCTTAATTTTTCTTTCTTTTTAATGGCAGTAGTGTTTTACGACCTATTTTCACGTGACCCAACTAGAGTAGCTATACACAAGCTTCACAACAGAAATACTTCCTAGCTACTGTACTGAAAAGGCTCGATTTGAGCCTAAACCAGAATCTCAGTAACTGACACCAGTAAAACCCTGCAAATATTAAACAGGTTTCAATTTTGATGCATTTCTTTCTCTTCAATAGTGTCACACTGAAATCAATACACTCATTAGAGAAAACAATAAAAATCAGCCTGGGCTCCATCACACTGTGAAGAACCATTAATCTAACCGCCTGTGATCAAGAATGGCAGCAGTAAGCTTATCTTTATTTTCAGGAAACATTAACTTAATTATGAAACATATCTCGGCTTAATTTATAATCCTAGTTGGCTATCTATACCCTAGATTAGATAGGGCAGATACCTTTCATCATCAACAACTCTCCACCAGTTTCCTTCCGGGTCCATGCACCCCGTCACACTGTACATAAAAAATCAGCCCCATTTCAAATAGCCACCTCATAATCAGCCATTCCAAAAAAAAAAAAAAAAATGCACGTGCTTCTGTTATGAGGTATCTGAAGCAGCAACGCTGCTGAGAAGAGCGTGCTGAGGACCAAGAAGAAGTGCTAGAAGCAGAGCCACGTTCCCAATATCAGGTAATCACTCTCCTTATTTAGGTCAGGGGAATCATCTCAGTCACATATTGTCAGCTTGCTATTTTTGTCTAGACGAGCTTTCACACTGAGCAAAGAGACTATGCTTCTGTGCTTCCTGGTTATTTGTTATTTATTTATCCAAATAATCTTTACAAAGACAATGCCAATTCCAACACTTAAAACCTTACACTGGTCGGACCATCTGTTTCTTGACTTGGAAGGGGAGGAGAGAAGACTATGAATAAAAGCACCTTCCCCCATCCTTTTATATAAATCCAAAGCAGACAAAAATGCTGAGGCCTTAACCTTGCAATGAAAAAAAAAATGTATTTTGCTGCATTTATCATACAGCTTCTGTTTCCTCCTACGTGCTGCTATAAAGCACATTTAAAGCAAGGAAATTAGTGATAATGAAAATATCTCAAGAATTTGCCCAAGAAAAGTACTTTTCAAAAGCCAACTTATTACTTCTATGGAATTTGTTTGTCAATTTTGTTTGGTTTGTGGTTAAAGAGGTACTGGGAAAGCTTTCAGGAGAAGAGCAAGTGGAGGGGAGGAAGGAACCTGCTGGGAAAAATAAGCAAGCCTAACAGAAGGGGAAGGTTTGGAGGGGCACAAGACAATTGCTGCCTGGCACAAACCGAGTTTCTGATGGCCTGCACACAAAACAGGGTCTAAGAGGAAGATGTCCCTCTTCTCATGAGAGGACAGCCCATGACTAGAGAATTACGAAGTTACCTGTTTCAGGCTGGGGCTCCACCTTTTCCTTCTTGTTGATAAATCCAGCGGTCAGGAGCTATCCATCCCACAGGGTCAGAGCCCATTTCTGCAGCAGAAATCCAGATTTCTCACCATCCCCACCAGGCCTCCAACCTGGGGCCATGCTATCCATCTTTTGCTGAATTTCAACAGCCACAAGAGGCTGTTAGGAGCCTCCCAAAATTGCTGGTAATATTGAGGATCCTGTTTCTTTGAGCGATTAACAAGCTCTTCCCACACAGAGTGAAAACTAAGCTCAGCTGAGTTAAAAGGAAGATTTGCTATCCACTATGATAGGAAGAGAATTACATTTTGTTTCTCAGTCTGGTACTGCTGCTTTCGAAAAAGAAATATAATCAGGAAAAACTGTTCTCTCTAAACTGCCTCTCCCCATCCCTGAAAACAGGAATCAAATAAATTCAAAGCATGTTTATTAGAAGATCTTAAAAGGACAGCCTTTTGAAAATTGGGCTTTGAGGCCTTGCTTCCACCTGTTCAAACCACCCTATTTAAAGCCGACCGCTTACAAAGCGAACCACTGGACCCGTTTTCCCCCAGTTTCACAGACTGCAATGCAGGAGCTCAATAGCATCTAGGAGGTTAAAAACATGTTTTCCATACACTCCTCTGCAACAACAATGAGGGCAGTGCAGAGCTAACCCAGGGCTGAACAGCAAAACAGTCATATCTGCAAACGTGCACATTCTTGGCTACAGCTGTTTACAGATTTGTGATTCATAATTAATACCCCCAGTGAAAACAACTACTCGTGTCGGAAAGCCCTAAAGCCACACCGAGCTAATTACTAATAAAAGCCCTACAGTCTCCGTTAAGCTGTGGGAATGTAACCAGGCACAGCAAATAGTGCCACAGTGAGCAAAGTTTCAGCACTCTGGGAACTCTTTGATAAAAACCATCTAGTTTCCCTCTTCCCCTTTCCTTCCTCCACAAAAAATAAAACACCTTGTTCCCTAACACAACACGTGAGAACAAATATGAAGAGACAGCCCAAGCAGGAATAACAGAAACTAAAAACACCCAGCAAAAAATTCAAGGCAGAACTGGAGAGCTTCAGTGCAATCACAACCTGTACTCAGGCTCAGGAAGAAAGGATGACGGACTGTGTGCAGTTGAAGTCTGTTTTTTTGGTAGCAAAGAGGCCGTCCTGGTAGCAAAGAAGCATAACGCAGACCTCCAGCCATGCTTTTTCTCAGCTTCTCTTCTACTTATAACTAAAAATGCAGTTTGGTTTCTAAGGATCAGTATGGATAAGAGTTTCAACTCACTGTTTGCAGAGATTAATATCTTTGCAATACCTCTGACTAGAGGTACTTGTTGTGAAACTGGGAATTACAGTGCCAGGAAAATGCTCTGCTACCACCAGATCTTGAAGATCATCTTCATTTTCCTGCTGGCTTGCACGTGGCCACTGCCAAGCAGTGAATGCTACGCTGGGAAGCAGCACTGCTCCTGAGGGCTCGGAGGGGATCCAGTACCACCACACAGAGTTTCTTGGGTGGGTGAAGAAAAGTAGGCAGGAAATAAAGCCAGCAGCTTTAATTCCTTGAAAAGAAATAAATTAAAAAAAATAAATAAATAAAGTGATTCACGAGAGTGAGTGTTTGGACATGCGACAGGAAGAACAGACCAGATGTGATTAATGAGTATTCACGGAGCTGTTTCCGTTTAAACAACAGGTCCTTAAGCATAACGTAGGTTGAGTGACTTTCAGAAATCCTCTTATTTATAGAAAAATACCTTATTTTTGACATTTAAGAAGCTAATCTTGTCCACTGTAGCATTAGGACTTTTTGATTTTCTTTTAATCAGGAAGTGTTTTGTGAACTGGGTTGTCAAAACCGCTACGCTTAGACAAATCACGGCCACTGCAGTTCTGACTAAAAGGTATCCTAGTGTAATAACCCTATGTTTGCGACCAGATCTGACCCTCTACAGAAGGAAGAACTCATGGGAATGTAGAACAAAGAGAAGGTAGGACTCTTGTCTAGGACGTCGTGTTGCTACATTCTCTCCTGCTTAACATTTAAGTATCCACACAAGCCTGTTGCTCATTAACCAATGAAAAACAGAAAAGAAAGGGTTGCTCATTTCCCAAGAATGAAAGAATATCCAGATTCGCAAGTGTAAAGTCAACAACCCCTCTTCAGCAAACAAGGATGCCCGCAGCAGAAGGCAACAAACATTTTGACGCAGCTCCCACACCGACTGCATTTAGACGCCACGTGTGGGAAGTCATATGTCCAAAAGCATCAGGGTGGAGATTCATCACCTCCTTTCTCTTGTGCACAATCTTACAATAAGATCAGTATTGACTTTGCTTTTAAGTCAGACAAAAATTCAGACCATCTCCAGGCTCCTAAGCAACCGTGGCCACAACAGCCAGTCTCCTAGCTGCCGGGAACACAGGCCACTCCTGTGCACAGGCTTTTGTCACAGCAGCTCTTCAGCCTGGCTGGAAAAGAAGGTGAGGAGTTCTTGCTGTACTTCAGTGGCCACTGAAGCCTCACAGCAATTCTCTGCTGCAGAGAAGCTGTGAAATCACCCAGAGAGCATCCTACTGAGAGAAGCGTACCACGTTTCACCCTCCCTCACCTTCCTACCCAATACGAGTTTGCAGGCAGTGCTTCCCTGTGCAGCAGTGAGGCCACAAAGAAACCTTATAGGGTAAAGAAAAGGAATAAATAGTTAAAGAGGGTCAGTTTCCCCTACTCATCCCTTATCAATAGTCAAGCTGTAAGTTAAGGAGAGGCATCCTTAACCTGCGGGGTTAACTGCTAGGCCTCCTCCATCCTGAACTCTAGTAATTATCACCTAAACTCATTCTTTCACATCCCAGACACCAAGCAGCAGTCACCGCTCAAATTAAGGCTGCTTTGCTTTTCATGGCCAAATCATCACCTTGCTCTGCTTGAGGGATTTCACCTGAAGGAGGTGAACAAGTCTGACAAATTGGTGACACTGCTACAGAAATTACACAGAGGATACAAATCAACAGAAAATCCTTACTCTCCTTAAATATGTTCAGTTATAGACTATTTTTCATCAGATTAGCTTCACTACTTAGCATATTTTATAATAGGAATAGTTATCAGTTGATGAGGATCTTGAAGGCTATCTATCATGTTCAATGTATTTGGCAGGGAAAAAAAATGTGGACTCTACTTAAGAAGCCTGATTTTTCAGCAGCACCCACCAAAAATTACGGCATACATTGCATGCTGTACTTTATTCCCAGACTGAAGAACAGAAGTGGGAGTCACGTCACATTATTTTGGGGATGAAGTTTGCAGAGCAAGAGCATCTTCTTCACTCCTTACAAGAGGTCTGAGTGGCTGTGCAAGCGTGGGGGCAGAACCTAGCCCTGTCAGATCCATGGGTAGGCGGCCGGCTGTTTGCACATACAATTCCATGAAAATCCTTCAGCATGAGTGGCCCCCTCCTACCACACCCCAAATTCAGTGCCAATAACCGAATTCGTGCAAGCTGTTTTACAGCACAGAAAGTGTACATTCTCCATCCTTTCCTGCCTTCTATAAGCAGGTGTCTTCCAAGTAATCCCCCAGCTCCTGCAACCTGCATTTTCACTCGCTATTCCATCCTTTATTAAGGATTAAAGGTGAATTCAAACCTGCAATATTTATTAACACTTCCAATTAGGCCTATCTTGGAGTTTTGCCAGTGTCCTAGGTAAGCAACCTGACTCAAACTCTGAATTCCTCTGTTTTAAGCAGAAATTTTTTATTTATAGCCACTATATCAATTTTATCTGATGATTTACAGAAATCACGTCTGAGTCATCTCTGTGGAACTCAAACTCAGCATCTATGTTATCAGCTTTGATGTTGCAAAATAAGGAGGGTTGAATTAGTAGGGTCAGCACTAGCAAAGGAGACTATGAAGATGCTTTCTAGCATGGGAACAATTTCATAGGTGCATTTATGCCTAACAAAGTATAAAGTTGCATCATTTTATAGCCACTGAAGAATTTCTAGCAACGATGAGTCAAAGAACGATTGCCCTGAAGGAACAGGATTCCAAGTATTTGCCATTACAGAAGAACAAGCACTTCATTCCTCATCAGCAGCCTTTCACTCAAGTTCGAGGTAGTTTCTCAACTTTTCTCACATGCATTAACAGCCGTGAAAAAGGCAAGTTGTTTTTTAAGCTTTCACATTGCCACATAGCTAAGTCATACAGAAACTACTTGCACTGTGCAGGACGCAAACATGCAAAATGCACTTCATCCTCACTTAGAGCTCTGTAGGGTCTAAGGAAACAGCGTTAACTTGCATCGTTATCACTAATTATACACTGAATCCAATAACCTGGAACACTGGTGGTTGGATTTTTTCCAGGAGAGCTTTGCAAATATGGAAAAAACAAAAGTAGTGTCCCCTCACAGCACCAGATGGTACAGTACCACAACCATTTCAATGGGCAAGTTTAAACAAAGTATCCTTGTCTTGACACCAGTATTTTGTCATCCATGACAACCCAACCTTGAGGTGCATCATTCATGCTGCCTGCATCTGAGCCCAAAGGCCTTTCCCAGCAGCATCTCTGCACAGCTCTGATTACTACACAACGTAGTAGTAACCAACTAACTTCCATCTTCTTTGCACAGAGATCTCTCTTGATCTGTTTCCAAACGAGGCAAGTTCCACCACAGAACAGGAGACACATGCTCTGCAGGGCAATTTCGGCTGGGGATCCCTAGATGGCCAGCTAGCCCCAGTTAACCAAGGAACACCTCAAAAGCTGCTTTTGTGTTAGATCTAACAGAGTTGAATGAATTTTAGAGCACACCTATTCAAAGCAGAAGAAGGAGCCGTTTGTTGGGAGGTCTAGGTTACGCACATCTTTTAATTTCAGGTATGACCAAGCGATTGCAAAGGCATCGGCAGTCTCAGCCTGCGTGGACCACCGTAGAGGAGAACGAAGCCATGCAAGGCCAGGGCTGCTTAAATCCCTCCAGCAGAAGAAAGGTGTGTCAACAAAACTCCACAGCCACAGGGACAGCTGACAAGAAGTGCAAGAATGGACACCAGATCTCCACGGACTGTCAGGAGAAGATAGTCAGATCTAGACAAACAGCCTCCAGACTACACCCAGGTCAGCGCTACCCAGCAGGAGCCAAGGAAGGTTGAGACACTGAGATAATCTCACCCCTGCCTTAAAAGGAATGGAATTAATGACCACCAGCATGAAGACCATAGCTTTGTGAGAGGTCAGACTTGATTCCTGCCAAGCAAAGGACCCTGTCCTCTAAGAGACATCAACATCATCACATGAAGCTTCCCAACAGTCTCTCTGCTGTAAAAAGCCCCAGTTCCCATGGGGTTCTCAACTCAAATAAAAGTCATACATGGAATGACATCTCCAGTCTACTCTGGAAGGTCAGCTGAACTGGCCACCAACATGAAGAAAGAAGAGGACACTATCCTCAGTGTCACTGCTTGGCCCAGCAACCCTAGAAGGACCTAGCTCCTTCTCAGCAACACAAGAAGGAAACATTTCTCTAACCCCCAAGATAGTCTTCGTGCTGAGACCACACAGACAGCAGCGCAGACTAAAATAAAGGACAGGAAAATGCAGCTTCTCATTTCACCTTAAATCATGTTGTTCTCAAAAGAAAAAAAAAAAAAAAACAAAAAAAAAACAAACTTGTTTGGGTTTTGCACATAGTTTTTCAGCTATGTAACTATCTGAACTCAGAGCAGCTGCTGAACCTGCAGGCTCGAGAGCTGAGAACGCACCCACCTGAAGGACATCCTTGACTTCCAGGGCTGTTTGCCACCGTACTGTGCCCTTTGCAGCATGACTTATGACGCTTACTGGATATGTGCCTATTCAGAAAAAGGTTTTGCTTACCCAACAAAGCACCTTTATAAAAATAACCTGAAGGGCAACAAATGAGTTGGATTCCTTTGAACCAGCAGATGCTGGTTCTGCACACAGTGCATGATCCCTACAGATCTCCATGCTAAGAGCAACAGCAGAAAGCACACACTAAAGGTGGAGATATCGTGCCAGTTTCTGTGCTCCCTTCTTGCACAGTCTTAGAAACAGGCAGGGAAGTGAACTAGATAGGAATCTCATTCTTAGAGCCTCTTAATGGTGCTTAAAAAAAATTACGAAGCAGTGTAAGTACAGACAATTTCAGATATCCTGAGAAACCCCTCATTTGACTCAAGCTCTTCTAGCACAAGCTGCCCAACTGACTGATAATACTCAAATTTTGACAAGGTTTAGCAGAATTGTGAGAGACTACATCTCCTAGGTTAAATGCAGTGTTCAATTTGGCATTGCAATCCACAATAGCATTTTTAGACAATCAAACTATTTAGAAAAGAACAGCACAACACGCATGAGCCCCTTTTCATGTATTTTCATTGACCTTCTCAAAGATGGGACATCTGTGGTAAGTCAGAGCAAGCTACAAATGCAAATACTCCTTTGGCAACACTGGGTAGTTGAATGAAGCTTTGCACAACTGGACATCCAGCTTTCTCAGAACCGATATGAAGAAATTAAAACACTTTTCCCATTTGATAACACATGTATCACCTGGCAGGTGGAGGTCACGTAGTCTTGTTGAAGCAGGCATTATGCAAGGGTGTGTTGAGAGCTCAGGCTTGCAGAGAGCTGTGCAGGTGGCACACTACAGCAACACAGAAATACTTCCTTCTGAGGGGCTGGGGCACCTCAGTTTAAAAGAAACCAAGTAATTCCTGCCTCTGTTTTTATATTTTTCATAGACAAGAAGAACTTAAAGTCAGAACTGTTAATTTCTATTATGTACCAGAACTGGAAGAAGCACTAGGTTGAGAATATCTCTGACAAAACTACAATAGAACCAATACATAACCCAACTATCAAGTCTAGTTATTTATCTTTAAAACCCACATTTTCAGTAGCTGCATGTATTATCTAGCCTGTAAAAACCGACAAGTTCCTCAGGATAACAGGTTCTGTCTATTTTAGATAAAGGTTTATCAAACTAGATCGTGTCTGCGTCCTCGTAGGATATCTCCTGACCTCTCCCAATCTACCTTCTCCAGAACTTTGACACCCGAAGTAAAAAGCATGCTTCCCATCTGGTTGAATTCAGAAGTCCAGAGGTCCCACTCTGACAAGTATCTGAAGAAAAATGCCTCTTCAGACCAGAGAGACTGCAGGGAGGGAATACAGTTCCCAAGCTCAGTGGTAGTGATGGGATGCAGAGGGTAATTCCACCCCCAGTCTTTCTGTCAGCTAAATTCAGACTGCAAAAACGACACATAGTGAGAGAAGTCAGGGCTGAAAGGAGACATAACACAGAGGAAAACCCTAGAAGTAGATGGTCTTTAAGGTCCCTTCCTACCCAAACCATTCTATGATACTATGATTCATCCCCCACTGTCAGGATTCAAGATGATTTTGATGTAGGAAGTGCCTTTTGGTACAAGTTGTGGAAGTCACCTAGAAATCCCTAAGGCTCTAACTACACAATTGCAATACAAGCCATTTGGAAGATTAAGGCAGGCAAATATATAAAGGGATTTTTAGAGCTCATACCGTAAGAGCCTCCTTTTGCAACCATCCAGAAGCACGGCACCTAAATAACTTGCATAAAGCCTCCATCACTGTGTGAACAAACCCAGCTTATCTTAGTTTCAGCCGTGTGCTCTACTTGGCTCTGAATTACCATGCTTCAGTATGCAGACTGCCTGAATTAAAAAGAACCAAAGTCTGTTTCTTTCGTCAGTTTCTAATTAATGACTACAGATAAAACAGATGGAGAGCAGGTTTTATCTTCATGCTGTGTTGGTCCCCCTCTGGTGAAGGCAACGTAAGAAAATTCCTTTGACAAGCTAACCAAACAGACAGGGTACCTGGAGTTGCACTAGGATCTCTTTCCACTGGGGTATCTTCAACTGGAAGAGAAGGACCAAACACCACTGAAGCTGGCCAGAACACCAGCCTAACGCACACTGTGGTCTTCTGTTCATGGACTGATGAGCCTACATCCCATTTCAGCAACTGTGCTGGCTATCAGATGCCTCAGAACAGACATCTGCTAAGAACCTGGCAAAGTGGAAGCTCTTTTAATTAGACTTCATGTTGAGCAAAGTCACTTCGCTGATGTCTCCGTTTTCAATTTAGTGGAGGTAGCAGACCTTGGCCTTGCTGCACTGCTGGCTATTGCTCTTCTGGCAGTGAAGGGATCACTAAATAGATGTCAGTCTTTAACACCTTTCTGCCTCACTGTAGGCATGTATTCATTTTCACCTGAAAAAAAAATCTATACAAAAACTGATGCCAAAAAAATAAAAAATAAAAAATAAAAAAAAAACCACCAACAGGTAAGGCCTACCACCTCAACCCCACCCCAAGTGCTTTATAAAAATCTATAGATTGTCCCTTTCCAGACAGGAAAAGAAAGCCCCACTGTCCAACTAGAATTAATAACGTAGTGTGGCACCGAACAAGGCAGCTTGCTCCAGGATGAAGTATTTTGTAGGTTGCAGAAGTTCTGTCAATAGAAGACATCCTTAACTCAGTAGGCTTAAGAGATCACTGATGGATGAAGCCTTTGCACGTCATTTCTTCTACAACGTTTTCAGCTTCATAAATTATCCCCTGTGCTGTACAAAACATCTTTTTGAGAAACCCCGTGCAGTGCACCAACTTTAAGGTACCAACATTTTTATGACTCAGCTGTAGTTTCAGTATTACAAATTAGACACCTGCAGGCATAAACAGCAGCGTTCTTGCCATCTACAGAAGTTACTGCTAATTAGGAGTTTTTATGAGTAGTTATTCAAGGCAGTTACTCCAACTGTCTGCGTTTAGCTCCTACTTTATTGTAACCCAAAGTTTTATGTAGTAATATTCTAGATTATGCCTTTCTTTGAGACCTTCAGGACGTTTCAGTCGTTTCATGATGCAACTGAACTATTGTCCACCATAAGAAAAGCAAGAAGTTGTTTGTGAAGAGCATTTTCTCCTTCTTACATAGCAGTAGCAGAGCTTTTCCTGAAAATGTGGTGCCTTTATTGGCATACCAGACTACCAGAGAAAACCAAAAAAGTCACTTGTTGAAACCCTGGTCTTACACATCCACCACGCTAAGTTTCTTTCCTAAACGTGCACGGATTGCTTCCATGCTGTTTAAAATTCCATACTGCTTCCATTATCCCTATTTAAAATTCATTGCGAGTCTTCTTAGATTGCATTACTCTTTCTACAACACAACATTTGATAGATTAAAATGATTGCTATCTCATTTCCCTCTCCTCGAGGGATGGTGCATATGCCAGTTTCACACAACAGTTTTAATAATTCATCTAACAGTACAATGTTGTACTTTTCATGTTAGAAAACACGAGAAAACACTTGTGTTGATAGAGGAAAAAAGCACTTTTCCAGAAGAGATTCTCTGTAAACAGAACACACATCGCTGAGCCAAATCTTCTTCGCAAGCACCTTAAAGCCTAAGACAGCTACATTGCTCGTCTGCCTGCAGAATTCTAAAAAGCAGAGACCAGAAGAGTAAAAAGCAACTAGAAATCTTTTAGTGAAGCAATAAACTCACAACATCCTCTTAGGACATCTGAATTCCTGTGCTAGGACTTCCAAAGGCAGAATTATTTAAGCCATTAGTGTGGAGGGAAAAAAAGAACTAACCTCACTGTGCCATTTGTCTAATCCTGAACCTTCGGAGTACAGGGTACTGACTGTTTTGGCATGTTATCTCCCAAGAGGAAAAGCAAAGGGAGGAAAATTGATTTGCTCTGTCATGCACAATGAAGCAACTGCTCATCTCAGGCAGTCGCATTCTATTATCCTCTTGCTATCGAAGTGTAATGCTGCATTTGCAGGACGAAGACAACCCTCATGCACTACTTTAAGGAGCTCAGAGACTCAGAGTCTTTGGTCATATGTTTAAGTGTCCAATTTAAGCCATGAAAAGACAATATGGAAGGCAATTAAAGCATTTTGGAAATTGAAAAGCATCTCCTCTCTGATCAACGGCAGATTAAAGTGATGTTTCAGGGCCAGACTACAATGTCTAAAAAAGTTTGCCAAACACATTCACTGGTGATTCAGCCCATGGCCTTCCTGACCCTTCTGGGACATGACTGCCATCCACCCCAGTGATGCATGCCCCTGAAGCTGCAGGGACAGGGCCCAAGCTCTTCAGCAGCAAAGGCTTTAGGTGCTAAAATGACACACAGATGACCTTCACAAGCCACACATGAACCTAGCAGTTGCAGCACATGGATTGCCAGATCAGATCGGTTTGTTTCTAGCACGGCCACACACACTGTTTCCAACCAGCCTCTGACCAGGCAAGTAACATTTCTCTTAATTTTAAGCAAAGTGATATAAAATATTTGCAATGACTTCAAGTCCTCCCTCATCTGTCTGCAAGGAAAAACCCTAATGAATTTGCCACGTTGCTGTCATGAAGAGGAAAGCTGGGGCAAGGTGTGCTCTGCCACGCTCACCTGGCTTTAGCACTTGGAGGGCCTTCAGCAGGCCTCTGCTCTGCCTAAGCCCTTGACCTACAAGCCCTCAATTCCCTAAATTGGGACAGCCAGCCTGGAGTTAACAATGCCTTTGGCCAGCACGGAGACAGCTTTGGCTGTTACATCTCCCCATTCTAAAATATTTCCATGACATTACTCAGTTATTTCTGCTCCTAGCCATGAAAATAAATACGAGGCTGATCTCATTAAAATCTCCCCAAGCCTTTGATGTAATTTTAATATATTACCACACTGCTGTTCCTACAGCTCTCTTGGGCTGAAGTGACACAGTTTTCCGACCGCTCTACCCAAAGCAGGCTGTAACGCAGGTTGACGTGACTCAGCTTCTCCTTCCGTGCAGCTTGGCTGGGAGGGGAAACAAAGCAGGGAGATTTTTTGGGGGATGTTTTAATTCCTGATGCATGCAGCCTTCCCTGCTTAACATTCACTACTACATCGTCTCCTGGGGAATAAGAGCTGCAGGTGCCTTCCTGAAGAGGTGTGAGCTGGTGATGCAAGAGCTGAAGCCCTGCTGCTGAGCTGCTCTTTGCCAGCTTTGCACAGTGCCCTCCTGCCGCCAGCCCTCTCACACCCCCTGCAGCTCTCAAAAGCATCACAGTCACCCTCTTCCCTCAGAGGAGAGGCATGGGACCGCAGCAAGGTATGAATAGCAATACTATTTGCCATTTAAAGGTAACACAGTTGGAACTAACCATCCCCTCTTGCTTCAACTGAAGGCAAATATGATGCTGAATGAACACCGTGGCTCTCAGCCTCTCAAATTCAGTCAGTTTTTGCTTTCTGCTTTGCGTGCTCCGAAACACAACACGTCCACAGTTGATTTTTCAGAAAACTTCCAACATAAGAAAACAATTAAAAACTCTGCTGGGATTTAACTGCTCCTAAGTTGCAGTTCTCACCTGTCTCTTGCAAAACATCTATCTTAAAATTACCATCTCTCTTCAAAACAAAGGCATACTACCAACGATGCCGAGGCCACCCAATATCCCATAAGGAAGTTCAGGGGAAAACCATGCTAAAGCACAAAATACAGTTGTGGGATGGCAAAGAATAATAAAAATCATAGGAAAATACCATTGGTGAAGCAACAACTTTCAGAGATGGAAAAAAGGTCAGAAAAAGCTGACTAGCATGCAAGCTTACAAAGTCACACATTGCAGTGCCACCCAGAAAGTGTGAGTTTTGGCAAAAAAGTACATTTACAGAACTGGTCTGACAGACTAAACAGCATCACAATGCACATTTTCTTCTCCAGCTACAAGTGAGAAATGCTGTGTCTGTTCAGTTCACTTGATGTCCCATCTTGCCAGGCAGTACAGTGGTTGTCACCACGGGACATTGCACCCCTCTAATTCTACCCTGTGGCTTGACAGTGGCCTGTTCTTCAGTTAAGCTGCCTCAGTTTCTTTTTCTGCAAGGAAAATGATTAATATTGCATGACCGTAATTCCTGGCTCTCCGTCTTGCAGCTTTGTACAGTCAATCTTTGCAGCAGTTCAATATCAATGCTGTTTCTGATCATCAGTCCATGTGAAGGGCAGCTTAGTTGGTTATCTGTCCCACATTTTTCAAAGAATTTGGGATTATTTCTTTAGGCTTCTGTTCTGTGATTGGAAGCAGTAAAGCCTCCGAATCATCGAGATAGAAAAAGATTCTAGCCCTGAGAAGCAGCAACCACATCCCTTTTGGTCTCTGTGAATAAATAGTCAGCAGAAAGTTGAGTTTAGGTAGAAGAGCTTTATACAGTGCTTTCCCCACACAGCCCAGTAATGCAAATTTTAGCCCTGATACGAGATCTCAGAAAGGTTTTGTTTAGACACAGGCCTCTTCAAGCGGTGATCACATCATCTCAAGGAAATTATGAGCCAATAGAGGGTCTTCAGACTCAAGACACCGTTCACTCTCACTTCCGAACCAAGTACTCTAGACAAATACCCAGGCCCTTACAAATGTATTTTCCTACTTAGAATTGTGGCAGTGATCCCCTCATAATATTTTTTTCTTAAATAAAAAAAAATATATAGAAAATAGCTTTGTACAAACAGTATGAATCAGAACAAAGTACCCACTTACACTTCTCAGCCTTTTCAGTCTGCTCAAAAGCATTCAGCAGGCTTTCTCTGGACCACACTCCCAACGCTTTCTCAGGCTTTAGCCTCTTGTTATTTCTCCTGCCATGCCCTCCACCTTACTCCTCCCCTGCTTTTCTGCTCCAACTGAGAGACAAATACTCACAAAAATAACCAATGAAATCTATATTCTGCATGTTGTAAGCAGAGACGTGATATTGTGGAGAGGAACCTGTTTGCCGTTTCTCTCGGATTTAGAGAAAGTCTTTCCTTTCATTGCCCCACCCCAGCCCCCTAAATGATCCTGCAAGGCTGGTCAAGAAGGACTGTACAGAAAATTTTGCAGGCAAGAAGGTTCATCCAGCAGCACTGAGGTGAAAAAGCTGCAAACAAGTCACATTTTGCAAACCTAGGCTCTCTGCTCCTAGTAGGCAGAGCAGCAGGCAAGGAGCATCTTCCACGCAGCACTGAAACTGGAAACCTAAAGCAAGGAGAAACAACCGAGCAGCGGCCCTAGGACAGGAGGGCAAGAGCTCATTAACATCTCCGATAATGACCCTCTGAGGTGCAGGATGGGAACAAGTCGTTACTCCCTACCTGCCCTATTCCACATCTCCCCACACAAGGAGCTGATTAACTCTCCCTTGGAAAGGCATAAATCCCCGCAAGGCAAGGAACGAGCTGGGGGAGGGACAAGTGAGGAAAAACCAGGTGGGTAGAGCCAAGCAGCCTACACGCGGCTGAGCTGAAGGTACAAGTTTTAATTTTGCTTCCACGGATTTTAACAGCAGCGAGAGCCAGGGCTTACTCAATTGGGATTCCTAAAAATAGCACTTGCCTAAGTAACCACACAGGACCACATGGGGCTCTATTTTCCTTAACTAGCTTTTGATCTAATGGAATTCTTCAGTTAAGTAAAAGAAGAAACAGGGTCTTTGTGGTGAAAGCACATGACCAGGCGTTAGGAGAACTTGCTGCTGCTCTAAACTGCTACAGATCTGGCATTTAGTTTTCCACGCAGCACAATGTAGCTCCAATTATGCTTCCACCTGAGTCCAAAACCTGTGACTACACATCAAAGCGGATGCGCCCATGCCAGCTTCACTCCTTCCAGCGAGTGAGCCAGCTGCAGCTTGCATGGAGCTCTGGCTAAATAACACCTATCCACAAGGCAGACAGGCACCCAAACAATTATCCTGGTCGCACTCTGCACTGACATAACTATGCTGGTTGCAGCAGAGCTGATGTAAAACCCTTGTGTGCATCTGAGCATATTGCATTTACCCTTCTACAATCTGTTGTAGGGCTGAGCTTCGTACTTGCCTCCAAGTGCAAATCAGCTTCCTTACAGAGGTACAGCACAGGTCACGAAGTACGGGTAAGATGTTTCTCCATCCTCTAAAGGTGTTGTTTCGCTGCATTATTTGAGCAAAGTTATTGCACTCAGCATGAGAAAGCAGAGCAGCCGCTCGGTGAGGTTGGAAAGTGCACGAGCGGAGCGGAAGCGACACGCTGGTATTTCAAACAGTCAACAAACAAGTAACCTGGTAAGACCTCTGAGACCTTGACCAGGATAGACAGGCTCTGCCCTGCCCGAACCGGCTGCTCTCCTGGGTTTGCTGAACCCCACCACTTTCCCACAGCAGGGAGAGGCTGAGCCTCTTCCTTCCACCCTGCGACCTGCTGGCTGAGCCTGGGGTGCTCCCCAAAAGCTGCTACAGCCCTGCAGCAGGGGCTGGGAGTCTCCACCAGAGCAGTTGAAGCAGAAGAGACCGGACAGTAAGACAGGAGCTGGAGGAGACCACAGCACCAAGTTAACCCCATCTGTGGCTGACAAGAGAGCGAGCCAAGGCTAGCACAAAAGCAGGAGACACTTCAGCAGCCACGCTGCAAAGACTGGGCATAACACACCTGACAATACACTTAAACAATGCAAAACATCCTTTCCAACGCCTGCAGCAAATCAGCTCATATCCTAAAGATCTAACACACACGGGCCCACAAGCGCTTGCCAAGTTGTCAACATGGCCTTTGATATCGAAAAGCTTTGAAAGCCCTGCCTTAAAGGCCAACACTTGTTTCTCCACCCATATTTGAAATGCAAGATGCCTGAAAGCTATAGAACTATTTTAACATTGAACATGCAGGAGTCCACACCGCAGAGCAGACACGTTCACTGGGAACTGCAGTTGGAAAACTAACAAGTCCCCTACTGCTACAATAACCCTAGCTGCGTAACGCAAGGCTTGCCAGCGATCGCAGGAAACTCAAGTGTTTCTAGCGCTTTCTGTGATCTCCATTAAGTGACCAGCCCAAGGAGCACCTTATTTACACTTACATTAAGTGCTAGAATATCAAGGGATGCAGGGCAGGAAGGATAAATTACCTTTTTTTTTTTTTTTTAAAAAAAACAAGAAAAAACTTCACTCGAGTTGTACACCAAATTGAGGCCTTGTGAGTTTGTTTTCTTCAGACGGACAGGGGGGAAAAAAGTCAGTAGAAAGTTATTTCCCTGTATGTCAACCAAAAACCCGAGCATCCCACCTTGCAGCTCACGCGTGACAGCTAGCAGAGGGGCACTTCATGCATTTTTTTTATCTAGATATAATCCATTCTCTCTGTTAATCCCTGAAGAAGAAATATAAGGGAAATGTTGTCATAATAGTCATTTTCCAAAGTCAGAGGACACCGTCTTTAACCCCACGCTTTTCATGCTCCCAGCTGGTCGTGCTGTGTCCTGGCTCCTCCTGGGAGGACCCCACGACGTGCCACAGCCCACCGGCTCCTACCAGGATGAGGCCCTGGGCTGCCATCCCTCAAATTTACAGCCCCAGAGCAGAGCCATGATTTCACTCCACACACAGCAGAACCATTCACCAACTTCTCAGAGTGCCCTTCTCCACCGACACGCACGAAATAGTCCCAGCACGTGTGCCAGTAGGAGCCCAGGCTTCCCCCTTCAGCACAGCAATCTGGGAGCTGTAAGACATGCATTAAGGCTGGTCTGATCCAGACTTTTACAAGCTTTACATTTCACACTGATGTTATCAGCTAGTAAATCACACGCACTGCAGGCAGAAGAATTTTTTATATGCTTTCCTTATATGAGCTCCTCAGAACTGAGCGTTGTGTGTACCTTAATCGTTTCCTGTCAGTCATCTTTCCAATTAAGATCTGCTCCTTCCTTCCTCCCTAATTTTTCCAGTATGTTACACAAAATTTAGCCGCTGACATGTTCCAACAGGGACAAGAGGAATGATCAGGAGAGATTAGAGCATGCCATGCATCAGCCAACTTCTCAAACAACCGACAAAGGAAACGCCGATCATCTTCAAAAGGAAAGGATTACAGAGACGGCAGCTCTCTTCTGATGGTTGGTCCCACTTGTCAGTTGTCAGAAGTGTTTTAGGATTGCATTTAAAAGAAAAGGCAATGAAATCCCCAAACACAAGAGAACCGCCCCTAGATAACACTTCCATTTTTTTTTTGTTAATTCAAATCTAATCAAGGCTTCTTGTAGGGTCATCTTTAAAGTCTATCAAATGGTACTACGTGAGCTCTATTTCTGGTTAAGCAGGGGCAGGATCACAAACAAAGCTAACACAAAGACAAAGCAAACAGTGCCCTATGGATTACTTTTGTAGGAATATTCAATACCATTAGCATCCCAGCTGTTTTTGCAGTCCTTGGGCACAGGAGTTTGTCAAAGGCTTCAGATCAAGAGCTTGTCATACGTATCTCTACGTAGAGTGTGCTATTTTAGGAGAGCAGCACCTACCAACCAACTCCAGATGAACAGTAAATGAACCATCCACTTGAACCACAAACAGAGTAGCTAGTGGTAGGTTTTGTTTTTAAAGAAAGATGCTACTGATTAGACATCAGCAAGAAGTCAAGTCGCAAGGCATTAACTAGTATGCTCTCCTCTCGTTTTCCCACCAGCAACAGGATTCACAGATCCAAGTTTTATTGCTCAATAGCCACAGTTTCTGCCAAAAATCACAAGGGAGCCAGGGGGAGGGGATGGCAAATATGAAATGGGACAACAGCTGTCAAGGTAATTTGATAGCAGTGATGGCTTCTTGAACCAGTGGACACTCTTGAGAATGTGAGCCAAGGCCTCCAGGCATCCACAGAAAAGCCAAGTAAGATAAAGAGCTCGGTGAGAGAGCTGATACAGATGTCTGAGACGGAAGAAAGAACAAAGAAAGCCAAGGCCATCTAACTTCTAAGAACTTCAGTTTTCCAAACAACAACAACAAAAATTCAGCGCGAGTGTCCAAATCAGCCCTTCCAGCCATGAAGACAAACCATCTTTTGTTTGAAAAATGTTTGCAAGTTTTCCCAGTGCCCTTTCCAAAAACATCCCCAAGCTAATAACATCCAAACAGAAAACAGGAGTGACAAATGAACTGACAGATTAAGGGATCAATTTAATATTCTTCTGTAGCTTCAAGTCTAGCTGGGCTTCTACTACCTGTATTGAGGCTCACACAAATTAAACTTATATCCTGCAAATCGATTCTTAAAAGACCAGTGTCCACACTCAAAATTTTCCTTGCTGCATGCATAACACAAGAAACATCCAAAGGAAATAGTTATCGCTGGAAACCCTGACAAGTTCCACACTTTTAGTTTAGCCGCTCTGCTAAATGAACCATCACTTCAGCAATGAGTCACATCCTTCGCTGGAACAACAAGGAGAAAGCTGATTTGCCCGTGTCTGTGGCACCTGTTTTATTGACATTAAATGGATCACTGAGATACACCAAAAGCACAAACAGCAAATCAGAGGCATGTTAGCTGTGGCAAAAGCAAGAGCAAGATCAGATACTTCAGTCCTTATTCAAATCAGTAGGTTTTATTTGTTTTCCCTGATTTTCTATCAGAGCTTTTATTTTCTGTATTTATGCTTTAACCTTCTCCCATGCATTGAACAACTGCAGTTCTCTCACTTTCCCTCCCTCTGGATTTCCCCTACCTTACCCCCACGCTCAGCCTTGTCTCAGTCTTGTAGGGAGTTGCAATAGCTGGAAAAGAAAATAGATGCAAACAGAAGTGTTCATTGCTTTGTTCAGTATTACTATTAGCAGTCACTTGCTAAAAAATGTCCAAGACACCGAGACATTATCACTGTCAAGACACATCCATGTGTCCATGATACAGACAGACCCTTCACAATGAACTCAGCATTTGTATGGACATGAATGCAGCCAGCTACCTATGTTAAAACCAGTTTATTCTGATGGAGAAAAGCAGCACATGGCTATTGGCTTCAAGAATTGCAAAGCTTTTTTTAAACAACAAAAAAAAAACACACAAACAGCAGTAATCTTAGGTTTCTAGTTTTAAATCAAACTAGAAACCTAATTTAGTGTTCAATTTCTTCCTTAATAATATCTTCAAACATCGTTCCCAAGCATTGCAGCGTCCTTATCTGACCCTGGAGGGACATCTACCACTATTTTTGTGAGCAGTCACTAAACTCAACCAACTTCACCACCCCAGGAGCTTCTGCCTTAAGTGCTGGTCCTGCGGAGGGGACGTCAGAAGTGGGAACAAGCGTGTGGCTTCTGCAGGCTCCTGACCCTCACCCGAGCAGACGAAGGGAATGCCCAGAATGACTGACTCGAAGCCAAACAGGTTCAACAGCCCTTCCCCACCTGAGGCAGCAGGCGATTTGCTTGGTATGTCACAGGCAAAAATGTGCCTGAGTGGGGGCAAGGGCAATGACTGAGTGCCACTTCAAAAGGTTAGCAGCTCCGGGGTTGCGACACTCCCATCTCAACCTTGGGCGTCCTTCAGAGGCCGTTCGACCTACTCCACTTCACGCCCTTCATCTCCCTGTTCCAACACAGGGTTAGGAATTCAGATTCTCAGCTCCTCCATCCCGTTCCTACCTCCCACGTCAAAGGAAACCCAGACACAGGATGGAGCTAGACAGAGCAATACGATCCCAGCCATGGCAAGGCTTCTTGCTAGCACAACACAATGCTGCCCTTGATTACGAGTCCAACACTGAGCTTCTGTTCTAACAGACACTTTAATCAGGCATGGAAGTCATTAACGGAAGCACGGAGAGACGCAGTGATAAGGATATCAACAGGACACAGACTCCTTTAGCTGTGTCATGTACACGAGGCCAGCCTCGACCTTGAGGTACACGTGGGCCCAGCACAGCCACCCCAGAAGTGGCAGAACCCAGTGTCTGTAATGTACCCAAAAAAAGCAGGAGGGTGCCATGCACAGTGTTAACATGGACAACCCTAGAGCACGGCTGCACTATCAAGAGATCTCACCTACAGCTGACAAACAGCAGGCTGGTGGGCTGCTGTTTCCCCACGTCACGACAGCATGCACAGAATGAGGGGAAAAGCCCTGTTCGGCCACCCCTTTCATCCCAAATTTCACCAGCAGCGAGGCCAGACTTGGATCTATGTCACAGCACCCCTCTTACCCAGACTGCTCAGGACTCCTTCGAAAGGATGGCAATTAAGAGCACTAATTGCCACAAGAGCAACCAACCTGCCCATGGTGCAAAACCATCTTTTCAGCTGGAACAGGCAAAGCTGAGACTTTCTTTCTCCTGGGAGAGCCAAAGTTTTTAGTTTTACTTTGGTTACCACCTTGTCACTTCTAAGAAAGGAGAACTACTTGCACAGCCCTCAAGAGTGGAAATGTAAGCAATAACAACAGGCTTGACACTTAAACACTTGCCCACTAAGGTTTTCAGCCCAGCAAAACAGAAAAACATTTAGCGCACAATCCATCATAAACTGGATGTTACTTTAAAGCTGTCTGAAAACAAAAGCCAAGACACACGGGATAAAAGGGATAAATGGTGCCTCTGACACAGCAAGAAAACAAACAGACTAAAAACTTCTGGGTCAGTAAGGGGTTAGAAATCACTCGACAATGAACTTTACAGCAGTAATTTTAGTACCCATAAAGCTACACAGAATAAACCATTAACTACTAGGACATTCACCTTAACTCCTTGTCTAGTGGATGGCCTCATGTCACCTGTAGTGTCTCCTTGGCTCTCCCTGATTTTCTCCACCCTCTGCCATGCAGTGCCAGGAGTACCGAGCACTGATTTTCAGAAAGGAGAAAGAAAATACTAAAGATATTGACAGACAAAGACCTCAGGGCGAGAGAAACAAAAATCTGGGTCATTACAGGGACTGTGTCTACAGAAAGTTGCAATCATCACAAAAGAAAGCTATTACATGAAGATTAAACCCAATTCCTATTATGTATCTAAAATTACAGGGGAAAAGCAGAAACAGACTGGCTCCCATTAAACCATTCAGAAGATACAATGAAAGGGAACAAGAATTAGTCCTCGCTCTAGAGCAAAAGAACTGAGGCACAAAGGGAAGGCATCACAGTCTGTACGCACTGCTCATCTCCTGAATTTCCTTGTGCTGTCCAAACACTTCCCCTTCAAGGGCAAGGTGCTCTTGGCTGCACTCCTCTAACACACTACCAAAGAGGGTAACATGAACATGAAACACGTGCTGATGGCAAACACCATGCATCTTGGCAAAATGGAGAGGTCTGCTTCTCAACCCAGGTGAAGGCAGCACAAACTCTTGCTCTGTAAGCAGGCTCTTCCCCATCAGCCCCACCACCTGCTCCCTCGTGCATCAAACACCATCCCAAAAGTTTGTTTAGCCATTATGCACTCATGTAGCTTATGGACTCACGGTCTCTCCACATGATCCCTGCCAACTCTCTGTCAATTTGCTCGGAGCATAGTTATGCCCTTGATTTCCTTGAGTCATCTTCTGCTTTGGAGGAAACAGGAATAGGAAAAACAAAAGCTAATGCATGCATTAGCTTAAGTCATTATGAGGTTAAAAAAAAAAAACGTTTCTATCTGTAAAAACTCTTGCAGGTAGATATATCTTTAGGTTTTTCATGTCCTGAACACCCCCAAGCCCACAGAAAACACAGAGATGAGAATTTCTCTCGTTAGACTTGCTCATGAGCATTACGACAGCAAGAGCTCTCCCTGCTCCAAGAACTCCACGCTGCCTCTAGCTGTGGCAACACTTGTTTAAGCACAGTACACGCTCACTCCTTGCTCCAAGTGCTAGCTGCAGTGCTGGAGAGCACGGTTAAGATCGACCACATTTGTTAAAGGAATCTCTTCAGTTTAGAGCATTTATTTCCCTCCTGAAAGAATGCTCGCATTGAGGCTTCCTCCTCAAGCTGGCCAGACGCTTGTTTTAGTACTGCTCAGAGGTAATAGACGGTGGCCCACGTTCAGTATAAATGCCACCCATGTGCCCAGGCCTCACACTGGCCCTGGGCTCAGCATCGTCCACCTGAAGCATTTCTCAGAGCACCCAGCTCTTCCCACTAGGCAGGAGGTAGATGCAAGTAGAAGGCAGGGTACCTGGACGCAGCCTCTAAGTGATTTTTCAGGATTATTTGGACAGAGCAAACTGACTGCAGAGCATTGTCAATATAAACTTGGAAAATAAAAGATTTTGTTCATTTCTCTGTTCTAACTTCAGAGAAAGATATTCAGAAACAGTTATTAGTTCCAGGATGGCTGCATATCTATCTTTATATATATATATATATATGTAAATATATACACACACAGATCTCTCTTCAAAGCTCCATAGCCTTCATTGTCTTCACTGCAAAATGGTCAGGAATACAGCTAGACAAGTTCCCCCTTTCTGAATATTTTCCTTGGAACTTTTGGGTTGGAGCCTGCGCATTGCGTGGGGCTGCGAGGGCTATTACTCTTGGAAGCTATTCTCCCAAATTCTTTCCTTTACTGGAAGATGTGAGGTTGATGATTTACAAAGAAGAAACATATTAAGGCCTCTTACCACTGGATCACATTCAAACAGCATGCAAGTAACAAATCCAAACCCAGCTTTCAGGCCAGGAGTCAGAAAAGCGCCTTCAACGCTCAAACGTATGTGCATCTTCCCCCCTCCCCACCCCCTTGCCCAGCCTCTCTCTCACACACATAAAAGAGAAAGCTTGTTCAAAGTTTACAGCAAAAACTGGAAAATTCAAAACAGCTGTTCTGGAAAGCAAGAAAAACATTAAGAGAATAGAGCCGCTGACATCAGAGCTCTCCTGGTAGCCATCTCATCCTATACACAGCAGGTGTGCTGCTGCAGAGAGGAGGAGAAGAGATCGGGATTCCCATCTGTGATGCATCACCGAGCACAGGGAATCCTTCAGCCCCACCTTTAACCCCAGGGGCATTGGGGAAAGCAGGAAAAAAGCTACTGTGTTCGCTCCACATTGGCTGCGCACCCAACTGCACTGACAGGTTCAACCCTATGATTGGCATGAAGCAACAGATTGCTGTAGATCTTGGAGGCTGCATCCATTAGGAAGGTAATTAAGGCTTTTCACTGCCCTAGCTGCCTTCCTCAAACTCTAACCTCGGGGGATTCCCACGTTGGGAAGCCTCAGCCTGCCTTCACCCCCCAGCAGGGCTGCCCACGGGGCAAGCTGTGCAACTCCTTGGGTTCCAGGTTCTCCTCGGAGCCTGCTGGCAGTACAACACGAGATGGATTAAACCAGTAAGCTACTGGGAAAGCGTTTCCACATTGGTGATCGTAAGCTCCCACACACACCTCAGTCCTTCGTAAAACAAACGGAAAGACCTTCTCTGTCATAATTTAGGACTGACAGTTTTGTAGACGACTTTATCACTCGATCATATGGAAAAGGAATAAAACTTGGGATCTTGTGATCCATGTAACGGTCACATGAAAATGTATGATACAAGAAAGCTTTTAACCTTGTCATTGCTCCTGCAAATGAGCACTCAAACGTTTAGCAGCTGATGGAGGGTCTAAAGTACTGCACAGGATTTTCAGTAAGAGAAACAAAAGATATTGATAGGGATCTTGATTTCTCTGGGAGAAACCCCATCCGTGTAGTTTTGGAGGAATGCTTGCACTAAGAAGGAAAAACACTCCCAGCAGCGTGAAGTCCTAGAATTCAGCCATGCAGTTATCAGTGTTTTCAACCCTAACCACCCCAAAAGGCTCCGGGCAAACTAGAATACCAAGAAGAAGATAAAAGTTATTTTCCACGACGGCAGGGAACCATCATGCAGCAGTGGTCAACTCACGCTTGTAGAGCAGCATAAATCCCATACAGCTACAGCAGTGCAGCCCATGCTGCGAGCTACTCACACAACCTCTACCCTGGCCCCTGGTGAGGGATTTATTCCTTCTTCCTCCCCTCTGCTGGAAGAAAGCAAGACCTTGTCAGAAAGTCTTCATGAACCCTCTGTCTTCAGAGAGGCTTTTCCACCCACCCTCACCCCATCACGCTACATCGACACAAACACACCCGATTAAAAGCCGAAAGCCAAAGTGTTACCTGCACGCATACCTCACTTACAGGGGGAAAACAAAACAACAAATTCACCCAGCAAAACATATCGGACTAATTTACTGATCTGAGAGCAAAAACAACTTCGTGACATCCCTTGGAGTTCAAGTCAGAGCTACTGAACAGCTCACAACTCAGGCCTATTCAACTAGCACAGATTTAACCAAGGGCTCTTACTGGATGCCCTAGCACTAAATTAAGGCCCGTCTGCACTTGCTGTGCACAGGAATTGTAGCTAAGTGCTGTACTTGCTTCAAACGGAAAGATGTCCCAGGCTAGATAGGAAGAACTAAGCCTGCAGCTTGCCTAAACCCCACAGCCACACCTACTCTCGGTGCCAGATTATAAATTTTTATCAAGAACAAGTTCACACCGGCAGAAGATTGTCTTCCCTTTTTTTTTTTTTGTAGGAGACTGGAAATCGCTGACAAGCTATTCACAAGCAATAAAAGGGGGCAACCCGGTCATCCCTGTCCTCACGTAACCGCTGCATGGGAAGGGGGCTGCAGGTTTTCAGGGCTGCACTTTGAACCCACCCCCCCCCGAGCAAAGGGCAGGCAGGAGGTGGAGTACTGGACGGAAACCAGACATGGCAAGATCATTCTTAAAACTGTTTGCTGGCAGCAGAGTATCCAGCTGAGCGGCAGAGTCAGCATTTCATTGCTCTGATGACCCACGGATGAGTAGGGGAAAAAAAAAAAGCTTTGTTCACCTCCATAAAGATCAACAGTCGTGGATGGCTCCGTCATATCGCTGCAAGAGATTATACCGCCATAAAAGCTCACTATAAAAGAACAACTTTCATTCACGCCTCTTGGGGGAGAGAACCTGAAGCAAGGAAGAGCCCAGCCTTGATGAGACGGCTCACCCTGCGGAGAGCAGTGTTACGACACCGCTCTCGTTTGAAGAGCGGATCCCTTCAGGACTGCCAGCGAAAAGAGTGGTGCAATCCCAACGGAAAGCATCACAGAACAAAAATACACCGATCTTTTGTATTAAGTGTATGTGCTCATCTTCTGGCCCCAGCTCCTCTGGCTGGAGCAAAGCTCCCGCTTGGTTAATCAGTAACGGCAGGAGAAGCGCGTTAGCTTACAGCTCCAGGCCTCGGTAATCGCCAGGTTTCAGCTCCCAGGTTGACAGCCATCACACTCATCCCTTCAAATGACAATTCCTCCACGAGAAGGGCTGCTGTTTCAAATTTAAACTCTGAAATTCCTCCACCCAACCATGTTTACAAGCAAAATGCTTCAACACAAAGGGACAACAAAGTCCCATTCGCACAAGCTTTCCTAGCTTGGAGGTCTCTGCTCAATCTAGGCCTTGGGTATTTGAAGACAACTCCGTTACAAGACAAGTTGCTTCTCTTGTATACATTTACTAGACCTCTCAAGCTGATATCATCACTGGTAGGTAGAGAGCAAGATTGACTCATGTCAAACCACAAAGATAACCACAAACGCCCATGTAAGAATCCTAATTTCCAACACGCCAGCCAAGCCAACCAAAGAAATCTCTCTTGCTTTTACAGGTTGTGTGCTGACACACAGTCACCAAAGGCAGACAATCCTTATGATGTCCCACAGACAACGCAGAAGTGTGGAAAATCCTGAAAAATCACTCTTCTGTTCAGTGGAAATTGGCTGCCTACCAGAAGGCTGCAAGGCTCCCAGGCAGCTTTAAGACAAAACATGAGAACAATGGCTCGAAGGTCTCCAAGGGCCCCTACTCATGACTCTCCAAGAACAGAAAGCTAGCACAGACAGGATCATAAACGGGAGAGAGTACTTCTGAGTAGAAGAGGACAAAAAAAATAAAAAAAAATAAAGCGGGAGAGCTTGTAGAGGCAAGCTTGGAAAGAATCAAAGCCTCAACATTACTGGGGGCCAGGAATGGAAAGATGAGCTGCCCAAGCCATTGTGTTAATGCAGCTCTGCTGGCAAGATGAAGCACCAGCCAGATCCTCTCCAAGCACAACGGCCTTTGGTCTGAGAGAGGGATCTCTACCTTCTCTGCTGTCCTCTTGCAACCTTGTGTTCCCAGCTGGACTGCTCAATGAGGACCTGATTCCTCCAACTTCACTTTGTGAAAGATGCTGTATGGTTGAGAGCCCTTGAGTCATCACACTGCTGATTTTCTTTCAGGTGCTATAGGAAATCTTTCAGCTTCTCTGTCTAAACCCATAATAATATGCTTTGAGGATTCAGATCTTCATTACTACAAGCTGTACAAGACAAGATTTAGAACCTGAAGGAACTTCTCAACTTACCTGTCCCAAGCCATCCGTCTCTCTTCCCTACACCCACCTCTCTATAAGAAGACTTATACTAAGGTGACCAGGCCAACTCTACCCCTTAGAGTTCCTTAACAGCTTCCCTTCATGCCCTTCTCACAGCTGTCTTGTATGCCACCACACTTGGCCCTAGTTTATTCCTACATGGCTTCTTCTGCCAGCAGCTACTGGGCCACGCTGATTCCTAGGCCAAGAGAAAAAGGCAGATTCCACCTGAGGAAAGCTACTGACAGATTTATACATCTCACTTCAACGATAGGTAATCACAGAAAAAGTAAAACAAAAAGCATCACTAGATGGTCCTGAAATGACTCAGTGACCGTGGCAGGAGCCAGGATGGATCAACTGGCTGATCTGAGATTTTTTGCCATGTGCTGTTCACTATAGCTCATTAGCACCAAGTATTTGCACTCCTGCTTGTAGCTGGTAAGCTGTATTTGAGGATCTTGTCAAATTAACAAGAGTACCAGGTCACGCTCACCAGGGTACGGTTCAGAGTACTGCAGTACCTTGTGTTGAGGGTTAGTTTTCCAAGCTCCATTAGTGAAACTGGGAGAGATTCAACATTAGAAGTGCAATTGGTAGAGGCACGTGAGCGAATGAAAAAGAGTTCTTCTTAAATATTAACAGAAAAAGCAATGTAGGATGAGATACAGACTCATTCAACACACCGCTCAGCCTCTCCGTTCATTCTAGACCCATTTTATAGTGCCTAGGCAGCTGTAAAACTGACTTACAACTCTTAATATTAAGCATACTTTGTGAAGTGTTTAGAAGAGGTGAGGTGACTAACTCCCTCCTTTACTCTATTGCCAGCTAGAGCAATACTACAGCCTGCAAAATAAACCTGTTGTTGGGTTGCTTTGCTGCTGAGCTCTCCTGCAATCACACATGCTAATAGCTCAATATTTAGGCATCAGAACAGATTTGATACGTGAAATAAAAAAGAACAATGGGCCTAATACATTAGGTTATCAAAAGGATGATTTTGTCCCAAATATTTGCCTTGGCACAAGGCACTGAAGAGGCTGATAAGAGTATCTCAAGCTCACTTATTCAATTACATTGCTACCCAGAGGTCTTGAACAGGCAGTCTGCGATCACATAATTAGAAACTACATAATAATGCTTCCATACTAGTGTCAAATAATGGTTGTACAGACAGCTTCCGCTGTAATATTTACTAGCTTTGGCTGAACAGCAAAATAGCAATAGCGTTTCCACTGTTCCCAGCATTTTCCAGAGATGACGATCAGAACCGCAACCTTTAGATCCATCTCCTTCTGCCACTCACATTACAAAGCAACTGATGGGAGATACCACACTATTGCTGCTCGCCCACACACAAGAGCTGACAAAGCTTCAGTGTTGATTAGACACGCTCACAGAAAGAAACAAACACCTAAGACGACTTATTAAAGACAATATCTTTAGTTTCAGAAGCTCTTGAATTGCAGCTTGATGAGATCACCAAGCTTCCAGGGGGAACAAAACACATTTCCTCTTTTCTAGCACTCTTTCTCTCTGTCACTGGTTTTACACCCTTGTAGTTGACTGATGTTCACAGAGCGTTCTGCTCCTCGGTACCTCACGTTGGCAGAGAAATACTGAAAAAAACAAAAAAAATCTCAGCCCTGAAAGAAAACTGCAATGGTTACACTACCCGATCACTTCGCTGTACTACTGAATTTGCTCAGAAGTCAACATTTTGCCTCTTCTCTCCATATTCGGCTTCAAAACTGGCCGGGAAATGCTGCTGACAGCACAGACTGACCTGAAATTTGTAGCTGTGCCTATCACAGAGAGCCTTTATAGACAGAAAGCAGATAGGAACCTGGCTCGCTTGCGGAATTCACCCCAGTGGGTGCAGGAGTTTGCTAACTTGGAGAACACTGGGGGAAATGGCAACAGCTTGTCTTTGTTGACTAATGAGACTCTAATCATGAGCTAAAAAGCAATCAAAGAATGATGCCAAGCACATGTGTCAAATTCAGACCTGTACTGCTCTGAACACTTAGGGCATTGTATTTGCTTACTCCTCTCCGTGATCCACATCTCATTCTGCCCTCAGCAGCAGAGCAGAGCCTCCAGCTGGACTCCTCACCAAGGCCAGGCTGACACAGCACTGCTGCTCTCCAGCACCATCTCTCCTTCTCCTAGGCCCACAAAAGCATCACAGCAGGGAGCCCCAGGAGAGCTGGAGCTGCCCTTGAACGCATCCCCCAGGAACAAACCTACAGGCACATCGTGCTAAGTCTTCTATATCTTGGTGGCAAATTCCCTAATCGTTGCCCTATTGTCTTCACACAAGAAGTCTCCGTGCGGGGCCTCAACACCTTTATCTTTATGTGAATTCTCCTAAAAGGAGCCGAAGAGATGCCTTTTTTTAGCCAAGCAGCCTTGAAAGCAATATTGTTTTCCAAGAAGGAGTTTTACATGCCTTTGATAATTCCAGAAGGGATTTATGTAGTTTCTTCCAGTTCCTTGTAATGCTGCAGTCACAGCCTAAACAGAAAAACAGCTTCAGAGACAAACAACCTGTTAGATGAACCAGAAAGCAAGCATCCAGATGCGTTAAATGAAGTTTAGTTATGGGAAGCCTGGACTCAGATTCAGCAGGATGGGAACCTATAAAACCTGAAAGAGACCAGGAAAGAATCGAGCTGCAAGTCTGGGTTGGAGTTGCAGCAGAAAGGTAAGCGACCTAATAACAGAAAGAGAGCTCAGCCCAGAATAACAGCAGTGCAGAGCTTTGAATTTGTGGGCTACCAGTCACTCGCTGTCCCTCCCCTCAGAAGTAAGAGTTTCAGGTTCCTGGGCCATGGTTTTCCTGGGAGTGGGAGGAAGAACTAGAAAAGAAACAAGACCCTGAGAAAAAAAATGGTCTGTGTTCTTACTAAACAGATACTTTCTTAAAGACAGACAACAAAAATCAACAGAGCATGCAGAAAAGATCCTCAAGTTAAATCTGACAAGGTTTTTAGGGAAGAAAAATCTTTTAAGGTTCAGTCGGCAATAATTTTAATAAGGAATCCAGGAATTGTCTCAAGGCTGCCATGTGATTCAGAAAATAAGAGCTCAGGACCGCTGCACGCAGTTACCATGACTTCTCTGTACTAGGTTATTAACTCTGATCTTTACTATAACGTAATACTAGAGACAGATATAAATAAGATCAAAACATACAAGTCAAAGATCTCCAAGTATGGATACGGAAGACTCTGACTGAGAAACTGCCGCACTACAAGGCTGTCCAGGCCACCAGGAAAGCAGCCATACAATGGCTGATAGAAAGAGGACCTGTCTTAGAATACTAGTATTAGAAAACAAGGCTTTGCAAGCTGAATTCTTGTAACTCTGGCATTTGGAGAGCTTCAAATAGAAAACTTTGGATTTAGGATCACACATGCAGAGGTCCAGCACTGAAAAACACTCCACCCAAGTGCCAAAGACCTAGGAAAACTGTCAAGATAACAACAGCAACAACACAACACTTACCGTCAAGGGAAAAGACACCAGATGAGACAGCCCATAGCTTCTTTCCAAAAATGACTTTGATGTTCATTCACTCCCTGCTGCACCTTAAGGAGCCAGGATAGTAATTGATCCTGGAAGAGCTGTCGCCTTGCTCCCCTTTACAGCAACAGCCAGCAAGAGGTTATTTCAAACAAGACACATCTTTGCAGAGTCGGGCAGGTCATTTCCCTGACTTGTGGAACGGGTACCCTGTACTTCCCTGCATTAAACTGGGGTTGAACAGATTGAATTCAAGTAAGCTGAACGCCCAGTCTGCACAGCTAGCTGGCAAATGGAGTTGAGGTCTGTTGACAGGAATAGAGAGCTACTCCACTTTCAGAAGTTTTTATTTATTTTAAAATAAACAATGCTTTTTAGGAGAGAAGCTTTTTAGCAGGCTGCTTCAGAAGTCATGTTTATTCATACTTCAAGAGATTAGAGCAACACGGGAACGGGAATGTGCTGCAGCTCTCTTAAAATTAAGTTTCTTGCCTGGCAGCATAGAAGCGAAACATATATTCATTTTGCAACTGTGGGCAAAGAACATTAATAATAAGCTCACCACCAAATCCTCCAGCTGCCCAGCCTAAGCAAGTACAAAACGACCAGTTTCATCTGCCACAGCACCAGAAGGACACGTATCCTGCCATGCTTGGCTTTTCATCTCTTCGCTGGAAGGCTCCAATTTATGTTAACTCCTAAACTTCTTAAAAAATAATAATAAAAAAAAGCCTCTTTCCTTGAACAGATTAAAGCCTTTAACTGACAGTAGCACTATCACACGAGCTGCTCGCTGCAATGAACAGGGTTGTAGCCACCTGGGTGGGAGAAAGGCAGGTGAGAGCTTTGGAGCGAGCCTACCGTGGTGGAAGGTCAACGTGGTGGGAAAGGGGCGATTAAAAACCGTAAGCTTATTTATTTTCAGCACTTTACCGGAGAACAACATGCAATTTGATTCTCACCCTTAATTTGTACATTCTCACGGGAATTTGGCAAGGTTGCCGTGCAGAAAGGAGTTTGAAGAACTCTTGCAAAAGACAGCGCGCTATGCCAGATCAAGCAAGCTATCAGTTATTTACATTCATTTCAAAGGACAAAGGAAGCTATTTATTTCCACCCTATCTGCATGTTTAAAGAAAAACCAGTTAAGACGGAACTAGTCCTAACACCTGGGCTTGTCAACGCACAGCAACCAGCACGGCCATCCTGGAGTAAATATGAGGCACGATCAAACTATCCCAAATTAATCCACTACTACAGGGTCTGCTCCAAAACGCAGTGGTTGCAGGAGGGCATACGTTCCCATTAGGAAGTCATCCTAAACTTGTGCTGCTGGGAATTTACCTGGTGCAGGCAAGGGAAGTCCTCTGGCTATCAGCAAAAGCAACCTCTGGTCTGTACCTTCCAAGCAACCCCAGAGAATTAAGGAGCCTATTTTAGGCATGAATTTCAGAAAGTGCAAAGAGGCCTATTTGGCTTTGCCACACTTGCAGGATTAAAATGCCTGATTCTCCAAGCTATTAAATAAAAGGGCCCCTATTTTTAAACACACAGGAGCGTTTCACCTCCCTTCAGACACATTGCTACACACAAAACTAGAAAAAAAAAAAAAAACAAACAGAGGTCCAGCTGCAGGTTAAGAACCCTGCCACGCTACCTGGAGTCAGAGTAACGGAGGGAAAAGAACTCCAGGCCTGCACACCCAGCAGAACCCACCTTAACCAGCCAGCAGTTAAGTGACATAATTGAGTTTCCCAGATCTGAGCTGCAGATTTTGCAGCACAGAAACCACAGGCGAGGCTCTCCCACATCTCCTGTTCAACAGCTCTGAACCAGAGTAAGATTTCCCCATCACCACACTGAGACAGAAAGAACTAAACAGAGCAGCTGCTGCTCTGGTCAGCAAAAAGCAGGAGTGTGTTCACCTTCCATCTGTGAAAGAAAAGTGAGGATACCAACAGAATAACCGTCTGAATCCCCTAAATTGAGTTAAGCAGGCAGAAACAGATCAAATGCCATGCTGCCAAAGCTCAGTGTGGGGACCAACCAGTACCTGGAAATCTAAATGGAAAATTAAATGTTACCTAGAAAAAACATTCACCAATTTACTGAGTTATCTTCAAGAGAATTCTGCATTTGATAAAAGGCTAACTTAACTTTTCCTCATTAGCCTAACTGTGGTACCAATGCAGCTATTAACATCTCTTTCAGTCAGATCATCTCTCAGAGACCGCCTGACAGCACATTGCTCTGAGCTCCCATGGTTATGATCAGTCCGTGGCACTCACTTTACCTTCAGTTAAGCAGCATGACGGTCTGCAAGTACCTAATTGATTTGGAATTTCACTTACTATTTCCTTTAAAGCACTTTTTTGCGCAGGGCACACAGCCTGCATCATTATTTGGCTTGCAGAGAGGAACGGATTCAAACAGGGAAAAAAAAGTTGTGTTGTTTTTTCCTCATAAGCAAAGGTTTATAATGAGAATTAACGCACATCTGTCAGGAGAACACCTCCCACAATTCAGATGGAAAGCCCCCATCCAGTTCTGAAGCAATGAATACAAACACCAGACCAGAGATGTAGACAGGCTCACGTGTTTGCACAGCTGAGCCTGTGGTCCTTGGGGCAGAGGAGAGCCTAGGTAAAAAGGCCCGTAACCCCAACGTGCCACCCAGACAGGTGCATTCAAACACATTTTAAGACCCTGGAACTATTTCTGGGTTCCCAGATCAAAGCATCAATCAGGATAGCTGTAACACGAGCACAGGGCTGAAGTCAGCCAGCCGAGCCGATGAATGGAGTGCGAACGCCGTGTTTATCTCAGCACGTGTGTGCGCACTAAGCCGGAAAGATAGGAGTGACCTACACGAGCAGCCCACCCGCTCCTCTCCTCGCTGTCAGGCCAGCTGAAAAAGCACAGGGAGGACTGAGCCAAGTAACGGGCGCATATTCATGTCAGCAGTTCCCACTATAATGTGCAGATGAGTGGAAAAATAAAAAAGAAAAAAAAAAAAAGCAGCCTTGCTTGGCACAATGCCCACACACGCAGCCTGGTAGTGGGGAAAAGAGGCAGGGGGCACAGACCATCACCCAGCCATGGGTCAGCTTTCTGGGTCAGGGAGCTGGCAGATGCCTAAATTCAGGCTCCTCTGTCCCGAGCGCACCTTCCCACAGCCTCTGTGAGGGGAAGCAGCGAGGGATCCCCTCAGAGCCCCCTCACCGGGGGTGCTCCCCACCACCCACAGAGCCCTGCCATCATCCCACCTTTCTTGAACTCCTCCAGCATGGCGTCGAGCTTGGTGTCGTTGAAGACAAAGTGCAGCGGGTGGTTGTAGAACCGGGTGATGGTCTTGAGCGGCGTGCAGTCGTCAGGGTCCACAAAAGCCAGGTCCTTAACGAAGAGCAGGTCCACGATATTGGAGCGGTCACCCTCGAAAACGGGGATGCGGGTGTAGCCGCTCTCCATGATTTCGGACATGGTGTTGAAGTCGAGCACGGCCTCGGCAGCGATCATGAAGCAGTCCCGGAGCGGAGTCATCACGTCCTCCACCGTCTTGGTGCGCAGCTCCAGGGCTCCTTGGATGATGTTGAGCTCCTCCTTGACCAGATCATTGTACGGATCAGTGACCCGCAGCATCTCCAACAGCTTCTCCCGGTTATAAACGGTGCCGATCTCCTGGCCCAAGACGCAGTCCAGCAGCTTGCTGACAGGGTAGGAGGCCGGGAAGGTCATCATCATGAAAAACTTGGTGAGGAAGATGGTGTTGGCGCCCACGGCCAGGCCGTGCCGGGAGCAGATGGCCTGCGGCACAATCTCACCGAAGATGACGATGCCGATGGTGGAGACCACCACGGCCACCAGCCCGGAGCCGGCGATGTCGTCCAGCAGGATGGTCAGCGTGGTGTTGACCAGGACGTTGCCCAGCAGGAGGGAGCACAGCAGGTAGTTGCCCTGACGGCGCACGGGCTCGATGCGCTTGGCGTAGTTCTTCTCCTTGTCCGTGCCGCAGTTCTGCACGATGCGCAGCTCCATGGGGTCCAGCGCCATGAGGCCCAGGTTGAGGCCGCTGAACATGCCCGAGAGGCAGAGCAGGAGCGAGATGAAGATCACCTGCAGCCAGAAGGGCAGCAGGAACTTCTTCTCCTCCCCGACGATCATCTTGGTGTCCTCTCCGTCGTGGTAGATCCAGGTGGTCTCCCCCCAGGGCGGGGGGCCGGCGGGTCCCTCGGCACCCACCAACCCACCGGCGGCCCCGGGCCCTAGGGCGGCGGCGGCGGGGGCCGAGACGGAGGTGCACAGATAATAGGACTTGCTCTTCTCCGTCTTGCGCAGGGGCTTGATCTCGATCTCGATGATGCCCGACGTGCGCCGGTTGAGCACGATGTGCGGCAGGATGATGATGTCCGACGTGCGGATGCCGCAGCGCTGCGGGGCTCCACCGCCTCCTCCTCCTCCTCCTCCAACACCACCACCACCACCTCCTCCTCCGGCCGAGGAGCCCATTCCTCCTCCTCCTCCTCTCCCCACCACCGCCGCCGCTCCCCCGCCGTCTCCAGCCAGCGTCGCCCGGCCTCCCCCCCGCCGCCGCTCGTGCTCGGTGAAGGCGATGCGCGACCAGGTCTCGTTGTTGATGTTCTGCCCGTACACCCGCAGCTTGACCCGCGTCCTCTCGCTCACCCGCAGCGCTCCCCCCTCCATGAAGGAGACGTCGTCCGTGTCCTCCAGCCGCAGCCCGATGATCACCGTCTCCTCCGCCGATGAGGAGGATGATGATGAGGAGGAAGAGGCGGGTGGAGCGGCAGCGGAGGCGGCGGGCGGGCGGCCCATGCGGCAGCAGCAGCCCAGCAGCAGCAGCAGCAGCAGCGGCGCTCCCCGCGCCCCCCGGCCGCCCCCCGCCATGTTCCCCCCGGGCAGCGCGGCCATCTTTAGTCAGGGCTCGGCGGCGGGGCCGCCGCCGCCCCGCATCGCCCGCGGCCGTGCCCCGCTTGGCACCGGTGGCGGTGCTGGCGGCGGTGCTGGCGGCAGGCGGGGCGCGGCTGCCCGCGGGACCCGACGGGCGGCGACTGCCGGAGCCGGGCCGAGCCGAGCGCCGCCTTGGTGGAGCCGCGCGGCGCTCCCCGCCCCGCTCCGCCCCGCTCCGCCTCGCCCGGGCGGGGCCGCGGCTAACGGCCGCCAACGGCCGGCCGGTAACCGTCGAGGGGGCGGGGCCGCCCGCGCGCCCCTCGGCCAATCGCCGCCCGCCGCCGGCCCCCCCCCGCGGCGCGTGACTGCGGGGCGGGGCCGGCCCCCGGGTGAGGGCCAATAGGGGAGGGGGTGGGGGGAGAGGGGGCGGGGCTAAGAGGGGGCGCGACCAATGGCGGGGCGGGGATGGGAGAGGGGATGGGGAGGGAGGGGGGGGGTGGAGGGGGACGGGGACGGGAGCGGGATGGGGACGGGGATGGGGAACGGGACCGGGACCGGCTCCGTGTGTGTCCCCCCCCGGTCCCAGCCCCGGGCCCGGTGAGCGGTGTCGCAGCTCCCCCTGGCGGCCGTGTGGGGCACACACAGTGCGAACGGCCGGCCCCGGGAGCCGGGGGAGGGTGAAGGGAGAAGCAACAACATTTGAAAAAATAAAATAAAATAAAATAAAATAAAATAAAATAAAATAAAATAATTTTATTTAAAATCAAATAAATTTTATAAAAAATATATAAAATTACATAAATTATATAATATTTTATATAAAAATTATATAAAATAATTTTATTTTATTTAAAATCAAATAAAATAACGAAATTGAAATAAAACGAAATGAAATACAATAATAAAAATAAATAAATAAAATGTTAAAATAAAATAAAGTAATAAAATAAAACAAAAATAAAATAAAGATGAATACAAAATTTTAAAAAGAAAAAATAATTGCAAATAAAAGGAAACAAAATAATAAAGTAAAACAAAACGTTGTGTGGTTTTTCTAGTCAAAAAAGGCAAAAATAAATGAAATAAAAATAAAATATAATATTAAAATAAAGTAATAAATCGATATAAAGTAATAAAGTAAATCCAAGAATAATTTTAAAAGAAACAAAATAATAAAATAAAACACAAACAACGTTTTATGTTTTTTCTAGTCAAAAAAGTCAAAAATAAATAAAATGAAAGAAAAAAATACAAAATGTAAAAAAATAAAATAAAATAAAAAGAAATAAAAAGAAAAAGAAAAAATAATATTTTTTAAAAAAAATAAACAAAATAAAATAATAAAATAGCACACAAACGAGGAGTTACAGTTTTTCTAAGCACACCACTCTGCGGCCCTAAACCCAACCACTTGCAAGTTCTCACACACTGAATCGTGCAGGTTTGTGGTCCCATCTGAACCCAAAAGGTTGGGCTGGCGAGGTGACTTTCCAGGAAACCATATTTAAGGGCATTATTTATGGGTTTAATCCCCAAACTGGGGATTAATCGCTCCCCTACTTCGCTCCTGGCAGAGATCAGGGCGAGCAGTGTGGGGCGCTTAGGAAATCCCTTCTGTGACTGGGAACTGCCCTTACAGGCCTCGTAAACTTGTAAAAACCCCAAGGATCTCCCTCTCTTTGCACACACACGGCCTGATGGGGACAAGATGATGTTCAGCTGGCAGAGAGGGGATTTTGGTCCCTCCTGGACGATCAGGGCACGAGGAGGGATGGAAATGTTCCCTCATTTCCCAGCTCATCCAGGACTGGGACATGGTGCCGCTCAGCAGCCTGGTGTTGGGGCAGGTGGGATGTGGGACGTGTGTGGGGTGTGGGACCCGGGCAGCCACATTGTGGGATTTCCAAAACCGCCGCATTTCCCTGCAAAACTCTGCAGGTGCAAGGCCTGCACAGCACACAGGGCTTCCCACTAGATGGAGTCCGGGGGAAAAAAAAAAAACCTCAGCAGTGATGCACGGGGAAAGGGAGAAGAAATCCCATCCCTGGGGACAGGCTGTGGGGCTGCCCTGGGCTGAAGGGATGGTTTCAGAAAAAGCTACGGGGTGGGGTGTGTGTGCAGGGGGTTTTGGGGGGCTCAGAGCAGAGCTGGACTGGTGCATGGGGTACACACTGCAGGGTGCTGAGAAATCCCATATGAGGGGACCCACAGCTCCCATCCCACAGCTCCCATCCCTGTCCATGTGTCCCACAGGGAGCGAGGGGACCCCTAGGGTGCTCCCCATCCCCACCGTGCTCATACCGAGACCTAAAAGCACAGCACCCCGCAGTCTCCAACCCCACAGGGTTTCATCTCGGCCTTTTATTTCTATTTTTTCCTCTGGTGATAACCCCACACCATGTGGGCCGCAGCCCCCTGCCCCACTGGCACCCAGCGGTATGGGGACATCGCTCAGCAGCAGCCCCGGGGCCCGCAGGTGGCAGCGGGACCACAGGCAGGAGCCGGGGCCGCCAGCTTCTCCAGCAGCAGGAAGGGGTCGCAGATCTTCTCCTGTAGGGCAGAGGAGAAGCCGATTTAGGATCAGGCCACAGGGAAACAGGAGGCCCCCTGTGGAAGCAGCGTTTCCCCACCACTCGCTCCCTGCCGCCATGGGGATCAGCCTGCTGGCTTTTCCCTGCCCTAAGAGGGTGCTGAGAGCTTCTGGGGGGGGTTTCACTCTGCTTTTTTTATCTGAAAAATGCCTTCTGCTTGGACAGGGACCCAAAAGCCCAGCGCAAGGCTGTGCTCCAGGGACGCGCAGCTGCAGGGCTTTATCTCCCCGGCCTACTGATGACCCCTGCTGGCCCATGTGGAAGGATGGCCGTGAGGATGAGGAGGGAGGCTTCCAGCAGATAGATAAAAGTGCTTTGGGCTGTGGGGTCAGGGCCCAAAGCTCACAGCAGCAGCGAGGAGCAGCTGGGGTGGTCACTGCGCCCCAAGGCAGGGAGGAGCTGTCCCCATGCAGACCCCAGGGCTGCCCAGGCACCAGCTCCAACACCCCAGGTGGGCACGTACAGGGGCAAAGGGACCTAGCAAGGGACAGCAGCGTCCCCAGCCCCAAATCCAGCACGGGGCTGCTGCTACCAACCTTCACCCTCCTGCCACAGCAGCCCTGGGGTGCGGCGGCATCGGCCCCGGCGGCTCGGATGAGGAATTCCTCCGCAAACCTGGAGCTGCGCAGCACTGCGGCCGTCTCGGCATCCACATCCACCGCCTCTCCTTCCTGGGGACACGGTGACAGTCATGGGGCTGGGACACACGGACCAGGGTCCCCCAGCTGCCCAGTCAGATATGTGGGGACTGAAAGCAGGGCTCAGCCTGGCCCAAAGCTTGGAGGAACACCCACAGGGAGCAAGCAGTGGGCTCCAAACCACCTGGTGAAGCCACCAGGGATGTCCTGCTCCCGTCTTCACAATGCCCAGCTCTGGCTCCCTCTCCCTGCCCTATTTGCAGCTCTTCTGGCTTATATGGCCCCCATCCACCACCTCATCCCCTAAACCACACTGCATCAGTGCTGCCCCATCCCCAGCCCTTCAGGCTGGGTCTGCTCGCCATCCCCAGAAGCCCAAAACGCACCTCCCCGTACCTTGAAGGTGAAGTTGGCATCAAACACCAGCTCTCGCTCGTGCCCCACGATCCCACCGTTGTAGATGACCTGGCCCGGCCCAGCACGGCTGCTCCCCGGCACCTTGAAGAGCCGAAATGTGGCGGAGACGAAGCGGCAGTCCCCTAAAAAGGGAGAGCCCAGCGGGCCAGGTGCTGAGCACAGGGTCCCAGCACCTCTCCCCGTGGCCAAACAGAGCCACTGCTCCCCGTCAGGACCCTCACCGACAACACCCTCCAGCTCCTTGTCCCCGATGGTGATGGGGCTGGCGGTGACCAGGCGCGGGGGGCTGAAGCCCACCTCCTCGGCGATGCTGTAGAGGTCTCCCCAAAACAGGGCTCCCGCCAGGCACTCCCCTGGCATGACAGCACGCACACGGGTGACACAAGGCAACAAGGTGCTCCCCGTCCCGTGTCACCCTATATCCAGGAGCCCTACGCACCCCACAGCACCCTGTGCTTCCTCACGGCCTCGCTCAGGCGCTGGCTGGCATAGACGTCGCTGAAGTACATCTCTCCGCCAGGCTGGAAGGCAGCGAGGAGTGAGCGGGATGCAGTGGGGCAAAATGGGCTGGGAAATGGAGCAACAGCCCCCAAAGTGGCCCCAGCCCTGCTCCGCTCCCCACCTTCAGCACGCGATAGGCCTCCCGCAGCACGGCCCTCTTGTCAGGGGCAAGGTTGATCACGCAGTTGGAGCTGGAGAGAAGAAGACCAAGGCTCATTTGCACCATCTCCTATGCTCAGCACCGCCGGCTGCTGCACAGCCTGTCGCTTAGTGCAGGGTTCAACCACAAAAAGGGCAGTTCCCGTACTCCCAGGTCCCAGCCCAAATCCTCTTTGGGTTTTTCCCTTTCCTCACACGTGGCTGAAGCAAGCAAGCTGGTGGGATGTGGGTGCAGACCCCTGCAGGGTACCTACATGACAATATCGTAGCTCTCATCAGCCAGCCCGGCATCACTCAGCTTCTCCATGTAGCCCTGGAGGAAGTCCACGTTCGGCTTTCGGTAGCCAAACTTCTCCATGTGATACGCGATGTGCTTCCTCGCCACCTCCACCTGGGAGGAGGAAGGGAACGAACATTTGGGGGGACACGGAGAGGGGACAAAGCGAGCCCAGGGGTTGTCCCCACACCCTACCTGGCCCTGGGTCATGTCGATGCCGGTGACGTGGCCCCGCTCCCCAACCAGCTGGCTCAGCAGGTAGCAGTCCCTGCCGCTGCCGCTGCCCAGGTCCAGGACCCGGCACGCCGCCAGGCACTCGGGGACGACCAAACCGCAGCCGTAGTACCTGGGGGAGGGGGTTACCACACTGGCTCCTGCCCCCCGGGGGCTGCAGCCCACGGGGATGTGGCAGCAGGAGGAACTCACCCGGAGCTCACCTGGCCACCACCTCCTCGTGGACGCGCTCCAGAGCATCTCTGATGGCCTTGGGGACCGGCCTGGCCGAGGTGACGCAAGCGTTGGTTTTCAGGTCCTCCGACTTCTGCAGCTCTTTGCCGTAGTAATCCTGAGGTGGGAAGGACACGGGGCACCCTACTGCAGCAAGCTGGGCCACGGTGACTCCGTGGGGTCACAAAACATGGGATCACACCCGTGCTCAGCTTATACGTGCCCCCAGTGCCCTCTGGCACCGCACCCAGCTAAAAATCAGGCTAGATACCCACCCTGCTTGGCTTCCCCTGCTTGTATACACACACATCTTTGCACAAGAGGGGATTTCATTGCTGTTTGCAATATTTTTTCAGGCCACGGATGCTGTTTCCCTGACTGACGGGGGTGCAGGCAGAGGAACACAGGCTCGCTCCTCTCCCTCCTCATCCCCACAGGGAAACGAGCAAAGCGCCTGCTCTGAAACCCCGCTGGCAGCAGCCAAATGCCCTTTTACCCTCACTTTGGTCCCCAAATGAGCTTTGTCCCCTGACTGGCGGGTGTCCTGGCACTGCCTGGGCTCGGCGCTCCCTCCCCGGCCGCCCCGCTCGCCCCCTCACCTGCACCTCGCGGTGGATCTGGTCCTGGGGGATCTGTTCATGGGGGATCTGTTTGTGGGGGATCTGCTCCCCACACGGCGCGGCCACTGCAGCAACGGGGGCACAGGGTTGGTGCCAACACTATGACCACGGGCACCACGCCAGGCCCTTCCCCAAAGCCCTCACCCCCCTCCCCAAAATACAGGAACGCTTTTAGTCCCTCTAGCAACCCCCGAGGAGACCCCAAACCAAACCCTAGTGCGAAAAGCACCCCGTGCCAACATCCCCCCCGCCAAAACACCCTCACCCTGCCTGCCCTGGAGGGACTACCCCCAAGGACGTCCCTGTAGGGTGAATCCCAACCCTCTGCGGGGCCCCATGGGGTCCCCCCACAGGGCCCTGGCACCCTAGAGCCGGAGCCCCGGGGTGCCTGGGTGCCTTACTGCCTCCGGCTGCTGCTCGGCCACGCTCCGCCCCGGCGCCCTGCGCCGCCCCAGGCCTGGCTTCCGCCCGACACCAGCTCCTGCCAGGCCTGAGATTTGGGTAAAAAACCCGGGTACACGGCCACGCTCGCTACCGGCACCCACGGTGTCACCTCACACCCACAGCCTCAGCCTTTGGGTACCCCCACCCTGCTGCATCCCGTCCCCCACCCCACCTCCTGCTCGCCCCAAATGCAGGGAGACCCCCGTGGGATGCCCCAGCCCCTGCAGAGGGTGGGAGCTCGCAGGGGAAAAAGCTGCCTGCTTCTGGGAAAAGCTTTTCTCCCCAAACACAGCTGTGAGGCCACGGATTAGGAACCCCCCAGGGCACAAACAGACCCCATGCCCCATCCTTTAGGCATCACCTCACAGCAGCCCCTGCAGCACAGCCCCTGCTGAGCTGGGCACCTCCACGGGGCTGCAGGGGTGCTGCCACCAGCTGAGGCCAAGCAGGGAATGGCCCCGGAGGGGTGGTGAGGGTAAAAAAAAACAGACAAAGAGGTTGTGCCACATGGAACCGCACCCCAGCAGCACCTTACAGCAGGCTGATCCCCACTCCCAACCCGCCTTGTGCTATCAGCTGATGAAATGCACACAAATAAGTGCTTCCAGCGTGCTCCAAGTGCTCTGGGTAAGTGACTGATGGAAAAACAAGACACAATATTTATAGCCCGGACCCCATCTCACTGCCCAGGAAGCAAACGGGAGCCCAGTCACCGAGTCGTCGCCACGGAGCCGTGCAGAGCTGAATACACGGGGTCCTGATTTTCTTTTGCATCTCCCTGCCTGCTTCCCAGCTGTGTCTCTGGACACCTTCCCATCCAGATACAGCTACACAGCACTTCCAAGGCTGCTTCATCAAAAGCTGGAGCAGCAACCCAGCACAGGAATGTGGTTGAAGGCCGAAGGCAGTACAGATGGGTTGGCAAAGGGATGGCGTTCCAAGCTCTGGCTTAGTGGAAAATAAGATAACCTCAGAGCGGGATGCTCGCCAAGGCATGTCCAGCTGGAGCAGGGACAGAGGTGTCTGCCCAGAATCACGCTTTACAAAATTCAGGTCTTGGACGGGCACCTCAGCCCACTCTGAAGCACCTCACCCACCCAGCCACTTACAGCTCCCACTGATTAACACGCCCTAAATAAATTGCAGCGACCATCTGTGCCTAAATAAGGACCCGTGTCAAACTTCAGGCACCTGTATTTAAAACCCACATCTCCAGTTTGTACGTTTATTGGGAGGGGGGGAGCTGTTTTGTATGAAAACTCGGGCTGTGTGATTGCTGGTTGTTGGCAGGCACCAGCAGCACTATTCCATCACCTTTCAGGAGACGGATGCTGAGCAGAGCTTAGACGGGAAATAAAATTGTCCCACTCCGGCTGTGAGAAACATTGGACAGCCGAACATCGCAGGTGAAACACGGGAACTAAGCGAACACAGGGATCGTTGGGGGAAGGGAACTTTCTGCTAAGATCGTTTCAGTCACATGTGGGGAAGCAGGAGAGCGTTCTGGAGACAGAGACGTGGATGGGACCGCGTGAGAGGGGCCCACACGTTCAGGAATGTGTGCTCTGCACATATCCCAGCGGGCATCCAGCACCGTCCAGACACAGGTCTGAGCCCCAGAGGGGACAGGATGCCTGGCTGCCCTCAGTGCCAGTCGAGAAGTCCTCGTGCCTTCAGCTTCGCTTCATTTCAGCAAGTGACTCAGCTGGTCCCGCAGGTTTGATGACTGCTCGACACTGGGGACAAAACAAGAAGAGGCTGACAGTGAGATCTGATCCCCAGGGAGCACCCAAGGGACGGGAAGAGAAATCCCGGGGTTCCCCACCCCACCTCCCCGTGCCCACAAGGCAAACCGCACTTCGTGTACTCGTGCACGTTAAGGAAAGAACCAGAAGTTTTAAGTAAAATCATCCCTTCACCCAAGTTCTCATCTCCTCACAGTACTGACCTTCAGAGCAGTGAAACGCTATCTTGCTGGGCCAGCATGTTTCAAAAGCAGCTGCAAAAACCTTCCAGCTGCATTCGCTCCCCCCCACACCCCATTACTCTTTCCTTTCCCCATCAACCTCTACGTGCTGTTTCCCACGTCCTCTTGGCATTCCCTCCGCTAGGTACTCACTTCTTCTGAATTGCTTCCTGCCTAGATGAGAAAAGGAGAGGAAGGAGCATTAGAAAAGCACAAATTGCAGCAACATAACTCAACGTTGATGAAAAGGGACTCAAACAAGGGCTCAGGAGCCCAAAACCCCCACGTGTGTCTGGATTAAGCCCAGAACACAAAGCAGAGGCTTTAACTTCTCCCCATTAGTCCTAGATGCATTGCACATTCTTAATGGAGATGCAGTGCATGGCAAAAACCTTATAAAGGGACGGGGCTGAAGGGCAGCGCTCAGCACCCCGCAGAGCAGGTGGTGCCCCCTACTTACTGGTACTGCAGGTGCGTGGTTATTATGGCCATTTTCCTCAGGCTCTGTGGAAAACAAGACCAAGAACGAACGTTTGGCTTGGCAGCGGCTTTGCTCCCCCCGCCACGCGCAGATCTCTCATTCCGGGGCCCCCGTCCCCAAAACCCTTCTCCCCTATTTCCCAGCAGTGTTGCAGTGCCAGGCACAGCTTACGTCCTCCGAGTGCAGGATGGCGTCCTCCTGCAGCACCATGTTCCTCGCAGCCTGCCCCAGGAGCTACAAGACAAGGACAGCGCTGCCAGACCCAACCCCAACCCCAACCCCAACCCCAAATCCAACCCCAAACCCCCACAAAGGGCCAGGAGCTGCCCTCGGGACTACAACTCCCAGCATGCCCCGCGCCCCGCACACACCTATCAGCGCACACATCCCCCGCTGCCTACAACTCCCATCATGCCCCGCGCCCCGCACCTCCCGTACCACCCGCAGCCCCTCCGCCCTTCCCCGGGGGCCCCGCGGCCGCGTTGCATGCTGGGACTTGTAGTCCGCCGGCCCGCCCGCCGCTCACCTCGGCGCTGCGGGAGCCCTTCAGCACCTGCTTGGTGAGGGCGATGACGTCAGTGCCGCAGCTCGTCACCTTCTCGGTCAGCAGCCCCTTCACCGAGTGCCCGAACCGCGCCTGCGCCTCCGCCGCGCCGCCCGCCGCCATCTTGCCCGCCGCACGCCCCGCCTGCGCCGCGCCGCTACGGGCAGCGCTGAGGGACAAGAGAGGCGGGAAGGCGAAGGGCGGGGGGGGGGTGCCCAGTGCTGACCAGTACTGACCAGTTCTAACCAGTCCTAACCACTCCTGCACCATATTGCCCAGTGCTGCCCAGTATTGCCCAGTGCTGCCCAGTACTAACCAATTCAAACCAGTCCTACACCATAGTTCATATTACCCAGTACTGCCCAGTATTAACCTGTACTAGCCAGTTTTGCACCATATTACCCAGTGCTGCCCAGTACTAACCAGTTCAAACCAGTCCTGCACCATATTACCCAGTGCTCCCCAGTACTAACCAGTTCTAACCAGTCCTACACCATATTGCCCAGTGCTGCCCAGTATTGCTCAGTGCTGCCCAGTACTAACCAGTTCAAACCAGTCCTGCACCATAGTTCATATTACCCAGTACTGCCCAGTATTAACCAGTTTAAACCACCCCTGCACTATATTACCCAGTACTGCCCAGTACTAACCAGTTCAAACCACCCCTGAAACATATTACCCAGTAGTGCCCAGTACTAACCGGTACTCACCAGTCCTGCACCATATTGCCCAGTGCTGCCCAGTACTGACCAGTCCTGCACTGTATTGCCCAATATTGCCCAGGACTGTCCAGTGCTGCCCCGGCATCCCAGTGCTGCCCAGTACTAACCAGTTCAAACCACTCCTGCACCATACTGCCCAATTCTTCCCAGTGCTGCCCAGTGCCCCAGCCCCTCAGACACCAGGAGGGTCTCGCAGCACGCCAGCAGCCCCCAGCCCACCCCAGTCCCTGCACCCAGAGGAGCTCCCAGGGCCTCCCCCCGTACTCCCAGCCCCTCCGCCTTGTCCCCAGCTGCGGAGCTGGCCTGCTGCCCGTCACGGCCGGCCGCCATCCCCCCGATAAGCAGCCGAACCCATCCCAGGGTCAAGGGGACTCTGCTGGGCGGGTATAAAGGAGAGGGGGCTGCACAGCCTCACAGCCACCCCACCATGCTGCCGCTGGCCGCCCTGCTGCTGTGCCTGGCCCTGCTGTGTGCCTGGGGGCTGGCACGCCGCCGGGGTCCCATGGGGACGGGGACAGGGACGGGGACGGGGCGGCTGCGGAGCCTGCCAGCCCTGCCGCTGGTGGGGAGCCTGCTGCAGCTGGCCGGGCACCCCCAGCTCCACCTGCGGCTCTGGAGCCTGCAGGGTCGCTACGGCAGCCTCTACGGGCTCTGGATGGGCTCCCACTACGTGGTGGTGGTCAACAGCTACCAGCACGCCCGCGAGGTGCTGCTGAAGAAGGGGAAGGCTTTCGCCGGACGGCCCCGCACCGTGAGTCCGAGGGGATGGGTTTGGGGGACCCCCCTGCTGCAGGGCGAGGATGCTGCAGGGCTTCCTGCCTGACCCTAAAGCTGTGTACCCCGTAAGGTGACCATGGACCTGCTGTCCCGGGGGGGCAAGGACATCGCCTTCGCCAGCTACAGCCCCCTCTGGAAGTTCCAGCGCAAGCTGGTACACGCCGCCCTCTCCATGTTCGGGGAGGGCTCGGTCGCCCTCGAGAAGATCAGTGAGTGTCCCCTGCCACCCCGCTATCATATATGTGTGTGTTTTCTGTCCTTATTGCCTCTCTGCTCCATCCCTGCTGCCCAAACCCCTGCTGGAGGTGCCTCCTGCCACCCCCTTGGCCACACCCGGGGCTCACTGTCCCCTCTCCTGCCTCTCCTTCCCCCCCCAAAAAAAAAAAGTCTGCCAGGAGGCTGCATCCCTGTGTGAGACACTCAGCGCCGCGCAGGACGCAGCCCTGGACATGGCCCCGGAGCTCACGCGGGCTGTCACCAACGTGGTCTGCTCCCTCTGCTTCAACTCCTCCTACCGCCGCGGGGACCCCGAGTTCGAGGCCATGCTGGAGTACAGCCAGGGCATCGTGGACACCGTGGCCAAGGAGAGCTTGGTGGACATCTTCCCCTGGCTGCAGGTGAGTGGGGACACAGGAGCTGCGTGGTCTCCTCCTGAGGGAAGAGAGGAAGGAGCTGGAGGTTGAGCTGGAGCCCTTTGCTGTAACAGGGCTTTTCTCCCCCAGATCTTCCCCAACAAGGACTTGGCCCTGCTGAAGAAATGCCTCAAGGTCAGGGATGAGCTGCTCCAGCAGAAGTTCACCGAACACAAGGTGCCGAAGGGGCTGGGACAGGGGGCTGCGGGGTGCTGGAGCTGAGCTGGGGGGGCTCAGCTGTGTCCCCTGGCAGGAAGCCTTCTGTGGGGACACCGTGAGGGACCTCATGGATGCCCTCCTGCAAGTGAGGCTCAGCGCCGAGAACAACAGCCCGCCGGCACCGGGGCTGGAGCTGACGGACGACCACCTCCTCATGACGGTGGGGGACATCTTCGGGGCTGGCGTGGAGACCACCACGACCGTGCTCAAGTGGACCGTGCTCTACCTGCTCCACTACCCTGAGGTAAGGTCCGTGCCCCGCGGGTCTCCCTCCTGCACCAGGGGCATCGCAGGGGGCTTTGGGGAAGGATAATGCCAAGAGAGATGTCAGGCTCTTGGAGTAAGGGCTATCAAGCTGTGAGGAGCACTTTGCTTCTGCCCCCATCACCTGCTGGTGGTGCTGGGTGCTCACGCCCAGCCCTTGCTCCCCTCCCAGGTCCAGAGGAAGATCCAGGAGGAGATGGACCAGAAAATCGGCCTGGCCCGTCACCCCCACCTCAGCGACCGCCCGCTGCTGCCCTACCTGGAGGCCACCATCAGCGAAGTGCTGCGCATCCGGCCCGTGTCCCCCCTGCTCATCCCTCATGTGTCCCTCACCGACACCAGGTGAGACCACCAGGGTCTGGGTGGTGGCGGCGGGCAGGAGCAGCCCCCTCACGCCGTGTTCTCCCCGCAGCATCGGGGAGTACGCCATCCCCAAGGGCGCCAGGGTCATCATCAACCTCTGGTCCGTGCACCACGACGAGAAGGAGTGGGACAAGCCCGAGGAGTTCAACCCCGGTGGGTTTTGTGCCCTGTGGTGTGGGGACACAGAAGGAAAGGGGCCAGGAGGTCGGGTCCTGCTTCTCCCCAGATGGGGAGCTCGCACCCGCCTTGCCCTGCTCCTGGTGGGAGGGACACGTAGTGGCTGAATTTGGGCAGGTGTCAGGCAGAAAGGGACCGATCCCTTTAGAGGATCCCATTATTCCCCTTGTAGGACGCTTCCTGGACGAGCAGGGCCAGCACATCCACTCGCCCTCACCCAGCTACCTGCCCTTTGGGGCCGGGATCCGCGTGTGCCTGGGCGAAGTCCTGGCCAAGATGGAGCTGTTCCTCTTCCTGGCCTGGGTGCTGCAGAGGTTCACGCTCGAGTGCCCCCCGGACCAGCCCCTGCCCTCGCTGGAGGGCAAGTTCGGCGTCGTGCTGCAGGTGCAGAAGTTTCGGGTGAAGGCCAGGCTGCGGGAGGCCTGGAGGGCGGCCTCGTGACGGGGACACCCGTGTGATGGTGGGGTGGGATGGGGTGGGGTGGGTGGACGCCACAGAGCCTCCACCCTGCCTGTCTCGTGGATGCCAGGCTGCCTGAATAAAGCTGTTCCCAACCCAGCACGGCTCCAGCTGCTTTTTGGGCAGGTGACAGAAGGCACAAGCAGGTGGGAAGGTGCCTGAGATGTGTGGTAGCCCTAAAACTTCCTGCGTGTGCTGGGCTGAGATGCCACAGCCCCTCCGCATGGCTGCTGGGGGAAGAAGGTCTCCCCAGCTCCATCCCTGAGCTGGAACCTGCTTCATGCAGGGAAAAGAAGGAAACAGCTTAAATATTCCTGCTGCTTTAGCTCCTGCCTGGCTCCCTGTGTGCACACATACAGGAGTGTGTGCCCATGTCTGCACACCCGTGTACTCACCACTGTGTGCAAGCACACGAAAGCACAGGGATGTGTTTAATGCCCCCACACACATGTTTTTATGTCCATACACACACGTATGTGCATGCACAGCTCCTCCCAGCTGGGACGTCAGCTGCCATAAAACGCCCCGCCAGGGAGGGCAGTGTGCAATTAGGTTTCTGCTCCTGGCTTGCCTGACCCTTTTTAATATTTAACCAGGCGGCAACACGGCTGCGCGACCCCTCCCCAGCCCTGCACACTTCCACGCTCCCTCCCTGCCCGTTTCCCCCCGCGATTTAACTCTGAATCACGGGGCTGGTATTCACAGCCGGACAGCTGCACGGGGCCGCTGTGTTTGAACACGCGGGTCCAAGCCCCCAGACCCCACCAGGCAGCTTCAGTTCAGCTGGTGGCAGCCGAATTCTCCTGCCACGAGAAATGGGGGTCCCTGAAACCCAAAACGTGCAGATCCTTGGTGCCTCGGTGCCCAGGACGAGCCCTCCGGTTTCATTCAGATTGGGATCCAGTGATCCCAAACCGGGGCCTGGCTGTGGGAGGGCCGGGGGTGACCTCGGCAGCAGCCGCCGCTTTCCCTGCCAAAATAACCCTGCTGATGTAACCACCCGGGTCGCATTGCGTCTCTGCCCTCCGTCTGGGGCTGCTTGGGACATTTGCATGGGGGAAAAACAGGCTGGGAGTGCGCTCTGCATCCAAGGGGCTCAGGAGGCAGCTACATGGGGCTACCGGGAAGCAGCGTGTCCCATCTCCTCCCGCTCCTTACAGCCTGCGAGGGAGGAATCGACGGCAGGAAGGCGCCTTTCCCACAGCTTGCCCTGAGCACCATGAGGAGGTGGCTGTCCCTGGCCAAAAACAAACCGGGAAATGAAAACAAACTGAGAACCAACCCCACAGCCCCCCCGGCACGCAGCGCACGGCGCTTGCACCACAGCCCAGGCGAGCCCCGGTGCAGGGCACGATTCCCATCTGATAACAGAGCCGGGCTGCGAGGGAGGTGGGAAACAGCTCTGAAGAAGAAAAGGGAACGGTCATGGCCTTCTCGGGATGTCCCGGACAGGACGTGAGGAGGAGCAGGAGGAGGAGGATGGGATCCTTCAGAGGCCGGGAGGCAGGAAGCTCCGCGGGCCAGGCGCCGGCCTCTGACGCACATCCCGGGGTGCCGGGGAGGAGGCAGAGCCCGGCGCAGGCCGTGGCTGGCGTCACTGGCAGGCGCTCGGCAGAGGCCATACGTGCTCCTTCTGCCTCCGAGGAGGCTTGTCCCGGCCTCCTGCCCTGTGGCCATGGGTAAGGCAGAGGCTCGGCTGCACCGTGGCTTTCCTGGCCCCGTTCTGGGCAGGTGAGCCTGCCTTCCTCTTCTGGTCGTAGGGTTACACAAACACAGGCATTTCCCACCTCTGTCTAGGAAGAAATAATGTTTATGAACAGAAGGAAAAATACAAAGCCTCATACTCATTGAGGGGACCTCAGATTTTTGCTTTTTTCCACCTGTCCTGTCCCCATGCCACCTGCCTGACACCTGGGTCTGAAAACCTGAAGCACTGAGAGCACCACACTCAGAGTCCTGCACATGCCAGCTTTCTGCCACAAGAGCAAGAGGGGTGTAGGAAAAAATAAATAAAATAGACATTGCATTGTGGTCTGTTTGCTTCTTTCTGGTCTTTAAAAGCCTGAAGAAAATGGAGGAGCCCCAGAACGGGCACACCACTGCTTGTTCCTGATTAGAAACACCCACTGGCACTCACCTCGGTGTCCAGAGGACTGCGGCTTCTCCTGCCCTTAGTGAGAAGGCAGGAAAGCAAACACGGAGATTTTTGTCTTCTGGTAACAGGAACATTGGCAGAAGTTCTCCCACTGGCTCAGGGCCATTCCCAGGATTTATAGCAAGAAAATCCCACACTGTAAGGACTGATGTGTATTTCTTTATTTTTTTTTCCAGCTTCCTCCATGATGCGAGGAACAAATCTCAGTGCCAGTACGTGGAGAATTTCTAGGGGTGGCAGCGAGGATCTTTAATTCTCTTCTCTAAAGTGTGAGCAGAGCTGCAAGCAGCCAGTCCCTACCTGGCTTTATGGTGAGCCAGCCCACCCCAGGGGTACGCTCCAGCTCTGTTATCCTCACAGGAGGCATCCAGAAAGAAAGTTCCCTGAATCCAGACCAAAGTCTTTAATTCTTAAGACCACCCTAATACATGTACACCTACTGAAGTGCTGTTTGATGGAAGAGAAAAGCTGTGAGGGGCAAAGGAGCAAAGTTCTCCTACAAGTTGCCCTTTTTTTTTTAAGTCAGAAGTGTGTTTGTTGTTGTTTTTTTTTTTTTTTTTTTTTTTTTAAGTTAGAAGTGTGAGTTTTACCTTCAAGCATGTAAAACACTGAAATAAGCACCACTTATCTTGCTCCATCATCTGTATTCAGGTCAGTGCTACGTACCTCCAGTTAAAAAAAGCATCCACCAACTAAAGAGATCTTTTTCTTAACTCAAAAAATGATACACATACACACAGGCAAGTTATCAGAAAAGACATTATATTTTGGTTTCCACCTCATTTGAAACTGATTTTGGTTTTCAATCAATCAAATCTGAGTATGACTGAGTTCAGTTTTCAATTTTTTTTTTCCCCATAACAGTAATGATCTGGACGACCATAATTATAAAAGGGACGGGGAGAAAACCCAAGAACAAGATACACAGTCTGAATTGTGCTCTCTTCCACACGAGCACTCCAGGGAATGTTAGTTTCAGCTCTTACTTTTTTTTTTTTCCCTTCGGGTTGTTACTAACAAAATCTCTACCGTTTATTAAAGCAAAGCTACAGTAAATTTTCTTGCAGTCTTACAGCAGGTTTTCATATTACCAGTAGGACTCGCATGCATGGATTGCAGTCACACACACACGCTCACAGACATTATACAGTAGCCAGTTGCCACCATAAAAAGAAAAAAAAAAAAAGAAAAAGAAAACAGACATTCATTTCCTGTAAGTGGTCAACATCAGAATCGCACCAAACTTTTGGATTTAAAAAAAAAAAAAAAAAAAATACTGCACAGGTCTTCCACATCTACATGGTAAAGTCATCCCTTCGCAATGGACGGAGCTCTCGTCTCCATTTGTTCAACATGCATCGCTGAAGCTTGAAGGCACGCTGGCCAAAGAGAGCCCTGTTCTTTTTTTTTTTTTTTTTTTTTGTCATCTTAACTCAAGTGTGCTGCTCTCGGGGTGCAAAATAAGGAAAAAATAAAGCCAAGCCCTTTTGCAGCACACCAGGAAAAGGTCATTCGGAGACCACAGTACTTGGCAGGCAGCCCAGCTGCCCTGATTCTACTTCTAACTGTGCTCTTGGAGGCATTGAACAAATACACTTGTCTTTGAAAATGACATATAAAGGCAAATTTCTGCAAACCCTTTCTTTTCAGACTGCTCGTGGTAGACTAACACTCCTGGAAGAAACTGGTCCTTCAGTTACCAGCTTCAAGTGGGAAATTTCCTACCTGCTGTCTTAAACACTGAAGCACCAGAGATTATAGGGCTGATGTGTCGAGGCGTTCATCAGCTTTGGGAAAGTTTAACACACACACACACAAAAAAAAAAAAAAAAAGTTAAAATGAAAAGAAATCCACAATGCCTCAAGAGCACTATATCAAACCAGAACTCTTGGGCTACTGACTGCCGGCACTGTCAGAAGCTGCTGGCTTCTGGGAAGACACCTGGAGGTTGAAGCCTTATGGTGATTTCGTATCCTCCCAGGGTGAGATTTGCTGAGCTTTACTGATTGCGAGACAAAGCAGTGTTCTGGAAAAACTAAAACCAACAAACTCATAATAACCATCACCAAAATCACCATTGGGAAAGTTCAATTTGTTAGAAGGTCTCATTGAGAAACGTCACCCCCTGCCTCACAGAGCAGGATGGACATGATTAACAAAACCCAGAGCAACCCGTCCCCCACAAGCTGGGCCTTCGGGACTAGTCCCCGAATTACACCGGAGGGGAGGAAAACTAAAAAAAAAAAACGGTTGTATATCACCTTTTCCTCCTCTTAAAGTTTTAATCTGCTTATTTCACTTTTATTTCTTTGTGTTGTTGTTGTTTTGTTTTTTTTTTACCCCCGATTTTCTCCCTTCCACTCTGCCACCTTAGCTGGGGGAGTTATTGGTACGAGAGTTTGGAGAGTCCTGCTCATTTATTGTGTTCAAGAGTACACACACCGGCTGCCGGGGCAGGTGGTGGTGGCTGTGTTCGCGGTGCTGCTCTTCCGCGGCATTAAAAAGCCCTTCCTCCTCGTCCCCGTGCGGGCGGCCGCTGCAGCTGTCGCAGAAGTCCAGGGGCCCATCCAGAGCATCGTCGATGAGCCCGTCGAACTCCTTGAGGTCGTCGTCGTGGTGGCCCCGGTTGCATACGCAGACCTCGATGCCCGAGTCGCCCGTGAAGCGGCGCTGCCTGCCCGGCGTCTTGTCCTTCGCGTCGGGGATGGCGCTGCTCTGCTCTAAGCTCTCAGAGCTGTAGCCTTTTAGCAGTTCCTCCTTGCACTCCATATCCTTTTCGGGACTGGCCCTCTCCACTAGCTCAGCTCCCGTGCTGGTGCCACCACCGGGCTCCACGCTCTGCATTTTGGCAACTGCTCGCTCGACCAGCGCGGCGGTGGAAGGCTCGGGGTCCCCGAGGCCGGGGGACCCGGTGTTGTCAGTACTGCTGTTATTGCCGCTGGGTGCTGCCGAGCTGCTCTGTGCTGGCTGCAGGGTTCTTGGCGTGTCTGGGATTGTGCTACTGCTGCCTGCTGGGACGCACTGCTGGTGTAAGGCACTGTATGGCGGTGGCGGGGTTGGCGGTCGGTTCACCACTTCCTCGTAGGGAGGTAGTAAATAATTTGGCAGAAACCCTGAAAGCGGGAGGCAAGGAGAAGTTATTTCGCGAGCAGCTTATCTCGGGAAACTCGTTATTAACGTAGGTCGGCGGGTTGTTTGTCATCTACCAGCCCCTCGCCACCAAACAGCTCAACGGGCTTCATAAGCGGTGCCAAAAAATAAACCAAAAGAGATGTTCTGTGCTTTACAGAAGAAGCGATCGCAGCACAGGAGGGCACAGTTACAGGAGGAGATGGACACAGCTGGGAACAGCAGCCAGACCTTATGGCTCTCAGGTCTACCAGGCAAACCTAACCATACCCCAAATGGCCCCATAAACCACACCAAGGCGTGGCCTGTGTTGGCTGGAGGGAACAGCACAGGAGATAACCTGCCAGCCCTCTCCAACACTGGCTTCTCAGCTGAGTTTCCACTCTCAAGAGCAAAGATTTCACCTCACAGAGCTTTTTGTGAATATGAAGAGACACAAACTGTTACAAGAAACTCAGCATCTGGGCTCATGGTCGCTGTTTCAGTGGTGGATTCAGTTTTTCTGGTCTGGTCAGAATAAACTGGCAGTACCAGCAAGAGAAGTGAGTTCGTTGTACTTACAGACCCTCAGATCTAAGAAAGATTTTATTTATTTCATAACAGGCAACAAAATAGCCTATATAGACAGAACGGACTTAAACAATGGAAACCTTCAGAGATAGCACTGTAGTTTTCCACGCGTAATTGTGTATCCCTGGGGCTGGGGAGGAAAAAGCTGCTGGGGCAAGAGTTGAATGAGAAAAGCAGGTCTGCACATGCAATTCGACAACCTGTACAGGAAACTCAGCTGTGGCACCTCCAGTCAAAGGCTGAGGCTCCCCACTCCAGCATAGCACAGCAGGGCACTACGGTCACGAATCGATGGTGCTTTCCCATCCCCTCCATCCTCCACAAGCCCCGGTGAGGCAGCAGAGCTGTCCCCCACCTCCCGCTGAGCCCAAGCACTGCTCCCCAGGGCCTCTAGGATAAGCGACGCGAGGTACGTACGTAAATAGAAGGGCAGGGCTGAGTAGTTGTGGGCTTCCCGGTACGCGATCAGGTTGATCTCATGTTGCCGCTGCTGGGCCTGCAGCCGGTGCTTGGTGCGTCGGTGGTGGCAAACACAACAGCAGCTGAGAATGATGATGATGGTCCACACCAGCCAAAACCCTGCAGGGGGGGGGAGAGCGAGACGTTAGCCAGGGCGCAAGAGCCACGTCCAACCCTGAAAAACCTATAAACGTGATGGGGAAGATCCCTAGGGAGTGTAGATCTGAACCCTGCGCCGCTCTACAGGCAGAAATACACGGATTGGGAGGTTCTGCACGTGCCCACCTGCATAAGGGACTGCTGCTCTGGGAGCCTTTGCTGATTTGGGTGATTTTGTGCATGTTTTGGTACAACATGGGGCACGCTTGCTAGTCACAGCTCTGGAGGAGAACAAAATAATGGAGCTGTGGCTCCCCCGCCCCAAAAACCCATCCATCCCACCCCTTGGAAATCACTTCTTTTGGCAAGAAACATAAACAGGTCTGTGAATAGCATTGAATTTGACTCCCACAGCCACTTCGGTTTGAAAATAATAATCAAGACACAAAAGACACTCTGCAGATTGACCACAGAAGAAGAGAAAAACCCCAAGCACTACGTTGGGCTTTTGTTTGCGCTGCCCTTTAATTTCTAGCCCAAACCCTTCATTGTTATGTTTAACAAAAACACGCTCTTTTTACATAGACGTCTCAAAATATTTTTAAAACTTATTTTTGCATTCAATGCCTTAAATTACCCGGAATTAAATTAATCCAGCCCCCCCACACCGAATCCTCAAGAAACCCAACTTCTGCTCTGTTTGTGGCCGCGGCGGGTTTCTGTGCGCTGCCACAGGACACGCAGTGCTCTTTAAAAGGGAATTTAACATGAGCGCTGCCTGAATTTTCTCCAGTCCTGCTACAATGCCAAGTAACTCTCCCCCCCCCATGCTCTTTAAAGCTCCCTTCCCGCTTGCATGCATTAGAAATACAGCTCAGAGAGATAGCAAAGAGCTGCACCGCTTACACCAGGTTAGGGTTTTGCCTCCCGCAACTGCAGCTCGCAGCCCTCTCTGGCTCAGAGGCATCTGTAACCTTTATCATTTTTGAGCTTGATTTTCGCAGCTAAAAATACCAGGAGAGTTCCTCCTTTATAAACACGAGGCCTGGCAAGCGCTCCTCAGCAGAGATCACAACATAATTTTTCTCTTGGTGAGACTTCTGCCGTTCTTTATTAATCCCAAACACACAAAATCAGTGCAAAAAAAAAAAAACAAAAAAAAAAACAAAAAAACACGTTTTCAAGGGGGTCATTCTGCCCTGTGGGGTATCAACCTGCTTTTTTTCTCCCTAATAAAAACCTCTGGCCTGGCTTCCCACCACCGTGTTTTCAGCATCCCCTTCGGAGTCAGAAGTGTTTTCTCTGCTCAGAGCTGGGTGGGGAAAGGTGAACAGTTTAGGAATCCCAGGAATGAGAGGAACATTGCTCCGTCTCAGGACAAAGTGCAATCAGGCCGTATCGCTGCTCTCGGAGCTGTGTGCAGGTGAGCTGGATGTGCTGCACCGTGCCTTGCAGCGTTTTGAGCAGGGACTCGCACCTCCCTGTGTCGAAACCCGAATTTCTCCCTGCATTTTGGCACAGCAAATCGAAATCTCCCTCTCGCCTTGCACAACCTGTTTCTCTAACGAGCTAGGCTCTACCTTGTACCCAAATTTATCAAAACTCGCTATCAAATAAAGGCCTTGCATGCTCCTTTTTATTTGTCTACTGCCCTCCAGGCACCCTCTTGTTCCTAAAAAAGCCTTTTTACACGAGTTACAGGGATCCTTCAAAGCCAGGCGTTTGCAGTCACCGTCTCGCAGTTTGAAAACTCCAATACATTTTTATTTTTTGGTGAGGGAAGAAGGTTTCCTTGGCCCGTGCTTGCCGAGGAAGCAAGAACAACTCCTCAAAACCAGGTCACTCGCACGGCACGCCGCCGTGCGCCGAGGCAGGCCTGCAGCTCATCTTCCAGTGCTCCCTATTTTCAGAGAGCGATCCGTGATCCTCCGCTCAACAACAATGGAAAATTACGCCCGGCTATCCAGGGATTTTAGCTAGTTATGAAAACAGATGCTTTTTAACACGTTTTTTCACGTCCTTTCCCAAGGACTCTGGAGGCCGTGGTAGCAGGCAGCACTTAGTTAGTTAAGATGTCCTGGAGAAGCGCCACTGTTAAGCAATCTCAGCTGTAGCCGCCGAATTTTTCTGCAGGGAATAACTGCTCCCACCCAAGCCTGCATCCAGTGGATTAAAAAACTCTTTCTTTAGAAATCTCCTCGACCCAGTCCAAAGAAATCCCGAAGTGCTTTGCAGACAAACTGACAGACAAGCTCAGGGTAGGGGTCAAAGCAAGCTCAGCCATCGCTGAGAAGACAGGCAGCAGCTCTGTAAACAACAGGCAGGAACAGCACACAGCACTTTGGGCTAATAAATTAATGCTGGATCCTACTGAAACCGCAGGTGGCATTTTTTTAAGTAAACAGCCCATAATTTACTGGGTTGCAGTCTGGTCACGGGGCCAGGAGCAACACCTCCGTGCTGGTGCCAAGGGTCTCCGGGCGTGCTCGCGACCACAAACGGACGGGACCTGGTGTTTTCATGTGAATTTCCAGAAAAAGAACCCACTAATACCACGCTATTGCCTGGTTTCATTAACCACGGACGCTTCCTGGAGCTTCTAGGAATTGCTCAACTCCTGACTCAGCACTAGCCCTGGGCTTTGCCTGGGGGATCGCAGGGGATCGGCGCTGCGTGCCCACCACAGCCGCTTGCTCCACCTGGCTCCTGGCTTCTTCTCCAAGGGCTTTGTCCCCACCTTGCCACGCAGCAGCACTGGGAAGCTGCTCACCTGCTCGAGTCTGGTTGTAGGTCTGGTTGCAAGCCCAGCGTGGTGCCGGGAGCCCGCAGAAGGCCCCATACCGTGCCCTCGCCGGGAGGCCGGGCACAGCTGCAGAACCCAAAACCTGCAGAAGCCCAGCAAATAGACAGTCCAGTCATTTATTTGAACTCCAGCTGCACGTAAAGGCCCAGTGTAAATATTATGTCTGAAAGTATGGAGAGAACAGTGAAGATGTCCAGGGCCGAGCTGTGCATTCGCACACCTGGTGCTGCTCGCCTTCCAAGTGAGCAGCAGGGAGGGAAGCGGAGCAGAGCGCTGGCCCACGCAGCTCATTTGGCAAGAGGGGAAGGAGGGGAATTGCAAATCCATCCAAAGACAACACGACACGAGCAGGGAACGTGGAGGCTGAGCACTGTAACGGTACACGCTAGCACCTGGCCCGTGGCAAAAGCAGGCACCAGCTCTGCTTCGTGCCGAAAACGGGTGAGATGTGCGGAGGCAGCAGACGTCTGGCATCAAAAAGCCTCCAAAAGCCAAGTAAAACTGGGCTTCCAGTTGCTTTTGTTGTCCCCAAAAGCTTTCCCTGTGCTCTTCAGCACGCGTCTCCTGCCCATATGGACAGGAACTGGTTTCAGCTGTACCATGCTGAGCTGTCGCTGCGGCCACTGGAAGAGGAGGAAATGTTGGGAGGCAGAACCAGGTCTGGCAGTAATTGTCCCATTCGAGAGAGAAGCTCCAGGGGGCATTTCCCACTGCCAATCTGTTTGTGACCACAGGAATCAAAAGCTCACTGAGATCAGAGGGGGAGACTGACAGGCAGAGAGAAAAAAGGGTCTCTGGGGAAAGAACTGCTGCTGGTGGACACCATGGACAGAAGCGATGTTTGGAGCTGAGCACTCCAGGATTGTGAGATTTCAAGGCAATTTCAGGCTCGCCCTTGGTTTATGGAAGAGTCAGAGGTTGAAATGCTCTGCAGTCCAAAAAAGGCTGAGAAGTGCTGAGTTCTGAGAAGCGCTGCTGTATTTTCTGTCAAATTCACTGGTGATGCCAATGGGTTGGTAATGATGCAAGCAAAGAGGGACTCAGACACAGCCAAGGAGTTGACTTTTGCCAAGAGATTTCCCTGCCAGAGCATCAAAAGCTTTCATAAAAATAAAACAGAAGAACCAAGCTCTTACCAGCACCACACAGGCTCGGGGAAAAGCTGCAAGCTCTACGTGAGCACCAAGCTCTGAGAATCCAAACAGGAGCTGCAGGAAGACCTGCAAAGAGAATTGCCTCCCAGGGAAGTCCTCTCTCACATCTCTCGAGGTCACGCACTGGAGATGTTTTCTACCAGCCATGACAGAATGTGCCAGCCTTAGAGCTTTAAGAAAACCTGCGGCACTGATCAGTTTTGCCCAAATTTAAGAATAATTAAGAATAAACCACCTCGAGGGTAAGAAACAGAGCATTCTCTCCCTGTGAAAAGTGGGGAGCAGTGTTCAGCCCGATGCCGGGGAGGACATGTACTGTGCTTGCTGCCTGGGATGCTGCCATCAGCAGTCCCGTCGAGGGAAGCTCCTTTTATCCTGTGCAAAATGGAAAACATGTTTTCTGGAGCGTTCCAAGGGTAGGAACAGAGAAATCTGCCCTCAAGTTCACGGTAAACTTGGGCAAATGCCATTGCTCTATTGGCAGGAAGTCCCCTCAAAGGGAGCCAAAATATACTGCAAAGTGTTTTTGTGTCTGCCTGACAAGCATCTGGGTAATAGCTTTGGCTTCACGAGAGCTGGTTCTAAACAGAAGAAGAAGTGGGACAGTTTCATTGACTAAAATGCGATCTCCCAAATAGCGGCCTCACAGTTGGCCATGCCTGGAAAAAGAAATCGTCTCTCCCAGGGCCAACGCTATCATCAAAAACAGGAGAGAGATTTAATTGGTACCACAACGCGGATGCACTTGGGTTTTATAGTGTCCTTGGCACGGACACCGTGTCGTCTCCTGCCTCTTCAACACGAGCCCGCGTGAGTCAACGCTGCTGCTCAGGAATGCGAGACGAGGATCCAGGCCATAGGCCTAGGAACATTTTAAAGAAAAAGAAGGCTGCTGAACGCCCAGGTCCCTCCAAGCCTGTCTCTTCCATACCTCCTGCCAGCACAAAGTCGCCTGCAACTGTGCTTTGAGGTGGTTTTCAGGGAACCAGCGCAGGTTGAAACTCATCTGGCCCAACCAAATAGCAGCGAGAGAACGACTGTGACTGTCAGCGACAGCTTTGTGTCAATTTAAGTCAGCAGAACTGCAGCCCCAGCCCGATCACACTGCGGGAAAGTTATTGAACTGCAGTGGTAAAAGGAAAAAGCTGAAGGCGACATCTCCAGCTCCTGCTCACTGGCTCCCGGACTGGTGACTCGTGACAGAAGGTGATGGACATGAACTGCAGCTGGTTTCTAGCTTTCTGAAGAGTGGCCAGTGTACACAGTACGTCCACTGCTGTGAGATAAGATGGAAAAAAATGTGTTTCAGAAAAATCCTTTGCAATGAGAGTCAACTTGAGGCAGTAAATCTGTAGGCTGTTGTTACGTCTCTTCTGGGGAGAGCGCCTTTGAAGAACAATTGTTCCTGGGCTTCAGAAGACTTTTTTTTCATCCAGTCAATTCTGCTGTAAGAGATGTACCCCATCAAGACCTTTACATTGGTAAAATGCACATTAAATATTGGTCTAACATATACCAGAGAGAAACATCCAGTTGAGGCCGTGTCCAGTTAACTTGGCACCAAGATGTGGAATAAGTGATAGCTTTGGGGATTTGGTGAGGAGCTGGGCTGCAGGTGCAGAAGACGGGGTGAAAGAGCAGGGGTTGGTTGTCTTGCCTTTTCTTGCTTTTTAGCAGGTAGATGTAGCCCACATGGGGTGCAGGTCAGGATCTGCACAGTGAGACTGTGCAAGAGAGATTGCCTTCTTTGTGTAGGAGAACGTCACCACCCCAAAACCAGCCTAAGTTGATTTTGCTGTGCGAACGAGGCTACAGAAGTACAAGAAAACAACTCCCCACTAACCCCAATTTATCATCAGTTTCCACATAGTTGTGACATTTGTTTTGTTTGCTAGGCTTCGTAACAGCAGGGTCATCGCTGAAGCACCAGCTGAGGAATAACAGCAGCCAGAGGTGAAGTTTCGTACACCTGAGAAAGAGAAAGCAAGCACAACCATGCAGGAGGCTGTGAGAAAGGCAAGAAACTGGGCAAATCCCCCTCCAAAAAATAGAGGACTCGGTTAAAGTGAAGGATAAGATAACACGGGGTGAGAAAGAAAACATGGGACCGATGTGTTATTTGACTGAGGGCTTTGGAGACTGCAGCAAAGTCTTTGGAAATGAATTCCTGTTATAAAGCTGACCTGGAACATGTACGTGTTACAGCAGTTGCTAGAGCTTTAGCAACTAACCGGATTCCTGCCAAAATTTTCTGGCAGCACGTTTTTTGGGGAAAAGAACTGTCTAGAGATTCCAAGGGGAAGCGTGCAGAGATGAGCAAAACGTTCAAAATCAGCAAAAACATCAACTGTGCTGCTTGCAAACAGATTTTTTCCCGTACAACCCTTCCACTAAGGCCCAAATAGCCAAGACAGTTTTTGTCTTTTCAGATGGGCTCAGTGTCACCGCTAAAGCGGCCAAAATGAAGCAGGAACTGGTACATCTGACATCTGAATCCCCATGCTGGTTTGTTGTGCAGTACTTTAACGCTCTGACTTTGAGGGGCTGCAGCTGAGACTGTCGGCGTGCTGTGACCAGCTGCCTGTCTCCATGCTCTGCGATTCCTGAAGCCCCACATGCTATCCTTCCTACCGCAGCACATAAAATACTTTCTGCAGCTTAACTTGCTGTGTTGAGTGCCTCAGGAGCTGTCTAATTTCACGCTGCTCCTCATCAGGGCAAGGGGGAGACAAGGATGGATGTCAGGAGATCTGGACTTGGTTCTCAAAACACATTATAGGCTTAAACTTTGGAAAATCCAGAACTCCTGAGCCTTAATTCCTAACCGACAAAACGCAGGTAACTGCCTGCCTTCATTATTTTCTTTCTTCTAGTTTGAAAAGTGGCATTTGGGAACATTTAAGCAATAAAACACCCATCACGCCTGCACCAAGGTCAACATCAGAAAACTCCAGCAAATCACAATCACATCATAACAGACCTGAATAAAAAAACTGTTAGCGAGCAAAACCCAGGGGCTGCTGCTATTCTCCCACAACCTCCCCCTTGAGCACTGTGACCTCTCTGGGGAGCCCAAGGAGATTGTTAGGCTAAAACATGGAACCAGCTCAGCCACCATCCATCCAGACAGCTTCCCCTACGTGGGGAGATGCAACAGTGAAGCTCCTTCTCCCCTTCTGCTTTTCAAAACCCTACTCCATAAAAATTAAGAGACATACTGCAATATCCCCTCCTCTCTCCCCCCATGTTAACTGCTAGCCACCTTCAGCTAAGAACTAATCAAACCTTTATATAGCTATGAGACCTATATATAAAAACCTGGATATAGTTTTATTATTTGGCAACATGGCACTGTATTTTTTTAATAAGAGATGGGTGGGGAATCTGAACCAAGCTGTTATCTAATTTTAAACACAGGCTGTCCACCTGCTTGGCATATCATGTTCTCCATTCCTCCACTCCACCCCTTAACAAAATAATACCTTGATTTTGCATCCCATTCCATTACCCTCAAGGACTGGTTTATAATTACTGTAACCTTACTTGCTGTCTAGAAATGTTGAGGTCAGCTCTTTTCAAAGACAAAACTTCCCTCAAATTCTTAAATGGGGGAAAACGATCCTTTTTATGGGAAATCCTCCAAGTGGCCACAAGACAGGATCACGTTTCAAAAGGCATATCCAACAAAGACAGACCAGCTTTCTTTTCCATTTCAAATGCCACCCTCCTCTGCTTCTTGTCCCCACTAAGCTGTGGTGGTAAAAAAAAATGAAAAATCAGGATTGAATTCAACAGGACAAGGAAGAAGGCCAGTTTTCAGGCACACAGTAGTCCTGGTGGTCAGAGAAGTTTCTGGGAGGAGTAGGAACTTCTGAAAAGTTACTCCAGTACAAGCATACATTGGTTAAAGTCAAATCCTAAGAGAAACATGAAGCCATACTGAAAAGTTCCAATTTAACTGTTCATTAACCAAAATTTATTATTAACCTTTAAAAAGCTAATCTATTCCCTAGCGTGTAAAGCTGTTGCTCGCCACACCATCAGTTCACTGCTGTTAGTGAGTCTATTTACATAAATTATCACCTCAAAGGTCTTAGGGGTGCCTCAGCACACATACATACCCGAGATATTCAACAATCCCTGGAGCAGCAGAGCATTTCTGCAGCTGTGGTCGCACGCTCTAGAACATGAGTTTTCATTTAAAAGGACACATTCCTGCCCGCACCTCCACCCCCCACCCCAGAAACCTCCTTCTAGCACACATAATGGCAAGGCAAGCTTTGAAAACATTAACCAACTGTAAATCAATGCTGGGCATTTGCCCAAATTTGCAGCAAGCCTGCAAGAATAGGTCTCGAGTTTGCACCGTTCCCTTCATCTCAGTGCTGTATATGATGCTCTTCACTACGCGGGAGGAATGTGAATCTCAGTGCAGAAACCCACCTCCCCTGAGGAGCCGTTCGTCAGTGTGTGCCATTAATATGTTTACTCCACGCTCTCAGAGCAACTCGTGTGCTTGCCCTAGAGAGCAGCCCAAAACACTCTCCTTCCCTGTAATAAAATCTGTTTTTATCTTCCAAAACCTTCCATGATGCAGCCAGGCACTGCCAAATCTAAAAGTCCGTGCCATGCAGTTACAGTGAAAAGCAAAATCATTTCATTAGAAAGGCAGGGGGCTATTGTTCTGCCTCTATTGTTTGCATGCAATTCAATTACGCCTCGTTCAAGGCGTCCATGGGAGAAACATGGTGACTGCAGCAAGCATCAGTGTGCAGCTGTACTCCACGCTGTTGCTCAATTTAGATCCTGTTTGCCACAGAGCCTATAAGCCCCTGGATACATGCCTCCTTCCTCTGCATTCCCACCCACACAACTCCAAAGCAGGGCCTGACCTTCCCCGCTCTGCTTTCTCCATGCATCCCCCTTTGGTCCGAACAAATTCCAGACATCCGCCCTGAGCCCCATGCTCCGACGAGGCCGCACGTTCGGGCCTGTGCCTCGGCCTGCTAGGGTCCCCAGAGCTACACACCCCATCCTGAATCGTTTCTGCTGCTGTGTGGAGACTTCTGAACATAAACCTGCTGTTTGGAGTCTCCTGAACATAAACCTGCTAAAAAAGGCCCACAGTGTGTTCACTTCTTACCACTTGCACTGCCACAGCCAGGCACTACAGGCCTGACGCCTAATGCCTTCTCAAGAAGTCCCTTAGAGCCCTGTTTAATTTACAACCATGTCCTCCATGCTTCGCTGGTTACACTCTGGAAAAGTAAAAGTGTATTTCCAGACTAAAGGATGAAGCGTCAGCTATTCCTGTCCTTGGATCCAGGTAAAGTGACACTCTTTGTGTGTATAATACATTTCCACACAGACGTTTCTTTGAGAAAGTGAAACTGTCGGCACCACAGAGGGATTAAGTAGATAGCACAGTTACGTAAAGCTACGAGATACCGTGGGGTGTGGTAGGAAAATGTCACCAGTCTCTAATGTGAGGGTGCAATGTTCAGAGTTCCACATTTCCAAATTTCTGGAGCACAGATGCCGCCTTAGCTTTGGTTCCTGGCAGTACCACAGCATGTCAAGATCAATGTTCAACCCTTTATGGTTCCTACTTGGGAAAGGAAGACACTGTCCACCCAGGCACAACTCAAAGTCCACCTTTGAACTTCGGCATTTCTTATTTTCCTATCCCTTCGGCTGCTTTATCACAGTTTTGCTGACCTGCTTTGACCTGCCTGCTGTCCTCTGAAGAAACTTGGAAGGTACAATCACTTAACCATTCACTAGAAACATGGGTAGTTTTAAATGCCAGATTTCACAAAAATGCCCAGGAGATAAGAAAGGCAATGGGCAGTGAATGCTCCTCACAGCCCACAGTATTCAGCTCCTGGCAGCCCCCAAATTTGCCCAAGACCCCCCTCTACCCAAGGAGCTGTGCTCCCAACACAGTGCTTCCTTAAGAGAATAGACATCCCAGCCCTGCTCCTCGAGAGGACAGCTTTAAAAAGATAAATCAGATGTAAACTGTCATTCTAGCAAAGAACTAAAACAATAAGATGAAAGACACTGAATTAATTCCGTTTGAGTGTGTCAAACTCAAGAGTTGTGCGTGTTGGCATTGTCCCTCAAGTGTGGTTTCTCACTCGCATACAATGCTATTTTGAGTACCCTCAGTACTGTCCAAACCAGAAACAAGACCAAACAACAAATTTCCAGTCATGAATGTGGTAAGACAGCCCATTACTCCTCAAAAAGCAGGCAGTGCCCATTGTAACAACAATATTTCCCTCGCTGTATCAGGTCAACGCCGGTTTGCATTGCTGCTAAATGCAATGGCAATGCATGACAAGGGCTGAATACGACACCCCACCAGACACAAGCCAGACCTGTAGTACGACAGCCATGCAGATCAGGAAGGGAAGCCATACAAAACAGAAGGACTTACACCAGAGTTCATAGTAGTAGTTGCAACACTGGGATTGTCCACAACAGTGGCCCGTTTCACATATGTAACTTTGATTGTTGACACCCATGCAGGTTTCCTTGTCCTAAAATTAAACAGACACACTTTTAAGATGTTTTGTCAGTATCTTCTGTAAATGTAGTCTTTTTTTTACCCGACAATCTGCAAGCAATTTAAGATTCACAAGTTACGGTCCTGGGAAATTTTAAAATACATAAAGAGATTAAAATACAACTAGGGACCACCAAAGAGTATATTCCATAAATGACAGTTTTGAAGAAAACCCCATATCTCTAAACTCATGAGTTACATTGCTTTAGCACCTAAGCAGCGCTGCTTTCTTATCATCCCTTTCCTTTTCCATTAAAAGTTATCATGTTTTGGGAGCCAGGCATTCTCTTAAAGACGAGATATCATTTGTTTCACATTTTACACAATATCGCTGCATTACTGGGGCTGCACGCCAAGTGAAAAAAATGCATTCATAAACAGAACATTATAACTTGAGAAAAGACTGCTTGGATTCATTTAGATCTCAGTGATAATTACAGTATGTTCCTGCAAGATTCCAATCTAAAATGATTCCTTCATAATTAGCCATGTGCTTTATATAAGATCAGCATTCCTGTAAAACTTCTTCCTGGAACAGTGAAGTAGTCCAGGAGCAGAGCCAAATCAGCTGTACTGTATCACCCAGCAGGTCCTCAGGACACTTAAGATGGAAAAGGCGGCTGGTGTGAAGTCTCAGTCCCCCCCCAGGAGTCCAGGGTTTCCTGCTAGTCTGAAAACATGGGTGGGACAATGTACAGAACATGAGAAAACAGAAGTCTTTTACAGGCTGTGGTGTATACGTCTCTAAGAGGCGTTGGGGCAACCTGGAAGCCAGAAGACTGTACACCAGCTCTTGGAAAACAAACAGATCTTAATAAAATACACTGATGATGCATACAAACCTGTAACAAAGTCTAAAATTATCACATTTTTTTTCCACTTAAAATGTCTTATGAATAATGCAAAGAAAGCACGGGGAAGTTGATACTAACAATGTGTTGGAATAATTCATTTTGTAAGTACCATCTTTCAAATAAAAGATCAATAAATAAACCAATAAAGCCCAACAAAACCCAAACAGCTAGGATGAGCAGCAAATCCAAGGAGAGCAGGCTCTAGGACTGTACATCTGTGGGTCCCAACGCTTGCTGAACTGCACTGTTTCTGCATTGTATGTGAGTGCAACACAGCCCCACTTCGCATAAACCTCTACATAGTCACCACGTGTGCAAAACAAAGCCTCTTTCAAACTACAGATCAGACAACTGAGCAAGGGATGAAAGGCAGAAGTTTCGATGCAGAAGAGTCCCACACTAAGTTCAGGCAAAATTAACCTACAAAGATGAGCCCAAAGTGCAGCAGGTTGAGTCTCAAACCAGAATTTGTACAAATTCCATAACCAAAACAGCTACAGCTTTATGACCTCTGTGACAAAATAATTTTTGGAAGGGCTTTGATATCGTGTGGACACAGTTTAGCAAACATAATTCTGCTTAAGATAAACCACTTCCCCTTCCACTACAGGACCCAAAGGTTCCCAAAAGCCTCTAAAAATCATCAGTGGGCTATCCTACACCTCACCGCAGACACAGCAAGGTGGTACCTGCTTCCCATTTCCAGGAGAACACCACTTTGCTGGACAAAATGGCCAGATTGCATTGCTGCACGTAGCTAAAGCAAACATTTCATATTCTCATCTTAAAACACTGCACAACAGAAGAAACAACATTTTCCTATAGACTAAGGAGCAGTTTTCCATCTCTAATTACAGTGTCTGATAGCAACTTCTAGCAGACACTGCTGAGTTAGCGCAGCATTTTCTGCTTCAGGAACACTGCTCATTCCAAAAACTGTAATTTGAATCAGGAAAAGAACTAGGAACAGGACACATCTCTTCTCTCATCTGTTCTTATTAGTTTATTTACACTTTTCCTCACTTTTATTGGCTTTGCAGAGTTAAAGCGACTGATGAACAGGATAGATTTTGGCTCTCACATCAACAGAATTGAGAAATTAAGATCCCATTGCAAAATTGCAATCCTGTTGATAATGCACAAGCCAAAAACTCACCAGCTGAGGTCTGCGGTTGTGACATAAGAAGATCAATGTGACATGTTGAACTAGCACACGAGTCACGTGGAGCTGGTGAGAGAACAGAGTCCCACAGTGCCATTTCAGGATCTCCTCCGCATCACAACACTGATCTGTCCTTGACCACCTGTGTTTATTCCCCCCCCCCCCCCCAAATTTGTTCCATTCAGCGTTGCCTGCTCCAAAAGGATACCAATAAGGAACACATTGGTCTTTTGGCAGCAGCAACCTACATCAGCTTCAACATTGCTATAATCTTCCTGCTTCAGAACTTGCAGCAGTCCTGGTTGCAGAGGCTCTCCTTCTTTTGGAGATCCAGTCTCAAGCAACATCCTGCTTTCCCATCCGAATTAAAATTCAAGACTGTGGTGTAAACTTACTGCCTGGAGCTTCTCTAATGCGCAAGCACCTGTACCTTTGAACAGGCTCGCAGTTTGCTCTCGGCACACGCAGTTCAGAAAGCCCAAGCTGTCAAAGCTCCTGTGGTGCGGGGCCACCAGCTTTGCTCCTCAAAGCCCAGGCAGGATGCAGGACTGGATGCCCTGTGCCAAGCATAGGGGTTGGGATGGGAATTCCCATAAGGATGGGAAGCTCCTCTTGGTGCAGCCCTCTGCCAGCCCAGCCACCAACAGGTTCTGGGAACGTGGAGCCGTCAGACCCCATTCCACGTGTCAGACCCAGAGCTGTCACCCTTGTTTCCAAATAGTTTCACAGAATCAAGGAATAATTTAGTTTGGAAAAAATCCCAGCAGATCAGGTGGTCCAAGCCCTGGCTCAGAGCACAGCTACCTCCGATGTTAGGTTACTCAACTCAGCATGGGGAAAAAGATAAAAGGTAAAAGGCATCCAATCTTCAGAAAGAACAAAAATTTCAACGCAAGGAGAGCACTGCTCTGGGTTGCATTACAGGTGTCTCCCTTCCTCTTCCTCTCTGAGGTCAAAAACCATTTCTGCAAAATCTGAGCCACTGTACATTTTTGTCCACTGTTTCACAAGCCAAGGAAGAGGTAATGCACTGCTATCAGGCCATGATACAGGATGCACCATTTTTTGTTAGGAAGCTCCTACTTTCTGCCGAGCACTTGGATTAGCGTTCAATTTCTAATTAAATCCTACCCCGCATACTTCTTATCATCAGTGTAACATTATTTTTACTTCCTTCTCCCATTCATTCCTTGTATCATATGCTTCCAATCTAACTACTTAAGACATATCAGCAATGTACTTATCTCCAGTCTAAATGTCTCCTGGAAACAATATCACAAAGGTTTGTGCTTCCTCTTTCACACCAACAGCCACAGACAAGGCACAGGATTGAAACAGTAGTATTATAGATAACAAATATATGTATGGGAAAGAAAAACAGAAGCAAAGTTGGAGCATTCGCAGTTTATTGACCTGCCTTCATCTCTAGTTCCCATCGAACAGCACTTTTAATGATCATTTTAAATCACTCTTAGCAGCATGGAGTTTGTATTGAAGTACCACAAAGAGGTTTCGTTGTTGTTTTTTTTAGGGTAGTCTTAGGAAAACAACAGAGGGAGAGGGTTTCTTCCCGAAAGTGCTTTCCTCCCCAATAGCCAGTGGCTATTGCATTCCGAGGCAGGCTTCCCTGCTGAAGGACAGCCTTGTTTTCTGGCTGTCCAGGCAAGCACATCCCTCCCCGCCAGCCTTTGTTGGGCTAACTGCAGACGCCTCCAGACAGGATTACTAAGCAGCTCTACCCGGCTCTGTTCTCAGTGTTCGGCTCCATTAGAGCAGAGTATTCCTGTTTCACAATGAAGAGGCCCGAACACGCCATCCGTTATCTCCCTCCTGCAAAGCCTTGGAGATTTCCAGCTCATTTCAAGGAGCTGGCTTTGTCCTGTAAAGCAGCACGTAGCCTGGGCTCTGCGTACATCGCTGCCTCCGTGGCATTATCGCCAAGCTGACACAGATCTGGGAAACTGGACTCACTGGATCCCTGATGCACACTCAAAGGCAAGAGCTTTCACGAGATGGCTCTGCAGTCCCAGAGGCTGTTTCACCTCCCTCTCCAAACTAACAGAGGCCACTTGTTAAATCTCGAGCAGGCTCACTCTAAAGAAGCTCACTGAGATGTGAAGACCTCATCTTGCCGTGCTTGGAGAGTCTCTTAGCACTCTAGACATGTTTTCCCTATTCTAGATTAGTTTTCCCTTGTCATACATAAATTTTGTAAAGCAGTTTCCTTTGAATGCAAAAAAAAAAAAAAGTTTTTACTTATTTTTTGTTGTTGATAAATTGGCATTTGTGATAAACCCACAACCATGCTGGCAACTCTGCCAGCAGCACACTTTTGCTGTCAAGTGCTTTTACAAATAATCCTTAAAATATCCAGCAGTGGTGGGTATAAGAGAACTCAAGGCAGTGGCATATGTTGTCAAGCCCAAAGCTACAGCAAACGCTAACGTCAGTGCCAGGGATAAAAGCCAGTTACTTTCTCCACCTTCCAGTTTCATATTGGACCTCTGCTGGAAGTCTACGTGACAAACTAAAGGTCAAAACCTGGGGCACCATCATGACAGGAGGCATTCGTGGAAGCCTGTGCGTTGGCTGAACTGTCCCTCAACACAAGGAAGGACGTCATCAGACCTCCTTAACCTACTTTTGTACAGGTTTTCAGACCTAAGTGGTTGGGTTTAATGGCCATAGCTGTTAGAATTTCTCGCCTCTGAAGCCAATATAGGAAATGGAGAGAAAGAAGAACTGATTGACAATGGAGGATTATTACAATAAAAGGATCGAGAGACTTCAAAATGGACTTTCCTACTTTCAAAAACCAGCAGCTAACCTGGTAACGCTGTTGCTATGTCAAAAAGGAGAAAGATGAAGATGAGCAGATTCCAGACCACTGTGGCTATTTTCCAAGCTGAAAATTAATACGTGCAACCGCAGCAACAAACACCGCAGCCCACGCTCACAAGTGCATAGTTGGCAGTGAACCACCTACAAAAGATGACTCCTCAGCTGGCACTAAGCAGGTAACTCAAACCAGCAGTGGCTGATACCGCTGAGATCTAATAACCTTTTTAGCTTTTTGCTCTGTCTCTTCTTTCCAGAGAAATCCAGCCCCCGTTACCTTAAATATGAGCACCTTGCATGTGCGTGGCCTGCGTGTGTCACTCATCCATCCATCCCAGCCTTGGTGACATCCAGACACCCTGGAAAATACTTGGAAATGCGACTTGCATTTGCTGGCAGCGGGCTGCATGCTATTGCTCCCTTCGATAGGGTAGCCAGATTTTTAGACCTACTCTAATACCCTGCCCTCTCCTCTCAAGCTTCAATACAGTGTTTGTACAGCACTACACAGCAAATTACTGTTTGGACTGAAAAAGGTGAGGATTAGTAATGGAGTGCCAGGGGTGAGTAAAGAATGGAGAAGCAGGCCTACGAACAGAGGGACACGGTGAAAAGACCAGCAGTGGGAAGGAGACCGCCAGGCTGGCATCTGCCCGAGGGCAAGGTGCTGCTGGATTTAACAGGATTCGGGCTCAACCTCTGACCGCTCTGGTTTCATGGCTCCCACAGGGGACTTTGTTTTTAAATAGATGCTTACTACCAAAGTCCTGACCTAGTTATGTCACTAATCTCACTGCGCACAGGCAGCAGACCCTTGCTTTCAGTACCTAGCTGCACCCACAACCACCAAGCAGGAGGGATTCAAACGTGTGATGCGATCTTCAGAATAGCATGTAAAACCTAGGTATTTTTTTAGTAACTCACAATCACTATTTGAACCATATAAATTCTTTAAGCACGCAGTTACAAAATGGAAGTGGCTACCAGTATCTTAAATATACGTGTTAGAAACAGCAGGAAAAACAATTTGATACTGCTGAGGTGCCACTTGGCTTTTTACTCAAGCTCACATGTCAGACTACCACTAGTGTTTGTTAGCCAGGCCCATCGGGGACAGCTCACAAGAAACATAAAGCTACTTGAGAAGATGAGCATCTCTGTCAGATAAGAGACAGCAGGGGTAAGGTTAAAGCTGCTGCTGGAAATATTAGGCCAGAATGCCAAATCTTGTCATAGGGTTTACCATAATTCATGGCCAACAGTTACTAACCCATATTTATCTCGGGGAAAATAAAATAGAATAAATCTCCAGGTGCTCTCAGGGAAGGACAACAGGCGGGATGGCAGCAAGGAGTGGTAAGGCCCCACTCAAGGCCACACCAGCAGCCCCCCAGCCTCCTCCCTGGCACCGTGGTCATCACTCAGCATCCAAACCCTCTATGTTTGGTAGTCCCTTGGAATATAAACCAGCAGCTATCTAGGCAAGTGCTGTGCCTTAGGTGGGACAAATTGAACAAAAGCACCGAAGTCTGGTGAGGATGAAATTGGCTTTGATCACCACACGTTGCAGGAACCTGGGGGCTCAGCCCCCCAGCACCACAGCGGATAAATTCCTGCCAGCCTGCCTTACGGTGGACAACTGGGGCCAGGAAGTAAATGAAGCTGGGACATTTCTTCCTAAGACACCCTACTCAAATTTTGTTTTCCTGAAGTTAAAAAAAAACGTGTTAAATACAAACATCCAAATACCCCAAGTAAAATAAGAGGGGAAAGAGTTATGCCTCTGAGCTGTCCCGGGCACAATAAAGATCTCCAAAATGGGAATTCTAATCCACAGCATTTATTACTTCGCTAATGCTAGCGTCAGGGGAATTATATTTAAATCGCCGTGATTAATCAGCCACAGCAGGCCCATCTTCACCCACAGAGGATGCAGAACCTCTGAGGTTTTATTAACCCTTACCTAAGGAACAAACTGGTTATCTGCATCCATTTATCTCGGAGAAATCACCAGCCATCTTCAAAGGAGCACAGCTTCCCTATATATTACAGGCATACCAGGGTACTTCAAAAAGAGCCGGTTTCATTTTTGTTCGTAGCAAGTTTCACTTTCGGATGGCACCAAGGGCCCTATTTGCGCTGTATGGGCCACGTGAAAGTGTTTACTTCCTCGGCACCTTGCTAGAAGCTTCCCAGAGGCAGCCCCGGCCCTGTGGCGTGCCGGACCCGCTTCCAGGAAATGACGGCTGCGGGGAGGCCGCACTGCTCTCGGTTGTTTTAAAACCCAAACAGCTGGCAGCACCCGAAACCTCCAGCACTAAGAATTGAGAAATCAGAAGTGGAAGAGTTAAAGAGTCAAACACTTCAACCTTACTTCCCTTTTTCTTTCACGTTTCTGCCACCAAGCGCAGATGGACGCGGCCAAGCTTCCACCTGCGACCCTCAGAGCTCAAAATTGAGGTGACGCACGTGGATGGGTGTCGGGGAGCAGCACCCCTAGTGCTGAGCAGGGAAAGGGGAAGAAAGGCAGCCCGGACACCCAAGTGTTTACAGTCCGAGGGCAAACACAAGAGACAATAGAGGCGGATGCATGACGAGATGTTCCTGAATTCCTCCCACGCTTTTAATTAAATAGCGCTGCTCGCTAACTACTCTTTTGTTCCCCCCTTTTACAAGTGGGAAATTTCTTAATACTATCCGCACGCAGGACACCATCCCGAATACCTGCTTTTTGAAGTCTAAAAATGATTAAAGCTAACATTCAAGCGGCTTGTTTCCACCGTATCCTCCATCAGCGGATAAAAATAGTCGAGAGCTTTGCTCAACTGCTCTTGAGGCAACACCTTTTTTCTGCTTCCTGTAAATGCCTCTGTATCTGTGCTGAAAAGTCACAAGCAGAGAAAAAAGCACCGTCCAGCCCACCGAGATAAACAGACGGTCTCGGTCTGAGCGAGTGAAACAGAAGCACACACCTCACTGCCAGCTTTACACCTTACACAGCCCCTCAGTTGTGCCAAACCCCTTTCTAAAACAAAAAGACCCGTTCAGAGAAAGAAGCTTTAGAGGAAAACATGCCCGTGCAACTCGAACATTAAGCCAGCTGTGCCTCAGTGCAAGTTGAGAGTTACCTGAAGTTGTTTAGCTTTTGTGCCCCAATCTCCCTCCTCGGTTCAGTCCCTGGGTTTTTAGGGAAAGTCTCTGTGCCCTGAGTGCTAACAAGTGAACTATTATTACAGCTACTGTGTTCAATTACAGAAGGTCATTGTGCTAGAGGTAGTTTCTTATGTAAAAGTGTTTTCAAATCAGCAGGGTGGGGGGAGCTGCATTTCACCAAAACCTGAACTGATAAGGAAAGAGACAGAACTGTTTACTCAGCAGTGTTAAGTCATTTTCCCTTCATTTCTACATGACACCAAGTAGGTAGTTTAAACATGCCACAGCCAGATCTTGAAAGTTTAACGCCACGTTAGAAACTGCAGGCAGCACTCTGATATCATGCAGTATCTATTTACTGTGGATTACAGATCCCAGCAGCACCGGAGAGAGTTTACAGTTAAGATTCCCCTACGGACGTGCCTCCCAGACCAAAAAAAGGTTTTGCTCTCCCCGAGCCTAAGAACAAATAGTTGGCACTCTCCTCCAGCAGGGAGCAGCTGGGCAGTTGCTACCGTTTCTCACTCCACTCCCCACGGCCAGCCATTACATTACCCCAAGTTTCTTGCTCGAGCTGAAATCCCCCGGAAAAATTAAAAAGTCACCAAACTGGGGGGGCCACGGCAAGTTGCCGTTTTCTGTTTGGTGACCTTTGTCGGAGAAGAGAGAGAAAGAGAGGAAAAAATACATGCCTTTTTTTGTTGTTGTTGTTTGTTTAATGCTCAAAATACTGCTCCCGCAATAAAATGGTTCAAAGTTTGGCATAAGTTTGTAGACATGGTATATATATAATTCAATTCTAAGGAATGTGGAAAGTACCCCTGAAAACTAATCAAACAAAACCAGCACAGGAGCGCAACACAAAGAGAAACCCTGCCGGCAGTCCTACCCCACCACGACCAAAACAAGAGTTTCTTTCCCCAAACGGCAGCTTCGCTCCTTCCTCGCTAACCAGAGCGCAGCCCTCACACGACCGCACTCCCCAGTCAAATGCCACGGCTGGGGAAGTGCCGTGTGTAGGGTTCTGCTCTGGGACAACTGGAAATCATTTCCTTATGCGAGGGGGGGGGTGGATAAAATAAAAGCGAGTCACGTCCTCGACCAAGCAGCGCCCACCGCACCGAAGCCGGTTACCTGTCTGAGACCCAAGAGGAAAGGCATTCTGCAGGCTCATCCTCTGCACCCGCGCATGGGAACGCAGGAATTTAAAGCCCCACAGCAAGCATTTCCTCATCTGCTGCGGGAGCCCGCGCCTCCGATCCTATTTAAACCAGGGCTTCCTCGGCTGGGAATGCTATGTAAACAGGGTCCTGGGACACGGCACGCACTCTGGCTCCCCCTCCTCCTCCTCCCACTCCCCGTGACATATCTCAGACGCAGCCGAGCCGGGGTGTTTGCAAGAGGGAAATGACATCAGGTCGGGCGCTTCTGAAAAAAAAAAAAAAATAGCAGAAATAAAAAAAAATAAAAAAGAAACCTTAAGGCAGCTGCCGGTTACCAGCAGGCAGCTCGCCACGCACAGAAGCGGCGCTGCCGGTGCGGGACGCTGGCAGCGAGCTGTGGCCGAGCAGGGGCTGCTGCTCCCCGCTAGCTGGATGCTTCGAGCAGAGGAGAAGCTATTAAAATCGTCGGTGAGAGCCAGCAGGTCCTCAGTGATTATTAAATCTCACCAAGCAAAAAAATAGCTTTCTCCTCAAAAATAGATTAAACACCCCAATTCACTGTTCCGTGCTGCATGGCGAGGTGAGCAGGCAGCGGGTTTTGTCTGAGCATCTCCAGATGCTGGGGACCTGGATGGACGGACCCAAAGCACTGCCCAAAGGCTGCTAAAAGCGAGGGCAGCAGTTCCCTTGCTTTTGGCAGGGCCAGGATGGGGCCCCTACAGTGTGAGACAGGTGACGGGAAGACATCTTAATCCCCCTCTCCCCAGGGAAAACACGACCAGCCCCGACGGCCAGTTTCTAATTCTACTCGAGCTCATTTCACATTTTCGTGCCAAGGGGCAATTAAGCCTTATAAACAAATTCATCATCTGGTGCACAGGATGGCATTTCTTGTTTGTCCTCTCCCAAGCAAGGAGTACAGCAAGTTCCACGCCGGGGTAGGGGATGACACTGCAGAAGGTAATCTAAATTTAACTCCTTTTCCTACCTACACTCTGAAAGTTCAGCAACCTCTTTTTTTTCGTGCTTCTCTTTAATCAGCAGCTGTTCTCGTCTGTCCTGCAGGGACCGGGGCACCGCTACCACTCCCATGTGCCGCAGCAGCAACGCCGTGGATGTTTAGCAAGGGGGGAAACTCCCCTTGCTTTTGGCTGTTTCAGCTTTTGGAGCTCAATACATTAAAATATTTGACAAGGGCAAGGAGTGTGTTTTTTGTTTTTTTTTTCATCGAGAGTTCATTGAATCCCTTTTTTAGTAGAAGTTTTAACAATAACTTCAGAGAGAGAGCAAGACAGCAAGAGGCACAAACCGCATACAATTCTTACAAATGCTAATTTGCAACAGCAAAAAAAAGGAGGAAAAAACAGAACAGAAAATCCCCAAACAACCAGTTTGCAGCAGCATCAGAGACTGCGCCCATTTTCCACACCAAAACTCGATGACCACTGCCACCACCACCACCTCCCAGCCAGGCCCTGGGTTGTTTCCCAAATGAGGACCCCATGGTGGGGGACCCCTACACAACCAGGCTGCAAGGCTGGAATAATTATTACCTATTTTTACACCACTTTAAAGCTACCATATAAACTTGCTGTCGAAGGTGAGCATGTCTCTGTTTTTCCTAAGAGAAAATAGGCGTGTAAGTAATTTCCTGAAGGACACAAAACATCAGCATTAACTATCACCAGGCAATGGGATTTTCCAGCTTTTGTGCCTCTGGATCAAACAAACTCTCAACCTTTGCTTTTCCAATTCTATGGACAAACACCAATGATATAAAAGGGCAGCTTTCTGTTTTAGTAATCTGTTCTGTGGCCTCACGCTGTCCTTTGAAATATCCGATTTTGGCTGCTGCTATACAGAGCCCTGGACTAGCCAGATCTGAGGGCTGAGCCAGTGCAGCAATTTGTGAATCCCCACTGTCAGAAGGGATCTAACTTTAACAACCTGCCTCTCCTCCAGCACGTACTCAAAAAGCAAAGCTTCATTCCAGACTGAAGACAGGTCGTGAGGGACTATCAAAGGCAGTAACTCGGTGGAAAAGCCAAAACATCCTGATGTGTGTGTGAATTCAGTGATTCTGAAAAAAAATGACACAAAAAATGCGGTTTGCAAATAGGCATTGCCACATCTGACTGCAGCAGCAACCCTCTCTCGAAGTCCCTGACTGACAGCAGCCAGCGATGTGCTCCACAAAATCTGCGGTAGGTGACTATGGAAAAAGCCCTGGAGAGAAATAAAAAGCAAAACAAAACCAAACCTCCCCAGCCCCAGCAGTTGCACAAGTTAGCTCATACCCTTTTGATATCCTAATCAACCCAGTCTTTTCAAAACACTCAGGTTCTTCTAATCTTTGCAATTGTTTCGGATGTTTCAAATGGTATCATTTAACCCCCACATTTTTTCTTTTTTTTTTTTTTTTTTTTAATTCATAAGTCCTAGCTCCAATGGCAATGAGTTTCACAGACAGTGGTTATAAACAAGTAATTCCTTTCATCAGGAGTGAATTCACCACCTTCTAATTTGACTTTCATATTATTACCAGGTGGGAACAGAAGTCCCCATCCATCTCCTCACCCATTCATTAGTCTGTACGTGTTAGCTATCTTCTTGTAAGAGATATCCATCTTCCTAGTCCTCTTAGTGTAAAATCTTTTCCCAAAGCCTTCAGCTGCTCATTGCCCGTTTCCAAAACCCTTCTAATTTTCTATTGCCCTCTGCTTGGGAGCGAGCAGAGCTGAAATAATTGTTCTTTTAATGAGAGCAGCAGCAGCTTTAAATCAGGCTCAGCATGGGTTTCACTTCCTTTACGTGAACCTGGAGTTTAACATCTGCAGGGCCGTGTCTATGATGTCTTGTGTAACCATCCAAGATGTAAGGAACAGAGCAAACAAGTTCTTCTCTGTGAATAAATCACTTGAGAGCTCTGAAAAATCAGGGCTAAAGTCAGGACAGATTACAGGATCAACATTATTTTGAATATCTGCTTGTTTAGGCAGCCACCAACCATCCTCGTTCAGCACATCAGCGTGGATCCCACTGCAGGTTATAGGTGAGCAAGTTCATGATTTTGTTTTGTATCATTTTTTTCAAGCAGATGCAATAAAGACCCCTTGCTTTATCTGACACTAGTTCTGCTCTCCTGAATATGCCACCTGCACCAGACACAACGTGCAAAGGATGCTGCTCAACAATTTTACAAGCCCAGCACAGCCTGTGCCTTGTGATCTCAGATACTAGCATGCTACTGAAGCAGATGATGGAATTTGTTTGGCCCATTTTAGAGCTGCTCTGATGTTTGATGGGACAGGCTCGTGAGTGGGTTCAGTAACCCAGCAAGATCCATTCCCCATTTTGATACCCCCGAGGAGACAGCTTGACCTTTAGATGATCCAGATATGACAACATGATTGGAACAAAAATGAAGCCACGCAGCTCAAATCTGTCAGGCCTGAAGCACAATGCTAGTCTCCCAGTGGCTCTGTTATTGGAGTCCTAGGCAGGAACAGGTTTTGAGCACTAAATATGGGTGGTCTGTAATATCCCCATAAACTGCAATACCATTGTTCTGGAAAAAAAAGAATACTGCAGCTATATATATATAGGTTAACCCTGAAGTCAGAACAACTGTTATCTAAAAAGTCCTCCATTTACCCCAGGACGCTGTTATTTTCACATTGGTAACAGGAGCATCCCTTGAGCATCAGCTATCCATTTTCATTAGTCAGCCCGTAGCCTTGGGTGCTAGAACCGAGACTACACAAATCTGTCAGGCACAAACAAAATGTGAAAGGAGCAACCTGAACGGGGGTGACTTTATCTTCGTCTGTCCTGAAGATGGCTTTGCAAGTAAAGAAAAAAGGCAGAGAAAAATATAGGAAGGCATAAAAGCAGATCCCTGCTTCTCTTACGGTAAGACAACATCCAGGAATAACCAAGCTCCATCTGCCCTGGCAGAATTGCTCTAATGGGGTTTGTTTGCTAGCAGAAGTGGCATAAGATGTTTGGAAATCATCTGTGCTGGATCAGCAGTGCAATGCTAGACCACTAGCGCAACTTCTGGTAGACCACTTGCCTACTTGTTACCGCCTCCTGAAAAGCAGAGGGCCCCTTTCCCATCCTGACAGCATCCATACAAAAACATAACTTTCCAGCACCAGGAACAGATGCACTGGGTTCCTGTAACTTGCAGCATTGGTGCTGCCTACACACATCATCATCAAAAAATTCCAGAGGAACAGGCCAGTCTGATAATTCCCCAGTACCTAGAGGATCTTCTCTATTGCTCAAGGAATACAAATAAACCTTTTAGACCCTTTGGGTCTAGCACCACTGAACTATTTCAGAGGTGGTTAAAGCAGGTCCCCCTATTAGTATGCAGTCAACTACAAAACAAGGACACTGAAGTCACTTGTGTTTAATGTTTCTCAGACCAAAATGCCTTCCTCGTTGCTAGAGAGAACAAAGAGTAACTCCAGCAAAAGGCATTTTACATGTGGAAACTGACTTGTAAGCAAGTGCCACAGCCAGTCTGCTGGATCAATGAATTTCAATGTGCAATGAAGCTCAAGGGCTTGCAGTGGTCCCAGCCTGTCCTTGGGCAGGTCCCCCTTCCCTGCAGCCTGCTGCTGCTGCTGTCAGCTCCGTGGTTTTGAAGCACAAGATGCTTTTGCAGGCAACTCAGTCTAGATAAGCAAATGGGGACTGTGTTTCAACCTCACTGCTGTCACCTGTGCTTTGTCTCCAAGTAACTGGTTAACCAGGGAGGTAGAGACCGAGCACTTCAAAACATGCTCATTGCTGCGGGGAGCCCCAGTGCCTACAACTCATGCTCAATTCTGGTTGAATCTTGCACAGCAATTGTCAGACGAGCAGACAAGTGCAAATACACACCACGTCCTCCACCTGAAAGCCAGGAGTGAGCCCTGAACCAAAGGAGGAGGCACTGCATAGGAAACCACCACCCACAGTCACCTGGTATTTTTGCTTGTCCTCCTCTTCAATTTTTGTACGTGGGTGAAGAAATACCAACAGTAAAGCACCTTCCTTTGCACTTTTGTAAAGCAAGCAATCGCTCCTCTGAGGCTGCTTTCAGCATTAGCTATCATGAGGAGGACAGCCAGAAAAGGGCAAGAGGAGCCCCCTCCGACACCCATCTGACAGAAGACAAAAGCAGGACGCATCCAGGATGCTCCAGACTCTCCTACCAGCTCTGCTGTTCCAGTGATCACAGAATTATAAAGTCATTAAGGCTGGAAAAGACCCCCAAGATCATCGGGTCCAACCATCACCCTACCACCAATGTCACCCACTAAACCACGTCCCCAAGCACCACGTCCAACCTTTCCTTGAACACCCCCAAGGACGGTGACTCCACCACCTCCATGGGCAACCCGTCCCAGTGCCTGACTGCTCTTTCTGAGAAGAAACGTCTCCTCATTTCCAACCTGGCACAACTTGAGGCCATTCCCTCCAGTCCCATCACTAGTTATCTGCGAGAAGAGGCCAACCCCCACCCACCTTTTATTTTCTATTTTCATCAACTTCTTCTAAATTACACTGAATAATTTGGCATTTTGGAAACAACATACTGTACTCTGTAATGTCACATCATTTCAAGGTATCATATCTAGTGGTAACGTCACTACTGAAAACAGTTATATAAAAAACCCCAAGCCCCTTCTCTAAGACCAAAATGAGTTTTGTTAACCATAGCTTGACGTTTTCAGCACTCGGTGTTGTTGTTTCCCACTGCTTTTTGCTCAAGGAGGAGAAAATGGCAGCCACAGGTCCGGCATGCTTTTCTGCACAGCAGCAGAGCTGCGACCAAGCCAGTGCAGTGGCTTTTGTAATACAAAAGGCTGTTTGTGTGATCTTGTGCGACCCCTGTTTCAACACCCAGGCCTGCCATGCAAGCCCAGAGGCATTGAAAAGCTTTAAAGGCCTCAGCCCCTGAGGCAGGGGGGACAGAAGAGGTGGAATGGCCCCGCTCAGAGATGACACCGCCTGCAGTCAGCGGAGACAGGGCCAGTTCGGCCCCTTCGGCCTGCCCAGCTTTCGGGCACCGATGCCAGGCTTCGGCTTTAGTCTGGAGCGGGTAGTGAAGTCAGGGGAAAGCCGCCTCTCCTTTCTCAGAGACGGGTGGGGGGAGATCAGCTGTTAAAACATTTGACGAGACTGTCTCAGCAGGGCCAGCATGCCCGGGGTGGCGCAGGGACACTCGCCAGGCTCCTTGCTTTTTGGCAGCGCGGCTCTTGTTTTCCTTCTGCCCGTGTGTGCAAACAGGGCCTTTGGTGACGGATCAAGGGGAGATGATCCGCTCCAGACAGGGCCGAAGGCAACGTGTGCAGACGGTAACAGGATCCCCCAAATGTGGGATCAAGGCGTCTGTTCTCATTTTAGAGCCTTGTACCATGCAAGTACCAAAAATACAGCCCGCGTGTGGCCTTTGGTCACATCCTCACAGCAGACAGCATTGTCCCGAAGCTGTCAATGCACTTGCTTACCAGCACAACCTTGAAGATGGAGATCTGAAGATGCCCTGCTCTTAGAAGAGCTATTAGTTTGTTGTTTTTTGTGTTTTTTTTTCCTCCAAATGACAGCAACTTGCTATTTTTAGTGCTCATCTCATATGCCTGCTTGGCATTTCCCTTGGGCCTTACCCTCGTTTCACACCGCTGATGCCAGCTCCCACGAAGCATGGTTTTGGTGCCAGAGGGGCTGGTGCCAAGTCTGCCTGTCTTGATGCCAAAATGGCAGCTGGCTTTATTGTTGAGATAGGATTTGCCAAAACTAACGGCACTAGTGCTAGGGTGACTGGCATTGATTTCAAGGTTATTTTCTTCTTTGCTCTTCTCTTGCCTCTAGACTTCATTGGGATAATACTGCTCCAAATGACCCTCTGGAGTCCTAGGAGATGAATTTTTCATCAGGGTCTAAGGCAATTATGCCAGCAGACAGTCTTAATGCATGAGTCTTCAATAAGGAGGATACATACATGCACAGAGCAATTATCTGGGATGCAGCACTGCCACTGCTGGGTCCAGTTACAACAGACACAAGCCCCCTTTCTCCACCTGCAAACACGTTTAAAATAACCTATCACAAAAACTGATGATAAGGAGGGTTATGTGGCATTTCACCACCACAATACACCTCAGACAGAAGTCTGGAGCAGGAGAAGAGAGGCAGGGATCAGCCAAATTGTATTATATCCCCATGGGCACGAAGACAAAACCCACAAAAGGTCATGGCCTTCTGCCCCTCCTGCCTCTCACAAGTGCCACTCTGCAAAACGCTCAGATAAAATCCAGGCTTACATGAGGGATAGGTGCATTGACATGAGAAACACCCACACGAATGCAACTACTTAATTACATGCTGCCTCTATTATAAGTGCACAGACGCATGTAATTTGATGTGATGGCATCCCTTCAAATTAGGAAGTATTTGCATGTTAATCTACGTTATTTTTCTTATTAATCTAAAAAAAATATTCATAAATGTTGGTGTCAAATGGGCACCTGGTTGCATAAAGATGCTCAGGTATTCCTTCAGGCATGATGCATTTAGTTAGCCTGACAAGAAGCACATAAGTGGTTAAATGGCTTTGTCATGCAAGACTTTGCTGGGATATCTGACATTTCATCCAGCCTAGTCAGATCTTTCTGAAGTTCATTGGTCTTTTCTGAGCTCAAGTTTACATCTTGAACAAATTTTAAAAAGCCCCCCAAATCCCAGCAGTCTTGTTTTCCTCAGCTGGTTTTACAAGAAAGAGGTTCTTTTATTGAGTTCTGAGAATCAAGTTTCTGTTTCCAGCAGAGCACCATTGCTACATGGCTTGTGTCCTTCTGTGAAAGGAATGGATTTTCTGGGAAATCCTTTAGGAAAAAGAGACATCAGCAGCTGCCTCATTCCCAGCACCCTGCTGGATATTATGGTTTGATAATGTTACACGGCAGAGCAATATTGCATAGGTTACGCTGAGGCAAGGAAATGTCCTCAAACTGCCCTACATATGTGCAGCTGGAGCATTTTTCCACTGTTATCCCTGGACTTTACCCCCCAAACTGTGCCGTGGCACCTACATCCCCATCGATCGGTGGGTTCTGGGTCACACACAAGTCTGGTTTTGTGGCACACAGCACTTGGCTAAACCTGTTGTTTGGGGCTTCTTCCTCTTAGAAAATACACATAGATCCTAATAGAGTACCCCTGATTAGGAGCCTGACAATTAATCCCATGGGTTATGCAGTTTTACATGCTTTCTGTTAGCTAGCAGAAAACTAAATTCATCTGAACTACCCTGTGCCAGCAGAGGCTTGGAGCTTGTGGTTAAACCCCGGTACAAAAGCACAAGAAGTCTTTCCACCTGGCATGGCCTGACTAGCAAAAAGACAGGAGGGCTAGGTCTCCTCTTCCAAAAACAAAGAGCACTAAAGATTGTGTACATGCATCTTCGTACAACCAAAGCAAAGAATGGAAGGAAACCACAAGTTTAACTATTAAGAAAGCTCAATACCACAAGCATCTGAAAGATCACAGCACAACAGCGTTAAAGGCACCGCTTTTAAATCACTAGACAAAACACGGAGAGTGCTATCAGATCTTAACCTCTTATGTTAGAAACTTTTAAATGTACAACTTCAGGGAAAAACCACTTCAGAAAGCCTCATCTTAAATACAAGCTCATCTCTTCCAGCTTGAATTCCTGTGTTGTTAGGAGCTCTCTGAGTGCCTGGAAGAGAAACATGAATTCTCGTCTTTTCTAAAAGGAGGAATAAACAAAAATTGAGGCATAAATAAACCAACACAGTATATATTTAAGTACAGATTCCAGCTGTCAGTGAAACAGCAGGAAATATCAACACCTTTGAGCCTAATCTCTCCCCTGCTGTAGTACCGGTTCTGCTTTGGCTCACATCATTACAAGGAAGACATGGAAAAGCTCCCCAAAAGCCCATGCACTTTGTTGCTCTGCCAACCGGAGCGGAGAGATTTGGGGATCCCCTCACAGAAGAAAGCCTTCAGAAAGCATGATCTACACAAAGCAGTGAGCTCACGGATATGGGTTTCCAGTACAAGCTTGGTTCATTCAATCACACAAGGAGGAAAAAAAAAAAAAAAAAAAATCAATGCCTCCCATCACCCGCTCCTCACTCAGCCATTTTCCTGGCTGCGTAACGGGGAGAGTGCCAGAAAGTTGTTTGAGATTACAGCAACGGGACTCTAAGCACAACTAATTGTTGTGCTTTGTGTGCCTAGCAGTACCCAAATGTTTCCTGCAGCCGCCCCGGGACAGCCCCCGTTATGCAAGGGGCAGCGGCTCGGAGGAAGCGATGCCCGCGTGTCGCGTTTCAGCATGGGCCGCGGCATTACGCAGTTTGCACTTCGCTCAAGCATTAAAAGCACTGGTGGCACCCAGAACCGCTGCCAGTTTCTAAATTTCAGTGACATACCTGCAAGCCAGGCAGCTCTGCCATTCCAAGGGCAGATACCTCGCTGTCTTGCTCCCCACCTTCACGGTCTCTGCAGCATTTCCCCTTTGGTATATGGACAACGCACGTTCCCCTTGCGTGCATAAGCATGCTTTATTTAATAAAGCTCAATGCCCAATAATTACAAACTCATTTCGGCCTTATCTCAGGAAGAAACGCCGATCAGCATAACCTGTCTTTATGGGTATTATCTTATCCCAATTGCTGTAATTTCCATTAGTGGTTGTTATTCCGCTGGCAGATAAGGCGAGCGCTCCCCTGGCTGCAGCGGAGCCGGAGGAGGACAGGGTGACCCACGCTGCCCTACCTCGTTCACACATTTCCCTGCAGCAAGGTTGCAGGCTGGGGGAAAAGCAAAGGGCGAGTGGATTTGCCTTGCTGAAGTCTGGCTGCCAGGCACACATTTGCTCTAGATCAAAATACCAGCGGCCTCTTGCTCTTGCAACCATTGTTTTCCTTCGAATTCTCACATAGCGCAAACTAATCAGCCCAGATGTATCCGTGTAAAACAAAACAAAACAAAACAAAACAGCACAAAACCCAGCCAAACAAACAAACAAAAACTAATGGGGATTTTTCTTTTGTAGAAGAACTACAATTTCTAATTGGTACTAATTAGCAGGAGTAGAGTAACGCAGAAAAGCTTGAAACAAAAACAGCATAAGTGTCAGAAGACAGCTAATTGCTTCTCCAAAGGTATATGTCACCCTCGTGGGTGACTGTAGAGAAAAGAAACTAAGGCAAGGGAATCTTTTCAGTTTTTAGAATTATTCACTCCCAGCACAGTATCCCTACAACAGTATTTATTTTTCCCCTGGAGCAGGTAATGTGGGCAGCAGGAATTCTGCACATCTCTTTTGGAAAACCAGGACCAACCTTCCTTTCCTGGAAGTGAACGAGAAAGTTCTCCAACCTATGTCACTGCAAACAGACCTGCAGTGTGGAAAATCATCCCATCACTGAAAGAAACATCTTCCAGGCAACAATACATCCCAAAGAGGCATAAAAACAACTCAGGGAGGGACAGCAACATTTGTGAGCAGGATTTAATTACAATCCGGCCATCGAACTGTCCTCCTTTCAGCACTTGTTCCTTAACACAGGCGTCACACGTCAGGGCTGTTCAGAAAGAAAAGATGCAATCCCAGAGGCATCGGGCTGGAAAGGCTTCTCAGTAAGTCACCCAGTCAACCAAACCACTCTGGGAAGGGCTCACTGCACCTAAACCACCAGCATTTGCTAACCCACAACTCAGGAGGCTGCAGTGAGCTGGGGTGCTACTGCCTCCAGAGGCAATGCCATCTCGTGCTGCACACTCTTGAAAAGTTAGGATGTTCTCCCCATTAACATTTATCCAAGCCTTTGTGCAAGATAAGGCAGCAGATCTTCTCTGCTAAGGCAATTCCTTCTTCTCCACTAAGAAGTGGACACCTGATTGCAGTCATCTTCTTAAAACCTAGCTCACCTGGAAAATTGCTCCAATCCCCTCTAAGCTGCTTTCAGAAGACAAAAGCAGCCTTTTTTCAAAGGCCACGGGGATTAAATCTTTGTTTCACCCTTTTCAGTCTCCAACTTAACCAATTCTCAAAATGTGGGATCCAAAACTGCAGACATCACTTATTAGTACAGAGTACTACAACAGCCATACGTAGGACAATTTTATTACTACATCATAATATATATATATATTTATATATATATATATATTTATTATTTTTTTTTGCATTAGCTCTGCTCTATTTCTGATACATTTTCTCTCTGTTTGCCTTTCTCTGCACATTTCCTTACTGATTTTGGTGCCAGGCTTCACATCATTTCTCCAAGTTCTTCTCCTACCGTCAAAAAGGCATGCAAGCCTCCAGCTTCATCTCAAGCACTTTGTGTCCCAAACTGTTGGCACAGAGGTGGAACAGACCTCTCCAGGACCCTGTCACCTTTACAGACTACTCGTTAGCATGTACTCCAGTCATTTAATGAACCCACTGTATGTAATTCAACCTCAAAGACAGATCTCTACACAGCACCCCATAAGCCACACAGTCCCTCAGTCAGGTTGGGCTGTGAAACATCCATTGAATCAAACAAATTAGGTTTATTTCTTCCCCCCATGAGGTTGTTCCTGATAAAGCCTCACGGTTTATTTCCTGTTGCCTTACAGACGCTTATAAAATCTTCACCAATTTATCCTAATACTTCCTGGAGCCTGGAAGAAAGCTACTAAGTTCAGAACCGGCTATGTCTACATCTGTAAGTGCTCAACAGTAAATTTCCACGAGGCCCTAATGATTTCACATTTTTCTAGCTTTTTCTTCTATATTCTCTTCCTTTGCTTTTGGCCCCTTTATACTTCATAATTTTCATCTGTGTAGGATTACAGCTAGGAGCTTGTGTGTTTTCTGGATTTCCCCCTACACCCAAAGGACCAAAAGAGCAAAACCTCTCAGTCTCTACATCAGTTACTGAGTTACTGTTTCAGTTACTGTTTATCCACCTTCCTCATTAAACTCTAGATTAATACTTTCCTTTTCTTTTTTCACCTTCAGCTTTTAACACCAGATTTGCAGAACATTTTCTTAAGCCTTTGAGTGCTCCTTGCTAGCTGCAATATAATTTTTAGACCAAAAGTGAACCATATGAACAGCAAAGTCTTCATCGTTCTGGGAGACTGGTTTTAGTAGATGGCTCTCACATCAGCAAAAAATAATGCCTATAACAATAAATATCAAGATCCCTTTGAAAAATCGGATGTTAGACTGTTTAAAATGTATACCTCATTCGTGCAATTAATTCAGCATAAACCAAGAGCACGACTACCTTTTAAAGTGTCAGCAGCCAGCAGGCTATTTCCTGAAGCCTGACCTCATGCTGAGTTGAAGTCACCATGAGGAAAAATAAGCGACCGTCAAAAACGTCCCCAAATTGTGAGGAACTTCGAGCAAAGTTCCACTCAAAAAAAAATATAAAGCAATGTTTTGGAAACGCAGAAGCTCATTAGTGAAATGGGACTTGTATCTGCCAAAGTGAGCCAGCAGCACCAGTGGTTCGGTGCATCTACCAAGCACCAAAAGAGGCCCTTACAGATGCTTAAATGGACCCAGTTTGGAACCCAGATCAATAACAGAGGTGAATCAAGCAGCTTTGCTATCGATCAAGCCCGCTGGACCAGGTTCAGCTCTCTACACGCAGTTATTGCACAGCTGAAGCGTGCACTCGGAGGCTTTGGGCTATTATTGTGTCTCACAGTCACACAGCTCTGAACGCTCAGCCCCTCTGCACTTCTTCTTTCAAGGCAGGCTGGAGGAAGTGCAACCCTGCTGCTTCCTCATTAGTCTAGAGCACTGCTGCCAAATTGTCTGCAACGAGCTCTCAAACTGCTCGGAGGGATAAGAACCTCTGAAAACTCAGCGAATGCATGGCAAGTGCTCCTTCCTCAACTCCCCAGGAGCAGGAAGATGCATCAGTAGCTCCTGCAGTCCATAAATTGCAGCTGGTTTGCAAGTCCTGGCGCTGCTTCCAGCAGCTCTCACCCGATTCTCACGCAGGTCCTCCACTTCTTCTCTCTCTCTCATCCGGATCTGCTGGAAGGAAACTGGATGCACACAGATGTCCCTTGTGAGTCGCATCCTCAGGTATGAGCTATGCCAGCTTAAGGCAAGGGTTTGACAGAGAGCCCAGATCTTTAAGTGTGATAACTCTGCCAGAGCCATCCTGCCAGCTCCATAAATCCCGGTATTCTGCAAATTAACAGGGCAATCTGAAATAAGATTCCTTTCTGAAGGACAAGCTGGTGGTTTATAGGTTTTGTTTTATTTCAGGGCATGCCCTAGATGGATTAACTGCACAAGCACAGGAACTGTTGATGGGCCACTACAGATGCCAAGCATTTGGTGAAGGCAGGAGATGCTAATGCCAGCTAATGACAGGACCATTTTCACAAGACAGTCCCCACAGTCCTAGTTTTTATACAGATTGTGCCTGGCACAAATCAGCCACTTTTTCACAGAAGATTTATTCTCAGGAAAAAAAAAAAAATTACACAAAAAAAAAATTACATCTCTCTTAGAGACCCTAGTCTCTTCAAGACGGGTCAATATTTATTACACCCCTCCTTAAAAGAAGTCTTACCAGGAAACAGAAACGAAAGGACACCTTTCAGTGACACAGGTTCAGACATTCTGTCAAGATCTGAATGCTTTTGCCATGTCTTTCACCAACGCAGCACAAGATTCAAAAGCATTACTGAAAATGAAGATGCGTGTAAATGTACCAAATTGGAGTCAGAAAGATTTTCTGAACCTTAATCGACTTTTATAGCCAGCAAAATATGAAAATCTGACAATTAAAGAGCATAACCCAATGTATTTCCCCCCCACACACACACACTTATACACTGAGAACTGCATCAAAACTTGTTTTTGTAAGAATTTCTTCATGAGACAGTTGGGCTTCAGTGATCTAGGAAGTGGTGGATAAGCCTCTTGAACTGAAAATGTTTTTGGTGTGCTTCTCATTTCTCCCCAGGGAATCTTAAGCTTCAGAGGAATATTACCATGAAGCATTTAAAATATTTTGTGGACTGTTTATAACCTAATGACTCCAAAATGTGGCCTCAAATGCCGTCCTACCATGAGTTAGCTGCGTTCAGCAATTCGAGCAGAGCAGCAGAGCCTCTCAGGCAGCCCACTGCCACCACTCTCCCATTTGTTTTGCTCAAGCAGTTTCACATAACACAGTTATCTCACACCGGTATCAGTAAAACACTGCCCAGAATCAAGCCGGTATAAAACCCAAGGTTGCATTTTTAACTCGTAGAGTTATTTCCAAGGACTAGTATTTGGAAACGTTTGTTCACAGGTACAGCCAAAGCTGAAAAAAAAAAAAAAAAAAAAAAAAAGAAGCTTCAGGTCTTACTTAAAAGTCCCTTAACCGTTAAACCCAGCATTTACCTGGAAAACAAATTTTGAAAGAAACACTTTAATCCTTCACAAAAAAAAAAAATACAAAAGCAAAATTCATATGGCTCCCACTGGGTACACTTATAAATCAAGGCACCTTTCTGGAAGCTCCGTATTTATAAGCTGAAGGAAAATAAACCATCTCTTATGGTTTCACAATTGGAATTTAAAAAGCAAGGAGCTGCAGGAGTTAAGGTTTTTGTCTCAATGTTAGTTTAGCCAGTTACACATCCCGACAGCTTAAAAAATATATATTTAAGAAGGAAAGTGTTACAATCTGTGAAGTCAATACTTGTGTTAAAAATACTCATGGAAAAAATCAAGCTGTTTGCTTTCCAGAAGCCGCTATTTGGTCTTTTCTACTCTTTCAAATTAGAAGAGGCCTTTGCAGAATTATAAATAAAGCACAAAGTGCCACGTGACTTTCCCATATGTAGTTTTTCAACAGCCAAGTGATTTCCCTTCTCCCATCCCCACTGTTTGCATACCACGGCGGGGTTTGCCAAGTCTCAACTTGAGAATTTTGTAGCCAAATTTGTAAAACCAAGGAAATAAAGATTTTGCTAATAGCCTTTGATCAGAGAGGCGCTTCATAAGAAAGGTTAAACCGTGGAGAGAAGCAAGACAAAAAAAGAAAAGTCGTATGTTTTGCCATCAATTTACAAGGGATGTCACTGAATCAGTACAGAAGATGTGGGAAATGGTGAGAATGCCAATATTAGCTTCTCTGAGCTTTTAAGAGTGGTATATTTAGCCTTCCCACTTCTCCGCATGTTCAGAGACACAAAATGCTCTTCACCCACTGAACAAACAAGCAGACCTAAGCCAAAAAAGTGGAAAAGCTGGGTTAAGAGAGCATCTCAGTTTTATCCCACTAGGTCTGCTGGCAGACACAGTGTACAGAAGGGATTTTCCAGTCTGCTGCCTTTCTGGTTGCCTTCATTCCCACCACAACGTCTGAATATTTGAAAGCCCAATTTCCAAACGGCTCCCATGCTGTGCATCACATCCAGGAAACTCGTGGAGGTGACCTGAAACCGAGCCTCCAGCTTTCTGAGGGGTAAAACCTCCGGCCACATCTACAAGGAGCAACGTGGCAGGGAATTTCGAGCTGGGAGGAGGCAGCAGGCAATGCTGAAGAGCACAAAGTGGGGCAAGAGAAAGGATCACGTCCCAGAGAAATGAGCAGGGGACAAAGCACAGAACTGGCCTTCACCTGAACAGATCGGGCAGTCTAACAAGGAAGACAAGAACGTCACCTGCTACATAACATTAAGACTACCATGTTAGACAATGCCCCAAAGCAGGAGTTAGAGACACATTCTTCCCAGGACACCAAAGTATCTCTTTTCCAGTCTGAGCTGCAGCACAACATTCATTCCTACTGACCTCACTTTTCCCCTTGGATGAGAAACACGCCCAGGAGACTATCTTGATCAATGCAATCTCAAAAAGTCCTTCACCTCATGGACGAGAGCAAATCTCACAGCATGACAGAAACCGACTCAGGGCCAGCTTGAAATTCTCATGTTTTATTTAACCTATTTCAAGTCTTACTAATATCTAAATATTCCTTTGATACCAGGAGTGAAAAAGCCATGGTGGTGGGCTGGTGACACCTTGCAGCTTGGCTTGACGTGACCCCCAGTCTGTGTCGTGAAAGCCTGGCACCAAGACGTGTATTAAGACACTGCACTCACACCAAAGGGGGGCGAAAATGCTGCTCAACCCTAATGAGAGAAGGTGTCCTCTGGTCCTACATACGGCCTGAGAAGCGAGAGGAAAGAGGTTCTTTGTTCTCTGCAGCCTCCTTCGGTTGTGCTTGAGGCCTGCATGCCTCCTAAGTTACGGTCACTTCCTGTTGACAGACACGTCCTTCTGCAAGCTATTTCATCTGTTTTCAAAAAGACAGACAGCATTTTTTAACATTAGCCATTTTTTCCTGTAAGACAAATGATGGCCTTCATGTAACACACAATCAAGACTCCAAACAACTTGTGGTCCATCTCCAAATTGCTCTGAACTTTGCGTTTGGCAAAGTCTCGCTATTTTCTGTTCCTTTTGTTTTCCATCAGCAGAATAAGAATAGCATTTATCATATCAGACACAGAGGCAGAGTCATTAACATCTGAAGATAGTATCTATTATTTTACGCTGTGCAAACGACCGGACATGTTTTTTCATGTTAGTTCAGTGTCTGCATACGTATTAAAAAGTACCAGGATTCATACCTAAGTAAAAGATCACAGGTTTCAGAATTGGACACTGCAAGGTTTAATGATTGGTCCATAGTGAGGGAAAACAGATAAAGTCATCATCCCATTTGTGAAAACTAGTAATTGTAGATGACAACTGTATTTTCAGGGCCAATCTTCAGGCAATTAGCAGAGAAAACTGGGCAACTTCCTTTAATTTATCCCCATTCTAGGCCAAGGATCAGAAAAAAATCATAATAATAGTTACAAAAATAAAAATCAAGATAACTTTTTTTTTTTTTTTTTTTACTCCACAACAGCAAGGAGACTGGAAGCATAACTCACCCTAATAACTTTCTGTAAAGGGAGGATTTCATTGTTAACTATGGTAAACACCAGATTTATATTTTCCCTTGCAACCTGCCAATCTTGCCATGACTCAGAAAAAGTTTCCTTTGTACTTCAGCAGCTCTCCATTTTCAGTCTCCAGCAAAAAAAAAAGATGGATAATAATTTAGGAAGATTTCTAGCCGTGCACTGTTTTGGGTTGTAATCACAGCTACAGGCCAAAAAATAGAGACTTAAAATATAGACAGGAGTTGTTTAGTGGTATTCCTTTGCTAAGCCAGAACCTTAACACTGCATTTATTAAGCAAATCAGCATTTAAAAGAGGCAGAAAGCTCAAGGCTTCTGAGATATTTGATGGGAACAGAACATTTTAAGTGGGAAATAATAAATATAATCCCACTTGTCTCCAAAATAGCCAGGGAGATGGTAGCAATAAGCGGCATCAGGAGTGAAAATAAATGACCTCGTAATGTCTCCCAAATTTCCAGGCACTCAGAACTCCACATGAACAAAGACTGACATCTCCCTCCCCATCCCTTGCAGAGTACACAGATATAAAAATATATTTAAAAGACAGCACAGAAATCTCAGTCAAAAAATGCCACAGTGATAACTCAGGCGGTATTTTTTTATTATTGGTTTTTTTTTCCTCCTGTCTCCATGCCTCATAAATACTTTTTGTACCTCCAAGCACTGAGGAAAGTCACCAGGGATTTCCCACGGCAGCAGATGCACGGGAAGCCAACTCGGATCCCAATTTCTCAACTTAGGAGGACAAAGAAAGAGAGCACTTGTACCGGCTTTAACATCTCTTTTCTTCGCATCTTCAATTCTCTAACAGATTCTAACAACCGGGACACCAGAAGTCATACTGCAGCATCTTCAACTTCTTTCCTGAAGGACTCCAGCTACTGACTCCTGATATGCTGCCAACCTGGTCCCTGAAACAAGCCAGAGAGCGTTCAGGAAACGTTCAGGAAAAGGTTGGGAAGTATGAGGTGGCTGCAAGCAGGTCCCGGCATACAAGAGATCAGGCCCCTGACTGCAGGGATTCACAAGGGTGTCTAGATCCCAACACATCCCAAAGAAATTGCAAGGACTGGCCAACCTTGGAGAAAGGAATCAGTGAGGACGAACTGCAAAGCTGTGAGGGTCCACACAACTGAACTGTCTCAGGCCCTGCAGTCGGGAGAATGTACAGTCCAGTGAGTTATAAGCATTAAATTTCACCCTAAACTGAAGCCTGCATCCCCTGACTAGAAACCAGACATTAAAGGCAAGATTAAAATATGAAATTTCATACAAAGATTTTGATGTGAATTCTGGAAGAAACAAGGAAAAACCCAAGCAAACAACCAACCTTTTTTTTTTGGTGAAGAGCAGCTGCCCTGAAGAATTTGAAAAGTCCTTTGTCCAGAACTATTTGTTACCATCCCAAATGCTCTCCCTGCATTTCAACATCAAATCATGTCTCTCTCCAAGATCGGTTTCTTCCTGTTTTCTTCAAAGGCTGTCGCAATTCAGAAGTCATAGAAAAGCACACCAACAATACCAGACTTGACTAATGCATACTTTTTTCTGCCAAATGAAGTCTCCTTTCTACTTTGCACCCTATGCACTGAGCCACACACTCCTCTGGGAAGACGCTACTTTTATTTCTGCTAAATCACTGGGAACCACACGCAGATTTACAACCACATACAGCCATATATAAAAGTCCAACAGGAACTTTTGCTATAGAAAAATCTGCTTCTAGTCTTCACTTTCCACTTGAACCCTTAATTCTGAGTAGCAAACATTGTTTTTAGTTTAAGCAACTACGCATAAGCCTTGATGAAAGGTGTCAGGGGTATAAAAATATCCATTACCACTCTGGACTAGATTTGAACCGGTGACCTAATGATGTGACACTCGATAGTTCTTTAACAGTCCTGTGATCACAGAGATTTGCATCAGCAAATACTTAAATCCCAGGAGATGATACTTCCTGGGGATAAAAATGTTAGATAAATGAGATCTTCTGAAATACGAGCTTCTAGATTTGTGCAACTCCAAAAAGCAACAAAATGCAAAGAACGGTCACCAGATTCCCATGAGTTTCTTGAAGATCCTTGTACTGCGTGTAGACAAGCACACAACTTTGTGCCAGAAGTCACAACTCACAAAGCTCAGCTTTCATTACTAGACAGAAGTAGACAGAAAAAAAGTCCAAGAAAGGCATCCCTCTTGTCTTTAGCAACGCACCAAAAAAATCAAGGCACGTTTTGGATCAAAATGCACAAACAACCCCACTTGGAGTCAACGATTAAAAACTAATATTGGCACCATCTGTCCGTCAACTGCATCGTACCAGACACCCAGAGCTTGACATCTAGCATCTATCCTGCCAGAACCACTCTGGCTCTTTATTTATTTATTTTTTAACCCAGGAACACCAGCACCCTGGAGCTGTGCCAGCAGAGGTGGGTGCAGCTCCCGGCGAGGCACGCACGTGTTTCTCACCTGGTTTCACAGAGGCACTGGCTGAAAGCAGCCATCAAGTTTCCTCTCGAGGTGAAACATCCTGTGGTATTTTATTAGGTTGCAAAGAAATTTCACCACGGTGCATCTGCTGGAGAGGCAGACAGCCCGAAAGCACAATCAACGCTTCCCATCAGAGGGAACATCCTGCTTAACATTTTTAAAGTGCTGCACGTGCACAGGTGCTCCATTTCATTGGAGAGCCTCCACACAAATAAATTTCCCGATCAATAGCGCTATCTTCAATCTCCCTGATGGAAAAATAATACTCCCCTGAATAGCCACCCACCCCCCTCCCCGCACACGTGAGTAAACTCAGCCACAAGTGCGACCATTACTACAAAAAGCCTCTCGAGAAAAAGCATCTGTACGGCTTTCTGCCTGCCTGGGGGATGCGAGTCCTTTGCTGGCTTTGTTTATAAGCTACAGATGTACTTCAAATGCCCTACGCTCGCCCGTTCACCCACCCCAGACACACCAGCCAAAAGCCCTTGGCCATCCATGTGAAGACGGTCACGTTCTCGGTTTGTACCCAAGAGGCACGCAATTTGGGGTTTGCCCAGAAAAGCTGCTTATCATTGTTAATTTTAACAACACCATACGTATAATTAAAAGGTTTTTTAAAAAAAGAAAGAAAAACGTAACATAAATTACAAAGACAGAAGCCATAAATCTTCCGAAAGCATCAAAAAAGATCACAGCAAAGCCTTTAAGGGTAAGGAACCTGGTTTCATAAACACTCTCTCGATTAACCCTTCAGAACAGATACGATCTCTGCTGTTGCTGAGCACGTCTGCCAGAGCTTGCCAAAGAAAGCATGAGCAAGCAGCTTCAAAGGCAGAATGACGTACCTATGGCAGTAAACCCTAATCCTGGCTGTGGAAACCACGCAATTGAAGTTAGTCATAGAAAATGGGATTAGAAACTCTAAAACAAAACAAGGGGCTGGAGGAACTAGCAGTCGTCCTGAGATCCTGCTGAAAATCTTGAGCAACTTTTAAACTACCGTTCTCAGGGATGATGAAGAGAATAAGACTAAGATCTCTCACAGGAAACCTTCAGAGGATGAGGATAAGGACCAGGTCAGGCTAAAACCTCACACATCAGCCCTGCACGGATGCTTGGCAAGGAGAGAGGCTGCCAGCGAACAACCCTACTGCCTCCTCCAGGAATTCAAGGGCATGGACCCCTAGCAAAAAGCCTGTGTGACCTGCCTGTGCTTCGTAGATCAGAGCAGTGGCACACACACCACGTGCAGGGACAGAGGGTGAGTTTTGGAAGCTATCTGGGAAGTACCGCAATCTTCTTCCCACAGGTGATAACTCATACAGATACATGCATCCAAAAATGCTGCAACTGCTCAAGTGACCATCTTTGCTAGCACCCTATAAAGCAATGGCAGTAATGCAGAAGTTGGGATTTCTGAGGCAATCCTCCAAGGAGACACAGTCACCGTGACTTTCAGAAGCTCCCCATGTTTCTCGCACACTAACATCCTGGACAACAATGCTGGATATTTTCCAAAGACCAGACCTAACACAAATCACAAGTTTACACAGCCTGCATGAAATTCAGGTTTCAAAGAATATATTTTCATTTTAGGATGAGCTGATTTCCTAGCTCATGACAATCTTTAAAAAATAAACCATGTTTGCACATAGGGTCAGGAAGAGATCCTAAAACATGAGATCCTAAAACAACCATTTGTTTGAAGGAGCTCACTGCCAGAGAAGCTTCATCAGCAAGTACCAAGTACTCAATTCCTGATTATTTCAGAAGTCAAAATTAAAAGAACACAAAGACTTGCATCAGGAAAAGGAAGGCAGGGGAAGGAACAAAGACAAGCAAGGAGAGAAAATAATGCCGTGAGAAAACAAAGAAAAAGAAAGAAAAAATAAAAGGCAGACTGTCATGATCTAAGTGTTGATGAAATCTGCTCCTGGTCGATATGGAACGTGGCCATACAGTACCAGCCGACAGTCTGCTGACAGAGGGCATATTCTCCCTTTGATCATTCTCCAGTGTCACTGGAAACCCACCAGGGCTTGAGGAGGTATCAGGTCTTTGAGAGATGGGTATCTAACCTAGCACGCAGACCATGAATGGAAGCAGAAGTGCCTCCTCCCCTCCTCCCAGGACTATCACTTGCATTTAATGGAGCCTGAGTGGTCGGATTTCAGCAAGCTCCCCCAGTTTCTGCCCAGACATCAGGCTCCTTTTTCCTTTAGAAAGGCCTCAGTGAGATCCCTCTCACCAAAAGGGGAAGGAAACAGGAAAATATCTGAGGTGCCACAGCTCACATGCAGGTCCTCATGCTGTTCAAATTCATGGTGAGAGCAGAATGGCCGCGTTATCTCCCATTTATCATTGACATTTCCACGCCAGTCTTTTCTCCTTTGCAGCCTGGCAGATTCCAGCAGAGCCCCACAGAAGGGTGACCTTGCAGCAATGAGAAACCATACAGTAATACCAGGTAGTTCCCAAAATCCAAGGTCATAGCAGTTTCAAGCAAGGCACATGAGTGGAAAAGACTGGGAGCACTTGAGGACCACCCTACAAAAACCTCAAAGGTAAGCAGACCTGCACACAGACACAGAGAAACTACAGGAATTCTGCCTTCACCAGCTGCAGGATCCTGATATCAAAGGGCAGAGACTCTTCCCTACACTTGGTCAAAAAATTGAAAGAAAAGGAAGTTAGGGCATTTCACACACAGTCTCCTGAAAGATGAAAGCAAAGAGGGGATTTTTTTTTTTGTAAGTCCTTGCTTAGAAGTTCAAAAAAAAAAAAGTCCTCTTAGCTTTCTTTCTGTTTAGGCAGAGACTTTTGTATTTCCAGTGTTGCGAAACAGAAGACAGAAGAAAACAAATCTACTTTGCCTACACAGCAGTGCCAACCAGGAAAAAAAAAGCCACAAAAGCTTGTATAAATACGTGCATGTCCCTAAAACAGATGCACCTATCAAAGCACTGTTTAAAGTTGTTTCAAGTTGAGAGCCTACCTGAACTTTGTGTTTGCTGTCGAGAACAATTTTACTCAAAGTAATAACCCGAGTTGAAACCAAGTAAGAAATAATCAACTCGGTTTTAATTGGTTTCAAGAAACGCGATTTGCAAACGCTCCCCATAGCCAGCTATTGAATACACGAGTTGACAGAGCCCAGAAGGCACTGTGATGAGTGACTTAAGTGGAGGCACCCTACACCCACCAGCATTCCTGCTGAATGAATGTGAAATCGGCAAGAATTGCTTTTATTTATCTTACTAGAAGCGTTTCTTGGAAGGTCTGGAAAAATTTATTTCAGATGGATTTTTTCAGCTGAGAACAAAGTTGCATTTATTATAATTACGCACTCCCCGATGCGGCCGGCCTTGCTGAGAAAGAACATTAAATTCAGCTGCACACGAACTCACGGAAGTGACCTTTTGAATGAAAATGCTGCAACAAGAGACTTGTAGAGCATTCTCACCAAATAATACCCTACTGTCTGCAGCTTGCAGATTAGTGCTCAGACCACTGATTTCAGCTGCTACTTACACAGGCACAAGTCCACACGAGGTCAATCAGCTGAGAATAAATCATGTTTGCTGTCGACTACAACATGGAGAGCTGTACTTGGGAAACTTGCTCAGTCTCCAGTCCAATTTGCTTTTCTGAACTTTTTTTTTTAAGCATCACGCAGCAGCATAACCTTGCAAGGCACTTGAAAGAGGTCTCTTCTGCGGGACACCCACTATCTAATTTAAATAAGAGGATCAAAGGTGTTATTGACACACACAGCACCACCTCTCACTTTGATGAGAGCAATGAATGCAAGGAGGAACACCCACCACCCAGGCAGCATTGCCCTGCTCGCTCTCTTCAGAAGGACAGGAGGGTGATCCAAAAGCCCAAGCACGTGAGGATGGAGGCACGTTAGCCCTAAAGAGCTAGGAAATCAACCTAGGAGGTTCGTTTCATCACCTAAGTGAAAGGAGCAATGTGAAATGGCAAGCAGTGCTTGTTCGGACACGGAGAACTTTCTTTCTGGTGTGCAAATATAAAGCATCCTCCTTAAGTGCAGCAGATCGTCTTACTCTTCAAAGAAAGGTTGGGCATTATGAAACGCAACCCATCCTCTGCAGAACGTGAAGCAGATGTCTGAGCCTTCCCAGCAGCCGGGTTGCTGGGCAGTCAAATTCCCTGCTGCCAAAGAAAGCAAGGCAAGCCCGCGTGCTGACGTCCACATCTCAGGGGCATTTGGAAGCCGCTCTGCCTGCCTGCTTTGTGGTTCACGGGGCTAGGAAAGAAACTGCCCTGTTCCGAGCATCCGAGGATTTTTCGAGCCGAAATGCACCATAAAACAGTCTGTGTCAGTCCTGCAGCAAGCTCTCCTTTCACAGCTCTGCTCACTGAACCTGCTGCTTTGCTCTCAAGTCGGCCTTCCTGCCTGCTGCTGCCTCCAAGGGGGGACACAACACATCAAATTCAGACCGCGGACCCAATTAACCAGGAATTGCAAAGAAAAGCTTTTGCTTGGAATATTCGTTCTCTGTGCTGCGGCAAGCACAGCACGTGCCATTTGTGAGGTGCACAAAAGCCTGACCCTCGTTGTGTCTTCGCACGTTGATTATTTACAGTAATGCCTTCCAGACAAATGGAAGAACAGGCCCCACTCAAGCAGGGCAGAAGCCAAGAACCATAAAACCGTGTCTGAACAATTAGGTAAAGTTTGACCATACTACTCGAGGCTATTGAAAACCTCTAGACCGAAACCTTGCAGAAGAAAACCAGGAGTTTCTTGGTTACCAATTAATAATTTAAACCTGAAGACTCCCCATCTAGGCCTCCAGCTGAAGAGGAAAACTGTGCACTATTTATACACCAGGTAACACACAATTTCCTCGTATTTTGACACACACACAAAAAAAACCCTGCAGCTCATAGTACATTCACCATCTAAAACGATGGCATTAAGATGAAAAATATGAAATTGTTTGCTTAATATCAAATGATACGCCAGGGTCAGAGTTGAAGAGTTCTTGCAAAAAACAGCAGGGTACCAAAGAAAGGACACAGAGGCACACCGTGGCTTTTAAAAATCACTATTTTTGATAATATTTTAAAATTCACCATCAAAAAAAACCCTGCCAGCAACTAAACCCAAGGCATTTCCTTAAAAAAATAGTAATAAATCTATTTTTCCCCTCATCTTCCCCCTTCCCACTAAACCATCAATATACTTCATTGTCAAGAGCTCTCCCCACCAGCGAACATGCAAAATGCCTGCTGTTGGGGCAGGAAAAAGATGGCAAACAGTGTAAGACCCATAAGTGAACGAGTTAATGGGTTGAACTGGGGAAAAGTGGTATTATTAAAGCCTATTTCTTTCATTGAAGATGTTAGTTAGAAGTATAAACAAGCTTTACCTTGCACCCTGTCCTGCAGGAAAGGGAAGTGCCTTGAGAAGAACTGTTGGCAGGCAGTGCCTGTGCGAGAGAAGAGCTAGTGATAAGAAGAGCTCTCACAAACAAAATTTAGGGTCATTCATTTAAGAGTCTGTCCCAACTTGTAAAATGCCACTAGAGCTTACGGTTTCCTACAAAGAGCAATGAAACTATGAGGAGCAAAATCATTCCAGACTTCCCTGAAGTCATCTTTTAATGCAAGGACGGTCTTTGGACTTCGCAGTAAAGGGACACAAGGGCACAGAACAGGTCGGAGGAGAAGAAAACTCCCCACTTATTTCCACAGCCTAACCATTCTCCGATGGTTTAATACAATCACATACTCTGGGAAGACCTGGGAAGGACAGAGATACAACAACAGGGCACGACAGCAAGAAAATCTGTAAAATAACAAGCCATAAACATGAGAGATTTAATAATCAAGCAGATGAGATGTAAAAGATTCCTAGGGGATGCTCCTTTTCCCTACAAAAGAGGAACAGAGCAATGAGACAGAAAAAAAAAAAGTCAATACAGCCAAAAAAAAAAAAAGGGAGAAATAAATTAGGAGATAACTCTTGTTTTTGACACTGCAATTTAAGACAGGCTTTGTCTGAGTCCAAGTGCTAAGTGTCAGTAAACGGAGACAATCAGCAGTGACAGATGTCTGCAAGCCTGTTTTATCGGAGCTTCAGATCACAGGAGGCTGGAGAGTCAAATGAAAGCTGTTTGCGAAGTTTGCTTCTGCTACAAAGACAGAAGTCAAAATGACAAGGTAATTTGAAGACAACACAATGCACACGCAACCCTCCTCCTCCTCCTCTTCAGCCTTCGCTGTTTGCAAAGCGGTCGGCGACCCAACCGAGGAGACAACGGGTGACAAAAGGACCAATTCATCACACCGAGACCCAGACATGAGTCATAACCTTCACACACAGCCAGGTAGCTGCATTAAACGTTTTCCAAGCACAGAGCAAAGGTCCTTCTGATTGTATCTGAAGAAAAGACTTCCCTCCCCGCAAGAAGGGGGGGCACTTTTGGTAGCTTTCCCCATGCGATCACAGCGATTGATCCACAGGAAGGGATGAAAGCAGCTCAGTGCCATGGCCTTGAAGATACTGCAGTCTTAAAAGTTTTGCCCAGTCTCTACAATATCCCTGTATAATGCCCACCAACCCTTCCAGCCCTTCCCCTGGGGATGATGCCAGGCATACCACACTGGTCGCTCCCAATTCCTATTTCAGCCAGCTGGGACTGATTTGCTGCCCCCAGACAGTGCAAATACTGTCCCCAAGACCCTTTTATGCACGATAACAGCCTGAATTTCTGCTGGAGGCAGAAGACGTGCAGCTCCTGTGGCTGCCTGTTGGCCATCACTGGCCACCTGGGATTTAAAGAGGATCCCACATAGGGTAAAAGTTGATTTTTCATTCAACTACCAGCGTGGCATTAACAAATAAGAGCTTACTACAAAGAGTCAGGACACAGGTGAAAAGCACAAATCAGTTCTGCTTATTAAAAAGCCTCTGAAACATCTTCTGGCATGGCATTAATGTCTGAGCTTCCTCCTGCTTCCAACAGGCAATGCTCGACACCTCTCACACAGGGAAAGCTCAAGACGGCTGGCGAGATTCCTGGCAAAACACACTCCTCATAACTGTCTCTACGGCTTATCATCCTCTTCCCCCTTCAATTTGCTGTTCAGCCAGCAGGAGACAAAAAAAAGAAAAATTAAAGCAGTTCTGTAACCACTGGAGCTCCATAAAGCCGACCTCCTGTCAGGTTGTTCCACAAGGCTGATTGACTTTGCAGCCTAGCCAACTGTGAGCGCCGACTGAAGCTTTTCCAGAAGCTAAAGCATGTATCAAGCCAGTCAATCACCAGTTCCCAAATTTCCTAGTGCTTAATAAGCTGGCAAGGGTAGCTTGTCACTCAGTGATGACTCCCTATTTTCTTAAGATCTCTTCGAGTCTACCTGTTTTCAGAAGTTGCCTTGAAATCTTGGGCTTCTTTGAGGTCTCTGTCAAATTCGGCTGAAGTTGGACAACGGCTTCAAAATTAATTAATAGGGAGGCAGATACACGACCTCCTTCTGTGAACTTGTCTTTGCATCAGAACCCACTGTTTTTGTGGGTAAAGTCACTCGCCACCCCACAACAGGACTTTGGCAAATCGGTATTTTGACAGGCTCCCCTAGCCTCGAGTAAAGCCAAGGCTCAATTTTTGCTTTGGATCATGATCCCTCCCAGATTGCAAAAAAATAAAATTGATCTCTGCTCTTGAGTTGCCTCTGAAATTCCTATCACTGTCTGCACACCAGAACTAGAGACGAAATAAAAACCCAACACCACTAGGAGCAATAATCTTCCACCTCATAGTTATGCCAAAGATTAAAGAGGAAAGAAGGGAGAATCCTCTTCTGATAATGTGAAGTTTGTGGGCCTCCTCCTGCAAACAAGCAACACCCCAAGCTGCCTCTACACAAAATAAAATCTCCCCTCTCTCTGTGCAGGTCCTGCACGGTGCTCTGTGACGGCTTCACAAGGCATTGCAAAACAAGAGGGGGATGGAAGGATCTGTCCTCTCCATGAAGTCGTCCAGAGGCACCATCCAACGCTCCGTGCTCAATTCCTTCCAGCTCAGAAGCAAGGACCAAAACCTTGCCATCAGGACATCTGCAGCGAGCATCTCTGCCCTGCTGTGACTGATGGTCCTGCTGAGATTGTCTGTCACCAGCCCTGACTCAAGGACTGCTTTTGGGATGTCCCTAACACGTCGTGTCCTTTCTCCTGTGCTGCAAAACCAGGGCCACAACCCCATCAGGAGCAGTTTGCCCAGACATTTTGGATTAGCGAACCCACCGAGACAAAGGCAGGACGGGAACGTGTCCAGCCATAAGGTCACCAGCTAAATGCATTAAAAAATTGAGGAGATTCTCATGCAGCTAGGCAGAAAGGGCAAATTCTTGCCCTGTGCCCTGTAAAACAGTGCAGTGCAGGTTAGAGGATGCGCTCAGCAAGGAGAGGTTTGCAGAGGCACAGCCACAACCAAAGGGCACAGCACAGACACAGAGAGACAGAAGTCAGCTTCAACATCACGATGGTTTAGTAGAGAAGAGCAGCAACCGCTGAGGACAGCATCCCTTGGAGCCCAGGGGATGCCATCTGCTGGACGCTGCCGCTATCCAGGCGGGGTGACCCGGCCCAGCCCTGCCTCGCCGGGAGGCCGGAAAAATCCCCTGGCAGACAAAACTTTCCGAGTTCCCCCACAGCTCAGCACAGCTCCACAGAAGCCGCCCGGGTTTATTCTGTAGGGGTTGTTTGGTTTTTGTTAATTAGAGTTTGGAGGGCGGCGAGGAAACTCTCAGAGTGGCGATTACAGGTCCCAGGCGCTGCAGCCACCCCGATGAAAATTGCCACACTCGTACCCAGGAGGCACCCGACACTTTCAGACCGGGCTTTTTTTCCCATCTGCTGCACAGCTGCAAGGAGAAATCCTTACAGAGCTGTGTGCCATTGTGAGGGCCATTCACCAGGGGAAGAATTTGAATCAGTGGGAAAGCGTGCTCTGCAGATGAGACGCTGGAGTTCATGGTGGTGTACTCATCGTGGTACGAGCAGTCCTGAATCCCATCCGCACAGTTATCCCGAGGTTCTGCTCCAAAAGAGTACAGGACGTACTTTGATCTCTGCTGCCTCCTGCCAAAACTGTGGAAATTGGCAAGCCAAAACCCAAGAATCCCCAAAATACCATGGCAGACCATATACATGCCTACAGCCGTATGAGCAGCTCTCCTCCTGGAGGACCCACGGCATTTCAGGAAGCGTGGAAGTGCAGCTGCAACTAATCACCTATACCTTAATCAAAAAAAAAAAAAGGCTTATATTTAGAGATGAATCTAAGATGTGGGTGATTGCACCTCCACTGCTCACAGGCTACCTAAAGTGATGCTCCCAAGGGCAGCCAAGCTCTTGGATGAAGCACGACAACCCCATGTCGGTGCCATTGGAGGTGTGGTGACAGCGAGAGCACAGCCCTGAGGAACACTGCGACGGCCACGCCAAGTCCTTCCTCAAAGCTCGGACCCGTCCCCTCCGTCACCAGCAATGAATCATCCCTCGAGTCGCAGCACTGGGAGCTAACTCTTTAATTTGGGGTGAAGTGGGCCTTTAAGAGCTCGCTTCCGTCAGATTTTTGGCTCAAAACCACCTTATTAGAGACAGACGGATTCCTCGGACTTGTCACATAGTTAACATGCACTTAAATCTCTTGTTTTTAGAGAAAACAACAGTAGAGAAAACTATGTGATAATTAAGCTGCTTGCAGTGGGAAGCAGGCAGACAGTCAAGGCAGTCAAATAACCTTTAGTCTGCCCTGCAGGGACATACTACAATAGAATAATGATTAATGTTACAAGTTTTTCATTACAAAAATCGATCAGGCTTGTTTTTATAAGATACTCAGTTCTTCTTGTCCCTCTCCCTCAAGCTGAGAGGACAGCACACAGCTCAGGTGTGCAGTTAAGGCCACACAAGCAGAGTCATAAACGAACACGGAGAGGTTCCTTCTTCCTGCGACACTTCCCCTGACTTTATTTTTGTTATACGATTGCAAAATATCTTCCTTAATCTCCACAGAGGTGCTTCAACATCTGTTAACAGAGTTCTGTGCTCTCATTACAAATGCAATTGCACTGAACAGTCACGGACACAGTTACAGCTTCAACTTGGACTCGGGATGGTGCTGAGCTAATTATTTTCCCTCTCCTCCGCCCGCCACCCGAAACAAGCCTTAATGAAAAGAAAGGTCTTTCAAGATCCGAGGCAGCCTGGACTTATTTTAACCTGCAAAATCAGACCCTCTTGCACAGTACAGCATGTTCTCGGGAATGTTTGTTCAGTGCGGCTAGGCGGCACAGCTCCACCTCCCGAATTATTTAGAGGACACATTTCCTGCAGCACCTCCCAGCCCTAGCCCACCAGGTCTGCAGGGCAGGATTTGGAGGCGAGGCACAGACCCCAAACAACACGCCCTGCCCAGAAGAAGCAAGCAGGGCATGGTGAGGGTCTGAAACGTGCATGGAAGCAGGCAGCACGGGCAGAGGACAAGAGCCAAACACTGCCAGGGGTTCAGCTAAAAACCCAGGAACCCTTGGTGCAGAGCAGCCCAGCACTGCCCCATCTCCGCCAGCCCATCAGCTCCAAGGAAATCACGCTCCGAGGCAACACCAAAGCAGACCAAGTTTTCCTACGTGCTCATTTTCCAGCTCCCGCATTACCGCTGTCTTTTTTTTTTTTTTGAGTGGGTTGCTGTCAATCTGTAGCACGCTGCGAGATAATATCAGCCTTTTGACAGACAGAGTCTACAGTGAGGGCTAAAATAAACCGCGTGAGTTTTATATAGGCAAACTACAAAAAGAAAAGGAGGAAAAGGCACATCCACGTCTAAGTGCTCTCCAGAAAACACAGGCTGCCAAAGCTCTTCTCCCCCACCACCATGCACCGTACCACCCAAGGCTGGCTATTTTAGGATTATTTTCCGGTGCACTGATTGGAGAGGGGACCTACAAGTCATACGTGCAACTAGTCCACAAGCAAGCTTACTGTGTGAATGCTTCCCATTCCCCCTGCTTTTTCTCATCCTCCTTTCCTACCTCCTATTCCTTGCCTCCACCTGGCCCCTTGATTAAGGTAGATAAGCTGTACGGGGCAGGGAGCTCCTTTCATTCAGTCTTCATAGCAGGTACAGTATTTTCATTAGCATGTGTAGGGTCGAAGACTTTCACACCTTTTCTGCAGGCAACCCTAGCACTAGGCCACCGCTCACAGCTGGGATGCCATAATACCACGTGCTTATATTCATTTAATTTCTGTACCTCGGCTTGATGATGAAATGAAGCAAGCACTAAGGCTTCCATCAGTTTGAGGCAGTGGAGACCAACATGGAAAATACGGTCTTGCACCTGGCTCCCTAGGGTGGCAATGGCCAAACCACAGCCTCAGTGCGACCGAAGGGAATTGGGGATGGCACCGCCACCACCACCCAGATGTTAAAGCCCATCTGTTGCGTTCAGCACCCTAAAACGAAGAAGGAAGCTCGCAGGGGTGGTGGCATCTGTGGCCATCACCCAGCTCCTCACCTCCACCTGCCGCAGAAGCATCAGGAAGTTTCTGCGGGGGCTCCTTCCAGAAGGGATGCTCCCTACCTGCATCCCCGCCACATTAAACACCCCGAAACCCACAGCACCCGGGACCCTCCAGGGATCAGCACCCCACTGCTCAGACCTTCAACGAGCACAAAACCCAACTCACAGCTCCTTAACACGCCACCACGACACACCAGAGACCACCACACTCAACCTCTACCGTACAGGGGGTACCAAAAAGCCCCAGCCCCCTGCCCCACGACCCCCCCCTGCAGCCCCCCAGCACCCCCGGGCGCTGCCCCCCGGTGCTCCCGAGCCCCCTTCCCGGTGCTCCCAGCCCCCTGCCCCTCACCGGGGGGCACCGTGCGGGGCACAGCAGCCCCCAGCCCGCCCCCCCCGGTCACGCCGTGTCCCCCCCTTACCTGTGCGGGCTCCACGCTGGCCGGCAGCCCCCGGGGCAGGGCCTGGAAGAGCAGCAGGGCCATGGCGGCGCGGAGCCTCCCCGCCATCCCCCCCACCCCCCGCCTCCCCCCGCCCGACTGCGGCCCGGGACGGCAGCGCAGGGGGTACCCCCCCCGTCCCCGCTCCCGGCCCCGGCCCCGCCCCGCCCAAGCCGGTCGCTGATTGGGTGGGAGGAGAGAAGGGCGGGAGGGGATTGGGGAAGGGAGGTGTCAATCAGAGGGGGGGCATGAGGGGAGGGGTCTGAGCGCTGGGTGGGAGCTGCCATCTTGAGTGTGGCGCGCAGGGGAGGGAATAGGGGGGGTGGTGCGGTGGGCGCCATGTTGTGAGTGGCGGAACTGGAGGGAGAGGGGTGTGGGGGCTGCGCCTCGGCCCTGCGCCCCAGTGTGGCACCCTGAGGTGCTCCCTGGCACCCTGGGGCGCTCGTCCCCATCCACTGACCCTGTCCTGCTGTGCCCAGCCCTTGTCTGGCCTCCTCCACGTAACACACACACACAGCCCCAAAGCCCAGCAGCCCAGCAGAGCCTGGGTTTCAGCAGGCGATGTGTGTGGGGAGGGGGCTAACATGGCCCCAGCAGCACTGGGGTGGAGGCGAAGCACCCCAAAAACAGGGCACGTGCTGCTACAACCCACAGGCAGCAGCAAACAAGCCCCAGGTCAGGGCCTGAGGATGTGGTAGTGAAGCACAAGGCAGATTTTTCACCACAGTGCCACCTCAGTGGGGCAGCCACAGCCGTCCCCCAGCCCTACAAGCCTCCTTCCAGCAGTGCCCAAGCATTGTGTGTGGGGCTGAGCCGGCCAAGGCTGGGCAGAAATCCCCCAAAATCCAGCAGCAGGGGTGAGGGCTGTTGGCAATTATTGACCCCTGGAGGAGCCACCTTGGGAGAAGAGAGGTGTGAGGAGGAGATGTCCCAGCAGTGTCCCAGCACAGCCCTGAATCCCACAGGGGCAGCCAGGGAGATGGGGGTGTCTCTTTTTGGGGATCACAGCTCTTGGGCAGCGATGGAGGCTTCCTACACCACCACTCCCTGCGTGCCAGCCAGCCGCCAGAGGGGATTGGCACGATTGATGTTTATCAGATGCTCAGATAACACGCTCAGAAAAAACAGGGGGGAAAAAAAAAAATCAATTTAGCAGCTTATCTCCTACCCCTGGGATCTTTCAATCAGGGCGATACTCGGGGCACACCTAACCCTGCTCACCCGGCTGGCGTGGGCTGGCAGGAGCTAACCCAGTGCACACGCACCCTGTTTGCTCCTCTCTCCTTCACCAGCTTTTGGGACCGATGGCTCATCAAGGCAGACCCCAGGCTCTCACGACTCCCCAGACATCTTTGGTCTGGCTGTTCATTGAAGCTGGAGCACTGACATTTCGGCCACGTACAGTTCTTAAGGGAGCTTGATTCCCGTTCCCATCCAGCCCTGAAATTACAGGCAGGGAGAAGGAGGCGAGCGCGGGGAGCATGGGACAAGCCCGGGTTGGGTGTGACTCATTGCTGGAGCCTAATTAACGCCCGCAGCTCTTCACAAACAAGGATGAACCTAGCCCTGACTCCTGGCAGTGAGGTTTCTTTCCTGTTGCAGCAGGGGAACACGGAGGCAGAGCTGGCCAGAGCCTCAGCAGGCAGCAGCAGCTCTTCAGAGAGTGCCTGCTGCAGCACTTTGCTCCACAAGCACCGCTGCGTTCCTCAGCGTGCCAGAGGCACCTCGAACCCAAATCCATCCCAAGCTGCTGCGTGTGCCTTTCCAAAAGTGCCCACAGACATTTGGGGTGTAGGGCAAGAGCAACCTGAATGAAGGAGCCCAGGCAGACAGCAGAGACGTCTCCTTGTGGCTTCTTCCCTCTCCAAACAGGAGTGACATCTGTTTTGTTTCACGTGCTTATCTATTTTTTTTAATTGTGCAATAACAAGAGATCTAATAATGACCGGGCAACAGATAAACAAATGTGAACACATCTCCCCACCTCTTGCTGCCCTATTATTTTAGAGCTTTTGTGCAGTCATCTAGCTGTTGCTATATGTGTTGATGTTATCCTCCCCTGCAGTCTGAGCAGCATCAAACCTGCTTTGGATAGGGCTTGGCCCTTCCAGAAGTGTATTTTGGGTTCTGCTGCTCTCTCTGCAGGAGCAGAGTGGCTAATGCCAGATCTTGTGTCCCCTTGGGGATGTGGCACGCGTACTCAGCTGGAGGGATGGGGGCAGACCATCCACTGGGCCCACACCTTTCCCCCTTGAGACAAGCACAACCCCACGAACCAGCCCCATTCAGGGACCCACGAACCCAAAGACCACCCGGCATCAGAGCCAGCAGCTGTTTTAAAAATCACCATGTTTTATTTGCCAACCCTCCCCTCTGTCAGTTGCAGCGTTGCCTGTTCAGAGCCTGAGCTCAGACCCTGATGGCTTCGTGACCCCTGTGTCTCCTTCCCCCTGCGCAAGGGGGAAACAGAATCGAGTGTTCCCCAGGTCCTTGGTCCCACAGTGGGGACAGGGAGACACAGGACAACAGCCAGCTTTTGTGCTCAGAGGAATGGGTAATTACAAAAAATTAGAGCTTAAAAAGAATCAGCTATTTCTCTTTGGGATCGTGACAATCGCAAAGTGAATAAAATCTGAACCTGAGAGTGAGGAAGGCATGGTCCAAGCACTGCTCCCGGGACTTGGTCCGCTCCTTGTGCAGAGAGGACAGGTCCCTGACAGCCTGCCGAGGGGGGATCCAGCTCTTGGGAAGAGGCCCCCGCAGTGGTTTAAGGCAGCAATGCGGTTTGGGGAGATAGGAGGGATGTCCCTGATGGGGACACGGCTGGCAGCAGATGGGGGGAGGCTCTGGACCAGCCGACCCCAGCTCCATCCCCCAGGCTGGGCTGACGGGGTCGGACCATGCCTCCGAGCCCTGCTCAGGGGATGTGGGGCTGGGGTCCAGAGGGATGTGACAGCTCCCGAAGCAGCCTCCGTTCACAGCCCCTTGTTGAAGTAGACGTATGGCACTTTGTCCCCGTGCTTGGCCACAATGCTGTCCCGCAGCTCCGGCTCCAGGCTAGCCAGGGCGAGGGAGCTGCGAGGGAAGGGGACAGAGAGTGAAACCCACCATCCTGCCCTCATGGGGTGCCCATCACGGCCCTCTCGGGATGGGGAGAGGAGAGCAAGGGGAGGAGGAAGGCTCCCGAGCTGAAGGGGAAAGCAGTGGGACAGGTACCATCTCTGTGGGAACAGGGCGCAGGCAGCTGGCACCATAAACACGAGGCTGTGGGGAGAGAAGAGTGGGGGTTAGCGCAGGGGGCTGCAGCCCCCTGGTTGGGGTCTCAGCCCAGGAGGGGTTACTCACACCCCATTACTCCCAATAACCAGAGAAAGCGTTTGGAAGTCTTTTTCCAGGGCGACTTTGTGGGGTTTTGGGATACTCACAACCCCCCGCAGAGCAGCACCTGCAGCGGCGCGTGGAGAACCCGGATGCGCTGCAAGGGAAGAGCGGGGTCAGGGCCCTGCCGGCCGCTGTGGCCCCGACCCAGGAGCAGCACGGGCTCACCTGCATGAAGGGAAACTTCTCCAGCCGCTCCATGATGATGGGCAGGATAACTAGGTGCCAAAAGAAGAGGTGAAGGGAAGAGCTGAGGGACCCCAGCCACCCCGCAGAGCCCCAGCAGCACCGGTTGTGCTGGGGGCAGCTGGGTTTGGGGTCACAGCGTGGATCTGGCCCCCATCCCGTACTCACTCATGCCCGGAGCTGCCATGGTGATCCTGGAGACCACGACCTGCGCGATGCCCTTCACCGCCGCCCTCTGCGAGCGAGAGCAGCCTGCTCAGCCCCACCGCAGTGCCTGCGCCCCCAGACCGGCCCCATCCACCCCACACAGCCCCACAGCGCTCACCCTGGAGCGTCCCAGCTCGTTGTTGTCCTCGTCCATCACCGTGACCCCGTTGATGATCTCCCTGAGGGGACAGGGAGCGAGGGAGCGGGGTGGCCCTGGGGCTTTGCCACCCCTGGCCGATGCTGCCACCTTCAGGGCACGGCCTGGCTGTCACCGGGACCCCACACCCTCAGGGAGCACCCCCTAAAATCCCACACAACACCAGGACACCGCAGACTCACGGTCACCTGAAGAAGGGCTTTGGGTCCGAGACATCTCCCAGCAGAGCCCCAAAGGGCCACCCTCACCCCCAGACCTCCCTCCTGCTTCGGTCACGGCTGAGCCACCCCCTTGGGGTGCTGAATATGGGGACGGGGGGTGACCCACCGGGGTCGGACACACTCACTGCTGCCTCATCATCGGGATGTTCACGCAGTTGGCGGCGGCCACGGCTGCAAAGGGGACCCAGCGGGCGAGCAAAGGGGGGGCTCGCTGCGGGAGAGGGGACGGCGTCAGCACCGGGGGCAGGATGAGGCCGGGGGCTGCCGTGGGGAGCAGCCACACCAAACCTCTTGGGGCTGGGGGCGAGGGAAATCGCCCGGTGCTGGGGAGAGCACTGGGACGGGGGTCTCATTGGGAACGGGGCTTGGAGGAGGGCCCCTTCCCTATCCCCACGTACCTTGGTGTAGAGGTTGAGCCCCACCGCGGTGGCCAGGGCCGTACCAGTGGCCGTGACGTAGGCCACTCCGATTTGCCTGGATGGAGATTTGCAAAGAAAGGGGAAAAAAAAATAATTAAAAAAAATAAATAATAAAAACCACCAACTTTGACACTTTAATCCTGCTCCTTCGGTCCCCGAGGGTCCTTTTTTTTTTTTTTAGGGGGGGGCATCCTACGGATATGGGGGGGGCACGCTTACGCCAGCGAGATGGGGGAGGCGGCGTTGCGGTTGGTGTAGTTGACGATGGCGTTGAAGGATTGGTTCACCCACTGCCAGAAAACCACGGCCGGCACCGTCCTGTGGGGGAAAAGAGGCCGGGAGGAAACTGAGGCACCGCAGCATGACCCAGGATAGGGACCAGGGGGTCCCTAAATGGGGCAGGAGGGGGCTCACCGGTAGAACTGGAGCATGCAGCCGGTGAGGGCCATGCCCCCCGGCACCTGGAAGGACATCCTGCCGATGAGGTTCATCTTCTCGCCGCTGTCGGGGTGGAAGGCCGAGTCGTAGAGCTTCTTGGCGTACAGCAGCTGCTCCCGGCTGCTGCCCGGCGGCACCAACCCGGCCCTGCCAAACCCAGAGCTCGGCAAGAGGCTCCCCAAAACCCCGAGCATCCCCGATGGGATGCCCCCAGCGTCCCTATGGGGTGGTTTTTTAGGGTCTGGCATAGGAGGGGGTGTCCGCAGCACCGCGGTGCCCTCACCTGCAGCTCGCCACCACCTCCCGTGCCCGGTCCAGCTCCCGCTCGGGCACCAGGGCCGTGCGCGGGTCGGTGATGGTGAGGAAGTGCCGGAGGCGCCCCGTGAACGTGCTCTGGTCCCAGCGCGGGGCGTCGATGTCAAAGCCGAGGGGGACGGCGGGCATTTCGGCCATTTCGGCGCGGAGCTGGGGACGGGGTCAGGCAGCTGGGGAAGGTGGCACCGTGACACCGCGCCGGGTTTATGTTTAACAATAGGGACGGACTTTCAGCGGCCCCGAGCCCCGGTGGTGCCCTCCCGCAGCGCTGTGGCCGTGCCACTGCCATGACCCCCATGCAGGTGTCCCCTTCACTTATGGGGTCCCCCCGCAATTACACAGTCCCCTCCCTAATCACTAGGTCCCTCCCCAATCGTGGGATGCCCCCTTTCAATTATAGGGTCCCTCCCAAATCATGGGGTCCCCCCAGTCATGGGGGTCCCCCCTATCATGGGGTCCTCCCTAATTATGTCCCTCCCCAAATTATGGGTCCCCAATTACGGGGTCCTCTCCATGATCACGGGGTCCCTCCCCAATCATGGGGTGCCCCCCTTCAATTATAGGGTCCCTCCCATATCATGTAGTCCCCCAATCATGGGGGTCCTCCCTAATCATGCTCCCCCCAAATTATGGGGTCCCCCCCAAACCATGGGCTCCCCCTCCTTGCCACCACCCCCCAGCAGAGCCCCCCCGACCCCAAGAGCTCCCGACCACCCCCCGCTGTGCTTTTTCCCCCTCCAACACTCCCCAAAACCCCCCAAACCTCCCCAAAACGCTGCCAGCCCCCCCTCTACAGCCCCCCAGCCTCCCGGGAGCGCGCTGCGCGCCCCCTTCCCTCTGCACATCCCTCCCCCAAGGGGTCTCCTGCCCCCCAAGCCCCCCTTTTATTGCTGCGCGCCCCCGCGGTGCGCGCCCCCGCGGTGCGCGCCCCCGCGCCCCCCCCCCCCCACGCCCCACGTGACCTTTACCTGCGCGGCCCCCAGCCCCCTTGGCACGCGCCGCGCCGCGTGGCCGCCCGCAGCCAATCAAGGGCGAGCCGAGCGGCCGCGCCCACCCCGCGGATTTTTAGGGGCGTGGCCAATGGGCGTGGCCAATATTAAACCACGCCCCCCTCTCCTTCCCCCGCCCCGCCCCGGCGGGAAGGCGGTGACGTCATGACGCACGGCGGCGGCGTGTGCGTGACGCAGTTGCCCATGGTAACGCCGGAGCCGCGCGGAGGATGGTGAGCGGCGCCTCACGGCCCGGCCAGGCCCCGACAGGCCCCGGGGGGGAGGCCCCGGCCTCACCGGGGGCTCCTCGGGGGTTTTGGGGGCCCGCCCGGGGAGATCGGGGCTGGGGGGGGTTGGTTTGTGTGGGCCTGGGGGGTTGGTGGGGCCTAGGGGGGGGGAGTGGGGCCTAGAGGGGGGAGTGGGGCCTGAGGGGGGGGAGTGGGGCCTGAGGGGGGGGAGTGGGGCCTGAGGGGGTTAATGGGGCCTATGGGGGGGAGTTGGTGGGGCCTGAGGGAGTTAGTGGGGTCTGGGGGGGGTTAATGGGGTCTGGGGGGGTTAATGGGGCTTGTGGGGGGGTTGTTAGGGCCTAAGGGGGTTAATGGGGCCTGTGGGGGGTGGGGAGCGTCCTGTCAGCGCTGCTGCCGCCAGGGGATGGGTTTGGTGCTGTGAGGTGTCTGATAGGAGCTGGGGGGGTGAAGGGAGGGCTGGGGGGAATGGGTGCTGCCAAGGGTCTGTTAAGGGCAGTAATCAACGCTGGGGGTAGGTGGCGGGTGAGGGGCGGTGTGGTTTGAGTTGAGGTGGGGTGGTGGGGTGGTGGTAATGATCTGGGTTGGGGTGTCAGAGAGGGATAGGGGTTGCTGGAGGAGTCTGGGGGTGCCGGGTGGGTGAGGACCAGCAGCAGGGCTGTGATGGTGGGGAGCTACTGCACGTGCAGAGAGCACAGGCAGAAGGAAACGAAACGGCAGCAGGGATGGAGCTGCCCTGAGGACAAAGCAGCGTGCTGTCCAGGAGCCCGCTGGGTGCGTGCACAGGAGGAGGCGTGAGTGAGAGCGCAGCAGAGGCTGCTCCACGTCCTCGTGGGGTTAATTCTGGCTGTGTCCCCACCTGCTGGGCCGCAGAGAGAGAGACGGAGATAAGGTCTGCGGGATCTGCTCTATTTTAGATCAGTTGATGATGGAGCGTGTCCCGCCAGGCACCAAAGCCGTCACAGGATGGACATCTGCTGTGGAGATGAAGGCAGCTGCCTCCAGCAGCGCCGTGCTTTGTGGGACACATTTGGCCCGCAGCTGCTGCTAGCCAAATCTGCTCTTCTGCCGTGTGATGTCCCGATAAACTGGTGTCGGCTGGGATCTGGCTGCTCTTATCTGAGGGCTTTGTGTGTGGAGAGGGTGGGCTGGGTGTTTTCCAGCGCCTGTGTTATTTGATGCGGCGTTTTAATGCCTCTTTGTCTGTTTTCCAGTTCTGGGTGTTGTTTGTCGGGTTGCAGCCTCGCAGACGGGGTGGGTGGCACTTTGGGGTGCCCGATGGACTGGCTGTGCTGGGCAGAGGACCAGGGAGCTCTGTGCTGGCTCTCTGGTGCCTCAGTTTTCCCTAAAACTGAATGACCATTAGTGGTGGAAACCCTCTGAAACACCAGAAAATAGAACTGGAGCAGCCCGGGGCTGTGGGTCAGCAGTCAGAACTGATGCAGACAGCTTGGTGTAACAACTTGCTGCTTGTCATCCGAGCATGCAGCTGTCCCGAGCGTCTTTCTGGCCTGTTGTCGTTGCACTGGTAGGCGCTGAACCCCCCTCGATGGCTGCGTGCTCTGACTCCAGTGACAAGGGGGTTAACGCCGAGCTTTGCATGAGTTCGGTGCTCATCCAAGTGAGCAGATACAGAGGGGAAACATCTTGTTCTGCAGAGCACATCGGAGTCAGGCACCTTCCTCGTGGCCCTGAGCTCCTGTTTCTAGCACAGTTGGTGTTGCAGGGACTGGATGAGGTTGTCAAGTGCTGAAAGCACCAGAGCAGAGGTGAAGGGTGGTGGCATCGCCTGGTGGTGGGCATTAACTCTTTGCACAGGGCACAACGGCGCCTTGCAACCTGCTCAGAGCGTTTGACTTTAATTACGGGAGGCGAATTCCTGCTGCTCCCGGTTAATACACCAACACGGAGAGTGCACGGGGAACTATGTTAGTGGGTTGGAGCTGGAAGAGCTCCGTAGGTGACCTGCCTCCACCGAGCGTGAGATTTCGGAGGAGAAAAGGAAGTCTGCGCTGAATGACACCATATGGTGGAGACATGCAGCAAGCAAATGGCTCGGTTGGGAGTTCTGCCAGGGGAAGAAGGATTGAATCAACCGCGCTCAATAGATTAATTTACTTCGGTTGTATTTTGAGAAAGGCTGGGTGATTTTATGACCATTAGTGACATTCGCAGCGCTGCAGCCGAAGATAAAGGTAATCAGACGTCATTCTTCAGGGCCCCAGCTAATCAGCGCCGTTGTCAGAGCGGGCTCTTCTCCTCCAGCTCCCTGCGCGCAGAGGCGCACGCGGGACGCCAAATGTAGCCTCAAATATCCCCGGGTATCGGGCTCGGGCGCGTGGCTGCTGCGTGAGTGCCTGAAGGCAGCGCTTGCTTGTCTTTTATCTCACCATTTAAACTCAGGGAGCTGCTGCCACAGAGCTGGTGGCGGGCCGGGGCTGTGCTGTGCACGCAGGGTGAGATGTGTCCCCGCTCCACGGAGATATGGGGTGAGGGGAGAGATAACAGGAATACGAGGAGGAGAACGCCAGGCAGGTTGGAACTTGGCCCGTTCGCTGCCTGAACCTCCTCGAGGGCTGTAGGTGTGGCGGAGGAGACTCAAGGGGTGGTTTTAGGGCTGTTTTGTGAAGTTTCTCCCACGGCCTGAGGCAGAGCTGTCAGCTGGAGGGGGACAGCAGGACGCGGGGACAGCGGGGTGAGATGTGGCCATGGGGCAGGCCGAGCAGCAGGGCTTTGCGGCCGCACCGCCTCTCGGGGAGTTGATTTGATTCCGGCTAAATATCCCCGTCTGCTAGATAAGCAGTCGCTGGTGACTGAGGGCGGTTTTGTTTTAAATTCATTATCTGAGCTTTGTGGCTAATAAAGTCGAGCAGAACGCAGTTACTTCCCTCTCCTAATAGGAATCAACTGTGCTCGGCCGTGGCTTGCGGGCCCTGCTTTCTCCGCGCCCTGCGTATCCAGCCCTCGGTACAAGGGGAAATTATTCTTTCCATTCCGGCCGCGTCCTGCCGATCTGATACAATATTTAACCAGATTATCTCAATGCTCTGTTTGTCCCAAACCAATTTTTGTGTTGGCCTGTAAAGTGAATCTTCTTTTCAGCGGCTTCTGTGGTGCAGGATGTAGTTACATGCATCAACTAGTTCAAAAGGCCCATCCGCAGCCTGGATTTAAAGCTGAATAAACCCACAAAACCCTTAGCTAGGCCTATAAATGTCACCGTATCTTTATATATGCCTGTACTTTTTTCTTTTTTTCCGAGAGAACGGGATTACTGCGTGCAGCTATAACTGGAAGCCCTTTGATAATTCAGTGGGTATTTTAAACCGAGCAATGATACGCTTTCATAAAACCGCACATCGCTGTTTTCTGAAGGATGCTAATAAGATGGTTAGCCTTTCTTTCATGTTCAACGTGTTTATGAGTGCACTTACCCATTTAGCTGCATCTCCGAATTTAATGCCCCGCTCTGATTTCACAGTAATTGGCAGGAGCCTTTTATTTTTTTTTTCTTTTTCCTTTCTGTGCGTCCCCGCTCGCTGTCTGGAAAACGCGCTCTCCTCCTTGCTGACCCCATCAGTCTGTCTCCTGGTGGTGCCATAAAGCAAACCCTCTCCACCAGGGATAATGATGTTTATAAACAAGCCGATCTGATAGCAAACACGCAGTTTGCTTAACCCCGAGGGGACCGAGCGGCGGCTGCCGGCCGCCTGTGCCCGGCCTTGGGTTCCTCTGCGCGCCTGCCCCTCTCCGAAGGCTGCACGCGCTGCCACGCTGTGCCGCTCGTTATCTCAGCAGCATCTGCAGTTCCCTCCTTTCTTACAGATGCCGCAGTCTGCTTAGTTTTGGGCAAGTGATGCTGCCCGTAGCCTCCTGCCAGCCGGCTCTGCAGTGACCTGCAGGAGACGCGTCCCTCTCCTCACCCTCCGGCCCATCCTCCCTGCTCGCTTCAGGCTCCATCCCAGCACCCAGCCGTGTGTCTGCTAGCTGTGCTGCCTCAAAGGCCTCGATCCAACTTAGTTTTGGCGTTGTGTTTGCAAGCAGAGGAGCTGATCCATCAGCGTGTGTGCAGGGAGGGTTGCTTGTCCCACACAGCGGCTGCGTGCAGCGGGGAACTCAGCTGGGTTATTTTTTTCCACTCTACCGAGCTGTCAGGAAATGCTTTCTGTCTTCCTAGCTAGCGTGCTCGTAAGACCAATTAAAAAAAAAATAATAAATACATTAGAAACTGGTTTGTGAGCAGCTTCCCTTAATCTTAAATATTGACTAGAGGGAGAAGGCAGGGTAGGAGTTTTCGGTTATATTTACCAAATAGTAACGAGCGTAGTGCCAAGGCAGTTATTTGGCTGGTGATTTAAATTGTGTATACAAAGCATGTAACCTACGCTGGCAGCTACTGAAATGAAGTCCACTTCTATATTGGCTTGCTTGTCTTCCAGCCTTTTAAATCAGCTTACTTTATACCTTAGAGAATACTTTTATTTCTATATATATCCTCGTGCCGATTGGCTACCCCAGATAATCCTGTGATCAGCCGTGCAGCGGTGTCACTCGAGTCGAATGTGGAGCGATGCTGATCGTTTTCTCCTAGGCTGTCATACTGGCCCAGAAATAGCATCCGTCTACAATGGGAGAAGCTCGATTAACATTTGCAGCAGTTCCTCTTCCCGGCCCCTGAGAATTGCTCCCTGGTAGATAGGCGACGCTTCCCAATGCGTTTTTCTGCGCTCGCTATTTTGGAGTTGGATCCCGAAACGTACCGGCTCCTAATCCTGCTCTGCCCTGGGATGCGCTCCTCTGCTCTTAGCGAGTGGTGCTGCGGAGAGGATTAGCATTTCAACAACTGCTTTTTTTAACAGCGAGCAATAAACTAAAATAATAGGGCCTGATTCAGGGCCCTCCGCAGTTGGCAGCGGTGCTCGAGCTGGTATGTGCTGGCTTTGGGTCAGCCCTGTAAGAATGGGGACTTCACAGCCTTTCAAGGAGGGGGAACGTGTGAATTTTAGAGTTCCTGCTCTCGTGGGGTCTGTCCACACCGAGCCGCGCTCCGTGGGTTTACGAGCCAACAAACACAGCCGTAAATTTGCCAGCAGGTGAAAAGCAAATGCGCGTCGCTTGCCAAGCAGTTAAAACTTGTGTTTTTTAATGGTGTCAAGGGCACTTAGGACACGCACGGTAACAGGCAGGCGTTAGGGGCGTTCCTGTCTCGGCCTTTCCCCTGCCCTCAGCCCCGTGGAGCTCAGCCCGGCGGCAGGAGCCAGGCGCTGTGGCCGCGGGAAGGAGCTGCAGGGCTGCGAGGAGCTGTGGCAGCTGGCTGTGCCCGACACGGTGCTTCAAATCCATCAGCCACGGGCCCGGCGGCAGGAGCCAGCTGTGAGCACCCTCGGGCTCTTCGACTAACGGTGATTTGGGGGTTTACTGTGCCCAAACCCCGTGGGCATGGGGTCTCTGCCAAGCAGGGCCTGTTCCTGATTAACGCCTCTCGAGCCGGGCCTGCCTTCCCAGGTTTTTACCAGCCTGCTTCTGATAGAGGGGATGCAGGCTGAGGGTAAGATTTCAGTTTTGTTGTGATTCCCTGCGTGAGCTCGGAATTCCTGACCCTCAGCTCGACACGGGGTGTTTTAAAAGCACAGGCACGATGGCAGTCACGCAGCTCTCTGCAAATACCCTTCAAATCCAATTTTAATAAGTTCCTCCTCTTCTCCCTCTTTCACATCATGCGTTTGGAGCTGTGTCAGGTCGTTAAATGGATAGCCAGTAAATTACTTCCCAATCAGAAATGCTTAGATGCCAGGATTAAACCTAGTTTGCGTTTGAATCCTTGTTCTACAGTATCGGAAGCTGTGGCATCGTGATCCATCGGGCCGTGTCCTTTCCGAAATGCTCCGTGCCACCTTCGCACTGAGCAGCCTCCAACAGCCCTTGGCTCCCAGTCGGAACATTTAGAGTTGTGACAGCGTCCGTGCACTGCAGGTTTGGGTGGAATTGGGGTGATTTGTGCCTCTTGGCTGCACGCTGGGATCCCGAACGCTCCCCCAGCCGTCGCAGGGAGGTCTCCGAGCGGCGGCACCGACAAAAGCTCGGGTGCGCTGCCGTAACGTGCCCGGCTGTAAATGAGCTGACCTGCATATTCCGTTTCCTAATCCTGAGTGATAGTGGCAGCTCCGAGAGCTGAGCCTGGCTAATGACTGCAATCCACTGTGCTTTTCTTAGCGAGGACGTGTGGTGATCTGAGATAGTCGTGAAGTGCTACATCCTGAGAAGCAGAACTGCACGTGCCCCATGGGTCCGGCGTGTTTTAGGCAGATAAACGGGGGTTGAGATGATCAGGGAGTTACTATGAAAAGAACCCATGTCAGGTAGGCAGTAACCTACAGCTAACTAGGAGGGAGATTAAATTAATGGGGTTTTCCCTCTGATAAAGATAAGGCAGAGCTTGCAAGGACTTGGTTTGCAGCTCCTACACACGATATCCTCGGGCGCTGTCTTCCTGGCACGGGCAGTGCCAAGCAGCTGCGTGACGTGAGCGGTGCAGCCCGGGGTGCACCCCACTGGGTGACATTTGTGCTGGCTGAGACCTTGCTGCTGGTCCTTGGGATGAAGGAAAATTGGGAAGAGGAAAGGGTTCAAGCTGTCCTGGAATCCACCGCCATACAGAACCTGTTTGGAGGGAAGGGGGACACGGCGTGGTGGGAGGAGAGAGTCAGAGGGGAAATAACAGCTGGTCTCTCTTGCTGATTTAGGGTTTACTCTCAATCCTGCGTAAACTGAAAAGCACCCCAGACCAGGAGGTACGGATCCTCCTCTTGGGACTGGATAATGCAGGCAAGACCACACTCCTGAAACAGCTGGCATCGGAGGACATCAGCCACATCACACCAACGCAGGTGAGGAAGGCCTTTCCCTGCCCAAGGCAGTTCTTGTGGTCCCACTTGCTTCCCAAAACTCTACAAACCGGAGTCTGGCGCCCCATTAAGTTTCTGAGTTGTCTAAGAGGAGGCTCCACACCAACTAGGACCACGTTTGTCCACACCAAACACCAGATGTGTGCAGGGGATGCTGTAACGTTGGGCCTGTCCCCATCTCCCTGCATCTTTTCCCCGTCCAGCTCCAAGCAGCTTGCCTATTCCATCGCTCCCTCTCCGATGCCTTTGGCCCCCTTTCTTTGAGCTTGGGGCTGAGGAGAGGGCCAGCACCCATCAGGAGAGCTGCAGCACTGCTCCTGTGTCGACCAGAGGAGGTTGCTAGAGAGCTGTGGGAGATGCTTCCCCCACCCCATAGCTGCCTCGCAAAGCTCCCGGCCCCAACACCCCGCTTCCAAGCCCCAGTCCCCTGGGTGGTGTGGCAGCACGTTGCCAGCCCACGCCACATCCTGTTTTTCTACTTGAATGCCCTTTCAATCGGTGCTGTAATTGATGAAATGGACCCTTCAGACATGCAGCTGTTGCTCCTTTAAGCCTGGCATTCGCTGCGTCGTGTCGAATTGAGCTGAGACCTCTGGCTTCGTGTTAGCCAGGGCTCTACTCAGCTTTCACAGGCTCGGTCCTGCTTCTCACAGCTCCCTTATTTTTCTCCTTATCTGCAGCTCTCCCACCTCTTCCTGCACCCACCCTGCTGGGCCTTCCCGGGGCACTAACTGCATCCTATGTTTCCGTAGCCATGACAGCATCAACCCTTGACCCAGGAGCACAGGCGAGCTGATGGCTTGGCGTCTGCCTTCGCTTTTCGCTGCCTCTCCTGCAGCCGATCCATCTTTGGGGCTGCCTGGCCCACCTCGCTGCACGTTGCAGGCCTGGGATATATAAGGTGTTAACATCTGCCTGTGAACGTGATCCAGCCATTCAGGTTTATGCTCTATGTGGCTTTGTTTCTGCTCTTTCCAGGGCTTCAACATCAAAAGCGTACAGTCCCAGGGCTTCAAGCTGAACGTATGGGACATAGGCGGACAGAGGAAGATCAGGCCGTACTGGAGGAACTATTTTGAAAACACTGATATCCTTGTGAGTATTGGCTGCGCTTGAATGCTGTGTTCATGCAATGGCTTTCCAAGATCTCGGCCAGAAATTCAGGAACAAGCACTGTAATGTCCCAGGCCTCAGCAACACCATTGCCATTGTAACAGGAGTTATTCTGAGGAAAATGGCAAGATTGGTTGGGTGCAGTAAGAAAAATACAGTGATGTTTGGAGAAATCATTCAGTTGTATGTTTTTACTTTCACAGGATGGGGCTGGTCAGAGCTAGCCCGTTCCTTTCCTCTCATCTCAGGCTCTTTCACATGAAGGAACATTAATAACCTTTAGCGTGCCCATCTATAGCTCCTTTCACTGGAGGCTCCCAAGGCTTGTCATGGGTATTAGTGACACAGCTGGAGAAACTGAGGCACGGAGGAATTCAGTGTCACGTCTGGCATCAGAAAGGAAGGCTTCTGGTTGAGGGGCACAGAGAGACCCCTTGTCTTTTCCTTCGGTCCTTTAATCACTAGACTGTCCTTTAATGTTTTTGACCACTTAGCTGCAATTACCTTACAATTTGCTGCAGTTCTCTGCAATTGTAATTACACCACAGGACTGTGCCAGAGCCTTGGGATCCTCTGAGTGAGTTCTGACTAGTTTCAAAGAGCACCTCTAAAGCTCAGCCACATGCAGCGGGCTGGGGGCTCCAGGCCCACCCTCCTGCCGAGCAGCGTTGCCAGAGGGAGCAGAGAAAAGGCTGCTCTGAGCAAGGCCTGCAGGCTCCCATGGGAAAGCAGGAAGCTCTCTCAGAAAGACGCCCTTCCTCCCTTCTGTCACACACACTCACCAACGTGCTGGGAGCTTCAGTGCGCTTCCACGGAAGGATCAGTGCTGCTAGGAACTAGGAACAGGACCCTTTGCTCCAAGGCTCGTGTCTGGAAAAGGCCGGGCAGTACCTGCAGGCTTAGAAAACATTGTCCAAACAAAGCTGTTATTTAATTGGGACTAAAAAGTCCCCAGCAGCCTCTCTGCAGATTCCCCTTTTTCAGCGTTAATTTCTAATCTGATGTCTGAGGTCAACCACCGTGGCATAAACCCCGGGCAGTTGCTTTTGCAAAGAGCGATGGTGCGATCTTCCCAGGGGGAAGCTCTGCGTCTGAAAAACCAGCAGGACAAACGTCCCCTACCCCTCTGTGGCCGTCACGAAGGGGAGCACGGCGTGGCCGTGAGGCGATCAGGCCCACTGAGTCCAGGCTCTGCAGCTGCGTGCGGTGGGGAGGCCGTAGGTTTGCAAATCAAAGTCAACACCGCAAAGCAGCAGCTACGGGATCTTTGTCTCTGCTACAGCAGTTGCTCAGGCTGCAGAGACTGCGCAACTGCAAAACACTATCCGGGAGTCTGCTGGCAAAAAACAGTGAGCTGGGCTGTGGGCTTCCCCCCTTCCCAGGGTAAATGGGAGAAATAAGGATGAATTTTAAGGCTGGAGGAGATGAAAGCAGTTGTGTTCCCTATCCTCCTCCCTTCCCAGCTAAAGCAATGCACAGAGGAAACCTTGCTTTTCATACGAGTAAGAAAATAGGTAGAAGCAAAGTCAGTTAGGGGGAAGGAGCAGAGTGAATTTAGAGAGGGAATGAGTGGTGTGCACGTGGACCTGAGCTCTCCTGCCTGCATTCCCTGACAGCCAGCTAGCAGCCAGTCCCAGGCTGGGAGCTGCCTGCATGTTAGTGCAGTGCTTTGCCACGTCCATACACATCAAAACCGGGATAGCAGCTAAAAGGATGGGATTGAGCTCTCCTGCCAGCCCTCGCACCCCTTACAACCAGTAATTTATCCCCTCTGTCAAACCTGGTGCAGGTCACACCTCTGTAAATTGAGCTAACTTATCCCTCATACTATTTCCTCATCCAGCCCCGCTGCTTGCGATTTCTCCTCAGCCCACTTGCTCCGGGTTTTGTTTTGGCCTGTTGCTCAAAGGAGGCACCCAACTTTACAGGAATGTCTTTCTCAAGCTCCAGTACAATGTACTCAAGGGCTGTTCAAACTGGTGAACTGTGCTACAAAACACTACAGCCAGAAACAGGATCTTGTGCGGGCCTGGCTGCAGAAGGAAGATAGAAATAAGATATGCCACAGTTCCCAGGACCCCCTGCTTCTGTCTTCTCCTAAACTATATCGCACAAAGCAGAAAGGACCCTCTAAAGGGTATTAAAAAGCAGGAAGTGATTGCAAATTCAAATCCATGCAGGTGCCTTTGAATGAGAGCTCGGTCTTGCATCACACACCTGTGATATTTGGAAGCTTAACCCAGGCAAATAAGGTGTGGATATCTGGCTGATTGCATATTCAGACAGGCACCTGCAGCTATTTGGCACAGGGCTCTCTGGTTTGGAAGTAGGCACTCCGCACATACTTTACCTTCTCCGTGCTGTGCTTCTGTGGCTTTCGCCCTGAGCGCTGTTGTCTCCAGTTCTTATCTCGCGAGATAGCTCCCTCGCAAGGAACGGAGAGAGAGCCTGCCTGGCACTCGGGGCTCTTCCTTGCCAGTGAGAGAAGCAGCGTAACAGGGGAGGTGCCACCTCCCAGACGAGAAGCAGCACGCTGAGAACCCTCACGTGAGCAGTCCATCCGTGTGTCGCTAAGCTTCCCCCGAGACGTCCTGCAGGAGGAAAGATGACAGTCGAGTTTCACAACCGCCAGCCTGCAGCTTCTCCCTTTCTTTTGGCTTGTGCTTCCTGCCCTGAACGGGATGCCCAGGGAGGACGGGTGCAGCTGATGCAGTATTGCTGAACGTGTTTGGGATCACGCTGCGGGTAGAGGCTGTCACACATACCCGTGGGCCTTTCCCCCTCACGTGGCACGTGCGCTGCTGTCACATCCCCGTGCAGCTGCGTCCAGCCCCGCCGCGTATCCCCCAGCCTCTGTCAGCACGCATCAGCCTGCCCTTGGGAGGACGACAGACCCCGAGCGATCAGCAGAGGACTGCGAGGCTGCTGGTTTTCCTCCTCCTCGAGCCTGGCATGCAGATTCTCCCGATGCGCGTCCGGTCCTGTTCTAAACAACCCCAGCACTGCTCGTTAAGGGAGTGACTGCAGCTTGCTGCTAGAGGTCTTCCCTTCCCCCAACTATTTGGTCAAAAATATCCTGGAAGCGTGGAGTCTTAACGCTGAGACTGCCTGCGAGGATGCCATTTATCTTGATGGCGGGGTGCTGTGCTCATCTATTCCCTCAAAACCAGGCTGACACTTGCTCCCTGTAAGCCACCAGAGCATGCATATGACATGCTAACGTCTTCAGTCAGCGCTGATGGAGAATGGCAGGGACTGGAAGCAAAAGGCTCAGTGTTTGTCACCAGTCCTGGCCCTGTCTGCTGCCCCAGCATCCCTCTCCTTCAAAAACCTTCCCAAATAATAAAAAAAAGGGGTGCCAGGTGGTTCTTGCTTGGGTGTTATATTGAGGTTCCCCAATTTCCTTAAATGTGTGCATGCTGATCTGCAATGATATTGCTGCAGGAAGGGAGGGGGGATGGCCAGACTTACTAATTACTCGTCTAGGAGGACCTTCAAGGAGCCTTTTAGCCCGTGCAGACTGCGAGCTGCCTCTGCTGGGAAGCTCTTTGCATTTACAGAGGGAAATCCGCACATGGAATGCCGCTCGGAGGCGGCGGAGACCCCCTGCCAAGGCAGGGAGCCCGCAGGCTGGAGAACCACCCTTCTGCCCACCCTTCTGGCTGGCTGGGACCTCCTCGTGGGCTGTGCGATGTGGTGCCCAGCTCCGAGGGGGTGGCAGGACTGTGTGGTCACGCTTGGTGAGCCAGCTGCTCCCTGTCTCCTCCACCGCCCTGGTAAACAAGCTGGTGGCTGAAGACGGAGTCTTGCAAGCAGGATCCAGCCATCATCCCTGCCCACCTGTTCCAGGAGGTTGCAGGAGGAGAGAAACTCACTGTCCCCAATATATTCGTGCTTCCTCTGTCCCCTGAGTGCCATTAATAGATACCACGGAGGCACCAAGAGCGTTCCCAGTACTGCCACCAGCTTCTTTCTGATCCCAACCACGTGGCTGTCCGCTCCCCTTGGCTTTTAAAGAGGTGGTTCCTCTCCTCTCCGAGCGTCACCAAGTTTTGTCAACATTTGCTATGTAAATAATATCAAGCATCTTTATGCCCCGAAGCATAATTATTAGGTTCAACTCATTTAAGCACACGCTAGTGTGGAAGAACACCATCTGGGAAAAGTAACTTTTCCCCTCCTTTCTTTTTCAGATCTATGTCATCGACAGCGCAGATAGGAAGAGGTTTGAAGAAACGGGTCAGGTGAGCTTCTTATGCCCAGCTTCCTTTGAAGTAACGGAGCGCTTCTGAGTGCCCCTTGCTCACAAAAGTTAGGAGGATGATTTTGTTGTTTATGAGGGAAATTTGCATTTCAAGAGAGACTTGCCTTTCAACATCAATGCAGATCATTTTGGTAGATGGGAAGCAAGGAACGTAGGTAGCCTAATTCTGTTTAAATAGAACGGTTTTCATTAAAGTTATACAATAATAGCAAATGGAGCCCAATACTGAAAGCAAAAACTTCTCTAAGTCCTTTAAACCTTGCCAAACCAAGACCCTGAGGAATCTTATTTTCTTATTTACAAAGTTGAAATGGAAATCATATTGACTTGATTGTCTTTTGGATGTAATTGAAAAAAAAAAACAAAACAGGAACTTTGTAACTAGAACTGGCTAGAAAATCTGATTTCCGTTTTGCAAAGTTTTGATGTTTTATAACACTTTGTGTTTTAGGATAGAACAAAAATAGGACTTTTGTAAAATTCAGAAAGTGACAGCGTCCCAAAATAGCTTGCAACAGATTCACCCCCTTGAAACGGGAAAGTCAGAAATGAGAGATTTAGGTTAAAGCCCTCTGTTTGCCCGATTTGAAGGAGGCACTTGATCTTTTGTCTCTCAATTCTCAAGGGCACACCCTAACAGCAGGACTGTTGGTTACTCTAGGGGTGGGGGGGACTCTCCCTCCTGTTGGTGCTGTTTCATTTTATATCAGCAATTAAATATTCATTAGGCAGAAGAGAGGAAGCAGAAGCTTAGAGCACTTGCCTGAGTCAGGCGGATTCAGCCTGGACCCCTCACATTTCCACAAACAATTTGGTTTCAATAAATCAGACGTGTCAGATGAAAGACCTATTTTGTTGAAAAATTCCCAGCCAACTCTGTTTATAACTCCATTCTCTTGTCCTGTTTTCCAAACCAAACATTGCTTTTGGGGGGATGGAGTCAGATTACCACTGCAGTTCAGCATCTCCCCGGCTGCACTCATTTAATTCAAAAGTTTCTAGTCAGGGGGATGAAAGACGTGAGGACAGTATCTGAAAGTGAGACCCTTCCAGCTAAATAAGGAGCCCACAGAAATCTCATCTACTCATCTGTCTGCAACGCCAGCAGTCCCTCCAGGTTCAAGTTCTGCTGGGCTTGCCATATGTTCACATGGGGAAGTGACTTGAGACTGTGCTCGTTTCACACGAGGCCATTGCACAACCCTAGACATGAAGTATTTCAGCCATCGTTGATCTACTGCAGATTCAGATTTGAGCTATTAAAAGACTCTCTTTAAGTCACCCACTTTTAAATGAACAAACCCATTTCTCAGGATGCCACCCAATGTGTGCTGCACATATGGAGCCAAACTCCAGCAAATAAAGCTGATCTAGCTTGTCTTCAGCTAGCCAATGCTTACAAAAGCATTGCCACTTTCTTGTGGGATTTCCATTTCTGGGAGGGAAAAAAAAAAAAAAAGAAAAAGAAAAAGTCCTCTGCCACTCAAATTGCAGCTTATGGTACTTGGAACAAAACCCTGAAACTCATTATTAGGGAAGATATCAGGGCTTGTGTCAGCGGCTGCTCAGGTACAAATGCCAGTCAGGCAGTAACTTAAAACAAATTCCTCATACTGCCAATTTACATGTTTTTTGCTGTTTCATCAGTTTTGGTCTCTGAGGAGTAGAGCCTGGTAAAACACAGAGTTGTAGCCTTTAAGGCAACTGCTAATTTCAGACTAAGATGAAGATTTTTGTAACCTGTAATTGGAAGAAATAGCTTTTGAACGTTGGGCACAGATGATTGTATACATTTTTGCTCTCTTATAATAAGATCTAAGTTTCACTGGAACACGCTCTTCCAACATTTGCCCTAAATATATTTCTAATTAGAGACAACCACTGGTGGTTGAAGGTTTTCTTCCCTTCCCTCTCTCTGTCTTCCCCCCACCCTACTCCCTCGTAAATGATATAGGAGCTGGCTGAGCTTTTGGATGAAGAAAAGCTTAGTGGAGTCCCCGTGCTGATATTCGCTAACAAGCAGGATTTGCTGACGGCTGCCCCTGCTTCAGAGATTGCCGAGGGACTGAACCTACACACAATCCGTGACAGAGTCTGGCAGATCCAGTCTTGTTCGGCTCTTTCTGGAGAGGGAGTACAGGTGAGGCTCTGGAGAAGGCTTGCTGTGCCAGCAGGCCATCTGCGAGAGAGAGAGCTCCTTGTCTGTTGATCTGCAGGGTGGGGCTGGACTGGCTGCGTCGCGAAAGAGGGTCAGAGCAGCCAAACCCGTGCTGTGCACAGCACGGGGGGCACATCTCTCCTCAGGGGGCACATATCTCATCACCCATACGAAGGGGAGGGGGAGCTACGGGCCCTTGGGATCTCTCCGTCCCTAGGAAAGGGGAGCCAGCACCTCCCCACCACCCAGGACCCCTTGGCCGGGCCAAATGAAGACATTGATTTATTGGAAAGAGACTGCTGTCAGGTTAATCATTTTCACAAAACAAATCGCCTTTTACTATTAACCCCTTTGACTGTTACAAGTGTGCACTTTAGAAATCTGATTTACCTCCACGGCTAATGTCATTTGGCGTTTTGCTCAACCCAGGCGCCAGAGAGAAAGCGATCAATTTTTCTGGCCCAGAGAAACACAAGAGCTGCACATGGGGCAAAGACCACTTCTGTCTAATGGCAGCGTGTGGGGCAGCAAAAACCTGCACTGGGGGCTGAGCTGTGTTCCTGTGCCACGCTGTAATAGCTGAGTCTTGTGCTGCTGTGCTGTAGCCAGTTCCTGCAGTATAGTAGCTCTTTGTAATGTAAATGGGACCTGGGTTTGTTTATTTCACTCTTAGGCTTTCCTGAATTAATGAAATATTTGCAGTGCTCCCAATCCGAGAGCAGGCAGGATTACTCCCTTCACTGATACTTAAAGGAACAGAATCGTCAAGATATTTATCTTCATTGCAAATTCAGTAAAACCCTATTTGCAGATGCTACAGAGATACTCAGGATAGTCAGATCTCAAGCTGAGTAGGAAAAGTCGCAGAAGAAGCCCACAACACTGAGTGGGCAGTAAAATGGCAGATGAAATTCAGTGTTGACAAGTGCAAAATGATGCACAAGAGGAACAACAACCCTAACTATACACTTACAGTGATGGACTCTAAATTAGCTGCCATTACTCAGAGAGCAGATCATTGGGAACAGCAGCTTAGTGCTCATCAAAGGCCAAAAAGGAAAATCAAATGCTAGGGAATTACCAGAAACCAAACGAGAAACTTTCCAGAAAACATCTCTTATGTAGCAGAGTAAAAGCACAGTGGCCCTCAGCCTTGAACGTGACATTCCTTTCTGCCTCTGTTCCCATCTAAAAAGACTTTTGTAGTAGTAGAATCAGAGTCAAAGAAGAAGTTGGGTTAAAGGGTCTTCAGGACATCTTCAAACCAACCTCCTCCTTAAAGCAGGGATACCCACAAGTGTAGGGGAGGTTGCTGAAGGCCTTGTCCAACCAGGAAATAAATATCTCCAAGCAGGGAGATTCCCCAGCCTCTCTACATAACCTCGCCCAATGCTTAACTACCCTCATCAGGAAAAATTGTCCACGTACCTGCTCAGAAGTATGAGAGATTTGAGGATCTTCTTTTGAGGATGATCAGCAGTACGGAGTGGCGTCTGTAAACAGGGAGAATAAAAGGATTAGGACTTGCAGCTTGGAAGGGAGAGGACAGAGTGGGAACATCTTCAGAATTTGTAAAATAAGGCTTAAAAATGGCAGGTAGACCGTACACGATTTTTCACATTGCTAGAGAAAGGGTGTCTGATGAAATAATCAGACAACCTTTTAATAGGAGTAAAAACTGCTTCTCTGCTCGCTGCATAATTGAATTGTGGATCTCATCGGCACTGAACGTTGAGGAGACCAAAGGTGTCAGTTGGTTCAGAAAAATACTAAGCAATTTCTAAAGTTATCTGAGAATCATCTGCAGATAGCTGCTGTTCACCAAGATCTGGAGATAGCTTTTTAACGAGAAACAGCTTGGGCCATGGACTGGGAGGGGAGAACAGAGCAAGGGAGACCCTGTTCCTACATGTCCTTTCCCTTGGCATCCCAAAAGGCCATGAGGGACCCCTGGCCTGACCCACTGCAGCAGCTCTGCTTTGAAATTCTTAACCCAACATTTAGACCTAAACGCAGCAGATGGCGTCCTTCAAAGAGCCTCTGTTCAGTTAGCTGAGGTACAAATTGTTGTCACCAACCTTGTGGAAAGCTCCAGCTCTGTAATCTTGATTTTGAAGTGGTGGTCTTCGAGGGAAATACATTCCTCAGTGGCAGCGTGTGTTCAAGTCCAAAGAAATGTGATCGAGATCAAGAAAGCGAGGCTGTAGTTCAAAGGGCTGCAGACAAGTGCAGGTTCCCTCCTTCCTTCCTCCAGACCCTCCCCTACTTTATGTAAGCCCAAGCCAGCTCCCCAGCTGTAGGGAGGCAGCAGAATGAAAATTCAGGGAGGTGGAGGAACTAAATGATAGGTAACTGCATTTCCTGATGATGAGCTTTGACAAAAGCCTCCTTCCCAAACCGATCCGCGGGCTCTCTGAAGTGCCCTGCCACTTATTTGTTGTTGGGTCCTTCTTTCTGTGCCCTGTCCTTGAAGTACAGTCTCTCTCTACACACTCAGCTGAGTAAAATACACAGCCCAATGCCCTCCGCAAGAAAAATTATATCCATTTCTGTTCTTACTTCCAGAAAACAGAAGACAAGAGCTAAATAAAAGCATTTGCAGCCATATATACTTTGCTTATCATGCCTATCTAGACAAATTAATTTAGATGCAGGCTAGATAACATCCTGTTTCGCTGTCCCCAGTCTCCCTGCCCTAAATACTGCAGCTTATTCCATAAATGATTGTTGCAGAAAGGTCAGGTAAGTTACAAACTCTCTGCAGCTTATAGAAAAAAACAGCCCTTACATTTCTCTTCTGCTGGAACTCCAGCCCTGTCAAATCAGGCAGCGAGGATGCCAAGCTCTCCCTTTGCTCACAGAGTCATTGAACAAAATGTTCTGTGGGATGGCTTTTAAACTAAAGGATTTTAGGTGCAACTAGATCAGCCCAGGAAGAAACAACATCTCCATCCCTTGAACTCTCAGGAGAGGCTAACATACTCAAAATTTAGGGCAATCAAAGAAAAAAAGAAAATGTTTAAAGAGTGAGATTAAGAAAGAAGGCTTTGAGGATCGCGGCACACGATAGCAGTGGCTCAGAAAGGGAGCTCTCTGTGTAGTTAAATCTCAGGTCACTGCTTTAAGGACTTGTTTGGGAAATGACAATGAGTGACAGAAAAGGAAACGAAGATGGGGAAGCATCAGGTATTCAGAACGAAAGCCGAGCAGCGAGCAGGCTAACCAGGGCTGCTGACGGAATACGTGAGCTAGAGCAAAATCGGAGACATCACTGAAGGATTTTGCAAGTAAGAGTAGTGGCGTATCTAGTACCGAGCACATGCACGAACAGAGTTCAGAGGGGAAGATTTTTTGTGATAGCTTGAAGGAAGAGCAATGAGGAAAGATAAATAACGCCAACAGATGAAGGAGAAATAGTTTGAAGGTCATTTAATTAGTTTAGCTGCTAGCACCATGGTGTATAGAATTGGGTAGTTAAGACTGGGGATTTCAAGGTTAATGAGATTAGATTATGGTTAATAGAATGATATAAATTTAGAGAATTTAACTATTGTTTGAAATAGGTTATTTAATAAAACTGTTAATTAAGGAGGGAACCCATATTGTCATCTTCTCTTTTAAAACCAACCGTTGGGGACTAGGGGAAAGGGGCCCAGCAACGTCCTGGGCAGGCCCAGAAGAGAGGTGACTGGGTTAACTGGAAATCCTGCGCAGAGCTTTCCCCCGTAGAAGCCAGCTGCTGTCCCCCACTATGCCAGCTGAAGACTTCATTACCTCGTGACTGAACACGGGCAGCACTTTTCTTCTTAATCAGACTTCAGACCTAGTTAGGAGAGTAGGAAAGCAGCATCCCATTCCCACTTACACTGAGACCCTTGCAGACAAGCGAGGGAGGCGATTGCTGATGCTAGCAGAGAGACACAAGAGAGCTCTTGCCTCACAGCAGCTCTCCGCTGCCACGTAGGCTCTCTTGGGGTTGCGCTCTCCAACCAGATCTCCAGTTGTAGTCCTCGGCGTGCAAAAGCTCAGCACGTTCCACCCCGGCCAGCCAGGGTGGGGTGAAAGCAGAAAGGACTCCTCTGCTTCGCTGCCTGCCCTCTTGCTGGAGGTGCTACTTAGGGGCCAGGGCGTGTATTAAACATGAGTCAAGCCTTTGGAGCGCTCCGCAGCTCGTTTCTTGTTTGAAGCCAGTCCCCGATCAAGGCAGCAGGAGCTCGGCCTGCCCTGAGGAATCATCCTCCAGAACGATGCTGCAGCATATTGTGTCCAGAGTCTCCCAAGCATAATGGCCCCCCGGAGACCATTAAAAGCCAGTGGAGATGAGAGTAGCCACTAAACTTCTCTAATTTATGCCAGAGCTGCTCTGGCCCAAAGGACTGTAGGAAAGGCTGAGCCGCTTTCTCCTCCCTGGCTCTTTCAACCTAGACGAGAAGGGAGCCCGAGCCCTGCGTCGTGCTGGGGCTGCCATTCGGTGCTTTCACAGGGCTCCCAACCATCATCTGTGTTGTATCCTCTGAGCTCAGGTTTGTCTTAAAGATGTCTCAGCCGCAGCAGGCTAGCCAGAGTTCCTCCACATCTTAACAAGGTTCTGGGGCTACTTGTAAATGTGATTTAAAACCAATTTTGACGACTGCAGCTCTCCTGGGGCAGGCAGAGCCAGTTGATGAGGAGGAAAAGCAGCGATATTTCCAGATTACAGGGCAAAGTCTTGTGATTTTTAAGCAGGGTAAGAAGAGAGTCTACAAAGCTGCATCGGGGATACAAGGTCTCAGAGGACAAAAGAAAAGCTTGCACCCAGGCAAAAAAAACAATGGATGATGTACTTGTGGGAGCCTGTAAAAGCCTGCCTGTGCGATGACTGGAGGTACAAAGAAATGACAGATAATGAAGGCACAGTCCTAGCTGTGCAGAGAGAGAAGAAAGTGACAGTTAAAATAACATACACCAAAAATGCTAGAGATGGAGAATTTTGCACTCGCCTGACCCAATTTATTATGGCAGACGGAGGATTACATGAAAGGATTAAGCTTTGCTGTCCTTAAGGTCGCGTTAGGGGTCACAAGTCTGTGGCCTCGCCTGATCCCTGGCTTACAGGGGAGCAGAAATCGGGAGGCTTTTTCTGGGGTGGAAGGGACTGGTTCCCGGTGTTTGAAGTCAGATTACTTCACTCCCACAGCTGCAGAGCTGATAATGCAGAGAATAAGCAAGCAGCGGGCTAATCCCGAGCAGGACTTGGTATTTCTCCCGGGGGAGGCTCTACCAGCTCTCTCCCGAAGGGTGCACAGTACAACTCCCCTGGCGCGGGAGCAGATGCGACTGCAGCGAGGCGGGGTTGTGCCAGGCAGCATTTCTCTGCAAGGAGCATTATCTCCTTCCCTGGAGTTCTCTCTCTTTGCTTTGGTAAAGTTTACTAGCTGCTTGTTAAGGAGCTAAGAGAGCTGAAGCTGAAAGATCTGAAATCTTTCCCTGGCTAAGTTTTCCCATGGTTGACTTGAGGCTGGAATACTAATACCGTATCCGTCTCCATCCTCAGAATACCTGCCAACGTTTCTGTGTCTCAACAAAGCAGCCCAAGGACATCTATCAAGATCTAAATGTTACTGTAGGGATTGTACTTTCTGCACAGAGCCATCTTTTAAGCATGCAGATATAGGGACAGAACGGATAGGGACAAAGGATGACAGCAGTTGACTCCTTGTGGGTTTGACTCTTTCAAGCATCGTTTCCTCCTTCCCTTGTGCTTCCCCCACAGCAGCTCTTTGTGTTTATAGCAGCTCCTCTGGATTTCTCTGCCTTACCAACCCCCTGGCCAGCCTCACACCTTAGGTAGAAAAACTGCAGACATACCTTCTGGTTTCTTTTGCCTTCCACTGCATTCGCTGTTCTCCAAAGCATTTGGGGACGCTGCAGAGGACGTGCACCCTGACAAAGGTGCACCAGGAGCCACAGAGGCAGCTGCAGCGTGGCTGAGGACAAGCAGAGTACCCCTCACACACCCCTCTGATACATCACACTTAGAGCTGGACACATTCATTTTCTCTTTATCACCGCCAGGCAGGGAGATATTTACAATTAAATGCGATTTTTCCTGCCAATTAACTCATGTCAGAAGAGAGTTTTAACATCGATTCCTGCTTTAAAAGTTCGGTGACCTACTTACGTATTTCAAGCCCATTTGGAGTTCACCTTTCCTCGTGCGTTTTGCTATGTCATTCTTTTGCCCTCGTTACATGCTTGATGCAGCCAGGCTCCCAGCCATGGTAAATCCCATCATAAACTCTGCTTTATGACCCTCACCGCACTGGTGCTAAAACGCTCTGCCTTTCCCCTTCCCCAGCTCCCTAATGGCAGCGGGCAGAGTTTTAATCACTGTGAATTCAGGTTGTGGTCAGATTAGGTAGGAGATAGGATGCGTGTTTGTTGTTTCGCAGTGATGTATTGTTTCTGGGATTACTGTGCTGAATAGCAGAGGGTGTCAGCTGATATTTATTACTTTAAGCTGTCTCAGCTGTTCTGGTTCAGCAAATAAACCTACATTCAAAATGAATGAGGAGCTCTGCTTGCCTTGTATGCCATGATGTGTGCAAATGTGATTATTGCTTCCGAGGCAGGGGAAGCTGGAATCATTGTGGGAGCATTTTCGGTTATTTATTTATTTTTACTCTTTGCAGGCAATCATGCAGATTTCTAAAGCACACAATCAAGCCAAAGGCTTGACACCTCTCCTCCTCGCCCCATTGTTAAGCCCTGGCATTCCACACGCTGGGAACGGCTCGCTCCCTCTCCCTCTAAAGTGATAAGCTTTAAACCTCGCTATTGATTGCTTAAGGCATTACATGTTTTACACCTAGGTTATCAGTGTTATTGAAAGGGGAAGACACAAAGCTACTGGGCCTTAAAATGAATCTACCTCTCTTCTTTTCCCATTTGCTCTGAGGATTTCAGACAATTTGTTTTACACCGATCTCTGCCGCGGAGATAAATAAATGAAACTGGAGACATCAGCCCTCCCCAAGGTTAGAGTTAGAAGTGTTATTAGTCCTGGGCCTCCTGTGCACCCCAGCACAAACTGGGCTCGCTGATTCTTTATTTAACGCAGCAACGAGGGCTAATTTCAAAAGTTGCTGCTCCCCTTCAGATAAGAAGTGTCACATAGCACAACAATCAAGGCAAATTGGTATTTGCAAGCGAGAACCTGCTTCTGATTAAGCCCTGGGGACTCCCTCCCTCCCTCTCTCTCTCTCTCATTACTTTTCAGCTCCCCTCTGATGTGGCCACCACCTTTGTGGCTGAGTGGGGGCAATGTGGAGGCACGGTGGTGGGGCTGGGCTCACCCAAAACGATCCCAAACTGACCGCTGAGCATAACACAGTCGTCTCACAGCAGCTAGTGACAGGAGCAGGCAAAATGTGGCTTTGCCCTTCAACAGCACATCCCCTTGTGGGACCTCAGCAAAAACTCACGCTGGGTTCTTCACAGCAGAAGGGCTGCCCTGCAGCTTGCAGCGCTCAGAGAGGCTGCACACGTTTTTACAGAAGCACCCTAACGGGTGTATCACCATCCCCAAACCTGACCACCTCTATTCTCACTGAAACCCGGTGGGATCCCCCAGCGCCTGTTTTCCGTGAGGGCCCCGCGGCACAGGGAGCAGAGCCCACATCCAGCTATTTCGGGGGCTTTCACCCATCCGAGTGGATGTGATTTGACCAGGGACGTTGAGGAAACTTGCAGCTGAGCAGAGATCAGAGCCCTGTTAGCGCTGGCTGTGCAACCAACAGCCTGGAGTGCCCGCTCTCCGAGATAAGGTGACGTGCCCAAGGTTACACAAATCATCCAAACCTGGATTCGAGCCTCAGTCTGCTGCTGACATACCTTAACAGCAAAGCGATCCTTCCTTGAAGGGACGCAGGGACACGATGAGGCAGTGATGCTTTTTATGGGCAGACGAAGGATTTAATGAGCCCTCCGTGCGACACCCAGCGAGCAGCGAAGCGCTCGGCTTTCCCCCGCCGCGTTTTTGGGGCGCAGAGGGCAGGCGTGGGGTAGCTGAGGAGGCAGAGCGTGGAGTCGGGTGGGACTGGGGGATTCCTGTTCCCTTCGCTCGACTAACACTGCCTTTCTCTGTCTAAAGGACGGCATGAATTGGGTGTGCAAAAATGTCAATGCTAAGAAGAAATAAAGCGGTCTGAGCTGCGTGGAAATGGAGGAGCGGTGGGAGCAGAATTCTAGCCCGAAAACACTAATTTGCTGCTTTCTGACCAAATGTTTTTCCATCTGTGCACAGCTACAGCTGTTAAAAGAAAAAAAAAAAAAAAAAAAAGAGGAAAGGAAAAAAAAAGGGAACAACATTGGTTAAAACCTACTGCTGGATTTGGAACTTGACCTGCTCTTTAGTACCATTTTTTACCCCAATAAAGGAATGATATATTTCCTCCCTATGCATAAATAGTATTAAATGTCTGATTAGCAAGCAAGTTTGTAAGCAGAGGCAAGGCTGTGAATCACTGCGAGGCAGAGGGAGCGCTGAGTTGCTGTAGCTGCTTAAATGCATCCGACCTGCCCTGTGCGTGCAGCCTTGCGGTCGCTGAGGACACGCTCAGGTGTCAGTCACAGCTTTTCCTCCGCGACAGATAAAACGCGGTTTTGTTACCAATTGTGGGTAGTTTCTTTTTAAAAAAAAAAAGAAAAAAAAAAAAGCTGCTAAGAAGTCATTTGTGTAATGAGGGTAGAAGACTTCCACATATTCCTAGAGCCATAAAAGGGGAGTTTGATCATAACGAGACACTGTTGCATTGCGACGCTGCCGTGGAAGGAGGAGGAAGGTTATGTGTGTATAATTGAAGCTCTTTACAATTGGAATAATGCGGGATGAGCGTGCCTAGGGCTTTTCTCGCAGCTGAAGGAGAATTTAGCCCAGCGTTTCACCTTGAGCCAGCAAAAAACGTGGTTCCTGCGTTCAGTAAGCTCCATATGTGAGATTAGTCTCGATGCCGAACAATCCCTGTTGATTTTCCTTTGATGTTAAGGCAACTCCGCAGCAAAATGCAATTAAGGCCGTGATTACTTTCTCGAATGAGATACCGGGTCCCAGGCTTCCTTTCTGAAAATGTGCAAAATATCTTCTCCTACCCCTCCCCTGCCTCAGCAGGCCCCACCGAGCCCTCTGGGGAGCAGGCAGGGGACTGCCCCTGCGCGGGGCTGCCGGCCCAGCCCGCTGCCAGCTGCACATCATCCTGCTGCAGGGCCACGAGCCTGGGAACGGCAGATGGGAAGCGCTCTTTGAAACGAGGATTCATTCTTCCCTCAACTGCCTTTCCGCCCAAAGGATGCAGTTGCCGAGATGGGAAAGCGAACGCTATTTTTTTTTTATTATTATTATTTTTTTTCCCACCTCCTCATCCTCCCCGCTTCAAACCCGGCCCCAGCTGACGGCGGGCAGGGGAGTCACCGGCGCGCCAAAGCAGCCGTGTCCTGCGTGGAGTGTGCTCGGCGACTCCTGGGCCGCTTTCTAAGGCACAGATGGTGAAATAATCCCGCTGCCCTGCTTGCCAGCTTTGTTTGCTGCCTGCCTGCGAAAGGCCAGAGAGCGGCTGGGGGCTGCCTTACCCCTGCCACCCCACACAGCCGGGGCGAGCCGTGTGTAGGGCAGCATGTGGCTTCACCACGCGCCAGCGGGTTGCCTCATGGCTCCAGGCTGACACCCCTGGAGCTCCCAGCTCTTTGCTCCTCCCTTCCCTTGGACATCTCCAGCTCAGAAACATCTGCACCGTGCCCCTGGCCGCCTCCGTGGTAGGGCCCTGCAGCTTCGAATCACCCCGGGCTGCCTCCAGGTCCCCCCCCCTGTGCTGCAGGGTGCTTGCAGGGGCGGTTCAGGGGTTGAGCTGCGTGGAGTTCAGCTGTCTTTGCCGTGGCTGGGGGCAGAGGGACAGCTGGGACAGCAACTGCTTTAGCAATCCGAGTTTAATCTGCCTGCGTCCGTGAGTCAGCACCCTGGGAGTGCATCTGGCTCCAGTGTCGAGGCAGGACATGCATACGGAGTGAGGCAGCCGGGCTGCAAAAAAAAGAAAAAAAGAAAAAAAAAAAAAAAAAGATGATGACTGGGAGGGGGAAAAGAGCAGGCTCGAGCTGTTGGGCAATAGCCCATGACACAGAGAAGTGACACACTTCCAGCTTTGCGTGGCTGGAGTGAGGAGTCATGGGGAAAGATGCTCATTTAAACCCAGCAACTGTGTTGGCTTATGGGGAAGCCCAGGAATCTGAGCCCCGCGTGTTCCCGGAGCTGCTCGGCCAAAGGAGGAGAAATGTTTCCTAGCATGCATACGAAAGGTCGCCTTTTCCCCCATATGAACACATTTCCCTGGTGCAAGCGCTGTAAAGAAGTGCAGCCCTTTCCCCAAGGCACGATTTGCGCTGGCAGAGTGACAGCGCTGTGTGGCAGATCCTCCCCGGCTCTGGATTTGCCCTCCCTGCGTGCGAGGTGCTGAGTGAAATGCTCTGGCATCTGTCCCCCGGCCCCGTCAGGGTAAGGAGAGGCTCCTTCTCTCCCCCGAGGGAGCTCAGGTGGGTGCTCCCCAGCTCTCTCCTTCCCTAAGCAGCGACAAACCGACCCCGTGACACCCAACCCGCGCCACGGCTAGCCTCCTGGAGCCAAAAAGCAAAACATTTTTCTTTTTAGGCTCCCATCAGTTGTGCTTAGAAACGCGTGTAAAAAAAAAAAAATAATACATTTGTAGAGCAAATTTCCTCTTGCTCCAGTTTGGAAGGAAAAACTCGCCTTACTGAACTCAGGACCCAGAATTGTTTGCTGGCTCATGCGCTGTGCTCGCACGGGGCTGCACGGGGCAGTTCCTCGCCTCTGTGCCACATTTGTCTGCCCGGGAGGGCGAAAATGCCCCCGGCTTCAATAAATCCCCCCGCAGCAGTGCTCTTTGTGCTGTACCCTCGCTCTGTGTATCCAGCTGGTGAAAATATAAACGGGTTTGAGATTCCCTTCCCCTGCTCCTCGCCTGGACGCTGCCCGCTGTGCCCCACGCAGGGCTCCCGTCCCGCAGCACGCAGAGCAATCCCTGCCCCTCGGCCAGCCCTCCGGATCCCCTTGGGTCGACGCTAAGCGCCCGAGGAGGCTTTGTCCTTCCAACTCGGTCTCCTTCGCCCTCTTTTAAGGAAGATTGGAGGGAAGCACAGCATCTCATTGGTATGGGGGGGAGCCCCGCCACGCGTGGCATCGATTCATGGATTTTTAAAGCCAGAAGGGACCATTATGCTCCTCTCTCCTGACCTCCCGCATAACACAGCCCATTAAATTCCACCCGGCGAGTCTCGCGGCGAGCTCGGTGCCTCGCGGTTGAATTAGAGCAGCTCCGCGAGCGGGACGCCCGGCCGTGATTTAAAGGCTCCGAGTGACAGCCCAACCCAACCCCGGGCCTCGAGGAGTTTGTCGCAGGGGTTAATTCCCTTCCCCAAGGGGAGGTTGCCTCGCTTCACTTTCACATCATTAAATCTGGTGGTACCTCTGTGATGGATTAAAGGCGCCTCTCCTGCCCGCTCCTGTTCTCGGGAGGGGAAAGAGGATGGAGAAGGGAAATTTTCCAAGGGCACGAGAGGAAATAGGGGGTCACCTCCCTGCTCCAGCAGCCCGTGTGCGAGCGGGGACTCGTGCCCCAAGTCAGGTTTGCCGGAGAATTTCTCCCCTTGCCCTCGGAGAAGGTTGCCCAAAGCCTCGTGCACCATCTCCCCGAATGCCAGTACCGCTTCTTGCACGTTCAAGGCTACTTCCCTGCCAAAAACACAACAAATCAGAGACTTTTTTTTTAATTACTGAGTGTGCTGGGATGAGCCCAGCCCCGGCAGCCTCGCTCCCTGCCCCACGGGGCACCAGCGGGCTCTGCTGCAAAAGCAAAAGCTCGCCGCTGTCTCCTCCCGGCGCATTCCCTGCTCTGGCCGGGCCCACACAAGCTCTTTCTTTTACGTTCCCTTTTTTTTGACTTTCACCAAAAAGGGGTGTTTGCAATATCTGGTCATGTCGGTACGCGGTGTACGGTTTAGCTGTCTTTGTCAAAAAGAAAATAAAGATATTAAAATTTAGTAGAAAGACGAGCTGTGTCTCGGGGTGCTCCTTTCCCGTCGCCCGGCCCCTTGTCCCAGCGGTGCCTCCGCTTCTCCCCCTGCCTCCTCCTCCCGGACAAGTTTTGGAGCAGGGCCCTTTTCCCCCAGCTTTCCACTTGTCCCAAAGCACCACGAAAGCTTCGAGAGGAGGTTGCCATCTCAAAAATCGTTTTGTAGGTTAAAAAAAAAAGCGTGTCACGAACGCCGTTCCCTGCTGATCTGGCAGGGAAATTAAAGGGGGGAAAAAGAAAAGCGGAGAACGATTTGGTTTTGCTGCGACGTAGCTGAGGTGGAAGGCAGTTCTGAGGGGGAAGCGGATTCTGGTTTTGTTTCTTTCCAACTAATTTGACTCATTACTGTTCCTGCAAGGCCAGCACAGCCCCGAAAGCGAGAAGCTTTTAGAGCCCTTTAAAACATCAGCTCCTTCCCTGCACGGCCAGGATGCCTGCAAGGCCATCGGAGCGATTGGAAAAAAAAATAAATTATAGATGGTCACACTTAATTTCTTTTTTCTCTCTCTTTTTTTTTTTTTTTTTTTTAAGGCATGCTTTATACCAATTCCCGCTATATTTATTTTATTTTATTTTATTTTTCCAAGCAAAGTAGGAAATACTTTTTCATCTCCTTCGCCTAATGGATTGGATGCGAAAAATATTTCCCTGGCAAGCGAACACCCTGAGAGTTGTTCGACTTGTCAGGATGTTATGGATCGGCCCCCGCGGCCCCCTGCCCCCGGAGCCGCCGCGTTTCCCCTCTCCTGTTGCTGCTCCCGGTGGCCCACGCCGTAATGGATGGCGCGGCTGCGTGCGTGTGTGTGACCTTGCATGCGGCTGCTGGAGCGAGCCGCCGCTCCCTTCCCCGCACCAGCCCCGCTTTCACGTGGCCAGGAGGAATTTAGTGCTCCCGAAAGGACGCGGAGCCGAGTGGATTGGATGCGGGGAGAGGAGAGGGGGGGGATGATGATAATAATGATAATAATAATAAGAATAAGAATAAGAATCCGCCGCCCGAAGGAGAGGCAAACAGGGGGATTTTTGTTCCTCTCTGGCCGCTGTTGCCCACTTGTTTAGGGCCTCGTGCACCCCGCAGGAGCGCCTCTGGGATGCGGGGCTGGAGGGCTCATCATCCTGGCCCCTCCGCCAGCACCCTGGGGCAGCCACCCTCAATTAAGGGGATTTTTTTTTTTTTAATTTTATTTTATTCGAAGTGGAAACAAGCTCGGACCGGGGCCTCGCGATTGGCTCCTGGCTAAATTGCAGCTCCGGGCTCAGTTGGCTGAACTGGGGCTTGTTGGATTTTTTTTTTTAATTTTTATTTTTTTATTGCAATCTGTTCGCTTATTTCCCTTTCCAGGGGTTGATTGGAAGTAAAAACTCCCCTAAATCTGCAGCCGGGCTGGGGGGGCGGCTTTGTGGGACCTCCCCACGCCGTTCCCATGTAGCTGGTTGAACAAGGTGAGCATCTCTATCCCTTTTAATGGGGGAAAAAATATTAAAAAAAAAAAAGACAATCCCCATCCGAGGAGGACAGGCTGGAAGGAGAGCTCGTCCGCGCCGTGCCGTGCCCGCCCCGCAGGACAGCGCCGTGCAGCCCCGAATAAATAATCCTAAAAGGAAGGGGAGCTGTCAGGTGGGTTAGGCCCCGAGCCTGATCTACATGAGGAGCTGGCAGGAACGCCCTGCAGATAAATCATCCGGGTGAGAGGTATTTTTAAATACAACTTGTCCTTGCTGCTCGGCTCCGCAACCTTTATTTTCGTGCTGCCGGCGGAGCCGAGCCCCTGCCTCCTCGGGGTGCCGAGGGGGATGGATTTGGGGTCTGCAGCGGGGGGACAGCGGGGTCCCTGAGCCCCGAGCATCACCCATGGGTTGGGGACCCCCGTGTGCGACAGCTGGGCCCAAACCCACAATTTTGGCTGTCACCCTGTGGGGCCAGGCGGCTCGGGGTGGCCGAGGCAGCTGTCCCAGCCCGGCTCCTTCCCCCCCAGTGCCAGACACGAGGATTTACACGAGTTTTGATCCCGTTTTTACAGCCGGCACCTGTGAGACCAGCACCAGGCCGGGATGTCCGGGGGGGTCCCAAACCACAGCTCTTGCCCTGGGCAAACCGAGGCGCCGGGGGACAGCGGTGCTTGTGTCCCCAGCTGGGGACCGGGCACCCTGCGAGGGACAGGGGCCCTTTGGGTCCCCGGGGAGGGCAGGCTGGGTCTCCCGTGCACGGATCACCCCAAATTCGGGCCCGCAGAGCTGCTGAATCAGGCGCAGGGAGCGCGGCACAGCTGGTGCGGCCGGGGGGGCCGGGGGGGCCGCAGTTGCTCCTGACACTTTTGCCTCTGAATGTGATGATAAAACTCCCTTTCCCGATTAGCGCTGATCCCTCTGCCTCCAAAACAGTTGGCCCTAATGAACATACGGCCCAACAGCTGTAAGCGGTTATACATATGCATGGATATATATATTTATCCCCCCCCCCCCCTTCCCCTCCCCGCAGCCCCTCCATATATACTGGAGATCACAGCTGTTGCCATTCTTCCTCGCGATGCAGATCAGACGCTCTCTCTCTTTGGAGTCTTACTTGACCTATTTTGCAGGCGCAAGATTTTTTGTGATGATGATTTCCCCAGTTGGTGCTTTTGATTCCGCCTGAAACATCTTGATTGAAGGCAAACAATGGCAGCTCCGGCAGCCGGCAGCGCCCCGCACCCCACGCGCCGCCCGGCAGCCGCCACGCGACGGCTCCGGGGACGCTCCCCGGGGTGGCCGCTGCCTCCCACCCCGTCCCTTCCCCGTTGCCCACCGAGCCCCCGTCCCCTGCCACCTCCGGGACATCCCCTGCTCGGGCCCAAAATCTCGAGAAATGAGGGGATTTCCTCATAGGGATGCTCCCGGGGGGGGATGTGGGTGCCCCAGCTGGGGGCTGCGCAGCCCCCGCGGTGCTCTGAGCACCCCACGGGTGATGGGGACCTTCCCGTCCCCTTCCCCACGGGGCCGTGTCTCTGCTCACTGCTCATTGTAGGGTTTTGGGACCAGCCCCACAGCCTCCCCAGCCATCCCCCTGGAGAAGGGCCCCGAAGCGGCCGTGTCCCAGGAGCACCCAAAGCCATTTTTCGTTTGGCTTTTCCATCTGAAGAGTGTCCCTCATCCCCGTTTCTGCAGCAATCGGGAAGTTCACGGCCTGGCCTGGATGGAGGGGACGAAACAGCCGAGGGGGAAAGGAGAAGGGAGCTAGAAATAAGTTTTTAGGGTCAGAAGGCTGCGCTGGATGGCTCCGTCCTGGGCACGGGGAGGCCACGGGGTCACTGCAGCTGGGGCAGGGCTCTGAGCCCGTCCCCGTCCCTCCGGCACCAGATGTGATGTGGGCAGCGGGGGCCAAATTTTGGGAGCAGAAAACTTCATCCATCGGGACCTGCCGTGAAATGGGGCTCCAAAAGCAGCACGGGGCCCTCACATGGCTCGAGGAGCACTGGGGGGGCCCCCTCTGCCCGGTCCCAACCCTACAGCAGCCCCTCCGTGGTGTGAGGGGAGAGAGCGACCTCCGAAATTCACTTTCCTTAATAAAAAAAAAACCCAAACCAACGATGAGCCGACGGTGCTTCATCTTATGCAGCGAGTCTCTTCATTTATTCATTACGAGATAATACCCAAATCTGGCTAATTAATATTCCTGCATCTTTTCCAAGGGCTGATGAGGTATCTTAAACATCTCGCCGAGATGGGCTTTCATATTTATAAGGTTGATGCGCGAACCTAAATTGACGGCAGCTAAATATACTCCTCATGTTTAAGCATGGGGCTGCGATCCTGGGGAGGGGGGGTCCTGGGGTGCACGCCCCGGCCCTAAATGGGACCCTGGGGGGGGTCGTCAGCCCAAAAAGGCTCCCCCGGGCTGGGGTGTGACACTGGGGTGTCTTTCTGCAGGAGATTTCCCGGTCTAATGGCAGTGGAGCCGGTGGAGATTTGGGGTCTGAGCTCCCCGCCCCGGGGGCGGTGCAGGTGCCGGAGCAGGGAGCGCGGGGTCGCGCTGAAATCCTTCTGCGGGGTTAAAAATAGGACCTGGTGGCGAAGCGGGAGCCTGGTTTGCATTCTCCCTCGTTATGCTGATTGCTTATTTACGTCTATGCAAATGGTGCAAGAAGCAGCGGCTCCTCCACCTGGGGACCCTTTGGCTCAGAGGAGCCCCAGCCTTGCTGGGTAAGTCCCTAAAACGCCGGAGGAGCAGGATCCCAACCCTATTACTTCCCGGGACTGCCACCCCGTCTGTAGGATCATGCTGAGGATGAAGCATCCACCCCGTGACGTGCTTGGTGCCCAAGCACACCGATGGCACCGCTCGCCCCGTGCCGCCAGCTGTGCGTGTCCGGCCCCAGCTGTTCCCCATCAGCCTGCCCCCACCCGCCCGCGCCGCCGGGCCCCGAGATCCTTTTTCCACCCAGCCCCATGTCCTTCATCAGGCACCAATTTGGTCCGGCCCAGCTGCTCGTTTTTCTTTCCGCCCCGTGACATGTTTTCACCCGGCTCCTAATCCGTCTCCTTCCATTCACAGCTCGAGCTGTTTATGGATGGGCCCCCGCTCGCCCCCTCCTCCTCCTCTCCCCCTTCGGACCGAGCCATCCATCAACAAAACCCCAAAAACCTTCGGGTTTCCCCTCCTGCCAGCCCTACAACTCCACAGCCCACCCGGGCGAGGCCATCATGTCCCTGCGTGCCACCGGAGTGATGCTGTGGAACCGGGTGCTCGTGTCCCCCTCGGGGCCGGGGGACAGCACCGGGGCCCCAAAACGGGCACCTGTGGTTGTGGGGTGCTCCCCATGACGAGGCACGGGACAAGGGTGAGGATTTGTCTGGTGGAAATGGGCTCGGTACCACAGGGGATGGGGAGCTCTCGTCTCTCTCGGCCCCGCTTCTCCTCCGCTTTTGGCTCTCCTGAGGGGTGAGGGGGAAGCAGCACGGAGGGGATCCAAACCAGAGCGAAAAGGAGGCCATTTGGCAACCGAAAACCCAAAAACCAAACAAGCCCAAACCTGAAGAGAACGACAGAAAATCCCTACCGGCTCCCCAAAGCTGCTCTTTGACCATTTTTCCCCAGATAAGGAGCTCGCCCCTTGCGGCCCCAGCCAAAGGCTTCCTCCTCGCCCTTCCCCGCCCCGGCCTGGGGCGCTGCCAGCGGGGACGAGGCCTTGGGGACCAGGTCGGGCACCGTCCCCATCCCATAGTCCCACAATGGGGATTGTTCTGGAGGCCGTGGGCAGGATGCGGCCCGGCCGGCCCCACGCCTGACTCACATCCTCGCGGGCTGGGAGGGAGCCCATGGAGTCACCTCTCCGGCATCCCCCAGGGGACACCAACCCCACAAGGGCTGGGACGCGGCACCGGCGCTGCTGGCAGCCACTCCGAGGCTTTTTGGGGTCCCCGAAACCCGCAGATGCTGCTGGCGGCCCCGTCCAGCCTCCCACACGTCCCCCAGAGCCGGCCAAACCCGAGGCCTCCTCCGAGCTCGGTGGAAAGGTTTGGGCAGGAAGGAGCCTGGCGGCGCCGAGCCCGCAGCGTAAATCACCGCCTCCACGTCCCGACGGGGCCGCGTGCCCCCACGCTGCCTTCGGGGCTCCTCCGCGGAGGGTTTCAGCCCCAAATTAGAGCAGAGGAGGCCGCCAGCTCTCTGTCACGATATCTCTGTCCCCCCTCGGCCACCCCGTCCCCAAAATGCCCCCCGGGTTGGGGGGCAGCCTCCTGCCAGAGCTCCCGTTCGCGGGGAAGAGCCGCAGCCGAGCGAGGCATTTGCACTAAGTGATCACATTTATTTGAATATTTTTTTTTCTTTTTTTTTTTTTTTTTCTTTTTTTTCTGTGTGTGTTCTAAAATTGGTTACAGAATAAATACCTGTGCCTTATAGCAGGAAGTCCACTTTTTTTTTTATACAAAGTGCTTGTTACAGGAAGTTGCATCAGCGATACGTTGGGGGGGGGGGGTTGCATTTCAGCAACGCTTCCCCTCCTGAAAACTAGAACAGATTTTTTTTTTATTTATTCATTTTTTTTTTTTTAAAGTTTCTTTTCCCTTTTCTTTTTTTTTTTTTTTTTTTTTTTTTTGTGCATTAAATTTCCTGCCATTGTGTATTTACAAATCTCTGAAAGAAGGAAAAAAAAAAATGCCAATATGCATGAGAAGTGGCCTTTTAACACAAAAAAATCAGCCTTTAAAAAAAAAAAAAAAAAAAAGTAACAAACCCAAAATCTACACGTATCATTTCATACTGAATCAATGATAGATTTTTTTTTTTTTTCTTTTTAAAAAGGGGAAGAGAGGGGCTGGGGAAAGGGGGAAAACTGAACCAAACCAAAAAAATGAACTCAGAGAAGTTGAAACGGAGAAGGTGCAATTGTCCCTTCTGAAGTTTTCCGAAGCCAGAGAGTAGCAAGTAGGAGCGTGACGCACAGAACCAGACGCCCGACTGAAATCCCCATCGATTTCTTCCGTGTAATTTCTCCCTCGTCTTTTCCCAGCGAGGGACAGGAAGGACTTTCCAAAATTAAATTAAAAAAAAAAATTAAAAGGAAAAAAAAAAAAAAACCACAAAACAAAACATTATTATTTTGTTTCAAAGCGGAAAGGGAAAAAAAAAAAAAAAAGAGATGAGAGAGAACAACCCTCCCCAAAATCCTGGAGAGGCACGAGGCGGGAAGGAAACCGGGTTTGATTGGAAAGAAAAGAAAACAAAACAAAGCCCAAACAAAGCAGACTCCTCTCTCTCCGAGCGCGCCATCAACCAGGCCTCTCCGGAGAGTGTGGCTGTTAACTGGTGACGTAGTGTTTGGCCGACGGCTGGCCGTAGACCCGATAGAAATCCTGCCGCCCGTGCTGCTGGGACGCGTCAATCCATTCCCGCACCGCAAGTCCCGGCAGCGACTGGGGCACGGCGGGCGCGGGCGGCAGCGGGTGCGAGTACTCCTGCGAGGAGACCGTCCAGGGGAAGTGCCCCGAGCGCGGGTAGGGCTGGTGCCCGCCGTGGTTGGACACCGAGGAACAGTAACAGTTGTCCACCGAGCAGACGAGGATTTTGCGCCCGCCGTACTGGGAGAGCACGGACTGCTGAGATGAGGTGGTGTTGGGGTAGTGAGATGGGTTGAAGACAGAGCCCGAGTGCACCGGCTGCGGGCCGCTGGGAAGTCCAACAATGTGCTGCGTGGAGCTACAAGGCACCATGGCTTGTGCGGACTGCCCCTCGCCGGCCGAAGCGCCCTGGCTCATGTACTGGCTCGCCACAGTCCCGGACGATGGCTCGAGGAAGCTGCCCTCGGGGAAGGCGGTGGAGTGCTTGCGCTTCTCCGCGCCGGAGTTGCTGACGGTGCAGGGGTACATGGGGATGCTCTGCAGGAAGGGGACGGGGGTGCTCAGGGGACCTGCGGGGGGAACAGGAGAGCAGGAGCACGTCAGGTTTCGTCCCGATGGCCCCAGGGACGATCTGCTGCGTGTCCCAGCCCCGTGCACCATGGCACAGCTCCTTGCCAAGAGTGGGGTGGACACGGGGTGTCCCAGCCACCAGCCCGAAGCTGCACTGAAGCCCCAAAACCCGTGTCCTGGCCCTGCACAAGCTGAAAGCCCCCAGGCTGCCCTGCTGCTGGTGAACAGGGCGCTCACCCACCTGCAGGTGAATTTGGGGACCTCGCCAGCAGGTTCAGGCTGGCCCCAAGTGCCAGTCTCTGAGCACGTGCACAGGCTGAGCCCCACACACAGCTCGGTCCCAGTCCCAGGATGAGCAGAACCCCAAATCCCCCGAGAACAGAGGACCACGAAGCCTCCACGGGATGTGATCAGCTCCCAGGCACGGGATGGGGGCTGTGGGACCACATCGGTCCCTGTTTGTCCCTGCCCGTGGTGTGACCCCTGTGTCCTCCTACCAATCTTTCTGCCCGTGGCCAGCTTTTGTCGTGTCACCCCCAAACACATCCCACTTCACAGCATCTCCGTGTCCTAAACCCGGCCGCAGAGGGGCTCCCGGGGGTCCCTGCACCCCGATGGCCCTCCCCACCCCCTCGCACTGGGACCCACTGGGAGGCAGCGAGGGCCTGTCCCCTGTCCCCCCCGCACCCCCTCAGCTTCACCCACCTTCCAGCAGCTTCCTGAGCTGCTTCTCCTTCTTGGCGATCTCGTTCAGGAAGAGCTTGGAGTTGAGGTGCCCGATTTTGGGCGGAGGCAGGCTGCCACCTGTACAGTTCTGGGTCCTGTTGGGGACCGGGGGCGGAGAGGAGAGGTGAGGGACAGAACACACACAGGGGAGGGTTTGGATCCCCCCCGGGCTCCTTCCCACACACCCTCCAAGGCCAAATCCCTTCCCCAGGGAGGCAGCAGGGACCTGCCCCCATCCACCACCCGCACCCTTCCCCAGCAGCTCAGGGCAGCCCCGCAGCCCCCCGGCAGCTCCAGCATCCCCAGCCCTGCTCCACCTCCACCCCACAACATTCCCCTTTCCCCCAAACACGCTCAACCCCTGGGCTTACCTGTCCATTAAGATTTTCACAGACTTGGTGTTCTAGGAGGGGAAGGAGAAGCCCTGGTCAGTGAGGACAGGCCCTGCCCCAGCACCCACCTCCCCTTCTGGGTCCCCTTCTGGGTCCCCCCCACAGCACCCAGGGCTGTGCCTGCCTCCAAACACTGTGGTCTCATGCCTCCTGCTGCCCTCCCCATCCTAAATGAGCCCCAAATCCAGCAGGACACCGAGCCCCAAACCCCTCTGTCCCCACAGCCCAGGCTGCTCCATCCCAGCTCCATCCGCAGCGTGTCCTCGTCCACCCCTCCTCGCCCTGACCCCTCAGGAGCCAGCAGCAGAGCCAACACGGTGCCGTCCCCTGCTCCTCGCCGTGCCCCACGCCGTCCCCGCGGCACCAAACCCTCCTGGAGGCAGCAGCAGGGCTCACCTTCATGAAGTTGATGTCCTCGGTTTTGTCGAACATGACCTGGACGGAGCTGAGGAGCTTCTTGGCCTCCTGCATGCGCTCGTTGAGGTGCAGGACCTGGGCGGCGTTCTCGTTGCAGAACTTGGCCTGGGCCTTGTCCAGGATCTCCATGGTCTTCCGCAGGTCCTCGTCCAAGATCTGGTGCATCTTCTCGTACTGCAGGCGCACCTCGTCCTTCAGCTGGCTCACCTTCTCCTGGGGGGCAGGAGCAGGCTCAGCCCCTTGGCACCCCCGTGGTGCCCCTGGGTCCTTCCCCAGCTGCCACAAGCTGCAGAAACCCTCCCTGTCCCCATCCCATCCCCACCCCGGAGCCGTCCGAGCCCCATGCTGGGGACACACCATGCTCCTGACCCTTTCCTCCACTCCCCAGGAGGCCAAATGGGGCTTCAAGGAGCAAGAGCCCACCTTGTTTTATCGGTGTCCCAGCAAAACGCCCTCTTGCAGCTCTCAGCTCCCGGGTATTTCAGGGATTTATGGGGATCTGCACCTCCAGACCCTTCCCTCCCACTTGGGATGGAGCTGACGGCTGTGCTGAGCTGAGGGTGCGATGTCTGGTACCTAAGGACAGCTTCCACCCTCACCCAAACACCCAAGGGGCTGTAGGGCAGCCCCAAACACCTTTTTTCCCCAAAAAATACTCCTGCCAGGGCCGAAATGGAGACAGCAGGTACAGCACAACCAGCTCCTCCACGCCAAGCAGCTCCAGCCCCGCTGCCCACCCCACAACCCCAACCCCTTCAGGGTGAGCTCCCCTCACCTCCACCAGCCGCTTGTCCGACTCCAGCTTGTAGAGCTGCTCCTCGATGTCCTGCTCCCGCTCCTCCAGGCGGTCCTGCTGCTTCATCAGCATCTTCTGCAGGGCACGGAGAGGGCGGCACGTCAGAGGCGAACCCGGCGGCCCCACGCAGCCCTGGGCACCTCGGGGGACGCGTGGAGGGGCTCACCTCCTGCCACGGGTCCCTTCCCCTGTCCCTGCCGGAGTCAACGCCATGGGGAGGGACGGAGAGAGGTGGCACCGAGCCCGTGTTTCCCCCCCAGGCCCGAGAGGCTCTCGACGGCGGGGGCGAGCCGGGAAGGCACAGGCAGCGCGGATGAATTTCGAGGGGATTATTGCTATTATAAACCGCCGCTCGGGGATTTATAATCAAGTAATTAATTCCTGGACTAGGCGGGAGGGGGAGGGGGGTGGCAGAGGCACTGCTGGGATTAATTGCAGCGCAGGGAAAGGCTGTCACCTCCGACTCCGCTCGGGAGCAGGAATTTGAAGCCTTCTCCCTCCTGTTGTTTTGCTTCAGGTCTCGGGCACCTCCAGCCCCGGCGCTGCTGCGCTCGGCAGCCGGGTCAGCCCCACACAGAGCAATCGTCCTAAAAGCAGCTCCCAGCACTAATAATAACGAGGAGCTAAAAAAAAAAAAACCAACACACACAACACCATCTTCCCACTCACAGCCGCGCTCCACATGCGTGCACGGTGCCCACACACGCACGGAGGACACGCAGACAGAGCACACACCCCAAAACGGAGCCTGGGAGGTGTGCTTGTCCCAAAAAAAAAAAACAAAATAGGGTTGATAACATGGCACAGGAGCTCCAGCAGGAGCTGTGGGTGGTGGGTCCTTGATTTTGGTGGCCAGCACATCCCCTGTGGGCACCATCCTCTGCACCGAGCTGTCCTCTATGCCTCCCTCCCTGCTCCGAGAGCCTCGCCGTCTCCACACCCACAGCCAGAACCACCCTACAACACCCCCTGGACACGAGGTCACAAATCTATACACAACTTCATAGCTCAAGTTCACTCAATACCCTCCCACAGCTGGAAAAAGTGACCGAAATCCAACCTAAAGCTGTAGAAACCTAAGAGGTTTCCAATAGAGGACATGCAGCGTGTTGTGTTTTTTTTTTCCTATCTCACACTTGAATCACTCTCTTGATTTTAGGGTGATTTAAAACCATACGTGCCTGAGATTGCTGCGGGATGGGAGGGCTTCTCACCCACGGCAACTGAACCCTTAACAAGACACTCGGGTACGAGCTGCCCCTGCTGGCTCCGAGGAGCGAAATCTCATTGTCTCTGCAGCGCAGGCTGAATTCCTTAGGTATTTTGAAAAGGAAAATATATCCCTTTCCCTTCCATCCCCTCCCAAATCTGGTATTTCTGAAGTCATGAACTCCTCCTCCTCCTCCAGGATCAGGATTTCTCAGGGTAATTTCTCATATTTCATGCATGACCTTGGTGCTGGGAGAGCTGCGGCTCTCTCCGCGCACGCTCTTCGCGCGAGCCCTTCCCAGGCTCCGTGATCGCAGTTTGTCTCCTGAGGTGCTGGGACTGCACCAAAAGGGCCCCCAAACGCCCTATATTGAGCAGCAGGAGTAAAGCTGAAGGAGTTTAAGCACGGGAGGGTGGTCGGAGGCCTTCCAGCTGCGGGGTTTGGAGGAGAACCTCAGCCCCCAGAAGGATTAGCCCCAAATCCCCAGAAGGATCCCCAAATCTGCAGCTATCTCCCACCACAGTTGTAGACGGGGTCCCCCAGCACGGGGGAGCGTTGTATGGCAACGTCAGCAGAGTGGATGCCAGCTAATCTGACAAATCATTAATAAATTAATCTGCGGCCGGGGTAATTGGCTCTTCTACCCCAGTCCCAGCGAGACAGCGCTAATTGCTGGACACCGGCTTACCCTGCTGGAATTAAACGTAATCGCCCCCCTCTCGTGGAGAAATAGAGAGGAAAAGGGAGATGATCCTCCTCCACCCATCCTCTCCTTATGACCCCGTCCCGCTGCTGGCAGTGGGAAAAAAGTGGGAAAGCAAAACCCCCGGCCCCACAGCCCTCGTGCCCTAAAGAAACCTGGACGAAGTTTATCCGTCCACCAGCCCTCCCTGACCCCCCAAACCCATTGGGGCTTTCACAAACTCCCTCAAAAAGCCCCACAATGTGGAGGGGAAGCCCGGCTGGCCCGAGGCAGCCCCTGCAGCTGGGGAGCTGGGTGCTGGGCTCCCCACATCCCTCCTTCTTCCCCCGGCCGTGGTGAATGGGGACATTGTCTGCGGCGGCCGGAAAGCCAGGACGGAGGGAGCGGGGCGGCTGGGGAGGAAGGGCGAGGAGGAGGAAGGTGGGCCAGGCAGCGGAGGAGCCCTGAAGGGCAGATGCCTTTCTCGGGAACGGCTCCAGACACCTGCAGCTGGGCCCAGGGCCCCGCATCAAGGGCGCTCATTGAGGCCGGCGTCCCGGCGCGGAGCCGGGGGGCTGCAGCCGGGCCCCAGGTCACAGCCGCTGAATGCTAATGCAGCCAGCGGCCCCGGGGTGGGGATGCCAGAGCCAATTTTCGCCTCCCCTGGCTGATTTGCTGCTCCTCGGCCCCGCTCTGCCGGCAGCGGGATGGTTTTCTGAGAAAAAACCTACGGGTGGAGGTGTCCTGATCCATCCTGAGGACGTGTCCCCTCACCAACACCAACGCTGCTCTTCACAGAGCCCCCAAAAACAGGGGACACCCCAAACCCAGCAGGGAAAACACCTGAAGGGCAGGAGGGAAACCTCCCAAGGTCACCATGCCCCATGGGGACACCGGGGGAGCCCCACAGACCCCACACACCCCCGGGACCACCACCCCGTATGGCTCCTGCTGCCAGGCCCGGGCAGGAGCAGCTCTCGACCCCCCCTTGCTCTGCTTGCAGGAGGCCGATCGGCTTGCAGAGACAGGAAGGAAATGTTTGCTGCTCGGGGTTTCATCTTGCACGCCTTTACAGTAACCACCAGGCAGGGGGGGGGCTCAGGACGGAGCTCGAGGCCTTCCCCCCGGGCAGAAACCGGGCTGCGGCAGGCCCCATTGCTCCCAGGACAGCCCCAAAAGGGGTGCTGGGGCTGAGCAGCTGCTTGCCCGGGGTGGCCTGGCCCTTCCCAGCCCTTCCTAAACCATCACAGGTGGTGAGAGCCATTTTTTGGACCCACACGAAGCCAACCCATGCCATGGGGCCTCCCCTCCACTTCAGCAGCACCTCAGCGCCAGGAAAGCTCAGGGCGTTGAGGTATCCTACAAAGTTTCGGGACTCAGATCCGGATCCCAGTGCTCTTAGCAAGTGTTTCCAGCCCCTTGAGACCTCAGACTGACACCAACACCTGCAGGACATCTGGGCCCTGCTGACAAACATCACCATCGGGCCCTCATGTGCTTCCTCCCCGCCAAAAATAAAAGCTGGGCCTTGCAGCAAGGCTGCTGGCCTCAAAACCCCGGGTTGAGGTGCTCCAGAGCACCGGGACCCTGCGGTCTGTGGGGGGAGAGATGGGTTTGTACCCCTGGGAGGGGATGGGGGAAGGTGTCCTGCCCCAGGCAAAGCCCTTCCTCCAGCCCTCAGCCCCGGGGAGGGCTGTGGGGACGGGGAGGACCCCATTCACCAGGCTTCATGGTTTTTCAGAGCCTAAGGAACCACATAAAAAGTCCTGCCCCTTCCGCGTGCTGTGCTTGCAGCTCCTTGAAAGCTGCTCTCAATTTCCGTGTGAGCTACAGGAGCCCTCCTTAACCTTCTTTTCTCCTTCCTCAGTCCCTGGTCTCGTCGATCTGCTCCTTCCTCATCGTGAATCCAGCTGAAAAATTAACTCAGGGAGAAAAGCAGCCTGCTTGCAGCCAGATCACCTCCTCAAACCCAGTCTCACCATGCTCCTGAGTCCGGGCACGGATGGGTGTTGGGTCAGCACCGTACCTCGGACACATCACAACGCCCTGCTCCTCACACGAGCCCTCTTCCACGCTGCTCCACCACCCCTGAGTCGTTCCTTCCATAATCCCCATGCAAAAATAAACAGCCTTTGGCAGCACCCCCAGTCCTGCCTTGATCCGCCGGCGTCCCAGCTGCTGGATCCCAAAAATCTCCCAAACCTGCTGCGTTTGGTCCCGGCCAGCGGTCCCCAGGCTATGCCAGGCGGGACACCTCACCTCCCAGAGCGGCCATCCCCTAAAAACCCACTCCCATCGCCCGGCGGCCAACCTGCCCCCATTTGCAGCCCCTGTGTGGTTGAGAAAGCCTCGCTCCCTCTTCCAAATAAACATCTTGGATTCGAGATCCAGCTGGCCTGCGTGATCTCAGAGCCTTCTCCCCGCAGGGGTGAAACGCAGCCAGCCTCTCCCACCCTCTCGCCGAAGGCTGAGCCGCCTCTCCCCTGCCCAAAGACCTCTGCTCGGGGCTCAGCCCTGCCACGGCAAGACCCCAGCCCCCAGCGGCAGCCCCCTGCCCTTCCTCACATCCCACCAGCTCAGCGGGGTGGGCAGGGGCTGATTTCTGCTCCCCGGGAGCCTGCCCGAGGACACAGACCCTCGAGAAGGTGATCGAGGGCACCCCGATGCCAGCTACGTGCAGAGGTGACAACAAGAACTCCCCGCTTTGATTTAAAGGCAGCAATTTTTTTTTTTCCCCCCCCCTCCCATCCAATCTAGTTAAACTTCCAACTGCTCAAGGCTATTTTAATTTGTACTGGGAAGTTAAATCAACACAAACAAGGGCAGAACGGGTTTACACGCACCTCTATTACCGGCTAGCACAGCTCCATTTCTCTAGGCAGCTTTTTTTTTTTTCCTACTAAAGATAAGGGGGGGCCTTGCTGGTGCACCTCCGACTGACAAATGGAGCCTGAAAGTGACTCGGGAGTCAACGCCTCCCCGCAAGTCAAGGTGACTTCTGCGCCAATCGGCTGGATTCAAAGAGCTTTGCAAAAATGCAGATCAACTAACAAGATTTATAAAACCTGTTAGGGGCTTAGAGGCCGCTTAATTCTCCGAGGTGCCGAGGAAAAGTGCCTGACTTGCACGGGAATGGGTAGGGCTTGGGGAGGTGGCTCCCTCAACCTTTGGGTTGCTTCAAGGAAAGGGATTCAGTTTCTCCTGGGAAGCAGGGTTTGACGTGAGACTCAAAGCCCTGGCTCCTCCATCACTCACCCTACAGAGAAAAAAACAAGGTCCTGCCGCTGCCTGCAGCCCTCACCAACATTTACCCCAAAGCCACAGCAGAAATCTGCTGCTCCAGCTAAGTGGCGACAGAAACCACCCCGAGGAACACGAGACTTGGAGATTCGGGGCAAAAACCGTGGGGAAAAAAAAAGGAGAGAAAGCAAACTAAAAGCCCCTCGTGGTTTAGGACCGAGGATGCTCGAGGAGCAGGGCACCACCGAGCTTCGTGGGGAGCCGGCACCGCGACCGCGCCGCCGCCTGCTCGCAGGGAAGCCGCTGGGTTTTCTCCCTCGCCCATTTCATTTTTTTAATTTATTTATTTATTTTTATTTTATTTTTTTTCCCCCTTTGCGAGGCGGCTGTTGAGAATCTGAAAGCCCGGATTATAATCTTTATGAATCCCATAGTTAGAGCGTGCTGAACAGCAGCCCAGCAACACCAGATGTTCAAACAAAGCTGCCAACCGACAGCTGTCTGCAGCTTGCAGCGTGTTTTTACTTTAAAATGCAAAATGATACCAATCTATATTAAAAGAGAGACGTTCGGAGCCGTGCGATAGCAGCTGAAGCCGCGGATATTGCTCTTTCTTGCAGGGTGTGGCAACAGAAGGAAAGATCTCAGAAACTTACTGCTTAAGCTGCCCTCCCAGCCCCCCCCCCCCAAAAAAAAAAAATCCTGGCCCCTTTCCTAATGGGAACGAGCCTCACGTTACTGCTTGAGTGCCGTGAATGTACCAGTGCGTGTCCAAACAAGCCAGGAAAAAGAAAAATGCAGCATGAACAAACACCGTCTGACGGAGGGTGCCAGAACGAATCTGGGCGCTGCAGAGCCCGCACCTGGCCCCGAGCGGCGCAAAAGGGACGCAGGGAGCTCCTGCCTCGGCCACCAGCCCTGCCCAGCACATGCTGGGGGGACAAACACAGAGCCTGGCCGGCTTCTGGAGCAGGAGCAGCTCCGAGGAGCAGGCACGAGGCGTTACACCCTGCGACAGAGCCACAGCCAGGGGTTTGGCCTCGCTGTCGCAAGCTCAGCCCTTTGGGAGCCACCAGATTTTGGAGGTGGGGAGTCCTGAGCAGGCTGGGCACGGCACAGTGCTCGCTGCTCAAAGAAATGGAGCAGAGGGCCCTGGCTTAGCCAAACGTGCCGTCCCGCATCCCCCACCAGCCGCGGTCACAGGAAATCCTTGGGATCGGTCCCAGCACCGCCTCATTGTGCCGCGAGCGGCCGCAGCATGAATGAATCACGGCGCCTCGCCGTGACACCCAGCTCCCAGCAACGGCCTCGCCATCAAAATATTTACGTTGCAAATGAGTTCAGAATGGGACCGAATCCCCTCCCCGGCTCGCTGACACAAAAAGGCCGGTCTGCCCTCGCACCACGCAAGCCGCTGGCTGGAGGATGAGGGCGCAGGAGGCCAGGACCCGGTGCTTTGGCGGCGCCGGACCCGAACCCAGCTCTGTAACAGCAAAACCCGGGTGGGAACTACGAGTCCCACAGCTCCCTGCTCCTGCCGGAGCCCGGGAGCCACGAGGGAGCATGCTGGGACCTGTAGTTCGCCGCCAGCCGCGCGCCGTAAACACGTCTGGAATCAAACAGACGCCAGGCCCCCAGCTCGTGGCGCGACGCCAGCAGCGGCTCCTCGCCGGCAGGCGCTCGGCGCGTTCCCAGGCGCTGCACGAGCCCCTTCCCGAGGGGAGCAGGGCACCCAAAATCCTGCAATCCCCTCGCAGATGGTGCCGGGGGAGCCCCGGGAGAGGCGAGCCCCTCTGCTCGCGCTCCCAGGGCTTCATTTCGCTCCTGGCGCTCGCCGGCAGCAGGCATTACTTCACGCCACGGCCGGGTTTCCTGGCGGGGAGGAAGGGGAAAAGGAGCCCGGGGCAAAGGCAGCCGGCACCTCCAGCTCCTGGGGCAGCTCCAGGAGGAGGGCACGGCCCCTTCTCTCATCGCCCTCACGCTCGGGAAGGAAACCTCCCATTTCCTAGCCCGCCCCGCCGAGCCGCCACGGAGCGCGTACCCCTCGCGGGATGCACGGGAAAAGAAGAAAAAAAAAAAAAAAAAAAAAAAAAAGGGGCTGGAGTTTATTTTAATTCGCTCTTGCAAATAAATCAATTCCACCTTCTCCATCTGTGGTTGTGGCTGCTGCTCGCCGTGGGAAGGTGCCCGGCTCCGGCTCCCACGGGAATGGCCCCAACGCCAGCGCCCGAAAACCGGCGCGACCGCGCGCCCCGGCTGCCCATCGCCTGCCCACGGGTGGTGACAGGCTTGTGGTGCCAGTTTAATAGATAAAAACAGGTAAAACAATGCATTCGAGGAGTCATTCAATAACGCCGAGCTTCCCAAATGGCTCTCTCCCATCCCCTCCTCAAAACCAGGCGGTACCCGCAGCACCAGAGCAGCCTCCTGCTTCGCCACGGCCGCTGCAGCCCCAAATCCAAATCCAGCCCCAAAAGCCTGGCTGGCTTTATTTTTGTCCGCCCCGCATCCCCAGCGGCGTGGGGAAGGTGACGGGGCGGTGTGGGAGACCTGCAGGACGTGCTCCACGTCAGGGGGACATCACTGATGGCGTGGGGTTCGGCTGCAAGCCCCGACGTGGTGCTTTAATGTGCTGACTGGTGCTCCTCGGAGGACGCCTGTCATTGGTTTTTAATCTCGCCTGATTACGGGCCAGCCTTTGACATTATTGATCCCTGGCCCCCGAGGTGTCATTTATCTCCCAGCTCTGCTGGCACACGGGAGCCCGGCAGCTCGGAACCCGGCCGGCTCCATCCTTCCAGGGGGCGAGCACCCGCTCAGCTCCTCGTTTAAAGCCCCGTTTCCAGCCCTGAAGGCGATGAATTTTGCTGGCTGCCCTTCTCTCCACGTCAAATGCTGCAGAATCGGGTGCAGCGGGCAGCCGGGGCCCAGCAGAGCCCAGCAGAGCTTTCCTCGGGGAAATCTGAGGGCAGCGGGACCTGGCATTTGATCTCCCGACTCAAACCTCCAGCTCCTCGGGTCTCCGGCAGCTCAGCAGCGTTTTATCAGGCTTGGCAGCCCGAGGTGCCTCCAGCGCCCGCCGCTTCCCTCTTTCGCTTCCATTATCCTCTTTTAGAGGGGGACGTGGCGCAGCACAAAGGTTAAGGACGTGCCGAGGGCCACGCGGGACGGGGCAGCGCCGGGGACGGAGGAGCCATTTCCAGCCGTGACCACGCTGCCATTTTCTACAGCAGCAGGACCTGCTCCTCACCCCCATGGATAAACCACCAACCTCCTGGGCTACCTGGGGGCTTCTCCTCACCTTCCTGCACCCCTCACACCCCCGGCTTCCTCCGTCACCCGCCCAGGCTGGCAGGAGGCTCCAGCCTCCACCTTCCAGCAAAAAACCATAACATTTCCCTCAAATTTCTGCCACGTTACCGGGGGCAGCACCAAAGCTGTCTCCTCGGATGCTTCTCGTCCGTCTCTCCAGCAGAGCCGGGCCTTGCCTTTTGGGAAGAAGGAACATTTCCCGATGAAGGAAGGGCCCTGGCGGGCGGCTGCACGGCGCAGACAAGGGCTTTGCTTGCGCTTGTCGCCTCGCTGTTATTTATTAGATTACTGCAAAAGCACCTTGATGGATGGAGATCAGTGCTGCGTGTGCTGACAGAGAGCGGTAGCCACGAGCCAACCTTGGGGAGGACCAAGGGCAGAAGCGTTTGGGTGGGGGCAGCTCTCCAGGGATGCTGCACCACCCCCAGCAGGGCCAGCCGTCAGCAAAACCAGCCTGAGCCTCTGCTGCTGGCCCCCAGGAGAGCCCCCAGCTCGGTTTCTCTCCCTCAGGTGGCACCCCCGTCCCTCTGCCCAGACGCCGGGTTGCTGCAGAGATCACGCTGACCTTTTCCTCCCCCGGCGTTAAATAAAATGCCACGAAGCCCCAGGCTGGAGGGCGAGCCGTGGCTGCGCCTGCCGGGCTCACGTCCTCGGTGGGTGATGGGTTTGGAGAGGAGCGGTCCCTGCAGGACACACACACGGCATCATTTCCAGCCCCCCGCCCCAAAAATAACCCCAAAAGGCGCCCCGATTGCCCTGCTGGGGCAGATCCTGCCCCCCAGCCCTACAAAAACCCAGCTCCAACACAAGCAGGGCTCGCTGACCCCCAGCCACACCGCGCAGGGGAGCTGCAGGAATTCCCTCCCGGCTCCAGCCGCCCCCCTCACCACGAGGGACCTGCCACGACCCCCGAGGGCAGGCGGGGAAGGGGGGGGAGGCACTTTGTCACTTTGTCCCCCCCCCCCCAAAAAAAAAGGGACCGCGCCGGGGACGGAGACCTCGCGGCGCATTTATTCCGCTCCATCCACCCGCCAGCCGCGCGTCGAGGGGCTTTTGCCGGCGGAGCCTGGTGCACCAGGACCCGAGAACAAAGGGAGGCACCCGCACCCCCATCCCTTTGTCTGAGCGCTGAGGAGTTTCACCTGCAGGGAAAGCCAGCTCCCACCCCAAAAAGAGCCGGCGGGGAGAGGGCCGCGGCCCCCTGCCCGCGGGAGGACCGGCAGCCACCCCCCTCTGCTTCCCAAATGCGTCACCGCTAGGTCCAGGAGCCCAAAACATTGCCATAAAAACAGCCGAGCGTGTGGCTGAGCACCACAGCACGGGGCTCAGCTCCTCGGGGCACCAAAACCCAGGAGTGATGGCAAGGGGATGGGGTGGCAGCTTTCCTTCCTGGGGACGGGGTTTCAGAGCCGCGTATCGGTTTTGGATCAATCGGTTTTGGATGAAGCTGGTGTAGGGCGAAGGAAGCTGCCGCCCCCATTAGGCTACAGGGGAATTTTCTGCCCCTTTTCCCCAAGCTCCAGCTCTGGGATGGAGCTTCGAGGGCACCCAGGGAGGCGAGCAGGAGCCGGGGGGACGCCAAGCGAGCAGGGGACGCTGCGTGCCGGGGTGGGTGGAGGGAGGAGAGGGCAGCTCAGCCCTCCCCGAGCCCCGCGTCCCCCCGTCGGCCGGCCTGACAGCGTTTACTCATATTTCAGAGAGACACAGCCATCCGGAACGGCGCTCCCTGCCAACTGCCTCATCTGGAGCCATCCCCAAGCTCGCTCCCTTCCAACCCGCGCCGCAGACGGGCCCCCCCAGAACGGCCACGGAGCGAGGAACCGAGCCGGGAAAGGTAAGGGGAGAGAAACAAAAAAACACTGAAAAGGGGGGGAAAAGGGTGAGAAATTAAATCATTATGTGTTTGTTTTTTTTTTTTTTTTGTTATCCTCTAGGCCTGGTGCACCAGCTCGCTCTGTGAGCGTGGTAGGCAGAAGCCACCGCCGCCGAGCGCTGCCCCGAGCAGCGTTGCTCACGTTACCATCACAAGCAAATCACAAGGCAGCGAGGGGACGAGCACGATCCCCTGGCGAGAAGGGGCCAAAGCCGTCCTTATCAGGAAGGATCCGGCCCCGGGAAGCGCTTCCCGGAGTTCATCTGGAGGACAGATGTACGGTCTCTCGCGTGCGTCCCGCGTCTCGTGCTCGCGCATCACCACCCAGCCCCGCCGATCGGGGACCAGGCTTCTCCTCCGGCTCCCAACCTCGCTGCCTTCAGCCCTGCTGGGTGAATTAGGGCCGGCTGCCCCCTCTCTTCCTCCTGTGGAGGAAAGGGAAGAGGAGGACACCCCGCACCAGCCCTGCCTCCACCGAGCCATCGTCCCCCGACTCCGACCACGGCAGCGCCTCCCTGCTGCGAAACGCCCCGAGCTCACCAAGTCACCCGAGGCTCGGGCAGAGCCACAGCATTTTATCTTAAAAGACCAAAAAAAAAAAAAAAAAAGCGAGGCCAGACCAGATTCCGCCCCAGAGCCTGCGTGGCAAAGCAGAATCTTGCTCCAAGTGTTTATTTATAAAGCTGTACGTACATGTACGTTTGAATCCTGACAGAATTAATTCTGGCATCCAGCTAATTCAAAGCATTCCTCCCCCATCACACTACTGTTGCAGGCCAGCCCAGCACAGAAGCTGATTATAAAATGCTGCACTAGCCAGGCATTTCTGCAAAGGCTTGTGCTATTGAGCATTCAGTCTTTCCTTGCTTGGCTATTTCATTGTTTCGGTGTCGCTCCCTCCTCTCTTGCCCTGTGTTTCCTGGTTACTTTTGTCCCTGCTCTGGAAGCACTGCTGCTCTCAGCCCCATTTCAGTGTCAGGTTTAAAAAAAAAAAATTAAAAAAAAAATTACGTGAAATTAAAGAGCAGGCAAGAAAAAATTACCCCCGCGTAGCAGGGTTTCCAGCAAACAGCCAGGTAACAAGCAAAAATAGGGCAGCTGCAGAGCTGCGGGCGGACCTGGGGGGCAGAAAACCCACCGCCTGCCTGCGAAGCACGGCTCAGAAATCCCTGTGTGGTCACAGGCTGTCCTCCCGAACAGAGCGGAGAGAGGTCAGGGCAGGCAGCAATGTAAGAGCCTCTTTATTCTTGGGCAGTTGCACGAAGCTGATCGCTTGTGCCCTTTGTGAGCCATGGAAATGTGCCTCCTCCGCCCGCCCCTCCGCCACCCCGCAGCTCTGCCCTGCTCGCAAAGGGGCAGGGGCCCAGCGGCGGCGGCTCCGGGGGAGCCACGGGAGGGGAGGAGATGGGAAGAAGGTCCTGGGGCTCACATCTTCCCCCGAAAACTCACCCGGGGCTGAGGAGTAGGGTGGGGGTGTCACACTGAGGTTTTTTTCACCTTCTCCATCTCCACCACGCTGGTGGGTGCGAGGAGAGTGGTGCGCCCAACACCTGTGGCCACGTGGCACTGACATGAATATCATGGGTTAGATTTAGGCTAAATCAGGGTCTGGGCTAAGTACGAGGCTCACCACCAGCCAAAGCTGGGGCTGAACCTGCTGGCTGGGAGACCAGAGCCAAGCCACCGGGCTGCCCGCGTCCTCCAGCTCCGCTGTCACTTCTCCGTGCAGGTCTAGAGCAACCTGATGGGGCTAAGGGGAAGGAAAACGCTCAAGCCCAGCAGGAAAGCAGCAGGGAAAAGCCTTTAATCCAGACCCTGGGGAAGGAGGCAGCTGTTCCAGCTCAGCCGAAGAGCTGGGACCACGAGGACCCCACCGCTGCTGGGCCAGATGGGTTCCCACCACGGCGGCTGGGCACCCCGGGGTCTGCGGGGTGGCACAGGTTGCTGTCGGCTGGCCTTAAATTCCCTGCTGCCCCGACTGCAAAGCACGAAGAAGCTCGAGAGATGGACGGCACGCTGCTAGGAAGCCGGCTAGGTGGGTGCTGGGATCGCCACCAGTGCCCAAGGCCCGAGAAGTCACTGCTCATCAGGGCAGCTTGACCAAGCGATGGAGTCCCAGGGCGCAACCATCAGTCCCGTTTAGGAGCCTGGCGCTGGGACGAGGCCCCTGGGCAGGAGCTGGGGACACGGGGAGGGAGAGACGGGGGCTGAGCTGACAGGGGAGGAGGCTGGGGGTGGAGGTTTGGCCCCGGGGGGGCTGCAGAGGCTCAGGTGGAGGGCGCAGGGAGGGTCTGTGCTGCTCCAGCTTCTCAGGACCTACCACCGAAGCAGCGCAGGGAGCAGGTACCCTCCAAAAGCTCCATGGGGAACGCCTGCCAGGCACCAGCCCACACCATCGACAAGTCACAAGAGCGAAATTAACGCCTGAGAACTCGGGCACCCGCGCTCACAAGGCCTCCAGCGAGCTGTGTGCCGCGCTGCCCATAAACAAGTCATCTGGAAAATAAGGAAGCCTGTAAAAAATCCAGCCCAGCGCGAGCCACCAAACCTGTTTCGGAGTAAAACAACCTCCAGCAGCTCCAGCCAGGGCCTGCTGGTGGGGACGACCCCAGTGCTGGGGTTCCCCAGGTCCCAGCTTCGCAGCTCTGGCACGGAGAGCAGCATGGGGATGGGGATGTGGCACCGTCCTCAAATGGGAAGGGGTCTCTGGTGTCTGAGCCATCCACCAAGGGAAAGCCGGTGGCGTTTTGGGGAACACCAAGTGCTCACCTCCCTGTTCTTCACAAAACACCTAAGCAGAGCTCATCCAGGGGCTAAGGAAGGGAATCCCGACCCGCTGAGCACCCAGGAGCCCGGTCCTTGTCCCCAGGATTTGTGCAGGGCCAGCTCTGCTGCCACCCGCCTGCAGGAGGCTCCCGAAGGTCTTCCCGCAGGTCACGGCACCCCAGCGCGCTCTCTCCCCCTCTCTTCATTCCAAAATGCTGGGGGATTTTCCGAAGGCAGAGGAATTTTCTCATGACTTCCACACGGTGCTGTGAGCGAGGCCGGAGAGAAAGCCGCCCCTGTTCCCTGCAACAAAACCGAAGCAGGGGCAGAGCCTCTAACTTAACCCCTTTTCCACTGGTGGCACCTTCAGCTCTAAATGTTCTCCTCGAGCAAGCTCTGATGTCCCCAGCCTCAATCAACCACGTCCCATACACAGCTGGGGCGAACGTGGCAATACCCAGCAAAGGTTTGGGCGAGCCCCCTTCTCCCATCACTCCTCGGCTGCTGCCTTCTCACCTCTGCTTCAGCCCCAGCCACGCGTTTTTTCCCCATTCTGGGGTGAACGAACAAAAATCAGGCAACGCAACTACTTCAGCCTGGATGAACTTTCGGTTTGAACCCTGGAAGTGGGTTTCCCCGTGCATGGGAAGAGCAGGTGGGAGGCACCCGGCTCTGACAGCAGAGGCAGAGACGGAAGGAGAAAATGTCTCGTTTGGAGACCTTGACACAAAACAAAACGTCAAGAAGCAAAAAAAAAAAAAAAAAAAAAAAAAAAAAAGAGGGTGGGTTGTTGGCTTTTTTTTTTTTTTTTCCTCTCTTCTTTAAGCGCTACAAAAACAGGAAACAAAGGAGAAAACATCTCACAGGGGGGAAGGGGAGGTAAGCGTTTTATACGCCCACGAAAGAAAGATTAACCACATATTTTATTTACTGTTTGTGTTATGGTTGCACCTTCGGGTTCACCCAACTGTGAGCCAGGGCTCTGCGGGTTTGCGCGGAGAACCCAGTGCTGAGAGGTCCCTCTCCCCCAAAAACGACCCCAGCAGCAGCCCCTGGAGCAGGGAGCCGAAGCACGGCCAGCCTCCTCCTCCCTCCCACGCCGCCCCGCTCTCCGGCTTTCACCCAGCAACTGCTCAGTGGCCCAAATCACCAGCTGAGAAAGCACCGGTTCTGCCCCCGGAGGGTTTGGGGCCTCTTTTCCCCTGCCACGACACCCTCCCAGGTGGGCTGGAGGAACACGGGGCAGAAGAGGGCGGTTTATTCGAGGAGCTCTCGTGGGCTCCTGGCTTTCGGGGCCGCCTCCGCCACGGGGTCGGTCTCACGCCCCGCATCGCTCGCAGACAGCGGGCGGAGGACGAGGCTCCGAGCCTCCCAACTTTTGACTCATTTCTCAATTCGAACCTTCCCGGAGGAGAGCCACAGAGGCACACGCACGGAACAAATCGCTCACGGCCGCCCGGTCCCAGGGCCTTCCCCCGATCTTTCCAGCCCTGCCTGGCTCGGATGCTCGGGGAGCGCATCCGCCAGCAGCTGGGAATCCCGTGCCCGACCCCAGCATGTGGGAAGCCGTCAGCGGCCGAGCGCACGCAGGATGGGACACGCAAGTGGCCTAATTCGGGAGCCGACGCAGCCGCATTCCTGGCCGGGACCGGCTCACGTGGCTCGCTGAGGATTTCCATCAGGGACCTGCCCAGGGCCACACAGCGAGCACGGGGCAGAGCCAGGAGCTCGCCAGCTCTTCATCCAGGGGCTCTGCCCGGTTTGCGGGGATGCTGCTCAACCTGCAGGCCCCTTTGGTTGCCCCGTTGCCCAGCTCCGGGCTGCCCCAACCTCTGAGCACCCACGGAGAGACAAGATTATCAAGGCAGGGACGGGAAATTAAGATAACAGGGCGATGGAGGTACTATGGGATTTTGCCAAGGTCACACAAGAAGCCTGCGGCCCTGCTACACGGGCACCTTCAGCGCCTGGCCATCCATCCTAAAATCTCACGGCGGGGCCAAAACTCAGCCCGGCCAGCGGCAGCGTTGCGCCAGGTCATTAGGAGCATGAATCTGCAAGGAGCAGCGAGCATCCAGCCGTAACTACAGCCACAACAACAACAGGAGGAAAAAAAAAAAAAAAAGAAAGAGAAAAAACGCAGAGAGAGTGGGAATAGATGAGATCAAAGCGTCCTGGAAAAGGACCTGGAAAAACACTCTGGGTCCCTGCCTAAAGCTCCCGGGAAACACACGCACCAGCAGCCCCGGCCCGGCCCCGCGCAGTCCTCCCGGGGTGGCTCCTCCGCCCTGGCAGAGGGAGGCAAAAATGACTTCCTATAAATAGCAGCAGCAAAGCGCTTCTCAAAAAGCCTGCCTTGGGTCTTCCCCCTTCCCAGCGCGTTGTGGCGGAGCTGCTGGCACCTCCGTGGAGGTCTCTGGTTTTCCCCCAAAAAACCTGGAGAGGAAAATAACCTTCCTGTTAGCTCACGCTGGCGGCTCTCCGCGCACAGCCGCCTCCCCCCCTCGCAGGCCTGGCCATCCAATTGGAAAGTAATTATCCTGCAATTTTTATTTATGACTCTCTCTCTCTCTCTTTTTTTTTTTTTTTTTTTTATTGCTAAATGGTGACTCATTTTGGCAACATTAAAATACACAGGAAATCGTCCCCATTTTACAGTAATCACCATTCAATTCATTGTTAAATATTTATTCGGCAGACGAGCGCCGGGGCCTCTCTGGAAGGGTCGAGGCAGCGGGTGGGCAGCGCGGCGGGGAGGCACCGGGGGGGGGGTGGCACCGGGGTTGTCCCCGGGGCCCCGCAGTGCCCACCGGCAATGCCGGGGTCCGGAGGCAGGGTGAAAGCTGCTGCCAGATGGCGAGGCAGCCTCACTTTCCCCCAAACCCAGCGCTGCTGGAGGGACGGGGGCCGGCGAAAACGCAGCGTTTGGCCCAAACCCAGCCCCGAACCCCGATAGGAGCAAGAAGCCCCGAATCTCCCCGATCTGCCCCAAATCGCCGGCGTGAAGCTCTCCCAGCTCCGGCCTTACGGAGAGGGAGGGGAAGGCCGACATGGCCTCAGGGGGAGACGAGGAGGACGGTGGGAAGAGCCGGGCTTTGACATTCACCAGCCTTACAAAGCACAGGGCCTGCGTCCCCGCCGCGCGGCGGCTTTGTCACCCCCCGAGCCGACAACCCCAACCCCATTTCAGGGCGCCTCAGACCCGGGACGGAGCCCAGCTCGCCCCCAACTCCCCCGGCACCGCCACACGGCTCCATCCACCGCCGGATTTTAACGGGTTTCACCACACGGCCGCCAGCTGACCCTGAAGCGCGGCGGGGCCAAAACGGGGAGATTCCTCCCCAAAACACCCTCTCCTCAGCACCGGGACCTCCACCCTGCCCCATACGCCGAGGGGACCCCCATGGATGGCCCCGTCCCCGTCCCTGTCCCCTCCCCGCCGCGCCCCGGCGTCGCCGCAATCTAACATGTCTGCTCCTGCCGACTTCCTCCTGCCTGCCCCAGCGCCGCCGAGGGCACCACGTCAAAGGGCCGGGGAAGGAGGACGGGGTTTGGGTAGGCCCTACACAAACACAGGCCTGTTGGGAAACAAATAGGGCACGCCACAGAGCAGCGGGTCCAGGAGGAGGAGGAGGAGGAGGAGGAAGAGGAGGGAGAGGAGAGGCAGGCTGCTGCTGCGGGGCGCATCCTCAGCAGGGGTCTGCTGGAGCCTCCTTCCCTCCATGGTGGCAGGGAACATCCTTGCCCCATCCCAAGCGGGTCTCACGGTGGGACACGCTTGGGAGAAGGACCACGACGCCAGCCAGCCCTCGAACGCGGTGTCCAACACCCCGCCACGTGCATCCCAATCCCACCCACCCGCAGCATCTCCGCGCGGATGACGGCCACCTCCACCCCGAGGGCGGACGGAGGGCGAGGGCGCGCGGGCGAGGAGGGGACCTACCCTGATCTCATTGCGGCGGATCTCCACGTCGCAGACCGAGTGTCCCTGGTGGGCCCCGCTGTAGTAGCAGCAGAACTGGCAGACGGCCACCTGCTCGGCTTCGCAGTGGTACAGGCGGTAGGCGTTGTGCTGGGGGCAGCTCCAGGCCCGCACGTCGTCCGCCTCCACCAGGAGGTGCCCACGGGCCGTGGAGGGCTGCTGCAGGTGGGTCTGGACGTGGGACTGGCAGCACGGGGCCTCGCACCTCAAGCAGATCTTCTGGGCGGGCAGCGGCGGGCCCCGGCGGCAGAAGACGCAGTGCAAGACGGAGGGGGGCTTCTCCAGGTTGAGGGAGTTGAACTTCTCCACGATGTTGGTGAGCTTCAGGTTCTTCTCCAGGTTGGGCTTCTGGTTGTACGCCTGGTTGCACTCCGGACACCGCACCAAGCCCGACTCCTTGGCCCACGCCTCCCCGATGCAGCCCCGGCAGAAGTTGTGCTTGCAGGGCAGCTGGACGGGCTCCACGAAGACGTGCAGGCAGATGGGGCAGATGAGCTCCTCTTCGAAACAGTTCTTCCAGTTCTCGGCCATCTCTGCCGGCGGATTCTGGCCACTCTCCCCCCGCTGAAGCTCTCAGTTTGGTCTACAGATGGACGCCGGGGTCTCTCCTCCCTGCAACAGGAAGTCTCGGGGTGAATCGCCGGGCTCCCCCCCTCCTCCCCGGCACGCACAATAAATAAAAAAAATAAAATTAAAAAAACCCTCAACGGATGGCAGAAATCGGGGAATAAAAAACGAGAGCCACGGGGCAGCACTCTAGGAATCTCAAGCACGAAAACACGGTATCTGTGTCATTTCATTAAAAAAAAAAAAAAAAAAAAAAAGCACGGCAAACGGTTAAAAAAAAAAAAAAGATAAAAAAAAACACAAGGCGTGATACTGTAGGATTTACAACCCCAAGTCTTAACAACCCCCAACAGCAATTTGTCTCTTTTTATCCCCGAGGGCGAATCGAAACTTACCGAAGGTTGAAAAAAATCCATACAAAATCCAGCAGCAGGGTCCAAGTGCCATATAAACCTCCTAAATTTAGCGCTCCGGATTTGATTTTTCTTTTCTTAGGCTTGCAACCGACATTCAATATTTTAAAGGGACTTTTGTCCCCCACCAACCTGGCTAGCAGCTGAGAGCCCAGACTCGCTCTGATTTTTTTTTTTTTTCCTGTATTTCTCCTCCCTCTCTCCCTGATGGGAGTTCAGAATCGGAGTCTTTTAAAGGAAACAGATCAAAGGGTTAAGCTCCAAAACGGGAAAAGGAGGAAGATTAAAAATAATGATTAAAAAAAAATAAAAGAGAATAATAATAATAATAACAACAGCGACGATGACGACGGTGAAAAAAGGAACGAATTCTCTCCGCGGCCCCGGAGGTTTGCTTCTCACCCGGCAGAGCGGCGAAAAAATAAAAAAAGGAAGAGGAAAAAAAAAAAAAAAAAAGACAAGAAAAAAAAAAAAAAAGAAAAAAAAAAGAGAAAAAAAAAAACCCTCTCGCCTGCTTCAAAATTGTGAGGTCTTGAATGGGAGAGCTGAGAGGGAAGACAGGCCAATCATTCAGACGAGATTCCAGCCCCGAGCCCAAAGCAACCCTCCCAGCCTCTGCCTCCGTTCATAAATAGGAATGAGACAAGAAAATGGGTTTCGCAAAGGGAGGGAGGGAGGGGAGGGCAGGGAGGGGAAGGGAAAAGAGGGAGGGAGGGAGGGAGGGAGGGGGAGAGCCCCAGCGCCGCGAACCCAAAATCAACCTGCTCCGGATTCTCAGCAGGGGCTGGGGGAGGAAAAATCTTAACAAAATAATGATAAAAAATGATAAATTAAAAAAAAAAAAAATAAGGAGGAGGAGGAGGGGGGGGCTCCAGCCTAGCCCGCTCTCATTGCAGCCCCCCCAGCTCCAGAGCCGCCCCCGGAGGGAGCCAACAAAGGGGCCTGGGGAGGGGGGGGGGGGGAAGGTTGCGGCTGCCCAGGCGCTACCGGGGGGGGTGCGGGGGGGAAAATAAATTAAAAATTAAAAAAAAAAAAAAGGACTAAAAAAATAATAATAAAAAAAAAAAGCCCCAAGCCCAGACCCACCCGCGGCAGCACTCCGCCTCCTCCTGTAGCCGAGCGGGGGGGGCTCAGCCCCGCTGCAAACCTCACCCCCCCCCCCCCCCCCCAACCTCCTCCCTCTCCCCGGTGTCCCGATGCCGGTCCCGGTGCCCGGTGCCCGGGGGGGGCCGCTCAGAGCCCCCCGCCCCCGCCGCCTCCGGCCATCTTGGGCTGGCCCCGGGCCTCCCTCCGCCCACACCCGGCCTCCCAACGCCCTGGGCCCCCCCCCCCCGGCACCGGGACCCGGGGCTGGGGGGTCGGGGGTCGGGGCTGGGGGCTCCGGGAGCGGGGGGGGGGGGAAGAGAGATGGGGCGCGGAGCTCAGCCCCGTAGGAGGGGGGCGGCCATGGGGGGGGAGGCGCTGAGGGAGTGGAGCCGGAGTGGAGCCGGAGTAGGGCTGGGGTGGATCCGGAGTGAGGCCGGGGTGGATCCGGAGTGGATCCGGAGCGGATCCGGAGCCGCCCCCCCCCCCCCCCGCCTTCCCCGCCCCGCTTCTCCCGTAGGCGTCAGGCGGCTCCGCCCCGCTGCCGGGACACGGCGCCGAGCGGCCACCGGGAGGGGGGAGCGGGGGGTGGGATTGGGGTGGGATTGGGGTGGGGTATGGGGTAGGGGGTGGGGATGGGGTGGGGTGGGGATGGGGGGGGAATGGGGATGGGATGGGGGTGGGGTTGGGGTGGGATGGGGGGGGCAATGGGGTGGGATGGGGATAGGATGGGGATGGGGGTGGGACTGGGGTGGGATTGGGGTGGGATGGGATGGGGAGGGGAAGGGGGGGGAATTGGGATGGGATGGGGATGAGGATGGGGTGAGATGGGGGGGGAAATGGGGATGGGGGTGGGATTGGGGTGGGATGGGGATGGGGATGGGGATGGGATGGGGTGGGGATGGGATGGAGTACAATGGGGACAGAGATGGGGTTTGGGGTACAGATGGGGATAAAGATGGGATGGGGAAGGGAGGGATGGGGATATGGGTAGGATGGGGATGGGGATTGGGGATTGGGGTGGGATGGGATTGGGGTGGGGATGGGATGGAGTGCAATGGGGGCAGGGATGGGGATTGGGATACAGATGGGATGGGGAAGGGTGGGATGGGGATGGGGATACAGGTAGGATGGGGATTGGGATTGGGGTGGGATGGGGATATGGGTGGGATGGAATGGAGATAGGAATGGAGATGGGGATGGGATGGGGTGGGGATGGGGATGGGAGTGCAATGGGGACAGGGATGGGGATTGGGGATAGGGATGGGGATAAAGATGGGATGGGGAAGGGTGGGATGGGGATGGGGATTGGGGTGGGGTGGGGATGGGGATGGGAGTGCAGTGGGGACAGGGATGGGGATGGGGATACAGATGGGGATAAAGATGGGATGGGGAAGGGAGGGATGGGGATACAGGTAGGGTGGGGATGGGGATATGGGATGGGGATATGGGATGAGGGTGGGGATGGGGATGGAGACAGGGATGGGGATTGGGATACAGGTGGGGATAAAGATGGGATGGGGAAGGGTGGGATGGGGATACAGGTAGGGTGGGGATGGGGATTGGGGTAGGATGGGGATACAGATGGGGTGGGATGGGGATGGAATGCAGAGAGAAATGGGGATGGGGGTGCAGATGGGATGGGGCTAGGATACAGGAGGGATGGGGTGGGATGGGGATAGGGTGGGGCAGGGTGGAATGGGGACACAGGTGGGATAGGGTGAGATGGGGATGGGGATACAGGTGGGATGGGAACGGGGATGGAGATACAGGTGGGGTAGGGTGGGGTGGGGATGGGATGGAGATGGGGATGGGGGTGCAGATGGGGTGAGGGTAGGGATGCAGCTGGGATGGGGAGGGAGATACTAATGGGATGGAGATCCTGATGGGATGGGGATGGGGATACAGCTGTGGGCAGCAGCTGACCCAAGGCTCCTCAGGGCCTGGCCTTGTGCTTTCTGAGGTGAAGGCCACCACTGAGCTGCAGGCCCCCAGCACCACGCTCACCCCACAGACACTCCCGATAACCTGTGGGACATCCTCACCCGACTGCGGCCCCACAGGCCATCCCTGTCCCCATCTCTGGGATTCTCAGGGCACCATAGAGGGAACGCAATCCCCCAGGAACCAGCTCACACCTGGGCCACCCCTGGGTGCCAAAAGTGCCCTCCGGAGCCTCCAGCACCCTCTTGGCTCCCCCGAGACGTGCTGTAATTTCCCATGGGACCAGGCACGTTTGTCCTGTAGGGCCGTCCCAAAGCCAGCTGCCCCAGCCCCTTGGCCAGGCACAGAGGTGTCTGTGTTAGCAGCTCGGCCACCAAATGTTCCTGCAGCTGTTTCGCGGGACGCTGCAGAGCCAGCCCCTGCCAAATGTGCCGGGGGGGAAAGCAGGCCGCTGGGATAAATCCCCTTCCCACCAAGGAGGGGGTCACAAATGGCCCCAAAATGGAGAGTCTGCACCAAAAGCTGCCCAAAAGCTGCGTCCGCAATGGGGCAAGGAGGGGGTAAAGGCTCAGAGAGCAGCTGCAGCATCCAACCCCTGACCCCTTTGTTCCCACCTGCCCGGCGTGCTGACGGGCAGGGATTTAGCTAAAATTTAGCTACGGACTGAACTGGAGACCCCATATCCCAGTAACCCCAGTGCTGCAGGCCCCGGGCTGCCCACAGCGGGGTGAGCAGCCTGTAGTGATGGATACCAGCTCCCCTCAGCTTGGCTTTAGGTTTGGGGTTCCCATTTCTGTCCCTCCACTTTTCCCCTCTCGCTTTATGCTTAATCGGGATTTTGGTGTTTTCCTGGAGTTCAGTCCGGACACAGCCCCTGCCCCGGGCACCGTGGAGCGAGGTGAGGGGAAGGTGGGAGGAAGAAAAATGTGCTGGGACGGGACACGGAAACCCCGACGCTTGCAGCCTGGCCAGGCCGTTCCCACAGAGCGATCCTGCAGGGGTTGCAGTTTATCAGCAAAATAAATAACAGGCTGGATGGAGGGGCAAAAGGTTGGAGGCGACCGAGGCCGCCCCATGGGGTGTCGGAGGGGGAGAGGAGCTTTACAGAAGCTCCGTTTGCTCTTTAGGGCTGGGGACAGAGCGGGTCTGGCTGGGGAATGAGGCTGTTTGCAGGGATTTGTAGGTATGGGGCTGGAAATGGGGTGGGCTGGAAATGGGGTGGGCTGGAAATGGGGTGGCTTCCCCAGGGCCGGGATCAGAGGGGAGCCGGATGGCTGCTGGGGACAGGGTGTGGGGATGTCCTCGTCCCCAGTAGGAGGAAAAATCCTCCCCCAAATCCTCCCTGCTCGATGGATGTGCGATAGGGGCTCCTTTCATGGAAACAGGGTTGCGCTTCTCCTATTTCTCCCGTATCATAAGGACGGCTCAGAGCACGGAGCCTCACCCTGGGGCAAATTCAGGGCAAAATGGCCAACCCCGCCTGGAACAACCAAACCTGAGGGGCGAACCCCTGCTTGCCCAGCCAGACGGGGAGCGGCCCAGCCATCGGTGTCACCGCCACCACCCTGATGGCAGTGCCAGGGCGATGCTGGTCCAGCCTCGGGTGCCCTGGGGGGCTTTGGGGAGCAGGGGGGCCGGGTGCTGCTCCCCTGCCCGGTGGGGTTTCTTTCTATGCAAATGCCTGCGAGCAGCTGCCCTGCCGAGTGACTCATTTCCTGCTCTTGTGTCACATTCTGGTCAGGCCAGTTTGGCAAAAGCCTTTTTTTTTTTTCTTTTTCTTTTTTTTTTTTTTTTTCTTTTTTTTTTTTCTTTTTTTTTTTTTTTTCTCCTTCTCTTCCCCCCACCGCAGAGGGCCGGGATGTGCATTCGCTCAGCCCCTGGCAGGATGAGGCAGGATTTTCAGGAAACTGCGTCAAAGCCACAAACCTCCAAAAAAAAAAAAAAAAAAAAAAAAAAAAAGCCAAACAACAACAAAAAAAGAAAAACAGGACGATTTTCTTTTTATTTCTTTTTTTTTTTTTTTTTTTTCTTCCTTCTTTGAGAGCGAGGGAGTCTGGCAGCCACACGGGCTCCTCCTCGCTTCCCCGGGACGGGACAGAGAGCTGCAGAAATCCACTGGGGGGCAGAGGGAAAATGAGGGAAAATTCTGCCCAAATTTTACCCCTTGCTGCAAGCGGGACAGGTGCTGCCACAGCCGGGCTGCCGGTGTCTGGATGCGTCTCTTGGGATGCTTTGGGGTCGACCCCACAAATGTAGGGATTTTTGGAGAGCACTGGCTCGGTCCCCTGGGTGGGACATGGCTGTGTCCTGACCTGTGTGGGGACACGGAGCTCTGGGGCCTGGAGGTGACCACGGGAGGAGGATGGCAGGAGCGGGGTGGGATGGATCCTGCCCGGGTTGAGGCGAACCCTTCGCAGTCTTTGCTCCGGAGCGATCCCCAGCCTTCCTCTTCCTTTTCTGCATGCTCCGTGCAACGAAAGCAGGCTGCAGCCAAGTGACCCAGCATCACATGCATGCTAAAAAGCCCCCCGCCGGGCAGCTGCTGAGCTCGCTTTGAACCGAGAAGTCTTCCTAGGGCTGGGACCGCGGGCAGCATCTGCCCTGCTGCCGGTGAACCCACGGCCCCTGCTCAGCACAGCCGGGGAAACTGAGGCAGGGAACGGGAACGGGGCCTGCCCACAGCCCGTGCATCCCCAGGCCCCAAAGCCGAAGGGGTTTGCTTGCCATGGGAAGGGCACCGTGGCATCAGCGGCGTAAATTTAGGTCAGGAAGCATTGCTAATAAAATGTCAATCCCGGTTGTGTAATGGCAGCAATTACGGGGTTAGGGCTGGTTAGGACAGCAGGAAGGAAAACAGGGTCCGTCTGAGGGTAGTAGGAGCGTGAGGGCAAACAAAAAGGAGGGCCCTGTTGACAGAGGGATGAAGCTGCCGTGGCGTCGGAGGCGTTTCCTTCCCAGCCCCGTGCATCGGCCGCCCGGGGCTCGCTTCCAGTCCCGCTCTCCCCTCGCTCTGCTCCTTCCCCCGGGGCTCAGGGCAGGGGTTTGGCCCCCTCAGGTCCCCGTCCAGCTCCCACCTGCACCCAACGGGGCACGGGAAATTCGGGAGGCTCCTGGTGTGCCAGGGGGCTGGGGCGCCCCGCGGCCACGGTTAGCCTTTAACCACGAGCCGGGGGAAAGGGAAGTCTTGAGGCACCCATTAACATAAAAAGGAGTCGGACGTTACGTTCGGGTTCCACTTACGGCTTATAAATGATTACTGCATGTTTTAATAAATGGTTAATCAAGTGTTAGAGTCCAAACAAGTTGATGGGTTGCTTATTACCACGGTTTATAACCTTTTATGAATGCCTGCTGTCGATGTGCTTATAAACATCCACACCACGTACTTCTCGTGTCTTGACATGTTGGTCACATCTGTTGGGAGTTGGTTAACTCTTGAGCTGCTCGCTAATGGCAGCCCAACGGGGGTGCTGGTGGCCAGCCCAGCACCAGCCCCAGCTCGCGGGCCACCGAGAGCCACACGAGTGCCCAAATCCCCCCTCGTCCCCATGACATTGTGCCAAAAAAAGGGGCAGGGGGGATGGTGGTGGGGACGGGCCCCCCGGTTCGGAGCGAGCCAGACACATCCGAATCCTAAATAAGTCAGCAGTGTTGTTTTTTTTTTTTGTAGTTTTGTTTTTTTTTTTTTTTCCCCTCGTGTGTGCGTTTTTTGCCGCGAGGACGAACAATTAAGGGAAGTAAGTGGTGGATTCTTCATCGCTTGAAGTCCCCAAATGAAGACAGGATGTCTTGCTGGAACGCGTGCTCGAATCAAAAACACAAGTTATTGGGCTCAATGCGAGAGTAATTGGGTGAAATTCTCTGGCCTGCGAATACAGGAGGTCAAACGGGATGATTTAATGGTCTCTTCTGGCCTGAAAATCCACAGAAACATCCTTGGCCGTAGCTGCTAATTCTGCGGGTAGCGCATCTAGAGCCCCCCTCACGTCACATCGCCAGGAACGAAATAAAGCCCTCAATAAGCTGAATAACAAGGAAACAATTTCAAATAAAAGCGTCCCCGAAATCTCCTTTTAAGGCAATGACTGGGATTCCCACCGCTGATCGTGCTCCTGACGCCTCGCAGCATTGTCGGGCCGCCGCCGCCGCTGCTGCGGGCAGGCTGCCACGCCGCCCCGCAGCCCCCGGGGACGAGCCCCCGCGGCGCTTCACGTCCCCCATGCCTGTGAGACCCTCTTTTTTTTTTAATTTCCCTGCTGGATTCCCTTTTGCTGGACGCTTCGGATCATTTTGGGGTTAACCCCAGCCCTCCCTCACCTGCTCCAGGGGTGTGCCGCAGCCCAGCGTTCGCTCTGGTGTTTTTTAGCAGCCGGATTCGGGCGTTTGACTGATGGGGAATATCCCACCCGGCACCGGGAGCTCTGCTTCCCTCCTCGGGTTGACCTCAGAGCTTTTTTTTTTAATACCCTCTTTGTGTGTTTTCCTCCAGGACGGGTGGTCAGGAGCACGCGTGGATTTCCAGGGGTGCACCGAGCTCTCCGGGTGCCTGCCCGGTCCCTCCGGAGAGCTTCCCCGGTGCCGCCGTGCACCTCCCTCACCCGTGCACCCAAAACCAGCCGCCTGTGGGCCCACGGGGAACCTGTGGTGAGCGGCGTGCCCGGCTCGTCTCCAACCCATCGCTGTTTGCAAACAGAGCTAACCAAAGCACGCGTCCCAGCCTCGCGGCTGTGGGGCTTCCACCAGGCTTCCCCTGCTCGCTCTTCAGGTCTCGGGCACGCAGGTGAGGCTGAGGAATCGCCCTCACCCGAGCCTTTACCATCTGGGGAGCTCTCCTTGCTGGGATCCCAAATATCTGCCCCTGCTTTTGCTCCCCCGTGGCCACCAGCAGTGTCCCCGCGGTGCTGCCTGCCCCCAGCGGGTCATTTGTGGCCGGTGTGGAAAGTCTGAGGAAATGGGGATGATGGGAAAGTGCATTACAAATACTTTTCCCCTCGGACAAAAAACCAAAACCTCGCCACGGTTTTTTGGGAAGCTGCTGCAGCCAGAAGCCGATGCTGCCTGGAAGGTGCCCGCCGGGACGGCCTCTCCGCGTGGCAGCCTCCTTCCCGGGGTGCCAGAGCTTCGGGGCCACCGCCGAGCTCCTGATGCCTCCTCCCAGGGCAAGGGGCATCCCCGAAATGCTCTCGGCACAGGGGCAGTGCCCACGCTGAGGCTTTGAGCAGGGGCTGCTGCTGAGCTCTGCCTCCCACGTGGTGATTCCCAGGGATGTGCTGCAGCGTCTCTCCAGGGAAACCCCCCCTGAAGTCACCGGCTGTGGGACCGCACCAGCCGTCCCCATCCCCTGGGGACCCTCTCAGTCAAGGTCCCCGGGTGCTGCTGTTCACTTTTTGGATGGGAAACGAGCCCCGGCCCTCCCTCCGCACCGTAAAAAAAAAAAAAAAAAAAAAAAAAAAAAAGAAGAAGAGTGAGAGAGAAATAAACAAACAAATCCCTTCCCTCTCCTGGCTTGGCATCTGCTCGCAGCCCTTCCATTATTAATTAGAGGAGCTGCCGGCGTTATTAGCAACAAACCGCTCCTAATGAAGTTCAGAGCCGCAGATCCAGGAGGGGCTCCCAGCCACCGCTTTTCAGAAACCTTAATTAAATTCAGCGCCCGAAGGTGCGTTCGGCTGGGGCGGAGGCAGCGCGGCGAGGCCAGCTCCAGGCACGGGGCTGGCTTCAGGGGTGCTGGCCGGGGTCCCCTGCGGATTTGGGGCTGTGCTGGGCCTCTGCTGGCTTCTCCCTGTCCCCGGATTTATGTCCTGGGTCTGCCCTCGCGGCCGCTTATCTCCCCGCACAGCCTTGATGTGTTTGAATGATTAACCGGGCGCCGGCAGCACCGCCCGGCCCCGCTGTCCTTGCTGGGATGTCCCAAAGGGGCTGCAGACGCTTCGAGGCCTGGGAAGCCGATGGCTTGTGGGGTTTGGGGCGAGGGAACCCGCTGCAGGCTGCTCCTCGCTCCCCTAACCCTGAATCCAGGCTGCCCCTTCGACGTAGGAAGGCCGAGACAACATCCCCGAACTCACATCCCTTCCCTCCACCCCCCGACATTCCCCCATTCCCCTCTCTGCCCTTAAAGGAATTTATTGAGGAGCACAAAAAGGCTGCTGGGCCACCGACCCCGCAGAGAAGGACACTGACAAGTATGCAAATACCTTTAATGCACTTCGGATACACGGGAGGAAAAAAAAAAAAAAAAGGTTTAGTGATTCACAAAAATATTACAAAAGTCACGTGCAGGCGGAACACACCCAGCACCGCAATAACCATGTAGGAATTTACATTAGAAACTAATATAAAATATTTAAAAACCTCTGCTAGTTTAGCTTTCCATTTGTTTTTTTTTTTTTTTTTTGTCTTTTATATATATATAAAAAAAAAAAAAGGGGTGGGGGGACAATCGCACACGCACACCGGGAGCTGCGGGGAGCTTCGCCGCCGGGCTGGGGGCTGCCCCGGATCCCCCCGGCCAGTTTGTCTTTGCAAAATTCTGCAGGAAACCCCCCAAAAACGCAACCCAACCCACGAGCAGCACAACCCGCATCCCGCATGGATGTAGGGAAGAGCCTGGGCTGGAAGGAGAAGGGATTCGAAGGGCTAAAACCCTGCGCTGGGTTCAGAGCCCCGGGGTGGCCAAGAGGGGAGGGCAAAAGGGGGCACCGAGCCCCACCTGCGCCCCAGGACCCCGCACGGGGCTCCCGCAGCCTCGTGTTTCTGTAGGACCTACCGCTCCTGCATCCTGCGTGGTGTTTCTGTAGGACCTCCAGCGCGGTCCCTCCCACCCGCCCCGCGCGGTGTTTCCGGAGCCGCTCAGCTCCTCGCAGTTGGGCCCCGGGGACAGGAACAAAGGAGCCATTTTCATCTCCAGCCTCGCCGGGAGAGGAGGGGAGAGGGCGAGAGAGAAGCAGGGCAGCGTTTGCAGGACACAACGAGCGGCAGGAAATCTCCCTCCGGCTCTCTCGGAGGTCCCCTCCGCCCCGCTCCTCTCACCTCTTCCCCTCCTGCGAGAGGGGAGACGGCACGGCACGAGGCAGGGTGCCTGCCCGCGAGGCCGAGCTCGAGACACGTTTGCAACCCTCCGGCTTTATCCTCCGCTTGAAATTTTGGACTCGTGTCGAACACAAGGCTATTTTTCTTTTCTTTTCTTTTTTTTTTTTTTTTTTTTTTTTTTAAGGGAAAGAGAACAAGCAGGCACTGCACAACAGAGAAAAAAAAAAAATGTTACAAAAATAGTAGGTCGCTACAGAGCTCGTTAAAAACCACAACGGTCCCAGAGACCTAAATTCGGCTTTAAAATCTCGGGACGTGAACCGCCCCCCGTCCCCGTCCCCGTCCCCGGCAAGCGTGCACTCGGAGCTTGTTTGGGATTTGGGCTGGCTCCGGGGCAAGCCTGCTTCGATCCATGGGGACAGACACACGGAAAGGGGCTCCCGGCTGCCCAACAGCTCATCTGCCCTTGCAGCGTCGCTTAAAGGGAGAATTAAGGCACAATATACACTCGTTTGGGGGGCAGCCGCTAAAAGGATGAAGCCTCCGGGGTGCGGAGGGGCTGTCGGTGCTGGCAGGGGGCCCCCACCTCGTTTGGGGTCCCCGATTTCATCGAGCTAGGGGAAAATGGGATGTGGAAGGGTGGCCTCCAGCCTGAAGGGCTTCTCCCCACCTGATGTGATGCTGCCTTGCCCTGGCCAAACACCCGAGCAGCCCCATCCTCCAAACACCAGCCCTACAAAGCACACAACCAGCCAAAAACTTTGTGGTGAAGCACCCTGCGCCCCCCTCAGCTCCTCTCACAGCCTCGAGATCCCGCAAGGGCCCTGAACGAGCCCCAGCTGTGGGTTTGGGGGTGGCTGTGGGTTTTGGGTGGGCTGCCAGCCCGACCCCAGCACAAAACCTCTCTTTAATCACGAGCTGAGGAGGAAAGTAGTCCTGGCTTTTGGGATTTCTCTCGTTTCAGGGCTGCGGTCACACGTTGGACTTTTCAAGGCATCGCGGGCCCGCCATAAGGCTCCTGGTGGTTGGAAATGCCCCTGCCTACCTGCGCCGCGAGGCTTCTCCAGGAGAGAGAAAACCTGGAGCCACTGATTTCAAGCCCAGATCGCTATCTCTGGACAACAGACGCCTCGCAGGTTTGGGGTTTCTGTAATCCTGCTTCAAACCTCCTGCACAATCTAGAGCAAAATCAGCACCAAGCAGACCTGCACGGGATCTCAGCAGGTTTGGGCTAGAAAACACCGCGGCGTTTATTAGCGCTGCTGCATTTCCCTTGTCAGAACTATTCCGCTCACTAAAACACGGAGCTTGCTTTGCCATTTCCCTCGCACGCAGACACGTCCTCCTGCCCCACGATGAAAACATCCAGCCTCGAGATCTCTTTTCCTTGCCAACGAGTGAGGCTCTGGCAGGGTCGCAGACCTGAAGCCGATCAGGGGAGGGATGTCCTGTGGGTGTGCAGCTCTTCCAACACCGCACACCACGCCACTTTCTGATTCCCGGTGAGTGCTGAGAGGCAGCAGCGTGACCTTGGAGGTTCAGGGTTGACTTTCACCGGTTTCTCTCCTAGAGTTGGCCTCACAATAAGGCAGAGACTTCTATTTTAGCAGTTATTTGGCTGAGAGTTTTCCCCTTAGCTAAGTAGGAAGATTTCCACTTCCTTCCCCTCCAACCTTCCCCTCAATTGTTATCTGGCTACCGGCACAGATCTGCGAGAAAGCGTCTCCGAAACGGGGATTTCTGGCACGCCACCTGCTCCTAACTCAAATACCCAGAGCTACACATAAATACGTGGCACGGAACAGAAACACACACACACCAGGATACCGGGTGGGTTTTCGAACGCGTTCTGAGTGTGCTCCCTCTGAAGTCAATGAAAACCCAACCCAGAGCGTCTGAGGAGAGCAAATACGACGAGGAAAACATGCAGATAAGCCAGGCACAACCGGAGCACGAGGCAGCCCGGAGGAGCAGCAGCGATTGACCTTCCGAACGTCCCTTCTGCGCTACGACGTGGATTGGAGGCTCCTTTTAACGAGGGCCAGCATCTGGAAACGAGGAGGAGCAGCCAGCAGCGTGGCAGCGAGCCAGCAATGCTGCAGGCACCCCCAGCAAACCCCGTCCCGGCGCAGTCCGCGGGCTACTGCTGCCGGGTGGCTTTGGGACAACGTTGTAGCTGCTGTCTTTGCTCCGTTCCTGACGAACAATCGTCTGTTTGTTCATTATCTGGCGACGGGACGCTCGGGTGCGTTGCTTCGGAGGCTGGACCGCTCAATTTTCATGCTGCTCCCAATCCACGGTGTCCCCTGGATACGCATCGAGTGCGGGAGGCTCGGGTCGGCTCTGTGCGGGGCAGGACAAGGAAAACTGGGCAGGAGATCCCGGGGATGAACGCAGGCTGCCCCGGCACACACAGCACTCTGGCTGGCACACGCAGCTCTCGGAAAGTTTGTTCTTTCGCAGCAGGATTTGAAGATGATCCGCTGAGTTCAGACTAAATGACAGCCTCATTTACATGTAAATTGCTTTCGTAGCTTTGCAGAAGGGAAGGTTCTGCCGAGCAGTGTTGGCCCCTGCATTTGGCCTGCCTTAAATTATAATATAACAACAATTATAATAATACAAACGCTACTTTGTACACAAAGCACGCCCTCCCCTGCAAACCCTGGCATGCTTCGGTAGGTCCTACAGCCCTCTAGTCAATAATCACCCTCTCTGCACGGAGAGACACCGAGTGACTTGCCTGAGGCCACAGAGGGATTCTGCAGCAAGTCCAAGGAAAGCTTTGCGGCTCCTAGCTCTGCTTCTTGACCAGCGTTAACCAGCCTCCGATATATGCAAAAAGACATCAAAGCTGACTGTGCCAGGAAGAAATTAACTCCGAAAACAAACAGAAAACCAACCCTGGGGTACCAAGAGGCCTCCTGGACTTTGCTGTTTGATCAGGGGAGGTAAAGTGTTAAAAGCTTTTGTTCTACTTGCACTGAGATCACCCGACAGTTGCGCATACATCAGGAAGAAGGAACGGCCAAGTCAGCTTGGTGGCAGAAAGGGGTGGAAGAGAAAGCTGCACCTCCCCTGCCGAGGAGTGAAGAGTTGCCACCGAAAGACAACGGGCAGGGAAGGGCCGGGGGAATACGTCAGGGACAACCTGCAGCAGCAGCGGGGGGTAAAGCCGCAGCGCTTCGCTTCAGCACATCCCCAGCGGCCGGCCTTGCAATGCGGAGGAGACGCAACGTGATGGTGCAAAGACTGCATCCTCTGCACACCACCTTGTGCTCCGAGGGGGAGGCCGCGGGGAGCTAGAGGACAGGGTCTTTTCAAACCGATCCCGATGCTCCACAGTCCAAATCCACGCGACAGGAGGGGCACCAGCCGCAACAAGAGCCGCTGCAGCAAGGCTGAAGGGGAAAACGGAGCTGTGCTAGAGCCCAATCCTGCTGGAATGAGAATAGTTGGATTTAGTGAGGCTGAGTCTGCCTTTGCTATGCCAGGGCAGCGGAGATCTCCGTTTCATATGCTTTCAAGCAGCCCTCTGGATCCTGCAGAGCTGCCTAAGTTACCCCTGTGAACAAACGGCTCTTTCTAGCTTCTCGAATTCTGTACAATAGCAAGGAAAAAGTACTTGACAGTATCTCTTTAAAGATAAACACACTGTAAACAGGAGATCTCCCCCGCCCCGGTAGCTTTCTTCCTCCTGCCTGTGCAAAACCAGAGGTTGCGACCTTCCCTGGGGTTCAGGCACAAGGACAGGATGCGCGAGAATAAAGTTGCCTCTGTTTGCAGCGATACCATAGCTAATAGCACCAAGACCAACACTTAAAACATGCCTAATTTGAGGGCAGGGAGGATCTGGGTTTGTTTTTCTTGACTGAACTAGAAAGTTCATCTTTAAATCTGTTCAGCTTCAAGCATGTGAGCTTTTGGCCTCCTTTAAACAGGGGAAATACCATTCTGTTTCTGAAAAGAAAAAAAAAAAATAGCACATGGAAGAACAGTTCTGCAGTCAGTAAAAGTTTGGCTAACAAAAGGACTCCAGAGTCACGTAAAGAACATTTAATCCATGGATTATAGGCTCGCACCTGGCAGAATGCATGTGTAAATACAGGCGTGCAGAGCGTCTACACCCTGGGCTAAGGCAGAGGGGAGTTCTGTAGCTAGGAGAGAGAGAAAGGGTTCTTACTACTAATTTTCATAGTTAAATATTTCTCACTCGCACTCACACATACGCAGGCTGTTCCCAGAGAGCTCAGCCTTGGGAAGGATAAAGGAAAGGGCTCAGTTCGGTCTGGGCTGGTGCTGAGGAGCTCCTCTTCTGTTTGCAGTGGTTGTGCAGCAAACTCTTTTATTTTGCAGGCAGAGTTTTTACTGCATTAATTATCCTGTGAGTCACTGGGTAATGGACAGTAACTTGGCTCTCCCAGTCGTTAGGAGGGTGTAATTCAGCTCTAATGCAGCGGGTTGTCGAACACAGCATCTGGCAAGATGGAGACTTTCAGTTTCTTTTCGGGCCAGCTGTACTCCTTTGGAAGTTTAAACTGTTAAGACAACACAGAGAGCCGGTTAGCATATATCCCTGCAACCTCATCCCCAGGAAAAAAAAACAAGCTCGTTACAAAGGCAGGCAGCCCCACGTTACTATTATTATTTAAAACAAGAGGCCACTAGGAAAACATTTCCCCAGCAGTATGTTTTGGACAGCAGTGGACATTAGATAATGTGGCCTGTGCCTCGGCTGCCAAAGTAAAGTCAGGAGATTTCAGCCCCTGCATTGTTTGTTTCATCGGATGGATTCCGGAGGCTTTCTGCTCCCATCACCATCTCCCCTCCCTGATCGCACCGAAAATTCCCAAATCTCTCCCTTCCCACCTGACCGTGTCCCTTTCCCTCCAGGACCAAGGAGACCCTGTCGCAACCACGTGCATTCACACAGAGCTCTCCAAAACAGCGAGGGGGTGTGGGAGGGAGGGAGGTGGACCCGAACCATCACAGGGGCCATCCCCAGGCATTAACATCCCCGCAAGGGTTAACGTGGACTGGGGTTGACAAATGCTGTCCCGGAGCAAGACAAGCTCCCCCTCAGTGTCACTTCAAATCTTGTTCTGGCTGCTGAGCCGGCAAAGACATGCCTGAGAGTGCAAGCAGGCCAAAAAAATGCAAGCAGGCTAGATGTGGAGCTAGCAAAGGCTTCAAACCCTTACGTGGCAGCAGGGCAGCTGGTTATCTGCTGTTCTTTTTGATGCTTTTTCAGGCTAGAGATCTGCCCCAGCCAAGGCTGGCTGCCAACCACTCCTGGGCCAGCATTTCAGGCAACCCCACTGCTTGGATTGATGGTCCTGAGCACATCGGGGACAGCTCTGGAAGCCAGTTTGCAGCATGATTTTGTTTCAAACCGTGCTGCACCCATGGCACAGCACTGCCTGATGCAGCAACAGCCCCTGACACCCCTAGGGCTCTCCCAGGGAGGAATCTCGCTGGGATCCCACACCACCAGCAACAAATGGACCTGGAGGCAGCTGCTTTGGGACCACACAGCGATCCTCTCCTGTGTGAGCCCCTCTGATGGGGCTCCGTACATCCTAGAGCTGGCGCAAGAGAAAAATGACCTGCAAACGGTCCGCCTTTATCCCATTAGTTGTCTTTTTTCCCATAAAAGCCCCACTCTGAAGGATATTAACCTGCTCAGGGGCACGGCAGGATCATTCAGGACAACAGCTACTACAAACTCCTGCTTTGTCTCCTCTAGGGAGCATAAATACACGTCCCACACAGCCCAGGGGATCCTTCTGAGTTCAAGGGCTAGGGTACACACAAAATAAGCCGAAGCTACCCAAACAGCTAATTTCACTTAACACGGGCAGCTCGTGATGCAGCGGAGGAAAGGCTTTCCTCGCAGCGCCGACGGGGCTTCATTCAACCACATGAACATCAGCAGGAACCAGCCAGGGCTGCTGAGGAATGCGTGAAGTTGGCCCAAAGTGGGATCCTGCAACTTACAAATCCTTGGAGGGACCTAGATGCTGAAAGATCACATTTCACCTCCGGCATTTATTTATTTATTTATTTATTTTTTCCTTTTCGTAAACAGCGGCGGTTCCAGAGCGCTCCTCTCTGAGGAGAAGCCATCCTTTGCCTTTGTTTGTTTTTCGTTTTTGAATTTAGCAAAGCCCCAGCAGCTCGGAGGCGAGCGGCCGGCTGCCCTGCCAGGAGCTGCCATGCCCAGCGCCTTCGCCTCTCAGCGGAGCCGTGCGGAGCCTCAACTGCAGTTCAAGAGCTCCCGGGCTTCCATGTCACCGGCAAAAATGAGCTTTGGATTAGCTTTAACTGGATAAAAGCTGGCCTGAAAGTCCCTGCCCGGCCAGCAGCGTGCTCCCCTCGCTCACGCAGCGAAGAACACCCTGGCATTAAATCAGCTCCGGATTAAATAATTAGAGCCCTGAGATTTTTTCCTTAGGGGGAGGGGAGCGGGGCGAGGGATGGGAGGGCTGCTCTGCAAGCCAAGGAAAGTTTCTTTAGAGTCTGCAGGGAGCTGTAAAAAATGGGATTAAAAATATTACATGTCATTTCTGCCACCGCTCTTTGAAGTCAGGCAGAATATTTATATGGCATGCATGGGAGACAGGGTGTTAAATGTTCCCCAGGAAGAGATCACATGGCAAGGGGAAGTTTAGCACCGCACAGCAAAGCTTTCTAAAGCTCCCTGGGCTGCTGCTGCAACGCTTCCAGGCTGGTGATGGTCTTTTGCACATTGTGCACCGGCTTACAGGGGCGGCAGGTGAAGGCCAAGCAGCAGACGTGAAAAACTCCCCCGTCTGCTCCCCAGAGTGGAAAAAGGAGGCCCCCAGGACAGATTGTTCGGCAGCAAATGTGCTTCCAGCCTTCCTGAGAGGGGAGAGGAGGTGTGTTGGGGGCTGCTGATGAGGACGTTGTTATCCACAGCACGGAGACAAACCCTGAGACCCAGCCCCGGGGCTGCACCGCCTCGATTCGGGGTGCTCAGATACCGAGCTGGGAACGGTGCTGGCGGAAAGGATGCTCAGCACCTCCCTGAACACCCACCGCTGCCCTGCACTGCTTGCAATCCCTTCTCGCAGTGCCTTCCTTAGCCCAGGGCAGGTGTGAAGGTCTAGCAAAGCCTCGAGCCTCCAGGGCAGGGCTGGATCAAAGCGAGCTGCGGCGCTGCTCTCTGGGGCAGTGCACGGGGGATGCGGGAACGAGGCAGCCTTACCTCCTCCGGAGAATTCAGATCTTCTAAATCTTCCAGCATTCTCTCTACAAACTCTTCCGTCAATAGGATCTGCAAAGGAAAAGACAGCCGTTTATGCCTTTGTACGCCTGGTTTTAGCTAATTGCCAAGCAGCAGAGCAACTTTTACACTTGAGCAGACCGGACCAGCTGACTCCTTCCCCACGTCCTTCTTTCCTGCAACACAAAGGTTTGAGGGCAGGAGCTCCTAACTTTGCCTCTCGCCTCAACCGCTGGAAAAAAAAAAATGTTAAAATTATAAGGCAATCTTTTTTGACCCTCAATTATCTTCCTAAGTCTAAAATTAGAGGCTCGGCTTTAGACAGACAGAGTGGGGAAGGAGGAAAAGGGGTCAAGAGAACAACTGCCGGAGAGGCAGTGGGAGACAGAGCTGCTTTCATCTGATTCCTTGAAGTGAAGCTCACAGCTGAATTAGGAAACAGCAGTGCAGTGAGAGCCCGAAACCTGTGCAGAGCCAGAGCTCTGGGCAGGTGGAGAGCTCTGTCTGGCACACCGTGTTGTTTAGACAAACCAAGAGCCTGTGGTGGGAGCTGATGAACCAGGACCCCGGCTGTGGCTCTCGGGGACCCTTCCCACTCCTTGCCAGGACAGCAAACACGAAGCAGCCCGTGAGAGGGGCTGCTGACAGGCCAGGACGAGGCCAAGGTCCCCACGAGGCCCAGGTTGCAGCAGTACCTGGCGGATTACCCCCAGTTCAGCCTACAGGTCTGGTTCTTCCCCACCGCTCCTCCTTTCCTTCCTTCGCTCCACCCTTTCCTCTGTCCCTGCCGCCGCTTTCCATCCCGAATTGAGCACCGTCCCCAGGCCCCTTCCTCACCCTCCCCTGGCCCTGGGGAACTGCAAACCCTAAATCCAGATCTGAGAGCTACGATGTTTCTGCACTGCTCTTCCCTTCTGCCTCGCCACCACCGCACACTGATTTCCCTGGGGGTGAGGGAGCTCCAGCCTCCCCTCTCCATCACGTTTCCCTCCTTGCTTAGCAGGCTTCGGGCCAGGTTTTACAACCGAGCCGCTCAGCGTGGATGCAAGCAGCTCCACCAGGCCCCTCCGCTCATACCTCAAACCTGGAAAATGAATAAAAAAAAAAAAAAAAACAACCCTGCTGCAGCCAGCAGCCAGGATCTCGCTGCTTTGGACACGAGTCTGCAACCTGGCACCGCTCCGCAGGCTGGCGAGCTGAGAAACGTCGCGCTGAAACACGCGGTGCCACCGCAAACTGCTGCAGTCTCCTTGCAGGAGGCTGGGACCGCTCTGCCTGTTGGACTGGAGGCACCCGTTTGTTGGCTGCCTGCACGACGAGGAGGAAGGCGGCTGGCCGTGCTGGAGGCAGGAGGGCGACCCGAGAGCTCAGCAACCGGAGGAAGAGCTGGGTGGGGAGCCGGGGCCGCGGCGCGGAGCCGATGGCTTTCTGCGGAGGTGCAGCCCGCAATGGGGCGAGGGAAGGAGAACGATTTGGCAGGCACCGAAAGGCACAGAGCAGCCGGAAAAAGGAGGAGGAATTGGTATTCACAGCAATCAGGCAAGGAGGAAATGAATATTCAGCCCGCCACGGATGAGCAAAAATGCCAGAGGCTGGGATGGGTGAGGGAGCAGGAATGAGGAGCCGCGGCTTTGGCAGGGGAACCAGGCGAGGAGTAGAGCAGGAAGACCCCTGGGCGCTCCCAAGGTGCCAGAGGCAGGGGAGAAATGGGAACCACGTGTGCGAGGCAGCCAGCTGCAAATAGGCTGGTGGAAAACAAGGCAGGGTGCGCAGGGGTGAGCAGCAAAGGGTAGAGAGAGCGAAGGGGGGACAGGTCAGCTCTTGTGGCTAGCACCGACCTGGCGAGCGATCCCCGGAGATGGCCGAGCCCCTCTGCAGCTCGCTGCCACCCTCCCGGCAGGATTTGTTAATCCAGCTGAACAAAACCCAAATTCCGCTGATCTAGCGAGCCGAACTGGCTCCCTGAAGGGCCTGACAAGTGGATCGGGGCAGCCGTCTGCGGCTCAGCTGTCTCAGGGACCGTGTTAGTGGGATCTCGGCGACGGCAGCCTACGCTGTGCAGCACCACGGAGCAGGCAGAGGGAAGATCACAGCGCCGTTCTGCCAGCCCTGCACAGACACTTCACTTTGGTGGAGGGCAAGCGTCTACGGCTGCAGTGACAAACCGCTGCAGTGACATTCCCGCAGCGCGTCACTCAGAGCCCGTCCTACAGAGCCAGCTGCAGCCCGAGTCAGAAAAAAAAATACCCCAAAAACCTGACTGCCCCGTAGAGCTGGGGGAGCCTGCCCTAATTCCTGGAGCAGAAGGGAGTCTCCGAAATACGGGTGCACGCGAGCTGGTCCCTCAGCAGCACTCCTGAACTCTCCTGAGGATGCAGGGGAAGGCAGGGAAGGCAGGCGCTCCCTGCACAGAGAAAGCTTTGAAGCAAGAAGTACAGCCATCCTGGATTCGCATCCAGAGGAGACTTCTCCTCTGAGAAGCAGCCCCATTTAAACAGCCCAAGAGCATTAAGGTCTTGGCCATAGATCAGGCTGACACCCACACCTGCCATCAGCAAAACCAGCTTCGTGCTGGTGAGCCAGTCCTTGCTCCTCGGGAGGAGGATGAGAATAAATCCGATCCCATCTCAGCTTCCCTCGCTCACGATATTTCAGGTTTCCAGTTCTTGCAGCATGCCTGCTCCTGCACAGTATGATACCCCATTACATTAACACACACACGTTATATGTGCATGATATTAAAGGTGACATTCCCAGCAAATAAACATGACAGACTGCCATTGCTCTAGGCACCTAATTTAATTTCCTTTGGGATTTAAACCTTAGAAGCTCAAATTAAACAAATAGGCCCTGTTCACTTTGTATTTCAGACCTGAATCCAGAGTTTTCCTCTGATGCTGTTAGCCGATCTTATCAACAGGACACTGCACAGAGATCATAATGATGAAGCAGCTTTTTCTCTCTGCAAAGGAAAACGGAGCTGCAGCTAGGGGAAAACTCTGCGAGCTGGAAGGCAAATGAAACTCTCCCTAAATGCAGACAGCCTTCTTCCCCCAAAATCCCTTGGCCATTGCTTTGTGACGGAGCTCTCCCGAGCAGCAGCGGGTGTCCCCCAGCGCTGCAGCAGCTTGGTGCTCGCAGCTCGGTGTTTTCACAGCTCTGTGCAAACATTCTTGCCCGCCCGGCCTGCTGAAGCTGGTTGCAGGGTGTAGCTCAGCCTTTGTGATGCCTGTTTGCAGTATGCACAAGGGAAGGGACATTCCCTGTGGTGCTGCACAGTTCTGCTTGCATCAGGATCTCGGTGAGCTGACCCGGAGAGGCCCAGGCAGATGCCATCCCGTTGCTAGCAGATCCGTGCTCCATTCCCCATGCGCTCTGCGTCTCCATGAATGCTGCTAATGCTGCAGGTGCTTGGAAGAGGATGATTCCCCTAAAATTACGTCCCTATTTTCTATCACAGGGACCTTCCACGCAGCCAAGGCCAAAAATTTAGGGTTCTGGTAGCCGCGTGTGTCCAGGCGCGTTACGAAACACCTCGCCAGGCAGCCTGGTTCAGGTGGAGGCGTTCGGGGAAGGCGCGGGCTGCGAGCATGATGTCTCCCTCTCGTGGCAAGTCCCACCTGAGCCTGCTGAAACCTGCTTCTTACCTACGGGACTCTGCTACAGGTCAAGTGAAGGAGACGGCGTGGAAGCCTTCATCGTTGAAGCTTCCATGCCCGCAGATAGTTGAGAAACCTGCGTCGTGACTCCCTCCAGGTAGGCAGCTGCGGATGCGGGGAAACAGGTGAGATCTGAAGATGTACACAAGGTCACGGGGCTCTGGAACAGTTCATCTGACTTTGAAAGCTGTGCTCAGTAAAACATTAAAGACTTTACAGTCAGCTTATAGGTGCCATACACACCTAGCACCCCATCTCTCGCTTCAGGGTTCAACCCCACCACCAGGACCTGACGTTCTTTGACTACGGGTCACGCTGATGCTGATAGCCCGGCACATCTGGCAAGTTTCTGGTCAAAGATCACCCTGAGAAGCTGAGTGTAACCGAGCTGCAGCTCTGTCCAGCTTCAGGGAACACGATCTGTCCAAGGCAAGAAGAGACTGACCCGGGGACAATTACGCAGAGATGCTTTAGCTGATAATAGCCATTTTTCTTGCCTACGTCGAAACAAAACCGAACGATCCCACACTTTGCCCTAGTGCTTTGTTTGCATTAAACATTGCCACCAGCTTTTCTAACAGGTTTGTCAAAGAAAAGAAAACGTGTTTTATTAGATCTGGACTTAGTACGGAGCTGGCTCGCAGGGCTCAGCCCGAGAAGGTGGGGACACGTCGCAATAAACCCCTGTGCAAATCCCAACCCTCCTCAGCCACTGCCCATCCGTACAGATGCTGTGCCTGGAATGGGTGGAGCCGCTGTACCCTAAGCCGCGTGTCATCTGTTACCTCTGCAAATACCCAGCAGCTTTTAGGAGCCCTTTGCCCTAAAATCGTTTCAGACTAATTCCTGTCGACAGCCCAACACAAAACGCAGCTAAGGCGTGTCAGCCTTTCCCCCTGAACTTAAACGTCACCCACAAAACCCCTCACGAACCCTGCTTTGTGCCACAAGCACCCCCCAGCCCATCTCTCCGCTGTCCCCTTGGCTTGGCAGTGTTCGTGCTGCCTTTCAAGTGGCTCAGGGCCTTGTCACCACGTCTTTCTATGCCGTGCCCAGCCCTGGCACCGTCTCCAGAGCTACCAGTACTGCAGCAAACACCTTCGATGGGAAATTCCATTCTTGCTCTTCCAGGAGATTCGTAACCCTCCGTGTCAAGGAAAAACATCCACTCGCAGATGCCTACGGGACCCTATTGCTTCACAGCGCGATGTTACAACCCCAGAAGAGGAAGTATAGGATGAGGCTGGAAGATTTTGACCTTGTGGGATCTCTCCATGACGTTCCCAGCTTCAAGGCTAGTCCCGGGGGCTCTTTGTAGCCCAGCCCGACAAGACCAATCTTGCAGACAGGGCTGTATGCAGTGAACACACAAAGTTGGGTTCAGCTGGAGAAGGTTGGCAAGGGAGCCAAGAGGACAGGCAATACCCATGCTTTCAGAGTGAAAATTGGCCAGAAGAACGGGCATTTCAGGGAATGTTCTGGGCAGATGAGAGAAGAGCTACAAACAGTAGCCAAAATGTAGTTTGAGTAGCAAGGGAGAGGCATTATGCTGTCGGAGAGTCAGCCAGCTTAAGAAGGATGGAAGAACTTGACTCATCTACAACTAGCCTGGACAAAGCATGAGGGAACACGCTGCAAAGGGCTGATATGGGAAGGATCGTGATGACCTAACGGGATGTTTAACTTCTAATGCAAGCTTTTCCTGGCATCTCACGAATTCAGATAGTGGGAAAGAAGAACAAAAAAGGGATATAAAGCTAGGAGGTTTTGTGAAGTGTTGGAGGGAAGATGATAAACTTACTGGAAAGCGTTAGCTTAGATTGTCCTAGGACTGACCAAGAATTTGGGGAAAGCCACCTAAAAGATTTAGAAAACGTTTTTCTTGGGACAGATAACATAAAACTGTTTTGGGGAAGAGCAGGTTGTAGTTGGACGTGACTGAAGCCAGTTTGCGGGCACTGTCCTTAAACTCACCAGGCTAGGAACAGCACATCTAGTTTTGGGCACAGCACATCTCTTCAAGCTGGGAAGACCAAAACCCGTCCCCTACCACTTCAAAAGAGGACTTGGCCCATAGCTGCCACTTACGGGCGAGCATCTCAAGTACCAGAGTAGCTCTTCCAAAAGTTCCTTTGAACCTCTGCTGCTGCCATTATGCCAATGTGCATAAATGATTTAACATGTGGTATAGCAGAGAGAAGAACCAGATGTGCTCATTTCCAGGGGAATGTCCTAACGCTACCGGAACAGAGTCATTCTCTTGTGCTGTCTCTGTGACTAATTCAGTGTTTTATACGATGTGGAACGACTCCAATTGGATGAGCTGAGGAAGAACCAAAATACCCTATAGCTGTGGTGCCCATAAAGCTAAGAAGTAGAAATAGGGGTTGAAATAAAAGCAAGGGGATGGAACATGAGTTTCTCATATCCTGGGCGAGCGTTTTGTCCCCCAAACGCTGATTAGAGAAGGCAAAACTTCTGACAACTCCAGTTCCATTCTGCAAAACTAGATTTTGTTGGGGCTGTTTTTACTGAAGAAAACCTTCTATTTCTGGTTTCATTCAACACAAAGGGATTTTTTTTTTTTTCTCCTTTTGGTTTCTTTAAGGCTTTTGTTTCAGCAAGAAAAACTGAAAAATATTTAAAGATTGAGCTCGGTCTGATCTTCTTTCCCAGATTTTTCACTTAGGTTGCCAAACCAAAAGAATGGACTGTCCCCTCTGACCCTGCTCACTGCAATCTCCCCCCACCCTACAAGTGCCAGCACAGATAGCACATGTTGATAGCTCCCGAATGCTGGGTGCTTCCCACAGGTTCCAGGTACCTATCCTGCCGACAAACACGCTTGTTTAACATTTTCTATGAGAAATTTGACCTTGCTGTCCTAAACCTCAACTTATTTTTCCATGCTGGATGTCTTTTTTTTGTTGTTTTTTAAGGGTTTTTAGGGGAAAAGGAATCAAGTTATCTCAGAGAGGTGTTTTGGAAAACCTATCTTTTGGCAGTGCTAACAAATGCAGATCATCAGTTTGTTGCAAACAACTGGAACTACCCCTCAGGAGGAGGGCTACGAAGATTAGCAAAAAATGCTCTGGAGGTCAAAGGAGTCCTTCTCTCCATCATGAGAACGCTTTGCCAAGACAGAAGCCTCTGGAAGCGAGTGTTTGCCCACAGTCTTTCAGAGAAGGGCAGAATAATGAACCGAAGAGCCCTTCTTCACTGAGCATGTCCTTGCCCAAGACAGCTCTCCCCCAAACGCAGGGCAGAGGCAGCTAAATAGGACTTTCCCTTCCGATCATTCCTCCGAGCGATGAGGAATTGCTATGGCACCACGCACATCAGGACGAAAGGCAGGGAAACTCTCCAGCGCTCTCAGCATTTCGGCTGGAAGTCAGGCAATGTGGAGGAGGAGAAGGAATTTGCCAACTTGAATGAAGGGGAGGAGAGAAAAGCAGAGCCGGGCCAGGATGAGGGGAAGACAAAGACACAGAAAAACAGGATGGAGGGCAGACCAGAGGCCAAAGCCGGAGGCGACACAAAGGGTAGGGAGACGGGAGCAGGACCCCGTTTCCACAGCCTCAGCATCCACACAGCGACTGCTGGACGCTGCAAAGCCACTGGCACAGGAGGCGAGCAAAGCGTCCTCCGGCAGGGGCTGGTGCCAGAGGATAACACCCCACCGCAGCTCGGCTCACGTGCAGGCAGACCTTGCGCTGAGAATTGGAGGGCGCCAGCTGCAAATGAACCATAGCCTCCATCTGCCTAACAGCATTTGTTTTGAAACGGAGTAAATTACCTGGAAAAAAAAATATATATATAAAAAAAATCTCTACATTCAGAGACCAGCAATATGAGGCACAGAAAACTTTGGAAATGGCTGAATAGAGATTGCCTGCGCAATGCTCATTTGGCCCCAGCGGACGTCTGCATCACGAAACAAATCTGTAATCACAAGATCGCCTGCAGTTTTTCTCCCACAAGACCTCTGCCCTGCTCAGTCCTCAGGATGGTTCTGCTCACTGAATGCAGCATTAGTCATCATTTCTTTTCATTATCATTCAAGTTGTTTGCCCGTTCCCTCCTACTCTCTTCCCCTTTATTTAGTATGCTCCATCCGACTACTGCCAGCATGGATTACACTGGAAGCACCTAATCTTACCGTCCTTACTGCTCGCACAGTCTCTGACGTGCTCAGCCTCACATTTCTGCGAGGCAGGGAGCGCTCCTCTCCGTGCAGCAGATGGGGGAGGGAGCTAAAAGAAGCTGAGACCTGACAAAGTCTCCGAGAAAACCTGTAAGAGCAGGGGGCTGAACATGAGTCGTCGGCTCCCAGGCTGAACCCTACACCCCACAGAGTTCCCTTTCTCTCTCCTGACCTGTAAGGATGAATTTTAATATCTTCCTGAAATTGCTTCTGGTGTTCATCTGTGGTGCTGGAATGCTTGGCAAGCACTGAATTAATCTTCACAGGATGACTGGAAGGTTTTCCTTAACAGACAGGGGAAAACAAGCGAAGAGGAAATTGAGTCTGAACGTCCACTTCTTGCAGGTGCCTGCCTCAAGACTCGCAGCTCCCCGTTCTCCAGCCCACTCAGCACTGTGGGGCACAGGGGATCTGCAGCAGAATTCCTCCCGGCCTCGGGTGCTGCTGGCAACACGGATCAGACCTCAGGACTCAAGCTGGCTATCCAGAAAATAAGGAACGCAAACTCAGTTGCCACCTGTGAATATTTTAGCTTAAGAATCTAGAATAACATTGAGAAAGAGCAGAGTAATAGAGGCAGGGCCAGGATCCAGTTCTCCAGGGTAACATTTAACAGGCTTCACCATGGGACTATTGTGATTTTTTGCAATTACCTGCCTCATTCACTACACACCTTCTAATTCTGACAAACAAACGAAGTGGAAGTCCTACAGGCGAGAGGCTACCTTGCTCCATACTCCTGATTCATTCCCAAAACACGCTGTACGAGGCAGGCATACCTTGTAGAAAAAAATAAATCTAATCATTCAGTTAGATATGGCACTGGAACAGGCATACATAACAGGGGCAAGACTGTTGTTCAAATACTTCTGAAATTCGGTATGCTTGATTTTGCAGTTAACGAGGACTCGTTAACTACAGGTTTGTTTTTACTGCACCGTATTGGCTCGTATGTCGGAGTTTGCAGCAATATCTGATGCGTAACATGCACGTTGCACATGATCAAAGACTCGACTGTCATCTTCTTCCCTAGAACAATGACTGCCTAGAGCAGCAGGAGCAGAAATTATCTGAAGGTAGTGTTAAACAACCCTCCTTCTCCCCTCTGGGGAGAGTAAGCAGTCCAGGTGAGCAAGGTAGGAGGGGAGAACAGTCTGCTTTGTGCTAGACGGGCAGAGAGCTCCACATAAAAGCAGGGGAGCTTTGCAGAAGCATGTCCTGACTCCCATCACTGGAGACTTAATGATGGTAATTCCCAAAGGATGATGCATGCTGACAGGCTTTGACACAAACTACCCCAGGATAATATTAATATGTATTAAAGGCTCAGGCAACTTTATTGGGTCGGGCTTGATCAGTAACACATTTCAACAGAGCGTCTCTATCATCCGCCTGAGCATAAGTAAGGGAGGGAAGGAGAACACACGCACGACCTCACCTTGCTTCGGGTAGGTTCACAGACAAACAAGGCTGATCTGTGATGGACTGCGTGCTTGGCACCGCTCAGACCAAGGACCTGGGACACCCTACCACGAATACAAATGTCTCTGTGGGGCTGTTACTGTCGGTCTGTGGGCATGATCAACATCCTTAACCCCCTGACACTGGGCCAGGCAGCTCCTGCACAGCCTTTCGCCGTGCATCTGGGCCATCCACCCCTCGGGAAGGAGAGGAGAGGAGGCTGGGGGTGCCGAGGAGGCAGTGTGGGGACACCGCTGCCACAGCACTGGGGGAAGGGGGAATGGAAGAAAGAAGGGCGGAAGCCTTTGATCATGTGTGATGTTAATGCAAGTGTTACACATCAGAGACTCTGCCACAGTAACTAGCATATAAACAGGAGTCTAGTGTTAACAAGGAGGGCTGCTTGAGTATGTTTGTATGTTCCTGAGTCAAAGCAATTTCCCTATTCAACAATACATGACACGGTGGAAGAAGTTCAGAAATAAACCAGCCTGACATGCTTAGACCTTTAATAGAATTTAGCTTCTTAGAACTAATTAAATGTTACTTAAATGAAAAAAAAAAAATTCCAAGTACTTGGGAAAGGTGCCAATTTGACAGCTCTGGAGAATGAAATAATCTAATCATCCCCAGAGCACGGGCAGCAGCAGGACAGGCTTCCCCTAGTAACATACCTCGAACGTGACCTGGAAAGGCTGTTGATAGAAACGGGGGCGTACAATCATCGTGGTCTAATGACTTTTCTGCTGAGGCTGCTAAAAACGCTCCTGCCGAGCGCCAGCTGCCCGCTAGGAACGGCGCCGGGACCTGCCAAACCCCTGTCACCCGCTCACCGTCCATCAGGCGACCCTCAGAGCATTGCTCAGCCCGGGCTGATCGACTGACCCACCTCGGACACTCTCCATACGAGCCCAGGAGATGTGAACAGGATTTGCTGTGTTTAATCTGCACTTTTGGGCTCCCACTCGGGCCTGAGAGGAGCCAGCCTGCTGCTGCATGGGATGGAGGCCGGGATTTTTGCTGCCTCCTCCCCGGGAGGAGAGAGGCCTGCTGTCTCTCTTCCTCCCCACGGTCCCTCCGTTGCCGTGCCTTTGCAGCAAGCCTCTGCATTGCAGCGCTGCGTTTCAGGCGCCAGCTCTCCTTGGAGCTCATCGCCGTGCCTGGGGTCCCGAGCGAGGGAGGAGGCAGAGCCCCTCCGGGCCTCGCTGCGAAAGCTTCGTGGGGCCTGCCAACTCGGCCAGCCCAGGCTGCGAGGGGCTGAACCCAACGCAGCTCGCCTCCTCGGAAATGCTGCGCACCACAATTTCTTTTGCCTTCTGAAGCAAAGCCACACGAACCTCCCTCCTCCGCTCCCAACACCACAAGGGACTGCCGAGCGCAGCTGAAGCCTCCCGTTGCATATTAAGCCAAGAGCCTCAGACACTCCCACATGTATCTCACACAGCCGGGTGCTCCTCCTCTTGTCCCAGGCTGCTGCTGGCCTCCCTTCCTCCCCCACCCGGGCTGTCCTCCTTCATTCCCATCACAGGATGGGGCAAGAGCCAGCACAAAGGCAGTCACGTCAGAAGAGAAGATCCGATGCACTGACCTTGTGTAGGAGACGAGCGAGGGAACTTGCTTCTCCCTTCCCTGCAGGAGCCAGGAAGTCTCCACCTTTCCCTCCCACCTACTCCAAAAAAAATACCTAATTTTCGGTGCCCCGGTGACAGCAACCAAGTTTCTAAGGGTTAACATTAGCTGCTTGTCTGAATGGTGACCTAATTATTGCCATTCTTCACTCTTAGAGGTTACCTGACTACTCCACACATCAATACATTTCAAGATGTGATGTAAATGCAAACAAACACTCTTATGTTTGGAGTTAACACAGTCACAAGATCCCGTGTATCATGTGTTGGCAAGCACAGGAACCAACAGCAAATGACCCACCCTTAAACCTGACCGTTTGCTGTTAATCATTACAGGAGCGTTGCACTTTCCAGCCAGTACAATCAAAGCACGCAAGTTCTTTGAAAATCCCTACACGAGATGATTTCAGCCAAGATCAGCTCCTTTACAAGTCGTACAGGCTTCAAGGTATGATGTCCTCCAGACATACGAACAGAGGCAGTGGAATGCCTTGAAAACAAGTCAGGGGAAGGTTAAATGCAACGCTGCAAGGCTAAAACAAACCTCTGCCTTAAAAGCAGAAGGGAAGGCAGGAATGCCAGAGTAACAATGAAGGCAGAGAGGCACTGCATGTATACAGTCCCTCAGAGATAGGCTTTTCTGCACAAACACATTCCCTAAAGCTTTTTTTATTATTATTATTATAATTATTTTTTGCAATATGTTTATAACCGTGAAGAAATTCAAGGTTAGAACAGCGCTGTGCCACCATATCGTTAGTGCATCACTGGCTCCGTAGGGCTGACCCTCAACACCAAGCAGATGGGGAACTTCCAGGGGAAATCTGGTGCAGAAAATGTGTGGGTGCTTCAAGGAACTGCAGACTTTCATCAAAGAATCAATAGGAAAGAGGTATAACTGAAAGAGGCTGCACTATCTGTGCTGCTCTGCTGTAAAGGACAATGTAAAACTGAGGTCCTGGCTCTGTAGGATCAAAGTCCCACAGCTTTCTCTTGAGATCAGCTTGCTACTCTTCTGCCCTGGCTCCATTCTTGTTTAGGTCATTCCACTCTGCCTCCCCAAATTCCTTTCTGGAAGAAATCGTGAGTAAATACAGCCTGCAAAGTGTTCGCTGACTCCAGGAAATGGATACTACTGTATTCACAGATGATTTTAGAACTTTCCAGCCACTGCATATCAATTTGAGCTCCATTAACATAAATTGTAACATCTCACCATTATTTTTTGAGCCCATAGTCACTGAAAATATTACCCCAGAACTATAAGAAATGTTGCAGCAAGAACGAACAGGTTTGTTACACTTTTAAGCCACGTAAGCCCTTAGCAGGATCACTTTTAGGACACTGTAAAGGAGGAAGGGAGAGAAAAAGGAAGAAGGCTCTCTCACTTGTAACCAAGGTCCATGTGCTGCATAGGGGTGCTCTTCTGTTGCAAATGCTCCTTCTACTCCCGTTGATACAAACGTGATTGCTGTGTCCCCTGTAATACTTTTATACGTAAAGTGCCGTCCATGTAAGAGCCTTCCCCTGGGGAATAAAACATGCGTGTGAATTAAAAGGCTGCGAGCAGCATTCAACAGACTGATGAAGATAGATCGCTGTGATACAGCACTACAGCTTCTGCCATCAGCATGGAAACCATTTGAAGGCAGCAACTATTAATTTTTTTAGGAATATATGACTGATTTGCTTCACAAAGCCCGTCACAAGTCTCCTTCTGAGGCAGGGAGCTCTCCCCTACCTCCCCCCTCAAACTCAGGGCCTTGTTTTAGAGCTCTATCAGCTCACCTTGGTCCCCGTGCACGTCTATCCCCATGACGAGGCACTGATGCATGCATGGGCAGGGCACTGCCAGCCTTTCAGAGAGATGAGAGCTGCAGGAGAGAACCCAGACTCCACATCACGTGGCAGGGTCTAAGCAGGCTCATCCGTGGGACCAAACTTACCGACGGTGACAATGCCCAGAAATCCCCTGGGACTTGACAAATGCAACCTGCGTTAATTATGCATTTCAATAAAACGTCTAGAAGATACACACATGTGATCACCTATAATATTAACTCCCATTTTTTCACTCAGTGCTTTCTGTGGGGACAACCATGCCTCTGGTATTTACGCTCAGAGACTCTGCATTACAAGCATGCCTCCAACATGCAACAGGGAAACCTTCAGGTAAGATATATGGCACCTAACAGCAGTCACAGCTGCCTGATGAGTTACTGCTGGTCAGCTGAGCTGCGGTAAGTGATCAGGACAGACTGTTCACACATTTGTAATGTAAAATAAAATATGTTTGTGTTAACTGTCCCACTGGTTTCTCAACAGGCACAGGCAACCGTGCACCTGCTGCTGATAACTCTGATACCACAGGCACGTAACTCATTAAGCCAAAGTAACTCAATCACCTGGAACCGTTTGTCTTATGCTAACGACTACAACATTTGCCACAGGTATTTTTTAAAAATAGCGCTGATTGAAACTGTGGACGTCTAGAAAAGTCACTTGCAGTGGTATGCAAAGCCTGAACCTTTGAAAGATAAGGCATAGGGCGTACACACCATGTTCTGTTCCTTCATTCACCAAAGTGCCAGAATTTGACTAAAAACACACTTGCATGCATAAACTGACTGCAAATGGGCTTTGTACAAATACTTGTGTCTGAGTCCATAAGCCATAGTTAACAACTCAAGGGATTTCTTTGACAGAATATGATAAGACATCTCTTCTTTATCGTAGTTGCCAGCATTAGACTAATAATAATAAAAGCATACTAATCCTGTCCTGTTTCAGCACTCAAAATACACTGGAGGACAAAAAAAGAATGAGAAACAGTCTTACCACGACGAACACACATGCAAAGAACCATCTGTTTTTAATGTGTTTTGGCAAAATTATCTCAACTCTGGCCTTTAAAGACCCATTGCATGCATGCCTGTATGGCGAAACAATGCCACAAGGCAAAAGCTGCGTGTGAGTTACAAGCTGAGGAGGAGGACGGCCTCTCTCACCTTAGACAGAGGGGAATCAGCGCTCCGGACTCCTGGTTGAACTTCAGGTGTACACTCTCCAGCTGTCTCGTGCGGATAAGCTCGTGAGGAATGATAGCTGCTGAGCTCTCGCTTTCTAAACTGTCCTTCCGGCTTCTAGGAGGAGAGAGAAAAGAGATACTTAGGGTCCCAGTGCTGTGTGCCACTGCTGCTGTGATTCAGATCGATTGTGCGAATGCTGAAGGACACAGGAGCAAACTGTTAGGAAGACGCATCTGTGTTTTCATCACCCTACAGAGACGCAGCCTCTCGCAGACTACCAGGCCCAGCATGCAGCTCTTTGCCTTCATTAGACAACCTAGGATGTGAATAGGAGCCTCATCCCTTCCTAGCATACATGAAAAAAATAATAATCTGGGAAGAACTGGGGCAAAACTACACTCTCCAAAGCCCAAACCAGTATAAAATAGCTTGGAAGAATTAGCAGGTATGCCCTCCCTCCCCCTTTTGCTCTGTCTTCAGGTTATTTTAGGCAGTGGCCTGTGGGAAAGGGTCAAAAAGTCTCTTGTGCCCTTGCTGAGTATCTTTAAGGTCTGAGGCACGTCTACAATTCTCTCCAAATTATTTCTTTCCACAGTTCAACCAAAAGGTTTTGAGAACTCTGTTTCCACCAGCATCAAGACAGCCACAAGATGGATTCTGCACGTGACGAGTAGGACATCTGCAGACTGCCTTCCCTTTGAAGCAAGGCTGCTTTAAGACAACGCAGCTTTGCTTCCTATTTATTCATTTCTGCAAGGCCAGCAGCATGTCACGGAGCTACGACTAAAGGTTATGTTGTTATGTGATTAGGAGCTTCGCCAGACAGAACCCTCCAGATAATCAAGCAGGTGTATCTCAAAATACTTGACCATAAACACTTTATATGTTCAAAGAGCAGTTACTTGATAGCCCGGAACGAAGAAGGCAGAACACAGGATTTACAGTTTTTGAGGATGACACGTATTGATGCAACGTGCCCAAAAGTGACTTATATTTTTGTGACCCGATGTTCCATGTTCACTTAAAAAAAGTAAGACTTTGTGAAGATCATTTCTATACAAGAGAATCACCAGAGGAGCGGAACAGAGAAGGCAGGAGAGAGCTGAAAGATGCCACATAGCAGTGTGGTTTTATCTTGCCAGACAGACCAAAAACCAAACGAGGCTACCAGGCTGCATTTGGGAACACTGCTAAAACACGCCCAGATCCTTCCTCCACCCAAGCTGAGCCATCTTGAACGTACATCTGGAAAAAATTGTAAAGAAACAGCTTGAACTTTGTGAGATCACACCTCTACTTGACTTTACATTTGGGTGTTGTCCCAAAATTACTCCCATCCACCACACACATAGTAATGCGGTTCAGAATGGCTTCCAAAGCAGATCAGCCTCCATCCCCTGCCCAGTCACCTAGTCCCAGGTGAGCCTTCCTCTAAAATGGGGTACGAGCTCAGCTCTTCTATCTCACCATGCCTTCCTGCAAAGAAACAGAAACATGCAGAAAAAAAAACAAAACCAAAACAAAACGAGGGCAGCTCAACTCATCTCCCTGCGAGATAAAAACTGTGAAACGTGTCCTGTGTTCTGCCTTTGCCACACACAAAGTGTAATGGCCTCAGCAAGGACACAGTAGGTCAGGACACAGCTTATGCACGGGGTGGGCTCTGGGCTGTCAGTCAGCCAAGTGTCAGGCTGGTGGGTTAACCCCGAGGCAGAGACACAACATGCTTTGTAGTCTATAGGTGGCACTTAAAGCTGTGTTTAATCTACTTCAGCAAACATTTTACAGCTCTTTGTAGGTGGGGTCTTCAAAGAATGGAGTGGGCCAGCATTTTGCAGGCTGATTACCTGAGAAGTGCACGGTTGATTAATGATCAGTTGACCTTAAGCTAAGCTTTGCCTGAACTTCCTTATCAGATCTTATATACACAGCGAGCTGTGGGAAAGTCAGCCTGTGGTCTACCGCTTCCAATCATTCATTTATCAATCCCTACTAAAAGGGTCAGCCATTAGCAACGCATAGTTTTCAAGCCATAAGCTCGCACTGAAATGCAGTTGCGGAGTTTATGCACCCTGGAGCAGATCAGGAGTTACACAGAGACGGTGCCCTCCTCACCTGGATTGCCTAAGTGCTCTGGGCATGTCTCCTACCACAGCGTCCCAGGCAGTCGGTGCTGTGGGTTCGTGCTGGAGCAGGACAGACTGCCGGGGGACGGTTCCCCAAAACCCCGGGCTCCAAACTCCTGGAGCCGAAGGTGGGTTTTTCGGTTTCCACCACGCGAGCCAGTGCAGCTGCGAGCACAATGGGGCTGCAGTCCTGAGGGGAAACAGCCTCCGGTTGTTAATGCAATAATAGGAATGACGACAATATTCTGCAGGCAAGGGGCAAAGCTTTCTAAATCTTATTAAAACCAGCAAACGCTGTTTGTCATTACACACTCAAGAGAAGATGTTGACTAATGTATAACTCTCAAACGGAACTGTCATGACTTTAAGGCTGTCAATAATTATGACTTCACATTAATAAGTAACCAGCGCTTCTGTCAAAAAGGTGAAGGAGTGAAGCAAAATGGTAGTTAATTCTTTGAATGACGTGAAATTATTAATCCTTTCCACAAAACTTTTCCGAAATAGTCACGGTCTCCGTGTTTCTTTTTTCACTTTAGTGGAGCTCACACGATCTCAGCTATTCAGAGGTAGGGGTGAAACTATGGGAGCAGAAAGCAAACCTCCTAGCTAAGCTATCCATTTCTAAAAGGAGTTTGTGGGTGTGTTGGGGAAGAAGCACAACACATTGAGAGGTGACGGTGCACCCCACGGGCTTGTGGCACCTAATTCTCGCCTCAGCAGAAATCGCCACCTCGGGGCCTAGAGGTGGCCAGTCCCACCGCCCCAGAGAGGGACCCCAAAGCTCGCTGACCCAGCTGAGGCCCTGTTGTGCTTTCATGAGCATCCTAAAAACACCTCAGGAAGGTGGTGAGGGGGGCACGGGCACCCCATGGCCTACATCCAGCCTGCGGACCAGTGCTCAGACCCACGCGGTGGCTGAGGCGAGGCAGTAGGCCCGTACGTCCCACCGCTGCCTCCGCTGTTGTTATATCCTGGGATATGCAACTTCATGACAAGAAAACAGACAAAAGCAAGATCTGAAGGGTATCTACAGGCTTCAGCTTGTAAAACGGAGATGATCAAGTGAAAGAAAGGTGCTTGAGGAAGGCCACAACCGGAGCTTTCAGGCTCTGAGCATGTGCAGGGACTCTGCAGGACGCATTAAAATTCCCCCCCTGGGAACGGAAATCCTTGTGCTGACTCTTCCAAAGGGTGATAGCCCAGATGGAGGGTCAGCAGGACTTGTAGGGCGTTATTAATAAGATTAGAGGTCACGTTGTAACACGCACTGCCATCCACAGCTTGTACTTTTCAGCTGTAGAGGAAAATTTAGAAAAAGTTTGCTTTCTAACACTAACATCCCTGGTTTTACGACTGTCAGTTACCCGTAAGCCTTTGCTTCCTCCACCCCGTCACCAAATAAATCAGCAGCAGAATTTGATGGAGTTTTATTTGTTATGACTAAGATCTAGCTGACTATCACGTAAAACGTTGCAAACTCGGTCTATTCCAGATTTAATACTTCATCCAACCCACACACAAAAAATTCATGTTTCTCAGTGTCCAGAAAAAACAAGTCTGCAAAAGCCAGGGCTGCTGCATTAGGGAAAGCAGGAGATTTAAATGGAAGCAGCATGCCGGAAATGCCCCAGTTTAAGGACTGCACATCTAGTGTTTTGTGAAACTGGAGGGGAGGTGGAGGAGATTAAAGCGCATTTCCCACTGATTGGGAGCTTGTGGGAGGTGTAAACGTGGGCAGTTGTCAGATTAATTCTTTAGATGATTACATTCTTTTTGTTTCTTTAAAGCTGTTTGTAGTTGGGTTTGATGTCTCCTGTTCTGGGCAAGTGTATTGCTGCAGTTACCAAGGTGACTTTAGCTGACTTTCAACTATTTTTTCCAGCTTCGGTTTCTACCAGTAGTCTGCTTCTGGGCGGAGGAGAGAGAGAGAGAGAGGAAATTATGTTTGGTTTTGTTTTGTTTTTTTAATTTTGTGAATGCTGATTAGCACTCTGTGAACTTAACCAAAGTCATACTTGATTTTTAAAGCAAAGTTTTAGGGAGAGGGGTGGTCAAGCTGTTGCAAAAGGGTCCAACGTGGACCGCAGCCTCCCCAGACCTCTGCCCAAAGGGAAAAAGGGCCCGAGGAGACTACAGGTCCCAGCGTGCTGCGCTCCTCCATGGGAGCAGCCACACGCTGCAACCTGCAGCCTCCTGGGGGCCCTCTCCTCGTATTAAAGACGAGGGTGGCTGCAATCTGCTTAATTTTCTGCCAATTAGCAGCAGCCCTTGGGGATCCTGGAGAGTGGCCAATGCAATCAGCGGGTTGCGCAAAGTTTGGATGTCCCCTCCTTATAAGTCATGTTTACGGCAGGCTCCTCTCGAGCAGTCCCCATGGCAGTTATTTTATGGGATTCAAGAATAACCAGATCGGATTAAGAAAGGTTTATTTATTCTTGCATTTGCATTCCGCTTGATGATCAGAGCGTTTGATCTCAGGGATCTGTCACTGAAGGAGGTCTCAATTCCCTTCCAAGCTCTGTCACTGACACGGAGAGTAATTCCTCGGCGTTTCCAAGTCACCACCCTGGGCACTGAGCTCACCAAGGCCAGGCTCTTGGAAGCTGTCCACGGCAGTGACTCTGTAAAACTGGGTGCCCACCGCATTGCTAACCCGACCTGCAGCCACTTCTCCTCGCTTCCTAGGTACAAACCCCAGCACCACGAGGCAGCAGACACAGAGCGAGCTTACAGCAGCTGGGAAAGAAAGTCTGCCTGGCTTTTTTTTTTCTTCCTTTTTCCCTTCCCAACTGGGGCTATTTCAAACTTCCTCGCTCCCTAATGAAGATATGGTCAAAGATCACTTAAGCGTCGGCAACCTTCCAGTGTCTTTCCCACAGTTTCCCCTGAAGGGCAAACCGGCAGTTGTGGGAAAGAGCCCCGAGCATCTTGGCACACGGCGTTAGGGACACGTCACGGAGGCACGGAGGCAAGTGCAGAAGTGGGGGGGACGCTGCTGCACAGCTCCTGCTGTGGTCGCACGGAGCCAAGGCTCAGATCTGGGTGCTCACCCTCCTGGTTCAACCGGCCGGTGAAGATGCGCTGTGTGAGTTCCCTGGCGCAGAAGGGCTCCAAGGACAACGCCAGCAGCAACAATCTTCTTGCCGCTCACATATCCCTTTGGAAAGCTGCATAATAACTGCTGTCAGTGCTTGCAGGGGCCAGGCTGTTCCAGACCTACAGCTGAACTAGGGCTGAGCGATTCAGGCTGTGCCACCGGCACCCTGCAGGCTCAAACAACTCTTGTGTGCATCAGGTTCCCTGTGCCTGTAAAACCGAGACATTTTTCCACGCAGGGGTGTTGCAAGGATTAAGTCAATGTTTGCAGAGCACTTTTGGATTCTCAGATGGGGAGAACTATGCAGAAGTGCAAATTACTAGCATGGTGACCATTCTGCACTTCTCCTGACACCGGTTTTCCAGCCATTCGCTTTTCTAGTTCGCAGGCTTGTCACCCAGCACTCAGGCTCATGCTGAGAGACACTCCCTAAAGCACACTGCCTCCCCCCTTCAGCATTCCTTACTCAAGCAAGACACCACTGAATGGTGTCTCGATGAGAGAGCATGCCTAAATAAGCAGGACTGGCTTGGAAACTTGCTGCTTAGTGGTTGCAGAATCGCAGAGTCTAGCCAGAACTAGACAGTTTCAGAGAATGCTGAAATGCTCCCCTTTATGCAAAACGTTGCCTCCAAGAACTGAAGACAGGAAACCAGCTACACAGACAACAGCTCCCCTCCGCCCAAGGAAAGCAGCAAGCAAAACCTCGTGCGACTGGAAGACGCACAGCGCAGACGTGCCTCAAAGCAAATTCTACATCTTGATATCACCTTACGAGCTTCCTCAGAAACGCTGCTCGGATGGGGCTCGTTCATTTGCATCAACCCATCGCTACGCAGTGTTTACTGAAAGGAGGCATCAGCACGCCCTGCTTCCCGAGTCAAAGGGGCTACACGGAGAGCAGCCCCGGTCCTGCAAGCGGTTGCACTCTTATTCACTTGTTCCACACCTGGCACTGCATCACACCGTGATCTCGGAGGACTTCTGGAGCGACACAGCTCCTCCCTCTTCCCACAAGGGAAGGGCACCGACCTGAGATGCTCAGGGTGCCCTGCGCCAGGAGGTCACGGCCAGGATGGTGCCGCCAGCCCCACCTGCCAGAGGCTCGCTCCCTGCTCTGTTTGCCAGGGACCTGCCTTCATTTCCCTCCACAGCTGGGAAGTGTTCAGGGCTGGATGGAATTAGCACACTGGCACAGAGCTACCATATGTTAAGGGATCCCTAGACTCAACCTGTTTTTCTGCCGGGAAATTGAAGGCAGATGGGATTGGAGGTCTTTGGGGCATCTGCTGTGGGCTCCCGGACAAATGACCACTGTGCATGAGTGGCCTGGGGGGGACCAGAGTGTGTTGCTGCCTGGGAAATCCCAGACAGAAATATGGGAACCATGCATGAGCGGCCTGTTGAACCACACTGCTTTATCCTCCTCGACAAGAGGAGGATAAACTCTTGTCGAGTGATAAACTGTAAGGAGATGCTGGATAAACCTCGTGTTTTGTCATATTGACGCAGCCTTGGGAGACCTTTTTCCACTACTCACATCTCACCTTGAGACACCGGGGATGTGTGTGGGCACTACCTGAATCCTGGAACAATGAAGTGTAGCAATTACTGATAATTTTAGCCTCAACTTATGCAGTGATGCAGCTTGCTAGCTCTAGGTTTCTATTCCATGCCTCTGCTGACAGGAGCGGTAGAACTGAGTCAGCCAAGGGGCAGAAAAACATCACTTTCAGCAATGCTGTGTGATAAAGGGGACCCTTGAGGGGTGGAAAAGGTCAAGAACTCCCCTATCCCAGCCCTGGCTCTCACCACAACTGTGGCAAATTAACTCCTCTGTCCCCACGTGTAACATGGGGATACTACTCCCCTGCCTCACAGGACAGCACAGAGCCAGTTGCCAGGAGCAATTACAGCCTCAGCCCTGGAATCTCCTACATCGAGAAATTAAACAGCGAAGGGAGCGAGTGTCACTGATCTCTGACATCTGGAGCCTCCAGCCCACCGAGGTCTGAGCAGCACCAGTGTTTAGTCTGACATCTGAACGCTCCCTGTTGGGAACAGCTCGCAGCATCCAGCAACAGCGAATCTGCAGACTGAGAGCCTGGGAGCATCGCCTGGTTGTGTCTCGACAGCACCTACCAAGCTGAGGGGTCCTAAGAAATAACTAACGCGCCACTGGGATGTACATTTGGATTCATACACGTCTCATTTTTCCAAGGTGTAATCAAGAGTATTGTGTTACCTATGGTCAAAATGATTAGTCAAGTTTCCAAAGATTAATTTTATTTTTTTTTAAATGCATGCAAACTGATTTAATGGCTGCTTATGAACTGAGCTAGCAGTCATTTGGAGAAACAGATGTCCAATGCAGTTTTAAGCATTAAGAGTGCCTTTATTCATATCCTTAGGAGGAAAAATGGCTACACAGTCTACAGTAATAACACTAATGAATCAAAGTGCTACAGCTGCCCAACAGGGTTTTGACAGAAACCAGCTTTTTTCTCAAAGGAACTTTTTTTTTTTTTAGGATTCTGGGACAGTGAACAACTGCTAATATGAATGCTTAACGTGTAAGTATGTGCCTTGCTGAATCAAGCCCTATCTGGAACCAAACAATGTGAGGATTTTGCATAAGCACCAAGAACTGTAACGACACAAAGATGGGGAAATTCACATGGAATCTGGATCTCCAAAATTTTCTACAAATAAATATTCAAAAGTTTGAGTGTTTCTGACGCTGTTTAGTGACACTGAATGCAGAACAGGTTGTCTGCTTTAAACCCTGACAGATTATTGCGTGTGGGTGGTAGGGTTAGGATAAAAGAAAGGGAAGAAAGCCACTATGAAAGCAGCCAGTGGCTGCAAATCTATGATAAATAAACAGCACATTCCTCTTCTGCACGAAGCCATTAGAGTCTATGTCAGCCTTTAACATCCTAATGTCAGCTGGGTGCAAATTTGACAGCCACGGGGTTCTGCGGTGCTCCCTACGGAAAAGAGATTTGGAACAATTTGCCATGCCCCACCAGAGCGCTTCTGTCAGGTTCCTGAGGAGCCCCGAGTGCACCAGTTATTCGCAGGACCCTTGCAACGAACCATGGGTTTGATATTTTATGGTCTGGTGTGTACAGTGCAGGATATGATTACACTCAAGCCTGGTTCCCATCAGCCAGCACCTCGTAATCGTTAACATATTTATCCTTGTGGTGCCTCAAGAAGATGACATTGTTATTAGTCCCATTTTATAGATTTAGAACTGAAGCTCAATAGCTGGACGACTCGCCTTTCGTTACACAAGATTCACAGGGAAGGCCAGAACTGAGACCCAGCTCTACCAGGCCCGAGCGGGATCGCACCAGAAGGATGAGATCCATGTACAGAGCTGTCCTTCTCAGGTGCCTCTAAGTCCTGGGATGTTACTGTATCTGCACTGGGTTTTGTCTTGCAGGTCTCAGCCTTTGCAGCAGTGTTGTGGTTTAACCCCAGCAAGTACCCAAAAGGAATGTGGATGGAGATATCACATGCAAAAACTGAACTCCTGAGCTACATTCCCCTGCAGCAGTGGGAGACAAGAGACTCCAGACCATGTACGTGTGGTTAGAGCAGGTTGTCCAACCTTGCTCAAATGCTGATGCAGAGACAGTACATTGAGAAAGGCCAAGTGCTGGTAAGATCTTCCTCTGCTGCTTCACCTGTACCATAGTGTGCTGGAAAAAACGTTGACTGGTAAGTTTTCGCTAAAGGGTAATCATCAGGTCTGATTTAACTACAGATTAGTTAGAAGTTATGAGTAAAGACTGCTTGACGCTACAAATCACCCATCTCAGGGAGGACAACGCATCAAACAAGTCCCGCTGCATCTGTTACACAAACTAGAGAAGAAAAAACACTGCACGAGTCGAAAAAGACCTTTCCCAAACTCCTCTAAAAGCAGTCAGAGAGGAGATAGGAAGGAGGTATTAGGGCACACCGCTGTTTAAGTTGAGGAGATCAGATGTTAACCAGAGTGACCAGCAGTAAGACACAGAGCAGCCTGATAGCTCTCTTTCCCTAACAGCAATGCTGTTATGGAGAACCAGGCTAGCTATCAGCTTCCACAGCAGCAGCCACAGACCTCAGAGCAAGGTATTGATCTTCCAGGAGACAAACACTGGGAACCAGCCATTCCTACCAGCCGTGCTTCAGGGAGGATGGGTGTGCAGCTGCTACAGGTAAGAGCCTTGCTACAAAGGGTGCTATCGTGGATGTGAAGCTCTGAATTTGACCTGCCTTCCTCTCTGTCTCAGAACAGCTAAAAACTCAGGTAAATATTTGTGTGCTCCATCACAGACCTCTACGAACATTTCAGCACTCTGTCTTGAGCACACCTCTGTTTATCATACCCTGAATAGCAGACAGCTTTCTTATCTAAGCAACAACTGCCTCCCAGCATTGTGGCTTACCCATCGGCTGCCTCCCTTGTCCTGATGAACACCCAAAATGTTTCTGTTCTCTCCCAGCTGCTGCAAACAGAGAGCTTTTACTGCCATGCAGATTTATGCAGGAGCCTGGCATCAGTGAGAAATCCTGCTCAGTACTTCTAAGGCTGGCAGTGATTGATTCTTGCAAATGAGATGATATCATCTGCTTTTTTCAGTGGGGCCAACGGGACCAACCTTCAGGCAGAGAAGTACTACTCAGAATCAGAGTCAGGTATGAATCTGGCTCCGTATAATTACTACATATCAAAAATAACATTACTAAAACAATACTAAAACCACCTGATAATTTTTTTTTTTAATTTTATAAGCACCAATATCTCATCTTACGTATTAGTACACAATATCAGCAAATGATATGATACTTTCCCAAAGTACCCAGAATTATTTATAAGCAAATTAAATCAGAGGTCACCCAGAAAATGGAACAAGAAAGGACACCAGAGTCCTAATTAAGTATGAGCAGTATTTTTTCTGTGAAATGCTTGATCAAGAACGAAACTGGAATTGAAACAGAGCAAGGTGCTGCTCCTGCCTGGCACTACAGGAAAGAGCTGATTTCATGATGATCTTTACTCTTAAAGCAAGAAAGCACAGATGTTCACAGGAGACTAGAAAATACCAAGACAAAAAGAGTACGGGAAAGATACATGCCTTTCTGCATCACTTCGATGAGAACATTATGATTTATGGAAGAGATTAAACTAGTACAGTAACCAGCCTAAAATGGAAGAAACACAAAAAGACTGAAGATACTGCTGATGGCTTGAAACCACAGGTAATTTCCTACAGATTTACTGCAGCCAAAATTCACAAATGAGGACAGATCTCCAGGCCCACCTAGTCCCACTTTACTCACCTGTTAGTGTACAGACCATTAGATGTGAGGGTGATAACTGGCAGGTGATTACTGACAGTACCTGCCTGCTTAGGCAAGACTGAAGTCCCCTTAAAAATATTAATGTTTTAATCAAAAGGTCTCTAATTATGAGCTTGGAAACAAAATGTGCAGGCAAAAATATCAGCAAATGCTCACCTATGCCACCTAGCTCTTTGGATACCTCAAGACTTTTTGACAGTACATTTTAAAGGGCTCAGTCCAGCCAATGGCAGGGGGCTGGAATTAGATGGTCTGTAAGGTCCCTTCCAACCCAAACCATTCTGATTCTTCCTTTGTCTTTGCCCTTTGCAAGTGTTTGCTATCAGCTTTTTTCTCTGCCTGCCAAGCCTTTTCCCACCCAGCTTTAACTGAGTTTTCCAGTCTGAGCTCTTAGCATTCCTCCTCCCACCACCTGAGAATGCATGACGAAACTTACGGTGCTCGGTCATGGTTCAACCCATTCTGTCTTTGTGCATTTATTGGAGGTAGAACAGGTTTGCTGTTAATCTCAAGCCCTCTCCGCAAAGTCTCCCTGATTTGTTCTGTATCTGCAAAGAGAATTTTTTTAGTGTGACTCAGAGTCCCCAGAAACATCACATAACACAAGGAAACACCAGCTTTTCTTAAACGGCCTGTCTCTACGGTGTATTTCAACTAAACTCTCCCCCTTCAGAACGAAATAAAGAAATACTACGGGTGAATTCTTAATGGCCCTTCCTGCACCTCAGCAGTTACTTCACTTTATAAAGTCAGCCTGAATTCTCATGTTTTGGGTTGCAACGTTATGTCAAGCAAGGAGAACTGGAAGCTTTTCCCAACGAGAAAATTCTGGGTAGTTTTGTATCTTTTCATAAAGGAGGTGTTTGCTGTACCTGAAGCTCTTGCAGAACCTCCTGACACAGCCAGCCTTTGTGCTGGAAGTCGCTTTTCTCATTAGGCATAAAGGGAGTTTGCTCCTTCACCAAACGAGGGCAAGGAGATCCTGCAGCTTTTGCAAATGGCTTTGTAAATCTGATGATTCATTTACAATCAGATTTGCAAGAAGAAAGTCATTTTATGCAGGGTAAACTTCAGCCTCCAGCTCACGTGTGAAAATAAAATGCAAATTATGCAGCTCAGATGCAGCGTGCTTGCTTTTTCGTTTTCCTGTGGTGTTGATTGGCCAAATACTTTAACAGGATGCTTTCTTAACTTGCTTAGAAGTTTCCTGATCTTTTTTGATAATAAAGGTGGAGGAAAAAATATCCAAATGATTTCAAAACCTTTTGAAGGATACGACATACAAATATCATCTATGCCTGTTCCAGGCTCTGCATTTGCATGGCTGAGGAAGATTACTGCCTAGTCCTTTTAGATCCAATGCTCTTCAAAATATATGCACAGAAGCCAGACAGATCCATATATCCATATAGGGCTGGTTGGTTGTTTTAAACCATGGACTTAAAAACTGGCTATCATGGACTTAAGATACCATTCTTACAGAAAACATCATTAAGTCCAAGAAATCTCAAACCCTCAAATTTTATGTTACTTTGCCCGTTTGAAAGATAGCAATTTCAGGCACGCTTAATGGCCACAACATCTGTGCCCTGACACAGCATCTCACTGCAAAGGGGAACTCCACTGTATTTATTTTTTTCTTTCCAGAGTTCTGTATTTGCAAGATTCACTTGAGTTCAGCTACAGCAACATGCAGCGTCAGTCCATTGTGCCACCCAAGAAGTGACAAAGTTAAAAAGGAAACACAGGCTGGGAAAATGCAGTTGTGTCACTCTGCAGGTGCTAACAGCCCCGGTTTCACCCAGTTCTCAGCTTAACTTTGCAGATTTAGATTACAAATAGCCTAAAACCTGAAAGACACATTTAAAGAAAACAATGCAAAGATCTCCTTACCTCCTGTCTTCCTCAAAGAGGCCACACCAAAATTTATTTTGTTCCTGAGACATACTGAGCCTTCTAGCATGAGTGCTGATTTTATTTTATTTTTTTAAATGAACCCCACAATGCTGCCCAGACCAGTCAGAAAACAGGGCAAAAGGCCATGACAGCGACTCAGCCCAGGTCCTCTTACCTTTCCCGGAGAGCCGCCGCGGCTGGGTCCCAATGCAAATGCTCCTGCTGTCTTCATCATCCTCGGGGGGCCGGCTGAGATCGTCCCAGGCACATTTGGCACTCACTCCGCTCAGGTTTGAGCCATCTGTCTCAATCCCTTTGTCGACTCTCTCCTGCTTGAAAAGATCCAAAACCCCACGACTTTTTTGGGTGTGACTTGACCCTGAGCCGGAACCCACCCTGGCTCCGTGCAGCGTGAGCACGGCTGCCGTCAGCAGCTCCTACATCTCCCCCTCTGCTGCCAGCCCCTGGGCTTTGATATATCAGCTAAGGATGACCAGACACTGAGCCAAATCTTGCAGCTGATGTGAGCTGGAACAACCTTCGTGGCAGGCTGAGCTGCACCTTTCCTCCCTGCTTCCCTCTGGGGTGCTCAAGGGCATAAATCAGGGAAAGACAGAGGTGAAAATGAGAGTTCTGGGGGATACCAGGTTGCTTCTACGTTAACACCTACTCAAAGGTGAGTTACATACTCCTATACGAAGCAAAACTTCTCAGTCTACCTGTTACATGCCACTGATTACAACCCCACAAATAACTAGGACCCTTTCCCAAGCTTACCAAAGAGTCCCACAACAAAAAGTTGACACGGAGACCCATGGTTCCCAAGAGTTCACCATTTGCAAACTGCCCATACAATGACTGCTTTGTACCGTGCTGGTCTGTTCAGTTGAGGACAGACGTGCAAGGAGACATTGGTCCATATGCAAGTGTCAAAATCAAAACACACAAGCTCCTTCCCTTGCAAGTTGGACTTTCCAAGCATGTAAAGCACCGTTTGGTGTCACACACCACCACCGAGCAGCTGGATGCTCTCAGACACCACGCATTTTTTCAAGGACACCTGTATCTGCTGCCAGCAAGACTGGCCCCTACGCTGCACCCAAAACCTCCTGCAGGCACCTACCTAATGGGAACTGTCGTTCTTCTGAATTTCCACCCATTTCCCACAAGGGGGTAATGTTGAGCTGAACAGACTTAGGGCTGGGTTACACCGAGGAAGGGCTGCTCTTACACTGGCACCTCTCTCCTGGCACTGAATAAATCCGGCTCGTTTTCCTCTGTTCTGTAGGGGTGTCACTTCTCATAGCAGTGATTTCCATCTCACTACATCCAGCTGGGTCACCTCAAAATACGCGGTAAGTCCCGCTGCTCGCAGGACAGAAACTTTGCAGATTTGAGGGAAGAGCAGAGCTGTGTCCCACACGACAGGAGCAGACCTTGCTGCTCAATATTCCTAGCCTCGGGTTTGACCTTGCCACTGGAGTCAAGAGACCGTGGGAGCATTCGGTGCTTTGCAAAGTCTGTTCCCCAAGAAGCAGTTTCCAAGCTAAAACCCTCACACACTCCTCCCCCTGCCCAGCTGTAGCCACTGTACCCTACAAAGAGCCTTGCTTGCTCTTGTGACCATCCAAGAGGGGATTTGAGCAGCTCAGAGATAAGCACGAGCGCTCTGGGTGTGGTTGCACAGCGTTTGAAGCTGATGTAATTCGCAGCGGCTGCAGTCCCACCCTCCTCCATGTGCTCCTACCCCTTCCCCTCAGCCAACTGACTGTTTTTTTTTTTTTTTTTTTGCAGCTTTTTCACCTTCCTGAACTGGCTTCTCTGGCCCAAGGAGGGAGGCAGAGGGGGGTAAGACCACAGCAGTCCTGGCTTAAGTATTCAAGAGACTGCCTTCCTTCCGTCTCTCTCCCTGGAAGAAGGCTACTCGCCGGGCTCTTCCTCTGGCGTCAGGGGAAAACTGGCTTCTATGAAAAAGGAATGGGAAAATCTGAGAAATAATACAGCGGCTGGAATTTTCTTTTGTTACATGCTAAACACAGAATTAGTTGTTTAGCCCAGAAATAGAAGTTGTGAAAAAAAAAAAAAAACCAAGCCCTGCATCTGATTCTGCATATGCTGGTGATGCTCTGAGCGAGATTTACCACGTGGCCCTTCGGGGAGCCCTCCCCGGCGCTCTGCGAGGCTCCAAATCAGCTGGGGATTTTGTCAGCGTGGTTGGTTTTTTATTCCAGAGGTTGGGAAGCGAAGGAGGGCCACCAGACTTGCCCTTGAGCAGGGAGATGAAGGGCCCTGAGGACTCCAGCTGGACGTCTCTGGGATGTGCTGCTCCATCCCCGCAGCCAGAGGCCCCGCTCGCAGCACAGCACGATGCCTCGGGGAGGGGGAGAGGGATGTTCTGGGGGAGAGGGATGTTCTGCAGCCCCCGTCTGCCTCTCAGCTGCTCTGCAGAGCACTTCCTCGGGGGGGAAGAAGCGCTGCTCTGCTGGCATCCCTTGGAGATCAAGGGGAGCTGACGGGAACGAGCTGGCCTCAGGCTGCCTGTGTTTGTAAGCATCGATGTCGAAGGGGGAGAAAATAAGAGGAAATAACCAACGCAGGGTCTCCGTTTGGGGAAAAGCAGTGCTTTTTCCCCCAGTCCCAGCCAGTGAAGATGTGCCTGGGCTGAGGGGCTCTTCTTCCTCCCTTTCAGGGCAGCCTGAGCAGGAGGTTGGAGGAGCCCAGGGCAAAGGAGGTTCAGCTTTTCCCTTCCCTCAAAGAAAGGATGTTTCTGTCCCATTTTCCTCTCAGCATGTGGGAGGGATGCTCCGAGGCTCTTCTAAGCCACTGATCCCTTTCTAAACGAGCCAGAGCACTGCAGCGTGACCCGCAGAGCAGCAACCACAACTCAGGAAATTTAAATCAGCTTTATTCTCTTCTGAGATAGCTGCTAAGACAGAGAATCAGCACAGAGCTGGGGACCGACAGGGACTGCTTGACGGCGCTGCCAGGGAAATGTGAGCGGCCTACAGGGAAGCCTGGCTGCACAGAAAGCAGCCAGCGCTGCCACAGCGTTAATTGCCGACATCCTGGGATGACATCTTCGTTGGGATCCATTCGCAGCGACTTCGAACAGAAAGTACAGCTGCTGCTGCCAGGCCTGGGTTTAGGCCTCAACCCATTCCCACCAGAGACAAAGCAGCCTCACAAGGAGCTCTACCCGCGCCCTGGGAAGTCATTTTCTCCCCCCCCTCGCCTCCACCTATGTGCCTTTCAGCTCCCACATGCTGTTTAACACCACCAAAAATGCCAGGGGAATGACACTTCATCCTTCGCCCACTAATTGTGGGCAGGAGGGCTGGCCCAGCCCTGCCCACGGTCAGGTTTTGGGCTCTTTTCAGGACCTGTCCCTGCAGATTTTGCTCCGTGTCTCCCCGCAGTCTGTAGGAGCGTGGCAGGAAGGAGCAGCGCGCACACCTGCGCATACTCATTGTTGAAAGAGCAAGAGAGAACAGAAACAGGAATGTTTTAATGTGAGGAAGTCCGGAAAGACCACAGACGGAGCAGCCGTCAGTGGCAGGACACGCTGGTGAGGCAGAAGTACTCTTTATTTGCCTTAACTTGCCTTGGCTGACTCAGATTCCAGTAAGCCCAGCCACTTCTCATTTACAGTAAATTGAAGAAAACCCTGTTATCGTGAGGAATCACCGCTGCTGCAGAGAGCAGACAACACCCTCCAGGAGGGGAGAGGGCACACAGGCGAAATTCTGAAGAGCCTGAAAACTCTCGCGTGAAAAACTTGCAGTCGTATTCGCTCCCACACTGTGGGACGTTGGCGGAGCATTTTTTTTCCCTCTCTCAGGCTGGGGTTGTTATTTTGGATGAGCAAACTCTTCAGAACAGTAAAAGTAGAATTTGGTTTCCTTCCTGAGCTTTCAAATTAAAAGATGCTGTGAGGCAACTGGGGGTAATCAGATACAGACACACAGACCATAAGCGAACGCAAGAGCTTGTACAAAACGTGCACATATGCACGTGCCTTACCAGGCTACGCCATAAGTTCTCTGTTAAAGGGAAATACTCCGTGAGTCACCAAAACGAGGTCAGCACCACGCTGGATTTGCCTTGGACCCCTGCTCTCCAGTCCCACAGCTCTGCTGAAGGGGCACAGAACTGCTTCCCAAGCACACAAATCGGCGGTAGGTTGCGGGATGGAGGTAACCCCTCCACAGAGGTCCTGATCTTGTCTTTAAACTTGGGAAATTCACAACTTCAGCTCTGAAGCAGGTTTAACAGACCTTCCTGCATGTATTATTAATAACGTCATGAGAGGCTTTTGGCTCGCCATAGCTTTTCAGATCATGCTGACTACTTGGCCTCAAGTGACATCCTACAGGAATGAGCTACGCTGTCTCATTTGCTAAGAAATAAGAACTACTCATTTTGATTTTTGTGTCTTATTTCTCCTTATGCTTCCATATAAGACAAACGAGGAAGTTCCTGCTCTACCATCTCTAAAGTGGATACTGTCCTATACTCTTCATCATTTGTTTTCCTTCTTTCTTAACCATGCCACAAATCTTACTAATTGGTCTCATACACCAGACTGTGTTTTCTTGGCCTAGCTTCTCTTCATTTCCTCCTAAAGCCACCATCCACTGGGGGCAGAATATGAGCACTCTTGAACCACTTCTGAGCCAGCAAACAGTCTCTAAGACTGTTCTGAGATTACTGCAAAAATTGAGAAGATCTCAGCACCTTTACAGAAAATAATAAAACTGGTTTATGCCATTAAACCCGTTCTCCCTGGCTACCACAAAAGACGTGATGTTTTATTAACTAAAGACATACTTGCAGATGTGGGTCGATTTCAAATATCGTTTCTCCTCTTCGCATATCTGTTATCAGCCAGGGTCCTCCAGCTCTACAAAGAAAGAAAGGCAATGAACCAAACAAGGCTTTAGCTAGGAATGAAAGCCCTCCGTGACCTGTTTCTTGCCTGGTGTCTGGCACCACAAAGTCCTACAGGGCAGTCTAGATTGATGCAGGCTATCCCCTGTGTGGACCCACTTCCTCGTACAAGACTGAAGTGAGTTTTATAGGTAACTGAATTGGGACTGAGAAGTCCAACATGACCTGGTATATGAGATATAGGTACATGAGAGATCAGCAAGGCATGGGTCAAGATTTACACCTCTCCTAAGCATCTGAAGATGCAGCTGGGTCCCAATGGGACTTCCCTTTTTGCTGAGATCAGCAGTCATGTTCAGCACCATAAAAAGCTCATTGCTCTGATGAACATCCTCACAATAGACATTCCGCCCAGATGGTACTTAATGGCTGAGTACTCAGATGGTTCAGCAAAATCCTTGTTTTCGCTAGCAATGAAAGCTGGAAGGGTCAAGATGTACCCCAACAGAGGCGATAGAAAGATTACTGTGAAGATGAACTACTTGGGGACTTTATTTTGGGTCACAGTGCACCCAGGCTGGAGAAGTCAGCCTCAAAACAAGCTTTTCATTTGAAATAAAAACTGAAGTCTTGTGAAATCACCAGAGTTGGTTTTCTTTTTTTTTTTTTTTTTCATGAGACACTGTTATTGCAGTCAAAAGCCCCCTCCTCTGGCCCTGTCTGTGTTAGACTCCTAAAGCACTTGCAGCCAGACCAATAAAGGTTAATATTTTATAGGTTTTTGGATGCATCGGTAGCTACTCTTTTTTCACATCACTTTGGAAGCTGTTAATTTGTAACTGCAGAAGTGCCACCTGCTTCAGTTCCTCACTGGGACGCAAGAGCCTTTTCCCCTAGCTCCGTATCAGCAGCTCAGCAGTTTGCAGCTTTGCCTTTGAATCAGATGCATTTCTGGATTTCATTTTATCCTTGGAAAGGTGCTTGTGCCACAGCACAAAAGCCAAAAACCAACATGAAAACAGACTGGGGAGAGGGGTGCTACATCTGCATTGGTTTAGAGGAGTCAAGGGAGCTGCAGACAGCATTTATTGTCTTGGGGTCCCAGAAACAAAGCTTGCAGATGGACAAATTCCCTCTTCTCCAGGGCAATCACATGAATTATTTGCACTTGTGCCTAAACGGGAAAAGTTCAAGTTTAAGAAATTCAGCAGCAAAGGCTGGACTCTTCCAAATAATCAATCAATTAAAGCCCATGGTGGCATTATAGACTGCACTGTTGTGCCCATATTCAAAACGACTTTGTTTAAAATGTTTTGAGCTACTACCACACTGCAATAATCTCAAAATATAGGAGAAAAGCATTTAAAGCAAATGCCTGCAAATCAAAAAAGTTTGGTTGCAACCTGGCAGCAAATAAAGCATCAACAGATTACGTAATATTTAAAATCTGTCTCCTCCTTGACCCAACAATATCTTTGTTTTGCCAAGGGAGAAATAACAGGATGAACTTCACTCCTGTGAACACTCTTTCTACTGCAAATTGGCCCTTCAGGACAGAGTGATTTTCTCACTTTCAGACAGTACCCAAGCTTTTGCTCGGCACTCTAAGTCAGACCCTCACTTCCCTTTCTTTCGAACTACTCAGAGAGGTCACCAGTAACAGCTATTTTGGCTCCTTCAGGAAGAACCAATGGGAAAATGCTGCAGGTGCAAAAGACAGGAAATTTAGCTTTAAAAAGCTCATTGTGTTCCGCCCTGAACACGTGGACTTCCACATGCATTAATCCGCCATCTAAGCATCTGTGTGTGAGCAGATTTGCAATGAATTCCCATCTCTAGCTACAGCACAGGACTAAATAAGTTCCGCCAACCAGTTAAAGATTGTTGATAAAAACAAACTGAATTGTTCTCTGTCAGTATGCCCCTCTGTATGGGGCTGCAGGAACACTTACACTGGCACAGTCCGAAGCAGCTCCAGGATCCCTTGCCCGTTCCATTGTTGAGCTGCGTGCAGTTCCTCAGTACAAACCCCAACAATCTGGAAGAAATAAAAACAGAGATGGGAACTGTGTGAAAACTGTGAAGAACACGTGCCACATGGTGCTGGATCAAACTGTAGCGATACAGAGAAGCACCATTCCTTTGAACTAACGAGACAAGCGAGGACAAGAGGAGCCTGAGACAACAAAGAGATTCTGCAGTTCCTTCTGCCCTCCCAATATCATGTGAAGTGCCCTGGCATGTATGATTTAACGTTGCATGGAGTGTGTGAATTAAGTAAGAGGAAGGCCTGGTGAAACATCAGGGCTTACTGGTCTGTTGTCACACTTCAATCGAGTCCACACAAGAGAAACCAAGCCAGGACAGGTTAGGGTCTGAGTACACGCAGAACACCGTGCTGTTGGCCAATTGCTAGGAGCACGAGTAATAACAAACCATCAATTTCCATCAGGCAGGAAACTAACTGCCACCAAGGAACGCTTCGGTGCTCATGGATCCTTGACCGACTTTGTTTGCAGACTGGTTAAATCTCACCTACCACGACAAAGTAGAGCTGCTAACATAATGCATAATCCACTCCTCACTGCAGGCAACTGCAGACTTCTGCCTTCCTGCATAAGGCAGGATGTGTTTGCTCTTCAGGATGAGATCTACCACACTGAACAATACCAGACATCCTTCTCACAGCAGCTGAGATCAGACACTTCAGATGAAGGGGCGAAATATTCTTCAGCTGATAGAGAATGGCAGTTGGTTTTGTTTTTTCTTTGATCCATCAAGCACTGGCTTGTGCTTTGGAACACAATGATTCACCCCCTGGGATGAGAAAAGATTTTAGCCACGGACTTCTGCTTTGTCTCTCAAGACTTCTTTCCCAATGACATTGGATTCTTGGTCAGAATCTGTTCAAGTGGTGCTTTATCAGAGAACAGGAAAATTGAAAACTTAAGTCCTGTAGAGCAGTAAGCAGGAGTACACGATGTGCCTTCACCACAAGCAAGTATTTACACTGTCCAAGATCTGCATGGAAACCTGTCAGCATGCACCCTACCTCCTCTGCCCCTCGCAGAGCTCACTTTCTCAGGACCCAGCCCCTGGGAACTCACTTCATCCCCACCCACCTCCCAGGCTTCCTCCGTGAGCAGCCTGAATCACCCTCACTTCAGCACGCCCCTCCCTGCGCCTTTACTCACTAATTACATGCAAACAGCAAGACTCTAAACAGGAAATTATTTTGTGTTCATTCTTGCCTTTTTGCAATCATTTATCCTCGTGGGTCAAACCGAATCCATAACAACGAGCATCAAACAAACAAAGGGGAAAAACAAGTCAACCCAACGTGCTGCAGAAGATTGGAGGCCAACAGCCTCAGGATGCAACAAGCCGACTGCCCTTTGATCCTGACCAGCTGGGCACTAGAGAAGGGATGCAGACTAATGCAACACTAACTGGGGAGTCAGCCAGCAATCACCCTGCTTCGCTTGACTCTCTACTTCAGCTTCCAGACCCTACAATTCACCTTGTACTGATTAACCCCACACCCGTCTCTTTCTTGTTGATACAACACAGACTTTTGGGCAAATTGGAAGGTTCAAGAAAGCCTTTGCCCTCGCTCAGCAGTTGCCTTGTGCAGGTCTGTGATAATGGAGCTTCCCTTTACGCGCTGCAACTACAGCTGAGCACTAATGGAAACAAACAGAAGCTTAAGCTGTAAAATACAGACACTTGCATTCTCCCACGTGGCTGAAGCTTCTCCAAAGAGCAGGGAAAAATCAGCAGTTGGCGTCAACTCTGCTATGTCAACTCTTTTGCTAACGTTAGTAAGTCCACATGTAATTTTTTAAAAGTTCAAAGCAGCCCTTGTCCGAGACAAGCTTGGACACCACTGAGAAAATGGAACCTGTTTGGCCAAGGAAGCTCCCCTCACTGAGCAGCAGTGTTAATACACAAGGGTTGTTTCATTTGCAAAGCAAACCTGAACCTTTCTTAAACAGATCAGTACAGGCAAACCCACGTAGCCTCTAAAGAATCCTTATTTCTATGTGGCAGGCTACAGTTCGGCCATTAAATAACTACAATAATTTGCCAGTCCTACTAAAAACATCTCTTCTAGAACTGAAACCAATGGATCATCCACTGATACTGCCAAAACATTAATGTGAATTTAGCCCTGTATTATTATTATTTAAGTGTTTCTCTCAGCTTTTTTCCCTCCATTTGTGTTTGAAATTTCAGAGCAGTAAGGTAAATACTCAACTCCAGGTGTGTTTCAGGGTGTAAACCTTTTCTTCATAAGATAGGCCTCTATCCTGAGAACTGAGTGTGCCATTACTCAATCCCAGTAAAATCCTTACTGAACACATCCAGGGTAACACCTCAAAGGTGAGATTCATAGTAATCAAACACGGAAGCAAGGTGGAAGACAAGTGAATAAGCATCTGACTTATCAAAGCTAAATAAAATGCAGTGTTAGCTGCATTCCACGCCCAGGAAGTGATGGAGCCAGCACTGCTGGGTGTCATACCTGCAGGAAGGTAACGACCCCAAAAGGAGTCTGCACTGGCTGCATCTGAGGGTCTTCTGTCAGTAACATGTGCTGGATTCTGGATTCACTGTTGTCCAAAGGGCTGTGCCACGACACATGGTCACCACTGCAGAAGGTGTTTTCTGCAAGGAAGAGAAACAAGGAATGTTTAGTCCCTAAATTCTGCTGGAATATTCCTGCTGAGGAGCAGGACAGTCCCTGGCTGCTGTTCACAGTGACTGCCTGCAGCCGGCTCTGCTGCATCCCCAAGTCAGCTGAAGCACCTGAACCAGGAAAGGGATCTCCCTGAGCCACCTGGCTTCAAGCACTGGTTTTAAAATGGCCCAATCCTGAGTTAATCCTATGGCCAAAAAAAAAAAAAAAAAAAAAAGAGGTTATAAATTAAGTTAATATATTAAATGCCACCAAATAAAATTAGTCTCTCTCTAATTTATTATTTGTCTCATTTTGTGAGAGGGTACAGACAGTCAGAGGGCCATACAGGATGCCATTCTTACTTGGTTTGCAACTCCGATTTGCCACAGAGAACAGATTCTGAAATGTGAATTAGACACAAATAACGCCCTGCTACACCTAATAAAGCACAGTCTGCTGCCCAACTTGTGACAGTCCAAGTCAAAGACACTTTCTCTTCTAATTGTCTGGCAGCTCTGGTGCAGCATTGTAATTAATATGTTCCTTCTTTCCCAAACAATGAGAAAACCAGTAGGCTGTAAATTTCACTCCATGTCAGAAGAGTCTGCATCAAAACAAAGGGCCACAAATTATTTTCCCCTCTTCACAACTGTAAGAATTCCTTTCTTTTCCTCCTCAGAAATATAAAAACTAGATAATCCCATGTCCTACAGCTGGTTCAAGCCAAAGGCACACTGGAACCCCTGCATATGTTGCTGCCTCAGACAAGGAGAGGCTAATGCCTGCTCTCTGGAGGAACTAGGAGTAAAACCACCAGCCACGACCATTTTCCCAGCATGGTGCAGCTGCACACAGTTGGAGAAGGGCATCTGCAAGCGTGCTGCCCAGCCGACTGCCTCGAACGGGGGTCTTGCAGCGTCCCCCTGGATAGTTTTTTCACTGTACAGAGAAATCAGCAGCTTGGAAGCCACATTATGCCCTCTCACATAGGTGTAGCACCCCAGGGATGATCCGAGTATTTCCTGCGTGTTTCTAAAACCACCTGCAAGCTCATGCTTCCTCCTTACATGAGCTCATTTGTGAAGCCAGGCTGGCCTCTCCCAGCTGTGCCAGGGGTAAAGGCAAGGCTTTTCCCTCTGAAGGACAACCAGGACTTCTGCTGTGGGCTGGAAAACATCAGCAATTACTCGCATTACTGTCCTAAGACACTGGAGTACCTCCCGTGATGTGGAGCAGGTCCAGTTCAGGAGTGCTGCCTGCTGCAGATCCTCCCCTGCCTTGCAGCGGTGCAGGATGCTGCAGGTGAGCAGAGGAGAGGCACCTTGCAGCTGCTGTGCCCCAAAACACCCCAGCAGGGAGCAAACTCACGCTGCCACGGCCAGGGGGTTAATTCAGGGTGTCGCAGGCAACTCCCAGCTCCTCCACCAGGTGTCCCCATTGGCGTTTATTTGGGCTTTTCACGCTCTATGGCTTTGCAGACGGATTTCTGGGACAGCTCAACAGATTAAGAGTTAATATAAACTTTAAAAATAAAATAAAACACCAGGAGGAACTCGGCCTGCAAAACGAGGCACGGGACAGAAGTGCTGAGATAACTCAGGGAGTGCTTTGCTTAGCTAAGAAAGGAAGAAAACAGCAAATGTGAGCCGCTTGAAAGAAAGAAAGGAGTTTATCTTTCTGTACGATAAATTACACGCTTCCAGCTCTGCGGCTGAAAGGAGTGGCTCGGAGCATTACTTCACGTTTAAAGTTGGGACGTGTAAGCAGACAGAAATGAGAAATATGATTGCAAAGTTTTCCTTATATCAAAATGGGATTAAACAAACAGACAAAACCGGCACAGTTGCAAAGGATCTCGCTGATGTTTTCCAGGTTAGGCAAAACGTGGCTGATTAATTTTATTTTTTAAATGATAAAAGCCTCTCAGTCACAGTTTTCAGGAATGAAACAAAACCACAAAGAACGTATTCTTGGGCCCTGTCTCTATACCACAACATTTTGCCCATCAAATGCTCACCCAATTCTATGCTGATCGATCGCTGCGTTTCACTGCTGCTGCTGCTTCTCCTGGGAAATCCCAGCCCGTTTAGAGCAGGTTTTCAAATGCAAATGTCTCTGCTGGAAATCCACCTGTTTATGTCCAGGCGAACACTGAACACTTAGAAAATCTCCCTCTCTCTCTCACATGCGGCCGAACAGCAAAAAATTCACACTGACTACTCAATTCAATCAAAAAAAAAACCCCACAAAACCACATTCTGCCAATAACCCGCAGCCCAATTAAAAGTTGTAAGAGTGCAAAAAGTTCAGAATTACAGCCCGAAACACAGCTCTGCTCCTGCTGCATTGTAAGCCGTGCAGAATGTAAGACCAGCTCCTGTACAGAGACCACTGGAGGACGGAGGAGAGCCTGAACTGCAGGACCTGGAGGCACAGAAAGCGAGGAGCTACAGGAACAAAGCAGGAGCTGACCACTTGCACTCGCCTCCTGCTGGAAACGGGGATGTGCACCCTCCCTTCACACCTCTTGCACCCAATTTGTAAAATGAGACCATCGAAATCTTTAAGCTCCAAGCAAAGTTTTAACCAAAAGATGCTGAAGTTTTCGTAAATTTGGATTTACATCTCAGCTGTGGTTTTCGTGAATGTTGTTGAATTGGAACGTGGATCAGCCAGATAGATCCTCGCAGACATCACAGCACAGATGGACAGGAAAAACCTCCTGCGGTTTTTGTCCCTTCCTATTATTTGCAGTGCTGTCAGCAATGCGAAAACTTCCCTTCATCTGCACACATACAATGTGCTAATATTTCCTACACACAGATATTTATTTCCATAACAACAAGAGATGAGTCGGCACAGGAGGTGTGTGCTCATCTCAGGTACAGCAGAAGCACAAACACCTTACGAGGAGCAACTCACTTCAGGAAGATGCAGTGGTTCCCCAAAAAGCATCCCCATTTCTGCCATACCATGCAGAAATAACCGGAGAAACAGCCTGCCACCTCCCAGCTCGTTTCTGTGTGCTGCTGTGAACCAGGACCTACAGTGACACCAATATGGGTTTACAGCCATACCTTCTGCACGTGTTTTGAAGTCTACTGCATTTATTGAATGAGAAACCTCCAGTCACGACTGGAAACGACTTACAGCTGAAATACTGAAAATACAGATGTGAAAATAGGCATTAATGCACGCATGAAATAAATGTTTCATGTAAAAACAAAAGATGTCCCAGTGCTAGGACAAAACCCGCCTCTCCTTCCTAATAAACGCAGAATGCTCCCTTGCAAATTGTCTTGGTTTAGGAAGGCTGCAGGTTTACAGCCTCAGCAGCAAAGCTGCTTCTGCAGTGATCCCATCACACCCCCGATGCTCTCCCCTGCCCTTGGAGATTTGGGAACAGGCTCAGCTTTATCCAAGCCCGCTCCCAGCATCCACTGACCCAACTTTTTCCACTCCCACCAAGCCCTGCTCCGACAGCCCTTTTGATCTGCTGAAACGCTGTGCAGATGACCGTGCTGAGGCAGTTTCTTATCAGTTCCGAGGAGGGATTCAAGTTTTTCTGTACAAAGAGCGAGCACAACAGATAGGACACAAGGCTTCGTGCTGTATTAATGAGACAAAACGCATTTGGGCCCAGAATCCAGGAAGGGGTAAGAGAGCTTTCAGTGAGAGCTGTGAAAAACCATGGGAAAGCATCTCCTTTACCATTCAATGAGGGCAATGATCAGCCTGTGGGCAACAAACGCCAACACTACGGTGGCATTTGCTGCTGCCACGTTGAATTTCCAGGACTTACACCAACACAGCAGCACGATCTGTTCTCATGAAGCCCAGACTTTGTTGTTTGTTTTTTTTTTTCCTGCAAGTGTGCGTTTTAACAAAACCTCCTGAACTATTCCGTGCTGTTAGGGAACGCTGATTCCACAGAACTGAAATGCTTCATAGGGAGGTATCGATTTCATAAGAACTGAACACGGAAATCGTTACAGAATTTCACTGCAAACTTATTATTTCATTTCATAATTTATAACAGCAAATCTGAAGCTCCCTCCAGCTCCACAGCACTGAGAAGTCTCTAAATTTCCCCTAGACCGGCTCTTGCATTGCTCCATTATGCAAAAGCAGCATCCATAACGCAGCTACACCAGACTTCTCTGTTAAGCCTCCCATATTTTGAAGTCTTTAAAATGTCATTATCCATTTTCTTTTACAGCCCACATAAAGCAGGTGAGGCTCCTGCGTGCAGCAATGGTCATAATTCAGCTGTGCAATCTCTCCTAACTTTACTATCCAACTGCTCAATAACGAGAGCTGGGGAAATAACTCAGAGGCAACCGTTCCACTGTGGACTAGTAAATTTTCTTCGTGTAACGTTGCTCATGTATTTTCTTGGAGCGCATTCCCCTCGCCTTTAATTTGACTAAATATAGCTAATGCCTAGAGAAATAAATTCAAGTCATATTCTTGGCCTCAAGATGTTTTATAAACAGTGTGGCGCATGCAATCCATGCTCGAGAGGTGTTAGCGAGCTCTAGAGAGAGACACAACCCGTTTCCCGCTGCATTTTCCATTTCTTTTTTAAACCTGCGAGTTAAATATCTTCTCTTGCATGTGTATAGGGAACAGTATGGGGGAAAAGACAGTGCAGATGCTGTTCCACCAGCAAGGAGACAACTCAAAGCATCCCTCCTGCCCATGCATGGCCTGGCACAGTCTCCAAGTTAAGATCACACCAGCCTGATTCCAGCAAAGGCCAGAAAACTTCTCCTTGAGACCGGGTCATGCCAACACTTCTTTAGATAGATTTTCAATTTAGGGAAATCGGTTTGTAACCTGACCTTTCTTCTGTGTCACTTCTGAGACACCTCCTCCTTCACACCAGCTAAAACCTTCAGAGGAGGCGTTTTTCCCTCTAAACCAATGAGTTTGATAAATCCGTGGTGGTTCTGAGCTGACACCGAGCAGAGGGGGAGAAGCCCCCAAGTACATTAACTACTAAACATGCTCACTTTGGGGAAAACGGCCGCTCTGCTGCGCTCACACCCTTCAAAAACAAGTTTCTGTGTTCCTCCCATCTCTGCAGAAAGCCAGCCCATCGTTACACGGTCGCTTTATTCTGAGATGAATGCGATGCTGCTGAAAGAAACCACCCTGCGTGCCCCCCTGTGACAGCAGGGGCTACCTGGATCCCGACCCTGCGAGCTTGGGCTGAAAAAACCCATCTGAAATTCGGGACAGCGCATGGCAGCGGGGATGCTGGCAGGCGAAGGCGATGACCGCATCCCTTTGGCGAGCCAGCCCTACGTTATCTGCGGTGCTCGGCGGCTGGAAAACTTGCTGCTGCAAGGGGCAGGAGCTCGGAGGCTGGGTCCGACCACCAGATCCGGGCTAAAATGGAAGCAGGGAGAAACAGGAGTGAGCCAGCAGGCAGGGAAGGATTTCGAGCCCCAGGCTTACGGGTGCAGGAATGTTTAAGAGGCCCCCTGCGAGCTCCTGAGCAGCACGACAGCGATGCAGCCAGACGCTTAAATTGAAGGCAGCCTGTCCGATGGTTGCAGGAATCGTGTAATTTATTGCGCCGTTATTACCACATGCGCAGTCTGCAGAATTTATTACAGAAGTGCATTTTCCCCAACACATTTTTAATATTCAGTCTGGCTTTGTTTTATAAAAAAAAAAAAAAGGTAGTCTGGCAATCTGTCACGAGTAAGCTTTGGTGCTGTGTTTCAGTACCATTTTGCAGACTGAACAGCCAGAATTAATTAAGAGAAACGAGGGGCAGACGCAGAGCCCAACGCTGAAATCTATTAGCTCTACTTCTCACCAGAGCCACTTAATACATTTCTAATCAGCTTACTAACGTCTATGACCACGCATGCAAGGATGCAGCTATAATAAACCAACGCAAAAACTAAATACGAAGGTTATCTAAAGATCTCAAAGCAATACTGTTATGGCAACTCCTCATCCAGACGGAAATTTAAACGAAAAGAAAAACAAAAAACAGGCTATAAAGAAAAAGACTTTACTCTGACTCATTTGCCAGACACATGAAATTAAGATAATCTAGGGATAATCAAATTAATGCTAAATTCAGTCTGTCTGCTTCCTTTCCCAACCTACAAAGGACTACACAAACGGACTGGTGGAGGAGGAAAACAACGGTGATGTAAGCGGTGGGGCCTGCTGGCAGCGTCAGCTCCGAACTTCATTTTCAGCTCAAGCTGAACCTTTTAAGAACATTGGAGGAAAGAGGAGAATCCGAGCCATGATGCATTTTTATTTTTTATTTTTTTTAAAGCTTTTTCCTCGTGGTTTTCTTAAGCAGATTTGCCGTCCTGTATCTCCCACCGGGGAAAGGAGAAGTGCCCCAGCCTGGGCTCCCTAAAGAGGAGCAGACTCGCAGCACGGACAAGATGCCCGAGGAAGAATTAAATCCCCGGAGTACAATTAAACAATGGCCCCGCCGCAGGGATTCAAATTGGGCTTTTACAAACAAGGGGCCTAGGCAAAAGGTTCTTTAAAAAATAAAATAAAATAGCGTGGAGAAAAAACAGCTTATCAGCACTGTAAGGACTCCTTGACCTCTGAGGTTTGAGGTTTAGAAAACGCAATAGCGATGCAGATCTTTTTAAAAAATTGATCAGCACATTGAAAATAAAAACTGTGTGTTAACTCTGGAAAATTAACGATCCTCTCCAAGGAATCCCATCAGTTTACGCAAGTGTACGTAAACTTATTTGATCTTTTAAGTCCCCTGGGGTGAAAGCCCGAGGAAGGGGCCAGAAATGGGATGTCCCCTGCCAACCCCCCCGAGGAACAAAGAGGGCTCCTCACTCGCCATGCAGCGCTCCCAGCTGCCTGCCTTCCAGCCCTGCTGCCACGGGGCTGGGGGAAATCGCCTCTTGTTGTATTTCAGCTCCACCAGAGTTACAAACACCGGGTTTCGTATCAGGATGCAGGCACCTGGACGCCTTCTGTGACGCTGTGTTAGCTCAAGTGCCGTCGTGCAACAGGCGGCGTGGCTCTGTTTCTCCTTTGCCCCCCGTGTTTCCCAGGATGTTTCTTCCCAGCCCTTGCCCATCTGCGTGCCTGGCTCGCTCCCTCTCCCTGCCCACCACCTCTGTGCAGTTTCCATTACTGCAGCCTCGGGGAATTTCTCACGCAGGCTCCCAGTGAGTGACTCCCGTGCCCAGGGCACGCTCCCACCCTCCGGGAGCCGTGGGCCCCCTGTCCTCTCCCTGACTCCTTCCAGCCCTCTCCGCCAGCCACCTCCTCCCCTGCTTCCTCTCCTCCAGCTCCGTGCTGCCCCTGCTCCTTCCAGCCCCCCGCAGCAGCAGAGGCAGGAGCTGGCACCCCCAGCACCCGCTCTGCAGAGGGCAGGGTGCCTCTCCGGCGTTGCTTTTCCACCCACGGTCCTCACCTGCCTGCTGATTTCTCCGCACAGCACACACCCACAGGGAAGGAGTCCTGGAGAAAGGCACGGCAGCAAGGCACGGACCTCCCAGCAGACACCTTGCAGTGTTTCTGCAGCAATTCCTGCCGGTGAAGAGCAACCAAGAGGCACCCTCCTGGAGCCCAGCCTCTCACAAAATGTTTTATCCGGAGCCAGACCCTGCCACCACCATCCAGCCGTGCTGCCACCAGCTTCGCCACCCCTAAATATTGACAGGACTTCTATTCAAGAGCTCTTAAGGAACTTCAAAGGGAAACTAAGGGACTATCCTCCTCTGAAAGGACTCGGGGATGTCGAACACAGCTTTAATGCTCGGCCTTCACAGCACACAAGTCCCAAGTCTGAGAGGCAGACGGAGAGACTGTGCTGGGATCTCTCTAAGCAAAAGTTACTCAACAGAAAGGGCAGCTGGACTGGGACAAAGCACCTCTGGATGTATCACACCGTAATCTCTTAAGAAAAATCATCCAGTTACCCTGCCACTAGTTCTGGGGCTCATAATGGAAAGGGACGGGAGGTGCTAGAGAAACCATAGTGTATTTCTCAGTGGTTATTTTAAGTTTTCAGGAATTTAAGGCTTGCGTGGGCCAAACTTTAGTTTTACTTCTGGCAAAAGCAGGAAGCTGAAGGGCAGGAAACAGAGGAACTTTGTCTTCAAATGTATTTGTGTAAAATATTAGCCGAGCTCTATCAGCTCCTTACAGTGGTGCAAGGGAAACACTGAGTTTGCCCAAGAGCTATATTCATGGATCGAACACAAATCGATCGGTCTGTTCGTGGAGCACCTTTTGAAACTCCATCCCAAGCCTGCTGAGACGACTCCTTTAAGGCTCTGGCTCTAAAAGCGAGCAGGAGAGTCGGTTTTCCACAGGCTCTGGGCTGTCTGCAGCCTCCGAGTGCACTCTCCCAGTCTCTCTTCCCCACCAAGAACAAAACGCTTCCCCTGCTGTGCCCATTTGCTGCCTCCTGGCTGAGCAGGCGGCTGCGAAGGATCTTTGTGCGCAGGGCTGTCAGAAGAGGGCCTGTAATGAGCTCAGCCTGCTGCCGTACTCGCAGGCAGAGGGGGTTATAGTCAGCAAGCACAGCCTGAGCACTCCTTGCTGCACTGATCTTCAATGGGAAGAGTAAGAAGGTGGATGTGTAACCACGAGCCCAACTTCCAGCTCAGTCTGCTCCGAGATTTCGTCTAACACAGGCTGGCAGCTCTCAAGGGAGAAGCCAGTCCTTTTTTACAAGGCTACTCAGCTCGTGTGCAACCTTCACACTCTCCTCTGAGCATCCCAAACGATCGAGGGCAGGCAGAAGGAGAGGGCTCTCCTGTGACTGCAGAACAATTCTGGTTTTGTGGCTTTCAGCTCCTGGATGGGAGGAGGCAGCGCTATTCTGTGCCGAAGCCTTTCGCTGTGAGAGCGGCTGCTTCCGCTTCCCAGAAAAGGCCGGGAGGGACAAAGCCTCACAAACAAGAGGCCAGAGGACCTCACACCAGCAGGAGGGGGAGTTTCTGCCTTCCCCTGAGCTCTTTCCTTTGTCTTGCATTCCTCCCGCGGCACAGGGCACGGAGCCTTTGTCCGGGCTGGGCTGACCATGTGCAGCCCCTGCCCGCTTCCCTTCCCCAGCAGCCAGAGATGCTCCTCGGGTCCCCTCCTGCAGCGGGGATGCTCTGGGGAGGATGGAGAAAAAGCTTGGGGCAGAAAGCAAGCCAGATCCATCCTGATAACCGATCTATTCCACGATAAACACCTGCCAGGAACCAGCAACCCAGCACCCCAGGGCACGGAGCCCGCTGGCTGCCCCTGCATCGCTCCGGCTCTTGCAGCAGCCTGGCTTGGAGACGTGTCGCTGCTTTTTCCGTGTCTCCATGCCTGTTTGTTTCCTCCTTCTTCCAGGGGGAGCCCCCGTGCAGCAGGCAGGCTGTGATGACTGTGCATTTATAAATGCAACACGCATCACATTTACACGTGCTGCTGCTCTGTCCGTCCACGGCATCTGAGAGCAGCGTAAGGGCGCGCGGGCTGATGCAGAGCACAAACAGAAAACAGACTATCGTATTTTTTTTTAAATAAACCAGCTGAAAGAACCGCATTGAAGAGCTGAAAAGCAACGAGCCAAGTTCAGCTCCCATGCAGGGACAGGACACGGGCTGACAGAATTAAAAGGGACAGCACCAGCTGAAAGCCAGCCAACCCAAACCGCGCCCGAACCTGCTTTATCGAAATCGTGGCTACAAACAAGCTGCTTCTTTCAGGCAGCACCAAGACCCCTCGCTCACCGCCTAGAAATAGTTTGCAACCAGCAAAGCAGCCCAGGGAAGACAGCTTCCCTTCTATTTCAGCCAGGTCTTTTCTAAGGAACAAAGACTTTCTGTGCCTCTGCTCCTGGCACAAAGTCTCTCCGTGCGTTAGTGTCAACCTAGCCTTTGGGGTCAGGTCTGTTCTCAGCAGAGGGCTGGAAGTCCAGAGACAACAGGGACTTCCACGACAAGGCACGGGAACTGCCCAGCCTGCTCCGTGAGCCCAGACAGACTGCAGGAGAGAATAAAGCCCAAACTCCATCAAGGTTAAGGAGGGAGAGACAAAAAGACTTTAATTTATGTCACGCAGCTTGCTCACTGGCAACATAAGCCACGGACTTTTCTGCCCCTGAGCCCCAAAGGAGAGCACAGGTGTCCTTAGAAAGTTGTAGGTTCCCAGTCATGCTTTCCAACCAGCTCAGGAGGAAGCTGGGCCAGCCTCCTGCCCTCTCCAGGCTCACGTCACCACTGCTGCCAAAGCCAAAGGCAGCGTCACACAGGTGCTGGTCCCCTCCTTTCAACTTCTCGACACAGAGCCCAGCGTTTTTCCAACTTGGCTGAAGTGTTGCTGGGGCTTTTCCGTCAGCGCAGCAAAAGCAATTTGGTGGAGAAGAGAGATCCTAGCAGCTCTTGAGCAAAGGACAGGGAGATGCTACCCACCAGGTGCTACATCAGCCATGGATGCTGATCATGTGCTGGGGTGCCTGCAGCATCGCGGGGGGCAGCGCCCTGCCTGCTCTGAACAGAAAGAGAGGCCGAGTAAATTTAATCAGCCAAAAATCTAAGGTCAGGGAATTGCATTTATGCTGCCAGGACGAATGAGGACAGGGGCAAGACAAGTGCACCACCTGCCTGGGGACACACTCAGCAGCATCCACACCTGGGGCTCTGCTTTACAGCTCCCTGCCCTCCATCAGTTTTGTACCGAGCTCTGAGAGCACCTCTCCAGCCTTGACAGAGGAAGGACAGACCGCCAGCTGCGTGCTAGTGCACAGCCTGGGGAGCCTCAGCCACAGCCTCAACCACCGCGCAGCTTTTCTCTGACGACTGGCAAGCCTCCGACCTCCCTCCGTGCCTCGGCACCCAGCTGCACGCAGGGCTGGGAGCGTTTCCCTGAATGAAAGCACCAAACTTCAAAGGTCCCTGAAATTACAGACGTACAAAAAGACAAACAACATTAAGCTCTGAAAGTGCGCAGAGAAGGAGCTGCATTAAGTTTGCCTAGAGAAGGCAGCAGCACCGATGCACGGTGCTGGGGTCTGTCCTCTTGTTCCTCTCCAAGGGTTCTCCAAGGGTGCTGCGTGCCACGGACAGTCAGCACTGCTACACTCCTCTGGAGTCTGCTAGATGGCAAAACCACCTTGATGTTAAAAGAAAATAAAGAGGAAAAGGTGCTAGAGGCTTACAAGGGAAAAGAAGAGCTGTACTAAGGGTTTTCAATGGGCCCTGCTGCATCAAACACCCAGAACCGTCATGTAAAATCAAAACCAAAGCAGATTAGAGGAAAAAAAGTCCAGTGCCAAAGACTTAAAAGCGAGAAGGCTTCTCAAGACTTGTTGAAGAACTGCTGTGTCAGGAAAGCAGATGGGCATCCAGCTGCCCCATACCTCACATGCACTCAAAGACAAAATGCTTGACTCTCACTTTCCTCCTCCAGGAGCTCGGACACAAACCCAAGCTTTCGTGGCTCACCAGCACAGGCTGAGGCCAGAAGGCTGCCAAAAGAAGGGCTCAGTGCACGCAGCACTGCCCTGGGTGCTCGCCCTTGAGCATCCCGAGCACCAAGAGCAACAGGAAGGGAAGAACAAACACCAGCTCCGGACTGCTGCTTCTTACTTGTGTTTAGAAGGGAAAAGAGCCAGGTCCATGCACGACCCATGCTTTGCCATCATCCCCACCAGGAGGGAGGCAATTTGCACGAGTGCTGCTCAGCAGTTCCCTCCCAGCAGGTTCTCCAGGAGCTGGGCAGCCAGCACAGCACCGAGCACGGCCCCAGCACGAGCTCGGCAGCTGCCTGCCATGCCCGGCACGTCCGCTGCCCGCCCCGCGCACGAGGAGCCGGCTGGTTGGGACCAGCCCCGGCACGTAGATCCCAGCTGGAAGCTGAGGGGACGTGACACGGCCGCCTGAGGAGATGGGGCAATGAGAAATATCGGGGAGGTGAGCTCACCAGCAGGGAGAGGCGGATTTATTGCAGCGGGGCTGGGACGCGAGGACGTAAAGGACCGGGCTCGGCGTGTGCCGGTGCTCGCGCAACAGCTTGCTTTATGGGAAACGGCGAAGAGGAATTCGGCCAAAACCCAACCGATTTCTCATGGACCACTGAATAACTATCAGATGATGAGAGCTCTTGGCCACGACAAGCTCGGGTTAAATTGGAACCAGTGACTTCATGTTTCCATACCCCTTTCACAGGCTCGAGGCACGCAGCCCGCGCGCTCGGATCCCACTCACCTATGGCACAGGACGGGCCCAGCACTGCTGTAGGAACTGCAGCGAGCCACACTTCCAGCGTTTGCACAGGGTTCACTACACCACAGGTTCTGCTGAAATTAGATTTGATTTATACTTCTTTGCGGAGCCCAAAAACACAGTTAATCCCCCCCCATTTTTAATCTAAAATCCTGGGATACTAGAGAGGAGCCAGGGCAGCTCTATACTGGAAACTGGTCAATATTACAAACAGATGATAGAAAAATATATATTTTACAGAGCCATAGCAACCAGAAGAGAACAATAAATCAGGCTGGGATTAAAAAAAAATAAAAATAAAGGCACAGTCAGGGGAAAAAGAAACCTCTATGAAATACTGGAAGATTTTATTTGGCTTTAGTCATCCTATTAGGGAGAAATAAACACAGTTTTACCAACACGCTGGCCAAGCCTCATTTGTATTCAAGGAAGCTGGGCGTTTGTTTTGTTTTCTTTTCTTTTTACACACAGAAATTGGCCAGTGTCAAGAGTGTTTGAAAACATGTCAGCAAGGAAAGAGTCATTGAGGCTACCACATTGAGGCTTTTCTAAACTCCAGAGGATCCGAAGATGAGGTCTAGTGGTTAAGCAAGGGCAACAGGTGTCAAAGCGCTCGCTAGCTTAATGGCCTCAGGTCTGCAACCTCAGCCAAATCACTTAATCCCACTGAGTCTCATTTTCAGTGCAGAAGTTATACTGCCTGTCAACTGCACCGTGCCTCTGCGGCTCGGATTAAACTAACTTGAATCAGATGAAAATTGCTGGATAAGAAGAAAGCATCTTCTTCATCTGCAGTCCTCATGACTCTTAGCATCGTCACTTACCGGAGGAGAAACTGAGGCATGCAGAGCTGGTGTAACTCTCTCAAACTGATAGGTTTTGCAGAAATAGAGGATGAGACATTTCATGTCCAATCCTTTGGAAAGGGCATCCCTCACTGTGAGGGTGCAAAGGGGCTAGAAATGCCCACGAAGGTGACTGTGGGGAAAAAATATATATATATATTGCTAATTTGGTGCTGCGTTGACACAGTGCTATCAACACGTATCACTCATCGTGTACCTTCTGGAATCAGTTCTGTCCAATGCACTTTTCCAAGGTGTAAGACGTTTTGCTAGGGAATAATTAAGTCAAGGTTATCCAAGATCTGAAAACTGTGCTGCATATAAGCAACTTTCTCCTGAAGCAATCACCTGAAAGCCACACTAAAGCACCACCCAGAAACTGCATCTCCCATGCTTACTTCTTTTGCTTGCAGGTTTTGTTGCTACTGCTCTGCAGTCTCCAAAACACAGGCAACTTCCTACTACTGACTTGTCAAAGGTTAAATCTTCGCATTTGACTTTTAAATTGGCTGAAACTTCAGAACTTCGATTTAAATCTTTTAGTGCATTAGTAATCAGGAAACTAAGAAAAAAGGTACAGTATGTGTTTAGGGAACAAGATCACGTATAAAAGACTTGAAGAGGACATCTAATTGTTAAGACACTGATTATAAAGGGGAATCAGAAGGTTCCCCCTCTGCCCCCACCAAACGAAGAATCAACTCTTCCTGACAAATATGCATGAAGAATAGTTCAACTTACTCTCAAAGGCACGGAGCAATGTGGAATTGACAATTACGTCAGTGCTTCACTGCACTTATTATTAGAAAGTTTTACCTAATGACAAACTCTAGGCTTACCTTACAGAAATTCAAGTAGTAATGGGCCTCTCAATTTACTTTATCCCCTACAGCAACCTTTTGCTTATTTGAAGACTGTTCTCACATCTTCCCTTCATCTTCTCCTCCCTAGACTAAACAAACGTAATTCTTTCGATCATTCCTCCACAGGTCATATTTTCGGGACCTTTGGGTCATTCTTACTGCTCTCCTCCAGAATTTTTCCAACTGACTTGAAGTCTTTTGCCCAAAACCAGACAAAAAAACCTCTCTCTTTCCCCTCAAGTTGTAGCCAGCAGTGTAGGACTGCACCACATACAACACGTAGAACAGTTCCGTGTATATATATGTAGGTTTATGTATATGTGTAGGTTTAGGTTTAGCTATTGGTGAAACCAACTCTGAATCTTTTTCTCCTCCTTTCAGGACTGCTGCCTCTGCCTGTCTTTCTCCAGCCAGTGATTGTGCACTGATTACACCTGAATAAGCACAGGAACTTGCTCTTCTTGCACCTTACTGACCCTTCCTGCACACACAGGCATTTCAGACCATCTCCGCAACTTGCAAAAGGCTGTTCTGAACTCCAGCCCTGTGTGCCATAGTGCTTGCTGAGCCTGCAAGTTTTGTCAGGATACTCTGCATTTCGTCATCCCAGTCAATCCCAAATTGCATCAGCCCTAGGACAGATTTCAGAGGAATCTCAGTTCTACCCATCTTCTGCGGCTGATGACAACACATTGACAACTATTCAAGTCGAGATACCCAATCAGTATTGCAGCCCTTTCTTCAGTTTTTATCAAGATCACATTTCCTCAGCTCGCTCACATACCTGTGATATGAGACAATGTCCGAAGTCTCACTAGCATCAAGATAACTAACAGTCACTGCTTCCTATAGTGCCTATTACTTGGTCACAGAATTAAACTAGTTTGTTCTGCTTTACTCTTGATAAATCCATGCTGGAACTTCCTTATTCCCTGGACACCTTCTAGATGGTTTGCTGGTTTGCTAATAGTTGCTCAGGTGCCAAACATCGACTGATTTTAAACCTTGTGCCTTTTCACAATGTAAAGGAGAGCATTTACCATTTTCCAGCCTCCTGGGGAGCTGTGTCCCCTGTAACTGCGGAGGCTCAGACTGCACACACTGATGTGTTCTGGGGTAAATGTTATCAAGCTCAGCCAACCTGCAATCCTTGAACAAATTCAGGGAGGGCTATCTCAGTATTTTTGAAGTTTGCTGGTTTCACTAGCTAGTTCCCTACTGCAGACACCCGTTGTGGAGAATACAACCATAATATCCGTTATATTGTTATCGCAAGGCACTATGCATGTCAAGTTTTTCTGACAATTTCTCCAGCTCTGTACCTTAACGCTGGAGGTTTCTCTTTCAAGGCCAAGCAACATGGAAGCAGCAAGAACAACGCATTTGTTTCCACCTACATCAATATATTGCCCTCGTGAAGAAAATCAGGTAGGCTCCTGAAAACAACCTAACCTCACTGTAGAGAGAAAAAAAAAAAGCAGTTTTTAATGTCAGGAAAACACAACCCACAGCCACTCTATACTAACCAAGCAGAGTAATACTGCCATATGTAAAGAGTTAATCGTAACAAGTCCTGAATAAACTTTCCATAGGAAGAGCATTTCTTCCTCTGTTTGAATTCAAGTGTACATTTGTTCTACCACCAGATATTCCCAGTATACTCGTGAACCATGACAAGTTAAGGTCACTGAATTGTGCAGTTTCATTTTCAAGGTTAGGGGGGTTGGAGTTCTGTGTTTTTTTTTTTTTTTTTTTTTTTTCTCCAAACTAAAAATAACAGAGTTGGAATTTGTGGTCATGGTCAAACAGTGATAAAATTAAGAACAGATAAAGCCACAAATACAACTTTTTAAGGCTTGTAAACCCAGTTTTCTTGAAGGAGGGGAAATAGTGCCATTTAATCAAAAGCACAAAGCATCAAGTGTTTGTTACAGTGAACAGGGACGCCGAGGCTCAAAGAGGTCTGAAATTCAATGTGGGAGACAGCTTTTCTAAACTACAGCCACAGCGCAGGAGAGATGGAAACAACCAAACAACATCCATTTGCCTAAAAGCGTTTGTTACAAAAATACGTCACCTGCAACGAGACGTGTTTTGAAATTCCAATACACAGAAATAACATCTAGGGCAGCGGTAGCTGCTGGATGACTCTTGAACTCAATCACCACCATCTGAAAATGCTCAGGCTCAGCAGGAGCACAACTACATCTCACTCTCCCAGCAGCTTCAACTGGACCCAGCAAAGCACATCTATGATAACCACGAAGTTGGCTTGTTGCTCAAGAGATAAGAATTTAGCTCTTAGCATAGCTTTCAAAGTAAACAATCCTTTGACATGCCAAAGTGCCTGGAGCCTACCCAGAAAGTTTCTGCCAGTTTTATTTTTTTTTTTCCCTTGCTTCTTGTTTGGAGTGGATTAAGAAGCATTACTCAAGTTGTCTTGGTTCATCAGATGTTTTTAAAGCTACTTTAAAGTATCAGAGAGACACCACAGATTTTTAAACAACTGAGCAAGGCAACAATAAGGTATTGTTGCTTCTGACAAATGCTCCAAATTGCACAGTCAGAAGAACTTGAGCAAAAAGCAACCTTTCAGCACATAAAACAATGCCGGAGGTGCCACACCCTGCCCAACGCCGAATGGATGAATGGATTTTGGAAGGAACATGAATAGTCTGCTGCATCCCAGGTCTTGCTTTTAAATTCATCATCTTGCCAGGATTAACCTGACATCTGTGACTAGCTAGAAGATTTAAGCCTAAGTGAGAAAGTCCTTATTCAAAAGAGGAAAACGGTGAACAAATTTGTACTAAAATAAAACTAGAGCCCGATCACTTGCCTCAACAACATCAAATTTCCCTTTACACAGGGGAAGGAATGGCTGGTAATGCTTGGCGAGAGCACACAGCTGCTTGCTGAAGGGCATGAAACTATGAAAAAAATCAGAGAAGAGTTGGATTACGGGGCCTCTGGAGGCCTCTCACCAAGCCTTGTCTTGAAGTGGAGGTATCGTAGAACTTCCCACACTATGACACAGAGCTGGAGCCTCATCATTGTATTATCTAGGGCTTGACCTCTCAAATTTTGACCCCTCAATCTTCTAACTACCCCTCCATCAGCTCCTTTTAGATCGCCTTTCACCTTCTCCACATAGACAACGCAACCCTTCTCCCTCCACCTCTCCTCCTAGTTCACGTGCTCTTTTTGCCCCTCAATTGCCTTGGGCCTACTGGACCTTCTCTGGTTTCTCAGCCCCTCAAACTGTGAGGCCCAAAGCCAGACACAGCTTTTTAAGTGAGCCTTTCCCAGTGCCAAGTAGAAGAGGCAATAACTTCCCTCAATCTGCTGGTCATGCTCTTCTTAATGTAACCCAGTATGTGGTTTGCCTGTTGTATGCTCTTGGCTCATGTTCAATTTCATATTCAAAGAAGTCAATTTATGATTCATCCACTGGATTTTTTTAATAATGTAAATTGAGAACTAAACACCCAGAGGCTAGAATCCATTAAAGCATATTTGAGCAGTGCCTTTAAAGAGTCATGGTAGATAGAAAGTCAAAACCAGCACGGATAACCAGTAGATAATACTGAAGGCCCTCAGAAGTTCACATCAGAGACTGATATGCATGGGCACAACTGCTCTTTCCAGTCTAAAAACAGTTTGTTTGCTTTGAGGTCAGACAGACGAGACTGCATTACTGCAGGAAACCTGAGAAATCTTCCAGCAGAACAATCCTTTGGTTAGCAAAACTCTTCTAAGCAGCTCATTGACGCTTGCACGCCATCAATGGCTTGGTAATATTATAAAACAGAAAGTGCCAGGAAGACCCATTCTTGGGCTGCTGTGTGAGTCTCTGCCCTCGGTACCAGCTGAGTCTGAGAATTCTGTCCTAAATTTTGTCCTACTAAATGCCATTTCACTCCGCACTCATCCCCTCACTCATGGAAAGGGTCAGACAAGCAACTGCTGCAGTAGAGGTTGCTTAACGTGCAAGGCACTGAAATTACTGTTGCAAAGAGACTACACCAGACTGGAAAACATGAAAGGCTACAAAAAGGGTCTTAAATGTAATATAATTTAACAGATAACATGTTGTATGTTACTCCTAAGTGGGAGACGTTAGAACCAGATGCTTTTCTGCATATCCTGCAGTAGATAGAAATATGTGAGTATGAATTCACCACTGCATAGTTAGTACTAAAGAGTCGCTGAACTGTACAATTCAAGCAGGATGGGAACCTCAAACAGTTACAAAAACTATGAAAGTCTTGTGGATTCAGATGCTTAAGAGTAGCAAAGAATCAAGATAGAAAGATTGCAGTTGAACCCAAATGTGGATGGCAATTGGGGCACAGCAAAGGTGACAAAAGCATTTTTGTCATTTCAAACTGCAACCAGATACACTTCCAATATGAAGACAAGCAGTAATCTATGCTGGCATTGGTCTCTGTCAGTCAATACTTTGGAAAAATACTCTGAGTTACCACTGCCTCAATGATTTGTGACAGATTACCAGAGCAATCCTATTTTCACATGGACCTTTCCCTTTTGACAGTCAGCCAAGCTGACTGAAAACCAGCAGTAGAATCAGAAGTTACTGAGCAATTTATTAACTAGCAGAGCAAGTACCAAATGTTACAAATTCAGTAATCATTGATTTGGAAGGTACTTCACCTGTAGAGGATCCCAAGCTAGTTTAAAAAAAAAAAAAAAAAAAAAGTTCTTCAATTACTTTCATTCAGATCTTGTGATGGTAGAGGGTGCTTTTCAAATATGCAATGCACTCAGTCACTCCACAGATCTTTACGTGCTCACAACATAAGCTAATATTCAATCTACCAGTACAATGAAATCCAGGAAGAGTAGTGCAAAAAAAAGTTGGATGGTTCTCAACTTTCTGGTAAGTCTCCACAAGCACTGATGATTCCCAACTGTCAATTCTTTAGCCCTCCCAGCCTTGGCATCTCTTACAACTTATGTCTTTTTCATCTGTTTGTTTACACACACTGCTGCTGCTGAATTACACAGAGGACTGGAAGAGATTTACTTGCAAAGGAACTGCAACCGTTTTGGAAGTTACAGCCCTTCCGCTGAGAAGCGAGGCCTTATCAGACGCATGCTCCTCAGCCATTTCAGGATAAGCAAACAAGATTCTTACATCTCATCACCTCCTCTCACCCAGAGAGAGATGAAACCAACGTGAGAAAGCAACAAATAGGCACTGGCAGGCTTCCGATAGTTACTGACCATTCTGTACCTTCAGCTTCTCCATACTCCTGATTTGGAGTTTTGTAAACAGCAGCTGGGTTTTGTCCCCAGCAAGCAGGGTTGATGGATGATACCCACTTTTTTGGTCAAATGTTCTCACTCAAAGACAAATCTTAAGATTTGATTGAGCACCTATGACCCAAGTGCAGCACCATGTAAGAGACGTGGAATGAAAGCAGCAAAAACGAGGTAATGCATCTAACCCTGCAGTACCTGACTGGAAGACGTATCTGGCTAAGCCTTGCATTAACTCCGCTGGCCAGGTAGGTGGTGCCGACTCTCCCGTTTCCCTCTTTAGTCGAAATGTCAACTCAAAGCCGAAACCACTTGGTCCATCTGTTCCCGTAAACCTGGAGGGAATGAAAAAGGAAAAGTCACAACGTGCTTTTTGCAAAGAGAACAGGCTTCAGTGTCAGCACTACAGAGAAAAGCAGAGAGTTCTCACGGCAAAGATAAGTTCAGAAATTCTCTTGCTTTGGTCTACACCAGCTCAAATGGCATAACATTGTTAGGTTAACTGATGTAATACAATTTCAAAGATAGCCATCATAGTACAGCTCTCAGTCAGAATAATGCACTCTTGGAATTACAACTTCTTCTGGAGCACCACTGTGATTTTCAGCAGCCTGAGTTTGTTTTTAAAATAAACCTGAAAATTCTGCTGCCCTGATTATATTCGCTTAAATGGAAACACCAAAGAAAGTACCCAACAGGAAATGTTATTCAGTCCTCGTGGACTCAAATTTCTACACGTTCAGAAGTGGAATATAACCTTAAGTACAGTGTAGTAGGCTTCTGAGCTGAAACACTCACTTGTTTTGATGTATGGCACACAGTTTCTGTGCTGTTAATGGACAACAGGGAAGGAATCGAGAGGATGCAAGCAGAAATTTAATCACCTTTCACACAACACAGTAATTCTTATTTTGCACCAATATATATGATGAGACAAAAAAAAAAAAAAAGCATGTATGTACAAAGTAAGGCTTTGTATGTAACGTACACAATGTATGAATGTACAAAGCACAGCTTTGAATTTATGAGGCTATCCTCATACACACAGGGGAAGAACACTGAGTATGACAACTACAGCTCATGAATCAGGATGTTTGATCATTTCCCCAGTTTGATAGAGATAAGTGTTAACTTATTTTATTTGGTTTGGTCTAATAAGGCCTATGTAGGAGAATAAAGTCATATTAGAAGCATCACGGATATTACAAAAAGGAGCAAATAAAGGGTGTCCCATAATACTCCAACAAAACTAGTCCATAGGAATCCTGCAGTTTACACATCCCCATACAGGAAAGTTCCTGTTCCAAGTCCACAGTAGCTAAAACTGTCACATTTAATCTCTGAAAAACCTCACTAACAAGTATGTAGGCTCACAAACTCAAAAGCAAGTTGGGGACATCACTTTCCTTTCCACCACTGCCATCACATCCCTCACTCATTTGTTGTGGCTGTTGCAAGAAGGGAAAAACGTAAGGAAAAAAAAAAAAAGGATTTATACTGAGAATAAAGACACTTGATTCTGGTTTATGAAAGTTTCCATGATTCTGCAAACGCAAATCTCCTCCTCCAGCCATTGGCAAATTCTCTGGAGAAACTTTGTGCATGTTTTGGATGCTGGTACCCTGCTGACACACGTGAAAGATATAATGCACAAAGTGTTAACGTTGAGCTTCTACTAAAAAGAGCCAAACGGAGCTGTCAGAAAAGTGATGAGAGCACTTTCCATTTGCAAAACACAGATCGCTAGCAGTGCCGTGACCAGTTCCAAGTGCTGGGTGGACGGTTCCAACAGTAAGGAGCTTGTTTGAAGCAGACATGCTTTTCAGCAACCCTGAGTAATGTAAAGAGCTAAAATTGATCAAATTTAAGCATCAGGGCAACTCCTTCAAGATCCAACACAACTTTTATTTGAGGATTCTTCAAGGAAAGTTTGTGATGGACTTGCAGGTAACATAAGGAAAAAAGTTAAGAATTGAGCCCAAGGACAAAACCAAACTACGAACAGCTCTGACCGAAAACAAGAGGACGGGTAGTGAAAATCAGACATCTGCAATAGAAATGTGAGCAAACAATAGAGGAAATAAAAATTATTTATTTAAAAATCTAAGTGTATGTTTCCGTTTCTCTCCATGTCATCCACAACAAAGAATTTGAGCATTATGTACTAGAGAAGCAAATGCTCCGTGAACGCAGCAGACAATGCATTTCATAGCGGTCAGCACGTATAAAGCCTCTTTCAGGAAACAAATGTACCTTAAAGCAACAAGCCAAATAATTGCACTCGGTTCTTCAACAAAGCAAGAGCTTACTGAATAACCAGAGAGCCAGTGATCACGGAGTGAGTTTGGATGTGCAGTGGAACCTGTATTCTGCGATCGTGCATGCATGTCGACCAAAAAGATTGGTACAGGATGGTGGCAGCCTCGTAAATTCAATCAAAGCTGCACTTTGGACATTCAGCACCCCTGTGGTGTTTTATTAGTTTCACATATCAGTTAGCAAAGGAAAAACAGAAGTATTTCTTAGAGGGAGAAACAAAAAATTCTTCAAACCGGGTAGTTTTCAAGGACTGATTCCAGGAAAAAGCATTCACCAGAAACTGAGACGCATTACGAATGGGTCAACCTCAAAAAGGATCAAAGTTAACAAGAAGCCTTCAAGCTGAGCTTACATAGTTACAATTTTTGGAAAATAAGATGGCTCCCTATTGAATTTCCTCCTTTCAAGGCAGGTCCTGAAGCAACACTTATTTTTAACATGCATCAAGCTAGAGTTTGGGTTGTGGGTTTTATTTATTATTTTTTTAAAACTGAACCTCACAGATCTGTGTGCTTCAGGGGATAAACAGGAATAACTGTTTAACAGAAGACCACACGTGCTTGCTGGTGCTCCGTAAGCAGGTTACCGAGTAACAGAAGTGTTCAGGTGGGTTTCCAGCGAATTTAAAGCAAGATGTGAAGTTAAGAGAACACTGGCCTGCAACACGCCAGTGGTTGCAAAGAGGAAAAAAATCGACAGGCAATGCAACTCACCTTATTTTTTGTATGGTCATAAAGGAGCTTCTCAGAGAATTGCTAGAAAATATATAGCGTAAAAGATATGTACAGGAGCAGGAAGTTATTTCCCCTAAAATGCTAAAAAAAATCTCAAGAGTATCAAAAGATGCATAACCACCAAAAACCACTCAAAAATACAATAGCGTGCAATGCTTCTAATTCTCAGCTTTTTAAGGCAGCAGTGAATTGTCAGAAAAATCCTGTTTTGTAAGAGGTTTCTATTTAAAGATTATATTTAAGATGTTTTAGAATAATTAATGGACACAGATTGCTGAAAAGACTGTTTTGTGGGAGTAAAACTTTAAATACACACAGTTCACCTGTACTGTAAAGCTGTTCAAAGGTTTTGGTTGATAAAATCTTTGATCTGAGCTCACTTAATTTTAGATTGGTTGGTTGTTTTTGAAGAAATTGTGACACATGACTTTAAAAGCTCGATGGACTACCAAAACTTTTGTTTAATTCAGGCAGATCTTCCATAGAAAGAAAGAATTATTAATCTTCAGAATGCAATTAGGATAGTCATTTTCGGTTAACATTTTTGCCAAAGCTTTTGCTTTTATTCTTCCAAGAAAGTCTTGTGTTTGAAAACAAGTCAAAATAGTTTCAACAGCTGCCATAAAATTTCTCTCAATGAACAACCGCCCATAAATCCTTCAATCCCAGGATCCAGCTACACGATGTATGAAGTGAATTTTATGCTCAACCACTGACTCCCAGGTTGCCTTTCCTAACAGGCGCTCATTTCAATCAGCGAGTAGCCAGGAATAAATCCTGAAATCACTAGAAGTTGAGACAAGACTATGGCAGGAATTCAGAATTGTGGATTTTCTACCAGCCTCAGGTCTCAGTTTGTCCCGTTAGGAGCTCAAGACAGCTAGACACATCAACTGCTCCTCCACATAGGAGTGGAGGACCAAGGAAATGGCTTTGATCCCACACAAAGGTTTTCATTTTGGTTCAACAAGACAAAAATGCACCTATCCCAGGGAAGCAGCCACCCACAATTGGGGAATTAATCATGAGTGACTTCCCAAAAATGAGCTAACAACCCAACCACTGGAGCATCCTCAAGCTGGCCTCCATCAACCAACAAGCTAAAAAAAAAATAATGTTCTGAAAGGTGCAGACTTGAATAAGCCTCATATCCACAGAAAATGGTGTAGGGAACAGCGAGGATAGCCCAAAAAGTGATTCTACCTCCTCCTACCTGATGTGCGTGGTGACTTTGAACACACAATCCTGTAAATCAAGCACTCTCCAGGAGTCCTGGTACAGCACACATGAGGAAGCTGTGGGGAGCTGTGTTCAGGGCTCTTCCTACTCATTGCTGAAGCTCCGTGCTGCCTGCACCCATACGAGCTCGCTGCAAAGCACCTTTGCTGCTCGTGGGGTGGCCTGACCCTGGCTCCCGTGTAAACTGTCAAAGTAATACCTTTATTACATGGTTTTTGTTCCACAGAGGCAAGATTTCAGTTCTTCAGTGTTCGTTTCTTTGATTGCATGTTTTTTTTTCCTTTTTTATTTTATTTTTAAGTTATTGTTCAACACGGTTACAATACTCGAGGAGTGTCTCAGCTCTACAGGAAGACGACGGTGCCAACCCAACCAACGTGCTGACAGCACGTGTGCGAGAAGGAGCCCTCAAAACGCACGTTTTGTATCCACGCATAGCCCCAGGTACATAAACTGAAAATTGCAACACAGCATTAAGTTTCTGTACTAACAGATCCGAATACTTCGCATAGTTTGGTCTATGCCCGATTTCTGCTGAACTCTGCACTTTTGATTGAACAGTTTTTCTATGAACACCCCCAAAACGCTACGGAAAAAAAAAAAAAATCCTCATTTTGCCCAAACACTCGAGATACTAACTACAAAGAGGCAGCACGGATGGTGTTGTGCCTGCCAATTCTTTGCCCCCTCCAACAAGAGAGGGCACCACCTCTGCAGCCAACCCCATTCTGAAGCAGCCGGGTAAGTTTTCACAAAAACAAACATCGATGGAGAAATTCTTGGCTTGCTGCATGCCCACTGGCACACATCAGATAGTTTTATATTATGGCTACAGCACTAATGGCAGGCTCCGGTATCTGCCAAGTCAAATCCACCCCTATATTTAATATCAAAACCTTATTTTGTCGCATGAACAAAAACAAACCGTTCGAAAGCCAAGGTCATATATTACACGCCATTCTTCGGTTTAAAACTCTTTATCTGCTAGCAAATCAGCTCAGCAGAACAGACCACATTGCAGCGCTGCACACGGGCTGAAGACGTCTGGCTTGTTCCTTTAATGAGGTAAGAGTTTCACTGATCATGATATTTAGTTCCAGCAAAAGAATCCAAAGAAATAAGAGGCCCCTTTATTTACAGAGCCGTGCAGGCAGCCTCCTCGAGCCCCCCACCACCCCGTGCGCTGCCAGCCCTCTCCTGAAGCCACACACAGAGAGCTGAAAGGCTGCTCCCCTCCGCAGCGGAGTACCAAGGGCGTTTTTCACATCAAATAACCCAGCTTAAGAGGATCAAAAGCCAAACTAGCCTTTTGCTTTAAAAGCAGCTCTAAAAACCAGAGGCTTTTCAGTTTAAATCAAAGCAATTTGCCAAAGCATTTTCTTTCCCACTTTTGCAAAGGAAGAAGAAAAGATTCGCTTTGTTGCCGTGCAAAATGGCAGCATTTCTGAATGTCTGCTGTTAAAAGCTCCGCAGCACCGGACAAGGAGCAGAGTGTACTGGGTGTTTATTTTTTTGAGAGTTGAAGAGTATGTGTATATAAATATATTAGATGTACCAGTCCCCGAAAATGGGAGTTTACGTAGGGAAATGCTGGCCCTTCATTCACTACATTTATTTCAGCCAGGGAGCAACAAGAACGCTCTTTCAGGGTACTGGAGGATAGTTAGGAGTGCGTTTTCAGGAGTTACAGCTCCACTACCAGCAACCACCGTGAGATGAAGTGGGTTTCTTCTGGAAGCAAGGCGAGGGCAGGCTCGCAGGGCACCACGCTGACTTACCCCAGCTCCAGCTTTCAGCTCCGTCCCTGCTACTTTTGTGAAATTCCTTCTGCTGCCTTTTGCATCGACTCCTTAATTGCATTTCTTCGTGTCTTCCACAAAGACAAAGCTTCCTGCTCTGCTGTTTGCGAGCCACTCTGATGTTGTTTTGAAGGCTGCAGAAGTAAGCATCGCTGCATTTCCAGCTCTGGCAGCAGCAGGAGCTGCTGTTATTTCCATCATAAGGCAGTCTTAATTCTGCCTCAAAGAAAGAAGCGCCAGTAATTGTTAATCCATAGCTCCCAGCAGCAGTACTGGGACACCTGATTAGTTCGAGAAATCAATTAAAGCCGAGCTGGCAGGCAGGGCCACAACTCTGCTTGGTGAGGCCAAAGTCCTGCAAGGCCTAGGTTTTGCTCCAGTTTGAGGACTGCACAGCTATTAACCATCCCAGGGGGCTATCAGCTAGCAAGGATACTGCTATTAGCAACAGGGAGGGCTGCTGTAGCAAGAAGCATCAGGGCACTGTCTGACCTGACAGACTTCACCAGTCCTCTCTGAGAAAAATCAAGATGTGCGCCATTCCCTCCCCCTGCTCCCATCTGGTTGCAAACAAGTCACACAAAGGGTGGTCTCCTGGCTAAAAACCAAGGCAAAGCCCTGAGCAGGCTGGCAGGGCCGTCTGAGTTCAACACCTCCCCGTCTCCATCTCCAGGGCAGGATGTTGGGCAAGAGCCGATGTGCCCCTAACAAGTTTACTCCGAGCCAGCCTTCTGCCTTCAGACTCCAGGCGCCTCACACAATGTCCTACCCCCATGAGCAAATCGTTTGCAGATTCCAGAAGTTAACGGGAAAAATAAAATTAAAGTGACCCTACCTCGTATGTCCAGCATCTTGCCCAACAGGAAATGGTTGTTTTTAGTACAGCTGTCAAACAACGCAAAAGGCTCGTTTGAGAGCCCCGACGGCACGCTGAGGCGCTCCGCTCAAAATATTTCGTATGAAAGTGCAGCAGCCCCCCTACACCAAAGGCTTAAAAGCTCTCCAGAAGAGTTGTTTCAGCTAAAACGCACCTGCTTAGTCATGTAATCTCCTGGATTGTCTCTCGGCCTTGAGAAAAGCATCAGTTTTGAGGAAAAACGTAAAACCATCTGAGAGAGCAGGGAGCGGTTATCTGGCTGTCAGATGGTTATCTCTTCAGAGCGCTCGGCAGGAAATTCCACGAGCTCTCACTGCCCCGAACCCGCACACACACAGTCTTGCTGGACTCACTTCTACCCTGGTTTATTTAAAAAAAATGCTTCACAAACAAGCAGGGAAAATGACGGATGCCAAAAGAACACATGCCCAAAGATTTCTGAGGTAAAATCGGGGTGACGGTGACACGCGGCCTATGGCTGGGCCCGAAGCTGTTGCTGAGAGCTCGCTCTTGCAGAATGTCGCGTCAAATGTGTTTGCCATCAAGCAAATGGAAAACCTTTCTAGAAACAGCAACAGAAATTGTTTTGAGAGAATTAGTCCAACATCTAAATCCAACCAGATGCAGAGGCGCTCCCTCCGCAGCTCGGTGGAGGCAGGTTTCTCAGCTCGCTGAAACACTCACGTAGGATCCCCTCAGAAAAATCCAATTCAGACAGACCTGAGTGAAATTTGTGAATTTGTGCTACTGGCCAGTACGAAAGCGGAGCTCTGCTTCACTGACCTCCCATTCAGCAATGATACTATGGAGAAGGGAAAGAAAATACTTCAGTCGAAGTTTCACTCACACATCCACAACACTGATTCCACACATTTTACCATTCAGCTTATTCAAAACTCAGCTGGTAACAATCTCGTCCCTGAAGGCTGAAGATTTTTTTTTTTTTTTTTTTTTTTTTTTTCAGTTTCTGCAAACAGTGAATACTGATACACCAGATTTCCAGATTTCTCCTCTGATCCTCCAGACCACAGTGTCAAGTCCACACTACACCTAACCCTGCAGCCAGACTGCCTTGTGGCAGTGGCACTTGCATCACACGATAACAGGACGGTTTTCCAGTGGCTTTAGATACCTGCAGCACAGAAATTGTGTGTACTTTGCCTTGCTGACAGACAGGCCAGTTTGGAGACCCCTAAATCATAATCATTCAGGCATGAGAGAAGCACCAGGAGCACGAGTGACATTAAAATGGAGCACGGACAGCGCCAGGCCCTTCTGAGAATCGCAGCAAAATAACTAAAGTCATTGGAAATTTGTATTATATACATCAGGAAGTTGCTTGGTTTTCTTTCTCCCCCTCACGATAGCTGTCAGACCCTGGCACAGGATCCAGAGAGGCTGGGGAAGCCGCCCTCTGATCTGGCATTAACCAGAGACTGCCAGAGGTTTCTTCCAACCCAAGCGATCCTACAGAGCATTATGGCCAAGAGCACAGGTATAAACTTTTACTGCTGGTGCCGTGTCCATACCCGAGCTGACAGGACTCGCAGCTGATAATTCACAAACACACAAGTCAAACTCACTCTGAGAGAAGTGGTTCTTGTGCTTGGCTCCTGCCCACCCACGTGTGAACCAGCTCCAGAACCGTGCTGCCTCCAGCCCTGCGTGTCAAAGTAAACCACCAGCAGCTTTCAGGGCACTTTAATGGGCTAAATTGCCAAATTAAGGCAATTTAGGGGTTGCTGCTTTGAGGTTCAGCTGTCCGTGCCACGGAAGTAGTGGTATCTGGAAGAAGGCTAGGATCCTGCTTAGCTGCTGGGGGTTAATCCCTTTGAGCTCGAGAGGCTTGGAAGCATTATCCTCCCGTTCTGGAGAGTGCCAGAGCGTTTTATGTTGTACGTGTATGAATGTATGCTTGGAGATTAAGGGCAAATGGCCCTGTCTGTGCCAAAGTTATCTGCTTCGTTACTGACACTACGTCAAGAAGCTGCAGAATAAATACCCTCGCAGTCGTAAAACGGCATCCGGGTGATCTAGGTTTGAGTCCCCTGCCTACTGCAAACATCCTGCCATCCCCGACGAGTTACTCAGGAATTTGATGCTCAGATGGAAAGCAACGCTGCTTCCCCACTTCAGATGGTAATGTGACACACATCATATAGCAAATGCCTGTATATTCCAGCTGTAAAGGTCACAGCAAAGCTGGGAAATTAACTCCACATTCTGCACAGCATGGACAAATGCCGAAAGTGGGAAATGAGTAAGGCACCAAAATATGAAACAGGAGGCTGCATGGAATACGTCACCCTTTACCCCAGCAAAAAAAGACGTCCGCATGAGGGCAGTTTTCCTTTTATTTTCTGTTTTATGGCACAAAGATGTAGCTGCACCAGTTGGCGACGGTTTGATCTCCTGCTACGGTCACGATCAAATTGACAAGACCAAATCGTTTCATCCTTACATTTCCCAAAACACATATTCGGAAACAAATAAATAAAGTCTTATGAAATCAAGCAACTAGAGGCCTGGCCACGCTTTTTAGCTCGGGGGCTCCCTGCGGAGCCACCCAGGCCTCCCACCTCCCAGCCAGAAGAGCTTCACAATAAATAAATAAAATAAAAAAAGCTTCAAACATCTCAAACTTCACCTAAGGGCTTGGCTGCAACCCTGCCAGCCAAAAGGACGTAAGCAAAGGGCCAGCGTGGCTGGGAGGGCAGCGTCGCTGTGCTTGGTGAGCAGCTGGGGAAAGGGCACCGACTTTCCTTGTGCTGTCTGCTGGCTCCTTCCTAGCTCCTACTGCGGAAAGTTCTGCAGCTGCTGGGAGGAATCCATTCGCATAACAAAAGCGGCTTTCAAAAGCAGGATGGGAGAGTGGAAAGAATAAGAGAAAAACCCAAAGTTAGAAGCTCCGCTGACAGCTACAGCTAGTTGTTTGCAGCATTGCCTAAAGGTCTGGGGCTCTAACAGGTTATGTGGAACATGAACACTGTTTATAATGGTGTCTCCCATTACCTTCCTGCTGGCTAAAGAGCATAGGTAAAAAGAAAAAGGCAGGAAAGAAGTTCAGCAGACCCTTTACCACATTTTTAGGACATTGGCACAATTAAGTTCTCAGCTGCACGATAAAACAGCTCAAGGCACAATAGGCATTCAGAGCTGTGAGGAGCCTGAACTCCAGATTTCAACCAGAGCTTGGACACCTGTGTGTCCTGCTGGATCTGGGATGCAGTCCCTGAGCTTTCACTTCATTAGCTGCAGAAATCAAGACAATGCCTCTCTACTTGCCAAGCTGTTATCTAGTGGTTTTTCATTGCAAAGGGTGCATTCAAAAATACACTGATGAGCACCGCAAGAAGTCTTCACCCACTCAACAGGTAGGGAAAGACCCTTGGGGGCTGAGCCGTAATTCCAGGGAAAAGAAAACTCCCGATCACTCTGAGAAATAACCTACTCAGTAAAAGGGTTCAGCATACAACTCCTCACAGCCGTTGTTACCGAAAATCCCCCATCCATCTTCGAACATCGACTTCTCTGCTTTTCTGCTCAGTGCTACTCTTCTGGGTAAAAAGGAATTCAAGGCCCAGAGACGCATTATTTCTGCGTAATAAGGTTATACATATGGATTCAACTTAGCTAGGAAATGTCAACTTAAGGCTTGTCTTCATGAGGAAATTTACTGGAACTAGTCTACCAGTATAATTATATTGCTGTACTTCTACTGGTGAAATTCCCCTGTTGAGCCTTATTCATAACAACAGCAGCCTTTATGGTTTATTTTTGTCGACCATGCCAAAAAAAGGCCCCCGCTCCAGAAAGTCCACAACAATCCCCAGGGGAGGCGGGGGAAGGAGCTGCACCGGTAGAAAGAATAACAGTATAGAATTTGCCGCGTGGTTCTCCGGACTAATGAGCCATGGGCTACAAAAAAATAAATAAAAAATAAATTAAATACTGCAAGAAACCTGGGTTGTACATCAGGTATCTTTGCAGGTCGGGTACGTGCCAGGTTTATGCCATGTTTCAGCCCTTGGTACAGCTCTCCAGGGTGGATGCTGCTTTCCATCAGCCCCTGTGTGCATCCCTTTCCCCGTGTGCATCCTTCTCCCCCGCTGCTGCATCTCTTTCCCCATTTCCCTACGGGTGATGCCTCGCTGCCCCGCAAGCCCCCGTGCCCTGACCCTCCGAAACACAGGGGTGGCAAAGCCCAGCCCCTCTGGTTTACAGTTTGCATCTTCAGGGACGAGCGATAGCTGAAAAGCAAACAGCTCCCCTTGCAAAAAGGGATTTTAAAACAATCGCCCTTCGCTTGGGCAGTGCAAGAATGCCGAGCTAGACAAAACAATGAGCCATCTGTGCACCCTTCCCTCCCTCCTTCCCTTGTTTCTACCCTCTGGGCTTAAATCAGAGCTCCCCAAGAATGGCCGAGTCCCTCTTCACCTCCTCCCACCCTGGTTACATCCTGCAAAAAACACTTTTCTGGGCTTTTTTTTCCCCTCTCCTTTTTTGTTCTCAACAGCCCCAGCAGAATCTCTCTTTAAACCTCAGGCCTCTTTGTCAGGTGGCATCCCAGCTACCCGAATCAGCTTTGTCAACTGATCACAAACGCCTCCCCCAAGCCATCCATCCCTTGTTTACCATCCCTTGGAGGCAGCGTGGCACCCGGAGCCCTCGCCACCCCTTTGTCCAGGGGAGGGAATACCATGTGAATGGGAGACCACCAAAGATTTACAGCCCTCCTTTGTTCGCCTGGTGTCACTGCCTATTGGGCCTCGATTCAAAATTGAGATGACAGCAGAAAGGCAGACGAGTTTAGTAAATCACCGTGGGGTTTGCAGCTCGGGGGAGAGGGAGGGGGAGAAATGCTGATAGCTCAAATTTTAAAATAAATCTGCTAATTGGCAACCACCGTCCCACCGCGATGCACACACACTACTCTAGCACCGCACCAGCTAGCAAGGCACGCTCCCAGCATTGAGGGGAAAAAGGGATTAGGTCTGAGTAACAGCATTCAGATGCATCTCTTTAAACCTTATTTTTGTTAGTGTTGTTATTCCAGCAAGCAAAAGCATAAAAAAAATAAAAAAAAATAAAAAAAAAGCTTTCCTTTGATCTCACAGCTGGAGCGGCCACACAGACGAAGAAATGCTTTTACCTTCGTGTCCCACCAAGACAAAAACCAACTCTATCTTTTAATTACTGCTTTTTAGAACATCCTAAGCCAATCTTTATCAAGCTGAGCAATCTCGCAGAGGAAGACCCAGGTTTGATCTCCCATCGCTCCTCCTCCCGGCAGGCTGAACCCGCTGGGAGAGCGGAGCGCGCGCGAGCTCGCCCTGCTCCAGTCCGGCCAGATGACAGCAAGGGAGCCCTGGCTGGGGCCAACTCCCCCCCAAATACGCCGAGCTCGCAGATGCATTTCTGCTGACAGAACAGAAATCGCCTGCTTTGAACGCCGTGCCCCGGCCCTGCGTGGCAGCAGAGGCTCCTCTTACCAGGATGCACGCGCAGATGCGCTACCGAGCAGGAAGCCGGCCTTGCTTTCGGGAACGCTCAGCTGTAAACTTACATCCAATCTCTTCCTTTTTTATTGAAAACAGGCCTTTCTTGTAAACTCAACTACTTTACAGCAAACATTAAACGAATTTCCTTCGATGCTTCACAAAAAAATAATTCCAAGCCTAGCACAGCTCAGGCGTGCTCTGGTTCCCCCGAGCTCCGCAGGCACACGGAGCAGACCTCTCCGTAGGTGGCCTCCATCCTCCACGTCATTAACAGTGCTAAATGCCTCCAGCAAATGATATTTGGAAGCCAAGTGCACTCTCTGCCTGGGAGGAGGGGAAAAAAAGGTTTCCCCGTGGTGCCCGTAGCTTCAAGGGAGGTCTGTCCCCAGCAGAGGAACGCAAGGCCTAGTCCCGGTGCGCTGCCCCAGCCATCGGGGACACCACCAGCGGGGTGTGGAAGTGGGCACGACGCTTGGTTGAGATGGTTTCTGCTGGGGAAACGCGGAATTGAATGTTACGTCACGCTTGTGGGTCTTTAAAATGTCCCCATTTTTGAACTTGTTGGGCAATTCAAAGCTCTGCAAAGGATGAGGCGTCCCCAGACCAAGCAGACAGAAGAGATGGACCCACAAGTGCCACGATGCCTGCTGGAAGAAGCACAACTGCATTTCTAGACACCAGAGAACACACGTCGGAAAGAGCTGCCACAACATTTCCTCTCCTCTCTGCCTCAGAAGGAAGACTGATCAGAAAAATAAGCACCACATTTGGGGTCAGCCTCTGCCGGATGAACAGAACGAGTAAGAAAAGGAAGGTTGAGCACTCATCTTGAACTCTCCCTCCTCCAGACTTAGCTCTGGCACCTCCTTCCTAAATTCAGGCTTACCGATGTCCGTGCCCATGCCATTCCCTCTAGCAGGGGCTCTATTCTCCAGCAACAGTTCCCAGAAGGCCCTCAACTTGAAGATCTGTCCCCAAACTCAACCTCGCTTCCCTATCCACACCCCGAAGTGGTACCAAGGAGTCGGCGTCACCTGGCTTCAGAGCTAGCAGCCGAGTGCAGCAAGGTGAGGACGAGGAGGGGCTGCCACCTCCATGCTGGTATCTCAAAAGAAGTGCTCCTGAGGGTCTCCTGCATCAAGCATGCTTCAATCCCATGCTGGCAAGAAACTGGACACCACAAAAGATGGAAGAAAACTTCGGGGTTTTCATAATTTTCCTGGAATTTCATGCTTGGCTCCCAGACCGGTTCGATCTTTCGCTTCTCCACTTGCATCCTGTTTTCTATCAGTGCTGTTTCAAAATCTCCTCCGAAATATTGATCCGTAACAACCACCGCCATCCACCTCTAATTTACTGTCTCCTCAGAGGCTCTTTGTTTTACTGCATTTTGGTGAAGACAAAGGAGGGCAGAGTCGTCCCCGGCTTTTAGAAAGAGCTCCCTGTCACCTTGGAGTTCGGTGTAATATTTCAGCGCTGCTTCAGGCTTGTGGCTTAGAAAGCACTTAGGGACCCATTAAACACCAAAATTTAAGGCTAAAGGCTGGCAAGCGGAGGGCAGCGAGCTTTTAAATTTATGAAAGGCTGCAGAACTGAGAGGCCACTAAAGTGACAGCTGTCAGCACCACTCCATCCTACATTCATGCGGGCTCAAAAGAGAAGCCAGCGTGCACTCGAAAGAAAGAGAGCGCTCGTTCCAACTTCTAGGCTATTTTCTAAATACTCTTTTCAGCCTCCTTTCAGCCTCAGAAAAAGCCTTCCAGAAAACATCCACCCCTCCGCAAGCCTTGCGTTTGTTACCTGATCCAGTTTGGCGCTCCTTTTTTTTCTTCCTCCCGGCTCTAACAAGCATCCTTGCCCTTTTACAAGCCCGGGTCATTCAGAGGAGCTACACGAGGCAGCGGAGCACAAGCTGGACGGGGAGATGGTGAAGGGCTCACGCTTACCCTCACCTTTCACGGGGAGGCACCACCCACGGAGCCACCCCGTTATCCCGGTGCTGCACTCAGCCCCCTGGCAGGCTGCCACGAAAAAGGAGAGAGGAGAAAAAAACAAACCCTCGTCGACGTGAAGTTTGTGTAGGTTGGGAAACCCAATTATTGGCATTTACATAAAAGGCTGAACATCAAAACGCGGTTGGTGTGTTTCTTCTGGGGATGTGGGCAGGCCCCGCGTACAAACCTTATCTCGTAACCCAGCCGTAATTGAAGTTTTGCTTCCTGCCCTGGCTCTGAGTGACAGCCTTGCAGTTTGAATACACCCAAGACTCTTCCAGGTTCTCAGGAATGGCATCACGAGCTTCATTTCCCAGGCACTTGTGAACCTAACAAAAAGGGTGAGCGCTCGGGGAGCTACAGGAGCAACTTCTCTGCACGGGGATGTGTCCCCTGCAGGATGGAAGAGGGAGTTGAACCCATCCCATGGCCACATGTTCACACCCTGTGCACTCATTCATTGCTGCAGTGAATGATTTCTCTTTCAGAAAGCAAGAGCAGTCAAAAAAAGAAGCACAAGGCTTTACTCTAACCCTGCTCGCTAAGTTCAAGCAGTTACCCATCCGGTTGGATTTTAAAGTAGACAGAAAAAGCTGGAAATGGCAATTAACTTGCTAAAACATCCCAGAAGGTCTTCTGCTGCCACTCGAGTGGTGCAGCACGCTCCACTGGAGGGACTTACTGCCAGGCGAGGGGCTTGGCAATCCCCCTGCAAGGCCTGCGGCTCCCTAACGCCGCCCTGACGTCAGGATTTTGGATTTTGAGCACCATCAGCCCCGCACAGCTGTGTCGTGGTTGCCATTATGCCGTGAAGCACTCAGTGTTTTTAAATGAAAAAGGGTTTCCCCTGTTTGAAATTCTGAGATCTCTTCCCCGTTATTCTGCGTGCACGGGGCTGGTATTGAAGCAGAGCAGGAAGCGGTGCTGTTTTAGCTGAAAATAAATCTGTCAACGAGGAGGCACAGGGAGAGCTCCACTTCAGGCTTTTCAGGTTCTTATTAAAAAATATAAATTCAAGTCAACATTTTCACGTTACGCGCTACATCTGGTTGCTATCCCATTATAAATAAAAATATAGGGGCCTTCAGCTCAGCCCTGCATCGCTCAAAAAATCATCAAAAAGCCCTTCTCATTTAGTACTAGAATATAATTGGTTCAGATTGTCCCCTATCACCAGAAGAGGTCCACGAGAAATAAGCCAGGTGTTACCCAAAGTCAAGTGGGGAGATTAAAAGGGTCCTTGGCAGTGATATTTGTCCTCCAAAAGGATGAAAAGCAGCGAGGTGAGGGACACACGCCTCTATCGCCGCAACCTCGCTGTCGCGGGCAGGTCCAGCCCTGTGCTCCTTGCAGCAAGAGTCGGAAAACAAACCAAAAGCCACAGACCAGCAGCTGTCTCTGCTGGCCAGTGAGTGGAGTTCAGTGCCACGCCAGCTTTACAAGAAATCTTCCCAAAATTTAAACAACAGCCCTGTCGCCCCGCTCTCCTGCCAGCCGTCCCGCAGGATGCTTTGGGACAGCAGAATTTCAAAGTGCTTTGAGTGGCAGAGACCATAAATAGGGGCTTCCTCACTCCCTCCTGGATAATGAGAGCTTCTTGAGCACACAAAGTGCCAGTCCGGAGCCGTGCAGTCCACGTGGCAGTCGTGTTTTGGGAGCAGGGAACAGAACTGGTGTGGCTGAGCTCCTTCCCCCTGCCCGTCCCCAGTGCTCACCTACCCGCTGATCACTTCACGCTCAGTGTTTGAGAGATGCCGAGGTTTTTGTCCTTACACAATTTGCTTCTTCCCTCATACAAGCACATCAAAGCCATTCCTCACCCTTCGTGTCTTCGGCTGGGACCCCCACGTCCTCCCGCTGCTCTCTCCCAAACCCACCGGGCTTGAGTGTGGTCGAGGAGAACACTCTCACCAGGAGAAAGCCTCGGGCTGGCAGGCCACCAAAAAGAAGAAGCCAGCGCAGCACTTACTCCCTCCAAAATTAACCTCCAGCAGAAGGAGGCTGGAAAACACAGGTTGCCTAATCTTGGCAACCCCGTTTTTTCAGCGGCAAAGATGAAATCTCGTGATTTGAGAACAAAGGCATCGTGTGAAGGCCTGTGTGTCCATGGCTGGGTCTCTTGTGAAAGCAAGGGAAGGAAACCTTTAAACTCCTTTTTTGTTTCTTCCACCTTTTATTTGCCCTACCCTGTCCCTGCCCCAGCACCTCATGAATGGGGTTTGCTGCCAGATGTGTTGGTCAAAACGCCCCAGGCAGGTCTGGGTGACACTGAGTCTGTGTAAACTCCACTCTGAAAAGAGACTTCTGAAAACCAGCTCTGTCTCCACAAACAGAAGGAACCACCTCGAGGACGTGGGTAAGGTTAAAGAAACTGCTCAACTGCCGCTGTTGCAAGAGAAGCACCTGGGTGAAACAAAACCCATAAAGACTGCTGGCTGAAACTCAACCAAGACAAACAGAGGAGGAAAAGCTGGGATGAACAAATCAGGGCTTCTGCTGCGCCAGTCATCAGGGATATGTAGCCCGCGACGATGAAACAGCACAAGAGTTTCACTGAACAGCAGCAGCAATCTGCCCTTTCTTTTTTTTTCTGGTTAAAAACAATCCGTGTTCAGAGCCCCAGGACTGTGAAAGCTGGGTGACTGCTTATTTTACCTGCAGTTAAGGAGCAAAGTCGGTGACAGCAAGACAATACCGAGATTAGATCATGCTACTTGCCCCATCTAACACGAAACACCTCCTAAAGACTGCCCGCACCAACAACCCAAGGTAATCATTGCTGCAGAGAAGAAACTCAGCCAACTGTTTCATACTTCTGTTAGGACGGATTCGCACTTCACGCAGCAGGCACTTGGGTGGCAGTCCCCTTGCTGACAGTAACGCTGCCGTGCCAGCACCAGGAAAAATGCCCTGACAGCAGTTTTCCAGAGGAAGGCATTTAACATGCACAGGGAGGAGCCGGGATGGAAGCGTGTGAGCCCAGCAGACTATCAAGGGGGAAAAACACGGGACATTCAGCTAAAAAAAAGTTTCCCTGGGAGTTAAAAACAAAACCAAACAACAACCAAAACCACAAATCGCTCAACTTACACCACTAACAAGGACATATATCGCACGCAGAGCTCGAAGAGAGGAACACAGAAATTCTTCTGCAGCAAGAAGAATTTCTGTGGCACACGTTACCCCCCAGAAAAACAGCAGTTCAAATAACACAGACAGCAGGACAAGGTTCTACTTTCACTCCCCCCGACGTGACACAGAACACAACGCAGAGCAAGAGGACGCGGGTGATGCTTACTCGTGCACTCGGTTGTCTCCGTACAAGTCACTCAGGCCGAAGCTGACGTAGTGCCAGTGCTCAGGGACGTTCAGCGCCGGGTTGCCCACGTTCCTGTACATGCTAACGTAGTCCAGAGGATCAGGTCCCCCCAGCCTGCGTTAAAAACAAAAAGGTTCTCAGGTAAATCAGGTTATTCAAGGCAAGTGGGATGTCTCCACGGGTTCTACAAGGGGCTGTAGATGGTCCTGCCCCAAATCACAGCTAGAGATAAGTTTAGCACGGTCCAGTTACCTCCAAAAAAAAATGAAGAGGAAGGTTGGGTTAAGTCCAGGAAGCATGGAGCACGGGAAGGCAAAGTGCATGCGTGCAAAAATACTACAGTGTTTTTACCATTAAAGCACGAAGCCCTCTGGAAAATCGTATTGAAACTTCCGCAAAGCAAAGAACACCAGAAAACTCTCCGGGTAAAGGAGCAGGAGCTGTATCTGCGCTGCAAGCTCCTAACGTGGGCCAGAGGCACCTACCCCATTGAAAAGAGCATCGCTGTTCTTTCCTGACTCACGTGGGAGCACAGGTGCTTTGACAAAAGGACAAACCCTTAAGCATCTCACCCTCTGCCCTACGTGCAAACCCTTGAAGCCCCCAGAAGCTCAGGAACAGCCAGCACCATCCCCGAGCCTGGAGGAGCGCACACGGGACAGAATTGCTCCTCCAGGGCTGCTGACACAGGCGCTGACCCAGTTTTGGGGCCAGCTCTCGCACAAACTCCCGCCGCAATCTCCCTATCAGCGCGGGTTCACGCCAGGAGCTGGCAGCGTCGGAGGAGTTTATTAGGAAGAGCCCGACTTCAAAGCTGCAGGTACAAATGCGTCGCGTTCTCTATTCATGGAGCTCGTTCAGGAGCAAGAAGTGCGGCCTCGGGGGGGGAAAAACGGGGTTTGCATCGGGGCGGCACCTTCCCCTGGCTGGTGCTCGGGGCGCGCTGAAGTCTCTGCCCAAGGAACCCAACGTGGGCAGAGGGGAAACACGGCGAGAAAAGCAATCACAAACCTTCTCCCAAGACGTGCAAATTGCGTTGAAAATATAAAAAAAGACGAGTTTCATGAAAAATGCCACGCAACCCTGGCCAGGTTTCTTCCCAAACAAGGCTTTCCCTTGATTTATGGGGGCACGCAGCACGCACTGGGCTCGGGGGCTGGCACAATCCCATTAATCCCGGCCGTGGCTGAGCCCCAAACTCCGGGTCAGAAGGCAGAGCCCGAGCCTCCTGGCCAGAAGGAGAAGCTGCAGCCCCCTGAGGAACTGACCCAGCGAGGGAAACACGCTCCCTTCCCCACACCCTGCCCTCACCAGCCCCATCTCTCGCTGTGGGTCACCCCAAAAACATGTCCCCCTGGAGCTGCCTCTATGCCCACACCTCCCTGACACCCAGCATGCTGCCCTGCGGCACCCCACAGCACCCCCAAACCTTCCTGGGCATCTCCCCAGGCCTCAGCCTGCAGCCCCTGCACCTCTCCTTGCTCCCCCAAATCCCTCAAAGCTCTTCCTGCTCCCCAACCCCCTGCACCCCCCCTGCTGCCCCCTCCCAGCCCCACTCCTTTCCTCAACACCCCTCTCACCCCACAACTTCCCCCACGACCCCACAGCTCCCCCCTGCCTCCTCCGCTCCCCCAACACTCCGATATTCCCCTCAATACCCCAATGTCCCCCGTCAGACCCCACTACTCCCCCCAGACCCCAATGTCCCCCTACGTCCCCCCCCAATACCCCAATGTCCCCCTTCAGACCCCACTACTCCCCCCCAGACCCCAATATTCCCCCCAGAGCCCCAAAATCCCCCTCAGACCCCACTCCTCCCCCCAGACCCCAATGTCCCCCCTGAGACCCCACTACTCCCCCACCCAGACCCCAATATCTCCCCATATCCCCCCTCAGACCCCACTACTCTCCCCCCAGATCCCAAATATCCCCCCATATCTCCCCCCAGACCCCAATATCCCTCCATATCCCCCCTCAGACCCCACTACTCCCCCCAAATCCCCCCCAGACCCCAATATCCCCCAACTCCCCCCCCCAGACCCCAATATTCCCCCATATCCCCCCTCAGACCCCACTACTACCCCCAGGTCCCCAGTATCCCCCTCCCAGACCCCAATACCCCCCCCCTTAGCCCCACTACTTCCCCCCAAGACCCCAAATATCCCCCCATATCCCCCCCAGACCCCAATATCCCCCTCAGACCCCACAACTCCCCCCACGACCCCAATATCCCCCTCCCAGCCCCCAATACCCCCCCTTAACCCCACTACTCCCCCCCTAACCCCCGCAAATCCCCTCCCAGCCCCCCAAAACCCCTCCAGAGCCCCCCAAAAACCCCCCCGGGCACTGACCAGTACTTGAGGATGGCGGTGACCTGCAGCGGGTTGGGCTGCTCGGGGTAGAGGCGGCGGCACTCCCCATAGATCCCGTGCAGCCCCGGCGGGAAGAGCGATGGAAACGAGCCCGAACCGGACCCGGACCCCGCACCAGAGCCCGGCCCTGCCGCGGGGGCACCCCCAGCAGGCCGCACGCCCTCCATGGCGGCGCCTGAGCTGCTCCGGATCCGCTCCGGATCGGCTCCGGATCCGCTTCGCTTCCCCCGGCCCGGCCCGGCCCGGCCCAAGCGGCGCTGCGCGGCGCGGCGCTGAGGGAGGAGGAGGGGGGAAGGGGGCGGGGCCCGAGGTTGCCATGGAGACGGGGATTGACAGGTGGGGGCCGCCAATGGCGGCGCGCGGCGCTGAGGGAGGCCCCGCCTCGCCCCGCCCCTCCTCACCGCCCTCACGGCTCCGGTGCGGCGCGCTGAGAGCGCGACCCCTGGTGGGGGGGGTGGGGGGAGATAGGGGGGTGTGAGGGGAGATAGGGGGGCTGGGGGGGTGTGAGGGGAGATAGGGGGTCTGAAGGGGGCTGTGAGGGAAGATAGGGGGTCTGTGAGGGGAAATAGGGGGTCTGGGGGGGCTGTGAGGGGAGATAGGGGGGATGTGAGGGGTGATGGGGGGGCTAATGGGGGCTGTGAGGGGAGATATGGGGTCTGTGGGGGGAGCTGGGGGACTGTGAGGGGAGATAGGGGGGCTGTGAGGGGAGATGGGGGGGCTAATGGGGGTTGTGAGGGGAGATATGTGGTCTGGGGAGGGAGCTGGGGGACGGTGAGAGGAGATAGGGGGTCTGGGGGGCTGTGAGGGGAAATATGGGGTCTGTGGGGGAAGCTGGGGGGGCTGTGAGGGGAGATAGGGCGTCTGGGGGTGTGTGAGGGGAGATAGGGTGTCTGATGGGGGCTGTGAGGGGAGTTATGGCGTCTGGGGCTGCTCTGAGGGGAGCTGGGAGGGTCTGGGGGGGCTGTGAGGGGAAATGTGGGGTCTGGGGGGAGGCTGTGAGGAGCTGGGGGGGTTGTGAGAGGATCTGTGGGGCCTGTGGGGGCAGCTGGGGGGGTCTGAGGGGAGATCTGGGGGGGCTGTGAGGGGAGCTGTGGGGTCTGGAGGGGGCTGTACACCCTCAGCCACCCACTCAGGCCTCCGCTAACTTTCCCTAAAGAACTGAGGCTGCAAACTGCATCTCAGCATTTATTGAAATATTTGAGAAATTACTCTCCGTGTACCTTTTATTGCAAAAAAGGGGGAGAAAAAAAAAGAAAAAAAAAAAGCCCCCCGTGTCTCTGCGCCCCCCTCAGTCCCTCACAGCCCCCCTATTTACAACCTCCCCGCACTACAACTCCCAGCATGCCCCGCGCCCTCCCGCCGCACCCCCTTCACAGCGTGGGGAGGGGCCAGGACTACATTTCCCATCACCCCCCGCGGCCGAGGGGAATACATCACCCAGCCGGCCGCGCGCCGCCCTCCCGCGCATGCGCCGCCGCCGGCTGGGCTGTTGCTCCCTGACGGGTGGCTGCGGCGGCTGCTCGCCATGGAGTCCTACGACGTGATAGCGAACCAGCCCGTCGTCATAGACAACGTGAGTGCGGCCGGCGGCGAGCCCCGGGGCCGGGGGGAGCGGGGAGGGCCCGGCGGCGGCGATCCCTTTGTCATCGGGGGCGCCCCCACCCCCCCCTTCCCCACCCGGCCCGGCCGCTTCGCGTCCTGGTAGGGCGGGGCTACAGCGGCTCGGCGGCTCCTGATTGGCTGAGGCGGCTGCCTGTCACCCGCCCGAGGGGCGCCGCCCTTCGCCTGTGAGGCGCGGCCCCCCCGCCGCTGAGGGGTGGGGTGGAGGGGCGGGGCGGCGCGCTCCCATTGGTTGGAGAGGTCGCTCGCCCCGCCCCCTGCGCGGAGCGGGCGCTCTCATTGGCCGGCGGGGCTGCCCGTCAGGAGGGGCCGAGGCCCCGCTTTGTGCCAAGGGGGACAATGGGGCCGCGCTCCCGGCGTGCTCCGCGCCCAGGCCTCGGCCGCGCTCCCGGCGTGCACCGGGCGCCGCCCCTCACAGCGGGACCCCCCCCCCGGCGGCGGCTCCGGGGCCCATCGGGCCGGGACCTCCCCGGCTCAAAAATTCCCGTCACAAATTCCCCGCTCAGCCCCTCGGGGCTCCGCCCGGCCTGGGCCGCGTTGGCGGGGGCCGCATTTGGGGTGTGGCGGCTGTTAGGGGCCGGTCGGGCCTGCGGTGGGGCCCGGCCGTCACCCGCCGTGTGCCTGGGGGCGCTGGGGCGGCCTGAGGGGAAGGGAGAGGGAAAGGGAAAGGGTGGGGGAGGGCTGGGGGCTGGGGGGAGCCTCCTCGGCTGAGTCACGCGTTGACGCCCCTCCCTTCTGGCTGCTGCTGTCAGCCAGCCTGGTTTTGCTGTTTCAGAGGGTCAGTGCTGCCTTCCCTGCACGTCATCTGAGCTTCTCCTGAATCCTTTCACCGTATGACATGTGCCTGCTAGCCTAGCACACCTCAACACACTCCTTTTTTACAATCTGAATGGTTTACAGATCTCAAATCGAGTCAATCCTTCCAACCTTTCCTTTATTATCCATCCCACTTGCCTCTCTACAACTGGAGCTCCCCGATGCACGTTGTTGTTGTTGTTTCTTCCCCTGGAATCACAGCGGGGAGATTACTGGGGGCTTAAGGGCAGGGCTTAGGTCGATTGTTCTTAGCAGTGACTGGAGTAACGTTGATCCTGCCGTGTTGCAGTGAGTAGCTAGCCGTTAGCTCTTCCCGGGCACTCTGTGAGGAAGAATTTGTTATGATACAGTCATGTAATAGCAGCCTAACGGCAGCCTTTTTGTTACTTAGCTCAATGATTGCTTGTTCCTCCCTGCTTCAGACTTAAAGAAAGGTTCATGTGCTGCCAGAAACCGACTCTGTTTCTTTTGTTGTTTTAACAGCTGGTCTTGAAAGCTAATTCTTTTGCCTTTCTGCTAAGTGAGTTCCCTCTTTCCCCTCCCAGTGTGAGCTGTGGAATGAAGCAGTTGTTGTGAGATCTGCCTTCAGTGCTCGCAGGCTGTCAGCCGATGAGCCCTGTGGTGACGTTGCATTTTTGGTGCTCTCGGGAGCTCAGGCAGGATGGGAAACGGGGCTGCACAGAGAGGTGGTGCCGCTCCTGCTGCCTCACAGAGCTGCCGACAGCTTTCCAAGGCTGAACGCTGCCCTGTCCCATGGATGTGCACCTGTGGGAGGGCGGGGAGGGGGACCTGAGGTTCTGAGCTGGTAAACAAGCCAGACCCTCCCTGTTCCAGCCTGCCCCAGTATCCCAGCGTGTTCCAAAAGGACACTCAGGTATGTGGCCACAAAAAAAGTGACTTATTTTTTGTACCAAACTGTGTGCTCAGCTCCCCGATTCCAGCAGGGAGTTTTGTAGTGTACAGTGAGAGGCTGCAGCTGTACCCCTGCACAGTCTGATGCTCCTCCCTGTCCAGTAAGTCACTTCTAAAACACGCCTGACCCCCTCTGCCAAGTATTACATGGCAGGTTGGCTCTCTTGGATTGCCATTGAAATTTGAGTCCGAGATGCATCGAGGTGGGTGAATCAATAACTGACTTTGGCCACAGAGCTAGCAGGAGAGGTACGTTCAGATGCTTTAAGATGCTCGTGATAATTTTCCATGAGGTTATTTCAGATACGAAGGTCAAGGAAGATCTAGTTTCTTTCTTTATTTTCTCAGATAAAGAATTTTGAAACCAGCAAGGAGGATGAAAGCCCAGCCAGGATAGCTACCGGTGGAAGGATGTTAATTTTGAAATTCTTTTAAATTTTAATAAACCTGAGCTTACAGCAGAAGGAGGATTTGTTTCGTTTTTCTTGTTTTGCCTCTTTTTGTTTCCTTGAAACAGAGGAAAAACCCGCTCTTTATTTTAAACTTTCTTAATTGCCCGATGCTTAAACCTTTTCCTCTAACTGTGTAGGAATCTGAAAACGGGGTATGATAACTAGATCTGCTCAGTACACACACACACCTTCAAAGAATCAAAAAGTTCTGAAGACAATTTAAATGGCCAGAAGGTGCTGTCAGGTCCTGGTGGCATGGAGACAGCAAACTCGCTTTGCTCCCAGGCGCTGGGAAGCACAACTCTGCTCCAGTCCCATCTCGCTGCCACGTTCAAAGCAAACCTTTGTCTTTAGCTCCAGCAGAGATTGCTGAGCTGCCGCCACGTTCAGCTGACTTTGAACTTGGGTATGTAAATCTCAAAATGCATAACTTGCTGGGAAGCTCACCAGGGCGTGCGGGGTAGTTCCTGGCCTGGCATAAGTTTCTTAGTTTCTTTCCCCTGTGTTAAAATAGGGGCATCATTGTTCTGAAACCATTTCCCAGCAGCAGAGAGTCCTGGCAGCGAGATCAGTCAGTAGCTAGAATAAAATATTCATTAAGAGCAATATTCTGATGGGGTCACCTCACTGCGTTTCATGCAGGGATTTTTGTTTGTCAGTTTATTAGTGTGGTTTTGTTTTTTGTTTTGCTGCCGGGTTTGACAAAGGCTGGTAGTATTTCCCAGGTAACGAGTTTAAAAGCTCGATAAGGAAAATCAAAATGGTGTTTGTTTTATTCCTGGCTCTGCTTTGAAGCCAGGGGAGTGGCTGTCCAAAGGGACATTGTCTTAATGCTCACAGGCTGCCTCATCCCACCTGTGCCTGTGTGTGCAGGGGCTGGGAGATCTGCCAGGAGGCAGGGGGTGCAGGACGTGGCCCTGCTCCTGATGCAGAGCTCACAAAGTGCGCCCTGCAAAGCCTGACACCTTGTCCGAAACAGCTGGCAAAGGGAGCTGGGGAAGGAGGAGCTGGGACGGGAGCTAATCTCTTCTTCCTTGTCCCTTTTAAACAAGGCCCATCCTGTCAGCTGCTTTCCTGCCTCCAGCCCTTCCTCTTGCAGGCTGACTGGCACTTTTGTTGTGTCCAGAGCCTGGTCCCATTTAGTTCCCAGTGTTTTTTCTGATGGGATTTCTGTGACCTGCCTCCTTAGCACCAGCCAGCCTATCCCCCTCCTTAATTTCTTTTCCCTAGTCTCTGCTCCATCTCGTTTCACACTGCCTACTCCCTTCCCTGACTTCATCCACTCTCCCTTCATCTTCTCCAGGTCTCCTACCTCCGTGAGGCTTACAACCTCAATCCTACACATTTCAGCAGTGCTCCCCACAGCTGGCAGGGCTTGGTTGCTGTTGCACGGCTTTCCACAGAGCTCTCCTCCACCAAGGGAGCATTTAAGATTGCCAGAAAACTGCAGAGCCTCATGTACCTCTGCCACACTGTAAAAGCAGTGGCACAGGGTAGAAAAATTACTGCACGGGGCGGTGTTTGGGTGTGTACCCGGAGCCACAGCGGGATGCTCCTGGAGCTTGTGCCCTGTGATCCCTCTCTGCCAGGAGGGTGCTGGTTACTCCCCTCTAGCGGCTGAGCTGATCTGCTGGCACCTTCCCGTCCCTGCCCTGTCTGCAGGATCCCCGGGGAGCTCTATTCCGAGGGAAAAGGAGGGGTTCTGGCAGTGCTGCTGTACTTTGCTGCTCTTTTAAAAGTTGGGAAGGTGACTGAGCATCTGTCTGTTCCTCCCACAGGGCTCGGGTGTGATTAAAGCAGGCTTTGCAGGCGATCAAATACCGAAATACTGCTTCCCAAACTAGTAAGTACTCCCGATCACTTCCCAGTACCATGAACCAATTCTTTGATATGTGGAGGGGAAGAGTGGTCTCATTGTGTTACTGGATAAATGAGTTGGGTATTTCTTTTCCTGCTGTACAGAAGTGTCTGAGAGAGAAGATCTCTGCTGTTAAGCACTTGTAGATTTGGGGGACACACGGGACATGAAGGATGATCTGTCACTTCCTCAGGCTCAGCCCCCAAACCACTACAGCTTTGTAGGATTTAGTCTGGAGACATTAGGTCACCACCAAAAAGACAAGGCTGGGGCTGGAGGTGTGAATCCCTGCGTATGCCTTTGGTGTGTGGGCTGAAGCCTTCATTCCTGCCAAGCTTCCTTGCGACTTTTCTGACAGCTTTACTGGAAGAAGGACTGCTGGATCAGGAGCAGGCCCTGGCTGTTATTTTGGATAGGGTGGTTTTTTAACGAATGTATTTCTTCTGAGCGATGCAGACTCATCTGTATGGTGAAATGGGGCAAGGGACTCTAAATGTCTAATCTGAGGAACCTGCCTGAGGTCAAGCAGTATGGTGGGGGTCTGTCAGCTCAGGCTGCTGCTCAGTCTAGCCACGTTTACCCCAGGCACTGCTGGAATCCTGAATCATCAGGGAAAGCGTGGCCAGACTCAACTGGCTCACGTCCTGTTACTTCAGCAGTGCCCACAGTCTGCTCCCTTCGCTTCTGATTCTGGGATTAGCTCACACAGAGCAAACCTGGGGCTGTCTGCACCTGGGAGTGCGCTCAGACTCTGTCATGGCTGTTAGAGGGCACTGCTTGGGGCTGAGAGGAGCAAAAGGTCGTAAATTGATGGGCACACCTGAGCTGTCTCCTGACGCATTTATACTTTTGCCTCTGCAGTGTGGGGAGACCAAAGCACGTTCGTGTTATGGCTGGTGCTTTAGAAGGGGACATCTTCATTGGTCCGAAGGCAGAGGTAAGAAAACCTCTTACTGCAGTTCTCCGTGCGCCTTGCTATGCTGCTCTAAGAGCTGCAGCAGTCACCCTTGAAAGAGCTGGGGTTCTTTGAGGGCAGGGTAGGCCTGAAGAGCAGAATAAATTGTCACTTTTAAGCATGTCCAAGCTGAAGTGGGAAGCTTCATGAAATTTTTGTGCCAACCTGCTGTCCACAGACCATTTTCCTCGGTCCCAATTTATTTTCATACAAGTCCTTCCATATCTCTCCTTTTTTCTAGGCTGCTTTGCAGTCTGTATGGTTACATCCCTGTCTCTGTGACTGAGAACTTTAGAAATGGACCCTGGTTGGTTGCCTTTTATCTCTGGGGTGTAGGCAAGAGGCTCGCTTTCCACAGTTGTGCCTTTGTCAGCAGGCAGTCGTTCTGGTCTCATGTTTCCTGTGAGCCCTCTGAACTGCATTCCCCAGTATCACCCTGTTACATTTTATATCATGGTCGAGCTGGTAGAACAAAGATACCATTTGAGAGGTGTCTGTATGTTGGCTTGAAAACAGTTAGGATGGAATGTGCTCTGCAGACACCCTTTGTTCCAAATCTGTGTAAAACAGCCTTGTTTAATCTTTGTAAATGCTTCTCTGGAAGAGATGTTTGTGATTAGTGTTTAGTCTTCGCCTTGTACACTAGAGATATGATGTTTTTCAGTGGAGTTGATAATAAGCAAGTCTCTCGGATGAATTTGTAGTCATAATGCTCAGAATTGAATTGTTCCAGTTGCTGACAAGTATGCTGCATTGTCCTTTCTGTTTGCTCAGGAGCACAGAGGCCTTCTCTCGATCCGATACCCGATGGAACACGGCATAGTAAAGGACTGGAATGACATGGAGCGCATCTGGCAGTACGTGTATTCAAAAGACCAGCTTCAGACGTTCTCAGAGGAGGTGAGATGCCTCATTTCGTGATTGCACCAGAGTCTTAGAACTTTGGGAAGAACTTGGGACTCCTCCTTTGTTCTTTCTAAACTTACCTGTTGTTAAATTAAGCTCTTTCCCCTCTCAGAAGATACAAGAAATGTCCGAGATGAATTCCTCCCCATATCTCATGTTCTGGCCTGACTGAAAATCTGACTTTCAATGTTTGTTACTCACACACTCTCTAATATATTCTGCTCTGTGCCAAGTGCTCCTTACTTTTCCTGTTTTGCCTGTGCATCAGGCATACCCACTCAGCAGTGACATAATTTGAAGTGAGGAAGGAGAAAACCACAGTCATGTGGTTTGGAAGGAGCTGACCAAAAATTATTACATGACTGAGAGTGAGAGGCTGTGTAAGTGGAGGAGGAATATTTCTGCTTACACATGCCATGACCTTGTGCCTTTACCCTTTCTTAGGGGCTGTGTTTTTCGGGCAGTCTGGCTGACTTTTGGTACAAAGGGTCACCTTGTTCATCCTTGATGAAAAAGGGTCACTCACAGGGCAGATTTCCTAAGATTTCTTCATAACTAGACCAGAGCCCTACTGGTCCCCCAACCTAGTAGTGATTATTCACCGTCTAGCAAATTACTTGGAGTTACTCCCTTCCACATCTTGTTCTACTGTTGGTTCCAGAGGTGGAACAATAACCAGAATTTTTTGGGTAGCACACATCTAGCTGCATCCTGGTTATTACAACACAGCTCCTTTTCTTTACCAGCATCCTGTGCTGCTGACAGAAGCACCCCTAAACCCACGCAAGAACAGAGAACGTGCTGCTGAGGTGTTTTTCGAGACCTTCAACGTGCCAGCACTGTTCATTTCCATGCAAGCTGTGCTCAGCCTGTAAGTACCTCTCATCTTTGATTTGTTGTGAAATGTTTCTTGAAATCTATTTTTTTTGTTCCCAAAACCAAACAGAGCAGGGAAGACCACACAAATGTCTGACTTACCTCCTGTTTCAAGCACAAACTGAACTTAAATTTCAATTTCTGTAATAGAGTTTATAGGAATTTGGTGAAATCTGATGAGAAATGGCTGTGGGGATTTTTTTTATAGCCTGTTTGTGTGAAATCTCTGCTCCTAGAGTTGGGTCTGGTTGTGCTGCATGCTCGGGGCTCACCTTTAATGGCTCTTTTTGGCTTGATGGTTTGTCCCTTCACCAGGTATGCTACTGGGAGGACCACGGGGGTGGTGCTGGACTCGGGGGATGGCGTTACCCACGCGGTTCCCATTTATGAAGGCTTTGCCATGCCTCACTCCATCATGCGGATTGACATCGCCGGCCGCGACGTGTCCCGCTTCCTGCGCCTCTATCTGCGGAAGGAAGGCTACGACTTCCACACAACCTCAGAGTTTGAGATCGTCAAGACCATCAAGGAGGTGATGTACTGTCTGCTCCTGTGGTTATCCAGGGAGGGATTTCTGCCCCAGGGAAGTTGTTGACTCTCTGAAATATATTGGGAAGTGCCAGCCTACCTAGCTCTGAACCTCATTTCTTTTTCTGCCTGAGGGAGAGCAGAGCCTCCAAGATGATTAAGGGACTGGAGCTACCCTCCTGTGAGGAAGTACTGAGAGGGATGGGGTCATCGAGCCTGGGCAAGAGACAGCTGGGAGGGTTTCGTCAATGTGTATAAATATCTGAAGGGAGGGAGCAGAGAAGACAGCCAGATTCCAGACTCATTTCAGTGATGTTCAGTGACAGAACAGAAAGCACAAACTGAAACAAAGGAGGCTTCATCTGAATGTAAAGGGATTCTTAGTATTATTATTTTTTTTAATGTGAGAGTGACACATTAAAAACAAGATGACCTCCTGAGGTCCCTTCCAACCTCAGCCATCGCGTGGTCTGAGATTTACAGTCCAGATGGTGTCCAATCCCTACCGAGGGGCTGTACGCATTGAGGACTGGATGATCTCAAGAGGTCTCTTCCAACCTCAACTGTTCTGTGATTCTGTTTAGATGTTTGTTTGTTTTTAATCTCCAAATGATAACAACATAGAAAAGCAAAGCTTAACTATGGAAGAAAAAATAAGGCTGCTGGAGCAGTTTGAAGAGTCAAAATATTTTGTTTCCTGTAACTTAGAATGTAGGTGGTCAGCGGGCAGCAAGCCACATAGACCATGTTGAGTAAGAAATTTTGCTATTGGCTATTAGTTATTTCCTCTGAAATGTAATAATACAGTTTGTTCATGCTCCTAATCTGCTGCCAAGTTACCCAAAGCCACCTTTGTATACGGTTAATGTCACTGAAGGTGTTCCAGGTGCCTGTTTTGCTTTCCAGTACAGTAGTTTGGAAGTGCTCTCACGATAATTATCCCATCTGCAGCAGATGGAAATAATTTCTTAAGCAGTAAGAGAGGGATGAAAACAAAAGGTGAGCAGCAGCTAGAGCAATTGTGAGCAGCCTGAATGTTTCTTATTACACGGAGCCGAAGCATGAAGAGCAGATAAGGTATTTTTCCTGATGAGAACCCACAAGGTCTTTTCCCCAATACAAAATAATGTTGAAATTGGTCTCCCCAGAGGGATGCTTGGATTTTCATAGTTAAGGAACTTACTTCTTGTAGTCAGAAACGTGTTTATGAGAGGTATTTGCATTTACCCTTATCTTCTTCTCCCTGACTCTGCTTCCTCCCAGCGTGCCTGCTACCTGTCAATAAACCCCCAGAAGGATGAGACTCTGGAGACCGAGAAGGCTCAGTACTACCTGCCAGATGGGAGCACGATTGAGGTTTGTGAGGACTGCTGTCAAAAGATTCCTCCTGTGATGCACTGGGTTTCCAGAACAGCTTTCTACCTCCTGATGGGAAACTTAATGCAATGTTGGGTGGGAGAGGGTAATTTTAAAAGAGCAGAACTCATCCCAGGCTGCTGGCTGGGGCACTGGAGTTCTTAGGGGAAGAAAACGTTATTAGAAACCTCACTGATTCTACTGGGAGTCCTGGGTAAGGACAAAGCATAGCCAGGGGGACTGAGAGCTCTTTGAATGCAGGCTCTGATCTAGCAAATCTTTATGTGGATCAGGTATGAAGTGTGGGTTGGTACCAGCTTGCTGTAAATCCCACTGGGGTTTTGTACATGGTTTTTGTTCTGCCTGGAGGTGCAGAAACAATTGGTTTGAAGAGTGTTTTGGGAATACTCCTCAAAAGATTGAGCCTTGAATGAGAAGAAATACAAGTCTTACCTCCAGCACCGGGGGTGGATCTGCTCCCTTGTCCACCATTGACCTGCTGAATGAAGCTGAGGAGTGTTGTGAATTAATTTGTACAGAGCTTTGATTCAGCAGCAATATAGGACTTATTGATACTTTTATGGCAAATCACTAGATTGGATTGTGTGCTGCCTAACAGCACTTACTCATCAGCCAATTCAGCAGAATTTACTGCAATTGAAACAGCAACTTAAAGATTTGCACCAGCGGGTTTCTTCATCTTTCATCTGCAAAATGGAAATGGCACCTTTGCCAGGAGTAGTAGGTCAATCTGGCGGTTGCCTGGGAGCTGATGATGCAGCACAAGTGTCCCAAGAAACTTTCTCTGAAGCTTTGCCTAAGAGAGAAAGACCCAAACTTGAGACAGTGAACTGGGCCGCGCTGCTCTCTCACTCTGTGCTACCTTCTCCTCTTGCAGATTGGCCCTGCCCGTTTTCGAGCCCCAGAGCTCTTGTTCCGGCCAGACCTGATAGGGGAGGAATGTGAAGGACTCCATGAGGTGCTCGTTTTTGCCATTCAAAAATCAGACATGGACCTGAGGCGAACGCTGTTCTCCAACATTGTGCTGTCTGGAGGCTCCACGCTTTTCAAAGGTTCCTGCTTCTCTTTCAGTGGGCTGTGCTTTTTCTTTTCCTTCTCATGTGAAACAGGGAAGATAACTTAGATCACCCAGCTTGTCCTGTGGGATGAGGGCTGTGGGAACTCTGTTCTCTTTGGGGAGTTAGAGTGAGAAGCAGAACACTGATTCTCACTAATTTTCTGAGTCCTAGTCAGAACCAGGGTGCATCTGGCCCCTATTAATTTATAGATATCCTCTGCCAGAACTTGTCCACCCTTTATCCACAGGTGGATGTCTCCAGATAGATCCCATTTTTCCCGTTCAAACCCTGTTCTGCCCTACAAAAGGGGCTGGATACAGGAGGAAGGCCAAGGGAAGAGGGAGGGAACTGGCCCATTTGTGATCCTAGCTAGGAATCTTGGTTGCTTGTCTCAAGTTGCTGCTGCGGGACACAGTCTGTGGTAGTGTTTGAGGTCTGAGTGAGACAAAATCCTGGTACTTCTCTGGCTGTGTTCTGTGCTCCTTCAACGTGGTTTCTTTGTGAGATCAGGAGTGGGATATTTGAATAGGACTATGTAGGATCTGGCCACACTGTTAGTAGATGGAACTTGGAATTTTGCTGAGGGATTCAGACTACTTTGTTTTTGTCTTGTGCAGGCTTTGGTGATAGGCTCTTGAGCGAAGTGAAGAAACTAGCTCCGAAGGACGTCAAAATAAGGGTAGGAGCATTCTCTTGGGTGTTTGTCACATGCTCTGTGTGTCTTCTTGAGAGAACTGTGCTAAAAATGCTGCTGCCACGTGGTTCAAGCCAGCAGCAGCTTTTCTGGAGACAGCCCAACAATATCTGCTGTCGTGATGAAAACCTGTGTGGTTTCATCAGAGAAGGCAGCTCCTCGGGCAGCATACCTGTCTAGGATCCTGGGGGTGGTTCTGTGGGGGATCCGCCAGGTGCCTTTATGGTGGGAGAGGTCGTCCCTGTGTTTGTCAGCTGTAGGAGGGGCAGTGTGCCAGGAGGAGCAGGCTGGAGCTTGGAAAAGTACTGACTGACTCTCTGCTTCTCCTAGATATCAGCTCCTCAGGAGAGATTGTATTCCACGTGGATCGGGTACGTACTGCATGATGCTGGGTCGCTCTGTGGGATGAGGGCGGGGGAATCGCCGTCTGCTGGCTCTCAGAGCCCTGTCCCTCCTGCTGCTGTGTCACTGCTCAGCCACGTGATACTCAGCCTGGTTCCTGAGCCCGTCTCCATGCTGCCAGCCCCTTAGCCCTTTGCATCTTCAAGGCTCCTGCAAGTCCTGTTAATTCTCCTGGTTGTCTGAACCAGTCCAGTTCAAAGTAGAACAAGCTTGTTGGTAGGAAATGCACCTAGGGCCTCTGCCCTAAGGCATTTTCCCTTTTGTGTTGCTGATCGGGGGAACTAAACTCAGCTCCACAATCCTAAGCAGTGAGACCAGACCCCACGTGAAGAGGGCTGGTGTTTGCAGCAGTGTCAGCACATTGTTTGGGGGGTGCCTGGTGCCAGGCTCTGTAGTGCCAGCATATTTGAGGCTAACGGGAGAGGAGGTGACAGTTCAGAGAGCATTTCTGTTGTAGGAAACAAGGAGCCTTAGCACCTTTCTCAAGCATGGAAGCGTTGTGCAGTAGAACCAGCTCCTCTCTGCAGAGAGGCAGTGGGAGTGCCCCCGTTTGCCTGTAATACGTAACATGTGTGTCTCTCCCCAGTGGCTCTATTCTGGCCTCACTGGACACCTTTAAGAAAATGTGGGTTTCGAAAAAGGAATATGAAGAAGACGGAGCTCGTGCCATCCACCGAAAAACCTTCTAGCCCTGGGACCTGTCCTCAAGTCTCCTCCGAAGACTCACTTCAGTTCTAAACTCGCTTTTCTGAGTCCGAGTGTCTGAGAGCTGCCTGTATGTGTGTGTGTGCGCCAGCATGCCCCGATGTCACTGAGCAAAGACGACAGCAGCAGGAGGGTTGTATTCATACTAACTTCATATTTTTTTTATTTTTTGATGTTTGTTTTTTTTTTTTTAATGGAAAGGAGAAAACCCCAGTCTGAATTTCTCCAGAATGGCCCATTCCTTTTTCATTTCAGTCCCTTTAGTTTCTGTGTTACGATCACATTTGCCACTGTAAAACGAGCGAGCGAAAACAAAAGGGAACAGCTTAGAATCTGCCTAGCAAGCCAGAAGGGAGCCAACCACTGCAAACCCCTCACGCAGGCTTTAGTCGGCCTGGCTGCAATGCCTGGGTTGTCTGGAAATACACAGCGGAGGCCCCGTAGCTACTTTCTTAGTCTGCAGCGTCTTCGACATCAGTAGGTTTTGGAAGTTGTTTTTAATATATTTTTTTTTTAATTAAGAGGAAGCACATTCTCAACAGTTCAGCCCGTTTGCCCCCACTGTTTTTGGTGTGTGTGTGTGGGTGTTGTGTGAGTGTGGCGGGGTGGAACTTCTCAGACTGACGTGTGGGTCGGTGCCGCAGCCGGAGAAGTCGGTGATAGGACTTAGTTCATATTGCATGGAGTAGAACAAAGCAATCTCTAATCAGCTTTCATTATGCTAGACGGTTACTCTCTCATTCCTCGTTTTAAATAACTTTTCTCCTCCGGAAGCAAGTGCCCCGGAGTGGGGGTGAAGGCACTTGTGTGTTCCCCCTCGACCTGCCAAGAGTCACAGTACTGAGCTCTCACGTTCTTGCTCTGTAGGAGCTGAGGCTGTTTGCCTCCTCCTCGCCACGTCAGGGCGAAGGGAGCACGCGTTTTCAGCCAGGCGTAACTCGTGTACTATATCCACTCGGGGGCTAAGTAATAGTTGGAAAGGTGCGTCGTAATGTAAGAATTGTTTTATTTATTGAAATGTCTGCGTATTATCTCCAATACTGACCGCAGCACCTGGGAATTTTGCTTCGGGTCTTCCTTGAACGCCTGCTCCCCAGTTGTCTGTTGTTTGATGTTAACACTGTTTACAGCACACACACGCTTTGCAAAATAACCGGCCAGCCCTGCATCACCGCTCGGTAACCGTTGTGTAGGGAGCCTCGCTGTTCTCTGGGAATACACTAAAGGAGAGGACAAGGAATCACCTCAACGCGGTGGTGGGAGCAGCCAGCTGTCGCAGGGGCTGCGTTCTGCTGTCCTCTCGTGCTGCTTAGGCCTTTCTGCTCAGCTGCTGGCTGTTCTCTAGAACATCCTCATCCCTCCTGCAGCTCGCGTGGAGGTGTGGCACTGTTCCCCTTGCTTCTGTTGGTGCTCTTCGTTTCCTTCACCACTGATTTTTCTGTATTACCCGGCATTCGCAGTGGGCCTGGAGTTGTTCGGTGGCAGTTCCTCCCTGTTCCCTTCCTTTCTGTTCGTTTCCACCCATCACCTTGGGGTCACTCCCTCGCCAGAGCTGAGAAGGGGCAGGAGCCGGAGGGTTGCAACAGCCCCGCTGCGGAGGCTCGGCGGGAGCTGGCGTGAATGTAAGCAAGCAGCACGCTGCCCTAGCACAAAGGGGGTTCTCCGGGATCCGAGAGGCTGCAGGTAGGCAGGTCGGGTGCTCTGCTCCCAGCTGAGGCCGTGTTGCTTGTTCTCCTACCCCTACCAGAACAGATCGTGGTTTTTAAGCAAGAACCCGTCGGGTAGGGACGAGCTCTCACTGCTCAGCCTCCTCCTGCCAGAAAATAAGTTGCGTTCTTGCTGGTTTGTTGTTAACGTGCGGAGGGGAAGAAGCAAACCCCTCTGCTCGCCTCCCACGTGCCCCAGGCAGTGCCAGTGATCTCTTCCTCCCCTTCCCAGCCCCTCTGCTGGCCTCGCAGGAGCAGCAGTGCTCCATTTTGTAAACTGCAGTGACCGGACAGAAAGGTGCCGTCTCCAATCTAGCATTTGTTTGATCTGCCTGACTGTTCCCTCGCACACTGTCCAAACCATGTTGCCTGGTGGTGCCCAGCATACTTAAATAAAGTCATTCATATACAAACCTCGAGCCTCCTGGCCTCCTCTTCCCACGCTTTTGCATTTCTCAGGAGGTAACTTGTGTTCTTCTCTTGCCTGTACAGAACTTGTGGGCTAATCGCCGCCTGGAGACAGCACCGGTGGTCCAAGACTGCCTTCAGAGCAGGCCTTTGTGCTGAGGTAGGATGTTGAGGATTGCTCTCCTCGACAATTGTTGCCCCCAGAGCAGCTGAGGGGCTGAGAAGCTGTAAGAGGGAGTGAGGAGGAGGACGCACAGGTGAGAGGGGTGATGCTGCTGGCATGGGGGGAGCTGGTGCCAGCCCAGGGGCTTGCTGAGAAGCAGCAGGCAAGCTTCCCGCCCAAGGAAGGGTGGGGGAACGTGGTTCACCCCTGGGACTTCACTTTTCATTAACGGTCCCTTTCTCAGCCTCTACCAGCTGTAAGTGGGGCAGGCAGCATTCCAAAACACCCTCATTGCAGCTCAAGCTCTTGCTTCTTGCCCACCTCATCAAGGGAAGCAGCACCCGGGGCCTCACGGGGTTAGGTGAGCCCACGCAGGGCCAGATGGGTGGCAAATAATTCAAACGGGACCGCAGCCATACAGAAAAGATCTTTAATTTATGAAATGAAGAATCAAACTTGGTTAAAATCTGCACAAATAAGTTATGATTGAACTATTGAGAACGACAGAAGCCCCGTGGCAGAAACATCTTGGTCCGAGACAGGAGGCAGCTGTGTCCTGAGGCAAAATGGCAGAGCTGTGGGCTGCAACCCCAGGAGGAGCCTGGTGCTGAGGCTGGGGAGGCAACTCAGTGAAGAACAGCAGGAATGTGAGTGGGCACACCTCCTACTGCAGGAGGGCACAGGGCAGAGCACTGCTGGCCCCCACCCAGCCTGCTTTGGCACCACACTCGCCCTAGGGAGTTGGAGGAGACTCCCTCACCCTGGGGACTTCTGGTGACCGCCTGCCCTGTCCTTCCCCCTTGGATCCGTGGCTGGACAATCAACCCCTGGGGCGCTGTTTCAAGCAGAGAGGAGCTGTGGTGTCTGTCCTTCCCCACAGGTAAAATCCTACCCCTGTGACTACCCAGCATTGTGTCAAACGGGCTCCCAAGTGGAATTGAAGGCACAAAAGCAAGAGCTGAGCTTTCCTTCTGGCTCTGCTCTCCCCCCTGCAAGGAGGTCAGCCCTGGGAGAGGGGCACATCAATCCCCTGGGTTTAGAAAAGGAGCAAGGAAAGGCTGTGTGCGCGCTCCCTGCCCTGCTCTGCCCACCAGGGACGTGTATGCCTGCAGCATGTGTTGCACCCCAGCTCCTCCTGCCCTGGAATCAGCAGCCCTGGGCCCAGCGAGGTTAAAATGCTCTTGCTCCTGTGTCAAGGCTTCTCTGCCTTCCCCAGCAGCCCCTCCTGGAATAAGCAAGCACCGGCCTTACAGCATTTCACAGTCGAATCACAAATGCAGGGTTTCCTCGCTCAGCAGTCCCCTCGTTTTGCCCCAGCCTGGAACCAGGAGGGCCCCAGGCACCCCTAAATCATTTTCACTTCGGGCGCTTCCCCCTGCGTCAGGCCTTGGCGCTGAGCCTTCACCATCTGCAGGCGCTTCCCGTGCAGGCTGAACTGCGACCAGGTGAGGAGCTGCAGCAGCGCGCAGGCGATGGGCACGAAGACCAGGAGGTAAAAGCAGCCCTGGCGGAGGGTCGGCTCCAAGGCGGCGGCAGACTCCAGCTTCGGCGGGGCGCTCACCACGTTGCCCAAGGGGCTGCGCTGGAAAATGTCGTAGCCTGGGGGCGAGAAGAGGTGGTGAGACACAGCAGGGACACAGCAGTGACAGCTTTTGCCACCCCGCTGCTGTTTGGACTTACCTGTGTAGGCGCAGAGCAGCCAGGTGCCAATGAGGGGGGCGAACGTTTGCCCTGGCTTGGTGACCAGCGCGACCATCCCAAAAAGCAGCGCCGAGGCCGCCTGCTTCCTGCGGTTCAGGACCAGGTCCTCGTCCACCAGGTCGGTGACCACCAGGTTGAGCAGCTTGCAGGTCCCTTCCGTGAACACGCGGTTGCTGCGGGACAACAGGCAAAGCACTGGGTAGGGGCACCGAGAAGCGATGGGAATGGGCAAGAGATCAGAGAAAATGCAGAGAGAGATGAGAGGGGTTCCCTGATGCTTAAAATAAGAATTTCGGAAGCCCTGGCTACTGGGGGGGAACCAGTCATCGATGCCAGTGACCTGCCCCAAGCTGGGTGCTGTCAGAGCTGGGAGCCACCTGGCTTCTCTTCTCTGGTGGAAACAGGGACAAGTTGTTTTCCTTCCCAGCTGGCAGAGAGCAGGGGATGTGAGTGTTTGCGTACCTGGCTATGAAGATGCAGAGCAGATAGACCTGGTTGGGTCCTGCCAGCAGCATGACGACGCTGAGAGCCAGCTTCAGGAAGAAGAGTCCTCGGACCACAGCGTAAACCCCACAGCGGCGGCAGAGGGAGAGGAAGTAGAGGTTGTTGAGGTGGGGGGCGATGTAGGAAACACCTGAGCAGAGAAAGAATCACAAATAATTCTCTTGAGTTTTAGTATCCACCATCCACCCCAGTACCAATACCAAGAGGGAGGACGAGGAGGGTAGGGTAGGAGATTTCAACAGCCCCCAAACGCATACAGGAGAGGGTGGCTGCAGCAAATGTACTCAGTGGGTTTGTGACAGCGCACACTCTTCCTCCAGAGGGCAGAGCGTGTGCTCTGTTTCATCAGCCTGGTGGGCAGGAAGGAAGAAAAGACTTGCCCCTTGTTCCACAGGGGCTGGGACTCAGCCCTGGAGCAGGAGGGAGAGAGACTGGGCAGCACGAGCAGACCTGGCCCAGGCAGAATTCTCTCAGAGTGACTCTAGCCCTACGGGACTAATGCCCACAGAGGGAATAAATTCAGAGCTGTGCTCCCTGCTGCATCCTAGAGCCATATCCACAGGCACAGATGTTATCCTCAGCAACACCTGGGTGGAGCCATGGAGTCAGAGTCCAGCACTCGGTGCTTTTCACTTCTAGAAAAGGCTCCAAGTTACTCCTCCTGTGCCCAGAAAGGAGGTTCCAGGGAAGGATGTGTGAATCTTACAGCCCAGAGCCCTGTGTGTGAGCACCTCTTCCCAGCTGGGGTTTGTGAAGGCAGAACACAGACTCAGGCCCTGCCCCAGCTGCTCCCTTTGGTCCCATCTGCCACTCACCGAGGAGGAAGGATCCGGTAGAGACAGAGATCTGGTCTGACAGCAGGTGCTCCAGGAACAGGGGGAAGAAGTTGCTGTTAAAGTGGCAGTGAAAAACCTGTGAAAGCAGCATGCAGACAAGCCGGTCAGCAGGAACAGCAGGAAGAGGGAAGAGAAAAAGCTAACAGCCCCCTGGACTCCTGTCTGAGGAGTCCTGTGCCCAGGGATCGTGCAGGATGGGCCTCCAGCACCTTAGCACAGCAAGAGCTTGGCTGTGGAGCTTGCAACCCTGGAGGCTTTGAGACTGCAAAGCTGCAATGCCACCTGCCTGCCTGGGGCAGGCACCGTGTGCCAGCTGCCAAAGCATTCCTCACTGGTGAGCTCACACAGCAGGGCAGGGCAAGGAGTCCACAGCCGTGGCCACAAGGATTTGAAGGAGGAAACAGTGGTACAGCAGGTGGGAGGAAGCAGCTGTCAGGATGACAGCAACAAAAAGAAGGCAGCGAGGCTCAAACACGAGGATTCAGGCATTAAAAGCCTGCCTGAGGGTGCGCGAGGGACCCAAGGGGAGGCAGAGCTGTGACGGCAGCACACCAAGCTCAGGGAAGCTGGGCACGCTGCTGCCATTTCATAATAATTGAAGGGGATGAAAAACAGAAATGGCAAAAGCCAGCTGGGAGGTGGATCCAGCTGGACAGTGAGAGCAGTGACATGAGGCTCAGGAAAGGAGGAGGACACGGCGCTGACAGCTGAGCCAGCAAACTGCACTCCTGAATCCTTCCCACCACAAACCAGGCCTCGTGCTTCTGCACCCCAGATGGATGTTGGCAGCCAGCCCCTGTAATCCAGCCTGCACCCGGCAGACGCTCGGGAAGTCGCTGCTGGACCTACCTGGACCAGGTTCATGCAGACAAACCAGAGGAAGTTGCGATGCCGCTTGAGCTGCTGGAGATATTCTGCCAGGGTGATCCTCTTCTCCTGGGGGACGGAATGTTTCTCGATGTACAGCCTAAAGGGAGAGGAGGAAGGACAAACAAAAAAACAAAACAACTGTGATTCCTTCACAAGCAGGGCAGGGTGCATCCCGTGCAGATGCAGAGCTCTCTCCTCAGCTCCCATTCCAACCTTCCTTCTCTCTAGAGACCAAACCAAAAAGAGCAGGGTCTTCAACAACATTTACAAGGCCAAAAGGGTACAGGGCTCCCGAAGAACATTTATTTCCTGAGCCCACAGTTCGGATTTCTGTCCAAAAAAGCATTCTCCTATCAGCCATTACACTCCATACACGCCCCCAGTCCAGATTAGCTCACCTGGCAGATCTCATCAGGACCTGCTGTGTTAGTACAGCATAAAGCTGGCAGCTTGGAACAAGAGACAAGTGAGTGTAACAAAAGTGAGGCAGCCCAAGGAAAAGCAAGGGAGCTGAGTGGGGTAGCCAGCTGCATCGTGGCCCACGCAGCCCAGTCACCATCAGGCAGCTAAAGCGAGCAAAAAGGTGAGGGGTTCGCTTGTCCTGCTCCACGGGGAAGGGGCAGCAAGGTGGTCTCATGCTCAAGCAGCTTCTGGCGTTTCGCCACTCACAGGCCTCAGTGGGTGCTCTAGATACTAACTCGTGTCTCGTTCCAAACACTGGGAAGGTCAGGGCTCTGCCTCCAGTTTGGGCCTGGGCTTTCACGAGATAGTTTTGTCCTATTTTCAGAGGGCCTTAGCAGCCAGTGTGACCTCAGGCAGAGGTGATTCTGAAAACTGTATCAACAGATAAGAACCACAGGTGATTAACAACAGTTTTCCTTGTCCTGGATCTTCTCACGGTGGTGCATATCAGGACCCTACAGATCTACGCCAAGCTGTCCCTGCTGCGGAATGGGTGACACTTACTGTTTTAGGGTTGATTCCTGATCCCATTTCGCTTTCCCATCAGCCTCAAATCGCTGGCGGAGCAGCTGTGTGGACAGGGTAAAACCGACGATGGAGCAGAGGGCCAGCGCGACGCAAAATATGCGAAAGGAAAAGAAGTCTTCCTTGTTCCACACTGTGTAGGACATGAAGACAGAGAGCGAGCCTATGGCACTGAAGAGAGAGCAGTAGAAGTTGAGGCTCGTCCTGTCTCTTGCCGAAACAGCCAGGTCTGCGAGCAAGGCGTTGTGATGGAGGTCGACCATGGTGAGAAAGCTGTCGTACATGCAAAGGCAGAGAAGGAACTGCACGCCAGGATGAGCCCAGGCGACCCAGAAAGCCAGGAAAGAGATGGCAAAGAGAGGGCCATTGTGGCTCAGTGCTCTGAGCCTCTTCAGAACTACTTCTGGGGAGGAAATCTCTGCTCCTGGCCTGCAACAGAAGATAAAAGTTTTAGAGACTTGGACAAAATCCTGCATGACCACGTATTCCTGCTTTCCAAGGAAGTTGTGTAAGTGGCCCAGACGACAACTCAGCTTTTGCTCATGTAACAAACACCCACATACAATAAATTCTCATCTAATGTATGAATCCACAGAAAACACAAGTTTAAGGCTGAAAAGCACAGAGGAAAGGGATCCTTTTTCTCCTGAGCAAGGGTCTCCCTGATAGCGCTGCACCGTCTGCTTTGCATAATGTAAGTTACTTCAAACAACACTTAAGAAGTTTCCACGAGGTGCAGGAAGCCACACCGTGCTTTTCATTAGAAACTTGAAGCAAGTAACACAAGAAATGCTAATGACCATCTGTGGTCCGTGATTCAACAATTTTAGGAACAACTGGTTTGATGTATTGCAGGAGGAAAGATTGTCCTTTCCCCCAAGTCCCCCAGACTACATCCAGATACTTTCCGACACCCCAGTAAAGGGCTTGGGATTTTAGATTATTTTTAGATATTTTAGGTTCTGTACCACTTGTGAATGTTAAGAGTTAGGGTCACATCTACTTGGTACATATATGACCTCCTCTGTACAGCCAGGTACTGAAACAAGGTGCAAAGAGCTCTGAACTTCTAAGACAGCAGGAAAAGGAGGTGTTTAAAGTTTCATTCTCCAGTAACCATTCCTGTGACACAGTTTTAAAGCTCCCACTTTCACATTTACCCCCAGAGACTCAGCAACTTCCCAGCCTCTGCTGGAAGTGGAACTTTACTTACTGCTGCGTGCTCAGGAACACCCGGTCGCTCAGCCAGCCAAACAGAGGGTCATTGAGGCTGTTCCAGATCAGGAACACTGTCTGGGAAAGAAAACAGGACGGTGAAACAAACCACAGCAGGAACCCCCAGCGTGCCCTCCCTGCGCCACCATCGCGGGGCAGTTCCCCTGTCTGGGGCAACTGGCACAAACGCAGTGAGGCCACTGGTTTCCAGGCTTCTGAAACACCCCCACATCCCCAGAGAAAAGCCTGTCTTAAGAACAAAGCCTCCGGGTTTTCTATTTCATCTCCTTTTCTGTTTGCGTGAGGAAAAAAAAGCTAAAAAAAACCAAACAGACTAGCACTCAGAAGGCTCCTTTCCCAAAGGAGAATACAACTAACGCCCTGTACACCTTTAGCAAGGGCCAGTCTCAAAATTTCATTTTTCCAAGGGCAAAAAAATCCACGGCAAAGACTAACCTCCCCTATCCAAAAGGATAGCTTATCGATCTTGTAAACAGAGACGAAGGTGTCCACGTAGTAGAGGAGAAACACATTGTGCAAAATGGAAACGAACAGCGACAAGGACCCGTAGATCACTGCGGTGGGCAATCGGAAGAGACAAGCCAACAGTCGCAACCCCATGTCGGTGCGGGCGGCGCTCAGCTCCCCGCATCACCTCCATTTCAGGTGGGATGTCTTCCCCCAGCACCTGCTGGGTCTCTCTTGGGGCCAATCCATGGCTGCTCCTGCAGGAGAGAGAAAAAAATAAGTCAATTTCTTAAACAAACAAAAATTGAATCTAATTAATCGATAAATCTTTGCCAGCGAAGATCGGAATTAGTGTTGCTTTGAGGAAGTGGTTGGATGGGGATTAGGCCAGAAGCTGCCTGCTGCACTGAAGCCACTTAATTAAGGGGAGGCCAGGGGTGGGCTCAGGGGTGCAGCTGCCCCATCCTTTTTACCTTGATGGTTTTTGTCAGCCAGCTGATCAGCTCCTTCCACCTCTTTAACAGCAAGGTCAGAGGAAGAATCCAGCGAGGTAGCTGCAAACAGCAAAGCAGCCCTCAGGAAACAGCCCCAGTCACTGACATTTTTAGGTGCTGATGTTAATTTTCGGCCAAATAAGAGTGACAACAGCCCTGATGTCATCTCTCACAAGCTGCTTTCCCCAGGCAGTCGCAGCTGGCTGCACCTGGGCTCGCTCAGACAGCAGTTATTTACGGCGAGCGGTGCTGCTGCTGCTTTGTGGCATGAAGAGACACGACCAGAGCGCGACGGCGTGCAGCAGACACGGTGCCATCACGCCACAAAGGCTCCCAAAAGCCACCTCACAGCTGGATTGCAATAAAGATGCTTTAGCTGGGCAGCAGTATACAGGGAAACTAAACCAGTGGAAAGAGCAGCCTCCACCTGGAGCGACCCAGGAGGAAGCCGTCAGTCTGACCGCTTCTGGGCAATATCAGAGAAGCAAAAAATAACTGTCTGCTCTGCCCAGCCCGAGGAATTCCTCACAATGAGCTCAGCAGGAGCACACAGTGTTTGTTCCCAGCACTTATGTCGCCGGGCTGAAGCTGCACATCAGCCCTGCTCCTGGCCAAAGCGCCAGACCTCGCTTCGGATCCAGCTGCTGAGCCAAAACCCATGGGCAGATAAAAGGGTGGCACCGCTCCACGGGGAGCTCAGCCAGACAACGAGCGTTTGTAGGTGTAATTAAAGGCAGACACGCTGACAGGCCTCGAAGAGAAATGGCATTTTGTAGGGTTATGCCCTGAAAAGGAGGCAGGAATTTGTGGTGTGTGGAGATGAAGGTTGAGGAGCAGCGAGCTGAGTTGGCACAGCTCTGTGCCTCTCACCAGAGCTTCCTACAGGGGAGCAGCTGGAGGGCACATCGGGCTTTTGGGGCACTTTTTGGGGCAGCCTCACGAACGGGACGCACACAGGCACCCCTTCCACTTGGGCTCTGTGAGGATTATTTAGCTCCTGGGTTATTCCTGCAGAGGGACAGGGCTAAGAGGTGGCTGACAAACACATTAAAAAGCCTCAAGGTAGCAGCTAGTTGGACACCAGACACATCCCCAGCTGGCATTTCAGATTGATCTCAGCCTGTGCTGCCACAGCTGTCTCTTTTTTTTTTTTTTTTTAATAATCTCCCTCATCTGCGAGCATGCAGATGAAAAGAAGCAAGTTATAGTGGCCCATAAAAAGCAGATTTCGCTCCTACATCCAGCGTGCTGTGTTATTGATGCTGGCCACGGTGGTATTTTCATAACCTTCTCCTTGGGACAGACAGAGCGTTAGTCACGGGTTTGTCAAAACGAGGCTTTAAAAAATGGGGGGAAAAGGAGCTGTAGGAGGGAACGGCTGGCATTTATTCACACTGAACTTAGAACACACACTCCTAAAGCAAGGATCTCGTAGATTAGCCTTTATTTCACTCAATTTCCACATCTGGTGGGGCTGCCAGTGCCGCTCGCAGCCCCCTTTCCCGGTTAAAGCCCTCCCAGCAGCACCAGTGCCCATGGCGCCCTTCACCCCCCCACAGCCCGCTCCCTCACAGCCCCTCAGCCCCTTCAGGAGGGCGCTACCAGGGGGTATCCCATGGGGGGGGAACCCCCCCGCCGGCCCCGCGTGGGAGCGCCCGGGGGAGCGGGGGCAGGTGGGCGGCCGGGCGCTACCACTGTGCTCGGGGGGGGGGGGGGGGGGGCGCCACCTCCTACCTGCGTCCGGTGCCGGCGCTGCCCCGCCGCTCCGCTGCCCAACCGGCGTCTGCGCATGCGCATCTAGAGGCGTCCCTCCCCGACCCCACCCCGCGGCCATTTTGCGTCCTGGCGGGTGAAGCCGCCCCTCACGCCGCCATCTTGTTTGAGGGCAGCTCGCCGGGACGCGCCCCCTTCGGTTGCCATGGAAACGGTGACGGCCGCGAGGCCTGGCCTAGGCCTAGGCCTGGGCCTACACCGGGCCCGGCTCCCGGGACCCCGGGGCTGAACGGCCGAGCCCCGTCAGGGGGCCCCGAAAGGGCCGGGCTGCCCAGCAGCAAGTCCAGAAGGGTGCCGAGACCCCGAGCGTGGCTCTCAGAGGGTGCTCGGTGTTGCCAACAGCCTGTAAAACACACGGCTTGCCTCTGGTCCCCGTCACTCACAATCATCACCCAAGATCCGTTTGATGTTATGTTGTTCAAAATAATAAAAAAATAGAGACTGTGGTTGGTTGTCCGTTGGTTCGATGCTTTCCCCTGAAGGAGGATCTGCACATTGCCTCCCACCTCTCACTGCAGCAGTTGTGCTGATCCCACACATCTCACCTGGGGAAACAAAGTCCTAGTTGTTATATTTCTTAAAAAGCACAATTTAGCCATTTCAGCAACCCCTTCAGCTTAAAATGCTACATATTTTGTGTTTCATACTCCTTCTTTCAATTGCACCCTATTACAGAACTGACAGCAGTGACCTAAACAAGGCGTATTTATAAACTCAGGGAGCCAGGCAGTTAACGACAGCCGTGCAATTACAGGCTGTGCAATTAGCGAGGGGAAGGTGTTGGCCCACCCCACAATGACCCTGCTGCAGCCCTAAAGGCCTGTGGCAGCACAGGTGCTGGCAGTGAGCCCGCTGAAGGAGCGGGTGTACAAATACAAGCTCAATCCCTGCCTATGCTAAGTGCTTGTGTTCTCTTTTTTCCTCTTTGAGGCTTTTCCCTCACTAAAACATGCACCTTGTATTAGGTTTAGCAGCCAGGTAAGTTTTCTCAGGCTCCCCCCCCCGAGTGTGCAGCTCTGCAGGAGGGCAGGCACTGTAGCCCTGGCTACCAGCAGCGTGCTTCTGCAAGGTGTGGTACTGCACCCATGTGTGTTTGCTCCTGTTGACCTGTCAGGGTGTGCTGGTGAGAGGCGGCTGCAGGAAGAAAGCTGCCTTTGCGAGGTTGGGTTATCCTGCTGCTCCCGATCCGAGCACAGGCACCGCCTTGGCTGTTTTTCCTCAGGAAGTGAGTACAAGCACACCAGACGACTGTCTGATCGTGACTAAAGACTTGTGTTGCAATACTTTAAAAGCTGTGATGGCAAAATGATACTGCTGCTAACTTAAATACTTTCAGTATGAGCATGTAAGTGAGGGTTTCTAACTTTTGTTTGGTTTGAATCCCCCTGGAGGCAATGCCTCGCTCACCCCTGCACATCCTCTGCTCCTCTGGTGGAGGCATGTGCAGTAGTCCAGCTGGGTTGGAGCAGAGATTCATGTGAGTGCTCCAGCCGGTGACTTTCGTAACATCTCCTGATTGTGAAAGATAATGTAAATTGTTATTGTTGTGTGGTGCTAGGGTTTGAACACTTTAGTTTTAGAAAAATGACATTTCTCTGAACGATTGCGTTTGTGGAAACACAGGGTTGCATTTTCAATCCCATGTTTAAAAAAAAAATAATCAATAAAGTTGCTTGTAAGCTATTCTCCATGCTGCTGAAAGGCCATAACAGAAGGTAGCTGGAAGGGGGGGAGCCCGTGATATAGAGCCCTAGATCAGCAGAAGCTGTGGCTGTTTTCCTTAGGGGTGCAATAAAAGCAGTATTCCCATGGCTATTTTTAGCTCAGAAGCTTGAGCTTAAACTGGAAACACAGTGTGGGTGTTCAAAAATGTGGTGGTGGTGTAACAGAAGCTAGTTTTATACACTAAAGGCATGATATGTAATACAAGCCCAAACTCTGGGTAATCTGCTGCTCTATCTAGCTGTTGGTCCCATGGAGGATCCAGTGCAAACGAGCAGTGCTTCCTTTGCTTTTTAACAACGTGTCCTCAGTGTAGGGTGCATATTCTCTGGTATTCTTAAGACACGTAACTCAAGTGCAAATGTCTTGTTGTGATATTAGTCACCAGTGTATGACAACAGTTGGAGGCGACCGTCTGTGAGCATGAAATCCCTCTGGAGGAGCAGGCTGTGTCACCAGCTCAGGCCTTTGCAGGAAGGCAGGAGGTTCTCCCAAGAAATCTTCAAGGGCACAAGGCTTGTAATCCTGCAGTTGAGGGAGCAGGATGGTGCAAAAGCACAAAAACAGCGTGTAAAACATGCTGTTCTGCTGTGCAAACTGTCTGTTTGATAAGGAGGTGCTGGTAGGTAACCGGAGCTAGGCGGGGGAACCAAGGCTGCAGCAGAAAGGTTTGTTTTGGAGGGTGTAAAGTCAACAGCGTTTAACCAGATAATGGCAGGGGAGGCTGAAGCAGCTCTCGCAGGGCAGAACTGTGCAAGGCTACTCAGCCCCTATCAGTAATGCCATGGAAGGCTGAGATCGCCTAGGGAACGGTATCAGAAGTGCCGGACTTGGTTGTGGATGTAGCAAAACTGAGACCAATGAGGAAGAAGTAGTTAGGGGTGGAATGATTACTTGGGAGGAGACTGGCTGGAGGAAGGGAGGCATCTGCATGGCAAAAAAAGTGGGTACAGAAATGAAAGAAGTAAAAAAAGGAGGTATTAAATGGGATGGAAGAACAAAGGAAGGTGGGACTGCAGGAGTGCAGACACCTACAGGTGGTAGCTGAGCCTGAGGACCTGAACCTGTGGGGCTGCTGGACTCCGTCAGGTCTAGGCTGGAAATATTTGGGGGGGGGGGATCAGATCAGCAACCTTGCACTGGGTGCTGTGGGAGGGAAGGGAGGCATTTATAATGCACTGGCAGTGCCGTGTGGGTCAGAAAGCTCGATTAGGAGCTTTATGGTTGTGTGCAGACTGATGTAAATAATGTGAGTTACGAGTGGTGTGTTAATGAGGTTATCGATTCTCCAGGTGAGTTATTGGTGTGATTAATCTGTAGTGGTCGGTCTCTTCTGTCAGGTGTCCTCAGGCTGCAATCTGGAGTACAGAGAGGGGCTCATCCAGGGTCTCCCAGCTTGGAAGCCTGAGCAGCTGATAGTGAGATCCCCTGTTTGAAGAAGAGGGGTGTGTGGATGGAGGAGGTGGATATCAGATGAACTTTTGGGGGTGGATGGGGTGCAGGCTGTGCTGGAACACAGAGGGGATCCTTGGGCCTGTGAGTGTTATGGCGTGCCAAGAAAAATGTGCCCTGGGGGAAGGAGAAAAGTGGGGTGTTTATTTGTGGCAGTGCAGCTGTCCTGGCCCTGCTGTGTTATCCAGCAGCAGGAGGAGGGGCTGTCTGCTCCAAGCCCCTGAGCAGAGCTATGAGCTTGACTGCTCTTTGGGGAAATCATTAGGTTTTCATTCCGAGTACCCGTGTGTCTCTGGAAAGCCCTTTCATTCCTGGCGGGCTGCTCTCGGTACCAACCCTTTTCCTTTTCATGTCCCTGCCAGACGCTGCACGGGAGCGGGTCAGACAGCCTCACCCCTCCTCTGAGGAGTGCAGGCTGGGTTCTCCTGCCTCGCCGGGCTTTCTGTCCAGAAATATCAAACGACAATCAGCATCGGGAGGCGCTGGCGTGTACTGGCTGCCTGCAGGAAGCTGATCGCTGCCTCATGCACCGTGGCTTTGTAGGAAACTGATTGCATGCAGAAAAGAGCGCTGGCAGGATGAGGCAAGTGTGGGAATTCGTGCCCCTGGATAAAAATGAAGATCTGGAAGAGCCCAGCTTGCGGCTGTGTGGGGAGCTGCTGTGCTTTCCTCACATCCCTGCCATGCTGCCAGGCACCTCTGGCCGAGCGACAGCATCCCCTCCAGGCAGGCAGCCAGGAGCCAGTGCCTGAAGTCAGTCCTAGTGGCGGGGGAGCAGAGCCTGGTGCTGTGCTGGGTGCTTTCTGTGCCCCTTCCCCTCCTCTCCCCCTGCTCCTTCCCAAAAGAAGCCCTTGGGAGGCCTCTCCTGGGTGAGGGTTTATTTTTTTCTTTTCTAGAGACCTTGACCAGAGCAAGATCTGATGTTGGCAGTAGGGGGGGAAGGAAACGACAAAGTTTTTGCTGCAATCCTCTCCCACGCACCATTTCCAGCTATGGGGTTGCTGGATAAGCTTGTGGGACTGGCTGTGGAGGGCAGACCTTAGCCCGATGTGCTGGCACTGTGACGTGAAAGAGTAGCTTTGGTCATAACGTCTCCCTTCCAGAGAAACCCTTGAAGCTTTTCTCGCTCTGTGCTGTTTCCCAAGGGAGGCCTTTGCCAAAGCTTTGCCAGATGGCAGCGGTTCTGCAGAGTCTGCTCAAAAATGTGGGGATTAACTGGAAATAGCCCATGACTTCATCCCTCCTGGTTCAAGGAAAACGCTGCTTGCGCCGTACTCATCCCTGTACCCTTGGGGATTGCTACGGAGAAGTCGCAACAGATCTGTGGGTTTGGGTTTTTTTTTTTTTTTTTTTTTTTTTTTTTTTTTTGGTGGGGTGGGGAGAACAAGGCATGAAGAAGGCCAGGTAGGAGTCTGCAATAACCTGCTTGATGTGCCAGCCGGGCCCAAGAACTTGGCTAATTTTGCTGTGTGGGGTGGACAAAAGACTTGGTGCCCACACAGGTTTTTTGGCACACTAGCTCAGCCCTGTGCCATCTAGCAGGGCTCTGCTCCAGCTGCGGTCTCCCAAAACCAGCCTCTGGAGATGGGAGCAGGGGTCCAGGAACCATGGACACCATCCCAGGGATGGATCACTCGCCCTGAAACACAGAGGATCCATGGAAATGAGGGATCCTGGTGGTTTTGCTGAACTGGAGCAAAAGATGCACTGAAACTCCTTAAGGAAGGACAGTTTATTCTGTTTATCTGCCTTGTGCTGCCACCAATGCACGATACCCTCTGGGTTTTGCAGTGCTGAGTAAGGCAGACAGCATGCTTGGAGGCAGCTGGCAGCCTGCTGAAGGGTGCCTGGCGTTGTGCAGGGCTGTTACAAGGATATTGGGGCCGTCTCTCCTGCCCGCTGTGGGTTTTATGCCAGCTCCTTCCCACCCGTGTGCCTTCCTTCGGGACCTGGCTGGGTTAGGTGATGGCTGGTGCTGAGTTTGCTTACAGCACTAGGTTATCCAGGCTTATTCAGCCTGCTTCTGGAGCATGTAATGGTGTGAATAATTTCTCTTCCTCCTGTCCTCACAGCTATTGACACTCAGCAGCTGCTCCAGACGGATGTCCCCGCTGTGAGGCCCAGCTCCTGCACCATGTACCAGTCTCCTTTCGTGCCACGGGAGCTCTGCCCTCCTGTCATCCCACCGCCCCCCTACACCTACCTGCCCCTACGGATGGGGAGAGAAGAGGCTGCGAGCTCCGTAATGATCCCTGCCATCCACATGCACAACTTCTACAGCCGCCCCATCACCTTCGTGGTGGATAGGAGCGGATACCCTGACTATGCAGGAGGCCAGGTGGAGTTTCATCACCTCTACGGTGCCTCCCAGCCCTATTTCCCCCCCTACTACACCTGGCAGTTCCCTGCTGTGCTCCCCGTCCCTCTGTACAGCCCCTACCCTGGCTACAATCCCTACCAGAGGGGGGATCCGTATCAAGAGATGTGGCCGGAGGGCTTCACCATGAGAGGGGAGCTCCAGTGGGGGAAGCTGGCGAAGGTGTTTGGGCCGAGGAAAGAGCTGCCAGACTTTGTGAAGGATGATCTCCGGAGGGTTTACGGCACCTACCCGCGGACCAGCATCTCCATAACCTACCGCAAAGGGGAGTTCCTGGTCAAGGGAGACCCTAAGGTAGGAGAGCAGGAATATACGGTGGAAAAAAGGGTCGTCCAGAGGGCTGTGACCACCAGCGAGGCAGATGACAGCGGCGAGGACCGGGGTCGGAAGAAGAAAAAGAAACTGAGACGCTGATGTGACCTCTCAGCACAGGGACAGATGCTCCGGAGCCCCCAGGAGCCAGCTGGCAACAGCTGGGAAGCATCACGAGCAATGGGTGTCCCCACTGGCTTCCGACTTCTCCTCCTCCACGAGCTTGTGGCAGCTTCACCCTGTCTGGCACACGATGCCTGTCCTGTGAAAAAACCACCCAGCACTTGACTCCCTGTCGGGCCGGCTCTTCGGTCCCATTTTTGATATGAATTTGCTTCCCACTGGTTTGGCTGAGTGGTCACAGTCTGCTGAGGGGATTCCCAGGCAGCAGCCCTCGCCTAGAAGCTGGGCCTCTTCCCACCCTGTCCCGGGGAGGTTCCTGGAAGCTGGGTCCCTTCCTGGCACTCATCTGAGGAGATGGAGTCTGGATTTCCTCCCAGATGGAGGCAGCATGGGTTTGGAGGGGAGAGAGCAGCTCTTAGGCGCTGTGAAGAGCAATCATCTGCACATCTCATCACTGGTTTATGGCCACACCACTGTGCCTACGGTGTGACACCTCCCTGCAGCACTTCCCTACACGCTGGCAGATCTGGGTGTCCCCATCCCCTGACACTTGGTGACCTGCTGCTTGTGTCTCCTGGCCCTGTGTCCTTGCTGAAATAGCTGATGAGGCTCCCGGAGCTGCAGCGCCTCCACGGATGGGTCCCCTGGGAGGGGGCCTGAGCTGTGCTGGAAACCCCGAGGGGTGTGAGGGGCTGGGGCTGAGTCTGACTTCCTTGTGAACTTCTGTACCTTTTAGATGATTATAAATAAACAATAAAAAAAAAAATGCAAATAGTTAAATTTCTGCTTTTTAGCTACCTGACAGCGGTCAGCTGCAAACAACCTCCAGCCTGTCCTGGCACCTTTTGAGCTCCTGACTTCACAGACCCCTGCAGCTCATCCCTTCAGCTGGCTCGTAACTGAGCCCCCATCCCTAGTGGGGTGCCACAGAAATGTAGCCCCCAGCTCTTACATCCTCACAACTTAATTTCTGTGTTTGATGTGCTGTCCAGGCTGCTTTCAGATTCAGCTTTTGCTCACCATCAGCATGGCAAAGGAGGGAGCCTGGGGGACCCTCGGTGGCTCTGAGCTGCTGCAAGGGAAAAGCGAGTGGGTGCCTTTGTGTAATGCACCAGCTCTGCTTGCTGAAGCAACTGCCAGACCAGCTCAGCAGCTATCTGAATTTCCCCTTCCCCAATCGGTTTCTTCGTCTTCGAAACGGGTGAGCTCTGCTGTTAGATAAAGCAGTGAGAGGCCTGAACCAGAAAAAAAAGTGCTGCAGAAACCTCAGACCGAGCTGCTGCTGCCTGGCTGGGCTCTGCTCAGTGACTGGCAGCCCGTCGGGCCTGCCCTGATTACCAGAGTAAGAAAAGAGCAATTCTTAGCTCTTTGCTCTCCCTTGAGCATCCTTTACATGCAGATGGAGAGACGGTGGTGGGATGTCTGCTGTCCCTCCACCAGCAGCTCCTAGGGGCAAAGTTTGTGTTAGATCCTTGTGGGTGATGCAGCACTCGGGTGGATTTTCTCCCATATGTGGATTTTTTTCACATCCCCGTAGCTGGTGCAGGTAGGGCTGATAAAGGGGAATGTGAGGTTTGCTTTCTGGTGGTGATCGGATGCTGCATAAATTGCCAGAACTTGTGTAATTCATCCTAAACGTCACTATTCCAGGCATGCCTGGTACCAGTTTTGCACCTTTTGCACCCTGTTGTAATGGAAAGCATCTCTGAAACCTCATGTGGGCAGCCAAAATCTCTCAGAGGCGTATGAAGGATGGGTGGGAAGAGCCAATTGTCTGCACAAAGCTTTCCCTGAAATAACTCTGCCGGGTTCCCCAGGTGCCTGCCAGCAGCCCTGCCTGCCCCAGCTCCCCCAGCCTGTCCTGTCCTGCTGGGGACACCTCTGGGGCTGGCCGGGAGGGAGCAGGCACAGCCCGAGGCTTTACCCAGCCCCTTCTGTTTATCTTCTCCCGAGTCCTGTTTGGTTTTGCTGCCCGGACTCTGTACAGGAGATTGCCAGGCACACCCAGGCCCTTGTTCTGACAACCAACGGGTATTTTTAGCATGGGTTTACAATCATCAGGAGGCAGCGATGTATTTTCCAAAGGGCCATTCTGCTCTCAGATGGAAGAAATGCTTTGCAGTTGGGCTCTTTTTGCCTTCGGGGGAAGCACCCACCGTGTAAATCACGCCCAGGTGGCCGTAACTCACCTCCACCCCTACTCGGATCCCCACGTAGGAGCAAAGACTCGCACGATCCCTGCAGGCACAGCCCTGGGCTGCTCTCTTCTTGGAGGTTCGAGGCTTATGTGCTGCCCAGCTGCAGAACTGAATCCATAGGGCATTTGGGGGTGCTCTAACGCCTATGGAATTCAGTTCTCAGAGCCAAGCAGCCAGCGCGCGCTGCCTTCCCGTCGGCCCGCCCGGCTGCGTCTCCATCTGCGGGGAGGAAAAAATAGAAAAGAGCTCACAGCGGCGGCGGTGGTGGTGATGATGACACAGAGCAGGCAGCGAGCTGACACACATTTTGCAGCTGGGAGAGCGAGGAGAGGGCTCTGGCACCTCCTGCTCTGCCCCAGATGCAGCGCACGCAGCTGTGGCTTTATTTGGAAGCGCTGCTCAAGCTGCCTGCTGGATTATTTATTTATTTTTTTTCCCAACGCTTCCACGTGTCACCCTGTCACTTGGAGCTGCTGCGGAGTTTCGTGCCGGCCCTGAGCTCTGTAACCTGCTGGAGCTGGGAGAGAAATGCTGCTCCTTCCAGATACAGTGGTTATATGCAGGTGCCTGAGGAGTCCCGCCTGCATTTTTGCCTTGTGTGCGGGTGGTAATGCAGCGCATCCTCGGTGTAAGCTGCTCTTCCTCTGCTTGCCCCTCTCTCAAAAGGCACAGCAGGGCAGGGGCAGCACTGGGGGGACTGCTCGGTGCTCTCGTCCCCAAACCAGTGCTTGCTGAACCCCCTTGAGCTGGGATGCACGGGCTGCTGGATGGAGACGTGTTGTGCCCGCCTGGGGCTGCGAGAGCCCCCAGGGCAACTCCGCAGCTGGAAATGAAGCAGTGAAAGGCATTTTCCAGGCAGCCAGGTGCCTTCCAGCCAGCTCAGATGCAGCAGATGGGAAGGGTTGGGGCTGGGCTGGGACATCCTGGTGCACCCAACGTGCGCCCTTTGCTCCCTGCCAGCCCCACGCCTGCTTTGGGAGCAAAGGGGAAAAGCGTGGGGCAGGTGGGGACCCCCGTGAGCTGCTCATTTTCAACCAAACCAGGAGGTTGGGCTGGCAGCTGACATGCACAGGGAGGCGTTTTTTGGCTCAGCAGTGCTTTGCCAGGGCTGTGACGGCAGCAGCAGCGTGGGGTGGCCGGGGAGGGAGCGCAGCTGGCAGGGGGCTGCGCGCCGGAGACGAGCCCCCGGCTCTGGAGGATCAGCAGAGAGCCGGGAAATGACAGGCGCGCTTTGGAGCCCCGACAAAGATTTTGGTGGGGGAAATACCCAGCAAATGTCTGCGCCGGGAGCCAGCTCCACGGTTGCTCAACAGCCAGCCTGGGGCTCTATTTTTGTCTGTCCACGGGGAGCCGGGTTCAGCCGGGGCAGCGCGACCCCGCTGTGCCTCCCCTGCTCCCACTGAGCTCACCACGCTGCGGAGGGAGAGGTGGGCTCAGGGACCCTGCTGTGCTATTTTTCAGGCTGCTGCGGCTTGGTGGAGAGGTTTTGATAGCCCTGAGCCCCCCCCAAGCTGAGAAAAGTGGGGTGATTTCCCCCTCCTCTCCCCCAGGGATGCTACAGCTGCAGCAGGCTGTTGGGGTCCGGATGGGGGGTGCTGGTATTCAGCCCCAGGTAGAGACTGGGGGTTTTGGGGTGTGTCCAGGGGCTCCTCGGCCACCTTCTGGCTGTTTAAATGTGTTGAAACCCTTTCTGCTTTCATTCCCATGCTGTAAAACTCCTCTCCGATGTGTTTCCCCCAAAGGGCTGCAGGATGCTGCTACCCCAAGTGCCGGCCACCCTCCCTCAGCCCTTGGCCACCCCAAGCAGCTCAGCTTCCAGGAACCAAAAGGAAAAGCCTTCCCCAGCCTTCCTCCACATCCTGCTCTTCTCAGAAAGGGGAAGAGCCTCAAGCAGAGGGGTTAACCCCAATGCCCCCGTGGTGCCCGGAGCGGTGTCCCCTTCCCTTGCTGCGTGGCCCCGGGGAGGTGACGGGTGCAGGGGCAGCCTGGCACGTGCCCTGCTGTGCCCTGTCCCCCTGCACGCCCGGATGGAGCAGGGCCAGCTCCAGGAAAGCTCTTTTTGGGGTCCTGCCCCTGGGTGCCCATCTCCTGAAGGTCCTGGGTCAGTCTGACCTGGGCGAAATGGGAAGCCTGCAGGGGCTGAGATGCAAACTCCAGGCTCCGGCTGTTTCCCCTGGCTTGCAAGGTTTATTGCTCTGCGGGGCTGAGGAAGAAGCAACGCCCCGGTTTTGGCACCGCCAGCTAATTAGCACGGGAGCTACTGATTAGCCCAGGGCCGGGCAGCGGTGTCGCGTGGGCGTTCATCCAGCCTGCCTGGCTTTGTCTTCCCAGGAAGCCTGCAGAAATAGTTACAGGCAGCCCCCATCCCGAGTGAACATATCAGCGGGACGGGTCCGCTTTCGCAGCTTACCCAAAAAAATACCGATAAAACCGAGGCTGGGCTGGAGATGCTCGCACCCGTGGGGCTGTGCCCGGCGGTGAAACCTCAGCATATCCATGCTTTGGCTCCCTGGGGACAGCAGCAGCAGGGGAACCCCCCCTCACCCGGCCACACCGACACCCCCCGGCCCCGGCAGGGACCCTGCACTCACCCTCAGCTCCTGCCCCGGCTCCGTCTGTGCCGACTGCGAGCGGAGGCACTCTAAATATCGCCGCCGACTTACTCACTTCTCTTCCTGGACGGCGGCGTGCAGGGTTTCCACCCACTTCTTTCACCTTTGGTTTCCAGGCTTTCTGAGAAAAGGGGAAGCCGTGGGAGGGAGCGACCGGCATCCCCGTGCCAGGGACGCAGCCTCCGGGAGCTCGCGGCCCCCCCCGGGAAGGGGGGTCCCGTGGATGGGGGCCCCCAGGAGCCTCCAGGAGCTCGCTGTGTGGTGCTGAGTTTTGGGGGGCTTCTCCTGCCCAGCATGGCTCGGGGGAGGCTCAGACTGCCTTTGGGGATGAGAAATCCCCCTGGGACTCGGGTGCCTCCTGGCATTGCCCAGCCACCTCCTGCTCCTGCTAACACAGCTCCTCTGCGAGCAGTGGCGGTGCTGGGGCTGATATCCACGTCACCCACACCTGTGATGAGCGGTGTCCGTCCTCAGCCTGCAGATCCCTGCGCTTTTAACCCCGCAGCATCCCCTCAGCACCTCTCCGGGACGTGTAAAGCACCACAGCCGGGCAGGTGCCCAGGCGGGGAGAGCGCACGGGCCTGGCGGGGTGGCTTTTCCACCCGGTCACGTTGCCCGGCGTCCTGTTCCTGTCCTGTCCCCCTCTGGCCGCCCCGTGCCCGAGCATTGTTCTGCTCAGAACTGACGTCAGGTCCCCCGGGGCTCCCCTCCGCCCGCGGGTTGGAAAGGAGAGGCTGGGGGCATGAGGGGCATGCCCTGCTGCTGCCCGCAGAGCCACACGGGTGTTTAGCTAATATCTGCCTGGTGTTTTCATCTTCTGGGGGCTGTCGGGTGTTTTTGGGGGTAGGAAGTGCCCGGAAGGCTGTGGGGCTGAGATTACCGAGCTGGCTTATCTGCGCCCCGAGCGCGTGATGAGCACTCGCGCTGCAGCCCACGGGTTTATCATGCGGTGCCCAAAGCGGCCAGCAGCAATGATTTGGGGACCCGATGTGGTCTCAGAGCCCCGGCTCTGCGTGGTCTCAGCCCCACGCCTCCTTCACAGCGGGGATAAGGCTGGATGGGAACTTTGTGAACCTCAATTCCTCCCATTTCCCGAGCGAAGGCAGCCTGCAGCAGGTCGAGGCGGGCGTTGTGCAGGGGGACAAGACCCAAGACCTGCTCCCTCCTCCTGAGGCCAGCCAAAACCCCTGGTGGGATGGCAGCTCAGCCCCAAAGCAGACACCAGAGAATCCCCCGGAGGGGAAAATGCATTTTTCATCCTGCCCTTTGGGGTGAGGGATGCAGTTTGGACTCAGCAGGTGCCTGATTTGCAGCCCGCTGCTCACAGCCCGCTGCCTGGCGAGCTGATTTTGCCCTGTGACAGATTTTCCCCATCCTTTGGGACCTTTTTCCCCATGGCCACATGGATAAAAGCTGAGTGATGTTTCCTGAATGCCCAGGAGTGGGGAGAAACGGAGACAAACAGGGGACACAGAGGGGACTTTGGAGCCACGGAGCCGTCCCCACATGCCTGCAGCACCGGAGGAAGCAGGGCAGGGCGGGGGGAAGGGAGTTTCTCGGGTTGTTTTTCCCCTCAAGGTTCCTGTTTCCCCTCCAGCCCCGCTCCACACATACCGGCAGCCCTCCCCGTGCCCCTTGCAGCGGGGAGGAAAAGGAAAAAAAAAGGAACAATCGGGGATGAACTGGGGGAAAACCGCAGGGCTGAGTCACTCCTCGGAGAGCTCCGTGTCCGGGCAGGGTCCCCCCGAGCCCTCCCCGGGGACAGTCACGCTCAGCATCATCTGCCAGCATCCCTGGCGGGTGTCCATCGCACGGCAGGAAGGTTTCCTGGTGGCCAAAGAAGCAGAAGCGAGAGCGAAGGCATGCGGAGAGCGGGGGGAAGGTGCTGCTCGGAGAGAAAACGGCACCGAGAGGGGACCCTGGGAACCCCTGGGGGATGCGTCCCAAAAGGAGCCTCCCGGCCCAGGGGTGGCTTTGGGTTAATGATAGGACTGGGGGTGGCAGCTTGCGAGGTGGGCTCGCCCCCAGAAATGTCTTGGGGAGCAGGGTGAGCCTGGTGAACCCCCACCTCCAGCCCCCTTGCTGTGGCCCCAAAAAGCCCGGCTGGTGCTGGGAGGGATTGCGCCATCGTGCTGCTGCTTCCCCACGCTCTGCGCCCAGGGCTGGTGTTTCCCCGAAATGTAAACCCCCCGATGGTCAAAGCCATGCTCCTCGAGTGCGTGGCCGGAGCAGGATGGGGCCTGGGACAGGTCCAGATGTGGGACTCGCCCCATGCAGCAGCTCCAAGCTCCTGCACCCCCCTCTAGCGGCAAATCCTAGAGGGTTTTGCCTCTGGGACAGGGGGCACAAGGGGATCCCTCACCCCAATCACCCCCACGTTGGGCTCCCTGCCCCCAGCTGGGTTTGGGACCACGTTACACGTGCCAGGAGGCTTCTGCCAAGTGTAGGGTGGGCAGCGGGCGTTCCTACACTGGGGAGCACAGCATCGCACCCACACCCTGCCACCCGAATCGGGGCTGGCAGGGGGCTCGTCGCCCTCTGTACCCCTGTCAGCATCGCACAGGGGTGCGGGGACTGCATCGTGCAGGTGCTGCGAGGTGCAGGGCTGCAAATCCCCAGGCCGGGAATCGGCGCGGCGTCGCTCCCGGAAATCCAGCCGGGGTCCACCCACTGTTTGGAGAGGAAAGCGAGCTGAATCACCCACGTGGGGAAGGAAAACGCTGCGAGCGTGGGCCTCCAGAGCTCCCCGGGCAGGTCTGCTGCAGGAGGGGGCACGGGGGGAGCAGCCCATGGGGTGGCAACCCTTGGGATGGGCTGTGGTCTGCTGGGGTCTTCTGATGTCCCTCAGCCCCGTGGGATGTCTCAGGTACCCCGTGGGGCAACAAACAGCGAGTGAGGAGAGATTTATGTGTTAAAGAAAGATGTGCAACCCTCCAGCCACATCAGACTCTTATTTCAGAGGTCTCCTTACAGCAGGACCTGTGTGCCATACCCCCAGCTGCAGCAGGGACGGGCTCAGACAGCATCCAAAGGGCATCAGGGATGGGGTCTGGGCTCTTTAGGATCTGGCAGTGATGGGAAGGGCACGTTGCAGGCACCCGCTGCCAGCTGATAAAGGACACTGCAGGCAGCCCCCCTGCACCACCCTGCTGCTTCCCTCCCCGTGCCGTGCCCTGGGCCCTTCAGAAACCTTCAGAAACCCTCCAGGAGCAGCAGGGTAGGACAGAAGGGAGGACACGGGGGCCGTGGAGCAGTGGTGGCTCTGTGGGGACACGAGAAGCGTGGCTGGGAGCAGGCACTAGAGGGCTGCATGCTCCTGCTGTTGCTGTCAGACTCCAGCCACGCAGCTGGGGATGCTGATGGGTCTGCCAGGGGCTGGGTTACCTGGAGAGAGCTGAGAACTTTGCAGAATTAGCATTTACCCTCTGTGTGACCAATATATATATATTTTTCTTATCACTTTAATTATGTTTTGCCCAAGCTCTGCTGCTGCCTGAGCAAATTTGCACAGCAGAAAGAGGCAAACTGGGGCTGTGCCCTGTTCCCTGAGCCCTCGGGAGCTGCAGTGGCACAGCACTTGCCCCAGGCAGGCTGCCTCCTGCTGAGAAATGGGCATCCCTTTCACTGTAGGACCAGCTGTGATTCTCCTTCCACCCCTCACGGGGCTTTTAAGCCTGAGCACGCTGAGACACATCTCCAGATCCCACATACGAGCCCCTGTTAGCAAGCTTGAGCTTGATTCATCCTGAGCGTGTTTTCGGGGCAGCCCAGTGCCCCACCAGGCGCTGTCCCAGGCCGTGGAAGTTTGGCATTTCCATTTTCCTTCCCGTACCTCGAGGTGTGTGAGGTGTTTGCTTTCAGCAGGTTCGCTCTGAGTCATCTCCCTGCCCTGCCCTGCTGACAGCAGGGGATGGAAACGCTCCCCTCGGAGCCTGCCCCTGCCCTCAGCGCTGGGACAAGCACCTGGTGTGCACTGGGTGTGGGGAAAACTGCGTGAACTCGTTAGGATAAGAGAGCCCGTGCAGATATTGCTTGGCGTGCTGATAAAGCAAAGGCAAGGGAAGGAAAAGGCAGCTTGGGAGGCTGTGCTCCCGCAGCAGGAAGGGCCCTTCAGCTTTACTGCTCCGTCAGCACCGGCTCGAGGAGGAGTTCAAAAGGAACCCGAAATCTGATTTGCTTTATATCATATCAGGCGGGATAATCATATTTATTTCCCTCGGAAAACCGAAGCTTTCAATTTCAGCCCAGATTAAGAAGTTGTCCTCTGATCTACATTGCAGGAGACTGTAATTGGGAACAGGAGGTCAGGAGCTTCCCAGGCTGCTTCTTGTACGCCGAACCCTCAGGATTAGCATCACGGCGTCTCGTTGCATGGAAATAAATCCCGAGAGCTGCTACCTTTGCAAAGACACTCTGCAGTTGAACTTCTTTCTCTTAGCAGTGTTAAACTCCCCTCCCTTTTCTGGCGAGGAAACCTGATCAATACCTGGTTGTGTTGGGTCACTGCAGGTAAATTTGGGGCAAGAAAGATGAAAACCAAGTTGTGCCTTTTGAAAGCTTCCTCTTTGGGATCCCTGCTCCTGCCTTTGAGCACATCTACAAATGGCTGTTGGCCTGCACCAGCAAGGCAAGGATCTTCCTGTGGTAAAAGGATTTTGCAGAGGCACTTTGAGAGACTGCTGTGGTCCCAAAGGGTGAACGTTGATGGCAGGGTGTCACTGAGCAGGAAAGGAGAGGCAAAGTTATTCCTTTTCTGCCCCAAATGACCTGGTATTGATGGGCGTGATGGTCTAAGTGGGACCCCCAGAAGTGGGAAGTGCTGAGGGGGCCCTCATCTGGTCCGTGGGTCGTGTCAGGCCGCAGAAAAACTGCAGAAAGCTGCTGCAGTGCAGGATAGCAGCGTGTAGGGCCGCCGTGTGGGGCTGGCAGCCAGCTGTCCGAGCTCTGTGCTGTGCAGCGTGCACGCAGATGCAAAATAAACCCCTATTTCTCGTCCTGGAGTTCACTTCCACAGGCAGAGACCCTTGGATTGCACGGGCTGACCTCCCAGCTCTCACAGGCCGTGCATTTTCTTCATGTTTCTCTTGAAATTAACCATGATTTATGCTCGAGAACGTATTTTCAACAAGACAGATCCGAAGACATCAGGAAATGAGCAACATTTTTCCAGATAGTTTGTTTTATCAGTTAACCACTGGCACTGCTTTTTTCCCCTTGGATTTTTTTTTTTTGTTTTGTTTTGTTTTTTTTTGTTTCTTATTTGTCTGGCTGAAATCCTAAACATTAGTTCCTGTTATGGATATCAGGAGGAATTAAAATGCCCTCTGGTATAGTACGAGTTTTCTTTTCAGAATGTGGGGTACGGTAATTAATTATTTCAGATTTTTTTTTTTTTTTCTCCTGAAAAAGTTGGGATTTGCTGCCTTTTGCTGCTGGGAAAAAAGCCATTCCTGCAGATTTCAGCCCTGTTCCAGCAGCATTTTTTGCCTTCCCTCTCCAGCTCATGTTCCTGCAGCCCTGTAGCGCGGCAGGTCAGGGACCTGACCCTTTGTTTTTTGCAGCCTCTGGGTTACTTCCAGCTTGCAGTCTGCTTGCTGTAGGGCTGTGTGGTTTGGTGCAGATCCTAGCACAGCTAGGGCTGGGTGGGATGTCACAGCAGTGCCACCTGTGCCATCACGCTGCCACCGAAGCCTCAGGCCAAGAGAAAAGCAAAAGGCCACTGCTTGCCCAGTGCCTAGCACAGCCAGCCTTGCTTACAGTGCTAAATGGCACAGAATGTTACTGAAACTGAAGCAATCGAGCTTTGAGTGTCTGAGAGCAAGCAGTACCTTGAGTGGCAAGAAAATGGCTTTGTTTCCTTGCCTCCAAAGGGCCACGGCTGCTCACCGAGGACAGAAGTACAGGCAGAAGTGCCAGCACGCACTGCGAGTGTGCGCCCTGTTCTGTCCTGGGGCTGGCTGCAGGGAGAGAAAGCACAGACAGATAAATATTGCTGCTGGCACCAGCCCACCTGAAGGTGAGGTGAACTTAGAGAGACTCAGCCGAATTAAAGCACGCGTGAGCCAGAGCTATTGGCAGGGAAACACAGGGAGATCTTTGGTTCTGCGCTCGCCCTCGCTTCAGTTCAAGCAACCTGGGTTAGCAAAGTGTCAGCAGGGAGCTGTGTGAGCCCACTTCGATGGAATTGGGTGAGGGTGCAGCTGGTGCTGGGCCAGGAGAGGCGAGGCAGCAGCAGAGGGCAGTGACCTGTCTGCTAGGGCTGCGCTGGAAGGGGCGCGGGTGGCACCATGGAGCTGATTGCAGCCTTATCTTTATGAGCTACTCCTCGCTGTGAGAAGGAATTAAAGGGAAGTTGTTTGGCCCAGCTGAGCCAAGTGTGAGAATAATATGAAAGAACCATTTCTTACCCTTTGTGGGCCATTTAATGGGGCTGAATGCCATGCGTTGTATGACTCAATCCCAATATTTTCTGTTTCAACACGGGAAATGCTTTCCAGGTGAGTTCACGCAGTGTCATTCCTCACATAATAAAAAAACTTATTCAAAGCTGTTATGTGAAAATAAAACTTTTGAGTAAAATCCTCTATGACTTAATTCTCTTGTTACAGAAGAGCTACGTTAATAATTAAACAAGATAATTGTAAACCGGGGCTATCACCCGATGCCTCGCTGAGTTCCAAACAGTTTCATGACCGAAGACGCTCCGATAACCAAACTCAACTAGGCTGCTGGGAATACCAACCTTGTACCTAGAGTCGGAGCTTCTAAGGATTAAAATGTCAACGCAGGGTTATAGAGGGTCACTCACACGCCCTTCCCAAGGTTTATTTTGTGTTACAGCAGCTCGCCTCAGCTCAGGGTTTGCTGTGTGGATCAGAACAGGCTGTTTGTGTAATAGCAGAGACAACAACTCGTCAAGTGGCAGATAAGCTACCAAGGAAAAGCAGCTGTGGGTGCCCCAGGATAGCTGTCTGGTGCTGCTCTGAAGCTGGAAAGAGGCAGGTTTTGCTGGAAGTAGGAGGCTGTAGTGGAGGGGGCCTTCTCAGAGACAAAAACACAAAATAGAGCATGGGGGGGACCCCAATTATCTCTCCGAATTGAGCTGGGAATACTGGAAGTGGGAATTTTTTAGTAAAAAAAACAAGTGAGAATTATCCAAGAGGTGTTTTACCTGCCTGAGGCAGTGCACCTGAAGGTCCTTGTGGAGAAGTGGCTTGAGGCATGGGCACTGACAGCTCTCCCAAGCACAGGTCGGAGGGCTGGGAGGCACACTTGCAGCCAGCTGTAGTGCTGTGCTGCATTTAGCTGCCTGATTGCCAAGAGGTCTTCATATTTACACACATTGGTCTTCATATTTACACGTAACTTCCATTGAATGAGACTCCAGCTAGCACGTGTACCTCAAACCACTTTCAAAGTTCAGAAATCAACACAATGTAACCCTACAGAAAACAACTTTGCAAGGTGTATTTGCCTTTTTGAGATGTGTCTGTGTACCTTCAGGGGCAGCCTGCAAGACTGAAACAAATTTTGAAGCAATTTTTGCCTGAACTGCACCAGTTCCTGGCCACCTGTACCCATGCTGTGCCCCCTTGTACTCAGGTAAGCTATTACAGGCTTGTTACCAGAAGGAAAAGATTTATTAGTACAAGTTTTACAGGAGCCTGTCCGATGTCCAAGGGCATTCAATGTTTTCACGATGAGCTTATATAATGAAATGAGGGGCGTGCTTACTGCATTTGCAGGGAATGTTTGTGAAATTGTTGTGAGCTTGAGAGGGACGATAAGCACTGGAGAACATACTTAGCATTACAAGTTATCTTGACAAATTGGAGAAACAGTCTTGGGAAAAACTGCAATCCTTCGTACAGCTCCTTCTGGTAAGTTAAAGCCATCAGCTGCGTGACGGTGAGAAGGAGATCGATCTCTCACCACCAGCTCTGCAAGAAATGGTCTGCAGGTTGCAGTAAACCACAGGTGTAGTGAGGGAGAAAAGTCCTAGATGTATGAGCAGGAATTTATCCTCTGGGTATGCTTCTGCTCCATGCGGTGCCAGTTGTGCCACAGGGGGAATGCTGCTTTTTTGTGCTTTTTTCTTCAGGAAAGCTGGGAACCCCTTGGAGGGAGTTCAGAGGAGTGCTTGGTAGTAATACCAGACCTTTCTTAGGTAGAAAGTGTTCCAGGCAACCCTGTGTGCTGCCCAGTTTTGTGCATTTCTGGAAGGGATTTGGCTTTAGATCCGAGGAAAGCCCGTGACTCATCACAGCTTTCTGTGATATGGGCCAGCAGAGAGGGGAAACTTGGAGTGCTGGACTGGGGGAGTGCAGGGAGACATAACACAAGGAAGGTGAGTGTGCTGCACTTGCTGCCCTGTGCCTGTAAGAAATTCGTATAACAATATAATCTTAATCTTTAGGAAGGGTATGATGGGATGTTGGCTGTCAAATCCTTGCTGCTGCTGCTTTTGGGTTCCTCTTGATCAGCCTAAGCCTGGCTTTTGATCAGATTTGAACCAGTTTTTGGACAGGTCTAATATTTCCTGCAGTGATTTTTTTTTTTTTTTTTTTTTTTTTTTTTTTAATCCTACTAAGAATCTTGCTGCTTTCTCCATCAGTCTCAGACAAGCTTGCCCATTTTTTTTTTGTCTCACTTTCAGTATCCTCGGGGCCACAGCTGTCTGTCCCCCCGGGACAGCAAGAAGAGCACAGGCACATACAGGATGACACAACCTTGTTACTGTCCTGCTGTTATCAGAGCAAAGCTCTATCGATGATTTGTTCATGCTGTGGCCTTATCAGAGCACAGGCTTCACGCTGTAAACACCTCCCCTATCGAGGTTTCACCTTGTTTCAGTTATGTTCTTGGCTGCTCTTCTAGCCCTTGCTCCATTAATGGCTTCTGCTGGTATTCCCCTGCATAACACCTCCAGCGTTTTTTGCTCTGCATTGCTATCTGAACACCAGCCTTCCTGGAACAGGCAGATGGATGAGGTGTGTCGTGATCCATAGCTTTTTCTACGTGTGAGGGGACTCAGGGCCTCTGTGGGAGGAAGCAGCCCCTTCACAGACTGTTCCACAAACCTTGTTGACACGTTGGTATCAGTGACAAAGCTGAGAGTCTCCAGATTAATACAAAAGCAAGCCGTAAGTACAAGCAGAATTTTGGCTTTGCCTGCTTACTGAATCATCCTACCAGAACAATCATGTTTGTTTTCTGAAAGCCAGCTGGTATTCCAGGTGTATTTCTGTATATCAGCCTGCCGTTTCTCAATTCAGACATGGGGAGCTCATGAAAATAGCAGTGAGGTGGGCTGAGGGGTTTTACTGCCTGGTTGCACATATTGTTTCTGAAATATACTCAAGTGTCATTCATTTTAACTGGACATCAAATGCCCTGTATCAACTTACTTCTGATGGAGGCTGTAATTCTTATTCTCCTTTCCCAGCAAGCACTTTCTAATTATTTTTTTTTTTCAGGGGATGAGCAGCATCAGCTTCTTTAGATCTCTCATGGCAAAAGACAAATAACACTAGAAGCTGATGCAGGGCTCTTCCTCAACCTTTACAAAACACTTCTAAGAGGTTAGGGGCAGCATAATGTGTGAGTCGAAGAAAGGAATGAGGCCTGGCAACTCTGATTAACAAACTGAATCATCTGACTAATTTCTGTTGCATGTTATGCTGAAAGCACTGTGGAAAAAAACCACTAAGCTGCTGAAGGAGACCCCCCTTCTCCTTGACTGCTAGCAGTGCATTGCCACTCACCACTATTTCTGGCATCATTTGAACTTTGTGTCAAGAATGATTAATTTTTTCACAGAAAACATCAGCAGCAGGTAGGATGTTTACCAAGAACATAGCACAGCTTTTCTTTGAGAGCCTCCGTGGAAAGGTGTCTGCAAGGACAGGAACTGTCTTTGGCAAATGTTAACATGATAGATGTCTGCTGAAGAAGCTGCGGGTGAAATTGCTTTCCATTTTTACTTTAATTTGCTTAAGCTGTGAACCAGGCTATTTCTAGTGCTCATGACAAGGGAATTTAGTGTAGGTAGTTATACGGCTCTGGCCTATGAAGCGCGAGTCCTGACACTGATAACTGTCCTGGCACAGGACACTGGTAATTAGAAGTTAGGGTATCTGAGAAGCAAAACAGGTGAAACTTTAACTTTTCCCTGGGTGAAATAGGCTGTAAAAGATGAGTCAATACTTAACAATGTGAGGATAGTTTAATCAGTGGGGAATTTTCCTATTATTGCAGCTGAAACTGTGGTACCATAAATGTTCTCTCCAGATGTTCGCTATAATTAAAATGCAGTCTTCTGGCCAGAGAGCTCCATGTCAGGCTAAGCATCTGTTTGGTAAAGCAGGTGTAAGCTGCTTCCTGGAATTAGATTCTGAGATTTTGTGGGAAGGGGAGAGATCCTCCAGAAAGATGGAAGAAAAGGAAACTGGGAATGCCAGTCTGAACACGAGGAGAATCTTCTAAACACTTCCTGCCTCTCTATCCATTCCTTGCCATATACACATTCAAATCTGTCACCTCTTTTTTGTTACTTCCCAGTTTTCCTCATGTGTGCCACGTGATGCAAATGGATGCTGAGATGGAGCTGAGCATTGACCCAGAAGCCACTGGTAATTCGGTATGACCCACGATATCTGAGAGAACCCCTGTGGTCAGCTTTCCTCTGGATAAAAATGAGTGACTGCATGTGTGAACCATTAAAAAAAAATATAATTTACTGTCTGAGTAGTTACCTATTATTAATTTATTACAGCAGCTTAATAAAAGGTATGCTAACAGATATTGATCGATCTGCTTCTCCATAGGCTTGATTGTAAATTGCCTTTTCCCTGATACACAGCACTTAAACTCTAAGGGGGAAGGCTTCTGAAGATGCCTGCCTTTGCCATTACCCATCACTCTGTGTAATTGCTCAGGGAAGTCTTTTGCAGCCTCACTGCTCGTGTTCTTTGCTGCTGCCTGCCTCTGTTCTGGTACGTAATGTTCTAGGAGAATTTCATGGTCCTCTGCTGCTTCAGGAAAACTTCTCACTCTGATTCCCTTGAGGTAGCACACGGTGATTATAAATGAGTTACCCTTTGCTGTGCCTTTGGTGAGGTCAGGTGTGCTAAAGCAAGGTAGGAATGAACAGACACGTTAATGGGACAGAAGGTCCCTGGAATGTCAGGCAGCGTGATCAGGATAAATGTCACCTGTTCCCGTGGAGCTTTGAAACAGTAATGTTGTAAAGGAGGTGCAGACTCAAGGCCCAAGAAGGCCATCCACGTGCAATGACACAAATCCTGACACAAGCTGCTCGAAGAGGAAGTTGGAGTTAATGGTTGAACACGTTATAGCCTCTTGTGAACCCGACACAGGCAGAACCTGCAATTGTTGGGAGGGCTGGTGGTTGTGTTGTCCAATAAAAGTTGTCCAATAAAAGGTTTGGGTTTGTTACCTGCTGTGCAATAAGCCAGCCCATGCACTACATCAAGATATTGTTTATTTCAGATCCGCTCAAGTCTGGGTACCAGGTGGTTTCCCACTAAGCTGGCACGCCTAAAGATTTTCAACACCCAACTTTATACAATCTCTTAGAAGTACATTTGCATGTTAGCACAACCTCCTAACTTCTAATTGGTTATATTTTAACATCCTGCTGACATGACAAGATTGCTTTGTGCATCCTCGGAGGGGATGGGTCTCTTGTTGGGCTCAGGTCTCTCAACCTAGGGGCATGATTTTTAATATTATAATGAGGATAGTTTGTGGATAGTTCATATTATAACACTCATCATTGGTTTTCAGCCAATTTTTTGGAACAATTTAATTATTAACAAACTCAAGGGCATGTGTGTTGCATTTTCCTTACAAAATGGTCCTCTTGATGAAATAGTTTCTTAGTTATTCATCCTTCAAGGCCTGGGTCATCTGTGCCCTTGCCTTGAAGTACATATTTTACATCTTTTCACATGAAGCCAAGTTAACAAAACAAAATTAACCAGCTACTGGCATCCGCTGGAGTGCACATCTGAAGGAGGTCTCTCCTGCCCCTCCAGCAGGTGTTTCATCACAGAAAGCCACAGTGGATCTGCAAGGAGAAAGGAAAAATGTTCTTTTTCTACAAAATAACTATGAGGCATAAACTATCTCTGTGGCTTCTGAAATCAAAACGCAGGCTGAAACTCTTCAGGAAATGAAGAATTTTTACAGGATGGTTTCAGCTACTTCAGAAAGTAGCTGAACTTCAGAAATATTTGGTGTTCCTTGTGTTAAAGTGCTATAAGTTTGCAGTGATTGATGACTTTCTAGAAGGTTTGACACAGAAGAAATATACTGATATATTTAAATGAACATTAAACAATTATTAAGTTCAGCTATGCTTTCTGGAGTCTAAATGTAATTATTGTTCACGGACTAGAAATGCTGCTTTGATTATTTCCTCTTTTTTATCTCTTAGACAAAAGCAGATGTGCCCTTTTGGGTTCAGGGCTTTTAACTCTATTTAGAGAGTCTGCATCAAAATATTATAATAAAGATCACATGGGTGAGTGATACGTTTCAGATGTTGGTGGCCCGGGGCCAGCTCACAGATGATCGTGGTTGTGTAGCCACTCCATGGGCAACCCATTTCCCTGCTGGGGACGCAGCGTTCTGCGATACTTCCTGGTTTTGCTTAAGAAAAGGCATGAGTCATGCTGGAAGGCAATTAAAAAATAGATGAAACGAAACTGATAGCAAAGGCTGACTTACGCAATGCTCTGGTTCCAAATCTGCTTGTAAAAGTTGGCCAACTTTTTCACATTTGTCGCTTTTCAAAGTTTCTGCTGATCTATGTTTGTGGGTATTCAAACTGCGTTATGGGAAGAACTAATAGAAATGAGCATCAGTAGAAGGAATGGACAGGAGGCAAATGAATTTCCAACTTATTTGGAGCAAGGCTATGAGGTAAGTTTCTAACTTTTGCTTAGTTTGGCAAAGGGAACTGGAAGTGGTGAGGTGCTCACAAGCTGTCAGGGAAGGTAAATTTAAAAAGTAGTTTATTATGATTACTTTCTTGTACCTATACTTCTGTGCATAAGAAGTGCTGTTGCCTATTTATTTGAAGTTAAAGCCTGCTGAAGGGCATGTATTATCTTAAACAGTGTGTATGTGTGTGCAAGTTTCCCACTGGGGGGATGTCGAACTGAAACCACTTCAGCTGTTGCACCTTTATTCTTATTTCCCCTACTGTCCTCAGTGCCATCATATCCTGCCTTCCGCAGTTACTGCATTTCAGGTAGTTGCCCTAAACAAGTTAATATAAGAGATGTTATTATTTAATGCTGTTCCTTGTGTCTTTGTTTTGGGTGGCTGATGAGAAACAGCTTCACCTTGACATCACTAGTGCTGGAAGCGGTCTTTCTGTAGAAGCTGTTGAAACAGTGTCTCTGTTTCTTGTAAACTCATAAATACATTCCACGTCTGACTTTTTGGTTGTCTTTTGTGACTGTCTCCAGGTCAGTAACAATTTGCAGGGTTAAAGTATTAAACTGAAAGCTAAAGAAAACGTTTAATTTGTGCTTCCTCATTGTGACATGAAAAAATATTTCTGGAATTCTTTGTCGGTAGCACTGGGCATGAAATTTTGCTTTGGTACTTCATTAGACAGTAATTCAAATATGTACAGTAGTATTTTCAAGAAACTATGTGACTGCAAACCCAATTGTTCTCCATTTGTTGTTAGAGCGTGTGCAGGGCAGGCAAAGCAAGGAGACAGCAGCGTTCATTATGCAATGGCAGGAAGCTTTTGTTTTACTCTTCTGAGGTTAGGTTGAAGACGTGATGGATGAGATGACTGAAAGCTCTTGGAAAACGGAGGGGCAATGAGTGATGGGGTGGGATGAAAGGAGCTGGAGCACTCAGCGCGCAGCAGACACTCAGGCACTTGAGATGCTCCCGCAGCTGTTTCCTATTTCCACTTGTTTTGACTTGGGCACCCCGTTTTGCTGCTGTGCCTTGTGTTTTTCAGACCTTCCTGAAGGGTGCAGAGACATTTCCCTTCAAATGGAGCTAGCCAGAGGCTGTGGTCACCTCCACTGTGGGACAAAGCACTACAAATCCCGACCACTTTCACCTAAAACTACCCCAAACCAGCCTTCAGGGCACCGGGACAGGCACACCCCTGCTTATTACCCGTTATTTCTGCAGAGCAAGGGCGGGAGCTAGGGGGTATCTGTGTGGTGCTTGCTTTAACCGTTACAGCTACTGCTGTGGGCACGTTTTGGAACTACAGCTAATTTTCACGGACTAATTACAAGGCTCATTTAACGGCTGCGTGCGGAGCTGAGCGTGGGCGGCCCCTCACAGCCGCCCCCCCCTCCTCCCCTCCTGGCCCTGAGGCGGGAACGCCTCGCGCCGGGTGCTGCGCGCCCTCCAATGAGCGAGCGTGGAGCCGCACATAGTCCCGCCCCGGAGGCGGAGAACCAATGAGAGCCGCGATCCCTTCACACACTCAGCCAATCAGCGACCGAGTTTACACCCTCTCCGTGAGGGCCGCCTGAGGCGCGGGGCCTGTGAGGGCGGCGGCGGCGGCGGCCCCGGGGCTGCGCTGGGCCGGGCCGGGCCGGGCCCCCCCCGCCATGACCCGGCCGCTGGGCCTGGCGCCGCCATCACCGAGCCCGCCCGCCGCCAACAGGGCCCGGCGCCATTTTAGGCTGGCGGCGGCGGGCAGGGAGGCGGCCCGGGACTGCAGGTAGGGCTGGGGGTGAGGGGGGGCAGCAGCGAGGCCTGGTGGGGCCGCAGGGGGAGGGGGGGCTGGGGGGGGGCTGCTGAGGGGCTGAGGCAGGGGGTGTTGGGGGCAGGCTGTGGGTGTCAGGGCGCTGGGGCAGCCCCCCAGGGCAGTGGGTGTGGTGTTGTGCTCAGGGAGTGTTTGGGTGATGCTCAAGGTATGGGTTTTGGATGGGTTTGTGTGCAGGAATTGGGCTGGGTGGGTCTTGTGGGCTCCTTCCAAATTTTGGGGTGTTGTGTGAGGCGGTTTTGCTGTGAGGGGGAGCGAGCGCTTGAGCAGGTTGCTCCCTGGGGTCTCCCTCCTTTGGGAGCGTCAGGCGTGGGTGGGGTGTTGGGCTTGGTGACCTCCTTTGCTCCCTCCCAGCCTCAGCCATGCTGCAGGCAGGTGGCCTGACACTGTGAGCAAAGACACTGAAGGCTTCTTGTTGTGTTCTCACTGGCATCTTCAGCTCATTGTTCAAAATCCACGCGTGCTCCCACACGTACCTGTTTCAGTACCCATCCTACTTCTCACTGTGCGTTGGCAAGCCTGGCTATAGGCTATAGCGGTTTGGCTGTAAAGAAAGAACTTCAGTTGTCACTGGTACAATTCCCCTGCCCATTCTGCTTGTGAAATGTCCCTTTGGAGAGGTACCGTTGATGGCAATGGAGCTTGAGAATGCTACAGAATTCCAGAGAACGCGGTGGTGAGCAGGGAGAGTTCTGAGACATGATGAACCTGCCCATCTACTAGAAATCCTCATTCTGTCATAGACCTGGTAAGGTTTTTCCACAGGCTGCTGAATTAAATACATTTTGCTCCTTTCCTATAAGGCAAGTCATAATTTTCTTATGCCATTAGCAGCACTTTATTGTGTTTCTGCTGAGCCTCTTTTTTTGGTAGCCGTGACCTCTGGAGGAAGTAAAAGTTCTGTTGTCTGTGCTGGTATTTGCCTGTGAAAGTGAAATTACTGCATGAGTTGTGGTTTTGCTGCTCATGAATATTTCAAAATGGTTTTGCTCTGAGGAAAAAAAAAAATTGCAGTCTGTTATATTTCAGTTGTCCTAACAAAGAAAGTAACTGAAAGAAAAATTGGGAGGTTTTGTGTGTAACTCTCCTGTTCGTTTTTTTTCATTCTGTCACCTCTAGTACTTCTCAAGATGCTTCATTAAAAAAAATTACTAGACCTCCTATTAAAACGATAGCGGAAATCCTCCCGTTATGGTCCTGCTCGTGTAGGAAGTCACGTGCTCTTTTCATGTTTTATAGTATGAAAAGCAGGTTGGAAGGCCCGATGCTTTCTCATGATCCTCCCTGTGCAGCAGCACGTGCTCGCTTGCCCTCCCAGCCCTGTGGTGTTCAAGTTCCCAGTGCGCTTCCTTGTCTGCGGTGCCGCAGAGGGGCACTTGAGGAAATTATTGTTCTGGTTTAGCTGGGCAGTTCCCATCCCTTGTGCTTTGAAAATGCCGAATGACAAATGCAAAGTAGAAAATGTTGAGAGCTGAACGCTTAAAAAAGGGTGGTCTAAGACAAATCACTCTACTCCAGTCAAACTTTTGATGCCTCCCTCCTTTCATCTATTCAACCTTGCCTCTGTTTTCAGCGATGTTATACAAAGCTCAGTGTAACTGGTATAAATACGGTCATTGTTACGAAGTTCCTTTGTTTTCAGTGAGGGACAGCTGAAAGGACGCAGCTGAGATAGGGACTGCGGCAGGGTAAAGGAGGGAGAGGATACAGGAGGGCTTGGGCTTGGTTTTGGGTTGTTTTCTGACGCGGGAAAGGAATCTGGGCTGTATCTGAAGGTTTCCTTTGAACAAGTGAGCAGCAGGTTCTTCTGGCTCCAACTTCAGAAACCGTTACCGAGTCTGTGGAAGCACAGAAGTATAGTGATACCTGGAAACGTGAGTCTGGAATAAATGTTTTCATCCTCTGTAGTCAATGTTACACGGGCAGCAGGATGGCTTTGAGTGTTTTGGAAGGCACAGCAAGCTTATAAAACATAGAATACCTGTCCTAAACAGACAGGTATTTTTCATGTTTTCTTGTACCAGTGCCTCTTGTTTGGAATTCAGAGAAACTTCCAAAGCAGACATACATGTGTAGCCTTAAATCGTAAGTTTCCATGCTATGTGGAAGAAGGAAGAGATAGCAAGTTTGTAGTTTTTGCGTGCAGGCCAGTATTCTAATACTCAAACTGCACGTTACTCAGATAAGCTGGTCACATTTAGAAGTGAACATTCTCTCATGGGAAATGCCTGCTTGCTTTCAAGTCCCACATATTTTTGCAAGGAAAAAATACCTCTGATACAAAGCTGTTGCTTACCTTGTTGTGCATATGTGAAAATAAGACGGCTGTAGGTGGCTGTTTCTGTTGGAAGCCAGAGGATGCCCTTAATGCGTGCTGGATGCGAGGAATTTGCAGCCCAGCCTGGCACCAGATGGGTGACAAAAGCACCAAGCATGGTGCCTTTTGGACAAGAAAGAAAGTTACGGAGCTCGTTGAATTTAACAACTTGCAGATAGGACTGTGCAGTTCTTGATTGCAATTAATAATGCATTGACGGGGTTTGCTGTTGAGCAGGCCATCCGTCTAATGCTCTAACATCCTCTCCTCAGTCATCTGCAGCTTTATGCTGCTTGTAAAGTTGCTTTTCATGCCAGAGGCTGTCTCAGGCTGAAATTTGAGTACAATTTTTATGAAAATCCTGTAGCTTTATGCTGCTTTTTAGAATTTTTGTGTGCAATGGAGTGAGAGCTTGATCTTAAATGGGTGATTTTGCCGTGTAACCTGTGCCATGTTATTTCATGGAAACTACTTCTGCTTGATCCTCGTAAGGCTGTTGAGGAAAAAGTCTCTCAGTTGATAATCCTGCTTTCTGTAGGCTTACTAGAAATCAGTAGCGTAGGTGGTTACAGGCAGTTTACACTACACATGCGTGTTGTCTGGTACATAAAAGGTTGTGGTTGTGTTAAGGGGACTGAGACTGGATTCAGAAGCTATGGAGAGCTGATCCGCTAGGTTGCGGGTGCTGGAAGAGGAGAATCCTGTTCTGTCCACCTTCCTGCTCACCTTTCATTGTGTTGGCTCTGGCCTCTTCCTGAACAACTTCAATGCCTTGATCTGACAGAAGGTGATGTTTCTAGGGGATACCAAGTTGAATAGCTCTTAGTTTAAGCTGGTGGGTAGGTGAGACTTCCAGGGTTGGTGAAAGAAGTGGTGTCTGAGAGGGCGCTGGCAAGTTGGCTTTGGTAGCCGAGCAGAATAAAGGCTTGAAGGCAACGATGGTGATGCTTGCTGTGATCTGTCAGAAAGCTAAACTCCAGATTGAAATAACAGCTGCTGGCTTTAAAAAAAGTAAAAGATATATAAATAAATCACAGCGTTCTAATTTTATTGCTATTTACTGTGTGGGCATTTAGATATTGTTCTTAAAAAGTAATATTTGTTTTCTTTTCAGAAACCAGTCTATTAAAGAATTCTTCAAACCAGTTTTAAAACAAGGTAATTATAATATCTCCTATTTAAAAAAAAAAAAAAGTGTGCAGAACTATAGTCTACTCTTATTCCAAACTGGAGCAGTGATATAATGGCTATAGCTTACCATGCATGTCAAAATGAGCATGTTTAATTTTTTCTAACATAATTGAAAAACTAAATATTTAAATGAGTACGTCTAAATAGTGGTGTAATTATTGGTTAGTTATTCTCTCATGCTTCAGCTAAATTGTTTATAGCAACTGCAGCCATGGCATAAATCATGCAGCTCTTATTTGATATGAAATAAATTGCGTGGTGCTAGCAAATACTAAATGATTAAGTAAATTAATTTTGGATTGTGTGTGACCGAGGTAAAATACCAAGCAATATAATCAAAAAGATTTTTTTTCTCCAATATTGTGGTTGTGGATGATTTGTATTAAGGTTGGATCAGGTGATCTTAGAGGTCTTTTCCAACCTAAATGATTCTATGATACGATGATGTTTTCTTTACTCTTTTAGACCTTGGCCATAAGGACAGAAGTGTGTTGTGCTCCTCAGACACGACATATCTAAAAGATGCAGGAAATGGACTGCCGGTTTTAAGTGCTGAACGTTTTGAGAAGAAAGTATCTTCTGCAAAGAAGGTTAAACGAAAAAAGATGCCAGACCAAACACCAAACACGAGTCCTGTGTTAGATGCCTTTCGGAGAGGAATTAAGGAGAAAAGAGGCAACATGGACATGCTGGAGAACAACGGAGCGTGCAAGTCACTGGGTTCTGTATGCCCAAGAGTTGTGGTTCGAAAACTCCTTGTTAACTCAGGTTCTCCCAAATGTCTCTTGGCCAAAAACGATAAAGCTATCAAGACAGACCAGGGAAAAAATGAGAAGTATCTGGGTGTAACAAGAACACCATTGTCTTGTGGAAATAGTTGGGAACAGAAAACTGATTTTATGGATCTAGAAGAGACCAGTTCAGACTCTGACAAATGGATTTCGTTGCCACAAGCTGATACTCAGAAAGCCTGTGCTCGAAATAACGACAACACGTCGTTGTGTCAAAACTCGGGGCTTCCCACGAACTTGCCATGCACGCCACCTGACTCCACATTGAGGTTAGCACTGGAAACTCTGCACAGAGAAAGAAAGCGTAAGAAACGTAGAGTCAAACAATCTAAGGCGCCGCCTGTAATGCCCATCTCAGGAACAAGTGTGTCATATCAGGTGTGTTTAAAAACATTGTTAAGGCTTGACAGCAGTGACCATTGTGCATGCCTTCTTTGTCTGTTTTTTTTAATGTAGAGTGAAATTCTGAGTGCTGCCTCTTTGAGTTGTAACAAAATCCATGCTCTTTTGCTGTTCTTTAAAAGTCTGCTTGTGCTTGGGTAAGCTGTTTCATAACTATTTTTCAAGAAATTAGAAATTTGCTGGCTGAAGAGCAAGGGAGATGGGCTGGTTTAGATGCAAGCATGAAGATGCAATGCAATTTAAACGGTAATTATTTTGTAGAAAAAATGTCTTACTAAAAATGATCTTTCCTTTTTCACTACAGTGTAGTGTAGGGAACAGATGGGCAAATATCTACTAGTTAGAAGTTGCAGTGAGTAGCTGTTCAGATTTATGCACTTAAGCCACAGTACTTGGGTAGAGGTGGGAGTGATCCTGTTAAGTATGTGATATTTCATTACATGTTTAATTATTTTTTTCTTTTACCAACCAAGATAGCCCTTTAGAGGGTAGGTAATTACTTGAAAGGATGATCATTGTGTGCCTCCATAATATGTTATGAATTAATAATAATAAAAAAATACTATTAAGCTTGTTTTCTTTTTCTCATTAGCACTCCTCCTGTATTTGCTTGTCAGTGCTTACTATCGCTTTGTTATTAAAGTTCCTAATGGATTGTTTTGGGGAAGGCTAGCTAGCCTGTTACCAAATAGCCCAGGGAGGCAAGTGGCTAATGGCACTCATTATTACTGAAAGCGGGGAGACTTAAAAAGAGAGGCCAATCTGAAGAAAAAGCTTAAAATTAGGGTTTGGGGGAAGAGTCCTTCTGTCAAGATCTTTGCAGCTGTGTTTTGTCTGGAAATGAAGTATATTATCATATTTCTGAGGGTGTGTGGAACTGAGGCTGTGCTGGACTTGATGCTTGGCTCAGGACATCAACAGCCTATTTTTAAAAGTATGCAATTAACTTTTTATCTTCTCTGTTTTTGTTTTTAGGAAAATGGACATGAGTTAAGAAAAATAACACGTTCTGGTTCAGGGGAGACTGCCTCAGGTAGTGCTGATAATATTGAATTATAATTGAGCAATCAAGTCCATCACTTAATGTCTTTTTAAAGTGCTTTTTTAAGTTATGTTTATTTTACATGTATGTAATTAAAACACGTTCTTCAGCTTTTGATAGATATTCCGACAGTTAAGTGCAAGGAATATGAAGGTGAAGGTTACTTCATAAAGAGGATTATTTTGGTAGTGTGATTCAGGTGACTAGGACAGTCCTTGTACAATTTCATAGGCTTGAACAGTAGTGATAGTGGTTAAAGTGGTTTGTAACTAGATAAAGGAAACAGATTTAAGATACTTTTCAGAAGTGTTGTGAGTTTGCTAAAAGGAGTAAATCTACTTAAATTTCTGTGTCAAAAATTATTACTGCTATATAGTCAAGGTTATTTCTAATACAAGGGAAGCTTGATGAGTAATTTGGGACTTGGGATCATTTAGTGAAAACCAGATTGTTAATCACTTAATTAAAAGTGATCTCTTTTTTGTCTTAATCCCTGATTTTTATTTTTTTATAGTATATCTTGCATTTTGGAAAACGTATCTTCACTGTGGTGACTAACAAAATTTGAAATTCAGATTAAATAACAGCAACAAAAAAACCCAACCACAACATTATTCTTATTGAACAGAACGGTAAAATTCAGGCAGTATTGTTGTTTTCTTTGCCCTTTTTAACCATATAATTTTCTCTATGGTAAATAGAACTACTGTAGTGTTCTACTGTAGGTGCTGAGCTGCTTTTAAAATAAAAGGACTTAATTTCATTTTCAAGTTAATAAAGGTGACAATCTAAGAGTACAGTGTAGAGTGAATCTTAACTGTGGTCTTCAGGAAAAGCATTTCAATTCTGCTTGAACACTGGTCAGTTATTTCAGACATAGCACAGTTTAAAAACGTAAGTTACTTGTTTTTAAAGGGTAGACTGTTACAATTATGACTGTTTTTTTTAAAACGGTGGTTTACTTTTTCTTAAACGTTTTTCATAGATGACCCAACCCAACCGAAGCAGTTTCAAACACGTGATACTCTCAGTGAATTTGGAGATGATACCTCATCCAAGAAAGCTGCCAGTACGTGGGAAAGCCAGTCTGTTCCATCAGCCTGCCTTCAATCTAAGCCATCTTCTGGGCCATCCAAACAAGTAGGCTGTCCTGGGAAAAGAAAACACGCTGTGATGAGTGTGGATGCAAACGGTTCTGAAGTAACAGGTTTGAGCGACCCTGCTTTCAGTTGGTCACCTCAAAAAAGCAAAAATAGAAAGTCTGCTTTTGTTAAAAACATTGGCTTAAAGTCTCTTTCTAGTGGTGTTCTGCAGCTATCGGAGGTTGCTGCTCTACCTGGACCTCATTCTGCTTATTCAGAGGAATACCCAGAGGGTGTCTCAAGGAATGAAAATGAGAAAAATAATTGCTCTTCTGTAGATTTGTCATCATATTCTGCACAGAGTCTTAATGAAAATAACCAAGTTTCTCTTGTGGATACCAAAGAGAATCAATTGCAGGTGGCCAACTCTCACTTTTTCTTGGAAAAGTCCCTTCCTTCTCAGGAGAAAAGTACTGTGTTGCCTTCCCTACACCATATAGCACAAAGAGAAGCTGTATTCACAAAAGCTGTGAAGCCTCAATGCCACACAGCTGGCTTATCTCGGGTGTTAGACGCTAAGATGGAGCAAGAAGGTAAAAGACCAAAAAGACTCAATAGCGCTGATGATGTAGAACCCAGCAACGCTTTTTCAAAACCAGAAGAAAATAGTTCAGAAAATGCTTCCGATTTTTGTTTGGTGGAAGATTCAGGGAAACTTTCAGGCTCAGTGGAGACTGGTGAAGGATTTCCCCGTTTGTTGCCTTTTCAAGAAGAGTCCGAGGACAGCAACCATGCGTCTTCACAACTCTCACAAGAGTTGAAAGTTGAAAGCACCTGTTCAGAGATGTTCAAGTTGAATGGAAAATCAAAAATCAGCCTTGATAGTGAAGATGAGAGTTTGGGATGTGCTCTAGATGATGATGATGAAGAACCATTCGTGACACTGCAAGAAATTTTGTCTGCAACTCCCAAGCCACAGACGGAAGCCTCGGAAGGAGACTGTTCAGACAGTTTTTCTCAGGACACCGTGGCTCCATTACTGAAACTTCATGTAAGTGGCTAAAACAAAGAACCATTGTATCAGGTTACGTTGCCCGTTTCGGTACGACTCTTTTCCTTTAACTGAGTTTTCATGCATTAAGAATATTTGCCTGTGAAACTGGTGGCTGAGCTTACTTGAGGGTCCTATGCTGCTCGGTGGAATGTCATCAGTCAAAGGGTGCTTTTTGTTCTTGCTGTTGGCATGGCTGAAAGATGGTTCCTGCAGCTGGATTGCGTGAGCTGGATTGCCATCAGCATTTTTTGAAGAGTTCTGGCTTTGCATTTTTCCCCTAAAGAAAAAGGGGAGAGGTTACACTTAGAAGATGTGTGGGGTCTAATGTTTTCATTTTTCTGATGGGGCAAGGTACTTATGAGTTGAAGTTAAGGAGAGGAAATTGATCTGTCCATTGAGAGATCTGTGCTAGACTGCAACAATATATCCTTGTCACAGTTTGTGATCTGTCAGGAATCTGTGTGTAAGTTCTTGGTCTGTGTGAGGTATTTTCCTTGAGGTTGAATTTCATGGAAATTGGAAGTACTTTTAGAAAGGATTTCAGAAAGCTGAATGACTTCTGCTCATAGGGGATGGATGAAGAAGTATTTAACTACCAGTTTACAGGATATTATGGTGATGAATTGATTTATTTTTAAAAGTTAACCTATTCAGTCAATTACAGCATGTCGAAAGTTGTTGATTTTGCAGGTTTATTGTAAAAGAATAGTTTAGTTAAAGTCCTATGCTAGGACTTAGCGTAGCGTTCCTTACAAAGCAGATACGGGTTGGAAATGGCTGTATTTAAGTGGATCTGGTGGGGATGGAGTTAATTTTTTGCAGAGCAGCCTGTGTTCTGGTGCTTTGTGCTTTGAATTTGTGGCTAAAACAGTGTTGATAAGACATTAGGTTTTGGCTACTGCTAAACAGTGCTTGCACAGCTGACCGAGGGGATATTTCCAGTGCTGCATCGTGTCATGTTCAGCAATAAACCAAAAGGTGGCGGGGAGCTTCTGGCAGGTAGCCACGAAGCCACTGCTTGGAGATGAGCCGGGTATCAGTCTGCTTGGGGGAGGTGGTGAGCGAGTGCCATTTGCGTCAATTTTGTTTTCTTCCCTCTCTTTTCACTTACTAAACTGTCGTTATCCAGCTCCATGATTTTCTTGCTTTTGGTCTTTCTGTTTTTTCCCTGGTACCACTGGGAGGGAGGAATGAGCAGGCTGTGTGGTGCTGAGCTGCTGGCTGGGATCAGCCCACCAGTTTCCTGCAACAGCAAACAAACCTGTTGTTAGCAGAATGCCTGTACAAATACAGCTCCTTGTCCCCTTCTCCCATTTATAAATCTCTGAAATGCTTTATTTTGCTGACTGAATTTCTTTTAAAAAGTATTTCCATAGGCAAGTGTTGAACAGCCACAATTATTTTATCTGCCCTTACCATTAATTATGCAAGCACGTTATAGATCAGGCTTTTGTGGTTACATACATATCCAGTCTTAACCAACAGGGCTGTGTAATTAATGGCTAAGAATGATAAACAGATGCAGTCTAGATCAAATTTTTGTGGAACATGTATGACCACAGCGTTTGGCTTATCCTGTTTGTACTAATTCATGACCAACAGGCACAAAACAATTGAACTGTCCCAAAAATTCCATGAGCGTGGTTTTTGCATGTACTAGGGTTCTTATCCTCTTTTGTAAGAGGGGGCATATGTAAAACTGGATGCAATCTTTAACACACCCTGACCAAACAACTAAGGAATAAACAGATATAAAATAAGGTAAGAGGGCTTCAACCTACCCACAAAATTTCCCCACAAAGATATTCTGATTGTTACATTTGAAAGATATCTCTAGGCAAGGGTGAGAGTGACAGAGATGTGCTGAATCATTTTAGGAGTTTGTGTCATGCACAAGAAAGGGGATTCCCAGCGTCTCGGTGGATAGTGATAAGCTGTGAAGCACCAGGCTTCTGGTGCTAACGCTGTTCATGAAGGTTAGCTGGAGGTTGGCCCCAGGGAGAGAAGAAGACTTGCTTTGCTGTTCAGATTCATTGTGAAGCATAATTATTTCTAAATTAATCACTGAGAGAGATTTAGCAATTAATGGAAAACTATTGAGGAATTGAGAAACCCCGTTAGTTGTCCAGCTTTACAGGGTCTCCTTTGATTTTTATTTTTTAATTATTATTTTTTTTACCTTCAGCTAAAATATCTTAAAATATGAAGAGATTCATATTTTGACCATATTTGTTGTCTAATAGTGAATCAGTTGATAGTTTGTGGTATTTCATAAATATCTTGTTACTTCATTTACAGCTTTCTAAGACTCCTGTTGTTAGCCAGGTGTCATATGTGAACAGCTTGGAACATCTCTTGAAGGAGAAAGAAGAATCTAAAAGGTTTGTTTCTTAAAGCTGCCTTAAAAATTTGGTACAAAGTTGTGGATGCTTAGATCTACCTTGTCTCCCCAGAGTGATGGGGTTTGGGTAGCAGCACGCTAAGCTTTGCCTGCTGGTACCACTAACATATGTCTGATGGAACCTACCAGCATGGCTTAACTCTGAAAGCTGAGTGACAGGCTCCTTGCAAGCAGTAATGAGTGGTTTGTGATTAATCTGTCTACCCCACAAGAGCTGGACTAAATTTACTAATGCTGTTGTTGCAGGTCATTGAGCCAGCTAACAGCTGCTAGTCAGGCATGAAATAAGAGTATTTCTGTAGACTGATTATGCTAGTTCCTTCAAAATCATTCGTAGCTCAGTTTTGGTTTCCAAAGTTGTGTAGACTGACAGTATCCAAGTAGTTACACAATTCAGAACTAATACATGCTCTTGGAAGAGATCTTTCAGGTAAAAAGGAATGTGGTATGTGCACTAATGGCAATCAGCAGTGAGTATATTCTTTTTTTCGTAAAGAATCTGACCCTAGTTAACAGTGAACTGACTAGCAACATAGTGGCTGCTTCTATAACGGACACTATTTAACGAATAATATGCTAGTGTTAAGCTATAAAAAGTAAAAATCTAGGAGATACAAAGCTTTGTGCAATTGCAAAAATAAAAATAAAAAATGTCAGCAGCTGGTTTGAGTGTCTTTGTCTCTCACAAACTACTGACTGAGTGCAGTTGGAAATTCATTAGGTGTTGGGAAACATGAACTTTGTATCTTGGACTAGCAATATGCTTGTTCTGTTACACAGATACAACGTCTTGTATGCTTTTGCCCTGATACAATGTCTTGCATGCTTTTGCCCTGTTTAGTGGGCTACTGGCCCCTGGGTTTGGGAGCTTGATTCTTGTTTCCTTCTGTTGTAGATACTACGTGGTGATGATATGTTTTGCTATTATTGTTATTTCAGATTAGATGAACTAGAAAAATTGTTACAAGAAAACATACAAGAAAAGGAAACTGATTCTTCAGATAGAGAAGATGAGAATGTCACAGATGAAGACCTCTCAGAAGAACACAGGTCCAAAACCAATTAAACCCAGTTCTTCACTTTGTTTTCCTTGCCTTTTTTTCCTAATCTCTCTCTCATTCCATCAGTTGCTGCTAGTGTGTCTAGTTTGAAATGATTTATCTTTTAGGGTTGTGTGGATTTTCTTAGATGTTACTGTATTATAATCTAACTCTACCTTCATATGCAGTTGATGTGTTCGTCATCTGAAAATGACTATCTCAAACAGCACATGGCCTCTTCTTGAAATTCATAGAAGTATTTTTTAATTTTGTAGGGCGTTTATAAAGAGATTTTCATTAACAGCTCGTGCCATACCTGACTACCACCCCGGAGAAGACATATTTGATTTAACAGTCTCTGGGAAAATCTTCAATCAACATGACCTTGATTTGAGGAATTTTTATTTCATCCCTCAAAATCCTATAGAAAAACTCCTCCTTAGGTAAGAATATCCTCTTCGCTCTATTGTGTTTACTTGTAGGATTTTCATAAGTGCTAGAAGTTTTTAAGATCAAATAGTATCTTTGCATACAAATGAACTCATTCTTACAAAGTAGGCAAGACTGACTCTGTAATTCTGCTTTCCAGATAAGCTTTACAGAACAGTAAATAGTTACTTGAACCTTCTTTCTTTACTCCTCAAACTTTTGAAAAAACATCTTAATTGAGGCATCAGGAGAAGGGGAAAAAGTGTCCTGACCTCTTTCATATTTATGCTGCGTTGGGCTATCGCTGATAATCTGACAGGTTTGTGGAAGATGAGTGCAGAACTGAAATATTATGGTGAACAAAAGCTTAAATATCCCAGATAGATGGTCACAAAGGTCCTCTTTCTAATGTTATGTTATGTCTGCTGAAAACCTTCTGTGTTGAATGACCCTGGGACTTAAGATTCCACATAATCGGGATTGCAGGAAGTTACAGTTTACGGCATCTGTTAGATTCAGTCGGCGAGCTAAGTCTTTATATATGCACACACAACTGTTATGTAACTGATGGAGATTTGTGGTCCATTTTATGAGGCTGTCAGACTACAGATAGATGGACGATTTCTTTTCTAATCCACAAGTGCAAATCCTAAAAGTAATTCCACTGATTTCAGTTGGTATTTTACTCTGAACTTGAATCAGTGAAACTGAGGGAGCTGTAAACATTTGTATATGCTGTTGTGGCTGTAAGGAGAAACCATCCTCCTCCTTGTCTCCTGAGGAAGTTGGGTTTGTGATAAGGAGGCCTGAAGCCAGAGGAGTTTATTAATATGTGAAGGTCACAGGGATGTAAGCTCTAAGAAATATCTTGTAAATCAGTGACTGGAAGAATGAGAATTAAATGAATTGTCCCTTGCAAAATGCAGTTATGATTTAATTGCTTTGGTGTTCTGAAACCATCCAGCTGGCACGTATTGGCTGCCCAGCTGACACAGATGTCTTCCTAGCTGCTTTGTTGGTCAGGCAGGTAGATGGATGGGATATGGAGAAGTGAGGAGGCAGGCCTCACAACAGAACTACTTGCTCTAGTAGATACTGGGAACAGAGGAGCCTAAACAGGGGTACATGGTAAATTGGGTATCTAATTCAGCTGCTTATGGCACACACTACTTGCTAAGGAAGATTTCAACTAAAAGAACTTACTACTAAATCATACAGAGTTCTGCACCTCACAAATTTGCCTAGCAAGATGAGACCATTTGATTTTATTTGCTTCATTTTCCCTCTAGATTATTTGAAAGATTCTTCAAAAAACGAGATTTCAAGAAATTTGAAATGTTTTTTCTCTTTTCCTGTAAAAGAGTTTGTAAAGGTCATTGTCAGTAAAAATAAATAAATAAAAATTTGGTATCTCATTTGCTAATCTGACAGAGCCCATCTGTGTAGACAGGAATAATGATTCATAATACAATAGTGTAAATCCATGTTTGTTTGAAGCCATTTTAATTGTGAAACTTGATTCAACCAATAATGGATTTTTTCTCCTTTTTCTCCCACCCCATCTTTGTCTTACAGTTCCGATGTAACACAGCAGCTTTTTCTAGCTCTTCATGGTTTTCTAAGTTCTGCTTACAGCTGTAGCTTGTGTCCTGCACCAATTCTGAAGTGGCTTTTCCAGGTAAGACCACACTGTTCTGCAGTTACACTCTGTCAGATAGAACATTCTTCCTGGAAGCCAGCTGTTGCAGAAGTAATCAGTACAAGTTTGTGAATCTGTTGCATTTGTTAAGCAATTTTTTGATCAAAAAACCTTCCTTTTTGGGTTCTGATTTGTTCTCCAGTCTGAAATACCTTGACTGTCACTAGGGTTAAAAGGCTTTTTCCATGCTTTTCTCCACACTTTGAGTGGCTGTAAAGCTTCCTGTCCATCTTTATATGTGGTATTTCATCTGAAAAGGGCTCAGCGCATGCTAGGTGAGAGGATATTTTGGGATGTTCATAATGTGGGCCACATCAGAAGCAAATATTTATCTATTTCCTTCCCCACGCACAAAAAAAGTACACGCTGTAGTATGTACCTTTATAAATCTAAATATGTGCATTATCAGAATTTTTATTCTGAAAAAGTCGATGTGCATTATGGCTCAGGAAAAAAAAGTAGAGATGCTGTCAAAGGAAATGTTGTGGCTGTCTTCTTTCTAGATGCCTGTGCTGGTACCCAAGTCCCCAGGGAATGTGCATTGTTCTGTTACTCACAAAATGCCCATTTGCTATCTTCACTCCCTTATTACTTAACGCTTTTAACTGTGCCTGAAATGAAGAATAAAGCTGGACTGCCTGCAAAATTGCAGCCTGGATCTGTTGACTCCCTTTCTGCTTTTGCCAAAAGGAAAACGTTTTTGTTTTCCATCTCTTTCTCTCCCGCTAGGAAAGTACTGCCTTCCTCTCTTACATGAGCTCTGGCGTTCTTCTGATAAGGTGGAAGGGTGAGCCAGTTCAGTTTGCCCACAGAGCACAAAAACATCCAGCACTTGGGGGAGAAGAAGAGGAGGTTTTGCTGGCCTGGTGAAATGTTAGGGAGCGTGACTTGTATTTCATCATATTCTTGTAGTTAATAATTGATTGTTTTGGTGTAGTCTTGCCCGTGTTCTACTTACCTGCAACTGAAAAAGGTTGAGTTCAACTCTCAGTTGCCCTCACTTCTGATTAAGGAGTTCAGTTTGATCACAGATACAAACGGGTTCCAAAAGGACAGCTAATAATTCATTCCCCTAATCCTCACTACTTTCTTAAGAACAGACTTTCAACATGGGGTGCAGTTTTTCTGATACTGTGAGTAATTACTTAAAGCATTCACAGAATGTGTGTACTGATTGAAATCATGTCTGTTCTGTGATATATTATGCATTAGAGAGTTTATTTTATTTTTTTTTAACTTTAATGAAGAGTTTCTTTCTTTTTTCAAAGAAAAATGTTATTTGGCAACTTGATGTTTGACTCATAGCTTTTTTTTTTTTCCCTCCACAGATGATGTCTGTTCATCCTGGCTATTGTGTTTCCTTGCAGATTTTAAACAGTTTGATGGAAATAACAGTAAAAAATGGTGAGTATTTGAGGGATGGAAGACTGACCATCTAAACAAAGGTATTTCCCTTCCGTGAAGTATAGGACGGTGTTGGAAAGGAAGGAAAAAGCACAGAATCTTGTGATTCTGGCATGAATTTAAGTTCTTCTAGCCTTTGTGCATTATGTAAGTAACAGGAGTTGGTCTTCACCGAGTTTGTGCAAGCTGTTCCACAGGGAGTGGTCCTGGCATATATTTGCAAATGTGTGCATCCAGTACAGAACCTTTTAAACACGCTTCTGTTCTTTCACAAATAGAACTGATCTAAGGAGGAGCCCGGTCTGCTCAAGTTTACTCTCCTTCCCATCTTTCTCTTTGGAAGATGCAGACATTCATTTCATAAATTAAGAACTACAAGGTGGTTTTCACATAGTCATACTCAGTACGTAGCACTGCGTGTGGTTTACTTTCCAAATAAATGGCAAAAGTGAGAGGAGCTGTACACTTACATGTAAACATTTACAAGGGTCTGGTTCAGCCTACACTGTTGCTTGTTTCCTGTGCATTTTGCCTTCCTTTATCTGTACTCTGAACTTCTTCAGTACCAGCTGCTTTGTATGTTCTCAGTGTCTTCATTCAGATCCATCAGTCACTCTTTAAATTAACAGTTAACATCATTAAAGTAATCAAGATCATTTGACATTCTTGGGCAGTTCTATTGAAATTGTTCTACATATTTTGAGTCTTGTTTGAAACAGGACTGTGAGCTGATATGAGAGGAAATGTAGCCTCCTTTATTTTTTGCTTTGTTGACATTAAGCTTGTTTCAGAATGAACAATTCAAGCTGATCAGTGAGCATTCAAAGAATTAAGACTAGGAGAGATCTTAGCCCATCTCTGACTTATGTATCTACCTTAAGCAGGATCAAATAGGCTACAGTTGCTCCTGAAAAGCTTGTCTAACTACAAAACTGCAAACTGTGGAGTCTCCAAACTGTTCTGAGATGTTCTGTTCTGGTGCTTAACTAAGGATGTTTTATTTAAAAAAAAAAAGGGGGGGAAAAAAAACATCAAAAAAACAAAACACCAAAAGAAAATGAGGAACACTTGAATTGAACATTGAGATCTGAACTTTCAGTGTCTTGAGTGATACTGTTTTATTATATTTGCCTTTCTTGTTCTTAAAGAATTAACCCTAAGAGACCCAATTCAAAATTCTAGTGACTTCTGTCATTGTTTGGAAAACACTGCATCGAGTTTGATGTCACCTTGCTAGTTAGTATCCTATACAGAATCCTGTGTACAGTTTGCAGCTGTTCAGATGTGAGTCGTGATACAGATTAGCTTTTTGCAATGAGCATTTTTGCTTACCTCAATCAGTGAATTCCTTGTATTTTGCACTTCTGTTCTGGAAACCTTCCCTGTCTTGAAAGTGGAGATAAGATTTTAGTCCCATTATAACACCCTCTTACCTCTACCTACACAGAACAGTAATTTATCTGTTCTCTTAAAAGTAAATCTTGCCTTCTTGCTTATTCTACTGTATGTGGTGAGAGACAGCTGTGAGAGAAAATGGGTGGAATCTTAAAGTAATTTACCTGTTACATAGGCAAGATGCTTCTTAAGTGTAAAATACTGTGTAAGACTACCCCTCACGCTACAGTTCTGAAAATAACAGCAATTTTTCTGAGATTAGAGCTGGTAGAATTGATGCAAACAGCTGAATGTATTTGCTTCCCTGAAAAGGAACTAACGTTAAGAACTAAATTTAAACTAATCCATTCCGTATCTTTTACTCGTAGCTTCCATCAGCGATAAACAGTCTAAACCCTGGATACCTTCACTAGCTGATGTGTCAACTGTTTTTGTCAATATGGGTGTTACATTTGCGTCTCTCTTTCCATTGGAGCATCTGCAGCCCAACTTTAATGAGTGTGATATTTTGTAAGTGTTTTCATTTTGACACCTATTGCTTAGATCCTGTGAAAGCAGGTCTTGTATTCAGAATGTAGAATCAGAAGGTTTTTCTTTATTTTCCCCTATTCCGTCTCCTTACATTCTAAACTTAGGTATTCATAGAGTAAATAAGCCAGAGTTTAAAACAGTTCCTGCCAGGTTCAGCAAATCAGAGTATTGTTCTTGGTCCTACAACTGTCTAAGGGGTATTAACATGAATAGTTGCCGAAACAGCTGGGCAGAATTGTAAGTAATTGGTTACAAGTTTATGATGTGCACTCTGTAGCTGGGGATAGTTCTGATTTGAAGGTGTTTAAACCATGCTGTTTTCTCCTTCGGTTTGATGCAAATAAGCCTTTGTGGGCTTTTAAATTGTTGATTGCTCAGATTAGCATCTCTTTCATTAGGAGTCAGATGCAAGGAACAGTGAGCAAACAGCAACCAAGAGAATCTCTCTCCTCTGCCAGTCCAGCCTTCACCAGTCTACCAGAAAACAATCTAATGAATGTAATCAAGGTGAGAAAACTCCAGTTCCTGTGCAAGGGTTTTTGTTTAATTTTTTTTTGAGGGGGAAAAAAAGGAACCTTAATCTAGCCCTGGGCTTGTTTTTTGAGTAGGTGTTTTGCTGGGGTTTCAGCTCCACATTCAGCAGAGATTGCTGCAGGCTTGTTGCAAGCTTCGGTTTCCTTTCTCCCTGACTTCCATTGGCTTCTCTCAATTCCTGGTGCCTCCCTTTTCCAGTGTGGCTCTCTGTCAGGCTTCTTTGCTCCCTCATATAAAAGAAAAGTGTCAGGGTGTTCCAGTGGGACGGGGAGCTGGTATTGGCTGTTCTGTTTTATGCTGCCTCTGTGTTAGTGCAGCTCACAGAGGCACGTGGTCAGTCCCTGTGCAGCAGAAGGTGAATGAGGTGGGAGCTCACAGAGGGCAGGTGGAGCTGGGACTGCCTCTTTTGAGGAAGTGAGCTGTGAATCTGTGCTGTGTCCTGTGAAACCGTGGGCTGGTCACACTTCCCAGGCCTGTTCTGTGATTAAACATTTCATGAAAATCCTGCCTCTATAACTGGTTTACAAGTTCCTTGTGGAAGTATTTGAACCCTCCTGACAATGCCTCTTTAGAGATTTGCAATGATCATTTACATGATCATATACAATCGTGTAGTTCAAGAGGAAGCAAATGTAGCATCTCCTTTAGAGACAGACTTACGTGTCTTGATTCATTTCTTTCCTTCTAAATACACATCCCATACTGTAAGTAATCCATCTGATGATAATTGGGCGGGGAAAAATCTCTTGATTGTTTTCAGTGTTGCTTGTATAGCTAGAAAGTCTGTCAGTCTTCTGTTTAGTTAGAATGGGATTAACGGTGCAGTGTAGAGAGATCTTTCATACTCTAATGTCCAGGGATTATTGTCATTGTTCAAAAGTATTTCTTTAAATCTTTATAAGATGAGCCTCCAGCAGGTGTTTTTTTTTATAACAATAAAAAATGCAGACAGTTACTAGGGGAGCTAGTATTGTTCTTGCAGTAAGAACAGGAAAACTTTGTTACTCAAAGAGCATTTTAAAGTGAGGGTGGAAAACTTAAGTTCTTGTCACGCTTTAATAGAAGCTAAACCAATTTCAGATTGTAATGCTTTTTATTTCTTTTAAAGTTTCTAGATTTCTGTACAACGGTAGTCGAAGGTGGATATACAGACCAAGAAATATTGCTGCTGCTTCTATTACTATTTAAAATAAGCTTGGAGAAACAGCTGAAGCAAGTTCCCTTGATAGATTTTCAGTGCCTTTTCATAAAGCTTCTGATAAGTATAAAAGACTGGGATACAAAGGTAACTTCATAATTCGTTTTCTAGTGCTAGATTTATGAAACTGCAGCTTAATTTTCAAGGAATTTATTTTGAAGTTTTGTTTTTTTCCTTTACGTAGCAGAAAAGTACTGCTTGTAAATGTAATATGAACAGATTGGGAACTTTGTGTCCTTGAGATTTAGGAGGGGGCTGGGTGTACTGAGAGACTGTCTGCTTAAAAACATTATGCTTGCCTGTCCCCTTCTGCAAGGGGACTGTTGTATTGAACTTGCAGCGATTTTGTTAATTATAGATTGTTTAAAAGGGCTATTTGAAAGAATAAATGAAATGATTGCACTAAGCTGATGAAATGTCAGGAAAGGCAACCTGATCTCAGCTACCCTACTGTAAAATAGTATTTAGGAGACATAGCCACAGCTGCAGTGCAGAAATATCTTCATGCACATCATCTTTTACTAGCTCAATTCCTTTTAATATCTATGCTGTGGATGTGTTTCTTGGTAGCAGATGTGTATTCCTGTGCAAATAAAACAAATGTCCAATGTCCCCATTGCTTAGTAAATCAGGTGATTTAAAACAAAACAAAACAAAAAAAACCCATGTTTTTATTCTTTTAAAGATGCCTGAGCTCTGTCTGGCAGTGAGTGAACTCTCCAGTCAGCACCATAATCTTCTGTGGCTGGTTCAGCTGGTCCCTAGCTGGATAATACGTGGACGGTAATGACTGTGTAACACTTAATTTATTAGTATAAGCCCAGAGCCTGACAAATGCAATAGGTGTAACATTGCTTTTGTATTTTCTTTTGTTTTGTTTTGTTTTTTTTTTTTTCTGGGGGGGAGGAGGGAGATACTTTAACAAACCACCACAAATAGTTAGGTTTTATCTTATGTTACAGATGTATGTGCATGTCATTGTGCACACATAGTTTCTTAATCACCTCTGTGGTTGGAAAGGGTTGTTCAACATTTTATTTGTAGTTTTCTGGGCTATACACTTTCTGGTACCCTATAGTAAATAAAGGCATAACTTCCAACATCCATCACCTACTCTAATCTTTGGCTGAATGATCAAAAATTAAATGTCCTTGGGGTGATTAATGTCTGATTTTATGTCAATCTGTCAAGAGTTCTGCATCTTTGAAATAAATTTAAAAATGTATCTGAGAGAGAGGAGAACGATTTTGGCCTTTGATTTCAGGCTTGGAGGCAAGCTTCTAGCAATGTTTGCTTGTCCACAAGAAAAGCTGTAATGAGACAAGGATACTTGCACCTTACTAGCCTCTTTACTGGTTTAATAGCACCTATCTTCAGTAAATCCAACTTAACAGCTGTGGGCAAGTCTTTGTCTAGGGAAGCCGTGCACAGCCTTGCTATACATTGTTGAAACTGTGGATTTGAGACTTTCTCTAGGAAAGAAATAAAAAACAAACTTGTTTTTTCAGGGAAGTAAGAAGACGCCTTAGCCTGGTGATAATTGCAAAGCTTCTTAATCAGAAGCATATAAGAATACCTGATGACAGCGACAAGCAGGTACTGCATGTTTTGTGTGTATAATTCTAAAAGTTTAGAAGACTTAGGTATTGTTTGTTTTTGTATTTTGGTCATTCTTTAACACAAAAATAGGCTTACAGTATTAAAAACAATCACTGTTTTTTATTTTAGTGTTAGAAGTATATTTGTACACGTGTGTAACCTGTAGCTTGTAAATGCAACATTGCTTAAGTGCCTAAACATTAATTTTGGTCATTGGAAAGAAGTTTATGCCTCTCTGCCTTCTTTTTATATTTATGTAGAATCACTGTGAAAACAAGGGGTTAATGAGGCAACATATAAATGCTTTAGTTTGCAAATAGTCAAGAATTACCCAAAGCATGAAATAATCAATTTTAATTAAGAGCCTCATTTATAGAAGTTCTTGTGTTAATGGTCATGTGATATGGTAGTGGCACTGTTTCAAATCGTCCGTTGCCAGTGAACCAGTCCAATCTGTTAATGCATCTGTCTGTAGATGTCTCTTCTGCATCAGTATCTGGTGTACATGAAACCGTCTAATCTACTAGAGAAGATGAGAACTGATGAGCAGCAGAATGTCAGTGAAGACCACCTTCATATAGAACTCGAACAGGAGGTATATAGCTGATAGTATACCTTTTTGTTTGTCTTTTTATATATCTTCTGCACTTTTGAAAACTAATCTTCTATTGTAAACAAGTTCTAGAAAAACTTGCACTCATCTGAGAATTCAATATTGGTTTGGTTATATGAGTCTACCATGAAATCTCTTAGCAAGTATTTTGATCTGGATGTAGATAATGGGAAAACAAAGTCAACTGCTGAGTTTAATTTTCAGTAATTGAAACCACAGAAAGCTTTGTGGGTCACTTGGGTAACTTAAAACAGCGTAGTACTGTTTTAAAATGATTCTAATATATGAATGTATTGTTTCATACTGTTTATTTAGGCAAATGTTTAGACGTACCTATTCATTTATTTGGCTGTTGGAGGATGCCAGTGAAGTCATAATACTGAATCATTAAAGCAAAGATAATGCTGTAGCTAAAGATTGTGCTTTGACTGCTGAAGCTCTGCTGGTTTCTTTCCAGGTGTACTACCTAGTCTACATCCTCCTTCATCTAGTCAGCGAAGCTAGCTGCTTTGACACTGTAAATTCCAACCAGAGGGTAAGTAACTACAGTGGCTAGATCTTTAGATTTTAAAAGGCTAACTATTATGTACTTCTGGTCTATTGTGGTAAGGTGATAGAAGATCACCAGAGGATAACAGCACTGGGAGAAACTTGTTCTGAGGCAAAGTAAATGCAGAAGAGCTCTTCCCTGCAGTTACTGCAGAGAAAGAAACCTCTCCTGCGTTTTTGCAGGTGGAATTGTGTCAAAACACAATTCTGTTGATCAGCGGACGTCATCTTTCACAGAGTAACTGGAGATTAACTCAACACAGATCCTCAGAACTCTGGTGATCCTATGAACTACTTAAGTAAAGCTGAAACTTTAATCTAGAAGAAAACCATTTTGAAAATATCCAGTAAAATATGCTCAAACACATTTTGTTTTTCTGTGCTGGAGCGTAGCCATCAGCAAGTGAGGGCTATGACTGTATCTATTCTGTTCTCACAGCACGAGGGAACTATGGCTATGGAGATGTGAACATCTGTTAAGTAATACCTTCTGTTTAGCCTCCTGGTAATCTTATTGAGATTCCTGTGAACGTTTGCTGTGAGTTGCTGGCTGCAAGATGTTTGTGTAAATCTTCTGTTCTATAAAACCACTCCTGGCTTTTAAGAAATGTGTTATGTGAAGCCTTGAAGAGGGAGGTAAAGCAGTAATATTTGCTTCTGTTTCACAGAATCACAGAATGGTTCAGGTTGGAAGGGACCTCTGGAGGTTCAAACAGGGCCACTCAGGGCACGTTTCCCAGCACCATGGCCAGACAGCTTTTTGGGTATCAATGAGGGGAACTCCACAGCATCTCTGATCAATGTTTGAGCACTCAGTCACCTTTGCAGTAAAGAAGTGTTTTCCTGCTGTTCAGATGAAACCTCTCTATCTAGAATACTAACCAGTGTTCTCAGGCCCCTCTTCCTTCCAAGGCCTTATCCTGTGGGACTTTTCCAAGCAGATCCTTGAAGAGGCCAAAGTCTGTAACAGACTCCCACTACAATGTTGCCTTTAGGGGTCTTCTATTTAATTCTAACCCCATGAGCTCTCAGTGGGCTCCTCATCCATCCCCAGGCAGAGCTCCGTGCACTCAGGCTGCTTTCTCACATACAGGGCAACACACCCTCATCATCTTCCCAGCCTATCCTTCCTAAAAAGCCTGGGGCTTAAGAGTCTCAGTTGCCTACTCAATTGCAAAAAGATTATCACAGACTGCAAAGTGAAGGAAAGACGTCTTTGGTAAAAAAAAAATAAAAAATAAAATAGTTATATTGCAGTGATCTCTTTGAGATGTGTCTTTTACAACTGCTTTCTGAAGATCTATGGGGAATTGGATTAAAAAACAAACCCACACACTGAATTTCTCTGAATTTCTTGAAGAAATATTCACTGACCTGGTAGCAGTCAAATGGAAAGAGGTGTGTGGCTGAGTGGCACTGTATGTAAATCTTGTGCAGGCTTGATTGGCTATAAAATCAGTATTATTATTTCGGTTCTAGTCATCTTCCAGTTGGATGGAGGTGAATTGCCATGGTCTTGAGACACCAGCAAATGTTTATAAGTAGAATTTCAGCATGCTCCACCTACAGAGTGGAGCTGTTTTGCAGCAGGTTAGTGGGGGATTAAGTACGAGAATTTTATCATGAGATTCACAGAATATCAAAGATCTTGGGAGCTGTTATTAGGAGATTATGAAGCTGCAAAAAAGACCATCAGAAGGTTAGAGATCAGTGCATGTACACTGCATATGTTTTACCTGTTCAGCCAATTCCTGCAGACTGCAAAAGGAAATTACCTGAGTTATTACTGAAAAGGTTATTTTTAGCTGTTTAAGCTGCAGAACTTTTTTTCGTTGGTGAAAGACCTGAGTGGCACTGTTCTTACTACTTTGGGAACAGAAAGGACTTATAAATTAGCTAGTAGGAACTTTAAAATTTTTGATATATAGCTGTGCTCTGATTAACATTTTGGAACTTCTTTTTCTCTTGTCTCATGAGGTGCATATCAACAGCTGATACAGGATCTCCTGATATTGTTTTTTTTTTTTTCCCATTCCTTACTTTATATGCTTCAATCTGAAGTTTTCTCCAAAATATAATTGTTACACTGAAATAGTACTTGAAGCAAATTTTTAGTTTCAACATGGAGTATTAAAATAGCTGTTCATTTTTGTCTTTATTTAGCAACACTTACTGAAGCTCTGTGGTGCCTTAGATAAGCACATAAAATGTGATATTAGGGAAGATGCAAGGCTGTTCTATCGAACTAAGGTAAGACAAACTGGTTTTGTTGGTTTTTTGTTTGGTTTGAGTTCTGTGTTTTGTGTTTTTTGTTGTTGTTGTTTTTTGTTTTTGTTTTGTGCTGTTCCCTCATCCCTACCCTGACATTTCTAAGCTCTTTCCTCGTGGATTTCTTTTTCCTGGTTTCTCTGTCTGAATCACATCTGTGCTCATACATAAATACGTTTGTTTTAATGCACTGGAAACACTCCTTTTGCTAGCTACAGGACTAAGAACTCTTAAGATGCGAGCTTGTCATCTTTTAGCTAGTTATTTCAACTTTCAGACCCATGGAGTTGCTCCTTTTCTTTTTCATGGCAGTCCTTGTTAATTGACAGGAAGCAATCTTCTGCTTTTAAGCAGTCTTCTGCTTTTAAAAGCGGAGACTACATGCAGTGTGGGACACAGCACAGAAAAACTAGCCTGACCATCTTGCACGTCTTTTATTTTCAAAATAATGACTTAGTTAAAATTAGTTGTTAAAAACATTGTGGGTTTAAGCCAACACTATATGTGATGTAGCATCAAGCCTGGATAATTGCCTTTCATTTGCTTTGTGGTACGTAGCTTGCTAATGTTAGGCCTAATTCTGGGACTTTCGTGGTCTGCCTCCTGTCATAGCAAGCCAAACGGGATCAGCTCAACTTTGAAAAGCCTTGGCTTTGCCAGTCTTAAACATTTGTGCCTGTGTATGTTCTTAACTCTCAAGAAGACTTCTTTTTTTTTATTATTCAGCAAGATCAGTACAACATGGATCCTGCTATAAAGTTACAGAATCTTGGCTTGAATTTTTGAATATCAGACCCCTGTCTGTTTTGTTTCTATTGCACTTGCACTGGGAGATGAAAATCTTACTTGCTTTTTTTTTTCCCTTTCACTACTTCTGCTGTTGTGATACTGCAGTAACTGCAGAAGGCACCACTGTGATTTTACGCAGTATATGAAGCAAATTTCAACTCTGAATACCTTGTATTTAACACCTGCTTGTGATTGGTTATGAAAAAAAAATATAAGGAATACAAATTCAGACAGTGCTGCATAGTTGGCTTTCATGATTGCCATGGCAGGCACTTTTTTCTCCTTAGAAGCAATCAGACTTGTGTAACAAAGCTAAGTTACCCAAAGGCTGAGATGGGTATTTGGAGGCCAGAGGCTTGCCTGTTGATGCCAAACACTTTACATTTTAAATCGTCTTCCTGTAATGAGCTTTTGTGGAGTAGATAATTTTGGATTCAAAATCCCAGATTACAGGGATCTTGTTGGAGTTGAGGTGGTGATGTTCTGTATGCCTGTTGTGAAACTGTTTCCTCCCAGTAACCCTTGGTTGTTGGGTTTTTGTTTTGTGGGGTGGTGGTATTGTGATTTTTGGCTTTTTTTTTTTTTTTTTAAATACAAGTGGCTAAACTCATCTGTATTTGCAGGTAAAAGACTTGGTTGCTAGGATATACAGCAAATGGCAAGATATGATACAAACCACTCGGCTTTCTCAGGTATTGTAATGAAAACTTTCTTTTTTTTTATTTCTTTTTCATATTGCAGGGTGCATTAAACTCATTCTTTACCATTTGAAAACAGCATAACAGCATGTTGATTTTTAAAAGATTTTTTTTCTCCTTAAATTGCTTGACTGTTGAATACACTTAGGTGTATTAGGATAGTCTTTAGTTAAAACCCTTGCTTTGCTGGCTTTGGTAAAACCAAGACTCCATCTTTACCCTTAAAAATGCTGTTCTCATAAATGGCTTACGCAATAACCTGAAATGCTAATACTGAGTCAGGTCGCAGGGCTTGTCTCTGATTACAGTCATTAGTGGATGCTTTGGAAAGGCCTGAGTGGGGCAGGAATGCCGTGATGCACTTCCTGCTATTGTCTGGCACTCTGTCACTTGGAGGCTGCTTGAATCCAAGGCTCTATGCACATGTGTTTAACAGCTCTTGATTAACAGCCCCCCACCGCCCCCTGCCTCGAAAGTGTCTAATTTCATGCAATGATGAGGAAAACCCTCTCGTGCTCTGTGCATGTGTGCAGTAGCAAGAAGTTTCACGATCAGCCCTTCGTTAATACTTGCCTTGGCTGACCTTGGTGGAATAGGTGGATGACTTCTAATATCCAGAGCTCAGCTCTGTTCCTGTGTTTCTTAACGTGCTGAGGTCCTCTCTTGGAATATAAAGTTACCTTCAAAAATAAATACAAAAATTGTTCAGCTTTCCAGTAAACTACTGCATTTCTTACAGGAAGTTTACGTTACACATTTTTAAACTGAAATCAATACTAAGCTTATATGTGTAATCAAACATTTGTCTGTAAAGAATAATAATGACTCAAAGCAATTCATGAAAAAGACATCATTTGTAGTGTCTCGGGTTTCCTGTTACAGGGAGGGAAGGGAATTAGAGGGTAGACATGGTCACAGAGGTACTTAGCAGATGATGAAAGTTATTAAAGATGCTGCTCTTCCAGAGTTGTTTCTTTCAGAGGCAGTTGGGTTTGATTCACATGTGGGGAAACTGGAAAGTGTTTCCAAATTAAAATAAACAAATAAAGAAGAGAGCAGGCAACTGCTTAGCTTAAGGTCACCACGTTGGATTGTGAGTCCTTACAAATTTGAGTTGTTTTCTTTTTTTGTTTTTACTCTTTAGGGAAAACTGCATGACTTCTGGGAGCCAGATTCGTGAGAGCTTGCCTAGTTCAGGGAAATAACAGAAAAAAAATGAAATCAAGGAAGATGCAGAATGAATGGAGCTTCAACTTGGTTGGAACACAAGGAATCAGTCCTCTGAATTACAACTTGGGCTTGATTCAGGCCAACATTAAAAACACAATGATTCAATATGATGATCATTGTTTTTACAAATACGGTACTTCAGAAAAAAATGAAGTGGATAAACTGTAAAAGTAGCTATTTCTATAGCCCTGTCTGATTGTCCAGGCGTATTTTATCATCTTGAAAACTGAGGGAAGTTTCTCATTTCCATTGCTAATCACAAGATGTTTTTGAAAACAGTATGCATCAGTTTTCTTGCCAGCACACACCTGTAAGCGTTGCTTTAGGGTGTCTAGGAAAAAACTGTCCTGTGATGTGGAATGTGAGTTGAGAAACAGTATTAGACCTCCCCTGTTGTGGGCAGGTGAGGAAGCTCAGTTTCACTACGAGCCAAATAACAGAGTCACCTGCACGTGTTAATCTGCAAAGCAAGAATTGGTAAGACCAGCTGGTTTCTCTAAATAACACAAATACAGCAGTCACGTGTGAACAAGTGACCGTCTCCTTCGCTTGAGGGTGGAGACAGCTGAAGAGGGGCTGTACCCAAACAACTTGTGGACACTTCTTTGCTCTGCGGTTGTCTTTTATCAAATAAGAGAATCAAATTTGTTCTTACAGTGATGCGTTCATTTTAACGTCCTCAGGCATCAATTTATGTACGCAGTGTATGTGACTGCACAGAAAGTGATTCTCTAAGACCATATTGTAAATGAAATCTTAATACTCAAGTAGTATTGTTGTATTCCTCTTTAAGAAATATTCCTCTTTAAGAAACAAACTTATATTTGTTATCTGGCTTCGGTGCTTTATCTAAACAGAGAGAATAACTATTTCTGAAATGTCAAGTCAGTGGAAATTTGAGGAGATGAGCTTTTGGCCCATGCAAGTAGAAATAACTCTGAAAGCTGTATGAGGTCTGAATTCCTTTGTGCAAAGTCTTGCAGCGTACACAGCGTGTGTTCAGAGCTCCCCAAACTTTGTGAAATAATCAGCCCAAGAGGTAATCTCCTTTTGTGCTTTGTGTAAATGCCATCATTTAAATCTTACGCTGTTGTGTTTGGGGGGCGGGGGGATGTATGTGTATATGAACAGAAATTTAATGTATTGGGTAAAAGCACTGAGTGGGAGTCTCTTAACTGTAATTTTTAATAACTACGTGTACATTTTATAATACTGTTTCCTTTTCAATTTTTATAGATTACCCTGTCTTGTATGATAGACTTGCTATGACTTCACAAAAATGTAAAAAAAGGATCAAATTCAAACAAAAAAAAAATGAAATTTAAGTATGTTACATGTTAAAGAACTGCTCTAGATTGGACTCAACTCAGAGGGAAGGTATTTTATTTGCAAATCATATTCAGTGTTTTGTCTTTCAAATGTTAGTGAGTTAGCCTGAGTCTGTGCAGCTGTACCCTTTACAGAATAATCAACTTACCTTAACAGCAAGAGTTACGTGTATGACATTATTCAGGGGAGAAGAAAAATTCCTTTTTTAATCTCACCATGATTAAATTGGATGAGTCTACCTCAAAGGGTATCCTTGACAATGGAACTGTTTCAGGCTTAAAAAAAAATGGTGTGGTGGTAAACAGGTATGGCAGTGCCACCCTTTGCTCTGCTCATCTTTCGTGGTGTCAGCCTTCCCTCTGGTAGCATTTGCTTACTAGGTTGAATATATTGTATGTGATTTTATTAACGTTTATATTTTTTTCTCACTAATGTTGTATAAAGTTTTAAAAAGTACAGAATATGTTTCCTGTATGTAACGTGTATATATTTTTCTTACTATGTAAAGTTGACTTTGCAGTCCTGTATATTTTGAGGAAGGAAAGGGTTGGGGTCTAGATTGGCACCTCTTTTGTATTGCAGTTCAGAACACATTGAAACTGCTGTGCTTTTTTTTTTCCCATACAAAGTAACCACTTTGATACATACTTCTATTTAATAGACCCATGGAAAATAAAACCAGACGTGGTTTTCTAATTAAACGTCTCTGCACAAAATGGGTATGCATCAACTGTGTTTCACAAAAAAAATGGCTGCAGGTCCTATTTTGGTCTTGCTGCAGACGCTGTAGTTCAGAGGTTCGCAGCTGATGAGCTTACTATAAATGGAGAAAGTCCTGAAGTAGTTCTCAGCTCAGCCAGTTCTGTGTTTTCATGCTTAATGTCTGTGTATACAATCTGGCATTTCTCCTCTCTCCCCCCATCCCCCTTTTGTCTGGACTTGCTTCCATCTGTTTTGTAGCTGAGTAATAATCCCCCAGTTGCTGGAGTCTAGACGTTGGCTGAGTTGGAGCTCACCGGTGTCCCTACAGAGATGATCCCAAAGCATCGCTGCAGAGTCTTAAAAGGGACTGCCGAGCTGAGTACTGCTTCAGGACCGGCAGTGAAATAGCAAACCTGCTGCTGTTTTGTGTTTTGCTGACTCATTTACTGGCCCCCAGCCAGCAGCTACACGCATTGAAAAAGGCTGTTTGCGCAGTAAATGTCTTAACTGCTTTGGTTGTCTTCAGATAAGCGTTTTTGCACTGAGGTTTATCTTGATATTACGTTGGTTGTATTAAGAACCATGTTATCTCATTTCACGGACAATTAGATGCACTTTATTGCAGTAATCACAGACAAAAAATTAAAGGCTGCCTATAAAATATACATTTGTGGCTTTTCTTTTTTATTTTTTTCCTTCTGACAAGCCTCTGCGTGGCTTAGTTTGCTTCTAAGTTGGAGAAACCGGCCAGCACGTTTCACGTTCTCACCGTTGTGTTGTGGAACTCGGTAATGGATGGGGATTTCACAAGTGATTAATGACTCGCAGGCAGGTCTGGCTGAAGGTCAGTAGCACGCGGCCGCTTCATTGATGCAGCGGCTGCAGGAACTCTCTGAAGTCCCCAAATCCGAGGACAGCTTTGGGAAAAGCAGCTGCCTGTGGAACAAGCGCGCTGCTCTTACTGGCAGAGCAGCTGGAGGGGCTGCTACCTGGTAGGATTACAGAGGTGGCGTTTTAATGTGGATTTATTTATTTTTAATAATAAGGGATGGATGCTGTGGTGTTAGCTTCCTGAGCACAGCCAAGCTCTGTGCTTTGAGGGGCTGGCAGGGACGTACACTGCCCTCGTTGAACACATTGGGGGTGAGGAGCTGCCTGGAGAGGTCGTGCTGATGGATTTAGCCTGCTCCTGGTGGTTTACATTATCTGCGTGCTCTTAATGACGTTCCTAATGACGTTCACGTTGTGATTTTTTCACCCCCCAGGCTGTGAAATATCTCGGTGTTTTGCCTTGTGGATGTTTTGCCAGCTTAACTGATGGGGGCCCCTCCTTATCTCGTGTTGAAAAGGCCTTTCAGTGCTGGGGAGCGGCGTGGGCTGCTGATGGGAAGGCTCCCAGAGAAAGTCGATTCCTCGAAGGGCTTGTCCTCACCGAGGTGCTTTTAGTTTTGTCTGCCTGCTGCTTTCAGCCAGCATTTCTTCATCCCGGCAGCAAGGAAGTTGAAAGGGAGCGCGTTATCGGGTATCGAAAGTAGCGCCGGGTGGTGAGAGAGGAAAAACATTCCCATCTTCCTGCCCTGATATTTTGGTCCGGGTGCTGAAAGCCAGGCCCTGTGCTTGCTGGGTGGAAGCGCTGCCTGCGGAGATGCATTTCCACGTGGCTTTTAAGCAGCTTTTGGATGCCTTGTAGTTCTGTCTCCCCTCTCTCAGCTTGCTGAATAACACTTTGTCTCCTCCAGCAGCTCTGCCTCCCCCAGTTCCATGTGGGGCGGTAACGGGGAGGGAAATGGAACAACTGGAAGTGTTCCTTTGGCTGATATTGGGGTGTCTCAGGCTTTGCCACCAGCCCTGGAGATGTTGAAAGGCCACTGCCCTTCCCCAGGGTGGCAAGTGCTGGGAATTGGGGCTTGGCTCAAAGGCTCCAGGGCTTGGCTACCTGTCCCTGGCTCTGTTTTCTCAAAGCCTGCTTGGAGATGAAAGTCCTGGCTCTTGCAGCTCGGGCAGTAGCAGGAGGTCCATTTCTTCCGCAGGCTGCTGTTGGAATCAAAATTCGAGCTGCAAGCTGTCAGGCTCGGTGCTGGGGAGAGGAGGATGGCTAGGCAGGATGTTCTGCGCTTTATTCACCCTGCAGGCTTTCGTAGAGGCGATGGAAATCATGCAGGGCGGCTGCGGGCTCTTCAGACAGCACCAGTCAGGCTCGTAGACACTGATCTGCGTGCTGAAACCGAATCTGTGTCCCCTGGCTGCAGGTGAGACCACGTAGGAGCTGCGCTGCGTATCAGTTCCCTTCCACATTTATGGGGGAGCCTCCTCCCTCCCCCGTGTGCTAACCTATTTCTCCAGCATCTGTGCTCCAGCACTGTCACGGCGCAGTTCGCACAGCGCAGCGCGTTTTTCATTCCGGCTGACTTTCTCTTCTTATTAGCCCATTTTTATTTTTTTTTTCCCCTTGCCCTCATTCTGTATTTTTCTTTTCCCAGCGCTACGCAGCTGCTGCTCGCCGAGGAGCTGTGTCAGCCTGGCAGGAGCAGCCGTGCTGGAGATGCCCCTCGTGGTTCGGAGCCGGCGGTGAGCTCCTCGGGGATGTGGGGCCGTGCCCAGCGGGGCCGTGCCACAGGAGGACTGCGAGGAGCCCGCAGTGAGTACCTGGGGCGCGTCTCTGCTGGCTGTGGGATCTCGGAGAGTGGCCCCAGCCCTCGCCGGGGTGTATCAGCCTCTAGGCTTAGCCCTTCGGGTGGGAGCCTGCGTACGTGTGTGCTCCTAGGGTGGGGATAAAGCAAGGCGCCGTGCTCTGCGTCTGCTCAGCTCGGCCGTGGGTAATAGTGGTGCTGCTGGGAGGTGAGATGGGAGCTCTACAATCACACGGCCTAAAAAAAAGGGCAGAGAGAGGAGTTATTCAACGCCGCTCTGTAATTTGGCTTCAGACTCCGTAGTGCTTTTATTAGCGTGAAGGCTCAAAGCAAACCGAAGGAGACGGAGCTGGGGATCTTCCTGCCTCGGGATGCTGAAAGCCAAGATGTTCAAAAAGTGTTTCATGGCAGAAAAACCCATCAGGGGCTACAGAAAAAGCAGCCATCTCTGGCTGAGAAAGCTTCAAGCTGCAGATCCCTGGAGGGAGCGGGATGGTGCCAGGAGGCATCCCCACGTGCCTGTCCTCTTCCTGCACCCCCAAGGCCCTGGGGCTCTGGTCCGATGCGCTGGGCCTTTGTTTTTTTTACGTTAGGGGTGAAGCGAGGGGTTTTGTGTCACCCCGTCTCAGTTCCCAAAGTGTCACGTTCCCGATTCTCTCTCTCCTGCTCCTGAGAGATGTCGCTGTCAGAGCTGTCACACGCCAGCCCTCGGGAGGTCTGTGTGACCAGTTCTCACGTGGCTGAGGAAAACCCAGTGTCCTTTTTTTTTTTTTTTTTTTGTTTGGGTCCTTAATGACATTGCAAGAAAGACTTGGAGAAACATCGTATGGTTCAGGATCTCCAGCAGGACGTGGTAAAGCCAAGCAGCCACCCACCAAAAGCCGCCTCCTCCCCTCCCACCCCATCCAGTAGCTGTTGGCAGCTAGTGGAGCAGGAAGAATAAGGGCAAGGCGCTATCTTTGGGGCAGAACTCGGGGTTTTTCCCTCCGTGCTTGCTGTGTCGGATTTGCCTCTTGGGGGCAACCTCGCCCTGCTCCAGCCCGGAGCGTGGCTTTTGTGCTTGCAAAGACAAAAGGGAGCTCAGCGGGCCTGGGCGAGGAGGGCTCGCTGTCCCTCCCTGCCTTTGCGTTATCAGGCAACTTTTGGCAGTCGCTGCAGTTATTTGCTGAAAGGATTTAAGGAAGGCTGCCAAGGCTGGGCTGCTCGCTGCTTTCCAGAAACGAGCCGCTTGGCTCCTGAAGGGCCCTTCCAAATCCTTCCTGCCCCTCTGTGGCGGGAGAGGGACGGCTCCTCTGCGGCTCCCGGCTAGCGGGCAGCACGTAAATGCACACGTGTAGGATTTGCAGCCATCTCCCCGCTGTTCTTCTGCCCGGGATCCCTTGGGCAATCCCTAATCCTATCGGCGCTGCGGTGAGCACACTCACTGCTCCAGCCCCGTTGTAGGGCCGTGCTCCCCAGCAGATGTGTCATCCGTGCCCGGTCCCTAAATAACCATTTACCTTTATTTAAAGGGCGTTGAGGTGCGTGCTGGAAGAAAGGGAGCATTATTCACACGTCGTGCTCTGGTTCCTAATGGGGCTTTTACGCCCCGATGGGACCTACAAAGCCGCTCGTTCCGCGCCCGCAGCGCCCCGATCTGCTTCTTACCCTGTGGGTCAGAAAGGACGGGAATAAACGGCGGTGACAGGCGCCTCGCGTGGCAGTGTCCTTGCAGGGGAGGCGCTGGGGACATTGCAGGCAGGGGGGGCACATGAATCAGCTTCGGCTTGCGGTGCAAAATCGATGCTTTCCTATTTTGTGCCTTCATATTTCGTGCCTTCCCTGAAGAGAAGCCATGGCCAGGTAGGAGGGGGACCCCGCACGCTCCTCGCACAGCAGTGGGGATGTTGGCACCGGGGGCTGGAGCCCCACAGCCCCCCCCCCAGCGTCCCGTTTGGGGCTGGTGGCAGCAGCCAGGGCTGCGGGGTGCCTGTGGGGACAGCGTCAGCCCTGCTGGGACAGCGGCGCTGGCTCCAGCCAGCCGGGGAGGGAACGTGGAGCTCATTAAGCCGGCCCTCCGGCGTGCGCCCTGCTGGCTTTGCCACCGTCCTGCTTAACAGCTCCCTCCTCTTCTCCTCTCTGCCTTTTTGTTTTGTTTATAAAGGTAAATGAGCTGTGCGGATACGCAGGGACATGAATCAAAGGAATTCGGCTGACTCCCGCGCGCCCCGTTTGCCCCGTCACGTAACAGGAGATGCGCCCTGAGTGCTGCCCGCTCTGAAAACACCCCGGGACAAAAAACTCTTTGGGAGGCGTCTCAGTGCAACTTCCCAAAATCTGGTTACGTAAGGGGAAAAAAAAAAAAAAACAATAATCCAGCTTTGGAATATATTAACTTGGTCGGACAGTCCTGGGCGGAGGTAGCAGTCAGAAACAAATCAATTAGCGAAGGCTGCAGAGAAATTTCGCTGGTTTTGAGCTGCAGAGCCAGGCTGGGGAGGTGCATGTTCCACCTCTAACATTTAACACCGGGCATTTGAAACATCACCCGTGTCTAAAGAGCCCACGAGGTGACGTGAGAGGAGCCTCGGGCCCGTGCTGTGCTTTTGATGGGTTAACCCCCAACTTTAAAAAAAAAAACGAAAGCAGGGGGAGGGGGAGGCTGCAGCACTCCTCGGCTGGAAGCAAAAATCAGCACGGAATGAAAGCCGAGCTGCTTTTGGGACGCGTGCTGATGGCTGTGTTGTTAGGATGGAGATGTTTCCATGGCAAAACCATCGCCCTCGGCGCTGCTGCACGGCGCGGGGATGCGGCGGTGGCCCTGGGGAGCGTCCTGGCGCGCGCTCAGCATCTCCCCAACGCAGGGTGGGAGCTCGGGGCCGTGCCTGCTCAGCATTTATTTGCCAGCCCTCCCGACTTTAAAGGAAAACTACAAGCAAAGGCGAGACCGAAATAGCTCATTTTTGTCTCAGCAGAGAAATTCTTGCTTTGAGCATCGTTGTCACTCAGCCTAAATTGGTTTTAAATGCTTGTCGGGATGGGGCAGCGTTTTTCAGCCGCTCGTTCCCCGGCACCCCGCTGGGGCAGAGTCTGGCCGTGAAGGCCAAGGACTCAGACGTCGCCGTGCTTCTTCCTGACGTCCCCTCGGCTTTATCATTGGATTTCTGAGAGAAAATCCAAAATCCTCTCTGTGCCTGGCCGGGCCATCCCTCCAGGGACACCGTTTGCCATGCGGGTCTCCCAAATCCCTCCTGCAGAGGCAGGCGTGGCGCTGCTCGGGGCTGTATTTTTAAACCCCAGCTGATAAATTTTGGAAGCTCCTCGCCTTCCCCTGCCCCCTCGCCCCTCTCAAAGTGTCAGAGACGAAGGGAAACCGTGAGAGTGATGGACGAGCTCGGCTTCGGCTGCTGGTGGGTTATTTACTGTGCCACCCTTCCCTCGCAGTGCGGATGGGGTTAGCCGGGCTCGGGGGAGAGAAAAGTCCCGGCCCTACAAAAAACCCAGCCCTGAGCTGGCGCTGAGGCAGCAGGGGCCGTGCCGCTGCCTCCTGGCACGTCGCAGCTTTCTCAGACAAATCCCTCAGCAATTGTAATTTTCCTCGCTGGCTCCCAGCCCGCAGAAGGAAGAGGGGTTGGGAAAGTTTGCTCCAAGGGAAGAGGATCCTTGTGCCCTGCGCCCCCTGGGGCATTTACCCCAGGGCCCATGCGGGGCATTTGGCAGGGATTACCCACGGTTTTCTGCAGAAAAGCCGGGCTGGGAAGTCCCGAGTGCTGCTAGAGGGATGGGGGCAAAGAGGGAGAGGAAACCCCAAAATCAAGGGGCCAGGAGGCAGCAGGCACGGGGCGTGCTGGCGTGGTTGGAGCGCGGGGCTTTGCGGGTTTCATAAATCCCCGAGTGAGGAGGTTTTGTAACTCAGGAGGCAGCCAGCCAAGTCCCCGGGCTGGGGGTTGTGTCTTCTGCTCCCGCTCGGGGCGAGGGCGAGGTTTTGGGCCAAAGGAGGCGAATTTGGGGCTCCGTGTGTGCGATGGGGAGAGCCCAGCTGCAAGGCATCGGGGTGCCGGGGCTGTCTTAGAGGTACCGGTCACCTGGGGGGTGGGGATGTGGGTGGAATTTGGGGTTCGGTGGTGCTGGCTGGGCATCAGAGGGGTGAAGCGGGCTGTGAGGAGGCACAGTGGGAACCAGCCCGGTTTTGGGAACGAGAGCAAAGCCCAATTAAGGAGCAGCCGGGCTGGGCAGGGCACCACGGCGGCTCCTCTGCTGCCCCACGGGGCCGGGCTGGCTTCGGCTCCCGGCTGCTGGGACCCCGCCGAGGCCCCCGGGAAGCCGTGAGAAGAAGGCAAAGGGCGCCAGCGGGGCCCTAAATTCCTTCGGAGGATCTCACGGGGGCAGCAGAGCGAGCGGAGGGCTCTGGAAATAGATCTCCTTCCAGCTGCCGATGAGTCGCGTTAATTAATTAAAGCCTCGCAAGCTCGGGCCTGTAACTACGCAGCGCGCCGGGCTCAGCTCGCGCCTTGCTCATGCACTAATTACCCCGCTGCGAGGCCGGGAGCTAGCGCAACCCCAAATTGGGCTTGTAGCCACGTGGGTGGGCAAGGAGCCCTGCTGCGGGACGGGACGGGACGGGATGGGATGAGACGGGACGGGCCAGACCTGCCTGCCCTCTCCCAGGACAGCAGGCACGCAGGCAGCGTCCCCTCTGTGCCTTTTTTTGGGGTGCCTTTTTTTTGGGGAAAGCCTCCACTGTCCACCCTGCTGAGAGCCCTAAAAAGCAGGGCCCTGCTCGCTTCCCACGGGAGGTCGGGGAGAGCGCAGCCCACGGATTTCTGTGGGGTGGGAGGCGAGGCGTGGAGCCGCTCGGGTTTTGCTCAGGGACGGGAGGAAATGGCAATTAGCTGCCCGAGCGTGCAGGCGGGGCGGGAGGGAGGCCAACAGCACACGAGGAGGTGATTAGGGTCTCCCCTCTGCTCGTAGGGCCCCAGGAGTGCAGGTTGAGAGTTTGTGCCGGAAAAAAAAGGGCCATGGGGGCAGGCACCGTGCCCGCAGGAGCCCCCGGAGGTTTTATTTTGGCTCTGCCCCCCCCAGATTTCCCACGTCCAGGTGGTGAGGAGCAGTTTCCATGCGGGCTGACCCTCATCCCGCAGCCATCCTCCAAAAATCGCTCTCCAGCACCTCCCACCTGGCACCCAGCCCGGCTGTGGGGCGCAGGGGTAAGGGACAGGGGGGGACACACGGCCTCTTTACCCCCTTTCCTATGGGGTTGGCGTGGAGAGGAGGGGCCGCGCGGTGCCCGCTGGCAGCGTGCCGGCACCAGGTGCTGTACGGCTTGGCAAACACGGCCCAGCCACGGGAGGAGCTGCAGGAGCCACCCAGGACACCAAGGCTCCGTGTGGGGCCTCTTTGGGGTTACCCAGCCCCAAAAAGAGCTCCTGCTGGGTGACCACAGGCTGTAGGGGGACGCACGGTGTGACACGGGACACGGTGAGCGTGGCATGGCACAAGGTGGCACCGTGCCACGCACCCACACCACCAGGACACCCCAAGGGGCTCAGCACCCCTCCGGCGAACCCCCAATCCCCCAAAACCCCACCCCAAGCCCACGGTGGGGCCACCCCCATCCCCAAACCCCCCTCTCCGCCGCCCCTAAGGCCACGTCCCCCCGCTGGGCGCACGCTTTGGGAGACTTTGCCCCTCTCCGCGCCACGCCGGGCGCGCTGCCCAGATACGGCAACCTCGAGGAGGGGGGGGTGCCACGAAGCGGGGACGGTCCCGGGGCCTCTCAATTGGGGTTTTTAGAGGGGGGCAGAGCCCCGGCGTCGCTCCCAACCCCACACAAACCCGGCCCGGTACCGGCGGGGCTGCGCGCAGCCGGCAGAGGGCGGCGCGGGGCGGCTCGGCACGGCCCACGGCGGGGCTGCGCGCAGCGACCTGCGCCGGGCGGCTCGCCCCGAGCCGAAAGGAGCCGAGAGGAGCCGCGCCGAGCCGCAGGCGAGTGAAAAAGGGGCAAGGTCGGGTTGTCCCGCATGTGGGGAGCGTGTAGGGGTGAGGATTTTTTGGGGGGGTGGGGGCCCGGCCGGCAGCGGGAGGGCTGGGGGTTGCGCCCGTGGGTAGGGTGGTGAGGGAGGAGGAGGGGGCTGGGAGCTGTTTGGAGGAGGGAGGGGAGGGTTTGGGGGGATGTGGGGCGCCCCATAGAGGGGGTGGGGGGTGGGGGGAGCTGGAGAAGAGCCATGGGGAGAGGGGAGAATTTGGGGGGGGTTGTGGTGCAGGTGGGGGTTCGGGGAGGCGAGGGCTGAAAGGGGGGAGGGATGCGTGGGGGTGGTGTAGGCGCTGGTGCCCGGCTTTGGGGACAGTTTGGGGGGCAGTTTTGGGGGCTGGGGGACCTGGGTAGGGGCAAGAAGGGGTGAGGTGACTGCAGCAGGCAGGGCTCCAGCTGGGGGGGGTTTGGTGCAGCCCCCCACGGCTGCAAGCTTGGGGTCACGGCTGTGCTGGGAGGAGCCCGGAGCTATCAGGGGCCCCAGCGGAGCCGTGCAACCTTGTGGGGGGCTGCGGGGGGCTGTGGGGGGCTGTGGGGTCGGGGCTGTGCAGGGCTGGGGGCAGGAGGGACCCGCCGTGCAGCCGGGATTGGGGTCTGGGCTCTGTCTGGCGGCACGCACACGGCCTTGACATCGCGGGGCTCGATTTGGGAAATGGGGGGGGGGACACACGCTGTGAGAGGGCTCTGGTGGTGCCAAGAAAAATCCTCCGGGGAGACAAAGAGGCTGCCCAAAATGGATGAGGAGCGCAGATTCCCCCCAGAGGCTGGGAAATTATTAATAACAGCGCTGCCGGGGTTTGTGCTACTTGTGCTGCCGCCGTGGGCTCCTGCTGCTTCTCCCCTCTCCGGCTGGGTAGGATCTGGCCGTGCTCCCCGTGCTCAGCCCCTACCCGGACCCCGTCCCCCTTTTTGGTCCCCCCGGGACGTGGCCTTGGCCGGGCCGGAGGTGCCCGGAGGGCTGCGGGGCGGAGAGCTGCCCCCCGCTGCCGTGATCTCTATCTTGGCTTTGGGGTTTGTGTTGCAACCCGAGGGGAAAAAAAAAAAAAAAAAAAAGCAAAGCAACAAGGAAAATGAAACCCGACAAACCCGACGCAACCCTTTCGGTTCCTGCAAGCCAGGGCTTTGTGGCGTCAGGCTTTTTCTTTCCCCCCCCTTTTTTTTTTTTTTTTTTTCCCAACCAACATCCACGTGAACCTTTCCCTGCTTTCCCCGCCAGGAATGCCGGAGCCGGGAGGTTTTTTGGGCAAAAGCTGGCAGCGAATTCGGGCCGAGAGCAGCCAGGTGTGCTCGGCGGGGCTGCCCGTGGCAGCGTGCACGGCCGGCACCCGGGGGGCTGGGGATTTCCAACCCCCCCCCGGGGCTCGGCACGGCGTCGTGACGGGGCTTGCTGGGGAGCTGGGGGGGGGATGAGAGGTTGTGGGGCTCTGCTGGGGGGTCCCCAGGGGTCCTGGTGCTTTGGGATGTTTCCTGGATGGGTTGAACCAGCTGGGGGGCAGCAGGAGGAGGGTTTTGGGGTCTTAAAGGCTGATGCTTGGAGGATGAGGCTGTCCCAAATCGTGCTGGGACTGGGAGTCTCTCCCCTCTTCCTGCTGCCGAGCCCATGCAAATCCCCGCCGGGGCTGGCTGCACGCAAACCACTCTGGGAAAGGCCGAGGGAAAAAGCTCAGGGCTCCGAGTGTGCGGGCTTTGGACCCGGGGTTAAAAAGGCCGTGGGCTCCGCTCTGACCCCAAAACCGAAGCTTCCTCGGAGGGCAACCCAAGCAAACAAGATGAGGTCGGGTTAAGCCGGGACCGACAAAAACGCTGCTGTCATCTGGTTTTGCTGGCCGTTCGGGAAGAGGAGAAGAAAAAAACAGTTTATCTTTGGGATAAATAAAACGGGAGAGGGCCGGGCTTGCGGTCAGAAGCCTTGAACTGGGGCGAGGCCGGCTTGGTCGGGCTCCAGCTGCCCCCGCAGCCTCTGATGTGCCCCAAAAGCCCGCGGGCCGGGAGCCCCCTCGCCGTGCCGGGCACCTCCGTGGGAACGGCGCCGTGGGCAGCACGCGGCTCTGAAACCTGAGAAGAAAGTGGAAGGCAAAGCAGCTCTGAGCAAACCCCCGCGCAAATTCACTGCCCCGCATTGTACGAGCCCAGCCAGACGAAACAAAGCGTCCACGGGGATGAAAACGGCCCCGAATTCACCCAAAAACCCGAGCGAGGCTACGCCGGCAGCAGCGGGCTCTGCAGCGTCCCTTTAAATTTAAGGCTGGGGCTTTGGGTTGTTTTCTTTCATTTTATTTTTTTTTTTTTAATTGTTCCTGGGAGTCGAACTCTGAAACGATCCCGCTCGTTGTGCCGTGGCAGCAACGCGCCTCGGCCGCAGAGCCTTGTAAGGCTGAGCTGCAGCTCGCAGCCAGCCAGCCCCTTGCGACGAGCTGCGGCGTGTGAGCGAGGCGCCGCACGCCCCCTCGCTGGGAACCTCTGCTGTGGCGTGTAGGGCTGTCCGTCCGTCCGTCTGTCTGTCCGTCCATCCGTGCCGTCCCGGCCTGCCACAGCGAGGAAAAAAAAAAAAAAAAAAAAAAAAAAAAAAGGCACAGAAAAAAAACTGTTGATTTTTGGTGGCGACGTTCCCCGCGCTGCGTCCGCCTCTTCCTCCCAGCGCTTCCCCGGGGTGGTGCGGGGCGATGCTGAGGGTGCCGGAGGTGGGATTGGGGCTCCTGCGGCTGCTTTTCCCCCTCGTTCCCTGCAGAGCATCCCTGCAGCATCCCCCGGGCCCCGTGCCGAGGCTCCACACCCCGCATCCCCGTCCCGTACAGGGCAGGGCTGGCAGCAGGGGGAAGTCAGCGCCCGGCCGCGGCGTCCCGGCGGTGTCTCGGCTCCCTTCAGGTTTTGTTTCACTTCTCTGTCCCCTCGGCTCCTGCGGTGTCTCCGTGCAGATGCCGTGGGGATGTGGGGTGACGTGCTGGCTGGGGGCTCGCCGAGTTCGCTCTCCTTCCCCTCTGCAGCGCCCGAATCCCTAATTTGGGGGAAGGAGCACCAGCTCGCGAGCCACCGGCACCCAAACGCATCACAGAGCCCGTTTTCCCGCAGGACTTTTGGCAAGTTGGCATTTTGCTTGCTGCTGTTGACAAAACCCCAGCCGGTTGGGAAATTTCTGTCCTGCGGCTCCCCTCCGGCCCCGGGACGCAGCCGCTGGGGCTGGCGTTTGGGGACGGTGCCGGGAGGAGCTGGTGCTGGACCCCGCGGCTGCTTTCCAGCCTGCAAGTTGGGAAAAAGCCGAATTAAAGTTGCCTGGCAACCCTCATCCCAGCTGCCCTCGCCGGGCGCCGCGGGATCTCGCAGGATTTCGCAGCCTCTCTCCAACCGGGGACGCGCTCGCGGCTCCTCGCTTCTGCCGGGCTCCCCTCGCCCGTCCCCATTCCCACAGCTGCAGGGCTCTGAGGCGTTTGCTGCCCCGCAGAGCGCGGATTTGGGATGTTGGGGGAGCTCCCTGCCTCGTGCTGCTCCTCGGGCAGACCCCAAAGCTCCCCACGTGCCCGTGTTGCTGCTCGATGTGGGCATTTTAAGGAGCCGAGGACCGGGCCGGCTCGTCTGGGTGTGCTGCGCAGAGCGGAGGCTGCCCCAGCCACGCTCCAGTTGTGACCCAGTAAACCCAGTCCGACCTGACCGGGGCTGGCTGCCGGTGACACCCTGCTCTTCCTCCAGCACCGCCCGGCAGCTGGGGGCGTTTTTGGGGTCCCCCTGCCCGCGTTGTCCCCATGCCAGGCACGGGGAGCGCAGCTGATGCCCGACATCCAGCACCGGAGCATCCGAAGGGTGCCGGGTGGTTTTCCCCTCAAATCCCAGGTTTTGGCAGAGCCGCCGCCGCCTCCTCTCTCCCTTTTGTCTCCCTCCCATGGAGAAATCTCTCCGTGGCGTTCCTCCTTCTGCCTCTTCCCCTTTTCTGACGGGAAAGCTGCGTGCGTCCCGTGGCCCTGAGCTCTCTGCCCCTGGCACGGAGCCTGAGCTTGGGATTTGCTTTTTGGGGAGCAGCGGGGCTGGAGGAGCCTGGCGCGGTGATCCAAGAAGCACCAGGGATGCTCTCAGCTCTCTCCTCCTCCTTCCCCCATCCTCAGGTGTTAAAAAAAAAAAAAAACCTCGCACACTAAAACAAATAAAAAAAAAAGAACATCTGGAAACAGCCCTTCCCTGGGAGTAAAACATTAACCAGCCCTCGGAGCGCAGCGATTCGTTTCCTTCGGGACAAAGTTAAGAGCGGAGCGGGGCCGAAGGAGCCTTTGCACATGGGCGCAGCCGCTGGGCTGGAACAGCCGCGTGCGCCCCGGCCCTGCCTCGAGCCCTGGCGGCGCTGGCGCGGGGTAAAGTCCACGGGCGCTGCGTGAGCGGGGGCAGGACGCCGGGGAGGGGGCACCCAGCAAAGGTCAGGGCTCGTTTGGGGGCAGGAGACGCGGTCTGGTCTGTATGGCCGTGCTGCTTTTGGTCGCGGTGTAGGGCTGAAGCCCCCCAGCCAGCTCTGGGGTGACACCGAGGGGTCGGGGCCACCCCCAGAAGGATTTGGGACCGGGACCGTGCTCCTCCCGGGCCCTTCTGGTTCCTGCCTTGTTTTGTTTTGCCCTCCCCTCTGTCTGAAGCCCGGCCGGCGAGGTATTTGCTTTAGGGAAACCGTCTGCAGCCGAGCGTGTTTGAACAGCTTTGCTAGAGGGCCAGGTATTTTTGGTGTGTGTAGAAGGAAACCCTAAGCAAACAGATTAGTGCCGGCTGCTTTGCGGGGAGGTCTCCCCGTCGGAGACACCCCACGGGCTCTGTCCTCCTCGGCACCCCCGAGGCCCCCAGGCAGCTGCGGGGTGCCAGGGGTCCCTTTTAGGAAACGGGGTGCCCCTTTCTCCGGGCTCGCTTCCCAGCCAGGAGGACGGAGGTGCTGCACCTTGATGGCTGTTTTAGGGGATCCCCAGCCCCGCGCTCCCTCCCCACGTCTCCCCATCCTCCTGCCCGGCCCCACTCCAGCCCGCTTGCAGTTTTGTTTCCCCAGGGACGTGCCGCCCGCCTCGCTATCTCCCCGCTCTGGTTTCACACCTCCTGCCCGGGGCCGGCTGAGGTGGGGTTTGGGGGGAGCGGCAGCCTTTTTGGCCGGGTTTTTTTTTTTTTTTTTTTGCTTTTTGCTTCCTGGCCGGGAGCGGAGGCAGATGCTGAGCTTCAAGGCAGCTTTTGATGAAAGGGAAGCTGAAATGTAGTGGAAAAACACTGGGGGGGAAAACAACCTCCTCGTTTGGAAAGACCTGGTGGAGGAGCCAAATGGCTCCGGATCACTTCTCCCCTGCCCTGCGCTGCACGTGCCTGGAGCATCCTTCCCCGGCCCTTTGTCCTGAGCAGTTTCAGGCCAAATTTCCGTGTTTTTGGGGTTTGCTTTCCTTCCTGCCAGCTCCTCTCTCCTGTGGGGACCCCGGGGCTCGTGGATCTGGGGAAGGGGCAGAGCCCTTTGGCGTTTGGGGCGCACCAGCTGCCTGGGGACAGCTCGGGGACGGTCCCCACGTGGTGGCTGCCGGCCAGGTGCTGCTGGGGGCTTTTGGGGCACTTCTGCTCCTGCACCTGCTGCGGAGAGACGTGCGGTCTCGTGACGCGCTTGCCTCCCCGACCACGGGACCGTGGCATCCTCCGCCACTCCCCCTCACTGCGCCTTCACCCCCTGTGCACACCTCTGGGGCTGAAAGTCCCCAAATCCCCATGGCTGGCAGCACCCCCGACCCCCTCTCTGTGTTTCAGGAGGGTCCCGGGGAGCCCGTCCCCAGCAGTGGCTCTGCCGGGCCCCCCCAGCCCGGGGGCCAGCCTCGCCGGGGGCCGGGGAAGATGCTCGGGGGCACGCTGAGGGTCCTGGCTGCCCTCCTGGTGGCCGCGGTCATGGGCTACCCGTCCCGGCGCTCCGCCACCGACCTGGATGCCACCCCCAGGACGACGGTCACTTTTGAGGGTAAGGGGGGCGCAGTTTGGGTGCCGGGAGGGAAAACGGGAAGGAAGCTCAGCCCGCTTTCGAGTGCTTTGCGGCGAGAAACCGCTTCGAGACTTTCCCCCGTGAAGCCGGATCCCAAAATCCGGGGTGGTGGCCGTGTGCCCCCCGCCCCCAGCGCCCCCATTTTCTCTCGCAGAGCTCTCCGGGGTGCGGCGGTTCAGCGGGCACAGCCTGAACTACACCACGCTGCTGCTGGAGGACGAGCGGGGCATCCTCTACGTGGGGGCCCGCGGGGCCATCTTCGCCCTCAACGCCAGCAACGTGGCCGACGGCTCGCACCGCACGGTGAGCACGGCCCCGTGGCCCCGTCCCCTCGTCCCCGAGCGGCCTCCAAACGGGGAGAGAGGCTTTTTGGAGCCTCCCCCGTGCCACAGGGGGGGTTGTGAGGTGGTGTCTGCTTTTCCCCGTGCAGATCCATTGGGAAGCGTCCCCGGAGAAGCAGCTGGACTGCCTGCAGAAGGGCAGAAACAACAAGGTAGGGCCAGCACCGGGCGGCGAGGGGGGGACACGGTGGCGGTGTCACCGGCTGGTGACCGGGGTCCTCCTCCTCCTCTCCGCAGACCGAGTGCTTCAACCACGTGCGGTTCCTGCAGAGGCTCAACAGCACGCACCTCTACACCTGCGGCACCTACGCCTTCCACCCGCTCTGCGCTGCCATCGTGAGTCCTCCCGACCCCGTTCCCGGCCCTTTTTGGGGCGCGGGGACCCCGTGTCCGGGCGCGTGGCTTTGGGGTGGCAGCGCCGCGGCGTGGTCAATGTCACGCAGACGCCGCCAGTCCCCACCCCGGCGCTGGGGCTGGACTCTGATCCCGCAGCGGGGTGGTGCTGGGGACATGTGGGGACACGGGGGGGGACAAAAGAGTGGGATGTGCTGGTGTTTGGGGTCTCAGAGCCGTGCTGTGCATCCCTGGGGGTGTCCCTCCCGCAGCCTGGGGGGGACGGAGGGGCCACGGTGCACGTCCCCGCGTCCCCAGCTGCCCGTGGCACTGCGAGGCTGTTCCCACGGCCCTGCTGCCCGTCTGGTTTGTCCCCAGCCGCTGACGGAGCCGCCACGCCGCTTGGCCCCGTCATTATTGGAAGCGCTTTGAACTGCAAAACCCCAAAGAAAATAACTCCTGCGGTGACACAGCGACGTCGCCGCGGCCCCGGGGGGACCCAGCCCGGCTGGGCAGCGGCCACTTGGCCAGGCTGAGGCTTGCTGGGGTGCAGAAACCCCACAGGCGCTCGTGTGGGGTTTTTTTTGGGGGGGGAGGCTCGTCCCGCTGACGCTGCCCCCGGTCCCGCAGGACGCCGACAGGTTCACGCTGCCCGCCCGCTTGGAGGAAGGCAAGGAGAAGTGCCCCTACGACCCCTCCCGCGGCTACACCGGCCTCATCGTGGGTAAGCGGCCCCGTAGCCACACGGGACACTCCTCCACGTGGACGTGGGGGGACTTTTGGGGTTGTCCCTGCTGTGAGGTGGTGGCCGTGCTGACGGGTGCCTGCCCCAACGCAGATGGTGGCTTGTACACGGCCACGCGCTACGAATTTCGGAGCCTTCCCGACATCCGCAGGAACCTGCACCAGCGGCCGCTGAAGATGGAGGAGTCCCCGCTGCACTGGCTGAACGGTAGGGCTGTCCCCGTCCCTGTCCCTGTCCCTGTCCCTGTCCCCTCGGACTGGTGGCACTGGTGCTTGCCCCGAGCGCTTTGCTGCAAGGGGAAACCGAGGCAGGGAGGGACCCTGGAGAGCCCCCGGGTGCCACCTTCCCACCCTGCGCCCCCCAGACGCTGACTTTGTGGCCTCTGTGCTGGTCCGGGAGAGCAAGGACAGCCCCGTGGGGGACGATGACAAAATCTACTACTTCTTCACGGAGCGGGCGGGCGAGGAGACCACCTCCTTCTTCGACAAGAGCCAGGTGGCCCGCGTGGCCCGGGTGGCCCGCGTCTGCAAGGTGAGGGTGGCCCTGGGGAGCGGGGCGCCGCTCCTCCAGCTGCAGGGCCTCCGAGTTTAACCCCCCCCCGGGGGGGGGGAAACTGAGGCACGGGCAGGGCAGAATAACAGCCTGCAACATCCCCCGCGTGCCCTTCAGAGCGACGTGGGGGGGAAGAAGATCCTGCAGCGCAAGTGGACGTCCTTCATGAAGGCCCGCCTGGTGTGCTACATCCCCTACTACGAGGTGCTGCGCAGCGTCTGCAGCCTGGACGGGGGCGGCTGGGCCAGCACCGTCTTCTACGCCGCCTTCACCCTCTCGGCGCAGTGGTGAGCGGGGCCGGGTGGGCACGAGGATGGGAAAAAAAAAAAAAAAAAAGGAAAGCCCGGGTTGACTTGAGCTGTGCGCCCAGGAGGGCGATGGAGGCGTCGGCCGTGTGCCGCTACAACATCTCCGAGGTGCAGCGCGCCTTCGAGGGCCCCTACATGGAGTACCAGGACTCCTCTCGCAAGTGGTCCCGCTACGACGGCGCCGTGCCCGAGCCCCGGCCCGGCTCTGTGAGTGCTGGAGGAGTTTTTGGGTTTTTTTTGGGGTGGTGCAAGCGGGTGAGCCACCCGCTGATGGTTCTCTGTGTCCCCCTATGTTCCCCGGGCAGTGCATCACGGACGGCTCCCGCAGGAAGGGCTTCAACTCGTCGCAGGACCTGCCCAACAGCGTGCTGGACTTCGTCAAGCTGCACCCGCTGATGTTCGAGGAGGTGCAGCCGGCGGGCGGCGAGCCGCTGCTGGTCAAGAGGAGCGTGGCCTACAGCCGCCTGGCCGTGGACCGCGTGCGGGCCCTCGACGGGCGCCCCTACGACGTGCTCTTTATGGGGACGGGTGAGTGCGGGACGTGGGATGGGTCCCCGAGGAGTGCCGGGGATGGGGTTGGTGTCCCCTGAGCGCCCGGCTCCGCAGGGGACGGCTGGCTGCACAAGGCCGTGGTGCTGGACTCCGGCGTGCACATCATCGAGGAGGTGCAGCTGTTCGGGGAGCCGCAGCCCGTGGAGACCCTGGTGGTCTCCCGCAAGCAGGTGAGGGGGTGGAAACGGGGTTGAGGGGCTTGCAGGGGTGCCCCCTGCGTGGGGCGACGCTGCGAGCTTGGCCCTTTTCACCCCAGAGGAGCCTGTACGTGGGGGCAGCCAGCGGGGTCCTGCAGGTGCCCCTGGCCTCCTGCGCCAGGTACACCTCCTGCTACGACTGCATCCTCGCCCGGGACCCCTACTGCGCCTGGGACGGCCGGGCTTGCCGTGACACGGCCAACAGGGACAGGTAGGGACAGCCCTGGGGGTGCCCATCGCCCCGATAATTTCGGGGCTGTGCAGGCTGCAGGGTGCTGACCCCACTTGTCCCGCAGCACGGGGCTGGTGCAGGACGTGCAGGGCGGCAACGCGGGATGCCGGAGCGGCTCCGGGCGCAGTGAGTCCACGCACATAGGGGTGGGGGCTTCACGGGGTGCCGGGTGGCTCGGGGAGGGGATCCACGACACCGTAACAACGCGGCGTGCGCCCCCGTAGGCTCCCTGCCGTGGAAGAACCGGACGGTGCTGCGTGGGGACGACGTGCTGCTGCCCTGCGACCAGCGCTCCAACCTGGCGCGGGCCGTGTGGCTGCTGAACGGCAGCGAGGTGCCGGGCGCGGGGCAGGAGCGGCTGCGCGTGGGGGTGGACGGGCTGCTGGTGACCGACACGCTGCCGGAGCACGGCGGCGAGTACCGCTGCTACGGCGAGGAGCGAGGGCTGCGGACGCTGCTGGCCGCCTACAGCCTCAGCGTGCTGCCCGAGCTGCCCCGCGCCGCCGCCACCGCCGCCACCGCCGAGCCGCACGCCGCCTCCCGGCTGGCCGGCGACGCCAAGGTGGCTTACGTCTCCACCATCGTGGTGCTGGTGGTGCTGTGCGCCGTGCTGGCCATCGTCCTGCTCTACGTGTCCTGCCTGGAGAAGCGCAAGGGCAAGTACGTCCTGGGCGAGCCGCGGGCCGCCAACGCCGAGCTGCAGACGGTCTCGGCCAGCTGCCTCCGCAAGGGCCGCAAGGAGGAGGAGGAGGAGGAGGAGGATGAAGAGCGGCTCGCTTACCCCGACGGCTGCCTGCGCATCATCCCCGGCGAGGCGCCCACGGCCGCCACCTCGCCGGTCAAGGAGCTGCCGGCGGTGGTGCCGCCGCCGCCGCTGCTACCGCCGCCGCCGCCGCTGCTGCTGCCCTCGGAGCTGAGCAACGGGGTGGGCGCCCTGCCCAGCGTCCTGCGCAAGATGAACGGCAACAGCTACATGCTGCTGCAGCAGGACGAGCCCCTGGCCTCGCCGCTCTGCAGCGCGTCCTTCACCGAGGAGCTCAGCAAGATCCTGGAGAAGAGGAAACACACGACGCTGGTGGAGAAGCTGGACGAGAGCTCCGTGTAGGGGCCGGGGAGGGGGGGAAGTCCCCTCCGGCCCCCTTCTCCCACCCCCCCCCCCCTTGCCAGCAGTGTTATGAGACTCAGGTGGAAACTACCTCCGGGACCGCCAGCGTTGGGCCGGGCCCAGCCTCGTCGGTTCCTTCGGCTTTTCGTTCACTTTTAAAGACTTGGGATGTCCGAAAACTAGAAAAAAAAAAAAAAAACGGAAAAGGAGAGGAAAAAAAAAAAAAAAAAAAAAAAGCCCAGAGAAGAATCTATTTAAATTTGAAACCTTTATTTAAGTACAAAAAACCCACTGACGGCGGTCACAAGCTGGAGGCAGGAGCTGGCGCCTGGCTGAAGGTGGACACGGGGCCGGGAGGGGAGGGAGCCTTTCTGTCCGTCCGTCCGTCTGTCTGTCCAGGCCGGAGACCCCGTCCCAGACGTGAGGACGCCCCCTCGGGCAGCCCTGGCCCCGGGTGCCCGGCAGCCAGGTGGGTGCTGAGCGGGAATTGGGGGGCGCAGGGGGGGGCTGTGGGGCCGCCAGCCCCTGCCCGCTGCCACGCCTGCTCCCCCCAGGGCTCACTCTCCTGGCAGGACGCTCAGCGAGGAAGAGGAGGAGGAGGAGGAAGAGGAGAGCTACCCCGTGCCCACCCCGAGGAGGGATCAGTAGCGCCGGGTGAGTTGTGGGATGGGTGCCGTGGGGAGGTGGCCCTACAGCTGGGGGGTTAACCCTGATGGCACTCTGCTCCCTCCCCGCAGGGCGCTGCTGGCGGCACAGAGGGGACGTGGTGGCGGGCAGCAGGACGCTGGCAGTGAGGTTGTCCTGTCCCCAAGGGTTGTCCCTGTCCTCGCCCTGCAGTGTGGGAAGGGACCAGCACCGCTCCTGTGTCCTCGCACAGCCCGGAGACGGCACATTTCAGCCCTCCCCCGTGGCACGATGGATGTTTGGGGGGTGTCGGGCACTGCCCTGTCCCCCGTGGCACAAAGATGTCCCCTTGGCAGTCCCTTGTGCACCAAGGAGGATCCCTGCACCAGGGCCTGCCTCCTGTAGGGCCACTTCATGGCACTACCAGGGGCAGCCACCAGCCTTGAATCCCCAAATCCCGCCCCAACTCTCTCCGTGTCCCTGTGACAGGGAGGAGGTGACACTGGAGGACAAACCTGGGCTGGGGAATTCCTTTTCCATACCCCCAAACGTTGCCCAGAGATCAGCCCCCTCCTGCCTCTTCCCTCTGAAGAGTTGGGGGGGGGGGGCAAAATCCACCCCGTACGCCCCTAAGGGGGCATCACCCTCCCTGCCTGCTCCCCCCTGGCACGGCCCCGGGGCAATAAACGTGATGGTCAGTCTGGAGGTGTCTCTGTGGGGACAGGGGCCGAGGTTTTTGGTGTTGTTTTTTTTTTTTATTGGGGGGGTGCCAGGCGGGGACCCCGCAGGAGGAGGGCGGGGGGCTTGTTGGTGAGGGGGTGCCACTGGCCCTGGATGCTGGGGTTGTCGGTGTGGAAGGGCTTGCGGATGCGCACCACGTCCAGGCCGGACTGGTTGGCCAGTTTGGTGGCCAGCTGGGCGATCTCCTCGCTGCTCTTGTTGGCGATCAGCTCCTCCCGCACCGTCCCGTTCACTGCGGCATAGAGGGGGTGAGGCGGGGGGGTCCCCAGTGCCCCCCCCTTGTGTGTCCCCTCCTTCTGTACCCCCTCCCTCTGGTGCCTGCCCCCATTTCCCTCTTCTCCTGGTGCCCCCCCAGTCCCCCCTCTCCCTCCCAGTTCCCCCGCCCCTCCCAGTGCCCCCCCTCCCCATACCCTTCTCCTTCCAGTGTCCCACCAGTTCCCTCCCCTCCCAGTCCCCTCCCAGTTCCCCATCTCCTCCCAGTACCCCCCCAGTTCCCTCCCCTCCCAGTCCCCCCTCTCCCCTCACCCTTCTCCTTCCAGTGCCTCCCAGTCCCTCCTCTCCCTCCCAGTGCCCCATACCCAGTATCCCCCCTCCAGTGTCCCCTCTCCTCCCAGTCCCCCCCCTCCCTCCCAGTGCCCTTCCAGTCCCCTCTCTCCTCCCAGTACCCCCACCAGTTCCCCCTCCCTTCCCAGTCCCCCTCCCCTCCCAGTATCCCCCCTCCCCATACCCTTCTCCTCCCAGTGCCCCCCCAGGCCCCCCTCTCCTCCCAGTGCCCCCCTCCCAGTATCCCCCCTCCAGTCTCCCTCTCCTCCCAGTTGCCCCTCTCCCTCCCAGTACCCCCCCTCCCAGTACTCCCCATCCAGTCTCCCCCTCCTCCCAGTTCCCTCCCAGTACCCCATACCCAGTATCCCCCCTCCCCGTCCCCCCCCTCCAACCTCCTCCTCCTCCCAGCTCCCCTCCCAGTCCCCCCTCCCCTCCCAGTCCCTCCCAGTCCCTCCCAGTCCCTCCCAGTGCTCCCAGTCCCCCCACTCACAGTACTCTGCCCGCAGCACTGGGGCCGCCCCCCCCTCGTTCCGCACGTACAGCACCACCTCAGGGTGCCCGCGGGCGAACTCCGCCGCCCGCTCCTCCACGAACTGCCTGCGGGACGGCCCGAAACCCCAAAAAAACAACACCCTCAGCGCTCAAACACCACCACCAACCCCAAGCAAACCCCAAATAAACCCCAAACAAACCCCAAACGCCTCGATTATCCCCGCTCTACCTGGCCCCGCGGGCGTCGGGCGCGACGGGGCTGAAGAGGAGCTGCAGGCGCTGCAGCTGCCTCACGTAGCGCCCCAGCCCGCAGCACAGGGCGGCCCCCAAAAACCTGCTGGGAGCCCCCCGGGCCGTCATGGCGGCTCCTGCTGCCCCGGAAGAGGAGGAGGAGGAGAAACAGAGGAGGAGGAGGAGGAGGAGGAGGAACGAGGGAGGCGGGCCGCGAAATGGCGGCGCCCGCCGGGCTCCACGCGAGGGGCGCGGCGTGAGGGGGGGAAGCCGAGGGGGGGGAGATGGCGGCGGGGCCGCTGCGCCCCTGCAGAGCCGCCGCCGGGTTCTCGGCAATTTGGAGCCGCGGGGGGGTGATGATGATGATGGTGGGCATGGAGAAGGCTGTGGGGAGGATGAGGCAGCGCCGCTTCAAGAGGGCCGTGCTGCCCGAGCCCGCTGCCTCTGTCCCCGCCGTGTCGGTCACCGAGATCCGCAGGTATCTCCGTGAGCAGGGGCTGCCCTTCCACGATGGCCACAGCTGCCTGCACGCCCCCAGCCTCTTCGCCCCCGGCCCCGCCGCGCCGCCCTTCACGCTCTTCATCGACAAGACGACCGGCGGCTTCCTCTGCACCGCCACGCTGGCCGAGGGCACCTGGCAGGACCTGCAGGCCGCCGTGGAGCTGCGCCACCGTGGGCTGCCTCCTCCCAGCCCTCGGGAGGATGAGGAGGAGGAGGAAGAAGACGAAGGCAGGAGGGCGAGGGAGGCCGCCCGGCGCATCTGGGAGCGGGCGCTGCCGCTCGGGGAGCTGCTGGACGAAGAGGAGAGCCGGGCCACCAAGGCGGCGTTCGGCATCGCCCAGCTGGCCGACGCCACCCTGAAGCGTTTCGGGGTGCGCTACCTGCGCGCCGCCAGGGCGCTCGTCTTCCCTTGGTTCGCCCCCCGCGACGGCGCCCTGCGGGGGCTGAAGCTGGTGGGCGCCGCGGAGGAGACGTTCCCCCGCTTCGACGCCTACCACAACCTCTTCGGGTTGCCTTTAATCGGGCGCCGCGACACCGAGGTGGTGCTGACGGGGCGCGAGCTCGACGCCCTGGCCCTGCACCAAGCCACCGGGGTGCCCAGCCTGGCCCTGCCGCGGGGGGCTACCTGCTTGCCCCCGGCGCTGCTGCCCTACCTGGAGCAGTTCAAGCGCGTCACGCTGTGGCTGGGCGACGACCTGCGCTCCTGGGAGGCCGCCAAGCTCTTCGCCCGCAAGCTGAGCGTCAAGCGCTGCTCCCTGGTGCGCCCCGGGGACCTCCAGCCCCGGCCCTTGGAGGCGTTGAACCGGGGGCTGAACCTCACCAAGATCCTGCGCGCCGCCCTGCCCGCCGGCCACAAGTCCATCGTCTCCTTCAGGCAGCTGCGCGAGGAGGTTTTCGGGGAGCTGGCCAACAGCGAGCAGGTGGCCGGCGTCAAGTGGGCGCGCTTCCCCGAGCTCAACAAGCTCCTCAAGGGGCACCGCAAAGGCGAGCTCACCGTCTTCACAGGTGAGGGGCGCGCAGGGCGCAGCCAGCCCCCAAATCCCAGCTGGGAGATGCACGAGGCGCTAGGGTGATGCGCGAGCACCCAGGCGTGGGGTGCTGCCTGTTCCTGGTGGAAACACCAGTCTTGGGTTGCTCTTGGCTGTACCCGGGTGTTTTTTCCTTCAAATACCTTCCCGAGCAATCAGCACGGGTTGCGTCTTCTCCCCCAGCTCATTTCTCCCTTTCCCCCAGGCCCGACGGGCAGCGGGAAGACGACGTTCATCAGCGAGTACGCGCTGGACCTGTGCACGCAGGGGGTGTGCACGCTGTGGGGCAGCTTCGAGATCAACAACATCCGCCTGGCCAAGATCATGCTGACCCAGTTTGCGGCGCGGCGCCTGGAGGACCAGTTGGAGCTGTACGACGAGTGGGCCGACCGCTTCGAGGAGCTGCCGCTCTACTTCATGACCTTCCACGGCCAGCAGAACATCAAGTACGGCCCCGTCCCTTTGTTCTCCCCGAAATCTCGCTCTCTGTGTGCCGGCGGGGTGAGGGGACACGTGGGGCAGGGCGTGCTGTGGCTCTCAGGGCTGCGTGGCAGCGTCCCTGCTGTCACCAGCGCTGTTCTGGCTTTCTTCTGCATCTCGCCGTGCCTGGCTCGGTGTCCGTGTCCCCAATAATTTTGGTGTCCCCCATGCAGGACGGTTCTCGACACCATGAAGCACGCTGTTTACATGTACGACATCACCCACGTGGTCGTGGACAACTTGCAGTTCATGATGGGGCACGAGCAGCTCTCAGCAGACAGGTAACACTTCTCTGGGAGTTATAACACCAAACGGGTGTCCCGTTGAGGTCCTATCCAACACGACAGCCCCGTTTTGGGGTGGTGGCTGCAATTGGGAGCGTGGGGCTGCCCCCGACGTGCCCTCGCTGTCCCTCCCCGCAGGCTCGCAGCCCAGGATTTCATCATCGGTGCCTTCCGCAAGTTCGCCACGGACAACACGTGCCACATCACGCTGATCATCCACCCCCGCAAGGAGGACGACGAGAAGGAGCTGCAGACCGCCTCCATCTTCGGCTCCGCCAAGGTGCCTCCTCCCGGCCGCTTTGGGGCTGTTCCCACAGCTCACCGGGACGGGGTCGGGTATCGGGGGCGCCCCTTTCCCCACGCGGCACCCCCTGGAGATGTTTTTTTTTTCTCCCCGCAGGCCAGCCAGGAGGCCGACAACGTCCTCATCCTGCAGGACCGCAAGCTGACGACGGGCCCCGGGAAGCGGTACCTGCAGGTGGCCAAGAACCGCTTCGACGGGGACGTGGGCGTCTTCCCCCTGGAGTTCAGCAAGGCCTCGCTCACCTTCTCCTCCAGCAAGAGCAAGGCCAAGCTGAAGAAGGTGAAGGAGGAGAAGGCGCCTTCGGCCAAGAAGGATCCGGACAGAGGTTCCAGCACCGGGGGCTCCAGCAAGCCCTGAGCGCGGCGATTCCCTTCCCTGGCCATGGAGCACCGCGGTTTTGGGGTGCACCGGGAGTAGTAGGGCCATGTGCCCGTGTTCTGTCCTCCTGTGTGAAGCAGCCCCGTTGTCCTGCGGGGTGTGAGGGGAGCAGGAGAGAAGGCACCTGGAATTTGGGGGCTCTGGACGCGGGGCAGGTCCTTAAATTGCTGCGAAAGCGGGGCCAAATGCCCGGGGGGGTCACGGTCCAGGTTTGCCTCCTGCTGCGTGCCGCAGGGCTCCTGCAGCTCTGCGGGGTCCGGCCCCTGCTTGGGGTCACCCCAAACCCCCCGTTCTTGTGGGGCATCACCAGCATCACACCCTCAGGGAGCAGCCCCCGGGGGACCTGGGGGCGTTTTATGGCAAAATACTGTGACGTGGCCCGGCCCCGCTGCGGCGGGGAGCCCGCGGTGGGCTCCGGGTCCGACCCTTGGGGTTTTATTAAAGCAGAAACGTTGAGTGCTGTGCCTGTGCCCTGTCCTCTGCTACCTGGGACCGGGGAGGGGGGTGTCCCTATGCTGTAACCCATCCCAAATCCCCCACATCCAGGCCGTGGAGCCCCGTTTCTCCCCGCGGGTGCGGGTTGGGCACGTGCCCTGCATTTAGGGTCTGGGGTCTGTGTTCCCGTGCTATGTGAGGACGGTGCTATGGGGCCACGCTGCCCCACATACTCCATCCCCATGCGCCTCCCACACCCCACAGCACCCCCAACCTCAAGGAACCGACCCCACAACGGGCAAAAGCAGCTGCACCCCATTAGGGATAGAGCCCCGGGGGGTGACCCTATCCCCCCTAAACACCCCCCTAACCCCACAAGCGACCCCAGGACCACCTCCCCCGGCGGGGGGCAGCCTCCCAACCCCTTTCCCTTTTCGGCTCCGGTGCCGGTCGCTGCCGGGCGCCCCGGCCGTAGGGCTCCCCCCTGCCGCCTCCCGCTCCGCTCCGCTGCGGGGCCGGGGGCCGGGGGCGGCGGGGGCGGGCGGGGCCTGGCGGGGCCCGGGCCGGCGGGGAGCGGCGGCGGAGCCAGGGGTGAGCGGGGCAGGGACCGGGGGAGCCCCCCGGAGGGGGACCCCAAAGCTCGGCGGTGGGCGAGGAGGGGATGGGATGAAAGGGAAGGGGTCGGGGAACGGGGCGCTGGCGGATCGAGGGGGTCCGGGAGCCGGCTGGGGCTGCGGGAGCCCCCCCGCTGCGCACCGGGTGCTCGCACCGGGATATGGGGCGCATGGGGGGCGCGGCGCCGGCCCCCTTTTTTCCCTCGTTACCCCACAGAGGGAAAGAGGGAGGGGGGAAGAAGGAGAAGATGGAGGCGCCGCCGCCCGCCCCCGGCACGGCTCCCCCCCGCCGGCCGCCTCCCCAAAGCCGGTCCCGGGGGGGGGGGGTTCCGGGGGTCCCGGTGCGCCCTGACCCCATCCCTTGCCCCCCTTTTCCCCCTCCTCCGGCTCTTTCCCGTTGCAGGAGCCGAGCCGGGAGCCGGGCACACCGCCCGGATGGGCCTCGGCTGGCGAGGTGAGCACCGGGGGGGTCCCCAAAACACCGGGGGGGGGCACCCCGAGGGGACCCCCGGTGCCCGGGGGCAGCGCCCCGACCCCACAGCGCGCTCCCGTTCCCATGGGGCTGGGACCCCCGCTACCTATAGGCTAAGGGGGGCACCCCCCCAGCCCAGCCCATCCTTATTTTTTAGTTTTTGGGGTGGGGGGCGCACAGGGTGGTTCAGGGGGGGGGTCCCCCGATGGTGGGACCCGGGGGGGCGGCCCCGGGGGCGGCCCGGAGGGGACCGGGGCGGTGCCAGCCCGGCGGGCGGAGCGAGGCGGCCCGAGCGCATCATGGGGCGCCCCGGCCCAGGTGGGTGTAGGGCCGGATCTGGGGGGGGTCCCCGGTTATCCCCCTCCCCCCGTTATCCCCCGTAGCCCCCCGGTAGCCCCGGAGCTCGGGGGGATCCTTTAGGGGCCGCCCGTCGGGGCGCCGGGGGGCGCGGGGTGGTGGTGGGGGTATGGGGGGGGTAATGGGGGTGTGGGGTTGTGGTTATGGGGCTGGGGGGGCTGGGGGCTGTGGGGAGGTGGGTGGGGGGTGTGGGGCACGTAGGGGTGTGGAGGGGGTGAGTGGGGCAGGGTTTGGGGGTGCTGGGGGGGTGTTGGAGCTGTAGGGTGGAGTGTTGTGGGGTGGGGGTGCTTTGGGGATGGATGTTTGGGGTGCTGGGTGCTATGGGGGTGTTTGGGGCAGGGAGCTGGGGCATGGCAGCGTGGCGATGCTGGGGGGCAGGGTTTGGGGCAGGGTTTGGGGCAGCAGCACAGCCCCCCCCATACCCTGTGCGCCCCCCCCCAGTTAATCCCAGCTTTATTCCGCTTCGCTCGGTGCCACCCCTCGCTCCTGCCCCGCGGCACCCCATTATCAGGGATGTTTGGGGTGGGTGCAGACGGGTTTTTCCCTGATGCCCAGTGTCCCCACACCGCCCTTCTCCTCCCCACAGGCTGCCCGCGCCCCCCAGCCCGCCGGGGGCCCCCCCGCCATGGCCATCGTGCAGACTCTGCCCGTCTCCATCGAGGCCGCCCCTGAGGGGGCCGCCCAGCTCCGCGCTGCCGCCCGCTCCCCCAAATCCTCTCGGGGCGCCATGGGCAGCGTGGGCAGCCTCATCGCCGGCCGGCCCTGCCACGACCGCTCCTGCCAGCCCCCCGCCACCAGCTCCTTCCTCCTGCACGACGGGCTGCTGCGGGCCAGCCCCCCGGACCCTTTGCTCCACGCGCTGCCCCCCAAAAAACCCTGCTCTGCCGCTCCCGGCGTCGCCCACGCCTACGCCAACGAAGGTTTCCACGGGGAGTGGTTGGAGGCAGCCTCTCCGGTCAGCCCCTGCAGCGATTCGGATGAGGCCCGGGATGAACGAGCCCCCGGTGGCAGCATTCGGGGGCCGCCCCCCAAGCTTGTCCCCGTGTCCGGGAAGCTGGAGGAGGTAGGGTGGGAGAGGTGCTGGGGTCTCTGCTCAGCACCCGGTGCTGTGCTGGGGGTGGGGGCCTCGGGGAGGTGTGTGGGTAGGGGCTGTGTGGTCACGTTGTCCCTGTCCCTGGGGGTGGAGGTGGTCTCTGCGCTCCTGATGTCCCCTACATCGTGCCAGGGGTGGCACTGTGAATGTGGGAGCCTTCCCGACCCCATCTGGGGGCAGAGAGCGTTTGGTGCTTGTCCCCTTCAGCACGTGGAAGTTTTTGGGTTGGGGACACCTCCAAGCGTTGCATGGGGACAGGATCAGAGGGTTACCAGAGGGTTACGAGGTGCGGGGCCACCCTCTGGAGGCTGCCAGCTCCCGGAGCCGCGCTCTCCCCTCTTTCCCTCCCCAGAACGTGGAGAAGACCCTGATCCGCCCCATGGCCTTCAAACCGGTGGTACCCAAAATCAGGACTGCTCCGGGGCCGGCCAGCTTGGGGGTGCGCCCGGCGGCCCCGGCGCTTTCGGAGAGCCAGGTGAGCCTCACCCACCTGCTGGGGGCCGCCGGGGCTGAGAAACCCGGCTCGCTGAGCTGCCGCGCCAGCAGCCACTCGGGCACGCTCTCGGACTCGGGGCGCAACTCCCTGTCCAGCCTGCCCACCTACAGCACGGGCTGCAGCCAGCACGCCGAGGCGGGCGCCCTGCCGGCCACCCCACACGGCCACCCCGAGCCCCCGGGTGGCTACCGCCCGCCCGCCGGCCCCTCCAACTCGGACAGCGGCCGCTCGTCCTCCAGCAAGAGCACGGGCTCGCTGAGCGGCCGGGGGAGACCCTCCTCCGAAAGTGGCTCCTGTGGGCGCTCACCCCTGCCCGGAGAGGAGGCCCTGCTGGTGCGGGAGCTGGAGGACAAGCTGCGGGAGAGGGAGGCCGAGCTGCAGCAGCTGCGGGATAGCCTGGACGAGAACGAGGTGGCCATCTGCCAGGTGGGTGCCTGCAGGGGGCTAAACGGGCTTGGAAATTGGGGTGGGGGGCTCCTCGGTGGGTGCTGGTGGTGGTGGGGTGCGCATGGGGGTGCTGTTGGGGCAGGGCTTAGGAATGGGCTGGGAATTAGGTGGGGTGGAATTAGGAATATAATAGGAATATAATTAGGAATATAATAGGAATATAATTAGGAATATAATAGGAATTAGGTGGGGTGGGCTCCACGGGTTGAGGGAGCCCCTTGGAGACTCCGCATGCGCATTTTGGGGTCTGGCACGGGGGCGGCAGCACTCCGTCCCGCTCTGGGAAGCGCAAACCTCCAGGACCCCCCTCCAGCCGTGAGGACGTGGGGGTGGCGGTATTTGGGATCCCATCCTGGGGTTGCTGTGCCGCTTATCCAGCACGTTCCCGTGCCCAGGTGTACGAGGAGAAGCAGCGGCGCTGCGAGCAGGAGCTGGAGGGTTTGCGGCAGCGCTGCGCGGCCCAGGTGCGGCAGGCGGCGCAGCAGGCGCAGCGCGGGCAGCAGGTCCTGCAGCTCCAGGTGCTGCAGCTGCAGCAGGAGAAGAAGCAGCTGCAGGAGGACTTTGCCCAGCTGCTGCAGGAGCGCGAGCTGCTGGAGCGGCGCTGCGCCTCCTTCCAGAGGGAGCACACCGAGCTGGGACCCCGGCTGGAGGAGACCAAGTGGGAGGTGAGCCACGGCACGGTGACCCCCCTGCACCGCGGGGCGACCGCGGTGTCCCCGTCCCCGAGAGGCCGGGATGGGGACATGGCACCTGAGCTGTCGCCGCCCCGCAGGTGTGCCAGAAGTCGGGGGAGATCTCCCTGCTGAAGCAGCAGCTGAAGGAGTCGCAGGCGGAGCTGGCGCAGCGGGGCACGGAGCTGCTGGTGCTGCGGGCGCAGCTGCGGGAGGCGCGGGCCGAGCTGCAGGCGGGCGAGCAGACGGCGCGGGGGCTGCAGGAGGCCGCCCGGCTCAAGGCGCTGGAGCTGGAGGTGTGCGCCAACGAACTGCAGCGCCGCAAGAGCGAGGCCGACCTCTTCCGTGCCAAAGCGGGACGCCTGGAGCAGGAGGTGGCGGGGCTGCGGGAAGCCGCCCGAGGACGCTGCCCCTGCCCCGAGCCCGGCGAGGGCTGCCCGGAGCCCGGCGAGGAGGCGCGGGGCACGGCGGGGCTGCGGAGGCAGCTGGAGAGGCTGCGGGCGGAGGTGGCCCTGGAGAGGCGGCGCGGGCAGGAGCAGCGGGACGCCTTCGAGCAGGAGAGGAGCACGTGGCAGGGCGAGAAGGAGCGGGTGATCCGCTACCAGAAGCAGCTGCAGTACAACTACATCCAGATGTACCGCCGCAACCGGCGCCTCGAGCAGCGCCTCCAGCACCTCCGGCTGCAGGGCGAGGACCCCCCGGCTTCCTCCGAGCCCTGCGAGCCCCCCGGGATGGACCCGGCCTTCGAGGAGATCACGGCCACCGAGATCTGAGACGCTGCCTGCGCCCCGGCCCCCTGCTCGGACAGCGGGGGGGCTCCAGCTCCTTGGATTTTGGGGGGTCCCCGCTCCGCCCCCCGCTACGCAGAGACCGCCGGTGCCGGGAGGGGGCAGAGGGGACCTCGGGAGCTGCCCCCTCCCTGGTGTTGAGGCATTGGGGTGAGGTTGTGGTGGCCCCCCCGCTGTGGCAGGGGGGTGCCCCGGAGCTGTGGGGTCTTGGGGTGCTGCGTCACGGCCCCGGGGCCTCTTGGGGCTGGTTTCCTGCTGATCCTCTTAGCGCCCGGGGATTAGCAGCGCTGCCTTCAGCCGGGGTCACCTTGGGCACGGGGAGGGTGGCTCGTCCCCTCCCTCCCGTCCCTCCCAGCACTGTCACCCAGCCGCTGTCCCCTGGGGGAGCGCTGCCCTGTCCCTGCCTTCCTTCCACCCGCCCGCCCCCTGCGTGTTTGTCAGGGGATTGGTTTCTGTGCCATTTTAAAGAACTCTATTTTTATAGGACCTACCAAAAAAAAAACAAACAAAACACAAACCAGCGCCCGCTCCGTGCTCACGCCCTGCCTGGCTGCGGACCCCTCACCCCCGCCACCGGGCGCATCGCCCTCAGTGCCTTCCCCGTGCCCTTGCCCCCAGCATCCCTGTGTGTCTCCCCCCCCAAAAAAAAACACCTAAAATCCCAGCCCGTGCCCCTGTGATGCCCGGCCTGCTCGGCCCGGGGGAGAGGGGCTCGGTGCGGGGCAGCCAGCGCCGGCCACCAGTGGGGGACACCTCGGGGACACCGGGGTTTTGGGGGTCAGGCTCTGTGCCCGCGGGGTCAAACCAAAGGAAAAGCCTGGCCGTGCCCAGCTCTGGCTTGCTCGCCCCCGAGTTGTTTTTGGGGGAGGTGGTGGGGGGGGAGAGAGTTGGAATTGTATTTTTGTACTTTTATTTCGGTTGTGTCCCATTTCCAGAGCCCGGCTCGCCCTTGTACCACCTGGAAACGCCGATTAAAAGCAAGCCCCCGGCTGTGTTTTTTTTTCAGGGCAGCGTCCGTGTGGCCGGAGCCACTTGTTTCGGGGTCAGGTCCGCTTGTTTTCCCCCCTCCCCACCTTCTTTTCCGTGCCCCCACCTCGGTCCCTCTCCGGGCACCTCTTCGGTCCCCCTGTCCCTGCTGGCTGAGGCCGGCCACAGCTCGGTGCAGGAACGAGCCGGCTCCGTGGGGTCCCGGGAAGGCTTTTTGGGTCCGGGGGGGGAAAATATTTTTGAAATCACTCCGGGGGGGGTCCGGGCACCCTCACCACCAGCTCCATGGGCTCCTTGGCTTTGTTGCGGTAGGCCTGGCGGATGATGTCCACGGCCCGCTGGTGCGTCACGTTCTGCAGGCTCTCCCCGTCCACCGACACCAGCTCGTGGCCCGCCTGGCCCCAAGGGGATGGGGGTGGTGGGGGGAAGGCAGCGGGGTGAAACGCAGCCCCAGGAGGGGCTGGGGGGCAAGGGGAAGGGGCCCTGTCCCACCCTGTCCCCAAAAAGGCAGGCGGGGTACCTTGAGGACGCCGCTGAGGAAGGCGGCTCCCCCGGGGAAGATCTTCTCGATCTTCACCACCGGCTGCGCCCGCGACTCGATGCCTCCCGAGATGCTGATCCCTAAAAGGGAGCCCCGATGCCTTTGGGTGCGGGTAGATGGGGTGTTGTGCCCCCCCTCCCCAAACCCCCATGGGGCTGTATGGCCTCTCTCCGTCCCCTACACGAGGGTATGGGGCTGGAGGAACGGGGACTGGCACTGCTCAGGGCTTCTCCCATATCCCTGCCCCCATAAAGAGCCCAAGGGGACCCCACCCACCCCAAAGGTTCAGATGGGGGGGTCCCCATCCCACCCCAACCCTGCGTCACCCCCCAAAACCCTCCCAGCAAGACCCACGCACCCAGCGAGTGCTTCAGCTTGGAGAGGGTGACGGTCAGCAGCCGCTCTTCCTCCTCCTCCTCCTCCTCCTCCTCCTTGGGGCCATTGGCGGCTGGCGCAGCCCCTACCTCCCCTCCTGGTCCCCCAAAAAGGGGCGCAAGGGGGGCCCGCGCCCTCCGGGGCTTCCCCAGCCCCTCGCCCACCCCGGGGGGCTCCGTGCGCCGGGTGGGCTGGGGGCTGCGCCTGCGCCCCTCCCGGGGGGGCTCGGCCAGCAGCCAGCTTTTTTGGGGGGGCCCCGGTCCTGGGGTGGCCGGGGGGCCGCTGGCGCTGTTGTAGGAGTCCACTGGCACGTCGGGGAGCGGGGTGTAGGGGCGGGGGTGAAGCCGGTGAGGGCTGGGGGGTGCCCGTGGCCGGGCCGGGCTCGGTGGCAGCCCCCCGACATCCTCGGGGTCCGGGGTCCCCGCTGGCTTCAGGAGGAATCCGCCGCGGTAGTCTGCAAAGAGAGGGGTCGGGGGGGCAAAGAGAGGGGTCATGGGGGGCACGAGGTGTCCACGGCCCCCTTGGCACCACGGTTCCGGGGTCATCCTCCTCCAGGAACCCCCCCAGGGCCCTCTCTCTCCATAGGGACCCCATAACGCCCCGCACCCGGTGCCCCCCTCGGAGCCGAGCTCCCCGTTTCGCACCCCCCCCCGGGCTGTCCCCAAAATCCCTGCCCCTTCCTGGCACCCCGCTGGCACCCACCAGGCACTGGCGTGATGAGGTGTCTCTTGGGGGGGACGTCGTGGTGGGCCGGGCGGAGGGCAGGCGACCGCACTGCGGGGGGGGAGAGCAGCGGGGGTCACCCCTGCGCCCCCTCCCCAAACCCTCCCCACGGTTTTTTGGGGCCGGGCTCTACCCGAGCGGCTCTTGAGGGCGTCGAAGGCTTCCAGCTCCAGGGGCATCACCATGCTGTCGAAGCGACCCAGGTCCGTGGGGGCCACCACGCTCCTGCGGGGGGGGGGGGGACACAAAACGGGGCCAGGCTGCGGGTGCTGACCGGGACACGAGGTTTTTGGGGCCACCCCGGGGTGCCCGCAGCCCCCACCTCACGTCCCGAAGCAGCAGCACCTTCTCGGGCCGGTCCAGGATGGCGAGCAGCGGCCTCACCAGATCCTCCACGCCGCCCTCGTGCAGGTACTGAGGACACAGAGCGGGGATCAGCGGTGGGTCCCCAAACCCTATAACCCCTTCTGACCCCCGATGGGGTCGCGGAGCTGCCCGGTGTCCCCGCGGTGCCGTACCCGGGTGCAGTGGCGGAGCACGGCCGTCACCTCGTCGGGGCTGAGCAGCCTCGCCGCCGTGTCCTGGATGAGCGGGAGCCGTGCCTCGGGGTCGCTGCCGTTGGGTTGTGGGGCCGTGGGGCCAGCCAGGGCCAGGATGCTGGCACGGCGGCTTTTCTCTGCAGGGAGGCAGAGCACGGGGTGGCCAGCGGGGTAGGGACGCCCCGTGCCCACCGCCAGCCCCAAACCCACGCACCCCACCGGTGCCGGGGGGCTCAACCCGTGCCAAAATCACACAGGCATGCAAACACACGCAGCCCCGGATTTGGGGACCCCCTCCCCGGTGCCACACCGTGCGGGGACAGGCGCATGCAGGAGCTGCCCCGCAGCCCCCCCGGGGGCACCCCCGTTACCCCGCTTCAGGCTCCGGATGACAAACTTCTGCACAGCGCCTACTGCAAGGGAGACGGAGAGGGGTGAGCACGCAGGGGGAGGGCGAAAATGTGCACACGGGGACCCCCCCTCTCCACGCTCCCCCTCTTTGCGGTGCCCCATAAGGGGGGAGCTGTGCCAGGCCGGTTCCCCGTCCCCCCCCCCGGTACCTCTGTCCCCATCGGGGCGCCCCGGGGACTTGGCGCGCGCCCGGCGCTCGGAGCCGGGGGGGTCCTGGCTCGGGGGGGCCCAGCTCTGGCTGGTGGCACGGCCGCCCTTGAAGAAGAGGTTGACGAGGGTCTTGGAGCGGTGCAACCCGGGGGGGGCCCCCTGCGCCCCCTGTCCCTCCGGCTTCTCCTTCTTCCGCTTCTCCTCTGCGGGCAGAGAGGGGCGAATCGAGGGGGTCGGGGGGGACACCGAGTGGAGGAGAGCCCCGTGGGGGGGGGTGCAGCACCCCGGTGCCTACCAGCCACGGTGAGGTCGCTCTGGGATCGTGTGATGGGCTGCCGAGGCCGGCTGAGGGCCAGCAGCAGCGCCGTTTTGGGCGAGTGGCCGAAGGTGCGGCGCGGGTGGGGGCCGGGGGGCTCGCGGGTGCCCTGGCCCCGGATGGCCGTGTCCCGCAGCAGCTCGGGGGGCCGCATGGTGCGCCGCGTCTCCGCCAGCCCCTCGGTGGCCGGCTCGGTCTGCATGGCCCTCTCGGCACGCTCCCGGCTCCAGCCCCTCCGTGGCCCGTCCTCGGTGGAGATGGCCACGTCCACGGTGCGGGCGGGTGGCCCCGGGGTCGCCGTCCCCAGCCCGTTCACCGCCGCCGGTGGTGGGGGTCCCGAGGAGTAGGAGGAGATGGAGGAGCTGGTCTCTGATGTCTGTGATAGCTGCTGCAGCTGCCCGTTGGTCACTGTAACAGGGACACATCGTGGGGACACACCGTGGGGATGTGGGGACTTTGGATCCAGCTTGAGGACGGGGGATGTGGGGGCCATAGGGCCATGGCACGGGGAATATAGGGCTGTGGGTACTGCAGGGCCATAGCAAAGGGATGGGGACGTGTGGGGCCGTGAGATCACAGAGCATGGGGCTGTAGGCCACGGCACGGGGATCTTTGTGTCCCCTCCACGGATGGGGACACGGGGGACCCTGCAAGGCCGTGGGCACTTTGGTGATGCCGATCGTGGCCCGGGGAGCTTTATGCCCCCTCCCAGGACAGAGGGCACGCGGGGACCCCATGGCACACGGACCTTCTCCCTCCCAATTGGGCATTGGGGCCCCTGTGCCCTGCAGATACCCCTTCCAGGGGGGTCCCAGCCCCTCCACGTGCCCCCCGCTACCCGGCTGGCCGTGTCCTTACAGCGGCTGAGCCAGCAGTACTCGGCCACCAGCTCCTTGTAGGCAGGGAACCGCCCGGTCTCCTAGGCGCAGAGGGAGAAGATGCGGGGGTCAGCGCGTGCCGGCCGAACCCGATCCGGGTGCCAGCCATGAATAATGCATCCCCCTCCCACCTGCCTGAAACCCAACCAGCCCGCGGCCGTGCCGAGCCTCCCCCCGGCACCGGGATCAGCTGGGGCAGAGCCAGCGTTGGGGGCACGCAGACCCCCGGGGGGTTGGGTGCGGGTACCTTGATGGTCAGCATGATGTGGGTCTGCCCCTTGAGCACCTCCACCGCCTTGCTATGGCTTATGTCTTCGAACTTGACTCCGTTGGCTGCAAGGACTTGGTCGCCCACCCGAATGCCGTTCTGCTCCGCCAGCCCCCCGGGGTCCACCCTACGGGCAGCAGAGTTGGGGGCAGGATGGGGACGGAGCCCCACGCCTCCCCCCGGGCGGCTCCGTGCCCCGGCACCCAAGGGTGCTGAGCCCCAGCGTGTCCCCCTCGTGCCCCCCGGGGGCTGGCCGGGCCGTACTTGGAGACGTAGATGCCGAGGCCGAACTCGCGGCCGCCGCGGATGTTGAAGCCCAGGCAGTAGTCGTCGGAGGTGGTGTAGAGGTGGACGATGCGCCGCAGGCCGTCCTCGGAGCCGCTCTCCGACGGCGTCGAGCCGCTCTTCTCCACCACCAGCCGCCTGTTCACCACGTCCACCCTGGGGCACGGTGTTGGTGGGGGGGCTCAGGGGTCCAGCTCGTGTCCCCCAGCGTCTCCCAGTGGAGGACGGTGATTGGGGTGGTGAGGATGGGGCTCGCACCCACCCTGCCTGCTCCAGACCTTCCCATCCCCTCCTGCACCCTCCCACCTTTTCGGGGACCTCCAGCGCAGCCCACCCTGAAGCTCCCCCCACCTCTGCTTCCTCCCTGCCCCACAGCATCCCCCCCAGAGCCCTCCACGGGGGTTTTTGGGGTGCGGGTGCCCCGCTCACCAGGCCGTTTTCTCCTTGGAGAACTTGATGCCCGGCACGCGGCCCATGCGCCGCACCACCATGCGCAGGCGGTTGTTGCCGGTGAGGACCTTGACGGCGCTGCTCATGGTGATGTTCTCCAGGCTGACGCTGTTCACCTCCGTGATCTTGTCGCCCACGCACAGCCCAGCCTGCTCTGCGAGGGGCGAGCGGCTCGGACGGGCACCCAAAATTGTGCCGTTCCCCTTGCCGGGTGCCCCGTCCCCAAACGGGACCGGCTCAGCCCAACCCAGAGGGTGCAGGAGGTGCCACCACCCCTGTGGCACCACGTCCCTGGTGGCTCTCCGGAGCGTTTTGGTGGCCCGTGTCCCATCCCCAGTGGTGTCCCACTTACCGGCAGCGCTGCCCTCCTCCACCTTGCTCACGAAGATGCCCAGCCCGTGCTCAGAGCCACCACGGACGCTGAAGCCCAGCTTGCCATCCGCGCTCTTCTCCACCGTGATGGCGTTGATAACGTCACTCTCATTGCTGCTGGCTGCGGGGACAGCCGTGTCACCAGGGGATGGCACCCAAACGCCCCTTCCCTTGGGCCGGGGGAGGGTCCGGGGGGGGTCCCCACGCACCTTCGATGGGCGAGTTGATGAGGATGACGCGCCCCATGGGGGAGGTGGCGCGGGCACCCCGCACGGTCCCGTTGGGCAGGCGGCTCTGCTTGCTCAGCAGGCAGCGGGGCGCCAGGCTGGCCTCGCTGCTCGAGCTCCGGGACCTCCCGGGCACCGTCATCTCCGCGTCCTCCCAGCCCTGGGCCATGGCGGTGGCCGAGCAGCCGGGCTGGGACTCGCCGGGTGCTCACGGGGCCGGGGCTGCCCGCCGGCGGGGGGGAGCCGTGGCACCCTCCAGCAGCACATGCCCGGGCTGGGGCGAGCTCCTCAGCAGCGCAGCGCCGGGGCCGGCTGGGGGCTGGCTGCAGGAGGGGTCCCGGGCACGGTGGCACGACCTGCGGGGACAAGAAGCGGCGTGGGGGGGCCCCCTTTAGTCCTGTGTCCCTGTGTCCCCCCCTCCCTCCCCATGCACCCCGTCCCTTTGCGCCCCGGCTGTGGGGCTCCCGGGTGGCACCGTGGGGACCTGGCGGCCGGGCAGGATCCGGCCCCGTGGGGATTTGCACCGGGATGGGGCAGCCCCCACCCTCTCCGTGCCCTTCCACGCCCCCCCCCCCCACGCTCGCCCCGTTCCCGCGGGGGGGATTTTCCCAGCGTGGGCGCACCGCCCCCCGCTCGCCCCGGCCTGACCCCCATAAATAAGTGATGTCGCCGTGCCTGCGGCGACAGCGAGGGGGACACGGCGGTGTCCCCGCCACCCGGCAGCACCCCCCCACGGCCCCATTTCCACCCCCCCAATATCTCCAAGCCCCCCTCTCCGGCAGCCCCCAGCGGTGCCCCCTCCCCCGACGGGGCGCACGGCTCCGGGGGCCCCCTGCAGCCTCCGGGCTGCCCCCCCCCGTGCCCTCCTCACCTGTCCCCATGGTGCCACCTGCGAAAGAGACACCGGCAGCAAGGGGGGGATGGAGAGGACGCGGGGGGGGGACACAGCGCCGCCTCCCCCCGCCGCTACCCGCGGGGATTGGCCGTCCCGTGGCTGTGCCGGCCGGGGGAGCTGTCGCTCAAGCGGCCGGGGCTGGCCTTGAACGAGGGGGGGGAGCCCCGTGTGCCCCCCCCCAACCCCAGGACACCGTGGGGGGGGCGCAGGGGACGAGGCTCCCCGCGGGGGGGCTGCGCGGAGCTTTGCGCACAGGGGGAGCGAGGCGCAGGGTGGGTCCTCGGGTGTTTTTTTGCGCGTGGGGGGGTGCGTGTGGCCCCCCCGCGATGCCATCCGCTGCCCCCCCTTCCCCACGGCATATTTCACCCCCCCAAACACCCCCCCCCCCGCGACCCACGGCGGCGCCGGCGCCGCGAACCCGACACCGCGGCGGTTTCAGGTGATGCGCGGCGGCGCAGAGCGGCCGGGGGGGGGGGGTTTAAAGGAGGGGTGGCAGCCCCCGCAGCGCCGCGAACACGCGTGTGCCCCCCCCCACACACAGCACAGCCGATGGGACACGCGTGGACGCGTGCGCATCCGTGTCCCGAGCCCGCTTTGCGCAGCGCTCGTCCCCTGGTGCCACCCCGTGGCGCGCGTAAAACACGCGCGGGCGCACACGGACACGCGTGGAAATGACACCAACACCCACGGCCGGGGGGGGGGAGGAGGAACGGGCATACATAAACACGCCTGGACGCCCCCCCCCACGATAAAAACACGCGTGGGGATAGCTCGGTGCCGAGCCGTGCCGCGCAGCACGTAGGGGCCGCCCGGCGCAGATGGCCCGGGCCCGGCTTAGCGCGCCCCCCCTCCGGTGGCCCCCCCCCGGTCCCCGGTGCCCCCCCCCGTGTCGGGGCGGCCCCGTGACGGTCCCGGACGTCAGCGGGGCGGGGCGGCGGCGGCGCTGAGCGGAGCGAAGCGAAGCGGAGCGGTGCGGAGCAGAGCGGGCGCTGCACCGGAGCCGTGAGTGCGGGGCGGGTCGGGGGGGTCCCCACAAAGGGGATGGGGATTGGGGCTCAGTGCCCACCCCAGAACAGGGAGGGGGGGTGCTGGGGCATGCGGGAGGGGGAGATTTTCCGGGGGGGGGTGCGTGGGGTGGGTGTCACCGTGTCACCATGTCGCCCCGTGTTGGTTTTTTCGTGGGTCCCCCCCCACCTAGAGGATGCCCCCCCCGCTGCCCGCCTCCATCGATATCCGGGAGCCCCGCTGGGACCAGAGCACGTTCCAGGGCCGTGCCAAGCACTTCTTCACCGTCACCGACCCCCGCAACCTGCTGCTCTCGGGGGCGCAGCTGGAGGAGGCTCGCCGCCTGGTGCACGACTACCGGTAGGGTACGGGCTGGGGGTGGCACCGTGCGACCCCCCCCCTGCGCCCTTAGGGTGAGCTTTGGGGGTGCCAGCAGCTCCGTGCCCCCCTCGCAGGGCCGGCACCGTGCCCCCGGGGCTGACCGAGGAGCAGCTGTGGCGGGCCAAGTACATCTACGACTCGGCCTTCCACCCCGACACGGGCGAGAAGATGCTGCTCATCGGGCGCATGGCGGCCCAGGTGCCCATGAACATGACCATCACCGGCTGCATGCTGACCTTCTACAGGTAGCCGAGCCCCCCGATCCCCTCCCAGGGCACCCATGGGTGCTTGCCCTCAACCCCCAGCCCCTTGGGGTCCGTCCCCATGCTGCGGGGTGATGCTGGTGCCCGGCAGGACCACGCCGGCCGTGGTTTTCTGGCAGTGGGTGAACCAATCCTTCAACGCCATCGTCAACTACACCAACCGCAGCGGGGACGCCCCCATCACCCCCAGGTGAGCGGCCCCTCCGCCACGGGGACCCGGTGCGTCACAGGGGGGTGGCCCTGGCTCATCGGTGTCACCTCCCGCCCTTGCAGCCAGCTGGGGACAGCCTATGTGAGTGCCACCACCGGGGCGGTGGTCACGGCGTTGGGGCTCAAGGCTCTCACCAAGGTAAGGGGACCCTCGGTGACCCCGCTACCCCCCAGGGACCCCGTTGTCTCCCCGCTGCGCCCTGCAGCTTTCGGCAGCAGGGAGTAGCAGGCAGGGGGGGGAGTTTTCCTTGGTGGCCGACCTGGGGACAGCTGGCTCTGTCCCCAAAACCTCTCCGTGACCCTCTCCTTGCTGTCCCCCCCAGCACCTGCCAGCCATCATCGGGCGCTACGTGCCTTTCGCGGCCGTGGCCGCTGCCAACTGCATCAACATCCCGCTGATGAGGCAGAGGTGGGTGCCTGAGCGGGGGGGGGACACCCGGGCTGTCCCGCTGAGCCCCCCCCAAAACATCACACAGCCCACGGATGGGGAACACGGAGGGGCACCAGCCTGCCCCCGAGCCGTCCCCGTCTCAGCCCCGCTGTCCCCGCAGGGAGCTGAAGCTGGGCATCCCCGTCACGGACGAGAACGGGAACCGCCTGGGCGAGTCGGTGGCGGCGGCGCAGAAGGCCATCCTCCAGGTGGTGGTGTCCCGCATCGGCATGGCAGCCCCGGCCATGGGTGAGTGGCCGGCCCCCACCCTACACTCGGGTGCCCTTCGTGGGGTCCCGCGGAGCTCATTTCCTTCTCCTCTGCCCCAGCTATCCCCCCCGTGATCATGAACGCCCTGGAGAAGAGAGCCTTCCTGAAGGTACTGCTGGCTGCTAGGAGGGCAGGGTGGGCTTGGGGGCGCCCTGCTGGCACCCAGCGGGGAAATGGGCGCCCTCCCGCCTGCTGACACCAAATCTCCCCCCGTCCCCCGGCAGCGGTACCCGTACCTCAACGCCCCCCTGCAGGTCGGCCTGGTGGGACTCTGGTAAGTGACCCCCTGGGGCCACATGGGGACACCCTGCTGCTGCTGCTGCTGCTCCCCAGGCAGATAGGATGGGGGGCAGGAAACGTGTCAAGAGCTTTTCTTGCTCTTGGGAGGACATCTGAAGCCTCCAGCGGGTTCCTCAGCATCCCCGTGCGCCCCGTGTCAGGAAAAGCAGGGTCTGGGGTTTGGAGAGGCCCCAAAGCCCTGGCGCTGCCCGGCACGGTGCTGGGCTGCCTCCTGCCTGCCCCAGGGACCGGCTGCGGGTGGGAGCAGGCTGCTCAGCCCTGCTTCTCCTCTCCTTTTGTCCTCCCCGTGCAGCTTGGTGTTCGCCACCCCGCTGTGCTGCGCGCTGTTCCCACAGAAGAGGTAAGGCCGGGCACCGCGCCCCACGGGCGGGCTCCTCGTGCCCTCTGACCCCCCCAGAGGTGCTTTCGCTCGCCTGAGCGGGCAGAGGCTTGGAGACGCGCGTCCCCCTTTCCATCCCCTGCACCCCGTGTCCCCGCAGCTCCATGCAGGTGAGCCGCCTGGAGCCCCAACTCCAAGCTGGGATCCGGGAGAGGGACCCGCAGCTGCAGACCGTCTACTTCAACAAGGGGCTGTGAGCCGTGAGCAGGGCTCCCCGCGGGGCTGCTGCGTCGCTGAGCTTTACCCTCGGAGCCCCCCGGGGACCCCGCTGCTGCCCCTTGGCTGTCCCCTGTCCTCCTGTCCCCGTGCTCGCCCCCCCGGGGCGTAGCTGAGCCCCCGAACAAACCCGGAGGGGCTCCCACCCCGGCACCTCCCCGGCGCTGTCCCCCCCGAGCTGGTTTGCTCCTATCCCTGCTGTGGGGCTGTCCCCAAGGCCAGCAGCCACAGCGTCACTGTCCCCAGTGCCAGGAGGAGGGGAATAATTCCCTGGTGACGTGTGGCTGGCAGGCAGAGGTGCCAGGGGCTGGGGGAGAGGCTGCAGCGGCGCTGGGCGCTGGCACGGCGCGGGGCACGGCACGGTCACGTTGTCCTTCCCAAGGACAGGGCCAGGGGGGCCCCGTGTGCCACTGCGGGCACCCACGGAGCAGAAATGTCCCCGTTCCCTGCGTGTCACCGTGTGGAAGCCCCATCCTGCCTGGGGGGAGGCAAATGTCCCCGTCCCCGTCCCCATCCGTGGTGCCAGCGCCAAGAAAGCTTGTGCGCACCGGGGCGGGGGCACCCCCAGGGGTGCTGCGGGGAGGGAAGCTGGCACACAGCACGGGTTAATCTCGGCAGAGCCCCCGTTTTATTCTCTTTGTAATGCCCTCTGTGCTCCCCCAAGGGGTTACCCTACATCCTCCTTCCCGGCGGACCTTCTCCAGTGGCTTTAAGCACCCCACGGTTTCCTCCGGTTGTTTTTTACATACAGACCCTGTACCTACACCCACCAAATAATAAAGGCAGGCTGTTTATACAAAACCAAAAGCAAAAAGAAGCGTGGCGCCGGTTCCTCCCTGGTCAAAAGGGGCTGGGGGCTGCCCTCTTCTCCCCGGGGGCTGTCTGCAAAGAGGGGCGAGGATGGGAACAGGGTGCCCCGGGGCCGGCCGTGCTCCCATTTCGTGCTGTGCCAGCCGTGCCGGGTGCTCCAGCGGGTGCTGGAGCCTGCTGCCCAGCTGTCGGGGTGGCTTTTTTTAGCACAAGCAGCTTAGCACCTCGCCCAGGGCTCTGCGAGCCCGTGCCTGGGATGCTGCACGCTTGGAGAGGCCACCACGTTGTGCCCAAACCCACGGGGCTGGATGGCCCAAACCCATCACCACGGTGCCAGCACCCACCCGGGACGGGGGGCAGGAGCGGGGTGGGCACGGGGCGGCTCCAGCCCCCCTCCTCCTGGCAGCCCCAGCATATTGCAAATATCTCCCCCGAGCCAGCCATCGGCGGCTTATAAATAATGCAGCCCCTCGCCGCGCAATAAGGGCTTGTCAATTGCTATTCTGCTCTCATAAATTAAAGATGAAAAGGTACAAGGCTCTTGCCAGAAAAATGAAGACAAATTTTTAATAGCTTGCCAAGACGCGGGGAAGATGGAGCGCTCGGGAAAAATGAATTACGTTTTTATTATGTGTTTTATTGTGCTGTAATTGAACGGGATTAGCTGAGAACACAATATATTTCCAGGGCGGTGCGAGGAAAACAAAAATAATGATGACACCTCTCCCCCCACACCTGTGCGGGGACAGCTCCGGCGTCCAGGGGCTCAGATAGGGCTGGGGGGGCACTTATAGGGCCGGGTTCACCCCAATTCCCCCCCCCCAGGCTGTGGGGCAGGGTGGCACAGAGCCCCGCACAGGGCGCCGGGCGTCTCACATCCGTCCCCACGTCCCCACCGCTGCCACCCTGGGGGACGCTGGGGGCACTTTCCGAGCTGTCCAACCCCAAAAGTGGCAGGGCAGGCCCTGAGAAGGTGACAGCCACATGTCCCTGGGACTCTGGGGGTGTCTGGGGGGGGGGGGGACATCGATTGGTCCCTGGCATTTTTAATGAGCCGCCCGACCACAGGCTTTAACCTTGCCCATAATGAGGGCGAGCGGCAGCAATCCCTCCTGCCCCAGCCGGCTCCCCCAGCCTTAATGAGCTAATCAATACTTGTTCTCAGCTTAATTTCCAGCTAATTGCTCTTTAATGACGCCTGGAAATGGGCAGCCTGCTCGTGGGCCTCCCCCTTCCTTGCTCAGGGTCCCCAGGGTGGGGGTCTCGGGGTCCCGGCCGGGTGCAGGTCACCTTCGTCCCAGCCCCGCTGGCGCTGGGGGTCCCGGCACACGGAGCCACCTGGGCGACCCCTTGGCGTGTCCCATGGGTTTGGGGGTCCCCAAGGCACTTGGGGGAGGGCAGGGGGACAAGGGGGGACAGGGCACGCTGTCACAGTGAGGGTCACACAACCTGGGCAGGTCCCCAGACCCCTACAGGGTCCCCAAACCCCTCTTGGAGAGGGGCGCGAAGTTGCCGTGGGGTCCCCAGGGTGGTTTTGGGGAAGGGGTGCTTGGGGTGGGGGGGGACCTGCAGGGACAGGGCTAGGGTGTAGGGACAGGGCGGCGTGGCAAGGGGATGGGGACGAGGCCAGCAGCGCCCTGGAGGTGGCAGCAGAGACCCCAGAGCCTGTCCCCTGCCTGTCCCCTGCCACCACCCCAGGGCAGTGTCACCCCCCCAGGACCCGCAGGGGGGGCGTTTAGGGGCTGAGCGCAGGGTTACATCTCTGGGCCACCAAACCCCAAATGGAGACCCCCAATCTCAGCTGTAGGGTGTAGGGAATGGGGCACCCCATAGCCATTTAGGGGCAGGGTTCCCAGTTCGGGTGCCCACGCTGCAGCCAGAAATAGCCTCGGTGCTGGGGGGGGACACACAGGGGTGACGGGGCGGCCATCAACACCACGCTTTGGGGGCAGAACCGTGGGTGATGCCACTTGTATGGGAGTGGGGTGGCGAGGAATGTCCCCCCCCTATCCAAAATACCCTGCCATGGGGCTGCAACCCCAAAAAATCCCAGAGCCTGGCCCCATTCCTGGGGGGCAGGAGTGCAGGGGGGACCTTGGCACGTGGGGGCTGCCCCAGCCCCAAGGTGTGGGGCCCCATGGGGATGCCATACAGAAAGGGGGAGCCCCCACAGCCCCCCAGAAGGAGCTGGGTGCCCCCAAAAACCCCCACGGAGGTGATGGAGACCGCCGGGTGCCCGGGGACCGGAGTGTCCCTCGCCACCTGGCCACCATTCCTGGTCCCCCCCCCTGTGAAGCCCCCGTCCCTCCCGCGCACAGCTGCAAACGCTTCCCCAAGAATTTGCTGACGGGCTCGTTCCGGGGAGGAATTTGCTCCGGAGAAGCCCCGAGAAACCTGAGCCCGGCTGATTTATGGCACGGGACCCGCCTGGCACACGGGGCAGGGGGACCTGCCCGCGCCTCGTCCCCGTTGGGGACCCACAGGACGCGGTCGGGACCCTTCGGGAGCCCTGCGTGGCTCCGGGGTGGATTCAAGCTGCTCCGAAGGGCAGGAGACAAAAAGGGGCAGGGGTGGGTTTGAGCTGAAAAAAGGGAGATTTGGGGGGTTACCAGCCAGACCCTCACGGCTCCGGGTGCAATCCCTGCCCCACAGCCAGCGGACACGTGCTGCTGCTCCCGCCCCGGAGCCTCCCTGCCAAAACTGCCACAACCCTGACTCATTTGGCCCACGGCTTCGTTTCCAGGGTGGGATTTTCGTCAGCCTTTGGCCCCCCCTTTGGGATCGCCTGGGCCAGCAGCCCAGCGCCGGGGCAGGACCGGGGCAACCCCGGGACAGGCAGCGAGCAGCATGGGGCCACGTCCCCACGGCACAGCCAGGAGGGGTGCCACGTTCAGGGGGACGTCTGCAGATATTTGGGGCAATCACTAGGGGAAATATTGGGGCCGGGAGCCCTGGGGTGCGCTGTGCCGGGGGCACGCTGATTGGAGCGGGGTGTGATGGGGGTACAGCTCCTCCTGCAGCACAGGTTAGCTCTTCCACCCCTAATTCAGGGCTGCTGCTATTTATTAGCGCGTTCAACAGCCTCGTTAAGCAGGAGGTTTAATTATCCGCCTGGCTGTAGCTCCATCTTGATTTTAGGGCCGAGCCCAACAGTTTTTAGGGGCAGCGCTTGGCACAGGGGTGCCTGAGGATGCGGGTGATGCTTCCCCCAAGGGCTGTGGCTCTGGGGGTGCCTAAAAGGCTCCCTCAGCTCTCCCCTGCTCCCCAAGTGGTCTCAGGGACCCCCGAAATCCCCAGCAGCTGGGGTTGCCAAAAAAACCTGCAGCAGGGCTGGGCCGGGCCAGAGGAGCTGGGGGGGGGGGCTCGGCCCCGAGCCACGGGGCTGGGGGCCGCTAAGGGGGAGCAGAGAGGGGCTGAAGGCAGAGCCAGCAGGACCCCCCCTCCGTGACAGGCTGCTGGAGGGGGATTTTGGCCAGCAAGAGTGGGTTTTTGGGGCTGCAGCCCCGTGGATTTTCCATCATTAGCCACGGCCGGGTTCGCAACGTGCCGGAGCCCGGAATGGATTTGCAGCGGGGGTTTTGGAAAGCAAAAGCAGATTTATTTTTTTTTTTTTTCTTTTTGCAGCGCAGTGAAGGAAACCAGATCCTGCGAGGGCTCCCGGGACGGCTTTGCCTCGGCTGAGATTCGCCGTGGAAGCAAATCCCACAAATTCCTCGCTTGGAAAAGGGGAGGGGGCTGCGCCCCCCCCCCCAGCACGGTGGCGGAGCAGGGCGCGAGCGCGCAGCGGGTTTGTGCTCAGCCCCGTGTCCCCCTGCTCGGGAAGGGGCTGGGGTGTCCCCCCCAAATTCAGAGCAGGGGAAACTGAGGCAGAGGGGGCCCTGCAGCCCTGTGGGGGGGTTGGCAGTACACCGCTGGGACTCGGGGGGGGGACCCAACCAAGGCAATGCCACCACTCGCGTCCCCTCTGTGCCCGCTCCCTGGGTGGGTGGGGGGTGTCATGGGCATCCCTCGGGAATCACCCCCCTGTTTAATCACAGCAGCTGCCCAAATTCCATCCTGTGGGGTGCTCCTGCTCCCTGCCCCGGCTGTGCCAATCCTATTTCACCCACATCTCCCCACGGATCCCCAAAAAGCCCCCCCTGGGGACGGCATCCCACAGCAGGGGGGTGCCGGCCGTGGCACCGGGGGGTGACCCCAGTAACCAGGGGTCCTGCCGCAGCCCGGTGGGTCCCGGCAGGGAAGGGGTGGCCGCCAGCTCGGGGCCTGTCCGGGGTTGGGACGGGGCCCGTCGGGGGGCGTGGGGACTGGCGTGGCGCTGACATCACGGCCGGTGGCAGCGGGGCTGTCGGGGCTGGGCGCACCGAGCCATTGCGCACCGGAGCCTCCGGTAAGTGGCGGCTTGGGGTCGGGAAAGGAGGGGGTCTCGGGGGGATTTGGGGAGCGGGGGGGGGTGGCTTTGCATGCTGGCTGCTTCCTCCCCTTTTCCTGGCCCCAGCTGCTGTGGCTGCTCAGGGTTGGGGCTTTTCGCTGTGCAGGAGGAGGGTTGGGGGCTCCGGTGGATGTTTTGGGGAGTGCTGTGGGATGAGGTTTGTTGTCCCTTTTGTAATCCGGGGGGGGTTTAATGGGGGAAAACAGGGAGCTGTGGAGGGGGCTGCAGCCCTTGTTTGGGGGAAGACATGCAGGGATAGCTCGCAGTAGATGTGGGAAGCCTGGGGGCCCCCTGCTTGGGGACAGGGACCCCACGGTGCCGGTGCAGGCTGCCCACTTGTGCACCGAGTTCCCCCGTGCTCAGCCAGCAGTGTGACAGCTGGGAGGGGGTTCACAGAGCTTTTTGGGGTGGCTGAGCCCCTGCTTGGGTGAGATATGGGGTGGGAGGTGAGGGCAGAGAGGGGTCATGGCAAGGAGAGGGGGGGAAAAAAAGCCAGGAGCGAGCGGGAGCATCCTCCTGGCTGGGCTCCTCTCGGCTGGCTGCCTCCAGCACGGAAAGAGCCCCTTGTCTGCTGGATCCGCCGCTCCACTGCGCTCCTCCGGGCGGTGACGGAGGGGAAAAAAGCCTCGTGACTCCTGCGGAGAGGTGGGGAAAGGAAAGGGGCGCCCGGCTCCACAGCAGCTTCCCGAGAGGAGCCGGGCATGAGGCCGGCGGGGCGGCGTGGAGCAGCCTCTCGGGTGCCTGGGCCACAGTGGGGTCGGAGCAGGCTGGGCTCTGCCTGCCAGGGGAATGGGGTGAAGCTGGGTCTGGGGTCAGCAGCCCCATTTGGGGAGAAAGAAGGGGCTGTGTGATGTCACGTTTTGGGGTGGTGTCACGTTTTGGGGTGGTTTAGGAGCCTGGTAGGAGGTGGGGAGCTGCAGGGTGGGAAGAGCCCCCCCTGCATGTCCTGCTGTGCTGCCCAGGGGGCTGGGGCGCCCTCTCCATGCCCCTAAAACACGTTCTCCCTCCTGGCAGGCCACGATGGCAGCTCAGCTCTAACCCGGGAGGCCGGAGCGGTGCCGGAGGTCCCCGTCCAAGTGATGGTGGCCCCGTGCTCGGGGAGCCGCCGCGAGGATGCCTGAGGCCAAGCCCCTGAGCTCCTCCTGCCTGGTGCTCTCCTTGCTCTCCGCGCACTGGGCTTGGCTCCAGCTGGGCCAGGCTTTCCCCAGCACCTCCGACTACCTGCAGCGGGGCTGGCAGCGGCTGCTGGAGGAAGGGGAAAGCTGCACCCAGTGCCGGCCGGACGAGTGCCCGGAGCCGCGCGGGTGCCTGGCCGGCACGGTGCGGGACGCCTGCGACTGCTGCTGGGAGTGCGCCAACCTGGAGGGGCAAATCTGCGACCTGGACAACACCAACCACTTCTACGGCAAGTGCGGGGAGCACCTGGAGTGCCGGCTGGACGCCGGCGACCTGCGGCACGGCGAGGTGCCCGAGCCCCAGTGCGCCTGCCTCTCGCACCGAGCCCTCTGCGGCTCCGACGGCAGGACCTACCCGCAGCTCTGCCGCTTCCTCGAGGCCGCCCGTGCCCGCCCCGATGCCAACCTCACCGTGGCCCACGAGGGTCCCTGCGAGGCAGGTAGCCCCCCGGGGGGAGCGGTGGGAAGAGGGGGCTGGGTGAAATCTTCCACCCGGGGGCCCTTCTGCTGCGGGCACGGCGCGCGGAGAGCTCCGGGAGAGGCTTTGCCAAGTCCGTGCGGGATTTACGGGAGGCTGAGCGCTGCTGAGGCTGCTGGGGGAGATCCAGGGCGTCGTTAGCGAGCTCTTGGCTGCGGCTGGAGGGCGGCTGGTGCCAAGAAACTCCCCAGAAACGCGGCTCCTTCGCCCTGGCCGCTGCTTGCGTGCGGAAAGCTGGCCCGGGTCGGTTTGCTGTGTGATTTCCATCTACGAACTGAAAGCCAGAAAACCCAGAGTGTGGCTAAGGGGTGGGGGGCAACCCGTGGGCAACCCCGTGGCACTGGTTGCCGCAGCCCAAGGGGGTGCCAGGGTTGGTTTTATTTTCTCTAGCTCGTCTTGTCCCTGAGTTTTTCCTCCAGGAGCACGCTCTTGGGCACCTGTAAGAGCCGGGCCGCTTCTGGGACAGGTGGGGGGATCGTGGCCAGGACAGGGGACCTGAAGGGGGCAGGGGACATGAAGGCTGTGTCCTGGGGGGCTCCAAGGTGCAGGAGGGGCTGCAGCAACCGTGGGTTTGTGGGGAGCTGGGGGTGGCCCCCAGCCCTGGCCGGGAGGAAGGGCAGCACCCTGGGGGCACAGCGATGCTCTGCGAGGGTGGGCTTGGAGAGGGGTCACGGGGAGGGTCCCGGCATCGCTCCCCTGAGCCAAATTCTCCCGGCTTGGCTCTCCTGGCCCCTCTGTGTCCCCCAGAGCCCCAGATCACCTCCCCTCCCTACGACGCCTGGAACGTCACCGGCCAGGACGTCGTCTTCGGCTGCGAGGTCTTCGCCTACCCCATGGCGTCCATCGAGTGGAGGAAGGACGGCACCGAGATGCTGCTGCCGGGGGACGACCCCCACATCTCCGTCCAGGTGGGCGCCCTCCCTCCCCTCTCCTCTCCTCCAAACACCTCTGGTAGCTTCTGAGCTCCTCCTGCTCCTCGTGGAGCAGCACAAAGGGAGCTCCCTTTGGCTCGCCCTGCCTGCTGCCTTCGTGCCGTGTCCGCTGGACGAGGGGACCAGCCCCTGGACACCCTGCCAGCTTCCTGACCCCAAATATAGCACGGAGCAAGCCCCGTGGCACCCATCCAGGTCATACCCAGCCATTATAGGGCGTGGGCAGCAGCACGGGGCCGTGCAACCCAGCTGGGCACCGGTGAGGGGGGGATCGTGGTGGGGAGCACCCAGCGCTGCTGTAGGGTGACGTGCCGGTCCCCTGCACCTTTCTGACCCCACTGCCCTGCTGTAGGGTCTGGCTGAGGACCCTGCCCGGCCAAGGGAGCCTCAGCTCTCCGCCCTCAGCCACTACATGGCCAGAGCAGCCTGCAAACAGCTGCAGCCCAGCTGGGGCCGGAGAAGGTTGTTTGGTGCTGGGGACAAACAAAAAAAAAATAGCCCCGCTGGCGCCAGGGAGCTCGGGGCCCCTCTGAGCCACCCCTGTGGGGTTTGCAGAGCTGCCTCTCCCATCCAGGGGGCTGTGCCCACCCCCAAGACCATAATTAACGGGGGGGAAAAAGGCTTTCCCTGGCATCCACCCCCCCTCCTTGCAGTTCAGGGGCGGTCCCCAGAGGTACGAGGTGACGGGCTGGCTGCAGATCCAGGGCGTGCGGGTGACCGACGAGGGCACCTACCGCTGCTTCGCCAGGAACAAGGTCGGCGAGGTGGTGGCCTTCGCCAGCCTGACCGTCTTCACGCCGGGTGAGCGCCCGTCCCCTGTCCCCAGGAGGTCCCGTGGGGTGTGGGAGGGGACATTTGGGATATTGGGCACAGCCACGGCGTGGTTTGGAGGGGGGCGATGTCACCCTGTCCCTGTGCTGCCGTTCCAGACCAGCTCAACCTGACGGGCTCGTCCCTGCCCAAGCCCCGCGTGGTGCCCGAGGACTACGGGGACAGCGAGGAGGACTACTACTAGCCCGGCTCTCTGCTGGGCTCGCCCCACGGGGTGCCACCTCGTCCCACGGGGCCCGTCCCTGGGGAGCAAACACCCCCAAACCCGTCTGCATCCCCTGGGTAGGGACAGCCAGGCTTCGCCCCAGGAGCTCGCTGCAGGAACGCCCTCCCTTTCCCGTTTCGTTTTTAAGCAGAAAAGTAGTGATTTGAGGAAACCAGACACTTGTGGTTTTCACCACTATCTTCCCCTCCCTGGACAATGCCGGCCCGAACGTCGACGTGGCCAGAAACACTTTTTGGCCTTTTTTTTTTGACTGACTTTGTCCCTTCCAAGCAGCTCTGCGTCGGGACGTTTCGGCGAGCGCTGGTGCGCACGTGCCCGGATCAAAGCTGACCCAGGGCAGCGAGCGTCCCGCACCCCCAGGGCTCATCCCGGGGGGGGTCCCCTGCATGCTGGGGATCCTGCTGGCTCTCTGCACCCCCAGCTCCTCGCCTCCCATCCCTGCCACCACCCGGCCCCGGCCCCTTCCCTCCTCCCAGCTGCGGGGAGGTCTGGAGCCGAGGCCGGGAGCCAGCGCCTCGAGGAAGGAGCTGGCGGGTCCCCAGGCAGGATGCGCCCAGCCTTGGCTGCTCCGGGGTCGTCCCCTGCTCTCCTTCCCCTTTCTTCTTTTTCTTTCCCTTTCCTCTTTCTCTCGAGAGCTGGCTCGGACGCTGCAATTACAGCATCAAAACCTGAACAAGCAAATAAAAGGGATTTGTCTGGAGTTGGCAGCAGCCCCAAATTCCTGCAGCCGGTGAGGCTGGGCCAGCCCCGTGCCGCAGCCAGCAGCGCTGCTGCGCCTCCCCGGCCCCTCTGGCGGCAGCTCCTGTCCCTATCCCTGTCCCCACCATGTCCCCACACCTTTGTGGTAACCCTGGGGCCCTTTTTGTGATGGGGAACCCCATAAAACTGGGAGACAGGACATGCTCCTTGCCCCTGGGCTGCTTTTGCTCCCCAGGCAGCGTGATTTTTCCATCCTTGCTCTTTACTTTTGCCTTTTTTAGGTGCAAAACCTGCTTTTTTTTTGGAGAAACTGGGCCACTTCCATCACTCCTCACCCCCTCCCTCCCCGTTTGTGTGTTTGGTGGAACGGGGCCATGCTGGGGCTGCGGCTGCCGCGGGGAAACCCGAGAGCATCCCATGGCTCCCAGCCGCTCGCTGGGCTCCCCGCCTGGCCCCGGGCTGGCCCCCAGCCAGGCTCCCGTGCCAATCCTACCCCGAGCAGCTCTGCCCGGGGCCACACGGGCCTGGGACACACCGGGCTGGCCGGGGGCTGGATGGGCTGGATCCCTTCCAGGGGTCAGGATGGAGCTGGGGCTCCGTTCCCTGCAAGGCGAGGGGGTTGGGGTCCCCCATGCCCGTTCCCAGCCCCTTTAAAAAATTCAAGGAGCCAATATCGCTGCCTGGCTGGAATCGGTCACTGCCACCGAGCCTAATTGAGGTTATTTGTTGCCTCGGGAAGCGTTCGGTCAGCTCTGACACGGGCTGTGTGAGTGCCTCCCCCGGGGTCTGCGTGGGGACGGTGCTCGGCTCCGGACGCCTGGGGACCTGCATGGGGACAGGGCTGGCTGCCCTGCTTTTTGGGGTGGTTTATCTCTGCTACTGGCTTGTCCCAGAGCTGATGTGGGGACGTATCCAGATCCCCAGGAGGCGGTGGAGGTGCTCGGTGGCTGTCCCTGGAAGCCACCAGGGTGCTCCTTGGATAGCACCGGGGTGTCCCCCTCCCCAGCGAACGGCCTGACCCCAAAACCCTTGCCAAAAACTCACATCCCCGAGCCACCCGGAGCTGGTGCCGGCCCCTGGTCGCCTCCCTGTCGCCGAACAGTGCCACCTCCTGGCAAAGCCACCACCGCGCCACCCCGCTCCCCCAGTCCTCCGGCCCCGCTTGGGAACGGGGAAACTGAGGCACGAAGCCACCGAGCCCCGAGGGGCTCAGCAGGGGCTGCCACCCGCACCCCGACCCCTGTCCCCAGCCTGTCCCCGTCCCCGGGGACCCCAGCTTCCCTCGTGCCCTCTGCGTGGCACCTCTCCAGGCTGGCTGGGGGAGAGAGAGAGAGAGAAAGGAGCGGGACCCGCAGCACTTACGCCGTCTGATAAATAAAATGGAAATAAATCCTCCTGCGTTTGCAGCAAAGAGGTCTCCGCGGGGGGTTGCTTTCAATAATTCAAATGCCGCCGCAGAGCGGAGCCCACGCCGATGGGTTTTAATAAACAGCGCCGTAATGTGACATGCAATTTATTATTAAGCTTAAAACAGGAAGCCAGGAGTTTAATAAAAGCGCCGGGTCCCCGGTTCAGGCACGGCGAGCAGGGGGTGCTGGATTGGGGAGGGGGGGGGGGACACAGCGGGGCTGGCCCTGGGGGCTCCGAAATGGGGTCGTGGTGACCCTGGGCAGGGGTAAGGCACAAAATGCTGCCTGTTCCTAACGCAGCTCCACCTGGGCAGCCCTGCACCACTCCATCGGGGTGGTTTAAAGGCAGGCAGAGCGGGCTGAGAGCCTGCTGGGGCCGTGGGGCTGTGCGGAATGGGGGCTGCGGGGAGCATCGGAGGATTGGTGCCTGCTCCTGTGGCGGCCAGAAGAGGTGGTGCAGAGGCTGCCTGTGCTCTTCCCCCATAGAAATGGGGTTTGGAGAGGCTGATCCCTGCGTGCCAGCTCATTTACTGCTGCGTTACACAGCAGCAAGCCCCCTGAAGGCTGTGGGGTTTGTCCCACCACAGAGCCGTGGAGCGGGGCACCTGTGGCTCCCCGAGCCCAGCGAGCAGCCCTTATCTCAGGGGGGTTTTCCAGCCAGATAAAGCCCAGCAGGCAGCCTCCTTCCCCGGGCTTATCTGACGTGCTGGCAGGGCTGTGCGTGGGGCAGCACCAGGGTGAGCTGGACCTTGGTGCAGGGCAGGGCCGTGGTGTCCCACCGTCCCCTCCAGGTGACCGTCCGCGTGCCACCAGCCCGAGGATGGGGGGGGCTCCTCCTTTCGGGGTTATCTCGGCAGCGAGGAGGTGCTCAGCAGGGACCTGCCTTATCGGGGAGCTGGTTGCTGTCTCTCCTCGCGGGCTTTTTCTGCCCCGGGGCTGCTCTCTGTCACTTCTCTGCTCCGTAACAGCCGGAGGCAGGAGGAAATGGGAGCCTCCGTGCCTGGTCCCTGCCGGAGAGCGCGCGGCTTCGGAAGTGGTGTGGGGGGGGTGGATCTGGCTTGCAATTACCGTGCCTCTGGCTTGGCAGGCCTCAAAGTGTGAGTGATGGGGCTCCTGCAGAGCAGCCCCCCAGCCCACGCAGGCTGGAGAAGTGCTCGCACCCCTCAGCAGCCTCCCGGGCTGCGGCATCCACCTCCTGCCTGGGCTTGGCTGGTTTGGGGGTGTGGGATGCCAGAGGGGGCACGGCACAGCCCCGTGGGGAGCTGCAACGCCTGGGTACTGGAGAACACCCCAAAAAATTCACATCCCCTGACCTGGGGTGTCCTGGGAGCGCAGGGGATGGATTGGAGCCCGGTGTCCATATACAACATGCAGCTGATGGGTTTTGCAGGACGGGAGCAGCAGCTCACAAGCATTTTGGGAAGGAGGCCGGGCAGCTCCGTGCTTGCTGCTGGAGGATGGAGGAGCTGGAATCAAACACTACAGATCCCAGCCCAGCAGGGCTCATTTCAAACGTGGAAAGAGGACCCAAAGCGCCAAGCACATTAGGCCGGTGTCCCCCAGCCTCAAGAGGCACCCCAAGCTCCATCTCTCTCCCACCACCACCTTGCCCTGGCGGTGGGGACGGAAGGGTTAAAGCCCGAGGTCCCGGCAAAGCAAATGCTCACCGAAACAGCCAGCAGCTGCCCGGGGCTCCCCTCTGCCCCCTGCCCTTATCCATCTCCCTTATCCCCGGGCAGGAGCGGGGCGCTTCCCCTCTGCCTCCTGACGAGGAGCAGAGCTGGCGGAAGCCGGACTGGGGTCCCCATCCCTGGGCAGAGGGGGGGGGATGCTCAGGGTATGGGGTGGGGGCTTGGGGGGGGGGTCAGGCAGGGGCGTTTTGCCCCTCCTCGGAGCATCTCCGGCAGCACGGAGCTGGAGCGGCGGCGGGCAGGCTGGGACGGGCTGTTTAATTAAATGTGAAGGGCTCCCGAGCTCCAGCCCTCGCTGCAGCCTGAGCGACTTCGGGAAAGAGGCCTTTTATTAAAAGAGAGAGAGGCTCGGGCTCTGCCAGGCAGCCATCAAACGGCACATTTAATTGTCTCGCCTCGTTTAGCCGCTGTGTGGGGAAGGGGACGCGCTCCAAGCCCTCCCCAAAGGTCCCCGGGGTGGCGAAGGGGTTTGGGCACGGGTTCAGCTGCGGGTACCAAAGCGGGGCTGGGTCCTGGGGACGTGATGGGATCCCCCAGGGGACAGCCACAGCCTTTCCCCTGGCTGGGCCGGAGCAGCCAGGGCCAGGGCTCCCCGTTTGGGGAGGAAAACGAAGATCTGGAGGGGGAGGAAATGCGGGCTTTTATCAAAACCTCCGACTTCAAAGTTGTCCAGCTGAAGTGCTCCCCTCTGGCTTAATTTGAAGTGATGTTTCCTTCAGTGGCTGCGGCTAAATGGCATCAAACGAGGCTGAAACGGCCGGAAAGCCTGGGAAGGAGGCACAATGTTTGGGAACGGCAGGGCTTGGGCCTTCCCAAAGCCTTTCCCCAGAGGTGAAAACCTTCCGGGGAGGGGGAAGCCTTTTGATCTCTCCCCTTAGGTGATTTTGGGGGCTTTGTGCTGGCCCTGAGGCTCCTGGCCGGGATGGGAGGTGATGGGTTTTGGTCCAGCCCTGCGCATGGAGGAGGGGTGCTGAGAGCCGGCTGCTGTCCCGCTGCTGGGGCTGCTCACAAACAGCTCCCCAAATCCTCCTGCCACCCAAAAGGGGTTTGGGATTGCTCTCAAAAACGCGGTTCCAGTGACCCAAAAGGGCTTTTCTTGCACCAAATCTCAGGGGGGAGATTGCAGCCATGGGACCTCCATGGAGCAGCGGGCTTCTGCCCACGTGCCCAATTTTTCGTGCTCAACCTCAGCCCTCGATGCTTGGTAAAATCAAGCACCAACACCACATCAATGCACCAAGCTCCAACCTCCCACCCTTTAGAGGCAAGAAAGGGAAAAAAAAAAACACCCTCTCCCATAAGAGAGGGCTGAGTGGAGCTGCAATTCCCCTGCTCCCAGCCCAACAGCTCCGCTCCGGCGCTGGCAGGGCTGCGGCTGTTTCCACTCGCCCCCTCCTCTGCCTCCCCCAGCCCCGCTCCCAGCTGCTGCGGGGTGCTGAGTTCACGGGAGCCGTACCTGTGCTTTGTCTTCATCTGTCACCCCTCCTGACAGTCAGATCCATCTTAAACTGGGAGCGCGAGGGGAAGAGAGGGAAGCAATAATTAACCTCTGCGCGGGCCGCTCCCGAAATGCTGCGGTCTGCTGATGCGCGAGGAGACGGCCCTGACACTTTTATTGCTGCTCCAGCGCCGGGCAGCGCGTGGAGGAGGCGATGTGGCCGGGCTGGGACACCTGAGGCTGTCACTGAGCTGGAGGAGCCGCTGGCACACGGCTCATTTGGGGGCTATACGGGGTGCCCGGGGTGGGGTCTCATGGCACAGCCCTCGTAGAGGGGGATTTGGGGGCGCGGGTCGGCGCCCTGTGCGGTGTGGCACCCACCTCGTCCTGGATGGGGAAGTTTCTTCAGCAGTGCCATGAGCTGGGGAGAGGGGCTGGGGGCTCCCAGGCTGGCCCGAGGTGCTGTGCCCAAACCCACCAAGATGCCAGACAACGATCATTTTCCCAAACCCTGTGAGCCCAACACCAGCACAGACTGATCCCCTCAGCTCAGGTACTCAGGTACGGTGCTGGTTCTTTTTTTTTTTTTTTTTTTTTTTGCAGAGGAATCAGGGACAAAACCTGCAGGGACTGGTTTCTGGGCAGTTTGCTCAGTCCTGGTGAGGAGCGTGAGCTGTAGGATCGCCGGGGCTGTCCATCAGAGCAGTGGCTGTGCTTTCCTACATACTGATGCCCAGCCAGCAGGTGCTGCAACTTTCCAGCTCAGCCTTTTTTTGGGGTGCTTTACAAGAGGGGCAGGGGGGAATAACGCCCCCAAACACCTGACGTGCCCACGAGTGCTGCCAGCTCCCTCGCTCCCTCGCGGCGGCGGGGCTCGCTCCCTGCACAGATGGGGGTTTAATCAGCCCCGCTCTAAGCACATGGGTGTTCGGCGCTAATTGAGTTTCCCTCCGTTCATTAGGCTGGTTATTCATCACTCGGGAATGACGAAAGGCTGCGAATCTGCCGGGTGCTGGGAGCGGCGGTGCCGCTCGAGGCCGGCGTGCAGCCGAGCATCCTTCCCTCGCCGTGGGATTATTTGGGGTGGGGACAGTCCCTCGGCCCTATAGTGGCACCGATGGGGTCTGGAGGCCGAGCTGTTGTAGGATTGTCCACCAAGTGGCTGGGAAAGCAGCCGGCCCACGAGGTAACACGCAGACCCTGCTGTGGTCATCCCCCCTGGCCCTAAAGTTGCATTTGGTGGCGTGGTTTGTGGTGGATGAGAGCCACCAGGCTGCCCCCGGGGGCTGGCAGGTAGCTGCCAATTAGTGGTTGGAGTTATTGGGTAATTCTCATTATCACGAGGTGCCTGGGGACCGCTGGGTCATTGCCACGGGGGCTTGGAGCAGGGATCTAATGGGGTTCTGCAGGGAACCGAGTGATCTCCATGTCCCGAAGACCTTGCCTGGAGTCAGCTCTCTCCTATGGCATCCTCCAACCCCCCCCAGCACCTCGCAGCCCCCCGAGCCCCTCTCGCCCCCTCCCCAGCACCCTCCTCCCCGTGCCCGGCCGCGTGGAGCAGCGCCAGCGCCGGCACCCCTCTACCTTCCGAGAGGGGCTGGTGCTCGGGTTTGATGGGAGCAATCCATCTCCATCACTGTAATGACCGTTCCCATTAATCGGCCATAAACTAATAAAGTAAGCACTTTCCCCTCCATCCCCGCCACCCCCCCTAAACTTCATTAAGTCTTTAGTACATTAATATGTCTTACTTAGTGTCTGCTTTGGCCTCTGTTGTTTTTTTCTTTTTTTTTTTCTATTTTTTTCCTTTTTTTTTGCTGCGGGTAGCAGGGGTTTACCTGATGATGCTATTCCCCACAGCCCCCAGGATGCTTTGACAGCCCGGGTCATCCCCACGGTGGCCAGAGCCTCGTGCCCGCGCGTGCTGGCGAGCGGAGAAGAAAGGGAAAGGGACAGGGAAAGGGGGGGGGGACACGGGACGCACGACGGAGGGAGGCGCGAATCAAAAGATCCCGGACACCTCCAAATTAAATTTGTGATGCCTGGCATCAGATGGGCCCGCAGCCAGAGATTAATTCGACTGATCAAGTTATAAAGAGCGCTGCGGCGGGTAATCAATCTTGGAGCTGTCAGGCGGATAGGCAGCGGTATTAACCTGGCAGGACTCGCACACACACACACACACACACACACATGTGTGCACACGCAGAAGCCTTTTTAATTCCTCTCCCACTGGCTGTTATTTCCCAGGCCGGGTTATTTCGGAAGGGCTGGGGGGAGCTCTCAAGTCCTGCAGCCCAAGCGGCCGTAGCCCCGTCCAGGCAGAGCATCCTTCTCCCCCTCGTGTGCTCGCCACCCCAAAATGTGAAGGGACGGCGCTTGGACGTGGAGCTGGGAGTCTTTAGGGTCTGTTTTCCAAGGGACAACGCTGGATTTTCTGCTGGATGCTATGAAAACTCAGACTGGGCTTCCTCCTCTTCCCATAATGGTGGTTTTCTGTGTTTTTTTTTGGAGAGGATTCTGCACAGCCCCTGCTGGGTGAAGGCCAGGAGGTCTTCCTCAGCAATGGGGTGCACACGAAGCCACCCAGACATAATGAGAGCCGGGCAGATCCTTGCTCTGAGCAGCCCCCAGGTCCCAGAGCCTGCGTGGGCTGGAGACCCCCGTGCTGGGGGTGCTGGCAGAGACCCCTCCTGGGTCAGCCTCAGGTGGAAGGGGAAATCCTACGGGCTCAGCTTTTGGAGCCCAAACACCCTCAGATCGACCCTGCAGAGAGGAGGAAACTCATGGGCAAGAGCAAATTCATAGCACTTTGGAAAAGTGACCAAAGAGCAGAATTTTGGGGGTCACCCTTGTGACCAGGGCAGGCTGGATTTTTGTGGTGGCCCCAGTGACCCCTCCAGTGCCAAAGCTGCGAGCCGTCAGCGTGACACGGGGCTCGGGCTGCTGGGAACGCCGTGGCCTTTTCTGGATGCTCAAGTGGCTCCTTCCAGGCTGGAACAAACCCCGTGGGCGGCGGTGGGATGCGCTGAGAAACGCGTTGGGGTGGGAGCTGGCCTCTCGCTGAGAGGAGACGCTTTCTGAGCCATGTCCCCTGGTCAAACATCCCCAAATCCTTTCGCTCCCACGGTTTCCCCGAACGTCCCCTTTAGGGTCTGTCCATCAGCCCGTGCAGACAGCACGGCCACAGCTGGCAGCCAGCAGCCCGCTCTGAGCCTGTGTACAAGGAACGGGGGGGGGGCACCTGCTTTTGGGGTGCTGGGGTTGGGTCCCCAAAGGGGATGGAGGTAGGAGAAGGATTTGGGGTGATGCGCTCAGTGCCAGCACCCGGTCTCTGCGTCCCCGATCCAAAGGGATGTGGGGCTCCTGGTGGCAGCTGGCACGTGCCCTGGGGGTGTCCCCAACCTTTTTGTGTCCCCCACCGCAGGGGTGCTGTGGCCACCCACCCCCTGTGCCGGGCAGGGTCCTCTCGGAGCACATAGGCTGCTGGGGGGCACCAGCACCCCGTGCCCCCTTTCTTACAGCCCCCAGCCCTGCCTGATGCCGCAGCCCCTTCCTAAAAGCCCCCCAACAAACACCTGTATCCTCGGCTGGCTGCGCCCACCCCACCAGCTCGCGGGGCTCCGGGGCTGCCTCCCGCTGCCAAGCCGCTCCCGCTCAGCTCGTGCTGGCGGATTTCGGAGCCGTTCGGTGCCAAAGCCTCCTCCAATTAATCTTCCCCCTTCCCCGGCTCCCTCCCCTCCTCGCTGGGCCGCATCCTGGGGAGGATCCATCGATCTCGGCAGTGTCCAAACGCAGCAGCTGGAGCTGGGTGTTTGCCGGCACCTTCTCCAGGTTGCTGGGCACCGGCGCGGATGCTGTCTTCATATTTGATGGGATTATTAGCATGGGGGGAGGAGGAGGGGGGAGAAAGCGAGCACTAATTGATCTGGTAATAAAGTTAATAGAAGCTCTTATGAGCTTGCCCATTAAGAATAATTAAGGAAGGGCGAGGGAGGGGAGGAGAGCGAAGGGAAAACCCCCAGGGCTGGGGCGCGCCGGCTGCATGGGGTCCCTTTGCCCCCAGCCCCACTCCTGTCCCCACTCCCGAGGTCCCACAGGTCCTCAGGATCCTGTTCCAGAGACCTCCCAGGACAAGGGAACAGCAGGTTTCATGGGCTGCTCAGGGATGTTGGGGCTCAGGGACAACCTGGGGACAGCGGGGAGCTGGAGCCAGCCTGGCTGAGCCGCGGCACGGGGCCGAGGCGAGGTAAACAGGGCTGGTGAAAGAAGAAAAGAGCAGCCCGGCGGGGTCAGGGGTTAACACGGATGGGGCTGGGACTACACAGGGCTGGGAAAACAGGTGGAGTTCTGGTGGCTGATGGCAGGAGGCACTGGGGACCTGCGGGGATCACACTGAGCCCTGCCCGGTGCTCCCGGGATGGTGGCGGTGCCCTGGAGAGGACCAGACCATGCACAACCCGGGCACTTGTGGGATTCCCCCTGCTTTGCCCTCTGTGGCTGGCAGAGGGACCCACACGGAGGTCGGTGACATCTTAAAAGCTGCTGCAACACGAGCTGGTGGCTTGGGAACACCCATATGCTCCTCCAGACCCCGGGGAGGGCGGCCGGGACCGGCAGGCTCCAAATATTGATCATGGCTGGGATGCTCACCGAGCCTCCTCCACTCTGAGCCCTGGCCAGATGTCCTTGCTTTATCCCCACGGGTGGGAACTGGCATGGGTAAAGCAGCGGGTGCTCACCCCAAATCCCCCCCCCATGATCCAGGGGTGGCTGCAGCAAGCTGGGGACATCACCCGTGGCACCGCGGGGCCGTGGAGCGAAGGGTGCCCCCTTCTCCCCAGCTAAGTAATGGGGCTTGGGATGCTGCGTGGTAATCCTGAGCAATGATTTACATTTAATTAGGCAAATGAATATGAAAATAGACTCTGCCCAAGAGCCTACTAATAACTTGGTGTGTTAATGGCTTGGGCTAATATAACTCCGATCTGGCAGATCGCGGTGCGGCGGGGAGCGAGCGCCCGGCCAGGCTGCGGGCAGCGGGCAGGCACAGCCTCCCCCTTCAGTTCAACACATCCTGGCCCTAAATGTGGTGTTGTGTTTGTTAGACACGTCTGGGCCTGAAAAACAGTCTTGGGGCCACCATGGGAGAAGAAGAATTTGGGTATAAGTGCAGCAGAGAGGGCAAAAGGCAAAAAATCTGTCGCTTCGAGGAGCCTGCTCCCTCTTTGGCCCTACAGCAGATGCAGGATCCCTGTAAGGCTGCGGGGCATCAGGGGTAAATCAGTTGGTACCTTTTGGGGCATTGAGGGATCCTGCCCTGGAAAAGCAGGGCTCCCAGCCTGGCTTGGAAACACGAACATCACAGGGCTGTGCCTCGGACTGGGCGAAAGAGGGCACTTAGAGCCAGCTGTTACCAAGGAGCTAAAGTATCTCACAGTTTGTTAATTAATCAATGTTAATGAATTGTTAATTAATTAATGTTAACCGAGCCAACATGTTGTATTTTTCACATCTAGAACAGCCTCTGCACCCCGGGCTGGGCTGGTTTGCTGCTGGGCACTGGCACAGAGCTGCGGGACGGATGCCACCGCTTTGCCCGGGATCACACGCGCAGGGGGATTTCAGACTGTGCCATATTTTCACCTGAGTTTGTTTTCCTAACCTTCCTGAACCCCATTAAACCTGTGCGAGGCTGAAAGTGGTGCAGGTCCACCCGAAGTCCCTTACAGAGGCCAGGGTCCCCCCATCGGTGTGCTCTGCGCCGTTCCTGCTGCCCCCCAGCACCTGTAATTTGGGGCCGGGGCTCCCATCCAGGGCAGCGGCGGTGCATTCATCACTGCAACCCGGCGGGGCCAGGCCGATAGATCTTCCTAGCACGTAAAATAACTCATGTTAATCATCCCCAGCAATTTATCCTCTTCTCTGTCTCGTACATGAATTATTCAGGGTGGTGCTGGAGGAGGCCAGGGCAGGGAAAACCACCAGAAAGTCCCATGGCTGACACTGGCGGCCCCACTGCCCCTACTGGGAGGGCAGTGGGGTGCTGTGGGGCTGCCCTACCCCATGGGGACCCCAAACAGAGACACCCCATGTCCCCCTCCTGCCCTGTGTTTTTGAGTGGGGCTGGCATAGGGCTGCGGGGGGCTGCTCCCATCTCCCCCCTCCCAGTCCTAGGCGCATCCACGCTGCAGGAGGTTTGTGGACAGGGCATTTTGCTGGAAATTAATTGTGTGGTTGACAGCCAAGCGTTGAAGTGCCCGAACATCTCTACCTGGGCTGCTCGGGACAGGCTCCCCTCTCATCCGTCTTCGCGCTGGCTGCAGGGCCGTGTCCGTCATTGGCGCCGCGTTTGTTTTGCTGCGGGTATTTTCCTTCAGCCCCAATTACGCTCGGGCTTACACCAAAACAAACAAGCCCTGGGACTCGGAGGTACCTGCCTGGCTCAGACAGGCTGGTGCCGCGGCCGGCCCCGGGGCTGATAAAGGACCCGCGGTGTCGCTGCCACGGAGCCTGGGCTTGCACAGCGTGACACGCTTTCTCCCGACAATTAATCACTGGGGAGCGGGCAGCATCAATTAATGGGTAATTGGCCTCGTTTTGGGGCAGGTTTTCCGGGCAGGGCTCCTCTTGGCCCCCTCTGATTGCTGGGCATCCCCATGGTGATGTTCAGCATGGTTCTGGGGAGCCGAGAGCCCCAAAAACAGTGGGATGGGAGAGAAACCTGATGCTACGGGGTCCGGGAGAGATCCTGCCAGAAATACCCATCTGACACGCTCCTTGAGATAAAGCAGGGGAGCCGGCTTTACTTTAGCTTATCGGACACATTTCCTCCAGAGAGATCTCCATCAGCTCGGGGAGGAAACTACTGGATTTCTGTCTTTCGGTGGCTTTTTTTCCTTTTGAAATTTTTTCAAGAGGAACAAAGGTCTCAGACACCATTGAGGGAAAAAAAAAAATAATAATGTTTTGCTTGGTCCGTGTTTTGTTAGCGAGGAAAGGTTTGAAATGGAAAGATTTTGTCTCTGTTTTCTTCCAGTACCAAAAATAGAACATTTGGGTATTTATTTTTTTTTCCATAGCTGAGTAGAAGTCAAAAAATACTGCCTGGAGAATGAGGTGGAAGAGAAATTTTTAAGTTGAGAAAGAGCAAACGACACGCTTGGAAAGCTGCATTTTTCATAATTGTCCAATGGAGACAAAGTGAAGCGCGGGCACGGCGTGGGAATTTTCCCTTCTACTTCAAAGCTGATTTAATGAAATCCCATTTTTCAGTGAAAGACGCAGCTCATGGCAAAGTGTTTCCAGCACCCCCCCCCCCCCCATCTCCCCAGGAACCCACTCTCTGCTCCTTTTTGCCAACTGGGGAGGTGTGAAAAGAGAAGGAGCTGCTCTGGGGACACTGGGATGGGGGTTTCCAGCCATCAGGGGGCATTTCCCCATGGCCACAGGACTCGGGACAGGGGCAGGAGCAGAGGTTCCCACAGGCAGCGGTGACCCTAAATGCCCCAGCAGCTCTGGGTGCGTGGCCAGGGTGGGCAGCGTGGTGGGGAGCTGGTTGGGGTGGTGATGGATGGGCGAGGTGCTCAGGGCTCATTAATTTCCCAGCAGGGATCAGCCTGTCACATCCCATAACGTGATCAGAGCGGGAGCGTCTCGGGGACACGGCGAGCACTAGAGAGGGAGGCAGAGCGCAAAACCCTTCCCCTGATAATAAAAATTGCAATAACAAACAAATCTCCCAAACCCACCCAAACAGAGCTTCGGGCAGCTGTGGGGATTTAATCCGGGTAGATGCTGAACACCTGGGGCACAGCTCTGCCCTGGCCATATAGTCCTCAGCAGGGGGATGGCTCTCTTTTAGCTGATTTCTCCAAGGTGTTTAGGGTAATAGGGGCTTTGTAGGGGATGTCAGCATTCAGTGCTGTCTTTATGTGAAGCCCTGCTGACCTTGGGGTGCAAGTCTCTTGGGGGGAACCCCTGCTCTCCAGCATGAGGTCTGGTCGGGGAGGTTGGATGTGGAGCATGAGGACGGGGCACAGCACAGGTTGTGCTCACCCTCCCTTCCTCCTGACCTTGGCTGCAGCAGGATTTGGCCTTGCCTGGATCACTGGAGCCAAAAAGAGGATGTTGTGCTGGGACTGAGGAGGATCTGCATCGTGCTGCTGGGCTGGGAGGCGATGGACAATGTGCAGGTGATGTTTGGCTTTCTGCCACGCTAAGCCAATGCTGGGGCTCCAAAGCAATGGGAGAGCATAGGAACAAGTGTTTTTTTTTTTGTTTGTTTTATTTTATTTATTTTTGTGTATTTTTTTAAAGCCCTTGTGGTGACAAACGTGAGCAGCATGGCTCTGAGGATGGATATGGGGGGGACATCACACAGCCCCTCTGGTGGGTGTTTTTCCTACCGTAGCATCGTTCTGCAGCACCAGGGGGCTGCAGGATAAGATGTCCCAGCTGGGATACCCAGGCAAAGGGCACGTTTCCCTGCTGGAGCTGTAAGAAAGCCCCTTTGTGTCTTCTGCTGACCCCCAGAGCTACCCCTGCTCCTGCAGCTTTCACACTTCAGGTTTTGTGGCCAGCCCCACGGTGTTTTGGGGAGGCTCTCACAGGTGCAGCCCCAGCTGATGGATGGTCCTGGGGGGTGATGGCACGAGGCTGCTGCGGTGTCTGGGGATGCTGCTGCTCCACAGGGCAGCAAAGGGCTCGGTGCAGCCAGCTCTGGAGGCACCAGCAAGCAGGACTTGCCAAGCCAGACATGATGTTGGGAATTTAATTTCCCCCTGCCGTTTGCATTAGTTTCTCTCCAAGCAGTCGTCCCTAGTTTTGCTGCTTGATCAGCCACCCCCTGCCCAGCCTGCCTGGCTGTGCTGCAGCAGTCCCCTGGAGCACACGATGCTCTTCTCCATCCTTCTGCCTGGTGCAGGAGCCGGAGGAAAAGCCTCGTGGCCAGGGAGCAGGTCAGCAGCTCACTTTGTGTCTGTTATCCAAGGCACTGAAAGGGCCGCAGATGAACTAAGTGAGGGGCTAAGTAAATAAAGGATTGACCTTCCACCCTGGGGGCCAGAGGGCAGCTACAAACTAGTGTTAATGCGAAATGGAGAAGCAAACTTTGCAGGCTCTGGAGGAATTTGCCCTGGAAGCATCAAAGAAGGCAAGGGATTTGTGTCATGCTGCTTGCACCAGCACGGGACGGTGGCCCTGCCACCCAGACAACCGGGTTTTGGAAAGGATGCTGTGCTGAGGGGCTGGAGCAGGTCTGTGGGAAATGAGCAGAGGGGAAATCACTGACCTGGGGGCCTGGGGCTGCCTCTTGCTTTTAGCCTGGTGCCCCAGGGGTGGCCCAGCATGAGCCAGCTGCCATTTCTCAGCATCTTGTAAAGTCACCTCGGGGCTGCTGTGTGCCAGGCAAGAGGAAGGGGATGATGCTTGTGTGCCAACCCTGTGGGTGCTTGAGCCAGCAGGGCTGGGGCTGTGCAGCACAGCATCTTGGAGGGACTCTGAAAAAGAGGCCAGGTCTGAAAATCTTGGGCTGGGCAGCCAAAAAGCCCTATTACTTTTGGCCACAAGTGGCCCTGTGGCTGACAGTCATAGGATTGAGGCAGAGGACCACAAAGGGTGGACGGGTCAATAGGAGGTGGCAGATGGACACGGTCACCGGAGAGAGGGAGAGATGGGTGGGTAAAGGTCAGAGCTGGGGATCAGCAGAGGGAAGGTCTGGTGGGGGTGTTTTGTTCTGCCTGGGGGGGAGCTGGACCAAAGGGTGTTTTCTGCTGCTGTTCCTCTTGGAACCCCCTTGCTTTCCAGGTGGATGCATTTTAGCATCTCCCCCAGCCTCACACCGGGGGTTTCTGTCCCACACGCGTGCTGTCCTGTGTGCCAAAAGTGGCACAGCTCCTCCTCCTGTGCGACTGATGCTGTGGTACTGCACAAACCTTCCCCACGGTGCCAAAAGTCCCCCGAAGCCCCCTGTTATGAACTTCCGCAGCTCATTGAGCTGTTATTAATAGGGGGGCTGTCGAGTGTCACCGCACAGGCGTAAAATACATTAACATTATCGCGTAATCTTATTTAGCAAACGTTTGTGCCGCTTTGCCCTTGGTAATTGCATTTGGGAGATGCAATATTTATGAAAGGGGAGAAGGAAACGTCTTGGCTCATCTCCTCTGAGCAGTAAAAGTCCTGGGGAAAATAAAATAAAGTAAAAAACACGGAGGGGGGGGTATGGGAGGAGCCCAGGAAGAGGGGAGTGAGAGCTGCTGCTTTGCCCACAGTGGGACTGAGCTTTGCTGCTGAGCTGCTCCTGGAAGTGAGAGGGACTAGGAACACAGATCTGAGTTTTGCGAGGGGTTTTTCTGCTGCTCCTGGCTGGGTCGGACCCCAGCACTGCCCTGGCATCTCTGCAAACATCGCTGCGAGCTCACTCGCTGCCTGAAGTTAGCTCTTACCTCTAATTGCACCTGCAAGGCGCTCTGCTGAGGCTGCTCTCGGAGCTCAGCGCTGTGCTAAGCACGGTGATGGATTTCCTGGGCTGAAATCCACCTCCCCAGCCCTATAGGATCCTGCAGGTCCACAGCAGGGTCTGTTTCTCAGGGCTGTACCTGAGCCCAGCCACAGCAGTGATACGAAGAGAGATCACCTGGGGGGTTATTTCAGTGCCTGGGACCGCTCCATCCCTTCGGTGCCTTCAAGTATTTGTCTCCAGAAATTAAATCTCACTTCTCCACCCCTGTCCCTGCGTGCCAGGTCCTCAGCGGTGACCCGCCCGGGTAGCCCCGATGTCCCCAAAGCTCCAAGTCCTCCAAGAGCCAGAGGGGAGCAACGATAAGAAACAGCGACTTTTGGCCCCAAAGCCGGCCCTGCGCTGCGCCCCCGGCCGTGTGCGCGCACCCTGCGCGGCTCCTTGGCGCTCTGTCGCGATCCCAGTCGCCTGGCGGCGAGCCGCGGGGCCGCGACGCTGGGAAGCACGGCTCACTTCGGGGAGAAAAAGCGGTGAAGGCGACGGTCAGCAACGCAAATAAGCAGTTTAATTTATTAGGGTGGGAAATGCCGACTGCAGAAATGCTCGATCGCCTTCAAACCCCGGCTTTTTTGCTGGGCGGTCCAGGGGGGGAGCAGGGCTGGGAGCCCTCAGTATTCCCTGAATATTTATTCAGAAAAAGATCTCCCTGTTTTTCTGTTTATTTCGATATCGATTTATTTATCTAAATTCTTATTTATTTATATTTTTGCCGCAGTTAATCCCAAACACCCCCCCCTCCGCATCTGCGCTGCAAACGACGCGCAGCCAGTGCCGAGACAGAGCCCGGCTTTCTTTTTGCCAGTACGGGAAGAAAGAAGGCGGGCAGCCCTCCGCCCCCCGGTTTTGGGGACCGAGGGGACCCCCGGGCAGGACGAGGACTTGTCCCCGCAGCCGGTGGCGAGGTGGCCCGGCCTCGCTGCGCCCACCTGTACGGCAGCTGTGCCTCCCGCTGGGGGGGGGCTGCCCGGCCCTCCTCTCCTCTCCGAGGGCTAATGCAAACAGCAGCAAATTAGATTTAAGTTTACCCATCGGCTCCGCCATAATTTGTATTTTTTTTTCCTTTTTTAAATTTATTTTTTATTTTTTTTGGCGTGCTAATTAACCTCAGGGAGGGGAAAGGGAAAGAAAGAACCAAACTGCGAGGAGAGTTTTTTTTTTTTTTTTTTTTTTTTTGGAGGTTTTACGGCTAAGCCCCGACCGATGTTTGCAATAATTAAGCCCATTATTAGTGGATCTTCTCGTTCATTAGTGAAAGCTACTTTGGTAGCGGGGACGGCAGGGCGTGCCGCCGCCCCGCCTGCGGAGCTGCCTGCGCCCCTGCCCCCGGGGGCTGCTTTTAAAAGCTGGGAGGGGGGGAAAAAAGACAAAAATCTGTTGGCAAAACAGGACTTTGTCTGCTCGGGAAAAGGCCCGGGGGCTGGAGCAGGCAGCAGACAAAAGCAGCCGCCGCTCCCCCGGCAAGCAAACAAACAAGGCAGCTGCCGGCAGCCCCGGCGGGCGAGGGGGAGCCGCAGGATCGGGGCCCGGCGGAGGGCCGATAGCACGACAGCCTCCCTTTCTGTCGCGACAGGCCTGGCTGTCGCAGGGCCCGGCGTTTCTCGGAGCGGGGGGCGCGGGTCCCCCCGACCCACGCGTGTTCCTTTACCCCATTGCCCAGCGCGGAGCCGCAATTAGCTGGTGGGGGGATGCGGTGTAATTAAGCCGGGAGTTAATAACGGGGCAGAGCCCCCGGTGTCCCTCGGTGCCCCCGGGGGGGTGGTGGCGACCAGCCGCCGTTCATTAGCGGGGCTGGTGGCCAAGGGGAAGGGGGCTAATGGGATTACACGCGGTGCTGCGCGGGGGGGGGGAGTGGAGAGACAGAGGGGCTGGGGCTGCAGGACCAATAACTTCTCGGCAGATGCTCCCCCTGCGAGAGGGGGTGTTGCATATTCATGGGGTGAATATTTTTTCAGCCCCCCCTTTCGTCCCTTCCCACGGGGACCCCGTCCGGGGGGGCTCTGTCCTGTTGCGCGGAGCTGTCCCCGCGCAGGGATGGGGACGGGGGGGGGGTCACGGCACCGAGCAGCTCCCCCCCCCCCGGCCCCGCCGCTTTAACCCGCAGCCGTTTTGGGGTCGTTTGTAACCATAAAGCGGGAGAAATATGGTTGCGGGTGAAGTTTGCGCGGTGCCGCGTCTCCGGGCACTTTATACTCATTAAGTGCAGCGGCGCTAAGTCATTACCGTAATAAGGAGCTATCCTGGATGGGGGGGGGGGGGGGGCCACGCTTCCAAAAGCCATAAATTACAACTGTCAGCGCGCCCGTTCGAGGGATCACCGGAGCTGGGAGTAATTATTTACAGCGTGCTTTATCGAGCAATTAAAAATTCCCCAAATGGTGTTAATTGCTGCTGGTGCCCTGCCCGCGGACGGCGGCGAGGCGGAGAAACGCCGCTGCTGGCCCCGACGGGGGGGGGTGGGTACGTGGGGGGGGTGTTTTTCGATGGGAAAATGCGGGAAACGAGATTTAGAGCCCCAAAACCCGCACGGCTTCGGCTGCTGCGGCTCTGGGGGCAGAGGGCCCGCCGCTCGGCATCGGCACCGGCCGCTGTCGCGACACGCCGGGAGTGTCGCGACGGGCAGCGTCCCCGCACGGGTCTGGGTTTCTCCTTCGGAATCGGTTTCGCAGGGGATGGGGAGGGAGGGAAAGAACTTCAGAAAGTGGCGGAGAGCCCCCAGCAGAAGGGAATAAATGGAAATAAAAAGAAACGAGGAAGGGAAGGAGCCGGGCAGCGCCCTGCTGGCACCGCGGGGGGTGGCTTTTCGCCCTCCTTTTAGGAAATGGGGAGGGTTTTGCAAGTTTGCCTCAAAGCTCTGCTCCAAACGCAGGCTTTGGAGTAAGCAGCACGTTTTTTGCTGGGCCCCTGCCAAGGTGTCAGGCGTGCCACTTTTGTCCCTGCTCCCCGCAGGAGGGTTTTGGGGACAGCCCCCCCATGGCCAGCAGCTGCCCGGGGTGGGGGCAGCTCCGCACCGCGGTGCTCAGCCCGCTGGGGGCTCTTCTCCGAGGAGATGGGTGGCTGAAAGCCCTCGGAATTCAGCAAAGTGGGAGAAAATGGGAGAAAATGGGAGCAGAGGGTGGAGGTCAGGCCCCGGCTGGGCTGTCCCCCTCCCCGCTGCAGGAGGCAGATGCACCGGATCAATGAGAAAACCTGAGAAAGGGTCCCAAGCCTTTGTGGGGAGGGGAGAGGGGGGGGCTCATGCGGCACGGGAAGGGCTCTCATCTCCGCTGCCATCTCCTAGCACGGATAAACCCAGTCCTGAACCCCAAACTGGGGCAGGATTGAACAATTGCTTTAGAAATGAGCACGTCCCACCGGGGTTCACCTTCCCCACTGGGGACAGGCAGTGTCCCTGGGTGCTGGGAGGGGGGTGAGATGTTCTGGAGAAGCAGGGAGGGAGGGCACGAGGCTCCTCCACGCACTGATTTTGCAAGAATTTAGTGCCTGAGTCAGCGTGAGCTTTGGAGGCTTTCTCTGCCTCCGAAGAGGGCTGATCCAGCTTGTTGCTGCTGCCTGCAGAAAATGATTCCTCTGGCCAGAAGAGACCCCCCCCCACCCCCGCCCTACTTAGATCTTTGGGCAAACATCTGAGAATGCCTTTCTCCTGGGCCCTGCTTGGAGAGTGATCTCTGAATTATTTTCTGACACCCAGAGGCAGACAAAGCCAGCCCTCGGCAGGTGGGGATCTGCCTCCGAGCACCGGCCAGGCGGTCCTGGGGGTGCCTCTGCCACCAGGCCAGCCGTTTGTGGGCTCACTGGATGCACCTCAAAGCGGGTGCTGATCCTCCTAAACTCTCCTGTGGGGATGTGAAGATGAAAGCACCGAGACCGGCCCTGACTTGTCCGGCTGTGGGAACTCGCAGCGCTGTGTGCGAGCCCCCCTCGGCCCCCGAATTTGTGACTTGGCTGTGGAAAAGCTGGCAGCTTTCGTAGGGCAGGGTTTTTTTTTTTCTCAGCAGTGCTGCTGGAGCCCCTGCCGTGGTCAGCCCGTGGGGAAACTGAGGCCAGGAGCAATTTTAGCTGGAGCACCTGAACCGGGTGTTGCCCTGGGGCTGAGATGAGCAGTGCCCAAACTTCCAAATGCCAGGAGCCGTGTGGCTTGGCCAGGGCTGCAGGGGAGATCTGTGGCTTGTGCAGGAATTAAATCCTGGGGCCATGCATCATCCTATAACCCACTGATAATTCCTATCAACTTCCAGGGGTCTCAGCTCCCATCTGGGATCCAGCTCTGCCTCCCTGACTCATTGTCCTCACCGGACGCTCGGCAGAGCAAACCCTGCCTTACCCTGGTCTCTCTCCTGGTTTTATCACCCCAAAGCCCCAACTTCGGGCCCAGCAGCTGGGGGTTGTGGCACTCAGCAGCCAGCCTGGCTCACTGGTGCTGACCTTGTGATTTCTCGGGGCCAGTCCCCAGGGCACCCAGCATCTGCTCAGGCTGGGGGATCGTGCAGGGACGCCCAGAGGCTTTGTCCAGCATCGACTGGGGCTTTCGGGACGCACCAGCAGCATGTGAGGGCTGTGTTATTTACTGGAGAGAGGGCACCCCCCAGGACCTGCCAGCAGAGCTGGGTCCCCCTGGGTGTCAGGGTTCACCAGCAGGGACCCCGTGTCCCTATTGGGGCTGGCACAGCATGCTCTGACTTGCTTGGGGCTGCCCCACGTTCCTCGCACAGGAAAGGGCTGGAGAAGAGGCCCAGGCTGGTCTCTGCAGAAGGACAAATGCAGCTGTGGCCTGGGGGGGGACAAAAGAAAGCCCCTGCCTGGGGGCAGCCCCCCGGACCTCGCTCCCTCCCTCCCTCCCCTCCCAGCTCCTCCTAACCACAAGGACTTTGGTTGATGGAGCTGGCGCCAGCGAGTTCCCTGAAGAGTTCAGAAGTCAAGAACTGAGGCAGGTATGGGGAGGGGGGAAACCTGACCCCAGCAGGAGGGGGGGGACTGGCTGGCCAGGCACCGGGCACCGGGCTGGGCATGGGGCTGAGGGGTGGCTGTGAGCTGCTGCTGCCCCTGTGGTGTCCCTGTGGTGTCCCTGCTGTAGGGTCACGGTGATGGGAGGGTCCCCAGTGGGGGTCTGGGGGTGTCAGAGCAGGGCTGTGTGTCTGAGAGCGGGGTGTCTGGGGGAATGGGTGTGCAAAGACGCAGGTGTGCATGCGAGATATTGTGTAGGTATGGGGTTGTGGGGCAGCATGGGTGCTGGTGAGTGTGCAAGGGGGTTGTGAGCACCTTGGGGAGATGGAGCGGGGCTGTTTGTGAGGATGCACACGGGAAGACACCCGTACTAGTGAGCAAGGAGGTGAGTGGGAGAGCACAGCAGAATATCTTAGAGCCTGTGTGCCGTTGTGTTCGTACCATGTGGGATGTGTCCACCCAGTCCCCGTGGGCACTAAGCCCCCAGCGCGCTGAAGACACAGAGAGTTGGGATCAGCTGTACGGAGTGGGCGCACTGAGAACAGAGTCAAAACAAGTTTTGCAGCAAAATCCCAGCAGCAGCTTTCACTTTTTAATTATTATTATTTTTTTCCTTAAACAAAAATGCTCATCTCCCTGCGGGCAGGCCACAGCTGGGAGCAGCGGGTGCCCGTTCAGCCCTCATCCCACAGGGAGCAGCGGGGCCAACCTGCACCCTGGGGGTGATGAGCCCCCACAAGAACCCCATGGCAGTTCTCTGGGTGGGAATTTTGCCCGTGTCCCCCTCCACGGAGCAACTCCCTCCAGGCCTGGGCACCCATGGGTGCCCTCCAGCCCAGCCCCATGCCTCCACTCAGGGGTCTGGAGCTCGGGGCACCCCCCCCCTCCTTCTCCCCAGCCTTATGAGAGGCGCAGCCTGTTGAACTTGACAAAACCCATCTGGGGAAGCGGGGCACGGCGGGGGCGAGCCGAGGCCCTGCACTGGAGCTGTTGCTCACTTCCCCTTGGCTGGGCCCATCCACCACCAGCTCGGGGACCAAATGCCCCCCTCCTGCCCCCGGAGCGGGTCCCATGGGTGCCAGCAGCTTGGGGACAGCAGGGACACAGGCTGCTTGCCTCTCCCTTGCCCACCCCAAAATCCCAGCCCTGCCCTGCGCGCACCCGGCGCAGCCGCTCTGCCTTCCTAAAGCCGAGCCAGGCGGTGGATTTTTTTTTTATTTTATTTTATTTATTTTTTTAAAATTTATTATTATTTTCCGAGGCGGGGGGAGGCCGGGGAAGAAGCAACTCCTTTTCTCGTGCGCTCCTCTCCGCTGTCATTCACTCGGCTCCTTTCAGCATCCAGCCAATGGAGAGTGAGGGCCTGGGAGCAGCAGGCCTGGGGTAGCGTGATTGATGGGCAAACAGGACGGCGGGGCGCTCGCACTCGCACTCCGCAGCGCTCCGCTCCGCACCGCGGGGCTCCGGCTCAGCACCGCCGCCGACGGCCGAAGGGACCCGGGCCGGCCGGGCGCGCCGTCGGGTGGCCGCGTCCCCACGGGTGCCCGGGGTGGCCCCGGCTCGGGGTGGTGGCGGTGGTCTTGGGGTGGCGAGGGGGCAGCGCTGTGGCCGGGGGGAGCTTGTAGGGCCGGGGGGATTTGGGGGTTGGGGGTGTTGTGGGGTTGGGGACCCCGCTGAGCTCGCCGCGATCGTGGCTCGGGGTTGAGCGAGGCGGCCGGGAGCGGCGTGGGGGTGCGCAGCACGCGTGTCCCGACCTCGCATGGCTCTGTCGCGCGTGGTTCTGTCGCGAGGGGTGGCTCTGTCGCGGTGTCCCGGGGCGCGCCGCTGCGGCGCGATGGGCTTGAGAGCCTAAGGGCGTGAGCGCGCCTCGGTCACGCGTGGCTCCGCCGCGTGTCGGTGCCGTGGGTGCGGAGCCGAGCCCGGTGCTGAGCCCACGGCGGCCGTGGCCGGGCGGTGCGGGGCCGGGCTGCCGTGGGGGGGCTGTGCGCGGCCCCGCAAGCGGGACGGGAGCGCGGCCGGGCTGCGGGGGCCGGCATGGAGCACTTAGGGGCTCACCACCTGCACCAAGGGCAAGCCGAGCCCATCAGCTTCGGCATCGACCAGATCCTCAACACGTCGGAGCCGGGCAGCTGCATGGTTTCGCACCCGCGGCTGCAGGACTCGGCGGATTACGGCCTGGGCTGCATCGTGGGCAGCGCCTACAACACGGTCACCGGCGGCTACGGGACCGGCGGCGGCTCGGCCGGCGCTTACACCGGCACCTCGTGCAGCATGGGGGCCCTGCCCGGCTCCTATAACGTGAACATGGCGGTGAGCATGAACGGCAACACCTTGAGCTCGGCCGGGGGGGTGATCCGCGTCCCGGCCCACCGGCCCGTTACCGGCGGCGTGCACCAGCCCCTCTCCGCCGCCGTGCCGCCGGTGAACGGCGTCAACAGCCTCACCGGGCTCACCTTCCCCTGGATGGAGAGCAACAGGCGGTACACAAAAGACAGGTTCACAGGTGAGTCGGGACGCCGGGAACCCCCTCTCCTCCCTGCTCCCGTTCCCCCAAATCGCCGGTGCCCGCCGGGGAAAATCGGAGCCGGCCCCGGGCGGGGAGCGCGCCCCGCACCGCCATGGGACGGCGGGTCCCGGAGCAGGCCAGGAGCAAGAAAGGGTGGAAAATCGGGCGCGTTGGGGCACCCCTAAATACCTTATTGTTACTATTACTATAATAATTATTATTATTTTTTGCAATTTCCCGGGAAAGCCGGAAAACTCCTCAAACCCCGGGTACGGCCACCCTCTCCCCGCGTCCCCGCCAGCCGGGCGCAGCAAGTTTCCCCTAAAAAAAAACACTGGAGCTGCGGAGGAGGCACGGCACGGCCCGGCACGGCACGGGAGGAGCCCGGCGGCCCCGGCCTTGGCCCTCCCGGGCAGGCAGCCCCGTGTCGGTCTGTCCCGTGTGTCCCCTTGTCCCGCTGGGGCTCTGCCTTGTCCCCAACCACAGCGGATTTTTGGCAACCCCAAACCGAGCCGGGCTCTGCTCGGAGCCGCTTTCCGAAGCCGCCGCCGCCGCCGCCTTTTCCAGGTGGACCCGCGCTCGGCTTTCGGTGCTAACAAAGCCAAAGCTCCCATAACGAAAATGGAGAGAAAAAAAAAAAAAAAAGCAAAACAACGAAATCGTAACGGGGAAAGCGCGTTCCCCGCTCCCGCCGCGCCCGGCCCGGCTCCTTTATCTCGGGACCGACCCAGGCCTCGTTTTTGCAAGTTCCCGTTTCATTTCGATCCGTTCCGACTTGGCTCCGCCGGGGACGGACAGACGGACATTGTCCCCGGGAGCCGCCGGGTTTATTTTCCTACAGCCCTTCCCGGCCCGGCAGCGCTCGCAACCACCGCGGGTTTTATCGAATTATAATTCTTATACTTTTTATTTTATTTTATTTTTTTTTCGTGGGGTAAAAAGAAAAGCAAACCAAAACGAAACGCGAGTCCCGGCTCCAGCCCGGGAAGTTATTTCCCGGCTACGAAACGATCGGGCCGAGGGCGGCGGCGGTGACCGCCGCGCCGAAACGAATTTCCCCCGGTTCCCGTTCACACGGGGCGCGGAACCAGGGGGCCGGGAGGCACCGGGCCGGACCCCGCTGCGCCGTGCCCCCCTCCCCGCCAAGCCCCCCCCGCTCTGCCGCTCTTGGTCCCCGCTTTTTCGTTTCTTTCCTAAAGCGCCCCCCCCTCCCTTTCCTTTTTTTTTGCTTGGGGTTTTTCGGATTTCTCCACGCTTTAGGGCTGCGGGTTTGTCCCGTCCCCCCCTCCTCAAGCCCCGACCCTTTTTCCTGGGACAAAGCCGAGCAAGGAGCCGCCTCCCCCACCGTGCCCGGTGGGTGCCCGCAGCCCACCTCCGGGCTCTCCAGCCCCGGGGAAGGCCCGGGATGGCGGCACGGGCGGTGCTCGGTACCGGGACCGCGACCCGTGCAGCAGGGGGGGGTCCCAAAACCCCCCCAGCCCAGCGCCCGGGAGCCGGATCCCCTCTGCTGATGTGTCGCTGCTTGCTTCTTTACCTCTCATCCCCTCCTCCCGTGTCCCCCCCAGTGGCCCTCTCACCCTTCACTGTAACACGCCGTATAGGTCACCCCTACCAGAACCGCACGCCCCCCAAGAAGAAGAAGCCGCGCACGTCCTTCACCCGCCTGCAGATCTGCGAGCTGGAGAAGCGCTTCCACCGCCAGAAGTACCTGGCCTCGGCCGAGCGCGCTGCCCTGGCCAAGGCCCTGAAGATGACGGACGCCCAGGTGAAGACCTGGTTCCAGAACCGGCGCACCAAGTGGAGGTGAGGGGCCGGGGGCCTGGCCGTGCCCTGCGGGGTCCTCGTGCGCGTACGGGCGTGGAAATCCCCCTGTGCACGCACCGTGTGTGTGCGCGCAGTGCCCGTGGGTACGGATGCGTGCTTGGTGTGCAGGTTTTGTGAGTGTGTTTGTGTGTAGGCCGTGCGTCCGTGGGTGTGCACACATGCAGGGTGTGCGTGGGTGCGTGTGCGAGCCGGGTGTGTGCACGCTGAACGTGGTGTGCATTTGGAGTGTGTGCGCTCAGGGTGTGCGTGCAAGTGTGTGTGTGTGTACGGCAGTGTGTGCATGCACATGGGAGATATTACGGGCAGCAGGCACGCCGTGAGTGTGCACTGGGTGCGTGCACGGCGGGGGGGACATGCCGTGTCCCCCAGGGTGCTGTGTGTGGGACCCCAGCCTGGTGGGGAGCCCTCGGGGGGCTGTTGGGGAGCGGTGGCTGCAGCTTTACGGCAGGTATGTGGCCGCACTGAGGCCCTTTAGGACCCTCCTGTGCTGGATGGGACTGGCTCAGAGCTGGCCTGAGCTGGATCCTGCACCTCAGCTTACCAGGATATTGTATAAAAGCTGTGTAAAGCTCAAATTTTGATCCTTGTGGAGCTTTCTGCACCTCTTTGTGAAAGTGCTTTTTTTTTCCTCCTGGATGTGGCAGTAAACACGGGCAGGAGAGGAGGAGGAGGCCGGGCTCTGGCAGAGGCTCCCAGCCTCTGTCCCGCGTTGCAGCTCCCCTGGGGTGTCCCCGGAGAGGCACCCGGAGCACCCCTTGTCCTGTCCCAGGTGGGGACAGGCAGGCTGCAAGGCTGGGGAGGAGCAGCAGCTCCCCGGCAGGTCGTGGGGTGCTGTTGTGCTGGGTGCTGGGGTGCAAGCAGGCGGAGGTGGAGGCACCTTTTGCTTTTCCCCCGTGTGAGCTGCTGGGATGAGGTGCACACAGCCAAAGCGGGGGGATCCAGGTGGGGAAAGGGGGCTCAGCAGCGTGGCCGTGCCCCCTCGTTTCTCAGCCGGATGCTCTGTGCACAAAGAGTTGAATCCCTCGGAGGGAAATCCAAGCCGAGCCTGGGTATTTTGCAAGTTCAGGCTTCAATCCTGGCCGTCCCTACAATTTCTCCAATGTGGGGGAAAAGGGGTTTCCCCATGGGCTGTGTGGGGCAGCGATAGCCTGGGGTTGGATGAGGAACAGAGGCCGAGGAAGCTGAAACCCAGGGTGTGGGTGAACCCCCACCTCAGCGGGTCCTTCCCTAAAGTGCCCAGGGAGCCGTGGAGCTCCCCGAGAGCCAGGAAGTCTCGGGCTGGAGGGATTTCTGTGAGCCAGGAGCAAAGTCCTGGAGGAGGAGGAACAATCCTGCCGCGGCCTGCACAGCAGGGTCAGCCGTGTCTTCTAACCTGGTTTCCTAAGGAAGTGAGGCAAATGCGGCTTGGCTGCCTCTCCTTCTGTCTGTCAATACTCCTTGCGTCTGTTGGCTAAGTTCAGCCCCCTTTGGCAGAGGAGCAGAGGATACAAACCTATTCATGTGCCTGACACACACACGAAAAAAAATAATAGCTGGGTGAAGAGAAATAAATGACTGGTTCTGTCTAAGGGAAGGTCTGCAGCCTGACCTCAGCCGTAGTAGGAGACATGGGAGAATCCCCACCAGCCCAGAGGGACAGAGGTGTGGAAGCTCTGCTCCTTTGTGCCTGTGGACATCGGGTGTTGCAGCAGAGGACGTGGGTGCATGGCCTTCAGCACACCCCGTGCAGCCCCCCGGGGCTGGGTGAGCTCTGGGTGCTGGCAGGAGTGAGCAGGGGGTGCAGGCAGCCAGGGATATTTAAGAAAGGAGAGTTGCTTTAAGGCTTTTGAAGGATTGAAGTGCTAAAAAAAATGTGAGCTGAGGGGAAGCTGGGGGGAGAGTCATGCTTCTGCACGGAGCCTCTTTGCCGGGTGCATCCATGGGGTTGAGGTGGCTGCGTGATCCCCTCCCCAGGTTTGGGGGCTCACTTGAGAGGCATCGAGGTTTAATTCCTCCCTCTGACCAAGCAGATTCGAACTGCAAACCCCAGCCTGAGGCAAAAAGCACGAGCACCCCGGCCAGGTGCTGGCAGCCCCCTGGACGTGGGGCTCTCCCCCTCGCTCCTCCCGGGAGCATCTCTTCATTGTGCGGGGAGCCATGAAATATTCATGGCGGCAGGGACCGAGCCGCTGCTGCGAGCCCCCTCTCCCCGGGATGTCTGACACGGTGAGATGCTGACACCGTGATGAGAGCAGGGACCGAGCCCCGAGCTGCCTGCTCCCAGCGCACGCCTGGTGTCTGCAGCCCTGTCCCCACGCAGCCCTCGCCGGGACCCCAGCCCTGCTCCCTCGTTGCACAGAGCTGCCGCTGAAAATCTCCGTGGAGGAAGAAGACGAGATGTCTCTTGTCCCCCACGGGCTGCTAAATTAAAAAACTGCCTTTTCCCTCATCATTGATCTGCTGGAACTGCCAGGGGAGCATGGGCTGGGGGTGAGGGAGGGGTGCTCCTGGTGCCAGGGATGCTCCCGGTCAGAGCCGAGGTGACCACGGGCTGCAGCCTCCGGGCCGACCCGCCGTCGAGGAGAGGGGAGGTGGGATTTTTGTTGTGGATTTAAGCACATTCAGGCCATTCCTCTCCCATCCCCTCCTCCCAGGCAATCCGGGGCTTGGACCCTGGCGGAGGTGGCTGGGACCTCCGCCGGCCCCTAATCCCCCCCCGGCGGGTTGGGCTCTGCCTCTGTCATTCCAGACAGACGCGTGTCCAACCTGTTCTTAAAAATTTCCTCCTCCGCCCTGCCCAGACAGCGTATTCTGGCCCTTTGATTGTTCTCGCCGCTGAAAACGCGTTTCCTAAGTGTTTATCCTGCATTTTACCACTCGTACCGTGTGTGAGTTTTGCCCTGCCCGCCACGGGTGTCTCGTTGCCTTCATCTCCCTCCAGCTGGCTGGGGTCCAGCAGAGGAGAGGGCTGCTTGGGGCATGGGGAGGGGGCTGGCACGGCCCCAGGGTGATGCTACTTGCCTCTGGCCACCTGGCACTGCCACTTGGCCACCTTTTGCCCGAGCCCATCCCCATGGCCCCACTCCCTGCCCCGTGGTTCTCTCTGTGTCATCCTGCCTGGCTGCTGCATTGCAGGGAATCACAACCTTTGCAGCCCCATCTTGACCCTTTTTGGGTGTTTGGGGCAGAAAAAGGAGGGGAGCAGGGGCTGTGACCCTGGGCTTGGTGCCTTTGCCTGCTGAGATGGGAGCAATTTTCCTTGGGGCCACCAAGACGGCCTCAACCCCTAGTGCATGGGGGACACCAACAGTACACGCAGGGGCCATGGGACCGGTTTGTGGCCGTGTCCCCAGCCCTGACCCAATTTTTTTCCCTCCCCCCGGCCCCCCTGATGGCTGCCTCTCTCCTAGGAGGCAGACGGCGGAGGAGCGGGAGGCCGAGCGGCAGCAAGCGAACCGCATCCTCATGCAGCTGCAGCAGGAGGCCTTCCAAAAAACCATCAACCAGCCCATCCAAGCCGACCCCATCTGCGTCCACAACTCCTCTCTCTTCGCCCTGCAGAACCTCCAGCCCTGGTCCGACGACTCCACCAAGATCACCAGCGTCACCACCGTCGCCTCCGCCTGCGAGTAAAGGCTCGGCACCTTCGGCGTCCCCCTTTTGTCGCCGCCGCCTCCGGCCGCACGTGCGTCCCACGGAGCAAACGGCGAGGACTGACGGGAGGGGAAAACCACCCCAAAAACTCTCCCCGCCCGTGGGGCTGCCGGAGCAGCGGTGTCGTCTCGCCTCCCCCCAACCCTTTTGTTCTTCCCAAAGTCTCTGGTGCCGACCACGAACTTCCTGACGCGCCGCCAGACAAAAGCCGAGCCCTGACAGACGCGGCCGCGGGCGAGCGCCCAGCTGGGGGAAACTTCCTCTGGGTTCTGCAGGGCTTGGGGCACCCCTATAGGTCCCTATGTATATATATAAATCCCATATATATATACACACAGACACCCTTCGGACTGATCGAGACAAAAGGACGAGGCTCCCTGGGAAGCGTGTTCCTGCAGCCAGGCGTTGTGCCGGGCCGTTCGCGCTGGAGACGTTTGGGGATGCAACAAATGGAGGAAACAACCCGGCTTTTTGATTTTATTTTTATTATTTTATTTTATTTTTCTCCTCCCGGCAGCAATTTCTGCTGGCGACAGATGCGAACCCTTCGGATCTCACCTAGCCGTGTCTCCTCCCCTTTTTCATTAATTTTTTCGTGCGAGGGGGGAATAAGCCAAGGAACTGACAGACTCCTGAGGACGGTAAATGTGATAGCTCAATCGCAGGAAGAGCCCAAACTGTCCCCGGCTGCCACGGACTCGGCGCCGATCAGCCTGCGTTTTAATAACGAGAAGACCTCGGTGGCAGTTGGCAGGGGTAACGCGGTTTCTTTCGATGGGTTTATTTCCATATCATTTGCAAAATGCTGTCCGGTGTTTCGTTTTCCCTGTTTTCCTTGATGAGGCAGTTCGCGAGGGCAAAAATCGATTCGATTTCACTCCCGACTTCGTTGTTTCTTTAACTGAGGGAATGAGACACAATTAAACAAAGCACTTCCTATAGCAAAGGCCAGGAATATATATATATATATATATACAGTATATATTTTTTGGTTACTTATAATCTAAAACAGCACTGCCAATTTAAACAGCTAGCACAAACAAGCGATCAGAAATCCTATTTTCAGCGAGATTTTAAAAGGCATTCGTTTGTTTGTTCGTTTGTTTTTAAGTTATGCACTTCTACGGTGTTTTACGTGTATTCATTTTATAAAGTGCTTGTGTAATTTATGTGGAAACGAAAAGGAAAATAAAAAAAAAAAAAATCTCCAGGGTACTGAATAAATCATTTCATGCCTTGCTCTTCCCTGCCTATTAGCTCCCCGAGAGGAGACAGCAGATCGGAGCGAGCGCTGCAGCCTCCTCTATTTGTTTAGGATGAAAATAGCATTAGCATTTCCTTCTGACTTTGCTCAAGTCCCCTTGGCTCGGGAAGCTCTGGAGATAACAGGGTGTATTTTAATCCCTCGTCCTGGAGCCGTTTTCAGGCTCCAAGCAGCACCTGGTTTGATCCCATCCCTGGGTGCGCCTCCTGCTTGCGTGGGGATATTCCCTGAGCGGGACCCACGGTGCTCGCCTCGGTGTTGGTGTCCAGGATTTTGTGCCGAAGTGGGGCTGAGGATAAAGGAATCTCCAACATTTTAGACGCAGCCTGGCAGGGGATTATTTTTGGGACTATTTTCTGTCTGTGCTCAGCTTTATTCTGGGGCACCATCCCTAGCCAGGCAGAAGAAAACCCCACCGGGGGAAAAATTCTCCCTGGTTTCCTCAGGGGATGCTCCCAGGCTCATGGCCAGGGATGTGGCCTTGCCTTCAGCCTGGCATTTCCTTCAGTGCTGGGAACTGCCGGGCAGAGGATGTGCGAGGAGGGGGCTGCAAGCTCGGCCAGCCCCCAGCTCTTGCCCTTGGTCTTGTAGGGTGCACAATAAAACAGCCCCAGCTGCTGCAGGACCCAAACTCAGTCCTCGGAGAAAGCTCCTCTGGAGATTGTTAGGTGAATGTAGGTATAAGCTATTTTTTGTTATTATTATTATTATTTTTTTCAAAATCAATTATTGTGGAGTTGGGCTCCAAATTTATGGTGCTTCAGGATTTTCCTACCCATCCTTCAGTCCAACACGCAAGGGAACACAGAGAAACATTTGCAGAGGTGGAGAGACGAGAAGCCAAAAACAAACAAAAAACAAGAGAAAACATGGGAAAATAAGTAAAATACACAGACCACAAATTTCTGGGGATATCTTTAAAAAGATACCTGCTTACAAAAAAAAAAAAAAAAAAAAAAAAAAAAGATAAATAACATAGCTTGTATTTTTTTTTCCAAGATAACTTTGACAGAGGTCTTTTGTTTGAATTCTGTTTCGTACCACAGACAGATTTTTAAGAGCTGATTAAGCTACTTATTTAATATGTGCCCAACTTTGGCTGCAAAGAGAATGCTGTGCTTAGTGCTTAATCCTTGCGGAGGCATCGCCGTGTGCAGGGCTGGGATGGCTCACAGCGTGTGGCTCTGCTCGCTTTCCTTTCCAAGGTTTTTGTGCAGGAAAAAAAAAAAAAACACCAACCACAAAATAAATAAAGAAGGGATCACGGTGCTCACCGCTGATATTAAAAGTGTTTTCTATTTTATTATTATGACACATCAATATCTTACAATTTAATTCCGAGACAACCATTTTATAATATCCACATTATTCATTTCATATTCCAAAATGTTTCCCGGCGAAGTCGAACGTATGATAATGCACACCCGAGGGCATGTGTTTAAATACAATCTTTAGCTACACCTTGTTCTAAAAACTGTTGACTTCCTCCTTTTCTTATCAATCTTTCCTGTTTAAAAAAAAAAAGACCAAAAAAGAAAAAAAGAAATCTCGATATGCAACGACAATATAGGTAGTGTTGGAACCAGAAAAATTCTCGTCCGGTCTTTCTTGTTCTTGGAACAATTGCTGCTGGAAGGGGTTTCTGTTCAAATATTTCTCCTGGATTCGTTTTTAGAATTGGTTTAATCGCAGGAGGTTTTTTTTTTTTTGCTATCTGCATACATGCTTCCAGTTATTAACATGATGAACTGTACCCAGACAATGAAAGTTGCCTGAAATATGATGGAATTAAATCAATAAACAATGACACGAAACGGTGACATATAATTATACGTTTTGTAGACTGACATCACCTCAGACATATCCTGGGGCCATCCATACCACACTGAAGGCTGATTTCACTTCTCGTATTGTGCCTGGTTGGGAACAGGACCACAAATGCACTGCGAAGCATTGAAAGGCATTTCCCACTTCCGCGTATCTCAAAACGTAGCAAAGCCCAAACGTGAAACCAGAGGTGGTGCAAGAGGTTTTTCCAGCGTTCGCCTGCCCGTCTCGAGGAGGTGCAAAGCCAGGTAGGGACAACTTTTGTTGGAGGGGAAAGCTGGGGTGCAACACAGAGCACCCAGAGACATCGCCGGGTGGCCGTGGGTGACCGAGAGCAATGGGTTGTGTTGGCTCAGCTGCAGAGGTGCTGAGCTTCCAAAGGCAAAATTTGGGGATGAGGGGGGATGCTAGCCGTGCAGGAGCAAGAGGAATACCGAACATCTGTGCGGAGCTGGAGGAGACGAAGCCCAGCTGGACATGCTGCGGTTGTCTGGGCTTGGTCCCAGCTCTGTGGGCATGAGGGAGGAGAGGTCTGGCCCCCATCGAACCAATTAGCTAAGCAGGCGAGTCATCCAAACGAGGATCAGCTGTCTCATATCTGCCAGGAACTGGCCATGGGTGAGGGCTAGGGGGGAGGGCTTTGTCCGGGGCTGTGCCCCCAGGCACATGGCGGTGAGTGTGCTTCTGTGCTAGCACCAACATGGGCACAGTACAAGGGGGTGTGCAGCCTCCGTTGGGCTCCCCTGGCCTGTCTGTGGGTTTTTCTTGGTCTGATGCTGTCTGGCAATGACTATGAGGGTCACCTGTACCTGGCAGCTGTGGCAGGAAGAGCAGGCAAGTGTGTGTAATCTCTGATATAACTTGCTGTGATTAATAGTAAAGAGGAACTCTGCTCCTGCCATGCATGAGATCGTTTTCCCGACCTCACTGGGACTGTGAATAGGTATTTTTGTAACACCCCTCATCAGCAACCAGATCTTGCTGCTTCTTCTGCTATCAATTCGGATGTGCTCGTAATTAATTTGTGCCCCGTGGGGCTTAAAATCAGTGCTTGGAGCTCAGTGGGACGGCTATGGGAGCTCACGGTAGGGTGCATGGTCCCATAGGGAAATCAAGTTTACTGGCAAAACCCAGAACTGTTTTGTGGAACGTTGTTTGGGTTACACGAAAAAGCCAGTCCTGTCTGGTGCACTGGGACAGCTGGAACTCCTTAAATTAATCTTTTTTGCTTTCTGCCAGAAAAATGCCAGTGGAGCGACGCCGATTTCTTTGTGCGACGACGAGCTTCCACCAGCGCCCATTTGAGAAAACTCTTGTGAAGTAAGACTTGAGATTATCGGAATATCCTGGTTTGAGATTTTATAAATGAAAGGGTCTTGATTTGGGGATGAAAGCTAGATTTTTTGAAAACATTTTTTAGTGGATAGTAAGCAAAGAAAAAAGTACATAAAGCAGCAGATTATCACAAGTTTCTGCTGGAGTCGGATCTTCCAGATTGTCTCCGTTTCTGCAGAACTTTTATTTGTTAAACTAGCTGGGACTTTGGTTTTATTATAATTATTGTTACTTCTGCTATTATTGTTTGTTATTTTTGGCCTTAGTTACGTTAGGAAACTTTTAGTTTGATATAACAGTGCTCACCCAAGATTAGGACGTAGTTTCTTTGCCCCTGCTCGTGTCCATTGCTCAGAAACGTTTTCTTACATTGGTAATTTTAAAATCAGCCTTTACATAAATTTAAGTCCAACTCAAAACTATATTCAAAGAGATTTTTTTTCCCAAAGGCACAAAAAAAAAAAAATCTACATTTTCCCAGTCTGAAAACTGATTTCTGGCTGTGGTAACTGGAGGAAGGTGGGGGGCACCAGCCGAATTTCTATCCAAACCCGCGGGCCCTTGGCTCGGTGGGGCTTCATGCCGAGAGGAAGAGATCTGTCTGTCAGGGCTGGGAGTTTGTGCTTTTGGAGTAAAAACAAACTGCTGAGAGTGAGATGGGGTGTTTCTGAGCTAGATTTGAGCAGGAACAAGAGAGGCTTGAGAAAACTGATTTTCTCCTTTTCTCCAAAGAATGTGAACGCGCTCGTCATGGGGAAGCTGCGGTTAGCTGTCTGTCTCTTAGACAGCAGTAGCCTAAAAATAACAAACTAGTGATTACAAAAAATCAATCAATATCTACTTTTTTTTAAACTTCAGTTGGAAAGCAGCACAAGGGGCGGGATAGGGGAAAACACGGAGAGCAGCTCCATTTCCCAGGGACTTTCACTGCCAGCAAGAGGCAGTGGCGTTGCTGGGAGGCCGATACCTGCTGACCCCGGCCTGATGCTGATGTGCGGCCCTAGGGCTGCCCTGACTCTTCCTCTTCAGGATTTCAGGTAGAGGATCCTTGCTTTGTGATGCTGATGGTCAGTGGGTGCAAGGCCAGGGCTGGCCACTCAGGTCTGCTGGATGTGAATCGTGCTCGGGGGCACTGTCAGCGAGTGATCTCCTGTGCTCCAAGCTGTGGTCAGGCCTCTGTGGTGTCAGGCACGGCATCCCCGACCTGGGGATGTGAGCCCACCCAGGTGAGGGGGCTCCCCACTGCCTCCCATCCTCCTGGAGATGCCTGCAGAGCCCCAGTTTGCCCTTCAGGATGAAGCGAAAGCAAACGTTGAGACCTTATCGGCTGTCTTGGTGGGTCTGAACCAAGCTGTGGCTGAGAACCCCTCTCCTGAAACAGGAGGTGATGTGCAGGGCACGATGTGCTCCCTGGGACATGTCTGTGGGCCCATGGCTGTCCCCATCCAGCCCAAACCCCTGGACACCACAGGACACACGTCCCCCAGAGCAGAGTTGTGCTGTGTGCCGTGCCAAGCTTTGGTATTTATGCCACGAGCACAGCAGGGGAAAGCCAGAGAAGAAAAGCCACACCTGCAACCTCATCCACAGGAAAATGAATCCTGAGAGCTTGCATGGCTGCAGACACTGCCAAAAATTAGGGTGCTGTGCTGCTGAACATCTGCACCAGGTAGTCAGCTCCTCTCCCCTCGCCAGCAGCACCACAGGAGGTAGGTCTTGGCTCCAGCCCTCGCTCCCCTTCTCAGAAAAATCCCTAAAAGTACCCAAATGGTGGGATGGCAGGGATGGGGGCTATCACCTGGCAGTGCTGCAGGTGCTGCCTTGCACGGCTCTGAGCCCAGCATCCTTCCTCCCTTGTGCACCAATATTCAATCCCAGCGAGCCCCCCACCATTCCCCTTTATTTTAAGGACCCCAAACAGCAGCCAAACGCGGGGGCCGGGCTCCCTCTAGGGGCTGCAGGGAGCTCGGCTGCTGCTTGGGGGGGGGGTGCACTGCACCCAGCAGCTCCTTCCTTCCAGGAGGGAGAAATAGAAACCCAAGAGATAAAAAAAAATAATTTAAAAAGGAACTCGTCCCTTCCTGGTTTATTTTTTTTTATTCTTATTCGCGGCGCAGGAAGTCAATAAGGCAGGAGGAAATCACCTGGGTTTTATTATCACCTATTTATATGTTTAGTGCTGTTAAAATAGGAGCCTGGGCTTTGAGCTGCAGGGAATCAAAGCATTTCATGGTGCAGAGGCGAGCCCCCTCTCTCCTCCCTCCCCAAAAGTGATTCGGACCGGTTTAAACAAATGCGCCTTCGTCTCTTAAAATAATTATGTGATTTAGAGGTGGTTTTCCCTGGCTCGTATCAAATGACTTTAATGGGGTCTGCTTGTGTGCGAGTATCTGTTTAACCAGTTATTGCTTTTTAAAGCTGCATTTATTCCCCAGAATTCGCCAGAAAAGTAATTCTCTCTGAAAAGGGATTATTTGTGCTCCGCCATCGCTTGGTGTTTATTCCACGGTGCATTTAGTAGTGAAATGGTGCCCAGAGGGCAGAGGCCAAAATGTGAGCTAAAACGATGTGCTGAAATTTGGGAACAACATCCCCTGGATGCTCTACCAGCTGTGAAGTTTCTCTTCTTTGTTTCCTCTTCTCAGCCTGGTTTCCAGAAAAGCAAGGCTTTTGAGGTGAGTCTCTGTGTGTCTGTCATCTTCACCTAATATTTTTTTCATCTCCTCTGGCCCAATTTTGGCCAAATTCAGCCGTCTTGGAGGCAGCAGGTTCCTGTGATTGCACATTGGTAGCTGGGGCTCGCAGGACCTGCAGGTAGGATTCATGCCTGCCACCACGTCCCCCATAGGTAGCCCTGCAGGCGTTGCCCCACAAAGCCCCTTCCTCCCTTTTGGGATGAAAAGGGCCATTTTAGGGGCCAGGTGAGCATGCAGGGGCAGTGGGAGCCAGTTGGGCCAGCTAAGGGGTGGCTTCTACAGACACTCAGGGTAATACTAGCAGTGCAGGCATGGGGAACCTGTTGCTCCATCCCAGCCCTACAAGGCTTCTGCCATGTTAATTACTGCAACTTCAGCCCCAGATTTTGTCTCACTGAACCTTTTGTCTTTTCAAGGTTAAAGAAGCAGTTTCCACTGGAACTATTTTTTCCCATGTAGCTTAAATCTTTCCTGGAGGAAGGGATTGGATCAATTTGTGCATCCTTTGTGCCTGCAATAGCTGCCATCGCAAATAACTGCAGCCCTTGCCCTGACACGGTGCTGCAGAGCTCTTACTCTCCTTTAACCTTCCATTTCTCTGCAGAACCAGAGCAAACCACAACGGATCCTTTTAAGTGCTCTCTCCTGCTTCCTGCACCACTGGGTGCTCCGGTCAGACTCTGCCCTTGTGTGGTGCTGGGTGGGTGCTTGCGTGGGTCCTGTGAATGAGGCACCAGGAAGCACACCGGTACAGACTGGTGGTTGTTGCAGAGCGTGCTGGCCTCAGTCCATCACGTCCTTTTCCTTCTCCTCCTTGTAATCACATTCTTTGGGAGCTTGTTCACTCACCTATTTCACAATTAATGATTAATTACAGGCTCTGCCTTGGACTTCTCTCTAAGGGACAGTGATGATTCACCTGGCCGTGCCCTCAGCACCCACAGACATGAATGCCCTTTCTGTGAAAGCGCTGAGCTGACGCCAGGATGGAAATGATTCACTTGCCCAGTCTGAGCTGAGGTGGGTGAGCCTGCCAGCCCCGCATGGACACCAGCAGCTGCGTACCTCAGAGCATCACAGGGAGCTGGGCATGGCATGAATCTGCCCTCCACTTTCCCCTGGAGATGGGCATTTGGCCATTCCAGCATCCTGCTCGGGGAATGGCCCCAAGGACCCTCTGAAATCTCTGGTGCCCCTTTGCTCATCTCCTGGCTGGAGGGAGAAATGGGGCTGATGGGGGAGAAGCGGCACCTGGGCTGCAGCAATGTGGGGTGGGTTAGGCAGTACCCAGGAGCATGCCCTTGTCCCCAAACCTACATGGTGGCCTGTGAGCTGCTTGCCAGGAGGGGTTGTTGACGTGATGCTGCTGCATCTTCCCGTGGGATCGGGTGGCAAGAGGCTGCTGGTAACAGCCCAGTTCACCCCATGTCCCCTGCCCCTGTCCCCTGCCAGCCCCATCCTCTGCTCCTCCCCATCCTCATACTGTGCCTCCCCTCTTCTGCCTCAAAAGCCCAGGGCGGGGGGGCTCGGTGCCATCTCTTTGTTTTGCAGACAGCAGCACACAGGGATAAGGTAACTAATTTGGGAAATGACTCCGGCCATCAATTTCCTGAATGATTTGGTGGGAAAGGCTTGGCTTTGAATGATAAGCTGAATCTCACGCACGCTCCCTGCTGTCCGCTTGGTCTTGAATTACCCTTTTATTTTACTTCCTCCTTGTTCTCATTGCCACACCACTCAAACTAAAATTATTCGCCTACAACTGCAAACGCGGGGATATATCACCCGGAGTGCTGTAGGGCTGTCGCCATATATAATGCTCTGAGCTCAATATTTATAGAGCTACATACAGCACAAATCATATCCAGAGAGCCCGTCGAGCTGGAGAGCTAGGTATAAACTCCAGAAATATCGCAAGCCATCGCTCACAAGAGACTGCCCGGCAGAGCCGCTGGCCGTACATCACGCTGTAATGCCATCCGAGTCCACGCTCAGAGCTGGAGCGGAGCAGAGGTCACTGCCAAGCTTTCCTTCCATAAATCCTAGGCGCTGGCTCTGAGCAAGGTTAGGGGCTGAGAGAGCCCTGCTCCCCGTGCTGCTTCCTCCTGGCCCCGAATTGTCCCAGCACTGAGGGTGGGCATTTATCTTTGGGGTCTTGTCCTTCCTTCTCCCTCTGCTGTAGGAACTGGTGGGGGACTGCCGGATGGGCATTGTGGCTGTCGTGGCTCAAATCTGCAAGTTATGGGGAGCCAATGGTTTGTCTGAAATGGGCTTTTGATGGCTTTGGGGGGGGATGTGAGCCCCTCTTCTTCTCACCTTGATGGGTCACGTTCTCCCTTATCTCCCTGCCCCGTGCAACAATGTGAATTTTCTCCAAATCCTTTAGCCAAGCCCATAGGTTTATGGGCATCCAGTAGTCTGCAAAGGCATAGCCATGCATCCCAAGGAAGGCCATGTCCTTCTGCCACTACTTTTTCTCCTCCTTCCCCTCTCTCAAATTTTCTCTTTGGCCTAGTAGAGCTGGGCATGGCTCCTGACCAGGGCAGATCCTGGTGATCCCCAAGGGGTTTGTTGGCATTTCTGCTGCTGGAAACCATCAGTGAACATCCCAGCCTGTGTCCCCACTGTGAGCCCAGGGCTCTCTCCAGGAGGAATTTCCCTCCAGCAGCCCTCTCCTCAAGGCCGTGCTGCTGCAGAGGGAGAAGATCCAGGCTGAGCTGGTGATGAGAACAGATGCAGGACGTGGTAAAACCTCCCCAGAACAGGGAGACAGTGACGTGGTGGAAACAAGTGCTCAAATTTTGCCTAAGCCATGGCCAGCCCGACAGCCACTTGCATTTCTAAGCCCATCGTGATGGACTCGAGCTAACCGGTCTGTGGCTCCCTCCTCTCCCCCAGCAGTGTGGCAGGCAGACTCTGACATTAAGCAAAATAAAATCCAACCCTTAGCATTAAGTAAAACTCCCAGCGTGATGGGTTTGTGGCTTGCAGCAACAACTCAGCAGGGGCGTGTTAAAGCCGGTCTCCAGCGAGTGGAAGAATGAAGCTCTGCAAAACCCTGACGAGGCAAAGCTCCTAAAATAACAATTGAATTAAACTTAATTCATTTTCACTTAATACCCTAATAGTGCCTTTAGCAAATGAGGCTATTATTATTTTGAGGAGGAAAATGGGGAGGTGCAGTCTGGATGCAGCTCACATCTCCTTAGTGAAAGAAAGAAAACTTTGGTGGAAAAAAAAAAAAAAAAAAGAAAAAGAAAAAGGGAAGAAATGCAGACAATTCGGAGTTGCCCTTTGGGATGAAGCACCCCCAAACCCAGCCTTACTCATGTTCAGAATGTGCCCTAGACCTCAAAGTGTGCAAAACTGGCTCATTTTCTGCCAGACCCTGGGGAATTTGCTGAGTTTGGGTCACATCCAGCACCCACGGCTGGCTGGGAGGTTCTTGCTTTCCTCATCACGAAGCTTTTTGTGCGTCTCCGAGCTGTGTGAGCCCCAAACCTTTCTCTCCCTCATGGAGGCTGGCCTGCAGGGCTCTCAGTGCCGTGCTCAGCCCTCTTTCTGCATGTGAGGTGCTGGTGTGAGACCTTCCCTGGCGAAAACCGAGTGAGCCCCATGCCACCAGGCCCTGACACTGGGCACGTGAGCACCGAGCACCTGGGCCAGGTCCCTGTTTCCAGCCATGCCCCCACCCTCATTCCACTGGGGGGGTCACAAAACCGATACGTTTAAATGATGCACTCAGCAAAGGGGCTCGAGGAACCATCCCAATTTTGTCCCCCAAACTTCCCAGGCCTCCCTGAAATGGCCTTGCAGGCACCGAACTACACTTCCCAGTAGGCCACAGAGCAAAGGCCGCGCTCCCACCATGAGCAGGAGGAGAAGGAGCCCTGTGGCTCGCTTGTGCTCAGGGGGGGCTCAGGGGGAACCAAGGGGTCTCCAAGCAGCCAGGGGGGCTCAGGGCCTGAGGTGGTGGCAGGGGGGAGCAGCATCACGGTGTGAGCAGCAGCAGGCGTCAGGGCAAACTGAATTTCCTCTCCTAACGCAGCTCTGCAATCTTCCTCTAGAAAATAGCCCAGACAGGCTTTGCAAGGTCGGCCTCGCCCGCTGTCTTGCTCGGAGGCAGGCTCTGCTCCAGCTAATCCTCTCCTGACAGACTTTTTTTGTCTCCTGTTCTTAGAAACCTTTCTCCACCTGCCCTGGTTAGGGCAGGCAGCTTCTTAGCTTTAAGGAAAAGGAGAAAGGAGATTTGCGTTAAGACGGTTTTTCAAAACTTTCTGCTCTTCCTCTCAACTGGAACCGGCTGATTTTAGGGTTAATCCACCAAAACCAAACAGGAAGATCCCTGGGGCAGCAAGCATCCATCCTTCCCCGTCACAGCCCCTCTGCTGCTTCTCTCTCGCTGCCAAACAGGCAGAAGTGATGTGCAGAGCCTGTACCTGCAGCAGCAGTGAAAGGCAGCTGAGAAGCAGCTCCTGCCTTTCCTAATAACTTCCCTGGGATGCAATAACTTCCCTGGGACATCTTCCTGCAGCCCAAGGAACCAGCACCCATCCACCCAGCACCACTCCACACTGCTCTGCTGCCACCACCCCACTCCTCTTCTCCCTGGCAGACTTCACGGCTGTTCCAACTAAAATCCAGCTCTGCTCTTGAAAGCGAGGACTAATGGGAAAACAGTTAGCAGACCTGTGGAGTACTCCATCTAAATCAGACCGTCAGATATATATATATTTAATTAATTGCAGATGGGGAAGGATGGCAGGTGTAGGGGGTGAGCTCCACCACCTCCTGGGCTGCTGTCTGCTACTCGCTTTTTGGGTCTCTATCTAAGAAATAGACATTTTGAGCGTTGTTGCTCTGAAGGGAGACTCCTGCCTTGGGTGCCAGCCAAGGCTTGAGGAAACAAGGACCTGGGTATCCCTTAGTGCTGACTAACCTTGACATGAAATGGATCATCGAAATAAAATGTTCACGGATCTAACAGGGTGAATTCCCTCCCCCCTTGGCCATGGTTTCTGCACACTGGGATGGGCAGGGCATGAGGAATGAAGGCAGAAGCTGTTTTGTAACCTTGCTCGTGGGTGTTGCAGCTGATTTCTCCTGCAGGGCAAAGAAAAAGAGAAGGAAGTGAGAGAAATGAAAGCTATTAGTATCAAACAATTAAGGGCTACGGTTGAATTAGGTGAAGAACAAATGGGATTATTCGGGGAAAGCATTAGTGGATCATAAAATAATATGTTTTTAAGAAATGAGAAATAGAAACTGATTACAGGGTGCGTGACACTGGCATTATACTGCTGCTTGTGCTGGTGGGCTTAGAAGTAGCTTGGTTGCTTTATTTAGGTTTATTGTGCTGGATGAGGGGGGTAGGGGAGCAGCCAGAGGTTTGGTTATACCACCAAGTCATAGCGTAATTCAGGTCGGAGTGACTTCAGGATGCCCCTGATCAGTCCTCTCTCTGAGCAGGGATCACGGGTGCTGGGTCAGGTCGCTCAGTTCAGTCAACCTTTGAGCATCCCCAGGGATGGAGACCTCAAAGTCTGATCCCTGCTCCAGTGTTTGACCATCCTCCATATAGAAAGTTATTCTCCTGAGTTACAGGGCTTCTTCCAGGTGTGATGTGCTGTCAGATGGCATGGTGACCTTGCCATCCTCCCATCTCTGGGGGCACAGAGAGAGGCAGGAAAGTCTCTGCCAGTGGTGACCCTGCTGCGAAAGCAGCAGTGCACGCACCAGGAAGTGCTTGTAAGCTCTGCTTCGTGGGGTGGTGGGGTTTAAAATGTTTGGGGGCTGAATTTCCTGCAATTGTCACCTCTCTAGTCACATTTTGGCTGAAATTCAAGAAGATATTTAACTCTGGGAGAGGGAGGTGTGCATGGTGTGCACACAGGACCATCTTGGAGGAGCCGCCCTTCACTTCCCTGCTGCCCCACTGTTTCTCAGTGTGTTCATGTCCTGCATAACCCCGTGCCTGGCTCTGACCTCCTCTCCCACCCCTGATATCTGTGGCACTGGGGTCACTTAGATTTTAGGAGAAATCCACTTGGAAACCACCATGGACCAGGGGAAGGGGCTCACCCTCCAGGCTTAGTTAATGGGGGGAGCATCCTGCTTCTTCACGTTCTGGTACAGGGATGGGGGGTGGCGTATCCTTGGAGCTGTGATAGGAAAGGGTCAGGCTGGGTGTTAGGAAAATATTTGTCACCAAGAGGGTGGTCGGGCACTGGGACGGGCTCCCCAGGGCAGTGGTCATGGCACTGAGCCTGCTGGAGTTCAAGAAGCGTTTGGATAACTCTCAGACATAGGGTCTGATTTTTGGAAGGTCATGTGTGGAGCCGGGAGTTTTACTGGATGATCCTTCTGGGTCATTTCCACCTCGGAATATTCTATGATACATCTTCCAGCCAGTCTGTCTGCCCTTAGCAGCATACAAACCCTGGGAAACACGACTTCATTCCCCCGCCGGACCCCCAGCTCACCCCGAAGGGATGCCACGGGGCTTTGGCAACCTCCCCTCCTTTTTTTAACCTTTCAAAAAAAGCCTTCCCCTAACAAACCCCTGCCAGGGGGAAGCCTGCCCTGCTCTTATCCCACAGCCTGCTGTAGGACGATGAGCAGCGGGGGCCGCTGCCTGCAGAGGTCCCCCTCGCCTAAGCTTTGCGAGCCGGGCAGGGCGGCAGCGCCGAGCCGGCCTCGGGCTGCTCCGTGCAGGGCAGGGGAAGGGGCTGGGACCCCCCGAACCCCTCCAGACCCTTCCCTGGTCCCCTCCCGAGCTCGCTGCCGGGTGTTGGGTGTCCGGGGGCTGGTGCTGGGACCCCCCGGGGCTCGCTTCTGCTGGGAGCCCGGACAGGAGGTGGCCTTCAAGCGGGATGCTGGAAAGGCAGGGGAATTAGTGGCCTGGGGTAATTAGCAGCGTGGGGGCACTGGGACAGGGTTGATTTGATTTTGGGGAGGTGCCATGGGGCCTCCTCTCACCCCAAGAGCCTGGGAGCCCCGCAGGGAGGTGCTGCCTGAGCTGGGGCTGGGGGCAGCACACTGCACTCACCCAATCTCATTTTTTATCTTTTATTTTTTAAATAAAAGGCACAGGGCAAGCAAGGCAGTGCCTCCACATGCCAGTACCTGGTGCTGAGCCTGGGCTGATGGAGTTGCAAGTCGTGCATCTTGGGGACAAGTGGCCTCCCTGCCACCAGGTAGCTGCGTCTACCCAGCCACAATATTTTCCAGCACATGTTGTGTTCCTGCTCCCAGGGAATGGAAAACACACGGAGAAGGAGAACATTGGCCTGCTGCTCGGGAAAGAGAGGAAAAGCCCCGTTTCTGCGGTGACTTGCCCTGTTCTGCCCTGTCCTCTGAGCACGGAGCGAGCCCCTTCCAAGGGGGAAGTTATTGATGGATGAGCTGGGAGGAATATTGGCTTTGGCAGGAAAGGACAGATCAGAAGTGATTTATTCGGATGAAACCGACACCTTGCAAAACTCCAGTCTGGCTGTAATGATTTTGTTTTTATTTTAAGGCAAGGAGCAGCTGTGCAACAAGCAGGTCCTCGTGTGGCTGGGCCTCAGCACTGCTTTGTGCTGGGAGCTCAGCCTGCTCTGCCTCTGCCTGAATGCCTTGAGTGGGTTCCCAGCAGTGGCTCCAGGAGCAGAAAAGAGCTCCTGGTGGGCAGATGAGCTTGCTGGGGACTTGGGGGGGACAGCCACAAAACCCCCAGATCCCCTGCTACCCCAGGAATACCCCTGCTTTGGAGATGCCCCCTTGGGATGGGACCAGTGCAGGGGTTGGGGGACACCCCCAGCTCCCCCCCACTCGAGAACCGTGGGCTCAGAGGGGAATTTCAGCCGTCCCCGGGCTCTGCATCCCCCCTGGAGGGCTTGGGGGGGCAGCGCTGCCTTGTTCTGGAAATGGGAGACAGGGGTTTGGAAGGAGGGAGAAAGGCTTTTGCCAGAGGAAATCGATACCCCGTGAAAAGTAATTATTGAAGCATAAATTTATCATAAGGGTGATCACCAATAAAACATCTCTTGGCGACATTTTAATTTAAAATCAAATTCGAGAAGGCCCCCTCCCCCTTCCAAAAAAAAAAAAAAAAAAATCCTTAACAAGCAGAAAAATAACTGCAGCCCTTGGAACACTTCATTATACGTTCAAAGAGAGCTCCATCATCTTCGCACCGACGCCGGGCTCTGCTCTTCTGATGGATCCAATGCAGCTGATTTATGGAAATGACTTGCAAATCCATAAATGTAGTTTGCAGTGACAGCCGTGCATATCACTAGTAATTCCTTTAAAGTATGCAAAGAAAAATGATTCATATCTGCTTGGACCCTGGCTTTTCCAAGGGTCGCCACTCTCGAGTCTTGATGTGTTTGCCTGTATTGGTTTCCCCGCTGATTTTTTTTTATTATTTATTTTTTATTTATTTATTTTTTTAACTCGGTGATGGATGAGGCGGAGATCTTAGAGCTGAAAGCCGGGACCCCGAGACTGCGGGCGAGGGAAGGGTTAAGCCCGTGGGCAGGTGCCTGCGCCCCCCCATCCCCGGGGACACGCGTGGGGAGGGGGGGGGACACGACACAAAATCCCCTTCCCCGGGTTTCAGCCCCGGGTCCCGAAAGCTTAATTGCGATAATTAATTAGCCCTTCACGCGTGATTGCTGGGTGGGGAGGGGGGTGGCAGGGAGGGCTGCGGGGGCCCCAGAGAGGCGGCTCGGAGGGCGGCGTGCCCGTGCCTCAGTTTCCCCACCCGCGAGTGGGGCAGCACCCGGGGGAGCTGGGGGGGTACCGGGGGGAGCCGGGGGATGTCGGAGGAGGTCTGGGGGGGGCTGGGGGGGCCGGGGGGAGCCGGGCTCCCGGTTCTCAGGTCTGGCCCACACCGCCGGGCATGGGCAAACCTTGCTGGGGAGCTTAACAGGGTGCAAAATTAGCGGGTGCTGGAAGATCTTCAGCGTTTTTTCCGCGTTATCCCAGGTCTTGGGTGTCCCCCCCCCCCCTCCCCCCTTTGTCTCCCCAAAGATCCTCCTCCAGCGGTGTCTCTGCTTAAGGCATTTATTGGGTTTCATGATGCAATGAGCAGAAGCAGCCAGAAAATGTAGCATATTTCCACATTATCATCCAATTTCCCTTCCCGGGTATTTAGTTCAACTCTTTAACACCAGCCACATAATTAGAATTTGGATTTCCATTAATTTTCCTTGGGCCTGCAACCATTTTAAGATCACACTGGTAATTAACGTGATACATCACTAATTTCACCAAGCACGAGCTAAGCGGGCGCTCCCCCCTCCCTCCCGGCGGCCGGGCCGGGGGGGCCCGGGGCTGGGGGGGGGCCGGGGACCCCGGCTGGGGGGGAGATCAAAGAGGGGAGGGGGTCTGCATCCGTCCAAGCCCCCCCCCAAGCAGAGGGGCGAGCCCTGCCGCAGCCCGGCCCCGCCGCAGCCCTCACGTTTGCGGTGGAAAAATACACTTTTCCTTTCCAGTAAATTTAACAAT